>NW_024543071.1:30380000-32780000 GCF_018167655.1 Microtus oregoni | reverse complement strand
AACTTGTTTCTTTCCCTTTATGGGACTGGACTTTGGCATGATACCAGTGACAGTCATTGTGCAAAGCAGCCTTCTACAACTCGATGGCAGTCGGTACAGGAAACCCAACCATCAGAGCTGCAAACACCCTTTTTACGGGTAGCTAAGGAAACTAACTCACTTCTGTTCTGTGTTTGAAGGAGGATGGAGCTGCTCCTGAGAACATTCATTTTCTTTTCAAGCAGGTAACCAGACATATCAGGTTCTTTTCCGTTTAGTATCTGGACACTCAAAGATAAATTTTTATATCACAGGAATGGATTTTCTATAGCTAACTTCACCTTATGGCTTTCATGTTTTCTCTATAGTACACATTTATGTTGTTAGAGAGAGAGAGAAAAACAGAGAGAGAGAGAGTCTCACATAACCTAAGATAAAAGAAAAAAGAAAAAAACTCTAAATGTGAGTGTCTTAGCTGGGTTTTATTGTTGACTTTATGCAACCTACAGTCAGAGTCACTGGGGATGAGAGACCCCCAACTGAAGAATTTTCTCAATCCAACTGGCCCGTGGCCACGTTGGGGAGGAATTGTCTAGATTAATGATTGATGTGGCAGGCTCCAGCCCACTGTGGGCAGCACACCGTTCCTAGGAAGGTGAACCTAGGACTGTATAAGAATGCCAGCAAACAACAATCCAGCAAGCAACTTTCTTTCATGGTTCTCAGGTTCCTGTCTTGAGTTTCTGTCCTGGTTTCCCTCAGGGGTGGATTGTGACCTGAAGTGCAAGACAAATAACCCTTTCCTTTCTGAGCTGCTTTTGGTCAGGGGGTTCATCCTAGAGCAGCAGTTACAAGAGGATTGACTACCATCACAAAGAGAAAGAAAAATGGAAACCACCTATGGAATGACGGCCTCCTGTGATCAGAACCGCTCTCATTCTTCAAGAAGGGCACCGCCTGCATCTTCTTTGTCAGCACAGCACTGATAAAAGAAAAGAATGCTTGTCCCACCTTCAGTGCTTTCTCCCAGAGTCCTGGGCCACGCTCCCTGATAAGCCCAACTCTTTACCAAGGTCTAAGCAGGCAAAATGCTTTCATTGCCCATAGTCAAAAAGTTTTTCTCCAGGCTCTGTGCAGGGAAAGCGTGTGTGTAGAAAGAAGACTGGTCACTTGCTTTCCATCTGCACACGCACACATTAATATTTATTCATCCGTTTTTTTGTTTTTTTTTTTTTTTTTTTTAAGGAAAAGAAAACCTTAGGCGACTCATAAGAATTCCTCTGCAAGTAACATCCTCTACACAGTGAGAGATCCCAGGTCTGCTGAGCCACGGGAGCTAAGCATTAAATAGCAAACCTGGAGCTCCGTGAAGGCCTTGTGGACAGCCTCCACACTGAAAAGCACTGGTTTTCAACCCGCTGGTCAAGACTCCTTTGGGTGGCAGAACCAAATGACCCTTTCACAGGGGTTGCCCAAGACCTTGGGAAAACATAGAATTTTATATTAAAATTACATACCAAAATTACAGTTATGAAGCAGCAGCGAAAATAATTTGTTTGGGGGGGTCACCACAACATGAGGAACTGTATTAAAGGGTAGCAGCATTAGGAGGGCTGAGAACCGCTGGTGTAAAGGTTACTACACACTGTACTGACTCGGAGGTTCTGTCGAAACTCAGAATGAAGTATTAAGAGGGAATCCTCTTAATGCCAGCAGTGGTGGCACCTTTGTAATTCTGGCTCCCAGGAGACTGAGGTTGAAGGAGCTGGACTGAGGCCAGTCTGAGATGGATAGGGAGAGGTCACGGGAGGGGCCACCCCCAAACAAGAGCAACTGCAGCAACGGTGGACACTCCTAAGCACGATGAATAAGAGAGGTGTTTTCTCTCAGGCTTAAAACATTCCATGCAATATGATCCAGAGTTATTTTGGTTTTCCTTTGCTAAATTATCATTTTTTGGGGGAAAAAATATCTATATCCCTTTGTGCTGGAATATAGATTTGTAACAGAGTTAGTCTCTATAGTGTCTGTTTTGATTGACTTCCCTCAAAAAGAATAAGCTTCCTGAAGCAGGGGTGTGCACACTGCAATCCCAGTTCTTGAAACATAGACACAGGAGAATCAGGAGTTCAAGGCTAGCCTCGGCTACATTAGCCTCTGTTCAAACAAACAGTAAACTAAATCAATAAGCTTCCAAAGATGACTACATTATCATAAGTAACATCAACTAAATGGAGCAAGTTCAAGTTCATACCATGTGTCTGGGACTATAAAAAGTACCTTATGAAATTACTTGTGCCATGAAGTTGCAGTGGTCCGCATGCTTGCGTCTCTCCTAAATTCTCAAAGTCAACCTCTGAGCTTAAGGCAGAATCTTTTGTTTTTTGTAACAAGACGAGACATAGCCAGGCAGTGGTGGTGCACGCCTTTAATCCCAGCACTCGAGAGGCAGATCTCTGTGTGTTCAAGCCAGCCTGGTCTACAAAGCGAGTTCCAGGACAGGCTCCAAAGCTACACCGAGAAACCCTATCTCGAAAAACCAAACCAAACAAACAAAAACAAAAAACAAAACAAATCCTAGCACAATTGCTCACAGGTTGCACAGACCATTCTGTGACAGACACCTTCAGACAGTGCTGTAAAGTCCCCATCGCCCACTCTGCCCTGAAGATTTCTGTGACCTTTTGCAGTTGAGATTGAGATCGTGGTCTTTCTCCTAAGGAGAACTGCTAGATTCCTTGCACAAATGTACTTACTCTTATTTTACAACCTTCTCTAGAATTTAGAAATCAGAATATCAACACACGGTCACAGCAAATACCTCACCAGAAGTAGAGAGGGAATCATGTCTCCCAGTGGAACGAAAGTGAGGCCCAGAAGGGGTTAAGGACCTTTGGAAAAGGCGAGGAGCTCATAAATGGCAAAGCCTGGATAAAGACCCCAGCTTTAGAGCCCAAACGGCACCATGTAAAGGTGATGAAAATAGAAGAGTTTATGATTACCCCAGAGTCAAATGAGACCCTTCTACAACAAACAACACTGAGGAAGTTTATACAAAATAACTAGATTCAGCCCCTGGACAAACAGATAACAATACTTCAAATGCAGAAAAAGTTTTCTAATTGATATGGGCCTCAAGTCTTTACAGTACAACACTCACAAACCAACAAGGACACACAAACTCCTGTTGCTGGCTCGATTATTAGCGGTCCCTGTCCAGGTGATGGGACTTTGTATGTAGATGCTACAAGCTTCAGTACTGAATCACTAAACACCATGGGCTTATTAGGTCCTTAATTCCATCACTTCAAGGTCTCACAAAGCTGGGAAAGCTAGAAGCTGCAAGAGTGAGATTTCCAGGATTTTTCTCACTGTAGTAGGGGAGCTATGATCCCAGTAGCTCTAGAGCTTCATATTACAGAGCAGGGAAGACGGCTCAGTGGGTAAAGTGCCTGCTTTGTAAGCATGAAGACCCCAGTTTGGACACCAGCACTCTCATAAGGAGCTGTTCATGGCCATGCGCCTCTGTATCGGTGGGGCAGAGGAGACACAACTAGCCCCTGTTGCTCCCTAGCCAGCTGGTCTAACCAGTGAATGCCAAATTCCATGAGAGACCTCAAATATAAGCAGGTAGGTGTAACTCTCACTGCCCTCTCGTCAAAAAAAAGAAAAAAGAAAAAAAGAAAGAAAGAGAAAAAAGAGAAGAAAAGAAAAAAAGCTTATTTTTGCAGCAGAAGACTACTACAGGACCCACAGCTGTTTGAAATGCAGATAGTAAGTGACCTGGGGCACCCAGCCACAACTGGCACATCTACAATGTTCCAGTCTGCGAAATCTATGCCTACAGCTCAGGGAACATCTGGGAGAGAGGGGTAGAAAGGATGAAAGCACCAGAGAACAGGATGCATGCTGCTAGATATGACAGGGATGCTGACCCCATGAAATCTCAACAACGTAATTGCCCAGATAAAATCCGAATAATGACAACACCGGTCAGCATGCCAACGTGGACAGGGACAATTCACAAGGTGCCACTCTAGATAAAGAGCTATAGTAATCAATGGCTCCTGAGAGAGGGAGAATCGGGTTTATCCAAGGACAAGACTTCTTAGAGATTATCCAATCCCAAGCAGTCACTTTCAAACATAAGTAATGGGAGTAACACTAAAAGAGTTGAGACAGAGTAACACGAAAAGAGTTGAGATATAGATTAGATAGATAAATAGATAGACAGACAGACAGATAGCAGTAATAATTACAAAAGAGATCACTAATTTGAGAGGAAATTGCTGGAAACATGTGTTGACATTAGCTCAATTCTGGGAATAACCAGGCTAGCTAAAGGATAAAACAATTATATTTTTATTTAGTATAAGCAGAAAACTCATGAAACAGGAACAAGAAGTCCAAACTCAGCTGTGCTGCGAGGGAATCACACAGAGAGAACACACCTCAGTCACTTGTTTTTCTCTGGGTCCCAGAAAGCCACACCCTAACTTGGTCCCACCTGTTAAAGATAATTGTCTAAATAAGAGTGATCCAAACCCAATACAAAACTATTTACAATAGGAACAAATATGAAGTATAAAAATACAACCAACATAAAAAAATATTAAGCAAGGAACACATGATAAATGTTTTAATAGACATTCTATTTCAAAGAGTCTAAGTCTTGCATCAGAAATAAGCTTGGCTAAACCATAAGAGGATGGTAACTACAACTACCTAATCTTCAACCCCATCAAAGGCCTGAGAAAGGAAATAATATTACTTGAGTAGGCAGGAAGTGAAATCAAGCAGCTACCAAAGCAATCAGTATATGACGGAAACAATTGACTATCTGAGCAATCACCCAAAGTCTCATTTGCAATGTTGAAGCAACCAACTTTGGCTAAGGCCTAGTATAACTGACAGATGATTTTCAGAGGCAGGGAATTTTTCAGAACCATCTTGCCCTGTCTTGGCAAGGTTTGGCAGTCCTTTTCCTTGTGTCCTGATTATCCAGTCCAGATACCATGAACTTTGTCAGTGGTTGAGGCATGGGCAGTTCCTTGCCCAAAGGCCTGTGCCAAGAAGAAAACAAACTCCAAGTGGAGTGTCTTTGGGGCTCAATATTCTCTTGGGAATAGATTGGTGCTGTCAGGAGCAATCATGTCTCATATCAACAGAACCCTAAGTTATTTAAATTCCATGTTCTACAGATCATTGAAGTGATTGAAGATTACCTATCTAGGCAGAATACAATCTCTATGTATCTAAAGAACCTAATTAATCTGACTATATGTATAACAAACATGAACAACTATTGGCCTATAATATTTAATACCTGAATAACTTAAAGACTAAGAATTCATCTCAGAATATTAAATAATCGTAAACAAACGTGCAGCAAGTGAGGGCAATGACCTCAAAATGTAAACAATGTATAAGCTCCTGTTGTTACACCTTCTTCACCATGACAGAAGTCCCCTCTGGAACTATAAGGCAAAGTAAATCCCTTTTCCCCTAAAACAATAACAAGATGGGGAGTTATAAAGGAAGTCACACAATGTCACCTTCTGGCTTCCACGTACATGTCCACTCATGTGCATCTGCATATACATGTGCACATACGCATGCATGCACACACATACACACAAAAGAAATTCATATTGCTCTAAGAAGGTCATGCTTCCTTCTCCATCAGATGACGCTGGGCAGCGAAGCACTCGGCTCACGGATCATCTCAGAATCCTTGGAGAACATGTCAGACCTGGATAGGATGGCTCTCCCAAGCATTTTCCAGGCTTAGTCCAGATGTAACTGCTCTTAAGGCACATGCAGATCTCTAGAAGAACGGCAACGGCTTCTGGAACATAGAAAGTCAGTGCTCGCTGCCTCTACTGGGCTGTCTCCATGAAGAAGACATAGGACAGAAAAGGAACCTCCAATCTCCTCCGTCAGAGTATAAACTTAAGATTAGTGCCTGATCCACATGGTCTCCATCAGTGAACACACACAGCATCCCGCTCAGTAATTACAGCATACAGTGACATGTTTGCCTTCATTTCTTTCCAGGAAACAACATTTGTTCAAGATAGACGTGGCTTGTATAGAGTCCAAGACTATGCTGCAGTTGTGCTGGACAATTGGTACCATGTGTGCTTTTAACACGCTGGGTATGAATCTAGGTCCTTAGCTGGATTTAAGTGGCTAAAGAAAGTACAGTAAGTAAACCTGAGCTATGTTACCCTCACTTGTCATTACGGGACCTTTAGAGTACTTGTTGGGAAAGAGTATGCCCTGAATATCATGGGAATATCAGCACAGTCAGGGAAAGGTTAAAAATAAACAGGGTAATGCTTTGTAGTCCCGACTTTGTCAAATATGATGACATCTCTGCAATGACAACAATGTCACAAACCCTTCCCACATGATATGGCCATCAAGAGCGAAGGTAAGTATGAGAAAAATACGTGATTGTATCATGCAATTCTGTGTGGGAAGAGGGGGTAGGAACTCAACATGATGGGTGAGAGGAAGCTACAAGGGCCAATACAAAAGTATTTACTACGCCCTTGGAAGAAGAGACACAACCATTTCTCAGCAAGAATAATGTGTACAGCAAGAACAGGTAAGAAGATGAAGTTGACAGTACAATCCTAAATACATGGCCAGTAACACTACTTTCTTATTCAGTCCAAATAAATCCAATACCCCCACCACAGACTCACAAAGGTTTTTTTTTTTCTTTTAATTGTTAGTATTTGGGGAGAAAACCAGAGTCCTCCCCAAATCCAGGTAACAACAGAAAGCCATTGCCAACAGACTGCTCAGTATAATGTCCGGTCAAGTCTAAATACAGGACAGGTATTTATAGCTGAGATTTACCTGGGTGGTACTGTTTCCTACCCAAAGAACCTTGGTAATTCAGAAACAAAGAATCTGGTGGTAATCAAGAGCCTGGAGGAAGTAAGGGACAATGAAAGTTGTGGGTCAAGGGGTACAGATAGAAGGGAAACATTTTGCCATCCATTGCACAGCCAATTGGGCATAAATCAAAATAGCATATTTTGTATTTCACAACTGGGAGCCAACATTTCAAATGTCCTGCCCTAAAAAGTGATAGACAAATGAGGTAAGGGGCCAATTAGCTTGATTTAATCATGCAACATTTATATAAAAACATGGCATCATATCCCATAAAGGTGGACTGTCACGATTTGTTTATCAAATACAGCATTAATGTAATTTAAAATCAAATTTTATTTAAAAAATAAAAGAAAAATTGTAGAAGAAAAAGTAAGACACTAATGGAATAATAACTCTGTCTGACAGACTATCAGACCTCTTTGTAAAACTCAACTCCAGGCCGCTCAGGTCAGAGGCAAAAGAAGCTGGAATAGAATTTGATCTGAGAAATAGTTTCTCTTTTCAGTGTCAATTTGCAAATAACCCTGGCTGCCACAGTTCCCATAATTTCTCCAATGACTGTCTCCTGAGTTAAGGAAATGTTATAAGATCCGTAAGGAACACTTCCATTTTTCTTCATATCCTAGGAACTTCCTCCCCTGGTCAGAGCTCCTAAGATATTTTCAGACAGGCAAGCAGAAGAGAGAAAAGGGTTTGGGGGTGGAAGATAATCAACAGAGGAAAAGTACAAGCAGCTTGATTAAGATGTGACAGACATTTTCTTGCAACACACACACACACACACACAAAGAAGTTATAATGACTGAAGATGGTAACTCCCGCTTATAGTGTACACTTCAAGTTGTTAGCAAGATTTTGGCAACTGTACTTTACTGAGAAACAGCAAGAGGACATCGGAGAGGAGTTTTTGTCTCCTCAGGGAGTGCTCTGAGACTCCAGACTTAATTCCAGGGGGTCCTGCTATGCTACTTGGTATCTCCTTTTGTTCTCACTTTATTTTTGCCTTGCTCAAAACAAAGATGTTTGATAAGTATATCTAAGTCCTAAGACTGATCATTAGGGAGGAATAAGCAAAAAGTGAGGACACTTCTGTCTGTCTTCCTAAAGTGTGAGTTTGCCAAGAGACCTCGCTTAGACTCATCCAGCCGACCATGAGTAATAATGACTGTAATAAAGCCCTACGGAGGGCTAGGATCAAATCCTTGGGGATGCTGCATGAACCCAAAATGGGCACTTGAGCTCCCCAAGCTCCTGAAAGGGAATTATTCTCCAAGGAGTTGGTCCGCAGTCTCCTTCCAAGGAGTAATGATGTCATGTTAGTGGAGTACTTTGAACCCACACAGAAGAAAGGCAACACACAAGTTGAAGACATTTTTCTCACGCTATGTAAGACATAGTTATCATAGTTCTGTTCTGCATGTAGAAATAATCTGTCCCTCTTGCAAAGTCGGCTCTATAAAGTCACTACACAAAGAGACAGACGATCCTCCATGGTCCTTCTAGATTGCTGAGGCCTTTGAATATCCTCTCCTTCTTTTCCTCTCCCTCGTTCTCTCTATTCCAATCTCTCTGCTCTGTCCTTCCCTCTGCCTCTTTATTTCTGTATTTTGTGTTTGTCTGTTTCTTCATTTGCTTGTTTGCAAACCTTGGCAAAGGGGGATTAAGAGCAGAAATACAAAGAAAACCAAACAATAGTCTACCCTCCTCATAGACACCCACTGAAAGAGGGCTGTTCTAGAATTCACCAAAAGAACCTGATGGAATATCTCCCAATACTTTTATTTGATATTACACAAACGTATTTTAACCATAAGTTCTGCCCTCAGGGTATATATACTTCTTACACAGATAGCAAAGGAGTATGTTTTGATTGCAAAAAAAATATTCTGATGATGTTAGGACAATATGATTGAAAGAACGAAAAGTATCAGAAGAAAGAGACAAACCTTGAAAATGCTATGTAACCCAGGTTTGCCTAGAACTCAAGATCCAGCTTCTGCCTCCCAAGGGCTGGCATTACAAGGGTGAGCCACCATACCTAGGTCCTCTTTATGATTTAGCAAAATAACCACATTATTGTGATGTCTGCTGAATGTATTATTCCTTTATGCTCCTATTTTCTGTAGAACTCATTGGAAAGATCTTTAAACCCTCAATGGAAGATCCAGCTCTTGCTAAAAGAGCTTCTTCCCTAGTTGTAACAAAATCCACCCCCAACCCTCTCATCCATCTGTCTATTTGTTCCAGACTTCTGACTCGAAGAATCCTTAAGCGGTCTTTCCTTTCTCAGATGGCAAACCCTGTCATGCCTCATAATTGAGTGGGCACTCGATAAATGAATGCTATAGAGCTCTGCAAAATAATACACTTCCTATTGGCAGCAAATCCAAGAGAAACTTCCTTAGAAGAAAGGACTGTCAGTTACCACTTAACAAGCCGGAGTTGGCTCCCATAGAAAGAGCAAACAGAACAATAGCAACTTGCTCCCCAGCAGCAGCCCCATGGCTATCTGGTTGCTGCCTCCAGTCACCTGGCACGCTGCTGGTCCCACAGAAGGAGCTCAACAAGTCCTTGTTGTTAGATTGATTCAGAAAGGCATGCGACTGGTGATATGTAATCCATCACCTGATAGGTGGACGCCAGCTGCGTTTCTCACAGCCTGGCTGTGCCCAGCTTTTGACCTCCTGTGGTCTTTGGCTCCCTTACAGCTGACAAATTTAGCTGAGTGTGAGATGCCAGGCCGAGAGCAGGATGCCCAGAGCAAGGACTGGAGGCCTGTTCTGGAACTCTCTGATGGCCGATTAGCTTTTGCAAGACCCTCATTTTCTCTACAGATAGTGTCACCTTCAAACTCTATCCCAAAATGTCCTCTAGAGTACTCCCGGCCAGAGCTTCAGATTAAACTGGAGTAATTCAGAATTTAAATGTACACCAGACTTACCAGGGAAGCCTGAAGACGCTAGTGGGCAAACCCCACTTACAATTATTGCTCTTCTTTTTTTCTCCCCCCTCCTTTATTTTATTTTATTTATTTATTTTATTTTTTATTTTTTCCTGAGACAGGGTTTCTCTGTGTAACCTTGCTGTTCTGGAAACTCTCTGTAGACCACACTGACCTCGAACTCACAAACGTCCATCTGTCTCTGCCTCCCTAGTGCCAGGATTAAAGGCATGCGCCACTACCGCCCGCCAATTACTGCTATTCTTAAGAAAAACACCAACACTGAAATTCTCATAAACCAATCAAAAGGGCTCGTGTGCCGTATGGATCAAAAGCAATACCTTACATTTTTGCAAGGTCTGACTTCCCTCTGCCTCCCTTTTCAAATTGTCACAACAATAAACATCACTGTTATTACCAATTGGAACCTTTTATTCATAACTTGCTATGTGCTGGATGCTGTTTTGAGCAATTGTTTGAATGTAATTGATTCTTGTAAGAAGTGGGTATGCTTGCTAACCCACTTCCAGGTCCGGGAGGGCTGATACAAAAAGTTTAAATAATTGGGCTAAGTTCTTACAACCAGTAAGCATCAGAGTCAGGCTTCATGCCACCAAAAGCCTGCCTCCATTCCCTCTCTTAACCACTGACCCACACTTCCTCTCCGTAGTCACTTTCAGGCACCTAGAGGGTGCTCTCTGGATCCTGTGCAAAGAAAATCACCTTCTGGATCATAGTTCTAAATATGTGTATCAGCTCACGCCAAGTCTTGAGCCCAGATCTTTCACAGGGACCTAGAAGCTCTGAACAAACACTCAGAGAAGACACCAGCATCTTCCTTAATTCACCGATTTCTCAGGTACCTTCACTCACTTTAAGTTAATCTGCTTTCCTATCACTCCAAACTACCTGCTGTTTCTAGGTCGAAGCAGTTTCAAAATCTAGGCCTCACCTTTTATCCCGAGATAAGCTGCTTGTGTTCAGGATTTGAACTCCAGTAAATACATTTCTGAACCAATAAAGACGTTTGGATAGTGCCGTCCCAAAGAGCCAGCTCAGGAGGAAGCACATGTCTCTTTCATGGAGTACTACCTGTGATGTCACAGGAAGCACACACATAACCAACTAAGAAAACATTAGATCTATTGCTTCTACCCACAAGCAAATCTCGTCAAAGTTCCAAACTGGAACCATCATGATGAAACTGCATGCATTTCAGGTCACCCCCAAATCGGCTTCCTTCATGCTGTCACCATGACAAGTTCTGACCTTAACCCCCAGCCACATTGGTTAGAAGCAAATGTCTTTCTAACCTAAGTTCTTGGACCTCCCCACAACTCAGCAGATGGGGAAGGTGCTTAGGGCTTAAGCCTTGAATGGTGTACCTGAGGATGGCTCTGAATAATCACGCTCTTAAAGGAGGAAGTTCCACGGGTGGGTTAAGGCGTGATCCTCAATGGGCATTCCTTGACTAACAGGGTCAGTATTCCTGGGGAGTATGTCAAAAACTCCAAATCCTCAGCAGCGCCCTGAATCACAAACTCTGGGGGTGGAGCCAGGCACTCTACTGAGACTGACTTTTCAAGTGGCTCTGATGGAAGTTAAAAATGTGTGACATCTTAGTTTACACCGTCAGGCCTTGCCATGAGACCAGGAGAGAAGGCAAATCTTGGGGTTTCCGCCAGCCTCTCACACAATTAGAGAGGGGTAGAAGGGAGGCCTGGGTGTAAGCATCTCAGTACATCAGAGAGGGTCAGCTCTGTTCGCTCTGGCTTGCCGAGGCTTCAGCGATCAGCAGTACAAATTAGTCAGCTGGTTGGAAGAAGACTTCTAAGACCTATATGTCTTCACTGCAGGACTTTGAAGAGGGGAGATGACAGAAGGGGATGAACTTTGTCATTTTCTGTGGTCCCTGCCCTGATGAAAGAGTCAAAGAAATTGGACAAATAAATTTACATAGTTTCCACAGAAAAAAACCCGCCCACTTCTCAAATAAAACCACATTGGAGTCATTCTCTAAAAACAGCTTCTTTCATACATTTATACATTTTAAATAACTTATTTCAGAGGGATTTTATGGATGTATACATTGAAATATGATCATCTCTGCCTCCCAAATCACAGGAATAAAATTATATATACAGACTTCTGAGGCGCTATCAAAGCAGGATTTTCGAGGAAGAGGTCTGGGAGTCTGCGCTGAGAGCAACAATTCTTCTTTCCGTTCTCTAATACACTCCACCACCCAACATCTCTAGGTTTCCCTCCTCTGATGTTATTCTGCCCTATCTCAGGCCACTTCAGAGTCACCTTTTGAAAAGAAACTGGATGCCAAACCCCTGATCAATTCTACCCCCAGGCCTCCCTGTGCTTTATGGTAAGTCCCAAAGCCTCTGGGTGACTCACCAAGCCCCACTAAACCTGTCCCTGCCTCATTCTTCAGGACAGCTTCCCACCTCTAGTCCCTTGAGCAATTCTAAATTCTCACTCTGCCTTGAACACAAGCTGCTCTCCTGCCTTGGCTTCCTCAACTCTCTGAGCCCTTCCTTCCCTCTCTCAGTGTAGCACTGGTCAAGTTACCCCCAGGTGACATTGTGCACAAACTCTCTGCAGGTTAAGTCAACATAGCTTGGTTCCTCTCTCTGTGTCAGTGGTCAGCAAGCCTTTTCCCTATCAGGACAAATGAGAATATTTTAGGCTTTGTGAGTAACATGGTCTATGATAGGTGAGTATATGGCTCCAAGCCTTTAAAGTGTATTTAGAATCCTTCTCATGCACAGGTATCATCAAAGATGTGTGTACAGCGACTCACACAGTCAATGAGAAACCTGGACAAATGGCACAGCCACTTCTTGAATGTTCCCTGTTGCCAGGAAGACAAAAAGAGAGTCTCACACAAACAACTCCACAGGCCCAGAAGGATAGAACTTCTGTCCATTAATTAGTCAAAGTTAGTGTCTCACTCAACCAACAATAAAAGGTGGAGGCAGGATGTGACTTACTGGGTGAAAAAATGCTGACTACATCAGCACAAGGGCAAGCATCTGAGAAGGTCTTTTCTTATGGCCTCCTCCTGCAACTAACCCAGCTGGTTTTTCCTTGTAATCTCATGCATGCATGCATGCATGCATTCATTTTGCGATGCTTCAGATGGAAGGCACAACCTTGTGCATGCTAGGCAAGCAACCCACCACAGAGCAACAGCCCCGGCCTCATCTCTGTATTTTATAGCATCTCAAACAACTCTGGATTACAATGCTGCGTGTAACAGGCTGGAATTTTCAACATGTTTGTCTTACCCGGACTAGCTCCCATGGCCTCTTCAGACGAGCATCTATGTATGGCGGTTACCTTGCCTAGCACCACCCTTCCAGCATGGCTCAGTGTGTGTTGTTTAGACAAACTGACTCATGTGGCGGACCATGGGAGTAAAGAGGATCACGGACACTGTTACCCAAAGGCTCCTGAATCCCTGTCGGTTGGTGCACATCATCTACTCATGATCAATTTATTCTGTGAGTTATTGGTTATTCTCTTTATATTAATCATATGCATGCCTCCTTGTCACTTCTCTCTGATAAATAATGGACGCCAAAGACAGCTGATTCTTAGGCCACAGAAAACTTTATCACATGGGCTGTTTTTGTTTGCAGTCTACAGGTCAGAGGGCAGGCAAAGAAAAAGGAGTGGTTTGGATTCTGTAATTTGAAGTTGCGTAGCCAATCAGAGGCAGAGTGAAAATGACTGACCAAAAAGCTGCAGGATGGAATACAGAGCCATAACTAAATCCACCAAGAGTTTATTCATGTTAAGAAGCAGAACACATGTTTGTCAAAGATAAGTCTTACTGTACCATATCAATATTTCCCTTGTGGTGTACCTTTCTCTCTCAAGGAAAACATTAAAAAAAACAAGCACGTGACAACTTCACCTTCATTCCCCCCATTCCATCAACTAACGGTAGAGTGACCATGAACTTTTCAAGTCCCAGGGATGCTGAAGATTCTGAAGGCCGAAAGTTAGACCATCCCCCTCAACTTGGTCTGTGAGGTAAATAACAGCTGTGAACACCTGTACTGTGAAATGGCATGAATTTGGTTTGTCACACAACATGTGTGTGGCTGGTGCAGTTTTCCTACCCACCAGTTTATACAAAACAGCATTCACCCTGAGCTGCTTAGAAAGACTGCTTCTGTATGTGGGCTTATCAATCAAAATGAGGATAAATTATAGGGACCAAAATGTGTCCTGGCTGAGAATTACCCTGTCTCTGGGTACAGGAAGTTCTAGATAAACATCCCCCCTAGAAGCCTGCCACTGACAATTGCTCAGGAGAACCAAGGCGAGCAGAGTACAAAGCCAGAAGAGAGCTAGAACAGGAAATCTGAAATCTGTCAACTTTGTTTCTTTCAAGTTGCAGGGACTTATAAAAAGGAGAGTTCACACACTATATCAGCAGTGAATTAGCTCAGTGCACCCCTTTACTCTGCTTAGGCCAGAGTAGAGAAGGCATCTCAACTGGGGGAAGGTTTTCAAGAAAACTGAAGGACGGGAAGAGCAAATCTTAAGACTCGGATCCTGTCTGGCAAAAACCCAAAACTCCATCCTTTCTGGGAAGGTTGACTTTGCTTCTTCCTTCTTTGCCTCCACAAGGCTTATAATTGAATGTTACTAAGTATACCAAGAAGAAATCTACCCGGGCCCCCATCCCCCAACCAAAAAAAAAAGGTTAAGCTTTTAATTACATGCCCTCAAACTATCATTTTGTGCAATTAGCAATTAACTATAATCGTTGATGAGAGAATGCAGAGCTGCGCTGGCAATTTCCCTCCTCCCCGTCCCAGACTCGGTTATTTTAGTCTTGTTCTATTACAGAGGAAAAGCCACAACCACGAGAGCTCTCTTGTTTTTCTCTCTCTCACACACACTCTTACTTAAAGACACATTTAATTTTTAACAAAATGGCATCTCAATTTGCCTTTGAGACGGGACTCCGAACCCCACAGCAGAGCAGCGGAGATTCGCAACCCTCCTCTTCATCACTTTCAGGCTGGAAAGAAGAGTCCCCAGGAAGATGCTACCTACCGACCTCACAATACCAGCCCTTCCTATGGGCTCAGGAGAGGGAGATAGAGGGTTTCTTGCCGCCCCCAGACCCCTCAACTGACAGCCCGGAGGCGGTGGCAACAGCAGCAATAGTTGCATCAGCGCTCTCGGCCCCGGCGCCAGGAGGGTACAGTAGCGACTGTAGGGAGCTAGGGAGCGCACAGCTGCTGCGGCCGCAGGTTCCCTGGATCAGGAAATTAGGACAGGCACCCGGGATTGGAGGTGAGGACGGTGTGCGAGCCAACCAGCGGCCGCCCCGGGTCCCCCGTGAGCCCCGGGCGGACGCGCGGAGCAGCCGGGCCCCTAGAGCCGTCCGGATGGCGGCGGCGACAGCCCGAGCCTCTGCCACTCATGCACGCACGCTGCCACTTGCCCCCGCACCCTCCGCACCGCACGCGGTAGAGCAGTGAGTGCGGGAGCTGCTGAACTGAGCTCCCTCGCTGGGGTCCCCGTGCCGCTCTGCCGTGCTCCTATCGCCGCCCGAGTGGGTGCCCCGACCGCTCGCCTTCGCTGTCCCCGGCGAACGGGCTCCCCGCCCCCTCCTCCCGCGCCGTCCCCTCCCCTCTCCCTCCCCTCCTCTGCAACGCCTGCATTATTTTCCGCCCGCAGGGTCCGCGAGCACACCGCGGCCTCGGCGGGGGGAGGTGACCGAGTGGGTGGCTGGGTGGGTGGCTGGCGGGGAGTAGAGCGTTCAAGTTGCAGGGAAGGGGTACCCGCTCCTTCCGCGCTCTCCGTCCTCCGGGCTCCTCACTCCTTCCCCCTCCTCCTTGCCTCCTCCCTCCCCGCCCCCACCTCCTTCCTCCTCTCCGAAGGGCTGGTAACTTGTTGTGCGGAGCGAACGGCGACAACGACGGCGGCGGCGGCGGCACCATCCGGGCGGGCAGCATGGGCACGTCCGCGCGCTGGGCGCTGTGGCTGCTGTTCGCGCTGTGCTGGGCGCCCCGGGACAGCGGCGCCTCTGCAAGCGGTGAGTGGGGACGCGCCCCTCCGCACTCGGCCCGTAACAAGCCGGGGCGCCCGCGATCGCTGCGTTTTGGGGGGCTCTGAGGCTCCTCTTGCCAACCCCCTCCTAGGAGGCGCCTCTCCGCGCTCCTCTCCTGCCTCCCCTCCCCGCCCGGGTGGCGCCTCTGAGCTGTCAGAACCGAGGCTACTAAGAGCTGGGCCCCGGGGACGGTGGGGTTTAGGGTGTCCTAAAGCGTCCCTTGAACTTGTTGTCATCCCCCTATGTCCCCTTTCTTCCCAGAACCTCTGTTTTACACGGTTTTCATCTCCCTTGACAAGGGCTTGGGGATGTGAGCTTTGGAGGCACTGAACAATGGTTCTGCCTCCTCTGCCAGGCGGGCTGTTAGGACCGTGGCAGAGCACCGGGCCTGAAAGCCCGGGTGCGCCCCTCAGACTTAAGCAGGGTTGAGAGCTCTCAGTGGGTGAAGGTGGGCGTCTCCGAGGACACCGGGCGCCAGGTGCCAGCCGGGCAGGGAGTCCTCGCGCAGCCGTGAGCAAGCGCACGTTCGGTGGGCGGCAGCCTGGAGGCCGAGCCATGACAAGTGCGCAGCCTGCGCACCGGGACTGCGACTCTCCAGGCGCCGAGCCGTCTCTCAGGCTCCAAGAGTGGCTTTCAACTGGACTGTCCTCCGAGTGCTTTTCTTCCTTCCTTCCCCGGGGATTCCGCCGCTAATGCGGCGTTTGTATAGTCTCTGTGATAACTGAACGGGGGAGGGGAGTAGGACCCAGACTTAATCAGGTTACTTTGCCGAGCCTCTTTCTGGGTTACGCTTCCCCCCAAAGAAACTGAGTCCCAGTATAGTGACGGCAGTTAGCCTTTATCCTACACAATAGATCGAAGGTGTAGTGCTAGAGCTGGGGTGTGACTGTAGCTTGGGGAGGACGGGGGCCACTATCGTATGTCCCCAGGGGTCAGCGCACTGACTTGGGGTCCCTGTGTTTTCAGTCTCCCATCTTGGTCGCACAACTTTCCAGAGCAGGCAATAAGACGCCTTCCCAACAAGGTCCCGTTTGTTCCTTGGCAAGTCACTTAAGAGGTCTTAAGAGGTGACACCAAAGAGCTTGCTTGCCAACCAGCTCTAGGTAATTAGGGCAGAATACTGTCCCAGCTCTAGAGTCCACAGTGCCCATCTCCAGTCGCCGGATAACTTAGAAGGCCGGCCTGTGTGCGGTCACGTGTGTCTTGGAGTGAGAGCGAACTTTCAAGTGTGTGGTCAAGCAGTCTGTCGACTTATGGCTGGGGCATTTAATCTCCCAGCGCCCCTGAGCCTTTGGCTCCGCTGTCCCGAGCGTGAGAAGCTGGGCAGGGCTTTTCTGCCCCTTGCGATTGGCTGGTTACTGGATTGCGTTTAGCTTGGTCACGTGTTTTCACGGACTTAATTGAGCTGCCCCAGCTGGGTTACCTTTAAGATCAGCCAGGCTCAGAGGGGCTGTTCCTTCTGGTGCTTTCTCCTGCTGCACTCTGAAGAGTCCATGTGTAGTGAGGCTGGAGTACTATGTGTGGCGAGCCAACAAGCCCAGAGAAGTCCCTGCTTCACAGAAATTTTCAGACGCCGCTGACATTAATCATTAATGGATGAGTAACGCTAACTTATTAAACCATCTCTCAGAAAAAGTGACTTGACTTGTGTTATATATTTTGTAATATTTCAAAACATGACTGTATAAAAATGTATTATTAACTGATCCATAGAGGTGGGAGAAAAAAAGTCACTTTAGCTGCAGGTCCCTTTTGTATTCTGGGAACTTTTGATGTGCTAACTTTCCATTAGGTGCTGCTTTTTATGGGGTGGTAGGAAAGCACCCCAGGCTGCTGCAATGAGCTAGCCCAAAGTCAGAGCTGTTCAGCTGGGATCTGTAAAGCGAGGCTATTTTTTGTTCCTCCCCTGCTACTGCAAGTGGAAGATGATGGTGAAGCCAAAAGTGGAAGGGAGAACCTGACACGCCTAAACCATCAGAGTGGGGGAATTCTTTCTGAACTGCCCAAACATGGAGTTGGTTGAGGCAGGTATTGAACCCCAAGTCAACCCAGACTGTCCATGTCTCAAGTTCAAAATACCAAGATATGTGGACTGATTTTTCTACCCCTAGCCTTCTATGCTCAAGTTTTCCGTGTCGCCTTTCTCCCTGTCCGCCAATATCCATGCCCACTCAGAGCCTGCTCCAGACTACCTGACATGCGTCAGCGGGTTTGCACTAATTTCCTACAAGGAACTTAAGCGAGGCTAACAAGAGGTGTTACAAAGACTGATGACAAAATACACGGGGGGGGGGGGCGCTCTGGGGCTCTTTCCTCCAGCCTAGGTGTACGATGTGAGATGCTGTCTAGTCTTCAAAGCCTGAGTTCTGCAAGAGCTCTTCCAATATGACCAATGCTCTTATGTCTCTTACTCTGTGAGCGAGTGACTTACCAGCAGTGCTAGGAATCTGAAAGGCCAGGAGAAATACCTGGCTTACCAGTGCACCAAGAGAAGAGGGAGACCATAACAATCTCATCTACATCCAAGAAAGGCCTGTAGACAAGGGTGTTCTTTTTTTCCCCCTTTGGTTTTTCGAGACAGGGTTTCCCTGTGTATGAGTCCTAGCTGTCCTGGAACTAGCTCTTGTAGACCAGGCTGGCCTCGAAGTCACAGGGATTTGCCTGCCTCTGCCTCCTGAGTGCTAGGATTAAAGGTGTGCACTACCACCGCCCAGCCAAGGGTGTTCTTTTTTAAAAGAGGGTCATAATCCCAACTTGATGGGCAGTTCATTTCCTAAAGCCTGGAACAGCCTTTTTGGCTAGAATCATTCTCTTACCAGAAACTCTAGTGCTGGCCCAGTGATATTTCAACTCTTTATGCTCGAGTCTCCAGAGACCTACAGCATGAATATAAAGGCCAAGCGCGGCAGAGCTGGCACAAGTTGAGACTTCAGCCCGACACTGTGTTTGCCAACACCGTGCAGAACTTGCAAAGGTGGTGGTCTCTACCTCCCAAACAATTACCAGCTGACCATTGGGCTTCTCTTTCTTATTTAAAAACTGAATAACCATAGACAGCATTTATTTCTAATACTTTTGTGATGGTTCTGGGAGAGCTAGAGTGATGTTGCGATCCTCCCTCTGTTTCCTGAAACCTAATGTCCTAGAGCACAGCCTTAAGGTCAAGGGCGCAGCTAGGACCCTAGGCCTATGGCTTCAGGCTTAGATCCTCAAACCCTGCCACTTACCAAATAGCATAGAAAGAGAACGTGTATAGGAAATATTTCCTAGCCCCTCACAGAGTGCAAAGTTGTTCTCAGTAAAGAAAACAGGATGGAGATGGGGCAGCTCCCTCTTCAGCCTCTGGTCCTGGCCCTGATTGGCGTCACTGACCTTGCTTCGGAAAGCCGCTGTCACGCGCTAGCCTATGAGACATTAAGCACATTACAGAGCCAAAATGGGCCTGAAACGGTGCTTGTCACACATATACCTGGCTAACACGGGTGAGTCTCATGGCAGGCTAAGGCAGCTGCCCTTCACACGTTAGGAGATAGATTCTTCTAACTTGAAATAATCTCAAGAGATTACCCAGACTACAGTGCAGTAGACGACTTTCAAGAAAAACAAAAGCCCTTCTTCGGAGGTTAAGAGGGAAGCGTACATACTGAACAGGAGTAATCTAAGGCTGTCTTTCCTCCTCTCTGAGGAGGGGACAATCCAAGGACTGGTAGCTTGTCCTGAGGTCCCCAAGGCATAATATAACCCAGTTCCTGAGAACCTGATTTTGTAAGTGAAAACGGGCTCAATTTTTCTCTATATATTTGTTTTTGATAGAAATCAGTATCTCTCTGCTAAGCTCTAGTGTAAATTTACAATCAAGGCCCTGATAGTGGTAAATCCCAACAAGTTAGACGTGCTAACTAACTGCTGTTAACTAACTAACTGAGAAAGCAGGTGCCACCTTAAGCTGGGCCCAGTTTGCCTTCATGCGGAGAACCCTAGATGATTTGGGCCTGCCAGCCATTTTTTAGGCTCTAAATTAAAAATGTAAGAGAGAATCTGCTATGCGTAGGGAGAGTAAGCACAGAGACCATCCAGAAATGTTTCAGTGTTTCTGCAGAGGGCATTTTGCCAGCTTCGTGTGGTAGAGTGGGGAGGGGAGAGAGTATGCCAGAGCCAGCATTTAAGAAGTGCATTTAGGGCAAGAAACTACAACTTCGAAAGGTTAGACATTCACAAGAGAGGCCAGTCTTGCCACTAACTTGGGGCATCTGGGTTGGCAAGGTGGCCAGTTGTTGTGTGCCCAGAAATAGTATTGGCAGTGGAGGTGAGGGGGTAGGGGAACGTGCAGTTTGCCAGGAAATGATGATTGACATTTGAGAGTTTACACGTTTATAACTAAGCATTTCCGACACAGACAGTTAGCGTATACTATTTTGGTCTCCAGACCTGCCGCTGATCTTCACCTTGCCTAAGCATGCTTTCCTAAGGTCGTAGTTCTTAGTTGGCAGGGAGATTTAGCAGGCAGGCTAGAAACTGAAGCCAGTCCCCCTTGTCCATCTGCTCAGGACCACTTGATGGTCAGCACAGAGAGCTGGCCTCTTTGTGCCATTTTGGTTTCTTTGTAGGAAGTCAAACCAGGAAATTCAAGATCCAAAGAGAGCTGAGCATAGAAACTGTGAATGGAGTGAGCAGAGGGGGGTTTCTTAGTCCTGAAAGCCACAGACATCAGCTGAAGATGCCGTGAGAGTGCCCACATGCTGCTTTGATTATAGCTCAGGATGTTTCCCTAACATCACCAGCAACTCAGACTTCACGATGCCAGCGCCAGAAGGGGTTTTCTCTCTGCCAATGGTCCTGTGAAGGTGATGATTTAAACCACAGTGGGCGATTGCCAGCATTCCCGAAGAGCAATAGCATGTCAGAAGGCAGTCTTGGGTTTGACATAGCTAACTCCTCACCTTACCTGATCTTCCACGCGTGTTAGAATCTCTCTTGTGTGGAAATGTGGCTGATACACTAATTATGGCAGGCAGATGTGCAAGTTATGTCGTTTTTCAATGATTACTTGCCACCCAGAGGAGATGAAAGTACCCTCACTGGTACAGGAAGAGGGTACCTCTTAAACTTTATCTTTCAAAGGGTTCTAGCAGGAAAAACTTCATTTAGCATGCCACACTTCCCTTTCAAGTTCAGAAAAGCGGGAAAAATATTTTGACAAAAGTCTCTAATGCACAACAGACTTGTGGGTTAATTCATTAACCAACTAATACATTCATGATATTTGGGTAGGACTTTGCAAATCTTTGGATGCTAGGTGACAAGCCCTAAGTGCACGGTGGCACTGGGACAGGTATGAAAAGTTTTGGGAAAGAAGCCAGATCGTATTTGTCACTGGGGAAATATTTAAGGGTCCATCGGACCTTAATGAGGAGGTGCTATCTGAACGTGCTCCCGTGGGGAAGACCACAGGAATCATATGGACAAACAGAAACAAAGCATTGGCGAGGGCGGTCAAAGGCAGGGAAAGTAAGGGGAACCCTTTAGAGCTGTTAGCTCAGCTGTGGTAGCCTGAGCAGATGGTGGGTGATGGAAAAAGGAAGAAGTCAAGGGAAGCTGGTAGGGAGCTGAGACTCAATCCTGGAGTCAGTGGGAAGCCAGGAAATGATCCTATCCTTGGCCCTTCTGGATATTCCGAGGGGCTTAAATCACTGTCTTAATTTGGAGAGAGAAGGAGACAGCCTGGAGGCAAAGGGAAGGGTGATTTAAATTTAGATCAAGTGAGAGATGAGGGATTAGACGTGGCCAGGATTTGATGACCCAGTGTCAGGGGAGAAGAATCCGAGCTCCCTCTTGGGCTACTGATTTAGAGTAAGTGACAAGCCAACTAAAACGAAGTAAGACACGAGAAGAGGGTACGTTTGGGGACACGCCACTTTGCTCTGCATGTCTGCTAAGGCATCTGGATGAATGTTACCTATACAGGGGCCCCAAAAGCTGTGTTCAGGCTGTCATCGACAGGTCTGTTATAAAACACTTCCATTTATCTCCTGTCTGCACACAGTGATAGTCATGAGGGCTTAGGGGGATTAACAGTATATTCAGGGCTACAACCTTGAAAACAGAGCCTCTTCCATGATTTGTTGCCTCTGTAATTTCTTGGTCTTCATTCTGGTGTCCCCTGAGCTGTTCTCTATCCCCAGGTAGATAAGGTGGGGATATGACTTGGTTAGTGCATCCTGCTCAAGAAAATCAAGAGACTCAGTTCTTCTAGAAAAAAACCACCACAGGAATTCTAGCAGCATATTTAAAGGCTACGATAAGAACAGGAAATAGGATGCTATCTCATCCATAAAACTATACTGTAGAGTGTCTTTTTGAGAAGGGAAACCTTTTCACTCCTAATTGATACAAGCAGACCGTACTAGCTAAATTCCAAGCAGATGAAATATTTCCAGAATTATATAGTCTCTAGTTGGTGAGTGTAGTTTGTGCTCTTGGTAGCATGGCATTTAGAGCCAGAATCTAACCTGGGTTCAAATCTTAGGTCAGCCCAGTGTAATCTTGGTCAAGTCACTGTTATGTTCCTTCTTTGTCCAAACTGTAAAGAGGAAAAGGGGAAAGGTCACATAGAACTAATGAGTTAAGACATGAGACGTCTTAGGGCAGCAATTGGCCAACAACACAAAGCATTTGGATATGTCTTTGAATGTAAGATGCTCTCGGCCAGGTGTAAATGGGACAGCTTGTGACGGCTGAAGTGTGGAGTTCATTCCTCGGCGCCTCAGGATCTCTTCCAGGCCACTTTGCTGCGGCGTTTTCCTCTGACAGCCTCTCATTCCTGTAGGAAAACTTATTTTGCTGACTCAGAAGTCTGCCTGTCCTAAAAGGAGTTTCAGCCTCTGAATAGAAGGCCTGGCATTAAATTAGCAAGCAGTAGAGATGAGGTAGACTAAAAATAAATGCCCTTGGAGGCCCTAGAAGTGCCAAAAGCAATGGACTGAAGAAATATCGGCGGATGATAACACCTTCATGTGTAGGCAAGTGAACTGAATGCTGATCCTGGCAGAGTGTAGCAACATGAGATTTCCCCAAGAAATTCAAGTTCTCTCTGAGCCTGATACTCTCGGCATCTCCTCAATATCCCAGGTATCCAAGCAGAGGACTCCTGCCTATGGGGAAATCCGTGGCCCATCCTGAAGGCCAGCTAGGCTATTCACTGTCAGGCCAGTGCAGGGTTTTACTGAAGCATACGTGCTGGTTTTCCAAGTTAACCCTCACAGAAGCAATTAGATAATGACAAGCTGACATCTCTGTGCACTCAACCCCATGCCTCCTGGAGTCAGTGAACTGCTGGGTGTGGGTAGCAGGCACTGTTAACTATTTAGGTGAGCACAGCTCCTGGGGAGTAAACACCTTCGAGTAAGCTTGAAGTCTGGTGACATGTACAAGTGACGACAAAAGCAGGACATTTCTTGACATTTTGGGACATCTATTATTAACTTTAACTGGGAGTAATGGCGTACACCTTTAATCCCAGCACTCAGGAGGCAGAGACAGGCAGATCTCTGTGAGTTCGAGGCCAGCCTGGTCTACAGAGCGAGTTCCAGGACAGCTAAGACTGATACACAGAGAAACCCTGTCTCAAAAACACACATACAACTAACTCTAACAGCCACATAAGTGGGTAGATACAAGTGACCTCAAATCTCCTGGCTCAAAAGGAGAGAGGTATACTTGCTTAATATTAGAACTGAAGCCAGGCGGTGGCATGCACCTTTAATTCCAGCACTTGGGAGGCAGAGGCAGGAGAATCTCAGTGAGTTCAAGGCCAGCCTAGTCTACAGAATGAATTCCAGAACAGTCAGGACTGTTACACAGAAAAACTCTGTCTCAAAAAACTAGAAAAAAGAAAGAAAAAAAAATAGAGCTTGCAGAAAACCTAGACAGTTTAATCTCTTGACAGAAGAGGACCCTTTTCATATTCCTAAACTAACACCAAGAGTCTTTCTGCCTTATGATGGAGGCAACTCCAGGGTCCCTGCCTCTCCCCCATCCCTTTAACCCCAGGGTATTTCCTGTCAACACTGCAGTTTTAAGGAGCCCACTGAAAACTATATTTTACTTCATCATCCCACCTTTCAGAGCAGACAGATCTAGGGGTACAGAGTCCCCAGCATTTCCACCCCCAAGGTTATTTATGTCTTACTGTGACTTCAGCTCCGCTTAACAATGAAAAGAAACTCGGCTGTGGATGATTTCATGCCCGCTCTGTTCCCTCTATGAACTCTAATCCCGAGTTTGAGATTTAACATTCATGGATGAAAATAGACTGTGGGTCTACAATCCTATAATCCCCAAAGCTCTGAGAACCAAAAGCTTCTTAATTCATGTGGTGCTTTCAGTCCTGGACCTCTGAGCACCAGTGGTCTCAGAGGAACACCTAGATGGGAGGTAGAATCTCTTTGGAACCTGCAGGGAAAACCCACAATGTTCTGGACGGGTGGCTGAGGTCTCTGCACTCTACTTAGTGGCTGAGCTCTTCAGGCTGCACGTGAGACAGAGAACTAAACAGAAGCAGGGAGCACTTTCTGCCTAGCCATAGCCTCTCAAAGTGCTTAGCAAGCTAAGAATCTGAGAGGCATGGCCGAAAAGCCTCCAGTCTTTCTGTATCTCTTTAGAGGATCCTTTATCAATCTGACTGGCTCTCCATCCTCCTTTCCTCCATCATCTTTTAGACAAGCAGGGACATTTGGGTACCCACTGTCTTCCTTGTGTAAATGAGGGTCATGTGTGTCGTGGTTGACATGTCACGTCCTGATGAGCAGGCAGAAGCCTGGGTGACGTGGGCACATGTGAGATATGAAAAGGTAGAAGTTCAACTCCTTTCTGCTTTAGGATACTGAAATGAGCAGACGAAAATGCTTATGTCTGTTAGAGCCTGCATCCTGAGCCAAACCTCCGGGATTTTAACACAATCCATTACTGTTGAGAGTTTGTGTAATGACAGCTAAGTCCAGAGTCCAGAACCACCGTGAACTGTATATTAGCCCTAGCATGTTACTATGCAGGGCTTTAGCCCCAAGACAGCTTGAATGTCTACCGAATCCACCACACTGGTCTCATTTTTGAGGAAGTTCTCCCTCAGGCCTCGTCCTAGAGTTCTGTTTTGCTTTTATCTTCTAAATCTCTCTCCAAGTCTGATGGCTGCTCATCGTTCTCGCTAGAGAGAGTTCAATGGTTTGACTCACCCTTTAGAATGAATGCCCTTAAGACATCAGACTTTTAGCCTTCACTGCATCCTGACTGCAGTGGACCATTCTTTCTGTGTTTCCTCCTTTATTCTCTGACTGTAAACGCCTTTTTCTAATAAAGTCCTCAAAGTAGATGTCTGCCATCCCATAATCCTTAAAGCTGGAAGGAAACAGTCATAGCAAATGGCCCCTGGAACATATACCTCCAGCTTGGAGAATATGGAGAACATTCTGGAAACACAGCGGCAATGGGAGGGAGGAAGGGAGGACAGTCAGGTATCTCACACTTGGCTCGTTGGCATTAAAATCAAACAACCAATGCTCACCCGTGTGTGCTTTGTAACTCGCTAGTATGTTTTATTCAATAAAATATTTGTAGAATGAATACACATTGTGAAATGTTGGTAGGAAATACTATCAAGTTACACTGCTGTGTACCTAAGTTCTAACTTGCTAAATGTTTAAGAGCGGAAAGGTTCAGAGAGTTTTAAAAGCAATATACACCGTACCTGAAGGTAGCCACACCATGTGGTAATCTTGGCTTGAGCCAAATTTTCATCTTTGGAAATTAGCCACAAAGTGCAGAATTCTCCCCGACAGCAGGGCAGAGCTGACACTAGAAAGAGACCAACTAGAGCACTGTGCCTTTCACACAAGAGTTCCAGTCTGTGCTTGCCTCTGCCCTGTCTGTTCCTATGCCAGCTTGCCCCAGCTGCAAAGGCTGAGAAGTAGCAGGAAATCTGAAGGCTTTTTGCTGGCAACCACCCTCCCCCCAGCAAATCTGCATGCACCCCAGGCTTCATGCTGGGTTTTGTAAGGCTATGTGGTGTATTTAAGGGACAGGAGCTGCCCCTCTTATCATCAAGCAATCTGGTCCTGCAGAAGGATGCTAATGACAAAAGCACCGGAAATGTCCTGGCCATGGAGGACCTCCATGAAGTCCTAGTTCACACCTCTGTAAATAGCCTGACTATGACGAACCAAAGCAACTGAGCTCAGGAAAGCAGAATCGGATCTGTGGCTCTAGCTTGCTCTCCTTTTGTCTCATCACTGAGTTAAAAACGCCACTCCACTGCCTCGTAGCCATGCTTTCTGGATGCTTTTGACTTGTCTTTGGAACTGGTTTGTGAACACATATTTTCCAAAGGAAGCCTCAGGTTTTTTTTTTTTTTTTTTTTTTTTTGGTTTGGTTTGGTTTGGCTTGGTTTTTGGTTTCCGAGATAGGGTTTCTCTGTGGAGCTTTGGAGCCTATCCTGGAACTCCCTCTGTAGACCAGGCTGGCCTCAATCTCATAGAGATCCACCCGCCTGCCTCTGCCTCCCAAGTGCTGGGATTAAAGGCATGTGCCACCACCACTAGCTTGGAAGCCTCAGTTTTTAAGACATGGAACCATTATCAACCCTTCATTTGTACCCTCTCCTTGCCACCCTCACACATTTGCTCTGTTTGTGAAAGCAGTGTTACTCTTGAATAAAGCTGTGGATGGAGCCAGGAAGTGCTATTAAGGATTAGGGTTGTCTGCATGTTGTTGGTGAAACACAGTTTATGCGAAGAAGAGTCCCAAGGCCTTGGGATGGTTCCTTGTGTCCCTGGCCTACCTAGGTTCATTAATCTGGGGTTGAATCCAAGACCAAGACCTCTATTTCAGCCACCATGCCCACTTTTTTAGACATTAAAAGGGATATTATTACATTTATTTACTTATGTATTTTTGTGTGTATGTGTATGCACACGTGTTCCATAGCATGCCTAGGAGGTCAGGGGACAGCTTATGGGAATCACTTATTTCCTGCCCTATAGGTTCCAGGAATAAAACTTGTGTCTCAAGGTTAGCAGCAAGTGTCATTTCCTGCTGAGCCATCGCACCTCTGGGTCCTGGAAGTAAAAGGATTAAAGGGAAGCAAAATGAGTTCCCTGTTCTTTTAGAGCTATAACCACAATGCTAGAGAGAAGTCCTAAGAACAACAGTGTTGAGCAATTCATCGCTTCTTTACTTAAACATGCAGTGATGCTGTCTTAGTTACTTTATTGCTGTGATGAGATATCATGATCAAAGCAACTTCTAAAAGACAGTTCGTAATGGGGGCTTGCTTACAGTTTCAGGGGGCTATTCTATGACCATCATGGTGGGCAGCATGGCATCTGGCAGACAGGCATGATGACACTGGACCCATAGCTGTGAACTCCCATCCTGATCCATCTGCAGGCATCAGGTAGAGAGAGGGTGGGCAACACTGATGCTGGGCTTGGTGTGGGCTCTTTTTCTTTTCTTGCCTTTCTTTCTCTCTCTCTCTCTCTCTCTCTCTCTCTCTCTCTCTCTCTCAAATCAAGTTAGAATTTCTCTGGCTATCCTGGAATTAGCTTCACAGACCAGGCTGGCCTTGAACTCAGAGAATCCAAAGAACCACCTGCCTCTGCCTCCTGAGTGCTGGAATTAAAGGTGTGCACCACCACGTCTGGCTGGTGCGGACTTTTGAAAATTCCTAATCCTTTCCACACTGTTCTACTAACTGGGAAGCAAACATTAGAATTTATGAGCCTGTGGGGGCCACTCTCATTTAACCACCACAGTGGGTTAGCAGACTTCCTACCTAGACAATGTCAGCTAGCCTGTTGAGTCTAGGCTACCTGTATAGAGCTTGGTACTTGCACTAAATACTGGATGTAGGCAGCTATAACACAATGGCCAGTATATGTATATCCAAATATATCTAAACTTGGCAAAGGTACAGAAAGGTCTATCTATAAAAGGTTAACCGGTGCCTCTGTGTAATGGTGATGGATGGGCTTGCGGGGTTGGAACTTGCTCTGAGCGAGCCTGTGAGCGCATGATAAGTGGAAGCCAAGGCCGAGTACACTGCTGTCACTTTAGAAATGCTGTGTTCTCAGTGGACCTTCAACTTAGGAAAAGTTCATGAAACTAGTTCTGTCTTCAATGATGAATTATCCTTATTTTTCTTTTTAAACATTTAAAGATTTTATGTTTGTTTCCTTCCACCATGGGTTGCCAGGGCTTGAACCCAGAAAGTCAGGCTTGGCAGCAAATACTTTACACACTGAGCCATCTCACTGGCCCACTGTTTAAAAATATAAACCCTGATAACAGCTTAAAACACATGCTGTACAGTTACACAAAAAAACATTTTCTTTATATGCTTACTCTATAAGCTTTTCTCTATTGTTGTGGTGTGTGTGTGTGTGTGTGTGTGTGTGTGTGTGTGTATTTAAAGCTTGTCCTAGGAACTAACACATAAACATAAACACACACCTTCTCTTAGGCCTATAGAGGGTCAGGCCCACATGTACCTTACCCTATGGGTACTAAGTCCTTCTGGGCTCTCTCGTGAAGGAGGGAACTGGAACTTTCTCTGGGTCAGGTTCTTCCTTCGTTCACATTTTTCAGAAATATGTCCATGGTGGCTTGGCTGCTCTGTATCTTCTTTTCAGTCAGACAATTCTCTGTGAACAGCCCTCTCGGTCTGTGAGGACACCTTAGTACTGGGTATCCATGTCTTCCAGTGCATTCATTCCTGAGCCACTTGAAGTCTGAAATCTTCTCCTAACCCTTCCACCGCCAGTTTCCTCAGAGGCATTTCTTCTTCTGCAGTTTTCTTTTGCTGATTCTTCAGCTGTGTGTTTTCTTGATGCTGGGTTATTTTGCTCCGTTACAGTTTTATGGGCACCATTGGCGATGAGATACCTGTTAGCACACTGACTAAAACATCACTGGCCGGCACGTGATTGGACTTCTTAGAAGCTTTATAATCTATACTCCTTTTCTGTTTCCATTCCACTAACTAGGACCTGGCATCTCAGCTGTGCCTCTCTGGGAGAAAGCCTGGAAATCTAGTGTTCCGTTTTAGTTTGTTGACCAGTGAAGGACTCTGCTGCTGTTGTTCACTGTAGGCGGAAGTATGTAAATCCACGAGAGCCCGAATAAAAGGATATCAAAGATTTATTAGTAACACTCACGAATACAAAGTTAGAGAGCCGCCTCCGTGGTCTTTTGTTCTGCCCTTGGGTGAATGGAAACAGCAATCCGGATCTCTGGCCACCACATGAGAGAGCAAGCACCTGCCCCTCTCTCTCTTTTCTTTGTTCTTCCTTTTTTTTTTTCTTTTTTCCCCAAGACAGGGTTTCTCTATAGCTTTGGAGCCTGTCCTGGAACTGGCTCTTGCTTGTAGTCCATGCTGACCCCAAATTCACAGAGATCCACCTGCCTCTGCCTCCTGAGTGCTGGGATTAAAGGCCTGTGCTACCACCACTGGCTTCCCCACCACTCAGCCTGGCTCCCCCTCTTTCTTTTAAAGGAGTTATGTCAGCAAACTAGAAGCTCCGCCTCTCTTGGGTCAGAGAGCCCAAGGTCATAAGCATGGCAAATACTACAGTTCACTGCCCCACAACCCATCCAAGCCTGACCCATAGGATGTTACAGCATGCTGAGTCTGAAGCTGTCTCTATCCATGGGCTTCGGGGGACTTAAATCTCTAACTTACCTTCTATGCATGCATTTCTCAATGTTCCTTCCTCATCCTAGGGAAAAAAGGGAAATGCGATAATTCCCAATTCCAGTGCACAAATGGTCGCTGCATCACACTGCTGTGGAAATGCGACGGCGATGAAGACTGTGTTGATGGCAGTGACGAAAAGAACTGCGGTAAGTGTCACTTGTTCCCAAGCAAGTTTCTCGGTTGTTACTCCTGCGTTTTATTGAAACGCGCCAATGTTCTTTAGTTTCTACAAATGTATTGAGATTGTGTAAATAAAATCCACTTTAAGGTATGACCGTGAATTAGAGTCCAGTGAATCTATACTGATCGGGAGGCATATAATTGCAAATTTGACATGAGGTCATTGAAAGGTTTTCTTACCCTGATATTAAGTCTCTTCTCCAATGCAGTAAGCCAAATTTAGCCGAATTAAAATAAAGGACCACGTTTAACCTAAGCAAAGCACTCCTGGGTGATTCTCTGAAAGGGAGCAGCAGAGAATTCGTGTGGCTGGTTTAGGGGCTTCTATGTAAGCCTTGTCTTGAGCTTGGGAAGAGGAGCCTGGACGTCTGGCTGTCTCTCTGAGGGGACAGGATTCAGAGAGGGAGGAGGGGGCTGAGACAGAGTATTGTGGCGAAATTTCCAGCCGAACAGTAATCAACTTGAATGTGGAATTTCCTTCACATGATAAGACCTGATTTATCTCACGTCAGACAAACATGTGCTCTATAGGAAGCTGAGAAAGGAAAGAAATGACCCGGCGTAGAAGCAGAAAAAAGATTGCTTAAAAGTAACTTTATACATTTATAAACTGGAGCAGGGGGATATATGGAGAAATGTCTTAGTGGTTAGCTTTTCCAGAGGGCCTGAGTTCAACTCCTACCACCCATACTGGGCAGCTCACAACTGCCGGTAACCCTAGCTCTAGGTATCCGATGCCCTTACCTGACATTCATGAGAATCCCCTGCACACACACACACACACACACACACACACACACACACGGCATGCAACTATGCAGACACACACATGTACACATAAACAAAATAAATAAATCTTTTTTTTTAAATTTATTTATTTATTAAGGATTTCTGCCTCCTTCCCACCACCGCCTCCCATTTCCCTCCCCCTCCCCTGATGAAGTCCCCCTCCCTCATCTGCTCGAAAAGCAATCAGGGTTCCCTGACCTGTGGGAAGCCCAAGGACCGCCCACCTCTATCCAGGTCTAGTAAGGTGAGCATCCAAACTGCCTAGGCTCCCACAAAGCCAGTACGTGCAGTAGGATCAAAAACCCACTACCACTGTTCTTGAGTTCTCAGTATTCCTCATTGTCCACTATGTTCAGCTAGTCTGGATTTATCCCATGCTTTTTCAGACCCAGGCCAGCTGGCCTTGGTGAGTTCCCGATAGAACATCCCCATTGTCTCAGTGTGTGGGTGCACCCCTCGTGGTCCTGAGTTCCTTGCTCGTGCTCCGTCTCCTTCTGCTCCTGATTTGGACCTTGAGATTTCTGTCCGGTGCTCCAATGTGGGTCTCAAAAAAAATAAATAAATCTTTAAATTCACAAATGGCTCTGATTCAAGATGATAGCAAGCTATGGACAGAACAAAATCCTGTAAAGTTTAGTTAGTTAACTAACTCTGGCATAGAAAGGACAAGCCGGCACACATCAAAGATCAGATAAGGAGTCTTCTAATTCTCTGCTCGCAATGCTTGCTTACTGGAAAGCATTAGGCAGGATAGAAGACATTCTCTTCCCTAAGGAATGTGACTATAACAGCATAGCCTTGATCAGAAATGATCCAAAGGTCATTACTCGAAATGCCTGTGTGAAAAGCTCCATAACCTCATGTCGCAAAGAACAGCAGAGAACCACATGTCAAGGTCACACAGACCTGGAATTCTTGCTGAGGTTTACCTTTTCATCCCTCTGGTCTCCATTATAAAAATCCCAGAGCAGTGTTGAGTGGGAAGATTAGCGTGACCACTGTCATTTGCCTTGAGAAAGATGATCCATACGATACTGGGTGTGGAGGCACATGCCTATCCCAGAACTTGGAAAGAAAACAAAATCAAGGCCGTGTGGGGTTTCAGAGACTGCCAAGTTCATTATGCCACTACCTGCTCCTTTGTTTATCACCATTAAAATGCTGCAGACAGCATCCTCGGCAGCAATACCCCAGTGACAGTGGCGGCTCTGAAAGCCCATTCTGAAAAAAAAGCTTATGAAGAATAGTTCTCCTGTACTCTCCTTTTCCTCGTGTGCTTTTAATGTAAAGATTTCAGACTGCTCCACAGAACACCGATTTCCCTATTTCTACGTTGCCTAGGGAATATGGTTTTCTCAATCCATATCTCACTAGGAGGACCTCTTTTCAGCCATTCTCTGGTTGCAAGTGGCAAGGCTTCCGAGAAATCATGCATTGGGCAGAAACTATCCCCCACGTGTTTTTATACTTCCTGTTATAGAAGGTCTTATCATCTAACTCAACAGAGACACCTGGGACATCTTAGGAACAATGACTGGATTTTCTTAAGTCCTCTCTGCATAGATTCTCTTTACCAGCCCCGTGGGAGAAGGGCTTGGGAGAGGGGAAGAGAAAGATGAACAGCAAAGTGAATCAGGATCATGTGAGCTGGGATAAATTACACACATCCATGGGCAGGTTCGTTGCTGAGTCCCAGGTATGGAGGTAAACAGGGAAAGTGCAAGCATACCCAAAGCGGTCTTAGATGCATGTTTGAAATGGAAAAGCTATGTATTTACTTAGAACTTCCAAAGCCTCCTTCCGACTTCCCCATCTGACCTTTAACCCATACTTAGTTGTAATTTTGGGGAGGGCTCACTTTTGAGCTTGACAACGGGTACAGTCAATTTGAGTGCAGATTCCATGTCACTTGTTTCTGTGAGTTCCCAAAGTAAGTATCTGATGGCTTTCCTCCCCCGTGGAACACCTTCTATCTGCATGCCAGTGTGTGATTCAGATATCCTTCCTTTGCCCTTATAGTGTATGCTCAGAACCGAGAAAGACGATCTCTGGGAAGATACGCCCCTACTTATCTTTGCTCAAACTGTCTGTTGCATAGCTGATCTTTCATAACGTCATGACATTTTCCACTTGGCAAAGCCATCTGCTCTCTTTACGGCCATTCCCCTGTTCTCTCATTCGCCACTTACAGAGGTGAGCGCAGGGTGAATTACAGCAACAAGCCCCTTAGCCTGGCCTCTGTTTCCATATGGGCCCAGGAGATCACCAGCCTTGTGTAGCATTTGCCGTGTTAATGCTGTGTGATGGTGATTTAGAAACAGGAGTAAATTTATGAGCTGGCATTGCTTTCCTTGGTTCCTTAGCTATGTAGTTCAAGGATATGAATAATCCCTTAGGGATCATCATAATTTATCAGCCCATGATGAATGTTGCAAACTGACTATCTCCCAAGTTTAAAGGCGGAATGAGAGGGGGCTTAAAGAGTAAGCCCTAGCCTCCAAGCCTCCCTACCTCGCTTAAACCCCTCATGCCAGGGGATCTCTTTTAAATTTACAACACACTGCAGGCTTTGGCTGATTTACAAACACAATATTGATTAGAGGGATGCTTTAGAACAAAAGTCTAAGCAGAAAGTATAGGCATAGAGGTGTGGAAGAACCTAGTCTAAACAGACAATCACGGGCTGTGGGTGTGTCTTCCCTGGCATGAGTTCCAGATTCTAGGACTCCTTCACAGGCATGGTAGCCAAGCTACCTGATTTGTTTGTCTTTACTGTCCTGGTCTAATTAATGAATGACACATTATATTCTGACTCTAAGTCTGCCCTAGGAAGAATTAGTAATAGAATTGGTATTTTTTGCCTTAGGCTGTTTGAATGGGCGCTGTGAATTATGGAACTTAGGACCGGTAGCTTCAGTGACTTTGGGTTGGTTGGTGTTAAACCAAGCATTGGCTGAAGGCCTCAAATCTCTTTGAATTCCAAGTCCTACCACTTGTTTTAAGTGTTATAATTAGCTTTACGTTTGTCTAGTGGATGGGTTTCTCTGCCCCAGTAGACCCGTTAGAGTGGCAGTATTCAGTGAGGAAGTATCAGCATATCCTCTACGCTAAGTGCATGTGCTGTGAAGAGTGTTCCTGCAGCAGGCTTACTTTACACTGCTGTGACAAAAATACCATAGGTAGCGAGGCTTAAATGATAAAAACCTGATTTGGGGGTTCTGGGTATTAGGAAATCCCCAAACTAAGAAGCAGCAGATCCAGTGTCAGATGAAAGTCCTCATTCTGAATTGCAGATGGCTCTTCCCTTCCCTCCCCTCCCCCCTTTCCTTACTTTGGTTTTTTGAGACAGGGTTTCTCTGTGTAACAGTCCTGGCTGTCTTGGAACTCTTTTTGTAGACCAGGCTGACCTCGAACTCACTGAGATCTGGCTTCCTTTGCCACCCAAGTGCTGGGATTAAAGACATGCACCACCACCTGGCAATGACTGTTTTCTTAGTGTGTTCTCCCGTGATAAAGGAGGGGGGGGGGCACAAACAAGCACTAATGGTTCTAATGAGGGCTCCAGTCCCACGTGTGAAGGTCCATACATCCTCATGACCTAATCACCCCCCTCAAGTCCTCCTTCCTAGAAGAGCGCTGTTCAGGGCATGACATTTATGAAGACACACATATTTACTCCACAGGATATAGTTATCCCAAGGGCCAGTCACAGGATGCAGTGTTTGGTTGTTAAAATGACTTTTCTTTGGTGTGTCGCCCCTAGAGCTCACGCTGCAGTGTGATTTTGAATAGTATGTTGAGAGGTGGCAGGGCATTTACGAAGTGATGAGGTCTGTGAGAGGGAATAAATCCTTTCTCCCTGGGCTGGATGAATTACTAAGTGAGTGGGTTAAGAAGCAAGGCTCAAAGTCCTCACCCAAAGCTAAGCAGGTGCTGGGGTGTGCACTTAGGATTCCCAGCATTCACAACTCTGAGCTAAAATAAGTTTCTCTCCCTTAACCCACTCTCGAGAGTTCCATTTTAGGGACAGAAAATGGCCTTGGAGAAGAACACCTCAGGGTTTGTGAATGAGTTGGAAGAAATTCATTGGCTTTAAACACTGTAAACCAACTTCTTTTTAAGATGCCCCCAGGTCAATAGACAGGATCTACTTGGATTCAGCCTTTGCCTTCCCTTGACTTTATTGTTCTCCAAGTCTCTCCAAAGAATAACTCCCTCCTCTGAAGCCTATGAGGAAAAAGATGAGTTTTCTATTCCCTAAATGCTGACAGATAAATGTCAGTCAATCGGTGCAGCATTCCTTTTAAAAGAAAACATACCCCAATATAGTTTCTACCTGAATAGGAAAGCTGAGGTCTGGGGTAATTGACTTCAATTCTAACCCTGAGAATAAACTCCTGTAGTAAAGAAGACGTGTGCCGAGTCTGACTTCGTGTGCAAAAACGGCCAGTGTGTTCCTAACAGATGGCAGTGCGATGGGGACCCTGATTGTGAAGACGGTTCTGATGAGAGCCCGGAACAGTGCCGTGAGTGTGCCTTGACTTGCTTTGGACCGGTCCTCTTTCGTGCTGTTCTGTCTCCATTCTAAGTGATGCTTTATCGATTGCTTGGCATTCATTTTTCTTTGCCTGCCTTGAACTTGAGGCCAACTGACTTGAAGGTCATTCGAGCTATTAACAGTTATTCCATCTCCTTTAAAGACTGCTCTCCCTAGTCTAACAAGACTGACATTCTCTTGGGTAGCTTCGCCTTTGAATACTTAAGACTGAAGCCAGCAGATTCAATTAAGAACTCCTTGACTAGGTGCATAGACTTCAGCTGTTTGACAGTAACTGAGCAGATGGTTCCCTGATCCTGGAAGTTCAGATAGGAAGATTTTCTAAGGGCCACATGTAAGCTTTGAAATGCACGGATTTTCGTATTATTAAAACATACTATTATTAAGACAGCAAGGCGATTAGTAATAGGGTAATCTGGGGATTTTAACAAATGTATAACCTAATGCAGGGACCATACAGTTTGTTAGTGAATAGGAAAAACTTCATAAAGGTGCAAATATGTCTCTTTGCCCATAGGCTGATATGTAGGGGAAAGTCCCAAAATCAAAGAGAACGGTGTGTTGAAATCAAGTAAACCGGGATCATTTGGATGCTAAGATGCTGAAAGGCCTGAAGATTCATGGCAGTAGAGGCCTGATGACACAGAAGAAATAGGATTGACAGGAACCAAGTTTAGGTTAAGAATATGATTATGAAAATAACCGAGGTGGAACTTCATTTTCTAGTCAAGAAGTGAACAATTTTGTTGGCGAGTTAGAAACCCGAGGGTCCTAGACTGATCTACATGGATTCAGTCCCATGTTTCGGGGGTTAATGACATGGTCAAATCAAGACTCAGGCCATGTTCTCACTTTATGTGTATAAAGAAAGATGCGAATAGAGGCCGAGGAAGGCTACTATTCCATGGACGCTCTCACAGGGATTCGCCCATCTGACCTTTAATAGACTCAGGATTAGGTGACCATATCTGGTGTGCCCACTGATATCCAAACACAGGTAATAGACTAGGAGCAGGCCAACAAATCAACTTAACGGTGCCAAGGAAAACAAAAGCCAGAACTGAGCATGCCGCAGAACCTTGAAGGAGTGGCATGGTCAAGGTTCTTGGGGATGCTGCCAGGTGGCCTTGCTTGGCAGAGCTTCTAAGGACGGAGCTGGCGAAGGATCTGCCCGGCTTCCACCCGTCAGTGTGCCCCGTGTACCTGCCCACTGAGTCCCAGGTGTTGCAATTCCAGGCAGCACGGGAGCAGCAGCTTTGCACTGACCACTTTGGAGGCTCTTTTGAGACTGTATGTCATCAACAGATATGAGAACATGCCGCATAAATGAGATCAGCTGTGGCGCCCGGTCCACTCAGTGTATCCCAGTGTCCTGGCGATGCGATGGGGAAAATGATTGTGACAATGGCGAAGATGAAGAAAACTGTGGTAAGAAGACCAGTGTGCCGTGGCATACCCCAAAGACCCTTGTCCTAAAGAAAGGCGGGCAAGGGATGCTAACATAAGCCCAAAGACACGGTGCCACTGAGTCGCTTTTCAGTGGCTTTGCTGTCTGCTCAGTGTTGGTCCTCCTAAGCACCATAAAACTGTGCAAGGCCTTTTCCTGGTAATTGACCACTGCCTGGTATATGAACCAGGCAGATTGAAGCAAGCAGAGAAGTCATCTTGGTGCTTACATTCAGCCTAGTGCATTTAGTATGGCTTAGTAAGGCAGCGGCTATGTGGGTCTTTTTCTTTTATGACAGTAACTACTTATGGGCCTTCCTTACATTGGCTCAATTAAAACTAGGAAGTGGTGGGGCCAGCAGACACATTCCTAGGGTTCGTTAGATTAGCTTCCTGGGAGAAGTTACGTGAGTGTGATGTAAGCATTTCCACCAACTAGACTCTATGCTTACCTTAGCAGAAAAGCATGACCTAACATGTTGCGAGCAGATACGTAAAGTCTGCCCAACTTTTGTGTCCTATGAAGATTCCTGTCTCTAAATGCTAGCACTGTTTCCTATTCTTTCACGCTTCTGTTCTCAGCGTGTCTAGAATGAAGTGTTCCGTGTTAGAGGCGAGGCCCTGGGGACAATCTCTAGGCTGAAAACAGTTGTGAGTGGTCTTGCAGTCTACCACCCCTTTATAGTGCTTGTCAGCCTGAGTCTCATGAGCTTAACTTCAGGCTGTAGTAGTAGCCAAGGGAGTCCAGGGTCCTGGTAGGTAAAACACTAGTCTGGGGCTCAGGGTCTTGGCAGGTAAAACACTAGTCTGGAGCTCAGGGTCCTTGAAGGTGAAACACTAGTCTGGCTTATACAAGTCTCTTTGTGGGGGCAATACCACTGCACCTAGTCCAATGAGTTTCGTATTCAGTCATAGAATCGAGCTTCAAACATTGCTGTGGCAAGCCCCGGAGCTGCCAAACATTTCCCTCGCAAATATACACTTTGCTTCCCAAGAGAGTCGTGGTCTCCTTTTACCAATTACCGTCAAATTGTGACCTCGGTATGTTTGGTAGGAACTGAAGTCGAAACCTAAACTGGTGACTGTGACTACCTTGTCATCACTAGCATGCAGAGTGGCTAGGCTGTGATTCTGATCCTAGCAGTGACAAAAAAAAAAAAAAAACCCTGAAAATTATTAAGATGCTATTCCTAATATTTATTTAAAGCATCCAAAAGAAAGGAACCATGTAGAACGTTCTTTGGTTTGTTTCTTTTTGGATAGAGCCTGAATACCCATTATACCTTGCCCATATATGGCTGATGCATCGTCTCAGCCAGTGATGTGATTTGGGCTGGCATACAGTAGGTTGGTCTAGGTATGACTCTGCCTTCCAAAATGAAGTCCCTGATGTCAGCTTATGCTATTGATCACTGTCCCTTTAAGTGTCAGTTGTGGTTCTCATCTTAAATTAGTTTCTAGCCTTCTATTGTTTTCTCGGTCCTTTATTTCTGCTGTTATACATAGTATGGCTGCATCTTATTTTTATACTGTGAAACCGTTTTGTCGTCTCTCAGAAACTCGTTCTCAATAGAACAGCACTATAGCCTTCAAGTTAGAGAGCTAAAATTCATCATCAAATATCAATATATCATTGGATGTGGTGATGAGAGTCTCGTATTAAAACAAGGATGCTGATGCACTTTCAATGGGACGTCTTCCCTCTAACAGGCAACATAACCTGTAGCGCTGATGAGTTCACTTGCTCCAGCGGCCGCTGCGTCTCCAGGAACTTTGTGTGCAATGGCCAGGATGACTGCGACGACGGCAGTGATGAACTGGACTGCGCACCGCCGACCTGTGGGGCCCACGAGTTCCAGTGCAGCACCTCTTCCTGCATCCCCCTCAGCTGGGTGTGCGATGATGACGCGGACTGCTCCGACCAGTCAGACGAGTCTCTCGAACAGTGCGGCCGGCAGCCCGCCATGCATGCGAGATGTCCTGCCAGTGAGATCCAGTGTGGCTCTGGTGAATGCATTCACAAAAAGTGGCGGTGTGACGGAGATCCCGACTGCAAGGACGGCAGTGACGAGGTCAACTGCCGTAAGTAACCTTCCAGTTCTCTTCCGTGTACTGACCGGGGGACCATTTTGGCTGGCTTCATTCCATCGCCTTACCTCCTTCCATAGCTTCTCGAACCTGCAGACCTGACCAATTTGAATGTGAAGATGGTAGCTGTATCCATGGCAGCAGGCAGTGCAATGGCATCCGGGACTGTGTGGATGGCTCTGATGAAGTCAACTGCAAAAACGGTGAGGTTCTCTGCATGGCGTTCAGGTAGAACCATTGGTGCCCTGGTCAGCCCAACCATGGAACTTCTCTCCTGTGTTTGGCCTTATAGTCAATCAGTGCTTGGGCCCTGGAAAGTTCAAGTGCAGAAGTGGCGAATGCATAGACATCAGCAAAGTGTGTGACCAGGAGCAGGACTGCAGGGACTGGAGCGATGAACCCCTGAAGGAGTGCAGTAAGTGAGGGGCTTGCCTGAGGCCAGAGCTGGGGCATTCCGTTCAGTCTGTCAGAACTAATGCTGTTTAGACCCTGCTGGATGCCCCATTGAACTCAGAATGAACTAAAATTTCATGTAAGCTTGACAATAAAGTGTTATGATATGGGATTCTAGCCAATGACAAACTGATTTGGAGTTTAGAAAGATGACTAAAAATAATAGCAAACTAGGTAAATCCTGCATAACTAGCTGGTAGCCTACCATCCGACCTGAAATGTTTATCTATGAAGCAAATACTCAGATCTTAGCAAGGTCATCAGCAGTGGTCTGAGTTTACAAGTGAATAAGATGAATATCAGCTAAGAATAAGACGCCATTCTAATTTGGACTCTGGGTTATAAAACGGAAAAGAAAACAAGCAATTGAAACTGGGAGGAAGATGTTTGTGCAGCATCTTAGAGCGTTGGATGGCGTATGGGATGAGAGATATGATCAAAATGCATTGTCTCTGTATGTGGAAGTCTCAAAGACTTCCATAAATCTAAAATATTATATTAAAAACAAAGAATTAGCTTCCAGGTGACTTTTGCTCCCCTTTTATTCCAGATGTCAATGAATGCTTGGTCAATAACGGTGGCTGCTCTCATATCTGCAAAGACCTAGTCATAGGCTATGAATGTGACTGTGCCGCTGGGTTTGAACTGATAGATAGGAAAACCTGTGGAGGTGAGTTGAAGCCAACAGTCTGGCCCCAGAGGACATGGGAAAGGGCAACAGGCACCGGGTGAGGCCCCAGAACAGCAAGGCTAATTCTGATTTCCCTCCTAGATATCGACGAATGCCAAAATCCAGGGATCTGCAGCCAAATTTGTATCAACTTAAAAGGTGGCTACAAGTGTGAATGTAGTCGTGGCTATCAAATGGATCTTGCCACTGGTGTGTGCAAGGCAGTAGGTAAATGGACGCAGGCTGGTGTTGCTCTGGGATGGTTATGAGTTAGTGATTCCACAAGGGACGTCCGGTGACTGGGACAGTCAACCTACACCTAAAGTCATACCCCAGATTAGTGCTACCAAACTCCGTGTGCAGCAGGCTCACCTTCACGTGCATGGGCCTTGGTCTTTCCTTTTGCACAGGATACTAGGACTAGTTGCCATATTTGCTTCCTTTCTGCTTCTGAAACTGCATATTGTAGGCAAATGGCTCGCTTATCAGCCACCCGACTGCTGGATGCTATAACCCCAGGACTGCCTTCCTAAATAAGACATAAGTACTTACAGCTCCAGGGGGCTTGAACTCCAGGCTGAGGATAAATGAGATGCTCAGCAGGATCTTCAGACATGGTCCTCTGTGGAGAGATGACTTAGGAGATCTTGCTTTACAGCAAAATTAAATCAACCTGGCTTATGTCTTATAGGCAAAGAGCCAAGTCTGATCTTCACTAATCGGAGAGACATCAGGAAGATTGGCCTAGAGAGGAAGGAATACATCCAGCTTGTAGAACAACTAAGAAACACAGTGGCTCTCGATGCTGACATTGCAGCTCAGAAGCTATTTTGGGCTGATCTCAGCCAAAAGGCTATCTTCAGGTAACTTTCACTTGCATTCCTGACATCTGGACACCTAAGTCTCTGTCTTTGGGCCTGTGGAAAGGATTGGGGTAGGGGGTGGGGCTTCTCCTGTCTCTAGCTCCCGTCTACCATCTAGTTAGTTGGGATTATAAACCCCACATTGTTATTAAGTTACCATAAACAGTTATTTAGGGATGAATCATTGGCCATGAAGGAAAAGGATCTGAATTCCTCATATTTTCTCCACCTATAGTTGTGAACTGTCTTCTCTTGCTACAAATAGAAAAGATGGTAGTAGCTTTTGCTCACTGGAAACTGTAGAGCTGGGGTGATGGCTGGTGAATCAAATGGTTTTCTTCCAATTTTGCTGGGCTTGCACCTAGAATACATCGCCACAACTAGATAGGCTACAATTTTCCATCCCCAAGCAACATGGCTGAATAACTTCGGCGGTGAGCTATGGGGTTCCTAGAGTCTCCCCGAGTAAAGGCCTAGACCATTTTATAAGCAGAAAGTCCAATCTTCAGGGTCCAATGGTGACAACTTTTAAATTTCTTGTGACCTATTCTGTTTCAGTGCCTCAATTGATGACAAGGTTGGTAGACATTTTAAAATGATCGACAATGTCTATAATCCTGCAGCCATTGCTGTTGATTGGGTGTACAAGACCATCTACTGGACTGATGCGGCTTCTAAGACTATTTCCGTAGCTACCCTAGACGGAGCCAAGAGGAAGTTCCTGTTTAACACTGACTTGCGAGAGCCTGCCTCCATAGCTGTGGACCCATTGTCTGGGTTCGTATTCTATGTTTTCCTTCGCTTAACCTTTTGAGTGCTACGCTTTTCTAGCATCCTAAGAGTGCCCAGGAACAGAATTATCTGGTTCAAGACATCAATGCCAGTATTCGTTGTTCAGCCCCTCCCACTTTTCCCTTAATTCCAACAGCTAATTCCCTTTTTTCTCTTATCTCTTGTCTCCATTCTCTCTCTCTCTCTCTCTTTCTCTCTCTCTCTCTCTCTCTCTCTCTCTCACACACACACACACACACATACACACACACACACACACAAATAAACAATTTATTACCTCTATAAAATCTAGGATCTACAAGTAGGAAAAAAAATGTGATATTTGTTGTTGGAATCTTACTATACCTAATATGATCACCTCCAGTTGCCTCCATTTTCCTGAAAATAACATAATTTCCTTCTTCTTTACGACTAAATAAAACTTCATTGTATACATGATGAACTTGAATGAAAATACCTTCTTGAATCCAATCACAATACATAATGTATACTAATAAAAAGAAAAATGTTGTGAGTGACCAAATACAGAGCAGTCCTGGGGCAGCCCGTGTTTATGATGTGCCTCCCAATCTCCTGATTGTCCAGCTGCAGTCAACACTAGTGATACTTTTGATTCATGTATGACATACAGCAAAAAGTGATGTCCAAATTCTTTGCCCATCCAGCTTCTGCACAAATGTGTGTGTGTATGTGAGGGGGGGGGAGGGAGGGATGGAGGGAGGGAGAGAGAGAGAGAGAGAGAGAGAGAGAGAGAGAACAGTTTGCTGGGTTGGTTAGGTCTGGGTAATCAGATCTCGGGCTCAAGGAAAATACTGGTGTTGGCATAACACTCTTCCCTCAAGATTCCATCTAAAACTGCATGCAAATTGTGTGAAAGTTCAACTGAAAGGACCAGACTTTTGTCAAAAATTTCCCTGGGGCAGGCAGCTTCGAAAAAGTCAACTGTAGTCATCACAACTATCCCTGTGAAATATCATTAGAGCATCATCACCAAGCTCCTCTTTTAGAGCTTACGGAAAATACTTCCTTCATGGATCCAAATAAATGTGCCTTTAGAAAGGAATATCCAGTCTTGGTACTTTGGGCTGAGACTTATACATCAGCTCAAAACAGACTAACACAGTTATAACTTGGAGATGATATTATTGTCTCCTGGAGTCCTGAGGAGTAGACCTGAGCCTCACACAGGGTAAGGCAAGTATTCTTTCACTGAGCTACAGCTCCAATCCTTGTGCATCCTCACCGTTCAGTTCCATATACTCAGAACAGAATTAGAGCCTCAAGCACCAGCATTTATCTTGAGAGCCTCAAGTTCAAGAGTTTTCTGTGCTCTCTTTAAGTTTTGGATTTAAGCCACAGCTTTCTTCTCAGTCACTAAGGCACGTTTCTGATTTAACTCTTCCCAGCTTTGTTTACTGGTCTGACTGGGGCGAACCAGCTAAAATAGAAAAAGCGGGGATGAATGGCTTTGATAGGCGTCCACTTGTGACTGAGGACATCCAATGGCCTAATGGAATTACACTCGGTACGTATGACCTTCCTCCTCCCTCACTAGCTAACTCCCTTCATTGAGTTTAAACGGATGTCCACTCTAAGTTTGAGGCGATACTTCTAGTTCTATCCATGGCCAGAGAGAAAGGCTGAGAAAACATGGTGGACTTCACAAATTACGGGTGCCAGAATGGCTGGCTTGTCACCTAGTTGGTCTAATATGCAATGGCAACTCAGTGAATCTTGGATCTTTGGGGTTTTTCATATGGAACACAACAGGCATGGGTGCCTTTGCCTTTTCTGGGTAATAACTTGTAACCATTTCCTTCTGAGTTATCTGGGAAGAAGTGCAAATACAGAGCCTTTTTTCAAAAACACTTTCTATAACGTATCTTGTGTCAATGACTTTGAGAGTCTTAGAAATCCCATTGGCCCCTGTAGAGGGAATACAGTTACAGGTTCTATTGCTGGCTTCACAAGTATTATGGTGTCCCCATTAAAAGCTTCTGATGAAGAAAAAAAAAACACAAAACAGAATAGATTCTTTGGATTTTGTTTGTTTGTTTTTCGAGACATGGTTTCTCTGTAGCTTTGGAGCCTATCCTGGAGATAGCTCTTGTAGACCAGGCTGGCCTCGAACTCATAGAGATCTGCCTGCCTCTGCCTCCCAAGCACTGGGATTAAAGGCATGCGCCACCACAGCTCATACCATGTCAATTGTTTTCCTGCTAGACCTTGTCAAAAGTCGCCTCTACTGGCTCGATTCCAAGTTGCATATGCTGTCTAGTGTGGACTTGGATGGCCAAGATCGTAGGATAGTGCTCAAGTCTCTGGAGTTCCTAGCTCATCCTCTTGCGCTCACCATATTTGAGGTAAGACATGTGCCTAACATGGAAGCAAACACTTTTAGAACAGGTGTGTGGGAAGAGGAAGGAACAGTAGACAACTGAAAATTTTCTACCTAAAGACTGGTACACATTAGATACTAAGCCCTCAAAGAACTTTATGAAACCTGAACTTGCTTCGCATACCCTTCGTACTCAATATCCTGGAGAATCATTCAATAACCTCATCCCATTAAATGATGAGTAAAACATATTAGAACTTGATTTGTGTCAATATTGGATGTACATGCTAATTGTTGGGGTTCTGTTTTAGGATCGTGTCTACTGGATAGATGGAGAAAATGAAGCAGTGTACGGTGCCAATAAATTCACTGGGTCAGAGCTGGCTACCCTAGTCAACAACCTCAATGATGCCCAAGACATCATTGTCTACCATGAACTTGTTCAGCCAGCAGGTAACATGAACAAACCCACTCCTTAAGGACCACACCAAAGGAGTAGTATGATCTAGAACCTACTACCTACTAGCTCCTTAGCTACTCAACTTCCTTTAAAATGGAGCCTTTGTCCTCGTGAGTCCTGACCAAACTCTGCACTTGATGTCTGATATCTCGTTCCAGCCATCTTGGAGAAATGGCTTCAGAGTCAGCTCTTAGCTCTTTTCAGTCCTCACTGTCAACAGCTTTCATTTTGATTTCTTCTGGGTTCCCCTTGCTAAGCCTAAGGCAGCAGCTTCTTCAGTGGCTTTCAAGCCATAGCTACATCTTAGGGATAGTTTTCTAGGTAGCAAAGCACCGCAAATCAAGTGCCTTAAACAACAGAAACTTATACCTATCACAATTCTGGAAACTAAAAGTCCAAAGTCAAGGTGTTGGTAAGTTGGTTCCTGTTGGGGACTTGAGGGAAGGCTCTATGCCAGACCTCTCTTCTTGGCTTATAGATGGCCATTTCCCTGTGTCTAGTCACACCTTTTTTTGATACATGCTTGTGCCCATACTTCATCTTCTGAGGACACTTGACACTTGGGGTTAAGACCTACCCTAACGACCTCACCTAACTTGATTACCTCTGTCAATACCATATCTGCAAATAAGAGCGCTTTCTAAGAATTAGCAGTTAGGAATTCAGTGTGAAAATTTTATAGAGAGACATAACCTATCATAGCTATTCTCCTCCATGACACATCTTATACAGGATTCAACAAATCATCAGACATATCTAGTCATCTTTTCTCTTGCCCAGGACACTGGCTCATCCATCTAACGAGAACCTCGCACCTCCCTGTGGCTGAGTTCCCTTTCACTTTGTAGGAGTTAGTCAGTATAAAGCCAGGAAAATGTGACTAGCCTCCCTCCTTCTGATTCCTCACCTCCTTTCACACCGACCTATGGAAGATACAAGTCTTACTTCACTTCCAAGAAACCTCTGACTCTGGTATCTTCAGAGGGTGCTTCCAGTACAATGATTGACACTCATTCAACATCAGTGATACACATTCTTCACCGATGTTGCTCTCACTTGAGGGACTAACAGAATAGGCAAATTTAGCTCCATGGGAGTGTAGACGGTTAATACCGCAATGCCTATTTTCAAGAACCTTTCTCCTTCCTGACTAGGTAAAAACTGGTGTGAAGAAGATACAGAGAATGGAGGATGCGAATACCTCTGCCTGCCAGCACCACAGATCAGTGACCACTCTCCGAAATATACCTGTTCCTGTCCCAATGGGTACAGTCTCGGGGAAAACGGACGAGAGTGCCAAAGTAAGGCTTTCTGCGTTTCAACTACAACCAAGACATAAAACAAACACTATAAGCCACCAGCTACGACAATTTGTCGGCATTTGAGAAATTCAGGTGTAGCTAACTTTTTTTTTTTTTTGGCTTTTTGAGACAGGGTTTCTCTGTAGCTTTGGTGCCTGTCCTGGAACTAGCTCTTGTAGACCAGGCTGACCTCGAACTCCCAGAGATCCGCCTACCTCTGCCTCCCGAGTGCTGGGATTAAAGGCGTGCACCACCACCGCCCAGCCTGTAGCTAACTTTTGAAATAGATTACAGAATACTAGGTGTTATTGTTGTGTGGCAGGCATTCACTATCAGTACTTTGAGCTGACATTTCAACATCAGATGAGTTTGTCAGTGACTGGTGTCAATGTGCCACACACTAACTAGTTTGTACCCGTCGCTCTGTAACCTGAGCTAGTCAGTTTTCAGGTAAAGTCCTCCACAGAGGGCAGAATGAATGCAATGAAGACATTTGAGGAAGGAGGCCACAGTTGCAGGATACTTACTGACCTCAGTTGATGACATAAATTTAAGCTCTCAGATAGTCTGAGCTTGAATTTTAATATTTTGTTCTCAGCTTCTGATTAATCAGCGAGCTGATTGCAAACAAGGCGCTCACATAGTGATTTCTTAGCATCATTCTGCGCCATACTGGGCACCTACTCAGTTTGCTGAGAAAATAGGTGCAAGCCCACGGGATCTGCATAGCACACCAGAGCATTTTTGAGAATATCTGTGGCCATTCAGGAGCCTGGGGTTGGCTGAGAGGTGTTTCATATGGCTGTGAATCTTTATGAGTTGTCAACTTCCACATGCTGATTGCTCTGCCCAAAGTTTCATACATCTCTGGGTTTTGCTTGGAACTGGCTATTTCTCTCCATGCAGATACATCCACTTCACAGATGAGTTCTGCAATGGGTTGTCTCTTTCACCTGGAGTTAAAATAACCTTTCATCACAATGTGTCTGGACTATGCAGCCAGCCACACAGGAACCTTAGCCTTAACCAGGTTCTTGATTTTTATAATCCAGGTCCTTCAACTCCTGTGACTTACAGTGAGACAAAAGATATCAACACAACAGACATTCTGCGTACTAGTGGACTGGTTCCTGGAGGTATTGGATCCAGTACTGCAAACTGTTAATCTCAACTAACTGCCACTTAAATAATTAATGCAACATTTAACTGCTGGTTCTGCCCCAACTGGCTACTTGTGCCTAAAGTCCAAAGATTTCAGAACCTGTGTATCCTGGATTTCTCTGACTTAATTAAACCTGTTGGTGAAATGGCCATGTAACTCAAATAATTCTAATCCCAAGTTCTTCTGGTTTGGAATTATAGTGGATACTAGACCTCAATATTAGCTACAAAGGTATAAGGATCTCTACCTAAGGGGTAGATTTCTAAGTCTTAATTCAAGTCCTGACAGACTGATTCCTTGTATGTCCTTGTAGAGATCAACGTGACCACAGCAGTATCAGAGGTCAGTGTTCCTCCGAAAGGAACTTCAGCTGCCTGGGCCATCCTCCCTCTCTGTAAGTAAATTTGCTTCTTCTATAGACCTGATAGACAGTTCTAGGTCCTCTACAGCCACCTCCCTGTGCCCTCTTATGCTGTCATAACACACGGGACAGTGAATTGCATTCACTTCCTCATCTGACTGGTACCCACCCTTCGGCAGTATCTTTCACATGCAATGGACTCCGTGAATATTCACCAGTTGCCTCAGAGGTCTTACTGCTTCCTGTGCTGAGCTTGCTAGCCTTGCTTACCCCTGCACACAGCAAGTCACGTTAGCAAGAGTTTTTTCTAACCCCATTAGTTGTATTCAGAAGCAGGAAAGCAAAGAGACAGATGCATTTTTGAAAAAGATGTAAAATTCAAAAAAAAAAGTAAGTTGGAGGGGTTGTTGGTTGGTGTGTGTGTGTGTGTGTGTGTGTGTGTGTGTGCACGCGCACGTGCACACATGTGTGTTTTCAAGACAAAGTTTCTTTGTGTAGCCCTGGAACTAGCTCTGTAGACCAGGCTGGCCTCGAATTCACAGAGATTTACCTGCCTCTGCCTCTGCCTCTGAGTGCTGGGATTAAAGGCGTGCACCACCACTGTCCAGCCATAAAGGATAAATTTATAGTGATTAAAGATTTTTAAACTCAGGGGAAAGGACCTCTAAAGCCACCTTCAGGCATGTAAATTGTAAGGCATTTTGTTTGACTTAGCTTACTGGTTTCCCAGGACCACTTGACTAACACTTTAAAGTGTTCTATAATTTTCCTTGTTTGGGCCGAGGTTTGGGATTCGGGACTCAGCATATGCCTGGGTATGGAATAAAAAAAATATTCACAGAACCACTGGGCTGAACGTATTTGAAAATTTTGTCTCATCTGTATTCCAACTTCCAGTTATCCAAGCTCCTGAAAATGGAACTTTTATTAATGTCAATTCCCATAGATCAATGACTATTAGACTTCTGATTTTTTTTTTCAGTGCTCTTGGTGATGGCAGCAGTCGGGGGCTACTTGATGTGGCGGAATTGGCAACATAAAAACATGAAAAGCATGAACTTTGACAATCCTGTGTACTTAAAGACCACTGAAGAGGACCTCTCAATAGACATTGGTAGACACAGTGCTTCTGTTGGACACACGTACCCAGCAGTAAGTCTGCTTTGTCTGTAATCACTGTGTCTTGACATGAGTCTCTTCAAAGGAGACCAGAACCTCTCACTATGAGTACCTGGGCTGAGAAGGATCATGGCATCCCCAGATGATCCTTTATCCACTGGCAGTGTGTTAGATGCTGGGTGTCTGGCCCGCTAACACAGTCAGTTGGTAAGCATCTTGCCCACAGAGGAAGGCAGGTGAGTCCTATTTGCCATTATTTTAGATTACGAAAATGACATGGAAAGAGCAGTATGAACCAACTGGCTTGTTTTTGAACTTCAGTTCCTTGCCTAGTGGATAGCTAAAGATAAATCAGTGTGGGCATGTGAGGATTGTGTATAGGGAGTTGACCGAAAGTCAATAACGTGAGTAAGACTCAATTAGCCGAAAGTACTAAAAATGCATGCCTTAGAGAGTTGTTCCATCCCACCCCGGAGAGCCAGCTTTCCACGGGAGCAGCAACTGCAATCACGTGTTCCTCCCCACGGAACCCAAGTACATATCCAGCCTCCACTTCAGGACCATGCTGAATAAAACATGCTGAACGGGAACACTGCCCTTGCAAGTTCCACAGTGGAACTTGGAACAGTGTTCATTTCACATTCTGTGTCTTTTCACATTTGTTCCCAAGGTTTGCACAGTTTGCTTGTTTGCTTCTCCTAGCAAGCAGGTATAGGTTATGTAGCCCTTATATGAAATACTTGGTGCCAGAAGTGTTCAGGGTTGGGGATTTATTTTTAGGGAGCATGGAATTTGGAGATTTTTACATACACAAAAAGTCTGAACACAAAATCCATTCATTTCATGTGTTCTTATACACATATTCTAGGTTGCTTTACATAATATTTTAATGTGTGTTCATTTTGACCACAACCAGTACCATTAAGGTAAGAGGTGGAGTTTTCTAGAGTATCATGGTGGTACTCAGAAAATTCCAGATTTAGGAGCCCTTTGGGGTTCCAGATTTTCAGGTTGGGAACAGAAATCCAATTCATGTGTCTGGCCTCCATTTCTTTGGGTCTGTGAATGGTCAGCTCAAAGTCCACTCCGTAGAGCTGCTCACAGTGAGTAACCACCAAGCCAAGCTCACCTCAACCTTTTTCTCCTCCGCAGATATCAGTTGTAAGCACAGATGATGATCTGGCTTGACCGCTGAGATCTAAACCAATAACACCCCACTCCAGAACGGTAACCGAGCCAGCGCTGAAGTCTCCTTTCTTCCTCCCATCCGGAAGAACATCAAGATATCTTTCTGGGAATCAAGTTTGTGTACTTGGTCATTTTTATATTACTTTTGTAAATATTCCTGGCCACATACTACTTCAGCTTTGGATGTGGTTACCAAGTATGTGTAACCCTTGAATCTCTAGACAGTATTGCCATCTCTGGCCACGTATGCACTTTCTCGAGAAAGCCATATTCCAGCCACGAACCTTGTGCGGTAGCGACGCCCACCTGTACATACATTGTATAGGCCACCTGTACATATCCCAGAGAACAATCACTATTCTTAAGCACTTTGAAGATATTTCTATGTAAATTATTGTAAACTTTTTCAATGGTTGGGACAATGGCAATAGGATAAAACGGGTTACAAAGATGAAATTGCCAAAAAAAATTTGTAAACTAATTTTGTACGTATGAATGAAATCTTTGACCTCTGTGGAGGTTTGCAAAGACTGACTTCAAACTACTGTACATTTTTTTCAAGTGCTAAAAAAATTAAACCACACAGCTTAATCATGGTTTTGATTATTCCTCTAAGATGGTCTAGGAACAGCCTGTGTATCACCAAATGTTCTAGATATCTAAGCTATAGCTCTGGGTGTTGTACACCCAAAACTGGGCTAGTATCTTTTATAACCAAGTCCTAACTAAAGAAATTGGTACCATTTGATATTTGTTCCCCCAAATTTATCACCCTTCCTTCCTTCCTTCCTTCCTTCCTTCCTTCCTTCTTTGCTGGACTCAAGACTGTAATTCTCCTGCCTCAGCTTCCCAACTTCTAATATTACATGTCTCATGTTTGGACCACTACACCCAGCCAACATATTTATTTCCTAAAAAACACTGTCTTCCCAGAATTCCTTTTGCTCACAGAAGATTCCTTTTCCCCCTCCTTTTCACATTGATCTAGCAATATATGCTAAGATTTCCACAAGTTCTCATGTTTTGTTGTTCATGTTCTGTCATAATTTGTAGGTCAGTCAAAGACAAGTGCCTTCTACGGCATAGGGAAGGATTTGTTCTTACAAGAGTCTGACTTGTCCTACTGTGAAGATGGGTAGGAAGGATGCTAGGCAACGTTGTTGTTGAACAGTCTAGGTTGTGGTTCTCAGCATGCCCTGGGAACAGCAATAGTGGCTGCTAGGAACTTAGCAGAAATGAATATTCTTGGGCCCCACTCAAAACCTACTTAATCAAAAGCCCCAGTAACGGGGACCAGGAAACTGAGTCTTCACAAACTCTTCATGTAGTTCTGATATAACTGCAAGTTGGATAAAAACTATTCTAATGAGGCTTTATGGAGAATATAATTGTAACATAGTCCACACTATGTTGTCAGCCTATGACATCGCACATATGGGGATGTTCTTCCTATAGGGCATTTGTGGAACTTTGAAGATAAGGAGCTGGAGGTGGGAAAGTAGAACCATGTCAAGGGGGGAGTTTTGTGAGTTTGCCATCATGTCCTTACTCTGAAGTCTCCAGATGCCTAAAAGTAAGAAGATGCGTGGCTTAAAGCCCAGACAAGATGCTTTGATAACTCTACTGTGAGATGGGCACTGTAGAAAGGGCACTGATTCCTTGGGGATGAAATGGCTGAACAAGCATCTAAAACAAACAAGGTCATTTCATTTTTATAAACCCAACATTAGCTAGAACTCACTGTGTTTTAAAAGGCATTTCATTTTTAAAAAATGAAGTGCTTAAATATTGGTAGAGCATTGTTCAGTATTGCTAGGGTAGCTAGTCATCTGGCAAGACTGCTAATTGGGCCAGAGGACAATAGTTCACAAGGGATGAGAACCCCGACCTTTACCGCCCAAACAAGATCTTAACAACTGTATGTGAGCTGGGTTGACCTCAGCTGGCTGCACCTCTAGAGTTTAATGTAGTGGATAATTAATTAAGAGGTGAAATCTGAAACATCAAATTCTTAGAAAGGATATTTATAATTAAACCAGCCTGTCACATGAGGCTGCAGTGAATGGAACCCCAAGGGACTTGAGGAATATCTGCAAAGGATAGACAAATCAACAGATTTGTGGACCCCAGTTAAAAAAAAGTCCAGTCAAGTCTCAGAGTCCAAAATTTTAAGAGGTTGTTGCAAGCTACATGCTTTTTGGGCAGAAGCAGACCTAGAAGATTAGCAGTTCCCTTAGGATATTCTAACAGCTACTTTGAAAATTTGGCATCAAATCTAAGCCTTTGGATCTGGATAAATAGGGGCAAAAATAATTCTTTGAGGCTTCAACTACGGCACGTACCTTGGTTCCAGACATCCCTTTTAAGAAATGAGCGGGCAGGTTTTAAATAGCACAGTTAAAGGAATCACTTTTCAGCTGGGAACACTGCAGAAAGCTGAGACCCGCCTACTGTCTAGCTTTTAAGTTCACCCCAACCCAAAGATGCTGGTGGGCTTCCCATGTATCATGTAGTTGAACAGAATTGATTTCCTAGCGTGCTTACCTAGCAAAGTCTCTCCTACTGGAACAGTATATCCCCTTAAGCCCAAATGAATGTCATGCTTCTTTCTTTCACTTGTGGCAAAACAAACATATTTATAAAAAAAATAAATCACAGACCCTTTTGCTTCCTTAGGTTCAAGAACAGAACAAAATGCTACTCCTGATCCAGAACTTTGAGCCTTTTGTTTCTAAAGCCAGTGTTTCACCCTCTTTGGGGAGACTGAAAAAATGTGTCCCCTATATCAGTCATATTCTAGATCCTTAAACTGGGCAAATTCCTGAAATGGAGAAAGGTCTGCAAAGGTGTCTCAATTTCAAGGAGAAAGGAGATGGCTTGGAAGATGGGGCGGTCATTGTTGGGGTAGTTTCCTGCTGTTGCTTGTTTGTTCACAGAGGTTCCAGCTCACAAGAGCTTCATGGAAGAATAACAACCACCATTTCTGCATGAATCTCACTCCCATCCACCTTCAGCAATGAAAAGCTGAATGTAAGTTAGTAAGGAGTCCTGGATGGAGGTTTGTGATCACGTGTGCCATCTCATACGGTGTCACTCCAGTCTGTAATTGTGTTTCTGAACCTGGTTCGTCCGAGAAACAGGAATGAAGTGGGACCAGAGACCTCGAGGCCATTTCAGCCTCCCTATGTGTGTGTGTGTGAACCCTGGGACAAGAGTGAGACAGGGAGCCTGGGGGATGTGGGCTTGACAGGAGCTCTGGGATATCTCAAGAATAGCTTTTTTCTTGGCTGTGCTAAGTGAGATGGCAGCTGGGTGGCTATGTATAGGGTTCTCCACATTATGTCAATAGCACACACTTCTCTGTCCTGGGTGTGCTGGCCTGGGCAAGTCACTAAGCATCTCTGTGATATGGAAATGACAGGGACACACTGGGACAAAGGGATGCATACAGCAGTGGAGCCTGAGAGCTCAGCATCATGCCTGGCATCTGGTGTCCTTTGGCAAACACCCAGACTATCACTGTCAGTATGTGTTGGTCCACAGCCTGAGAACTGGTAAGGGACTTTACCCAGTGAGCCTTTCGGACAGCTTCACTCATGGAGTAACAAGAGCCTTTCACCTGGAATAGTTCTTCCCCATCATACCGAAGTCTGAGTTTCAGGAAGGATTTCATCTCCGACAGGTGAAAAGCCTTAAAGGACCATATGGTGTCAAACTCAGACTCATAGCTGGTTTGTGTCTGCCTCGGCCTTTGACTGCTTCTCCTAGGACATGGAACACATATTGGCACCTGCGGAGTCTTTAAGTGGCTGTCTAAGAGTTTTTAATGACCCTTCAGTTCCTACCATATGCTTAATGTTGTGCTAAGTAAGTGTTTTCTCATCTTATTAGATCCTCACAGTAACCCTAATAGGCAAGTATCTTCGTTTTGCAGATGTGGAAAGCTAAGGTCATAAACCATGTTCCAAACTAAATAAGCTTACAGCCATGGTCGCGGGGGAGGGTGGTGTCCTGTGCAAATGTTAAGCTGGATATCACATTGTATGTTTGCTGAGTCTCCCTTCCTACGGATGTCTTCATTTTCTCAGCTGCTTTAGACTTCCCATTCAGCACGATGGTGCACAGAACTATAAAGCTGGCATGGTACCATGTATATAAGTCGGTTAAGACACACCTTCAAGATGCTAGACTTGGTAGTAGCCATCAGGAGATAGCTTTGAAGGAAAAGATCCAGATTCCCTACAGGAACTTGGAGATGTCATGTCCTTCTCTAGCAGAGAATACTAGGACAAACAAGCTACCACCCAGGAATTCTCAGTTTCTGAGGCAGCCAAGTGGAGAGTACACCAGAGAAGACGGGGGGGGGGGGGGGGGGGGGGGGCACAGAATGCTGGTGCTGTGACTTCCCAACTGCTCCCAAGTGTTCTAGAATCTGCCCTAACACCCGGCTCTTTCTCAATTTACATGTACCCTTGGGGAGAAGAGAATGTTTTTGAACAAAATGACTGGCTTTCACAAAACTGTCTCGCCTTTTTTCAACATCACACTTGATACTAAAAATATGATTTAGGAGCGTGTGACGCCTCGGGAGGCCCACGCGCACGACCTGACCACTGCCTTAGGATGGTCACTGTTGCCGAGGCACACATTGGAACGCGTCCAGTCCCTGCTGACCTGTAGATAATTATTTTTCTCTAAATGAACTGTACATTTATCGTCAATAAAAATTTATTTTTGAGATAACTGTTGCAAGTCCATTTTTTCTAGAGATCTTTTCAGAAAATATTTGCTTAAATATTCCTTCTCGCTCAGCTGAATAACTAAGAATGACTCAACTGCCCTTTAAGGAAAACACTCAGAATCACCCAGACCTGAAAGGGTCAGGCTAGATGACCCCTCTCTTGCCACACTGAGAAGGACAGTAGGGCCTCAGTACAAGTGACGGCGTGTTAGGTACCTCCTCACCCCCCACCCCCCATCCCTGTCCCTCTTTCCATGAAAGAAACAAAGTCAAAGCCATGTTCCAAAATAGTAACGAACAGCCCTTCCCTCTGAGGATGGCTAGACCAGGCTGCACGTGCCTACAGGGACGATGCTCTAGGATGGCGGATAAAACAGGCATTGACAAGCAGGGGAAACCATTCTTGCATTTTCTGCCTCCTCGACTTTTCCAAGGTCTGTTAAAATAGATTCATGATAAGGTTAAATCTTCATGAGCCTTAGAATTTTTCCACATGAATCTTTTCTAAGAAATGGGCCTCCAGTGTTTGAATTATATGGGCTGAAAAATCTTGAAACTGACTCTGGAAGCAGATAGGTAAATTGGAAGACAGAGAAACTCAAAAAGGAAAGACAGGAAGGGGGAAGAAAGGGAGGGAGAGAGAAAAGAGGAGAAAAGGGAGGGATGGGGAAGGAAAGGCGGGGAAAGAAGGGCAGGGAGGGGAGGGATGGAATCTTGGAAACATTGAAGGTCACACACTATAGAGCCCTTAATCCATGTAAAGAGGCACAGCACATGGGACTGGCCTCCCACCCCTTGGCTCTCTGTGTGCATAGACATGCCTACCATCTCAGCTCTTCCAAAACTACCACACCCACCCTCATAGGTACCTCGGAAGCGTGGGCCAAGTTGATCATTCAGGTGACGCCTGCTCTTCTTGCACCGTCCCTAAATCATCACTATAATTTTCTCCCACGTAGAAATATTTTAAAATTTATTTTATGTGTATCAGTATGAGGGTATCAGATGCCCTGGAACTGGAGTTACAGACAGTTGTGAGCCACCATGCAGGTGCTGGGAATTGAACCCAGATCCTCTGGAAGAGCACTGAGTCATCACTCCAGCCGGTCACTATTAATTTTTAGTAAAGTTAAAATCTTTTGCTCATGCACACTTAGGGATCGGGTTTCTGATCTACCATCTTGTATTAATCTCGCATTTACAAGTGTTCCTCCTTAATTCTCTCCTTGAAACACTGGCATCGGTGACCTTTTCTATACTCCTAAAATACAAGATTAATTGTCCTGCACTTTTTGGCTTTGCGGGAAGCCTCACACGTGACTTCCTGCTGACTAAAGAATGCCAGTGGTTGCCTAGGATCCACCAGTTACACAGTGAGGTCTTTTTCATCAGTAGGGGACGGCAGGCTATGCCTCACTCCACTCAGGAAGGTGAGGTTAGTGCACCCTCTAGATTAACTGTGCTCGGTAGACAGATCTGGCTTATAATCTAGGAGATGAGAGTTCAGGTCTGAATAACCAGCTGAGTGTGGAGTGTTTAATTCTGGGACAGAACGTTAAGTCTTTAGTCATTATATTTGCTTTCTTTAGTTAAAAAAGATGATTCTGAATTATGTGTAGGTGCACGTGTCTTGTGTGGGTACGTCCACGTAAGTGCAAGTGCCCGTCAGAGCCAGGGGTGTTGGATTCTACTGAAGCTGGAGTTACAGTTGGGAGCCACCCAACATGGGTGATGGGAACCAAACACAGGTCCTCTGCAATAACTGTTTAATTGCTATTAAAGAATTTGAAAGTTATTAAATAAAAAAAAAACCAGTTTTTAACTGCTGAGTCATCACTCCAGCCTCCGTATTTGTTTTCATCCATTCATATGTGACATTTTCTGAGGATTGGTTCCTTAATATTGAAAGGAAATCTACTTCTCAGCCTGATGCCAAATGAATAGGCCTGTGGTTTTCTGAGAGAAACTTGTCAGTGGAGGACAGAGTAGGGTAGAAAGCCCAGTGTTCTTCCCTTGGGCCTCAAAGGAATTGTGATGACGGTCTTAGAACATCTAGAACAATTTTGAGATGGGAAGATTCTAGGTGGAACATCAATTAGGGCAAAATGCAAAACTCTTTGAATGAAACTAAATCGGGATGCATGGGCCTAGCCTTCCTAAGTTACTCCTCTCTCTCTCTCTCTTTCTCTCTGTATGGGCCTAGCCTTCCTAAGTTACTCCCCTCTCTCTCTCTCTTTCTCTCTGTATGGGCCTAGCCTTCCTAAGTTACTCCTCTCTCTCTCTCTCTCTCTCTCTCTCTCTCTCTCTCTCTCTGTATGGGCCTAGCCTTCCTAAGTTACTCCTCTACCTTTCTCTCTTTCTCTCTCTCTCTCTCTCTCTCTCTCTCTCTCTCTGTATGGGCCTAGCCTTCCTAAGTTACCTCTCTCTCCCTCTCTCTCTCTCTCTCTCTCTCTCTCTCACACACACACACACACACACACACACACACACATCACATCATGTATTGTCCTTATTTCATTTGCTTAGCGTGCCCTATTATGAGTCAGGCATTGTTCTTGCTGCTGGGGAGTCAGTAAGACTATGACAGACAAAGCCACACCCTTCATGATGCTCATTTGAGCTGGGAGCCAGGAACTGAGCAGACATTAAGCCAGGTGAAGACAACAACTAAGACAGAAAGTAAAAATAGAATACAGAATGATAGCTGTAGTTTAGATAACCTGTCAAGGATACCCTCCAGGAAAATGGCTGGATCAGAAAAACCAAAGTACAGGGCAAGCCCATCAGGGGAGGAGCAAGGTCCTGAGTGAAAAGTATGCATGACTCATTGTAGACAAAGCAAGGTGGTTATAGCTACAGGAGGCAAAAGAAGGAAAGAAGGCAGCAAGGACCAAATGTGGGCAACTTCAAGAGTCATGGTTAGAACTCAGGCATGTCGAAGTGATGGGATAACATTGGGGGGAGGGTGGGGGTGGTAGCAGAAACACACCCAGTATTAAAAGGTTTGCGTGGGATGCTTTGCTTAGAGTACATTTCACGGATGCAAACACAAAAACGGGGTGTACATTAGAGGATTATGGCAGTAGTTCTGGAAGATGCCCACGGCTGGGGTAGGGCTGGCAGAAAGCTATGCTTCACCTGAATTGCATGAGGAAGGTATGTGTACACGCTGCCTCCTGCAAAGGGTGATGTGTGAGCCACATGTCCCTTCCTCCAGGCTCCTGTCTCAGCTGCGTTCTACCTGAAGACACCAAGGAAGATACCAACTAGAAAGCCCCTGACTGACGAAGGATGCTGGGCACAAACCACATAGATGGAAACCCTGACAGTGCTGCATGCAATGTAAGAAGAAAGTTAACGGTGCTGCTCCCAAGCCAAAGGAAGTCAGACTCTAGAAGAATCTAGCAGCACCTGGAGCATAAAATTTCACCTGTGGCACAAGGCTTCAACATGTCGGTCCGTCCTTTTCTATCTTCCAGGAGAAGTTCTTCTAGGAACACATTTGGATGGGGTCATCAGAGGACAAAGCCCCAGGCCAGGTCTCAAACACCCACCTCTGGAGATATGCTTCCTATGGGCAGTATTTTCTCTTTTATAACACAGCGGCCTTAGATGGTGTTTTCTGTCCACCCAGCCGCTTCTCCTGTCCCTGGTAGCCATTTGGCTCTTAAGAGCTTCAGAGAGCCATCCAAATTGCTTTCTCTAGGAAATTCTGGGATCCTGGCATGTCGGAGATAAGGGCACCGAGCCTGATACCGGATGGAGAAAGACGTGACTGTTCTGGTGGAGCAAAGAACCCACTCGTAAGACTGGATTCAAGGCCCACAGTGTAGCAACAATTCTCATCATAGGCCACAAATTTCCTGACAGCGCATGCCCTTCTGAGAGAGAGAGAGACAGAGAGAGAGAGAGAGAGAGAGAGAGAGAGAGACAGAGACAGAGAGAGAGAGAGAAAGAGAGAGAAGGAAAGAAAGGATCAATGTCTAGGAAAATAAGGTCTCCCTAGGATCTAAAATTTGAAGGATTTTATTTAATGTGCTAAGACTAAGACATGAACTGAGTTTCCAAACTGCCACCTGCATGTCACAGAACAGAATTCAAATGTTAACAAGTAGCATATGAAAACAGAAAGCCACTTCCCACACATGAGCCCCAGCACCGGCTTCTGCTCAGAAGAGCAAGCCTGCCTCTTGATATCTCAGGATTTGGTAACCTCCAGGAAGGACAGTGCTGAGAATAGAGACTACGTGCGGCTCTCCTCGCAGCTCTTCCCCAGCAGCAGACACAACGTTCCCAACACTCTATGAACTGTCTCCATTGGGAAACAGATAAAGATTTCAATGGGCCTAATTAATAGCATCAATTCACCAGAAGTGGCATACTAGTTTGCCTTGCAATCTCAGGCTCTCAGGAACCCAGGGAAATTGAGATGGAACGGTATCTGCTTTTGCCTTGGCAGAAGGCCTGAGAACATAATGTCCCTGGGAAAGGCAATTTCTATATTGCTGTAGGGATGGGAAATCTTTATATTTACTGGAGAAGGTCTCTGAGCTGAGACTGGGGAATGGGCTTATTCACAGATCCAAATTTCACGTAGAATCAGATAAGGTGGGAAGAAGGTGGAGCCAAAGTGCAGGGAGTGGACACTTGCATCCTGAGTAAACAGACAAGACCAACGTGAAATACACAATTTTGGATTACTGTGTGTGTGTGTGTGTGTGTGTGTGTGTGTGTGTGTGTGTATTAGATGAATCCTACCATCTCCACCTCCATGGTCCTACAATAAAATTTTCTTGAATGGCTTTTGATGAAATTGATAGCAAGGCCCCAGTCCTAGACCCAAATAGACATGTCAACAGAGCAGTGAGGGACTTACCAGGCAATCCATTAACAGAATAAATGGAGTCACTAGAGAAGCAGAGAGCCCAAGAGACTGAACACTTCAGGGAGTTGTGTTCATTCATGGTTCAAGTGCCCTTATACACATGGCTTGAAGGTGACCTTTAATACACAGAGTTTGATCATTTTGTATATGAAACAAGGTTCATGGTGTAAAGTTTTCGCCTTCTGGTGTCATGTCAGAGCTAAAAAGTTCCTATTTGGTGTTTTGGGGTTATGGATGCACAACCTATAATCTTGACATGATTTAAAGTACGGGGGAGGATAGGTATAGGTTATACGCAAGTACTGCCATTTAAGGAAACACATGAGAAACTCTTCCATCCATGAAGTTTGGTATTGATGGGGATCCTGGGATGGATCCCTGGTGGATACTGAGACATGACTGAAAGACAAAATCTCACTTTTAGTGTCAGCGACCCGGGATCTTCTGCTGCCTACTTATGGGGTCTAAAGATGTATATAGCTCAGCCTAGAATTCTCCAGTTCACACATCTCAATAACTCCAAATTTTCTATTACTGCTTTCTCATTCCCAAGACCCAATATTTAAGAACTAACATGCCACTAAAATGGACAGAACCAACCAATGTAAAAGCAAAATATAGGATTTCTTTATACAATTGTAACAATTCAAAATTTCACAAAACACCCAATTCTACATTGAAGACAACATGCTTTGGCTAGAGGACACAGAAGCTGGAGCTTAGCTGTTGGTGTCCTCCCTGCCGGTCACTGTACCTAGAGCCAGAAAGTGCTATGCGGGACTGCTGGGGGAGAGTTGTTACCAATGGTCTTACCGAGCGTTGAACCATGAGTACCCTAACATCAACCTACCAGACAAGATTTGCCTACCTGTGCAATGGTAGTATGGCTGTTTTGTGGCAGGGGTTGGGGGAGAGGTAACCAACTGCTTTCTGACTGGATTTAAATCCTACTCCATAGGGGGGAATGCATTCCTGCTATACATAGTAAACCCAAAATCCTTCAACCAGTGAAAGAAATGTAACAATCCAACTCCAAGAGTGTAATGTTGACTTTAACTGTGGTTTGGGGATAGGGGCGTGTTCTGATCTTTCAAACTGCACTCTTGACTCTCATATCTGTGCTTTCTCTCTGGAGAAAGCCCCACAACGGTAAGACCATGAGAGCCCGGGTTGGAAGCGATGGGTTCTGATCCTAGTTGTTTCCTACCTGCCTTATACTCCTGGCAAATTCCCTGCTATCTCTACATCTCCATTTCTTCACCTTACAACAAGCCAATGATAAACTCTGACTCAGTGACTCCACGCAGCTGTTAGGAGGACCAGATGGGAAAACAGATGCGCACCATTCAAATGGGAGCTCTCTCCCCTCCCGGAGCTGTTTGAACGAAAGGTATTTGCCATGTGCACATTTGGCAAGTTCACAGCCCAGATAGAGGCTGTGCTGAAGTTTGACACCACAGACTTGGGGTTTACAGGAAGAGCCACTGTGCAGGGGGTTGTGTGGTTAAGATAATGACAAAAGTAAGTCATTCACACTGAGGCCAGAGAGCCCTATTCCCTAATCCATTACACCTTCCAGAGTCCCTGACCATGCCTTCCTCCTGACAACAGTTCTTGATATTAGCAAGGTATGCATGTTTTACTAACACACAGGCTTTGTTGAACTTAAAGGGCAGAAAGAAATCCCGAAAGATACTCTTAGAAAACTTGTGTCTTAGGAGATATTTTCATGAGCTGTAATGGATTTACAGACTACAGTGGTTTTGACCTTCAAATAAGCTTGCGTCACCATTCTTACAGTGGAACTTACTCAGTGTTTCTTTGGCCCTGGCCTATCGTGGAAGCTGATGCAATGCAGGGCAATTCAGTGTGAGCAGCTGTGGCAGTCCGGTCACACTGCAATGCTGTTCTCTTAGACACAATGAGCAGTATAGAAGGAAGTACCCTGGACACCATGTCCAGAAGAGAAGACCGAGTCCAGATTGTACTTGTTCATATGACACGCCTTCAGAGACATGGGCAGCCAGCACCTTCACAGAGCGCTGACAGGATGAGTTCCTTTGGACTTCTGTTTCTTTTATGACTGTTTAAACATACAAAGAAAAGGAAATCCAAAATAGTCTTTGAAAACCCCCGTCAGTTAAAAATGTCCTGGTCTAATTTCATCCCTGACACTTCCTAACACGTCTGAGAAGCCAGGCTGGATTTGCTTAGCTACATGAGGACACCAGGCAGGAGGACTTACTCCTCAGTGGCTATAGTGACAGCCTTCTTCTAGCTTTTCAGTGAAGAAGACATTTCTTGCCGTTGTCACCAGAAAGGGTCACTTTCTCTCTGGGATTAACAAATCTCCCTGAGCCTTCCAAAAGTAACTCAAAACTTTATCTCTGGAATGTTGCCAATCAGAATATGTTTTTCTCGGTGCCTGTGCTAAGCCCTCTCACTACCTACAACTGCCAGATCCAGTTTCTCAAGCTAACTGTGTAGATATTGTCTTTTTATACCAAAGGTATGCTCATAAGACTGGTGTTCAAAACCCTCCTCACCAAGTATTTAAGAGAGCCATAACACTGTAGTTATCGAATGTATTCTAAAAAATTGAAGGCCATTGAATATTTCTTAAATTATTTCTAGATACAAATGTTATTTTGATACAAAACTAGATGAAATATTACAAGAAAATAGGTCAATGCACCCCATGATCAAAGACACAACAATTCCTCAGGTATAACTGTTCACTGATTTAATACATTACTAAGAAAGAAACATTGAAATCTCTTATAAATATAGATCATCTACTGCATTTTAATTAGAGTGAAAATAATCCTACCCTGTCCCTAACATTGACCGATTTCATGTATGCATATACAACCACATTCATACAAATTTACATATTCCCACTAACCTGTGGATCATTATCACTTATGAAGGCAAATGGAAAAAAATCCCAAAGAAAATGCTAGCAAATTCAATTTGAAGGTATTATAAAGTGCGAAATCTGCCATGACCAAACCATAATTCTTGAGCTAAACTAGAAATATTAAATATTAAGCAATCTAATGGCATATCAATGAATCAAGTAAGAAAAAGCTTATGGAAGGCATTCTGTAAAATTCAACTGACAGATTTAAACAAAAGCCCTTGGAAACCCAAGACTGTATGATGGAGGAAGGTCATTGGTTAAATAAAAAGAAACTGCTTGGCCCTCATTGGTTAGAAGATAGGTGGGAGGAGTAAACAGAACAGAACCTGGGAGGAAGAAGTGAGCTCAGACTCCACAGCTCTCCTCTCGGGAGCAGACGCCTCAGAGAGACGCCATGCTCTGCTCTCCCGGGCAGACGCGATTCAGCTCCGACCCAGGATGGACCTAGAATCTTCCTGGTAAGACCGGGTGCTCACAGATTATTAGAGATGGGTTGATCGGGATATCAGAATTAGCCAGTAAGGGCTAGAGCTAAAGGGCCAAGCAGTGTTTAAATGAATACAGTTTGTGTGTTGTTATTTCTGGTGTAAAGCTAGCTGTGCGGGAGCCGGGCGGGACGAAAAGCAGGCCCGCCGCCCTTATTACTACAACTGTAAGGAAACTTCATTAAGATGGTAAAGAGAGAGGGGAAGGGAGAGAACACACACTCTTGAGAGTCAACAGCCCATTTTCAAACTGACTGACACGTGACTAACATTGTTTCCAGGACTCTCAATAAAGTGAAAATACAGTGTTTGCCATGGATGCTTGCTTACTCTCGCTCCCCACGCTGGTCCCAGGGCCCTTGAGTTTCTCTAATTTAACCACAGGTAGTGGCTATGGGCTGCTGGGTCACTTGGTGTCACAGAGCTTGGATTGTATTTCACCTCCTATTTTAGCCGTGAGTCACACGGATGACAAGAGGTAGGGAAAAAGCCAGAGCAACTGAGCATGCAATCTACATCGTCAAAGGAGAAAGCTTTCTGAAAAGACAAGTATTCAGTTTTATATTTAAAGAGTCATATTGCCTCGTTTATCTTGTTAATACAGTTTTTGTCTTGTTACTCAAAATATTTAAGCATGACAACAATTTCACAGTTCATTTTTTATTTTTTTTGTAAATATATTGCCAGGTAGTGGTGGCATGTGCTGTTAATCCCAGCACTCAGGAGGCAGAGACAGGCAGATTTCTGTGAATTCAAGGCCAGCCTGGTCTACAGAGTAAGTTCTGGGACAACAGTGATGGTTACACAGGAGATATATTGATCAGGAAAATAGTGATTTTTATTTGCCTGTAAGTATTAGTTCTCCATTTAGGCTCACTGTTGGTGGGAGGTCTAAGTTTGATAGACTAGCTAGAATTCATCTTGTGGCTATTAGTGGAAAAACTATTTGTAATTCTCGAGCTATGATTATTGTTTGGCTATGAATACATCATTAATAATACTTGCTAGGCAGAAAAGTAGGGAAGAGGATGACGTGAGTTTCCTGGAGGAAGAGCCACAAGTTCCAGATGGCTGGGGACTACTGACTACCTTACCCAGTAACAAGGCTGGACATCTCAACACTCAGAAAACCAAACCTAGTCAGATCAAATAATAGGCAAAGCAACAGGTCACCACTGGACGTCTCAAACATACAACTGGATAACAGAGTAACAGCCCTAAGATTTGGTACTCATAAATCCTTAAGAATTCTATGCCCCGTCAAACTATCAAGCAGATGGAAGGAAAGACAGAAACACGTTTTCAGATACAATATCTTAGAAAGATTTATCAGAAAAATTCAGTTAGAAGATTATAAAGGACATTAAAGGTGATTATGCAAAAATTAAAACATACATGATGCAGTTGAGGACAAGACTTACATTGTTACAAAAATGTAATTATCAGCAATTAATATAACCTAGTGTTGTTTAATAAAAAGATGTAAGGAGGGAGAATGCGGGCTAGAGAGCTGGGAGAAATTTTAAGTGAGAAAATTCTCATATTTAATTGTAACAAGTTAATTGATAATATCTAACTCAATAAAAAATAAGGCAGAACAGTAAAATTATATAATTTGGAAAATGGAACATAATAAATATTAACAATAAAAGCAATAATAGTTGATGATACTTGTCTCTGCATGGTTAGGTTCGGGAGGAAGGATGAACAAGAAAGAAAATGCTGGGTTTCGCTATAATTGCTTTAGAAACTTTTGACGTTTAAAGCTGCCTGCTTTAAAAATAGGAACTTTACAAAAGAAAGCCCTGAGCACACAGGAGGAGGCTCCTTTGGGCTTCAGTGAAAGGAAGGTAAAACTGACATTCTAAAAAACTGGGATTGGATCTAACTCTGCAGCGATGGGAGGACCATGGCTGCATCGGCAATACCAGAGGCACAGAGGGGCAACTTTGAGTTCCAGCTGAAGCAGCTGCACAGCCTTCCAAACACACACCTGATTCACAGACTGTTACCTCCATAGTATCTGCTGAGTCAGCCAGGGATGACACCCTCTATCAATGACGAAGTCTTGGATCAGGGGGTCAAACACTTGCGAAACAGAAACAGCAGGTTTCGCAATTATGCATTATCTTTTTAAACGATGGCAGGACACACATATCAGAAATTTTTGCCATTTTAACCATTTCAAAGAATGCAGTTCAGAGAGACTGTTTTAGTTAGGCTTCTATTGCCACAATAAAACACCATGACCAAAAGCAACTTGGGGGAAAAAAAGGGTTTATCTCATTTTACAGCTTGTAGACAATCATGCCAGGAAGTCAGGGCAGGAATTGAAGTAGGGCAGAAACCTAGAGGCAGAAACTCAAGACAAGAACCAGGAGGCAGCAACTGAAGCAGATACCATGGCGGAGTGCTGCTCACTGACTTGCTCCCCACAGTTTGCTCAGCATCCTTTCGTAGACAACCCAGGACCACCTGCTCAGGAGGTGGACTGGTCCCTCTCCCATCTATCACTAATCAAGAAAAGGCCCTACAGATGGTTTATAGCCCAGTCTGACAGAAGCAATTCTTCCGTTGACAGGTTTGTGTCAAGTTGACAGGAAAAAAGAATTACCAATGCAGGAGCTGAGTGTAGTCACACTGCTATGACAGTCCCCACTACCCATTTCTAGAACTTTGCCAACATCCCAACTGTCAGTAACTTTCCAGCTCCTGCAAATTTTGTTTTGCTTTCTACCTTGAAGAACTTCTCTGTTCTCTTTTCCTCATATAACTAGAACCACGGGGTATATGTCTACTTGTATCTGACTTACTAAGCATGATGTTTTCAAGGTTCAACCACATCACAGCATACACTCAAACTTTAATTCCTTTTCAAGGCTAAATAATGTTCCATAGTAGCTACATAACACATTCATTTCGCCATGAACCTGCTAGACATGAAGTTGCTTCCATAATTTGGCTGATGTGAACTTTAGAATAAATATATATGGTCAAATGTTTGCTTTTAATACTTTAGACTATTTTTATTTACATTTAAGTTTCTCCTTGAACAAAATATTTTAAAAATTACAAAGTTTCTCCAGCTCCCTCTCCCACTTGTTACTCTATCCACACTCCGTAACTCAAAGCTCTTTGAGTTGTTATCCTTGTTTCATTTGTTTGGTTTGAGGTAGGGTAGAATCTACATAGCTCAGTCTCACCTTGAACTCTGATTCTTCCTGCCTCAGTCTTTGAAGTGTTACCATTATAGGGGTTCATCATACCCCCGACTCATATTTCCCACTTCTTCAACCCATCAGGGAAGAATAGAAAGAAAAACATTGTTCCCAAGTAGTTCCTTACATGCTTTTATGGATCTTTTCAATTAATGACAAACACACTTGGATCTTTGTTCATTCATTATTTTACTTAAATATTTTGGGACATTTTTAATGTCTGATACTAAGTTTTTGGGATATATAAATTAACAAAATAAATTTATTCACATACAAAAGAAATGTATGTGGATATGAAAGAAACTTATTTGTACCCTACTTCATTGTTCTGACCCAACTTTATGAGAATCTTCCCAGGGCCCAGAAAGATTTTCTGTAGGACAGGACAAAGTAAATAATATTAATCATTCCAGAATGCAATTTGTATATTTGAGGAATGGGTGGAGATGATGGGGGAAACTCTGTCAATCAATCATATCTAATTAAGGCGTGGCGACCTGGACCCCAGGGAGAAAAACTGGGAGAACCCAGATGCACTCTCTCTCTCTGCGTGGTCGCTGGACAGAAAGGAAGTCGGATCTCCCACTCTTGTAGCGTGAGTTTCCCCTTTTTAACCATTAAAACACAACTGTTATTCTTGAGCTGGCCTGGTTATTTATCGTACAAACCTAATTCAGTACATGAAGATTTGACCCTTCTGAAAAAATTTGACCCTTCAGAAGGGCATGCATGATAATTTGATCCTTTCACCCCCCAGTTAAAAAAAAATGAACACAGGCGAGCAGTGGGTGGCTGCACATTATCACAGACTCTGGTTGCAGCAGGGGAATGGACCCTACATGGCCCTTGGCTGCAACTTCCACATTCTATAATCCAAACTACATCGAGGGTGACTCCAGGAGCACTGAGGCTATGGGTTACTGTTATGTTCATTGTTATATACAGAATGAGATAATGATAATCTTAATATATCCTGGCCTTGGTCTTAATTAAATAACTTAGTTTCACCATAGAACGATCTGTCTGTACAACAACTGCATCATGATATACTGAGCTCTTAATTGTGAAATTCCTGGAAACTTCTGTCTCCATCCCCATCACTTCTACCATCGCTCCATTCAGCTAAGCAACATGGCCTCTGAGGTCACCTCCCATGCTGTGATATAACTCGGTGACATTTGTATATAGTTTTCTTTAGTATGAATTGCCCTTGTCCTAAGTGTCCTTTTCTCTAATTTTTCAAACACAATGACGGGGACATCATTATTAAGAAACCTGAAACCTACTCTGTCCTCTGACACTAGGCCACCATTACCTTCACCTCCCATGGTGGTTCTCATCGAGAATCACCAATTGCCCACACATCTGCCTTCCTTGGGGTAAGCCCCTTAGGATCAGATACTTGGTCATACTCCACTTTTAATTTTCCATCTACCATTTCTCTAGAAGAGAGAAACACTCAATAGATGTTCGCAGAATGAGCGAATGCTACCGCACTTCTTATGTCTTCTCTCAATTCTCACAAGCTCTTACTCCCCTTAAGAAATGAAGGCGTCTCTTTGATGGGCTAATTATCTTGCTTGTGAGATGTGATTACTAATAGGCAGAAATTCTTGGTGAACCCGGATTGCCTTGAGTATAAACTCCATTCTCTTAGTATCACAGCAATCTTCTGCCACATGGGTCCAACCTCAGCAATGGATATACTGCATGTAATTAACCCCATGAGACTCAACCTCCCTTAAAAGGATTCTGGACCTTGAGAATGGAGTATGCGGCACCTGCTACCTCTAACCAGCGCCTCTACAATTGAAGCAGGTCTTCAATTGCAGACAACTGAAAGTTCACTTTTGGCCTCATAATACGGAATGTTCACCTGTCATAGCTACAAGAAACAACTGGAACACCAATGTAATGAAGGGGTGAGAAGGAGAAAAAAGAGCAAAATCAAATAAACAATAATAGCTATGAATAATAATAAAAAACCTAAGACCGCTTGTGAGTGAGAACGCCAAGAGCCCAGAATTAAGTGTAAAAGTTCACTTGCTGCCGGGCGGTGGTGGCGCACGCCTTTAATCCCAGCACTCGGGAGGCAGAGGCAGGCGGATCTCTGTGAGTTCGAGGCCAGCCTGGTCTACAAGAGCTAGTGCCAGGACAGGAACCAAAAAGCTACGGAGAAACCCTGTCTCGAAAAATCAAAAAAAAAAAAAAAAAAAAAAAAAAAAAAAAAAAAAAAATTCACTTGCTACAAACGGTGGCACCTGGCAGTCAGGTGTCAGAGAACTCACCTTCGAGCACAGTCACCCACTTGCTCCCTTTGCCTGTTGCAATGGCTTTGGACTCCCCACTTGGAGTTCTATGGTAACTTATAAAAACAAGGATCCCCCTGGAATCAAAGCATACAAGCAGGTCACTAGAACTGTACAAGAATTCAATGTACCTGAAAATTAACTTCGTCTTTTAAACAAGTGTGTGTGCACATGCATGCACACGGGCACATGTGTGCTGCAGATTGCATTTCAGGTCTTGAGAGAGATCCTGTACTGAAGCAGAAATAAGCTGTAAGAAACAATATTATCCAGCAATTAACGAATATTGACAGGTCTAATAATAGTTCATCCTCAGCTAATCCTATAATTTGCTCCTATAATGCGATGGCTAATCATGTGGAGGCCTGAAACTCCAGCAAGCATCCCTCAGCACCCAGATTCCTGTTGGAGGGGATACCAAGTGAATGCTAAACCAACGTATCTCTCCTATAAAAATTCCAACACAGAAGTATGGGCTTCATCTGCACTTTGACGTGATTATTATTGACAGAATTTTGCTCTTGCTATGGATTTTTACAAACAATTACAACATGTTTTTGTTTGCTTGGTTGGTTGTTTTGCTAATAGCAAGGAAAAAATAAAATTTAAGTCTGCATAACAAATTTCAAGGTTATTGTATTTTAAAGTAGAAAATTCTACCATACCCATTTTCATAAATTATTTTTAAAACTACTCCAATGGGTATCAATATAGTTAGTAAAATTTACAACAGTACTTCCTCCCCGCCCCCAAAAAGAGTGATACTGTATTCTTCCCTATTTTAGTAGATTTTGTTTCTTAAGAATTATTCATAGCAGAAGAAAGAACATAAAAATAAACTGTGCTAATCTTACTGATCCATAAGCATGGGAGGTCTTTCCTGCTTACGACATCTTCTTTGACTACTTTCTTCAAAGACTTGAAGTACTGGTCACACAGGTCTTTCACTTGCTTGATCAGAGCTACACCAAGATATTTTCTATTATTTGAGACTATTGGGAAGGGTGTTGATTCCCTGAGTTCTTTCTCAGCCCACTTATCATTTGTATATATGGGGACTACTGACTTCTTTGAGTTAATCATGCATCCAGACACTTGACTAAAAGTGTTTATCAGCTGTAGGAGTTTTGGGGGTCGCTTATGCATACTAGCATATCATCTGTGAATAATGATCTTAACTTCTTTCTTTCCAATTTGTATCTCTTGATTTCAACAAAGATTTTCAACAAAGAGGCCAAAATTATACAATGGGAAAAAGAAAGCATTTCAACAAATGGTGCTGGTCTAACTGGATGTCAGCACGTAGAAGAATATATATATATATATATATATATATATATATATATATATATATCTCACCCTGCAAAGACCTAAACATAAATCCAGATACACTGAACATGACAGAAGAGAAACTGGGAAATAACTACAAATGCATTGGCACAGGAGACAGTTTGCTGAACATAACACCAATAGCACAGGCACTAAGATTGGTAATTAATAAATGGGACCTCATGAAATGGAAAAAGGTTCTATAAGGCAAAGGACACCAACAATATGTCAAAATGAAAGCCTATTGAATAGGAAAAGATCTTCACCAACCCTACATTTTACAGAGGACTGATTTCCAAAATATATAAAGAACTCAAGAAACCAGATATCAACAAATTAAATAATTCAATTTTTTAAATGGGGTACAGATTTAAACAGAGAATTCTCAACAGAAGAATCTCAACTGGCCACATTCAACATCCTTAGCCATCAGGGCTAAATCAAAATGACTCCAAGACTCCATCTTACACCTGCCAGAATGGCTAAGATCAAAAACACAAGCTACAGCTCATGCTGGAGAGGATGTGGAGCAAGGGGAACACTCCTCTGTTGCTTGTGAAAACCTGTACAGCCACTTTGGATGTCAGTGTGATGGTTTCTCAGAAAATTGTGAATCAGCCTACCACAAGATCCAGCTATCATCAGGCGATGAAAGGAGACAGAGACAGAGACCCACGGTGGAGCACCGGACTGAAATCTCAAGGTCCAAATCAGGAGCAGAAGGAGAGAGAGCACAAGCAAGGAACTCAGGACCGAGAGGGGTACACCCACACACTGAGACAATGGGGATGCTCTATCAGGAACCCACTAAGGCCAGCTGGCCTAGGTCTGAAAAAGCCTGGGATAAAACCGGACTTGCTGAACACAGCAGACAATGAGGACTACTGAGAACTCAAGAACAATGGCAATGGGTTTTTTTTTTAAAACCTACTGTACGTACTGGCTTTGTGGGAGCCTAGGCAGTTTGGATGCTCACCTTACTAGACCTGGATGGAGGTGGGTGGTCCTTGGACTTCCCACAGGGCAGGGAACCCTGATAGCTCTTCGAGCTGATGAGGGAGGGGGACTTGATTGGGGGAGGGGGAGGGAAATGGGAGGCGGTGGTAGGGAGGAGGCAGAAATCTTTAATAAATAAATAAAAAAATAAATAAAAGACCCAGCTATCCTGCTCTTGGGCATATATCCAAAGGATGCTCAATCATACCACAAGGGGACTTACTCAGCTATCGTCTTAGCAGTTTTATCTGTAATAGTTAGAACCTGGAAGCAACCCTGTTGTCCCTCAACCAAGGAATTTAACCTCAAGCATGAAGCAGAGAGAGCAAGTCAAAGGTCACCTATGTGAGACTTTAAAAAGCTCAAAGTCTATCCCCAGTGATATACTTCTAGCAAGGCTTCATTTCCTATAATCTTTCCAAACAGCACAAGCAATTGAGGACCAAGAGTTCAAATGCTTGATCATATTGGGAGAACATTTTCATTCAAATCACCACACCATCACCATATGGGACATTTTTTGATTGTTCACATTCTGCATAGTTCCAAAGCTAGATGGAGCCTTTGATATCAGATACCATAACATTCTCATTTTTAAAGTGAGGAGGCAGAAGCCTGGAATATAAAGTCATTTGGTAGACAGGTTATACCTGATGGTTTTTTTATTACTTGTCATTTGCATTTTCATGGAACCAATTTTTCTAGGCGCAAAATATTTTATGCATATAAACAGAGTTTGTCATATGCCAACCTAAGATATGTCTGTGTTGAGTGAAGGAAGTCACACAGCATGTCATGTTTTTAGAGAGAATAATTACAGAATTATTTTCTACAGGGTTCACTTAAATGGCATTAAGATAAAAATCTTTCTAAAATTTGTCCATTATCTCTTTTAGAATAGATTGCTTGTAAGTCGTGAAAATGCAAGAGTCATGCTCTTATACCCCATCCCAGACCCTATTCCTTCCAGTGAGCTCTTTGGGTGGTTAGGGAGCCTCAGTTTGGATGACAGTAAGGCAGCTAGACTCTTCAGTATTATAAACCCTCTGTTATGCATTGAAGTCAGAAAGCGTGGTTTTATGCCATCTTGACACAACCCCAGAGTCATGTGGGAAGAGGGAACCTCAATTAGGAAAATGCCTTAACCAGACTGGCCTGTAGACAAGCTATGATGCATTTTCTTAATAAGGATTGATGTGAAAGGACCCACATTACAGATAGCACTACCCCTGGACAGGTGTTCCCGGACCAGGGGGTGGGGCATAAGAAAGCAGGCTGAGCTAGCCTTGGGGAGCAACCTGGTAATTAGTACCTCTCCATGGCTTCTGCCTCAGTTGCTGCCTCCAAATTCCTGCTTTGAGCTCCTGCCCTAACTTCCTTTGAAGGGGGACTGAGACTTGCCAGTTGTAAACTGGAATAAACTCTTTCCTCCCCAGTTGCTTTCGTTCATGATCTTTTATCACAGCAATAGAAGCCCTAAGTTACGAGGAAATGCCTGCTTGTACAAGTTTTGTCTCCTGACTCTGGGATCTATTGGTGGAGGATTTCTGGAAAGACACAGAGCCACCTAGCATTTTCATATAGTCTGGACAAGAAAAATGCTGTGGATATAGTCTACTCTATGGTCAGAAACATCACGCTATTTGTACCAAATCCATCACTCTTTTATGAATTTTTCTACAGATATTCACAGAGGTTCATGAAGAAAAACGTGCAAAGTTTTCTGTAGCTGCATCACTTAATTGAAAACAGATTTCTGCATTTTAGACAGTTCTTAATGCCCACTATATCACAGCATGTTACTAAATTGCATAGGAGGAACAGAAAGAGAGAATTCTATGAATAGAAACCTTAATATAAATGTCCCAGTGCAGAACAATATGACATAGAGCTGTGTATAAAGAAATAGAACGAAGAGCTGGAGAGATGGCTCAGAAGTTAAGTGTCTGCTGCTCTGCCACAGCCCCAGAGTTTAGTTCCCAGTACCCACCAGAAAGCTCCTAACTGCCTGTGACTCCAGCTCCAAGGGATCTGACACCCCCTTCTGACCTCTGTGGGAACCCATGCACAAGTGGCACATTCATACAGATGCATTATTTGAGTCAGAGACACCATGGCCATGACAATTCTTTTTTTTTTTTTTTTTTTTTTTTTTTGGTTTTTCGAGACAGGGTTTCTCTGTGGTTTTGGAGCCTGTCCTGGAACTAGCTCTTGTAGACCAGGCTGGTCTCGAACTCACAGAGATCCGCCTGCCTCTACCTCCCAAATGCTGGGATTAAAGGTGTGTGCCACCACCGCCCAGCCATGACAATTCTTATAAGGAAAACATTTAATTGGGGTGGCTTGCTTACAGTTTCAGAGGCTCAGTCCATTATCATCATGGCAGCTACAGGTAGACGTGATGCTGGCTACATCTTGATCAGAAGGTAACAGGAAATGGTCTCAGATACTGGGCAAAGCTTAAGCAAAAGAGACCTCAAAACCCCACAGTGATACACTTCCTTTAACAAAGCCACGCCTACTTTAACAGGCCCACACCTCCCAAATAGTGCCACTCCCTATAAGCTTATGAGGGCCAATTACATTCAAACTACCACACACATATAAGCACATATATAAAAAAAAACCTGCCAGGCATGATGGTGCATGCCTTTAATTTCAGTACTCTGGAGGCAGAGACAGGTAGATCTCTGTGGTTCAGGGCCAGCCTTGTCTACATAATGAGCTTCAGAACAGTCAAGAATATATCAAGAAACCCTGTCTTTAAAAGTCAAAATAAAATAAAAAACTTTTTAAAAATAGAAGGAATATACATTGAAAAGTGATTGAATATGCAAAGATCTTTAGCTAGGATCAGCAAACTACAGTCTAAAAGTCAAATCCAGCCCCTACCTGTATTTATATACTATGAAAATTGTGTGTATGTGAGTGTGTGTGTGTGTAGTCACTTATCCATCTACAAAGACAGAAGACAGACAGATGGACAGATAGATGATAGAGAGATAAATAGATAGAAAATAGATATAGATGATAACCAGATTACAAATGAGCTGTAGGACAATGGTCTTGTACCCTGTCACTAATATTGTGTTGTTTTAATAAAATGTTGATTGGCTAGTAGCCAGGCAGGAAGTATAGATGGGGTGACCGGGCAGGAAGAAGAGGTAGGACAACTGGGCAGGAAGTAGACATGGGGCAATGAGAACAGGAGAATTCTGGAAAGAGTCAGTCTGCAGTCATCACAGAGGAAGCCAGACACAGAGCAACAAGAATGTCTCACTGATAAAAGGTACCAAGCCACGTGGCTAACAGACAAGAATAATGGGCTAGTTTAAGATGTAAGAATTAGTTAACAATAAGCCTGAGTTAATAGGCCAACCAGTTTATAATTAATGTAGACCTCTGTGTGCTTCTTTGGGACTGAGTGGCTACAGACCTGGCGGGACAGAAACCTCTGTCAACACACACGTATGCATGTGTATGAGTATATGTATAATACACAGATATTACTTATAGTTGTATCTATGTTTTTATAACAATTGAGACACGTGTCTACATTAACTGTTTTTATTGTGAAGTTAAAAATTATATTGCTAACCATATAACAAGTTTAGCTCATTTTCTCTGAACTTTAAAAAGTCTTACATTGTTAATTGACAATTCATCATATATATATATATATATATATATATATATATATATGAGGTAAAATATGCTGTTTTGATAGATGTATATACACTGTAAAATGGTGAAATGGAGGCAATTAACTTGTCTGTCATCTCAAATATTTATCATTTCCTCGGGGATTTATCATCTGAAGTATTTTATATCTTTTCTTTCTTAGCTGTTGAGAAACACGCAGACACTCTCGGGTGCGGTCACCTTGATATGCTTGCTCTGTGTCCCATCTATTTCTACCATTATATCTAGTGGTTGGGGGGAAAAATCAATAGAACAAGCTCAGAAGAATAACACAATTTCACGAAAGTTCATGGAATTCCAATTTCATTGCCTGTAAGTTTTCTCAGAACACAGCTATACTCCATATTTTTCAGGCGCTTCCATGAATCTCTGGTCGAGATGAGGGGTTGGGATAGAGACTTAGTGGTCTACGCACAGTAGCAGATCTATCAACTGGCTCTCTGCAAAACAAGGCCACTGATCACAGCAGGCGGAGCTCACAGAAAACGAATGACTGCAGTGTCCTCAAGGGAGGCCCAGGCACATGAGGACAAGGCAAGAAGGCTTGTGGCTTACCTGCTAGCCTGTGGTGTGTTTCTGAATTTTGTGAAAATGGATAAATATTACCTAATCTAAGAACGTGAATAACTGATTCATTAATAGTTTTCTTAGATTGTTTAACTAACAATGCAAAAAACCTCTGAGCTGTCTGCTCGGGATAAGAACTCAGGTATCCTGATGTGGGGCTCTCTTACTGGCACACCTTTCCCGGCACTACCCCGGAGAGGGTCAAGAGTTAGGGAGCGAGGCAAGCATGGGCCTAGTATTTTTCTTATTTTATACCCCAGTTGGAAACAGTCACCTGTGTCTTGAAGCATACAAAAAACAGCATGCTGAGTGTCATTCTTTCTTCTAATAGGGAAACACCAATACACAACAACTTCCTGTTTTACACAGCAACTCAGTACTTCTTGGTCCTGAAGGGAAAACCTTCCTGTGGTTCTTTGGTCAATGCTGAACTGGTATCCTCAGATCCAGGATTAAGAACCTTCTAAGGGGACATCTTAAAATTTTGCTTTGGAATAACTAGGAAGCATTAAAATATATTTAGAAAAATGCAACAACAACAAAAAAAAAAGAATAACTAGGAAGAAGTCAAGGGACAAAATAAAATCGACCACTCCTGATCATGACTGTCGATCAGTAGACAGCCTCTGAAAGAAGCATGTGGCCTTAAAAAAACTGGTTTGCAGCGTTCTAATGCTGCGACCTTTTCACACAGTTCCTCATGTTGTGCTGACCCCCAACCATAAAATTATTTTCGCTGCTACGTCACAACGGTAATTTTGCTACTGTTATGAATCATAATGTAAATGTCTAATATGCAGCCTACCTAATAGGCGAACTTTGTGAAACGGGCCATGGCCCACAGGTTGAGAATTACTGTCTTAATGAGAACAATCTAATTTGAGGTCTTGAGTGAACAGGGAACACCATAAATGCAGCTGGGTCTCTGCAGGTGGCCAGTTTACCCTCCCTACCTCGCCCCATAACCCCCCAAATTCTCACAGAAATTCTTTTAATATGACTTTCACATTATAGGAATATAAAATATAAAAAATGCCTTTCCCATTATAGGAACGAGTGCCCTGGGTAAAATATAAAAAGTAAGTGTTGAAAACGCGGCAGAAGGGAAACCGCGCACTAACGCACCCGGCCTTTCCTACACACAGCCTCAGTCTCACCTCGCTGACCCCAGGCGTAGCCAGTTCGGATACCGGACAAACAGCTTCGAGTGTGGAGCCTGTGTTAGTGGCTTTTCTGTTGCCGTGGTAAAACACCATGAGCGAGGTGACCAATAGAAGGAAGGGTTTATTTTGCTTACCGTTCTGGTAAGAGTTCCTCAAGGTGGGAAACACGGCCACAAGCAACAGACGTGGCCGCTGGAGCGGAAGTTGAGAGCACACAGCTCTGGTCGCATACAGGAAGCAGAGAAGGTACACTTGGAATGGGAGGAGACTTTTAAACCTGGAGGTCTGGCCCAGGGACTGACTTCCTTCATCAAGACCACACCTCCTCCAGCAAGGCCACACCTCCTAAACCTTCCCAAATAGCATTACCGACAGGGAATGAGGTATTCAAATGCTGGAGAATATGGGGCATAGCTCATTCTAACCATTACAGTACTTAACCCTAGGCCAGGAGGAAGCTAGAGGGGGAAGAGGGAGGAGATAGCAGAACACAGTCGTAGGCAAGGATCTGAAGACTTTGGGAAGCGCCTAATCTAATAGGACCAATGGGCAGCAGACGGAAAGCTGATTGGAGTTAGCCTAAGTGTTCCCAAATCTTAGCCAGGGCCTAAGGCCAAAGGAACAGAGGGAGGGAGGAAAGACGGGACTGTGGGCTTGCCTGTGGCTGAGCGAATTCCCGTTGTTCTTCTTGCTTCCTGATGACCATAGGAAACTCATAACTTCCCATTGCCACCCATCCAGCTGTCAGGGTCACCCCACATCCGTCACCCTCCCCACACCACCCAACTTTAACCAGTGAAGCGGCTGAACTCCAACATGCTCAAAGGTAAATGACCAGATCCCAGAGGGGCTTCCCAGTCACAAAGAGTGAAAATAAACAAGGAGTAGGGCAGGTTCCTGATCAAAGAAAGCTGAGGAGAGCAGGGAAGCACAACCTATTAAAAAATAAACAGTAGTCCCGACTTATCCACAAGTGACAAGTCCCAAAACAGTCCTCAAATACCCGAAACCATGGGTAGCATCAATTCTGTATACACAGATTCTTTGGCTTTTCATATATATGAAAAATATAAATGGATATATATGGTATATCATATAGCACATATATGATAAATTTCATTTTAAAATTAGGAATAATAAGATATTGATAATTTTGCTAATAAATAGAATAATTATAATGATATATATTATTTGTGCATGTTGCTGACGTATTGTGCATCTAAGCTAGTGTTCTACCTCTGAGTTATATCCCCAGCTGCTTCCTTTAACAATGTCCTATAATAAATTTTATTTTAAATATATGAACTTTTTATATTAGAGATGTCTATTTAAGATTGTGATACCACAAATGGCCTTGGGTAACTAAAATATCTGGTGTGTAATTGTGCACTAGAGGGACAAAGAGTAACAATTGAAAAGTCAATTAAGTCATGCTCAGCACAAGACAAAAGATTCCCCTAGAAAGATTTCAATTAAAAAGAAAATCAGCAGGTGAGTTCAAGGAGCAGATCAGTGTTGATACTCAACCCCCCTGGCCTGGAGACTGAAACATCAGCTGAGGGAAAACGCAAGACAGACAGCGGACAGCAAAAGAGCATAGTGGACCCACGAACTAACATCAGGCCCTGCAAGACAAAGAAAAGACAAAGAGAAAGAAATGGTCAGAAACCAAGGTAAAACCCACCTTGAAAAGGGATCTGAAGGTTTGTGTCAAAAACCTTCTCAAGGACATTAGATATTACCGAAAGATAAAGTAGATTTGTCTATGCTCTGGAATTAACTTCCAAACACCATGAATGAAGAGGAAAATCTCACAAGCTTCTAGCTGAAGGAAAAGTGAGTTTCAAAGAGAAGGGAATTTTACAAGCCAGAAAAATATTACAGTGGAAAAGAGAACATTGTATTTCTATGAGATGTGCAACTGAATTGGAAAATTGATATGAGATTTCATACAGCCATTAATAAAAAAGACACAAAAAGGGCACACTTAAGGGCAGTCGCCATGCCCAACAGTAGATTACCAACACAAAATGAACTCACTGGTGGTTTGGGAGGGGTTTTCTGGTTTTTTGGGTTTTTGTCCCATAATACTTTATCTGAACATGTTTTTAACTTTACAGGTCTATTGCATGTATGTTACGACTTCTAGTTTTGTGCTTTTGGGGTTTTCTGTGTTTGCGAGTCTGTGTCTTTCTGTATCTATATGTGTTTCTTCTTTTTTTTCCCCCCATTAGTTTTGTCCTGTCTGCTTTGTTTGGTTTTCTTTTAGCTTATTGTATTTATTTTTAGATGCCAGTTTTCAATGAGAGAGAGAGCAAGAAAGGGTGTGGATTTGGATGGGTGGGGAGGTGGGGAAGATCTAGGAGGAGTTGGGGGAGGGGAACCATAATAAGAATATACCGCATTAAAAAAAAAATCCACTTTCAATAAAGAGAAAAGACATTAAAATGATTCTATAGTTATAATAAAAGTATAAGTATAAAGTAAAACAGCACATCAAGAAGTAAAATTGGATGGTGTATTATGACCGAAACAGCTTTACAGTGTACATATAAAAGCTGGAATAAGCAGGTCAACGAACAATAGTTTACGACAGTGATGGGATCATTTCTACAGTATCGCAGGGGTGATTGTTTTTAAGTAAGAGTTCATGTGAAATTAAGGAGGTGTGGCGCTCATCACATGGATAAAAATCAGAAGACAACTTGGGGAAGTTGGTCCTCTCCTTCTACCATTTGAATTCAAGGGACAGAACTCAGTTTGGCAGGCTTGTTGGCAAGTGCCTTTACCCACCGGGTTATCACTGGCCCCCATCAGGTGGGCTTTATAAGAGATCTTTCTTTTTCAATGCGTAACATGAGACAGCCATGGGTATAACTTGTAGGCACAGAGGGATGTTCACACACGGCACATTCTTTGCAACAGGACCAGATGACTCAGCTCCAGGATTAACATGGCGTTATCATTTTGAAGACGGATACTGGCCAGGGCAAAGATTTTCCCTAAAATTTTTGAGGTATTAAATTATCATTGCATGGAATGAAAAAGGTCTTGATGCCCCTTGTTGTCTGAGTGTTTGAGAAGATTCAGAGCCAAGGTGTACTGAAAGCACGCCCTCTTCCCCATTATACTGTGGGTGCACATCCTAGCCACTCTTCTAAATACATAGTCTCAGAAAAAGAACCCCAGAAGTCAGCACCAGCTTAGCCCTCACAAGCAGGTCTTGCTTGCCATTACTAGGAAGCAACATCAGGTCACTGTAATCAAGTACCCAAAATAAGCCTGTCATACAATCGTGTCTGAGTACACACAAAAATAACGTCATCATAATCACCACCAGCCTCTCTCCCTCTGCTTGAAAGTTTCCTAACAATCACAGCGTTAGCCATGAGCCATCCTTTCTGCCTTCTGAAACAACAGTGCAGACACACAATCAGAATTGCCCAAGTTCCCAATGGAAACCAATTCAGAGCAAGTTCTTGCTTCACAGAATTCTCTCTCCAAATTACTCCACCCACAGTAAGACCCTGTCCTATGAACTCTTCATACCTTGTTCCTATTCTTCCCACATGTTCATCCCCTTCAAGGTACCAAGCCAGGGGCCCAACTCATCTCAACTCCAAGTGTGTTCCTGGTCTTGGACTTTGAAGCACTGACAAATGGAACGGTATCTTCGTTATTGGCTTTGTACATCTTGAGAGCAATCAAGCAAGATTCAGCTGGTGATCCAGAATGGCATGCTGCCTGCTGCCATTACTGAATCTGTTGCTTATTGTTACACTGTCATCGCTTGCTCTCCAGTAATGACAAATCCCAATGGAAACAACACAACAGTCACATTCACAACCCTCCCTCCCTCCCTCAAAGTCCAACCAAACTCGTTTTCCATCCAAGGAAACCAGCAGAGACTTCTGCACTTCAGCTCTACAATGTGGCGACTGCTACAGTTTGATGAGATACACACGCGCGCGCACACACACACACAACACACGCACGTATGCACAACATACACAAGCACGCACACACGCACCCATCGGCACAAGGCTCATGTATTGAGGTATGGCTCCAGTGTTGCAGTTATGAATCTGGGAGGTAATAGGGCCAGGAAGGCTCTGAACAGACTAGCAATTAGTTCCCTGATGCTTTAATACAAGGGTATATATATCAAGAGGTGGTAGAAAGCAGGAAGTGAGGCCCATTTGGAGGAAGTAGGTCATTGGGGTGTTCCCTATAGATTTACCTTGACCCTGGGCCTTTGTCCTCTCTCTCCTCCACCTGCCAGTAGATGAAGAACTCTGTCCACCATTCCCCAGTCGCCATACTGTGCCTCCCTTACATGCCCAGAAACAATGGTGCCACCAAAAACGGCCCCAAACCAGAAACCATGAAGAAAGATATACCATCCCTCCTTGACAGTGTTTCCCTCAGGTGTTTGCCACGGCAGCGACAAGACAACTAACAACACCTGTGCGGTGGCCCTTGCTAAATTAGACTTTCTTTTAACTGTGACTACGTGCATTGAATCTCATTACCGGTCCCGCACTGACGATACTCCTCCTTATGTTAAGCAGTTCTAAAACTCTTAGGAGAAATGGATTTCTCTGGCAATCCGGAGGACAATTATCCTTCTGAGCAATCGGTCTGTTTCCATCCTGCACGCAGTGTGAGTCTCAGAACTGTAAAGTCTCCCTTCTCGGATGGCTTCTTCAAGTGAGCCAAATGTACAGCAAGACGCAGCGTTCGGCAGTTTGTTTCCAAGCTGACTCCTTTAGAGCTTTACCGCTGCTTTCTTTTCTCTCCTGTGTGGAAAGGATGGGTTTTGCTGCATTTTACGACTTGAGAGAGAGAGAGAGAGAGAGAGAGAGAGAGAGAGAGAGAGAGAGAGAGAGAGAGAGAGAGAGATGAACCCCAACATTGTACTGTAAAATTATAGAGTGGGGGAGAACATAGAGAAGGAGATGAGCATTCAAGAACTAGGCCCTGAAGGTCATGCATGTGGAAGAACAAAGAAGCACACCCCACTCTAGAGAATCAGGATCCTGCAACTAAGAAGAGAACACTACGAACACTACAGAGCATTTGGGAAGGACAGAGAGCACGGCAGTGGGGAGGCGCACCTGACTACCACGCACCCTGCGGGATGCAGAACAGATGAAGCTGTGCGCCTGCGTGATGTAGAACAGGCGAGATGGAGGAGGATCTTAGAAACAAGCGGCAGGAATTTGGGCTCCATGGGGATCATCTTTCGGCCTCTGTGTGTGTTCCCAAACACAGGCGCCCTTGTCTGCACACTCTGGAGATCGTACGGTAGAGACGGGGCTGCACTCATTAACTATGGCTGTCATAAAGTATCCTATGAAACAGAACCGTGTTTTCTCACACTTCAGGAAGTTAGCAGTCCAAATTAGGTGTGAGCAGGGTTGACATCTCCTGAGCCTCCCTCCTCCTTTGTGGATAGTCTGCCCTCTCCCGGTACCCTCACATGGCCTCTCTTAGTGAGACAGTGTCCCGATCTCCTCTTCTTCTAAGGGTACCAATCACGTGAAGCCACTCTGATGGCGTTATTTACGTCAATTACATCTTTAAAGTCTTGCCTACCAAACACCCACAGGCACAATCCGAAGCAATAATGTATTTCATCATCACATCACTTCTAAGATAGTTTCAACTCTTTGGACGAATTGAATGGGCCATGGTGACCCGCTGCAGTTTGGGGTTGGTCATCTAAAGACAGGCTGTAGGGAAGGACATTTCAGAGGGTGGCAGTTATAAAGAGAGGTGTGCACGATTGACACCCATCGTAACACACTTCTGTACTTTGCTTTCAGGCCTATATCTTTATGAATGCAATTCGTATGCTTGTAACTATTATACTCCAGAGATTAGTCCTAGCTCACATGTGTGTGTGTTTGAAATGACATCTATGCTGTTATCTATTTTGTTGTGTAAAATGTTCTGCCATGCGCTTTTGTTTCTCAAAGACCCCCTCACTTAAAGCATAAGTAAACTTCTATTAAAGAATTATTCAATTTATTTGTTCTAGGTATATATTTTCAAGATTTTGATCCTTTGAGATTTCACCATTTGAGAGGTTTTTGGCTTTTGAGATTGGGACCCATACCTCTTCCAAAACTCTGCCTCCGAATGTAGTTACAGCCTGAGTATTGGAAATGAGAACTGAATTCAACCCATAATAAATACTTGGGGGGACCTTCTGGGAAGAGCATATAGCATGTCACAGCTAAGTCAGCAAGGGTCAAAATGGAAGATGCAGCTTGTCTCTCTGAGGTTTAGGATACCTGATGAAGGGCTGGGGTGAGTGAGGGCCATGAAGCAACACCACCCGCCCTAGGCCCCCTAAGTCAAGTAAGGTTCGTCTTTTCAAACACTCAACAGCATCAAGAGGGAAGGGTGAACTCAGACTGAATGAAACAGACAAAAGACCTTTGGTGAATGAAGATAAAAACCACATACAATTTATTAATTATTTCTCAATACCATGAATGATACAGGACACGCAGTGGCTGCGCATGGGCTGGCGATTCTCCTGTCACTATCCTGAGGAGAGCACGGTTGTGCTTTGTTGGGTTTTTAGGTTTATTTATTTTATTTTATTTAATGTAAGAGTGCATGCTTGTCAAGGCACCTGTCATGCCTGGTGCCTGTGAAGGCCAAGGGAGGAGTCAGGTTCCCCAGAACTGGAGTTATGGAAGGTTGTGAATGCTGGGAATGAAGCCCAGGTTCCCCGGAAGAGCAGTCAGTGCTCTTAACCACTGAGTCATCTCACAGTCTGTTTGACTTGGATGATCATCGTCTGCCTTTCAGACTGTGTCCCATAGACTCCGGACTATCTGGCTGAGCTAAGCAATTCTCCCTTTAGTAAGTGTTATAGTGGGGATCAGACTCAGGAGGCTGAGCACAAACTTCCAGTCCCAAATTCTCCCTTTTTAAAATCCTGACTATGTTTCAGAAGATGATCACAGAGTCTGCTGGCCAGCATCTCAACCTCTTCCACTGAAAATGTGCCACCAGTTGAATTCTGTATTGTTTGCTTATTCTCGATAATTCCTGTAAAAAAAAATGCTGACTGCTTTTTATGTGATCTTAACGATCTTATGTGAGCTGGGGTGAGGCTGGGCTTCTCTTCCTCTCTAACCTGAGCTTTAGCTTAGCTTTGGCAGCTGTGTGTGAGTCATAGGAAAACATTCTCTCCACGAAAACATCATTTCTGACAAAAAACAAAAAAAAAACAAAAAAACCCTAACTCTGCCCATGGGAAGGAAATGGTACATTATTGGTAACAGGATGGATTACTTCCTCTTATAGATTCAAGTGGAAACCAAGTCTTTCCTTCGGAAGAAGGAGCACCCATGACATTTTTATACTACCCATTGACTAATTCTAGTAATAACTGTGATGCTACAATGGAAGCACCTCAGCATTAGGTTAACAAGTAAATTCTCTTCCTGCCACTCTATTAATCCCTCTGGGCAGACTTTTGCCTTTCTATAATACCCTGTTGATGTACCAGCTCATGTGTTAACTACTATTCCCAAACATACTGCCATTATCGATTGAGCTGATTGACCTTGTCCTCTGCTATCCTAAATGAATGTTTTCTCTTCATATAAATAAGTCTGTTATCTGTACAAAATTAGGAACCAGATCTGACTCCACAGGGCTTATGCTTGAGGAAGAGTAACTGACAGCTTTTAAGTAAACAGTTAAAACCCAGAAAGTTCTACTCATAACATTCAAGGCAGGTAAGTGTGGGGAATGACTGAGGACAGAGGATGCTCCTGGAGGTATTTCCCATAACCCAGACCTGTGGTAATTGTCTAAGCGCCTGAGCCTTCTAAAGCTGGGAGGACAAAAAGGCCATAGACAAAAGAATCTTAGTAAATGACCACAGTCAGGAAAATGAGCGCATAGCCAAATTGATAAGATGAAGGCCATTGGGAAGAGATGACGACGTACTCAAAGTGGTGAGCTACACACTTTTAAAGACCTTATAGCGCACCTGCTTGAGTTTTAGTTGAAGAATAACAGCTTAGAGGTCAGCTCAGTGTCTCAGGCCCCTGACTCCGTTCCCCCTGCCTTGTTTAGAGGGCTCTGCATGCAAGGTTGTGATGGATAAGATATTCCGAAGAGCAGCCATTTGCCTTTCAGCGTCTTTCTATGAATCTCCAATCTGATTAGCTTTCTAGCCTGCCCCCGTTTGGATACTGACGGACTGAACAGCTATGACTTATGCCACCGGTGCCTGCTCAGCCTCACCACCCAGCTAACTCCACTGGCTGAGCTGCTCTGATTTAGGGATATTACACTTGTTGGTGGAACAAACAACAAAAGTCTGAAGCCAGCAATAAAAGTCAATCACTTCCACTTCCCTTTCCGGGGGGGGGGAAAAACACCTAAGAAAAGATAGGTAATATACTAAAGCGTGCACGTGCGTACACACACACACACACACACACACACACACACACACACACACTCCTCACCCTTACTAAGCAATAAACATCTTGCTTTAAGGAAATCCTTGTGTGCCAGGGCCACGGTGCAAGGTCAGATTTGGTTCTGAGAATGAGGGCTGATGGGAGGCTGGTGAGTGGGTCTAGAAAGTAGATACCACTTGCCCCATTCTGTGTCTTTGGCTGCCTTCCTGGGATTCAATTTCCTCATCTACAAATGACAGCCAGAATCACACTAACGATTCCTTCACCAGTTGTAAAAAAGATATACAATGATTCTGATAACACAGAAAAAGCCTTTAAAAAACAAACAGCAGCCGTTACCATCGTTTAAGAGAAATAATATTTTAAGATAAGCCATTTAGTCATGAGTATTTACCCTGTTCTTTGCATCAGGCAATTGTACATGGATTACCCCCATTGGATTCCTGTATCTGCTTTATAGTATAGATTTTGTTTTCAAACTACCAGCCCAAAGTCTGTTTCCTACCCAAGGCTTCTACATGACAGGTTCAGTTAACCATGTTTTGATGGCTCAGGCCAGGGCGTCTGTAAAGGAACAGCACTATTTTTCTAGGCTTTTGTGACTTTGGCCATTCCTTTGTAGGAAAGTCTAGGTATTGTGTTATTTTATTGTCTTGCAAAGGAAACTAGACGTGCATTTACATTAGATTCCACTCTCCTTACAAGCAAAATCTCACTTTCAAAATGTTTAAAAGAGAATTTTACAAATTCTTTGCCCTTGGATCAGGGCAGAATCAGGACTAATATTTAGACTTCCTACTGACAAGGAGGCAGGTGGGGTGACAGATAGACTGAAAGATGGACTGATGAGTTAGGACTCTTCAGAGAAATAAACCCAATATAATGGATCACACACAGAGAGAGACAGACATTTATTAGAACTGGCACCTATACTTAACAATGTTAAGTCCCACCATCTGTTTCTTGCAAGTAATGGACCAACAAAAGTTAGTTTGTAATTCTAGTCAAGTCCCGAGTCTGAGAACTGAGGGATCTGGTGATGTAAACCTAGAGCAAGGACAGGAGAAGACCTGTGTCCCAACTCATATAGACAAGCAGGAAGAGAAAGGAGCCAAGTTCTGCTCCTTCTGTTTTTGCTCCATTCAGGTCTTTGCTGGGTAGATGATGCCCAACCACACTGGGTGGCAATTTACTTTATCGCATCCACTTGTTCAAAGGATAACCTTATTTGAAACATCCTAATAGGAACATCAAGAAATTATGTTTAATCTGGGCACCTCATAGCTCTGTGAAGCTGATGAAACATAAAATGAACCACTGCAGCAGCTGTAAGATACTGAGATCATACATATATAAATATACAAACTCAATAGGATCGTGTGTGTGTGTGTGTGTGTGTAGTACATGTATCTGCTGTTTTTCTTTCCTTTTTGACAGCACATTTATGACATCGACTTTGAGATCATTTCCTTTGTTAAGAAGGACCATGAACCCTCATTATTCCTTTGTGTGACCAATCTATATCCTTGCAACTTCTATGAGTAACATCTTCCTGTTTCCTTCCATATTGTACAGCCAGCTCTTCATTTCCTATGAATAATTGAAGCTACTGGATCATTCAAAATCCAGCTAAAACCTTGCCTTTTTCACCTGAAATGAAAGAGGAAGGGAGTAGCCACAAAATATTTTTGTAGCCATTGTGCTAGAATGCAAAAATAAATAACAAGAAGCCATGTTTTGAATGTCTTAGAGTTCTCATTTATAACGATATCCTGCTGCTTCCTACTCGTGATAGCTTGAGCCTATAAGACAAAACAGTGCCTAGAAAGTAAAATAGAGGCGACTGGGGACGAGGCAAAGTGGGATGAAAAACGACTTGTCTTCATCACCATCATATTCCCGTGAGAAGACGCCATGACCAAGACAACTTACAAAAGGAAGCATTTAATTGGGTATTTGCTTTCAGTTTTAAAGGGCTAGTCCTTGACCGTGGCAGGAAGCAGACAGACATGGTACTAAAGTGCCCTGATCTGCAGGCAGCAGGATGACAGCATGACCCTGGCTCTGTCATGAACTTCTGAAACCTCAAAGCTCCACTCCCCAATGGTACACTTTCTCCAACAAGACTACACCTATTCCGACAAGGTCACGGCTTTTTGTGGGGGATATATGGACACTGCGTGAAGATGTATTTGCTGTGATTGGTGTAATCAAAAGCAGAATGGCTAATAGTTAGGCAGGAGGTATAGGCAGATTTCCGGGCAGAGAAAGAAAGAGGAGGAGAATCTAGGCACATGGAAAATGTCAGGAGACTGAGAGGAAACAGGAGGTGCAGGATGGAAGAGCAGTAACACCATGTGATAGAACGTGGATTAATATAAATGGGTTAATTTAAGTTATAAGAGCTAATTAGAAATAAGCCTAAGCTATAGGCCAAGCTTTCATAAATTAATAATAAATCTCTTTGTGTCATTATTTGTGAGCTAACTGGTGGGACAAAGACTCAATACATACCTTTTAATCCTTCTAATTCTTCTCATATAGTTTAATTCTTTGGTGACTAACTATTCAAATATATGAGCCTGTGGGGTCATTCTTATTCAAATCACACATAATTGCTACTACAGAGTTTCTGCTTGGGATCTTGAAAAAGTTCTGGAAATATATAATTATGCATGTTATGAATATGTATGTCATTGAAATGTATGTCTGAAATTGTTCAAATAATATATCTTATGCTATGCATATTTTACCATAAGTAGGAAAAACAAACAACAAAAATCTCAAGATTCAACAAGATAAATACTATTACAGGTTTAATTTTCATAATCTGAAAAGTATGAAATACAAAATTGTAAAATTTACAGCTTTTACATGCTGACATGACATTATGAATAGAAAGTTCCATGCCATAAAACTTTTTTTTAAATGCATAAAATTAGTTTTTAATTATATAGAATTATCTTCAGGCTATATGTATCAGGCACAGATGAAACAGATATTAATTTCAGGCCTACCCTTCAGTGGTTCATGTTTGCACTTAACTTCTATTCCCAAGCCTTCTTATTATATATGTGTAAGTATTCCTAAATAGAGTCCCCACCACCATGCATAAGGATGCTCATCCAGTACTTGTGCTACGTTTACTTTAACTTTTCCTAGCCCTGGTAGCCCCACTCAAAATGGAGTGAATAGCACCAACCTGGGCCATTATGACAATTAAACCCTAATGGAGGGAGAAGACCCAGTCTAGTGTGAGGTCTGCTGTGGTGCTCTGAATGCTCACCTCCGCTTCTTCCCCAACACCGATAGCCCCATTGATTTACACTTCAATATTTGTGATTGATAAGGCAGGTATATGTGTGGTTCGCTTGATTTTATCCCATGTTTAGCCTATTTGTTTCCGAAGCTGCCATTTGAAGTGCAGTTTTACCATCTCTAACAACTGGAGCCAATGGGAAATTGGTGTTTGGGGAGCTATCTTGCATAGGTACAGGAGGAAGATTCACTTGGCACACGTTACTTAACTCTCAGTGAGGAGATACACACTGAAGTCTGAAAACCCAAAGCAGGCATTAACTGGGGTCACTTTTCATTTTTAAGGTTTCATCGAGTCAAGAGAAGAGTGATCTTCATGGGGCTGGCAAGATGGCTCAGTGGGTAAGGGTACTGTTCTGGTTATTGTTGTTGTTGTTAGGTGTATCAACTTGACACGGCTAGAGTCATTTGGGAAAAGGGAACCACAGTTGAGAAAATTTATCCTTAAGATTGGCCTGAAGGCAAGCCTGTGGGACATGTTCTTAATAATGGTTGGTGTGGAAGGGCCCAGTCCACTGTGAGTGGTGCCACCACCAGGCAGGTAGTCTTGGAGTGTACTATAAACCAGGCTGAACAAGCAATGAGGAGCACGTCAATAAGCAGCGGTCTCCTTCAGCAGTGGATCTCAACCTGTGGGTGGCGACCCCTTTGAGGTTGCATATCAGACATTTACATTACGATTCATAACAACAGCAAAATTACAGTTATGAAGTAGCAACAAAATTATTTTAAGACTGGGGGTCACCACCACCTGAGGAACTATATTCAAGGGTCACAGCACGAGGAAGGTTGAGAACCTCTGCTCTACAGCCTCTGCATCAGTTCCTGCCTCCAGGCTCCTGGATGATGACCTGCAACTGTGAAAAGAAACTAAACCCTTTCTCCTGAGTTATATTTAGTCATTATTTTTATCTCAGTAATAGAAGCCCTAACTTAGACAGGTGTTTATCTGAAGACCTGAGTTTCATCTCCAGACTCCCATAGTGGAAGGAGAAAACAGACTCCCATGACCTCCCAGACTTTCTCTCTGACCTCCCAGAATGTGGCATGGTGTGTGTGTGTGTGTGTGTGTGTGTGTGTGTAAAATAGTAGTTAAAAAAGAGAGGAGAAGAGGTCATGAATTTGAGAGGGAATAGGGATTGCGGGCAGAGGAAGAGTCTCAAGAGGAGAGGAAGGGACAGAAACAATGTATAAATTGAGTACTCAGTTATTAAGTTCTCAAAAAAATGATTTTTAATTTAAAATAAAAATATTTTTTAAAACAATGATCATTATCATCACATAATTAAGCCTATATTGCTTTGAAATTCAGAGCAAAGAACATAAAGGTTCATGCCACAAATAAACAATTTCCAAAGGGAATAGAATTTCATTTCATTTTCTGGTGATTTAAGTGCAGAAGATGAGGTTGAGTGGAGAAAGTAAAGAATGAATAAGATTGAGAGAAAGAAAAAACCATAGGAGATCAGGCAAGGTCGAAGGAAATATGGCATGTACAGACGGACATAAGACACAGAGAAAATGAGGCGTGTGGACAACATAGACAAAAAATGATTGGCGGGTTCTGAGGCAATTTCAAGAGTCCATTGCTTTCGTCACATTCTGTAACCCTTTCTCCTGAGTCAGGCATTGGTGACTTAAGCAGTCCTGTTGCCATCCTCAACGGTCCCATCTCTAGAGACATGATGATTTGCCCAAACACTCTATGCAGAAAGGTAGAGACGCCAGAGCCACCTCCACCCCTGCTCGCCACTGCCGTCTCTCCTGATGGTGCATCACTGCCGACTTACTTCCGGCTCCGCTGGCCAACATCATGTTCTTCTCACTCCTAAATACAGGAACGATCACCTCCTCTCCGGAAACGATAGCAAGAATTAACAAATGGGATCGCAAGAAATACAAAACCTCTGCACGGCAAAAGAAATACCTAACTGCATGAAGAACCAGTCTGCAGAGCAAAGTTTGCACTGGCTACTTATTTGACAAGGGCTTAGTATCTAGACTATATAAGAAACTAAAAAGATGACAGAACCCCCCGAATCATCTAATCAAGTAATTAATTGGAAGATAAATGGACAAACAATTCTAATAAGAAGTACAAACAGATAAGTAATACATAAAAAAAAATTGATCAGCATGCTTAGCCATCAGAAAATGCAGACAAAACTAGATTGAGACTCTGTGTTGCCCCAGTAAGAACGGTTATAGTCACTCTAACAACACGTACTGGTGAGCGTGCAGGGGGAGAAACCCTTATAAGCTGGGTGTGGAAAGTAAACTAGTTAATCGACTATGAATGTCATTATGGAGATTTCTTAAAGAATAAAAATCGAACTATCATGTGATCAACTTACACTATTCCTGCATACATATACCTGAAGGAATCTAGGTCAAAAGCGATGTGGACATCCATGCTTGCTAATGCGCTATTCACAGTAGCAGAGCACTGACATCAGTGTAGCTGGCTATCAGCTGATGAAGGGATCAAGAAAATGTACAAGCACCCAGTGGAATTCTAACCAGCCACAAAGAGGAATGAACTTACGACCTTTGCCGATAATATGGTAAGCGGATGAAACTATTTCATCAGTTAGGCCAAGGAACCCAGAAAGACACGTATTTTGCTTCACTTTCAAAGTGTCTATTTAAGTGTGTGTGTGTGTGTGTGTGTGTGTGTGTGTGTGTGTGTGTTTGTGAAACATAGGAACATAGGAGGGAGTTTATTTGGTGAAAAGAAGGGATCAATGGAAGGAATCCAGAGAGAGCAATGGAGGTTGAAAGAGCAAAATAAATGATTTACAAATAAAAATACCATGATGAAACCCAATGTTCTATGAATAAACAAATGCAAATAACAAAAAAGACTGCCTTCTAAATAATACAGAATGCTCGTGTTTCATCTCTCCCACTGGAATGGTGAGTTCTAATTGTTCACCTGACACAAAACGGAGACTCGATGAGGGATTGGCTAGATTAGGTTGGCCTGCTGGCATGTCTCTGAGGGATTGTATTGATTTTGTTAATTAAGGCATGAAAACCTACCCACTATGGGTGGCGCCATTCCCTAGCAAGGCTTTCTGAACTGTCTAAGAGTGGGGAAACTAAGCTGGGCACCAACACACACAATTCATTGCTCTTTGGTCTTGACTATGGACCATTTGCTTCAAGTTCCTGCCATCTTGTGTTCCCTGTAATGACAGACTGAAGCCTGGAATTGTGAGTCAAAGCAACCCTTTTCTCCTTTAAATTGCTATTATCAGGGTATTTTATCATAGCAACTGAGGAAAAAAATGACATTAGTTGTAATTAATTAGTAATTTCTAAGTGGCAATCTTCCTTGTCCTAAGTTTCTGCTTCAGTGTTTTTTACTTATTATTATGTGGCAATAAGTGTACACAGGCATGCAGCTGTTACAGACATGTGTAGGGGTCAGACAACAACTTTGTCCTTCCACATGTGTTCCGGGGTTTGAACTTGGGTCACCAGTCACTGCTGGTGCCTTTACCAGCTCTAAGCTTCTTTTGTGTCAGTTCATAAAACATTATTCAAGTCTCACAAGCCCCACACAGGAGAATTTATAACATTCACATTGTTCTTCCTCGATGTCAATGGGGGTTGTCTCTCAATAAGCACAGTGTAAGTTGAAAATACCATAAAATGACAGCACACTCAATGCATATAACATTATAACTTAACGACAGGGAACACCATGACGTATTGGTTGCTTCCCCTCAAGGTCATATGGCTGATGTGGAGCTATGACTTGATGCTGTCCCCAAGAGAGTATCAGCCCATATATTAATGGGCTTGAAATTCAAAATCCAAAGTATAGTCCCTATTGGATGCATGATGCTTTTGCATGATTATATTCAGAGCATCGTAAGACGAGCCTCTACGTTGGGACCATCTGTGATAGATATAACAGGGCTTTTCTTCTGCAAGAAATATCAGGTTCAATGGACCTCACTAAGTCTCACTAAAGCAATGTCTAACCCTCGCTCAGAGAAAGCAAAGATCCCAAAGGAAATGACTCCAGTCAGTGAGCACCTGAGCAAGGCCAGTGGCTGCTGGGCTCTGGGGATTGTATGAACGGGACGAGCTTCTACACGGCAGAGGAAACAATAAACCGAATGAAGAAACGGGCTTTGCAATACAAGGGAAGTGTCATCTATACAGCTGACGAGGGGTTAGCATTAGAAAACCTAAAGACTCCAAACAGTGAAGCCTGCAAATCCCTCCCAAGCCGACAGAGCCATCCAATCAGGGAAGTGAGGCAGGAACTGACAGTTCGTGGAAGGAGTCATTCTAGTGGTCCGTAAGACATCCTGTGAGCATCAAGAAATAGCATTTGATGGTGGTGGCTGGGAACACAAATAATGACGGTGAAAACGGCACTGCTTTGCTTTGTCTACCATGTGTTACACTGGCGAAGGATCCGCCTCACTGGGACGAAAGTATTTCAGAATTGCTGGTCTTCTGGCTTCTCCCACCTTCACTACCCACACAGACCATTTTATAAGAGGTGGAGGATGTAGCCGGGCAGTGGTAGCGCACGCCTTTAATCCCAGCACTTGGGAGGCAGAGTCAGGAGGATCTCTGTGAGTTCAAGACCAGTCTGGTCTACAAGAGCTAGTTCCAGGACAGGCTCCAAAACCACAGAGAAACCCTGTCTCGAAAAAAGAAAAACAAACAAACAAAAAAATCAGACTTTGTGTTTAACCCTCAAAAACAGCAAAACAAAAATCCAACTACCTACTTCCTCCTTATGTTTCAGATCCCATTTTCATCAGATTCCAAGGAAATACAGAGACACCCAAACCTTAATCTGCAAGGCTTTTTCTTTTATTCTCCTACCTTCCTTGACCCTGGACAAAACACAAAGATGGCAGAATGAATAGCTGTGCACTGAGATTTTATTATGGGAAGGGTAGTATCCAGCATTAATCACACACGGCGACCGTGCGCTGAAAGAGTAACGCAGATAACCTCTTAAACTGTTCATCTCTGTTCTCATGAAACAATTAGTAAGGAACGGGGGAGATGACAGTGTTCTATGACTAGCTGCTGCAATCGTCCCATAAACTACCCTGCAAACAGATTTTTGTGGAAAGGAAGAAGTAATAGATGAGGGCAACGAGACAAGGACAGAGGCATTCCATAAGCCTGCTTGCTCCCCAAACTAGCTCACCACCAACTTCGAACTGTGCATGAGTTGGGAGGAGGTGGATCATAATATGTAGTGCTCGGGACTAGGTCAGAGCCCAGGAGTGAGCATCTCCCATGAGTTCAAGGGTGAAATTTGTTTTTCCTAATGCGAGCTCTCTGCCGATGCAAATTTCCAATCAGGCCAAATCAAAACAAGCCAAATTAAGAAATATCCAGGTTTAATGGGATTCCTGCACTCTCGGGTGGCCCCGAGAGGGAACCAAGAGGCCACAAATGCAACCACCAGGAGGAAGAAAAAGAGACCACATGATCCTCTTTTGGGAGTTCACTTAAATACTCAGTGGGAGTGGCCCTAAGGGAGGGGTGAGGACCTGGCATGCTGGGATTTGGAGTCCAGACCAATACAACTCTCAGGCCTGGGGGCTGGGAATGATGCAAGGGGCTGGGGTCTGCACTCCCAACTTAACAACTTCCTCTTATCACTAGTTGATACAAAAGCAGTTAGTTTCTCTGGGGACCAGTTTCCTTCAAAGACATTAGCATAGGAGACAATTTTCTACAACAGAAAAGAAATCTAAATTTGAGTTCTTTGAGGGGTGGTCTGAGGGAGGACAACATAATGGTGTGAGCCCCTTAGTCCATCTCCACACTCCTATGTGCTTGTTTTTGGCATCTTTTATGTATAAGGAAGTGTATGTTGTCAGAGTTTCTGTCCTGCCTGGTTCCCATAGTCGTTAAGTCCCAAAGAAATCACACAGAGGTCTACATTAGTTATAAACTGATTGGCCCATTAGTTCAGGCTTCCTATTAACTCTTATAACATATATTAGCCCATATTTCTTATCTGTGTTAGCCACATGGCTCAGTACCTTTCTCAGCGAGGCAGTCACATCTTGCTTCTTCTGTGGTTGGGACAGGACTCCAGGGGAAAGGGCTTTCTTCCTCCCAGAATTCTCCTGTTCTCATTGACCTGCCTCTGCTTCCTGTCTGGTTGTCCCACCTATACTTTCTGCCTGGATACTGGCCAATCAGCATTTATTTAAAATGTATTTGACAGAATATAGACCATGATCCCACACCAAGTGTAACTAGAGGTTTCTTTCCTACCTGCCAGTACCTGAATAACCACTCTGAGGCCTAATATTAATTACAAACTGTTTGGCCTATTAGCTCAAGCTTATTACTAACTAGCTCTTACAACTTAAAGTGACCCATGTCTATTATTCTATATTTTACCACAAGGCTCATGGTTGTTACCTCGCATCTTGCAACTGCTTGCATCTCTCTTACTCTGCCTTCTTTCTCCCTGCACCTCTGTTTGGATTTCCTGACTAGCTATATTCTGCCCCGCCTTAGGCCAAAACAACTTCTTTATGAACCAATGGTAATAAAACATTTTCACAGCTTACAAAGGGTCCTCCCACATCAAGGAAGTGCTGACGAGTTTGTTTTGTATTACTTCATTCTGTGTTCTGCAACACACAGTAGGAGGCACTCTGCTGACAATTAAGCCTATCACAGCCCTGAGGAGACATCCCACAAGTGGAATCCCTGAACTAGCTTCCTTCAAAACTTCTCTATTGTCAACCTTGTGTCACAGCTGAAATACAACCCAGACAGAAATCAAAGACAAGTAGTGCAGGAGCAAAGTTTCCTTCCTGTCCCCAAAGCAGTGTGAGCAAGGACACCTGGCGGGCTCCCTTCCATCAAAAATAGGCGGCACAGGCCAATTTGCCTAGCATTTCAGCTTCCAAACCACTTTCTCTATCTTTACACTCCCACCCAACCATCAGAGTAGCCCACAAAAATAGCAACTGCTCCCTCCACTTAGCCTAAGAGGGATGAAACTCAAACTCGTTGAATGACTTACCGGAGGTCTCACAACTAGGAACAAAGACAGCATGATTCAGAGCTGGGATTTCAAGTCCTCTTGAAAAGTTGGCCAGCCTTTACAAAGACCTGATAAACACTGTTGAAGGGATAAGTAAAATGATAGACGGAGAGATGATCTATTTTGAAACAAGTACAATACTAAAACCATACATAACTGTAATATTTGATACAGCCAAGGAAGATATAAAAATTTAAACTGAAACTTATTGGAAATGGACTTCAAATGTTAGTTTACTGGTTGCTTTTTTCCAGAGTTGGCACATGTCAGAAAATATCTTCTGAGTTCTCCCAGAGGAAGTATAATTTGGCGATTATGACTCTGGAAATGGATCAGGGAGATGACTGAGTCAATAAATTGATTGCCCGGCAAGGAGGAGGATCTGAGTTTGTAGTGGACTTGCCTTGTAACCATATTGACCTCAATTTGATCCCAGAAAAGCTACTAAAAAGCAGCTGGGCACTGTTACCCATGCTCACAGTTCCAGCTACAGGGAGGCAGAGATGAGTAGATCCCTGGGACTTACCAGGCAGCCAGCCTAGACGACTCGGAGAATTCCAGGTCAGGTGAGAGATATTATTTCAAAAAAACAAGGTGGACAAGACTTGAGGATGACACACAAAGTTGTTCTCTGACCAACACACACACACACACACACACACACACACACACACACACACCCCTCTGGAAGTGGATAGCCTGAGTTTCAATGCTTCAGTCCCACATTGACCAGTTACCAGCTCTGCAAACAGGTAGGAAGTGTTTATTTATGCCTGGGCTTCTTTGTACACAAAAGGGCTTGTGCACAGCCTACACCAGTAGTTAAACATTTGGATATCAGCTACATGTTACCTAATTGAAGTTGTGCTTGAGACGGGCGCCACCGCTCAGTGCGCTGAAAGACCCTCAGAGAGGACCTTTCCTCTCTGATGAAGACCCCAGAACCAGGACACTCCGAGACCAGGCCACAGGATGCAATTAGCAAGAGGTTTATTGAGTAAACACAGGTACCTGGGGCGGCAAAGTCTTTCGGAGGACTTGTGCGCCTGCCAACTGGAGGGCGGGCTTTTTATAGGGGCGAGCAAAAAGCAAGTTTACAGAAGCAAAAGCGTGGTTATCGGTCGATAGGAATGAGGCGGGGGCATGAATGGTTTCCTCTCTCAGCATGGGTGTCAGCAAAAGTCATCCTGTTCCTATCTTATAGATATCCTGTTTTGCAGTCAACCTGCTTTGTTGATGTCCTATCTTATTGACATCCTGCCTTGCAGTCTTCCTATCTCATAGACATCCTGCTCTCTCAAGCACATGGGATGTTCTTACTAGAGCAGGCTGGCTGCTGATCCGGAGAATTTTTTTTTTTTTTAAAGCAAACAGGATGTTCCCCCGGGAGCATGCTAGCTGCAGGTTTTGAGGAGGGGGTCTGTAGGGTCTTTCATGCGCCACCGCTCAGTGTGCCACCGCTCAGTGATGCAGCAGTTGTGCAGCATGTACGAGGCTCTAGCCATCATCGCCAGCTCTGCGGGACCACATAAAGAAAACTGAAGTTGGGTTGCTGATACACACTTGTAACCCCAACACTTGGGATGCTGAGCCAGCCTGAGCTACAAAGCCAGCCTGACACTTTCTCAAGTAAATAAACAAATAATAAGTAAGCAAATAGTGTTGTTCCTATCTAAGCTTTTCTCTTTCCTAATATCTACTTTCAGATTCTTTCTTGTTCAGTGTAGATGTGAATGTTAGATTCTTACTAAATCTGAGCAATAACTACATCCAACAAACTCTGTCATACAGTAGCTACAACTCAAGGAGAAAGTGAGAAATCCAAGGGCAAGGAGGACCAACTTCTAGGCAGCCACCAGCAACTGTTTCACTTAGTAACACATGCACATAGTGCAAAGTACTGGAATGGTAATGACACTTGAGGAGGTGGCTGTGGTGACTAGTTGTGACTCTTGCTCTGCAGCAGACACCGAATAGCTATTGAATATAAAAAACGGGTTTGATGATTGATCCTGTCAATCTGCCAGGATTTAGAATTGTCTAGGAGGTATTTTTTTTCCAGAGAGGATAAAGGGAGGGGGAATATCTGATTTCCTAGTGGGCTCTGTGAATATGAAAATGCTCCAGGAAGAAGGAGCATGCATACACCCGCCTTTGCTTTTCCTGAGTGTGTTTATCAAGCGACTATCATGCTCCACTAATATCAGCGGCCGACTTCTTGGGCTTCCAATGTGAATTCGGTCCTAAAGCCTCTCCAGTGGTCTTCCAGGCTTTCAGAGACAGATTAGAATGGAGCAGCTGCCATATTTATTGTCCGTCCGGCATGCTGACAGCTATTGTTGGGCTATCTAACCCTCACTGTGAAACGAATCTAATAGTATGTGCCTTCTATCAGTTCCGTTCCTCTGGAGGATCCTGCCTAATACAACACTTCAGAATGTTTAAGGGACAGATAACATATTGTCAGATTATGACTTATTCACTTATGGAGAGATACGAGGTGAGTTGTCTAATCTTCCAGTGCCACAGCTATTGTCCTGGACCCTGGGGATAACATTACAACCTAGCTCAGAGGGTTCTTGTGAGCATTAAGTAGCTAATACAAATGAGGTCTTACAAGAGCGCCTGAGCCGGGTGGTGGTGGCACACACTTTTAATCCCAGCACTCAGGAGGCAGAGGCAGGCGGATCTTTGAGTTTGAAGGCCTGGTCTACAGAATGAGTTCCAGGACAGTCAGGACTGTTGCATTAAAAAAGTCTGTCTCGAAAAACAAAACAAAACAAAACAAAACAAAAAGGAGTGCCTGAAATCTAGTAATTGCTGTGCAACTGCTTGCTTTTATTATTATTAAGAAAATAAGAGATTTGTTTGGGGTAAAGTGCTGATGAATTGGAGAAAAAATATGATAATGGCGATGCTTTCTAGCATGCATATTATTTATTGGGTTTTTATTGGCATAATGTTTTACAGAGTAATTTGGCAACGTCCTGAGAACTTTTAAACACCTGTGCTTTCTCATTTACCAGTTCCATGAAAAGACTATAAATGATGGAGACACAGACATAGGAGGCAATGAGGAGTAAGAAAAACCTTTCCTACTCCAAGAAAAATGTCTATCAGAAACCTAAGAAATAAAACATTAAATGAAAAAATATCAGAAACTCCCCCTTAAGGCAATAATCATTATGTTCCTACTATTTTGCAAATTTCTTATTCATGTACTTCTTAATTTGTTCTTCACTGTTGTCTTAGTCAAAAGACAAGAAAATAAAATAAACTGTACATACATTAGAAAATAGAAAACTCTTGACTTGGTGATGACTTAATTTTACTTCTGGGAACCCTAGACCTCCTAGTTTAAAAAAAAAAAAAACTAAGAAGAAAAAACCACCAAACTACCCAATTTTATAGGATGGCTTAATCCAAGATCAATCAACTGAACACTGATAACTTTTCTCTCTTCTAGCAATAAGCATCCAGTAATGGAAATATAGGTAATATTTATAAAGACAAACAAAGTTAAAATATCTCAGGAGAAATGCAGCAAAACAGGCTTAGTTCTATTACAAATAAATCTATACCATCGCTACAACTATGGCCAAGAGCCATAGCCCTGACCTGCTCAAATGGAAAGAAAGTACTCCAAGCAATGACTCGACACTCACATTTGGCAAAGGCAAAGAACAGGAATGGGCTTGGGATATCTGGAGAATAAGTCAGAACGTAGGTAAGCTGATACTTGCATTTAATCCTTCAGCAAGGCTCCAGGCTAGACCCCAGTAACAATGCAGATCTGGCTGTATTCTCATAAAGCTGATGATGCCTTGGCAGTAGTAAGAAGATTGTGTGAAATGCATGAGGGTTGGTATATACGAGGGACCTTCTGTGTCATCTCTACCTGCACCATTATGTGACATGCAGAATAGGCCTGGAAAGAAGGTATGATTTGCTCAAGTTCCCATAGCATTTAGTGAGCCAAGCTGCAATCAAAATTCAGTTATCTTGACTAACTCAGCAACCTTTTCTGCCTTTGAGATTATAGTCAGAAGGTTTTAACTATGTTTTGACAAAGATTTTGTGTGTATGTATGTTGTATGTGTTTGTGTGTGTGTGTATAAATTATGTGCGTGTTGAAAGTTTATTTTATGTGTTTTGCTTGCATGTATGCAGGGCGCCCTCAGAAGTCACGTGTGTGGAGCCGGGCAGTGGTGGCGCACGCCTTTAATCCCAGCACTCAGGAGGCAGAGGCAGGCGGATCTCTGGGAGTTCGAGGCCAGCCTGGTCTACAAGAGCTAGTTCCAGGACAGGCATTAAAGCTACAGAGAAACCCTGTCTTGAAAAACCAAAAAAAAAAAAAAAAAAAAAAAAAAGAAGTCATGTGTGTGCCTGGTACCCTCAAGAGAGGGTGTTCAATCACCTGGAACTGGAGTTACCAATGGTTTTGAGTCGCATGTACAAGGAAGAAACTGCACCCAAGTCCTCTGCAAGAGCAATAAACGCTTTTATCCTCTGAGTTATATATCCAGCCCATTTTGAGGAGTTTCAAAGTACAATTTTTACACCTTCCTAGAGGCAAAAAACCCTCATCATTGTCATGATACTCATATTTTATTAATACTTTATAGCAACCATGGTAAACATAAATAAGAGACTATCAGGCTACATATTAATAACATGTAAATAGTTGAGCATAAATAGGTGGTACACACCATTAATTCCAGCACTCAGAAGGAAGAGGCAGGCAGATCTCTGTGAGTTTGAGGCCAGCCTGGTCTACATACTTCCAGGACAGCAAGGACTATGTAGAGAGAGCCTGTCTCAAAAAAAGAAGAAAAAGAAGAAGCAGAAACAGAAGCAGCAGCAGAAGCAGAAGCAGAAGAAGAAGAAGAAGAAGAAGAAAAGAGAGATAGAGACAAAGAGAAAGAAAAAAGACGATGTAAATGTAGGCATATACATAAAAATGATAATTGCCATTGAGCATACAGATGCAGTTATAAAATTTTGCATTAATCATCATCCCACATGTTAAATTACATACCTATAATAGATATATGAAATTATATATTTAGAATATATATACTCATTCATGCAACTGTATTGTATAAATATTGCTAAATTGTGAATATATGATTAGACATGAGTGTATACATATGTGTATTTATATCCACTTACATACACATATAGAAAGACAGGTTTTTGAACGAAGGCTTACCACTCTGTTAGTAAGTATTCAGTGTTAAGATCTGAGGCATGGCTCCGTATGAAGCTTGGTTAGGGTAAGTGAGGCCTGGAATGAGTAAGTCCACAAAAACATTTTTGCATATTTCTCAATGGTTAAGATTTAAAGATCAATCCTATTTTTATTAACTAAAGCAATGAAATTTAAAAGATCAATTTCCCAGGTGGCAGAAGGGAGACCGCCTAGCACCGTGCAACCCAGAGGTGACGGCTGTGGAAGCACCGCTACGTAGCATAGTATGTGGTGGGCAGGTGGGAAGGGTAGAAAAACACAGAATGGTGTGCGCACTGCAGAGAGTGGTGGAACTGGAGACATGATGGGGACAATGGGTGAGAGGGAGGGCTGAGATCGACTTGCTGCCGTTGCCTGGCAGAGTCAGCTGGATAAGCAAACGTAGACTCAACCCCCTAATGTTACCTGGTTCTGAGCAACAGTGGAGGCCCAAGATGAGGAAAATTTCATTTCCTGGAATGGACTTCCTCAAAGGATTACTGTGGCCCACTAAGCCCCTGGAGGCCATGTTGGTGTTGGTGGTCCATGCTGCTGCCCTAGCCCACAGCGAAATCCGAGACCCTGTGGACATGTGCAATCTGTGTCACCACCTGAGGCCTTGGTGAGGTCCTTGGGCTTCGTTGTTATGGGAGCCACACTGATGAGAGCAGTCTGTGTAACCACCTGAGACCATGTTGAAGTCTGTGGCCCATGCAGTCATGGAGGGCCATGGTTGAGTCGGTAGCCCTGATACAGCCAAGGACTATGCTGATTTACCACCAAAGCCCATGTGGATGTACTGTCCTAGACCGCTTCCAGAAGCCATGTTAATGTCCATGTGTACAGGAGAGCTGGCACTGCCCCTCATGGGAGAGCTAGCACCACCCCCACCCCTCACTCACAGCACCATGGTGCAGGCCATGGCATGGAGGGAGAGAGAACTGGCTTTGGCCACCATAACACTCTCCTTAGTTGATGACTTCTGGAGCAGAGGCAGATGGAGAAAGACTCATCCTCCCTTAGGGGGTGGACATTAGGAATCTGACCATGCTCCAGTGAATATATGAACAACACTATATATATATTTTTCTTGAGGGTGGGGTTACAGGGGAGGGGCTGAGCATGGAAAGATTGGGAAGTGAACCTATTCCATCACCCATGCTGGGCAGGTCTCCTCACAGGTACCTGGTGTATATAAACACAGGGGCACACACACACACACACACACACACACACACACACACACTAATAATATATAATTTTTTTGTGGGGAATGTGGAATGAGGGGTAGCAAGAAGACTCAGCAAGAGAAGTGCTTGCCAAGCTGACAACCTGAGTTCAGCTTCCAGAACCCACTGCGGAAGGAGAGAACCAATTCCAAAAGTTGTCCTATAACCACCACATCATAGCATGAGTGTCCATGTTCTCTCTCTCTCTCTCTCTCTCTCTCTCTCTCTCGATCTCTCTCTCTCATACACACACACACACAAATAATATATGTTTTTAAAATAGGGGAAATGTATGTATATTTGGTATTAAGTAATGCACCTTTCTAAATTTTTAGAGTAATTTGGATATAATATAAGCACCTATTACAGTCATACAAGTAACTCAAAATTGATATTTATACAATTTAGATATCCAAAGTTGACGTGTCAAGGCCTAATACCACATCTAGAGTTCTAATCACATTATAAATATGAAACCCTATTATCCAAGTTGCAACCAAAAGGGGGCAAAGGAAGATGCTGGTAAGGGCTTCCTTTCAAAATATCACCGTGAAGGATTCCTTGTCACTTTCGACTCTTTCGGTAGTCTGTCTCCCTTTTCTAGTAGCCTAGAACATGGACTTGATAATCTTGTGGTCAGAGGCAAAAGGCCATGGGCTCGCTTACAGCAGAGTAGAATGAACAGGCGTCCTGGGTTGGCTGTCTCATTAGTGTCTCTCGCCCCAGACTGCTCATGATCTCATCATAGGATGGAAATGATGGCTGTCTACAGGAGCATTTTCCAGCTTTGTCTACCACACAGAGCCCTCAAGAATCAGTGCAATAAGGCTGCGTGGTGGCAGCACACGCCTTTAATCTCAGCACTTGCAAGGCAGAAGAAGGTGGAGCTCCGTGACTTTGAGGTCTGCCTGGTTTACAGAACAAGTTCCAGGACAGCCAAGGTTACACAGAGAAACCCTGTCTCAAAAAACAAAAACAAAAACAAACAAAAAACAAAAAAAAAAGAGTAACTGCAATTGCAATATTACAATAGCAGTTCTCTTTAAATTGATTTGACTCAGTCATGGTTTCAGTGGTCTAATGTTCTGTCGTAAACAGGCAGTAAAAAAAAAAAAACTTTTGCCAAGTTAATTTTAGAACAAATCAAAGGTAAAATTTTAAGAGCAAGGGAAGTTGTGACCTTTCTCGAAAGATCGATACATATTAGTCACCAGCCCTTTAGCAGGTCCCAGCCCAGGGCTGCATGCTCATACTTATTACGTCAACTGTAATCTTTTCTCTTTTGTGAGCCCTTTGTTGCTGATGCCCTAACCAGCTTTTGTTTCATCTTCTGTCCAGTAGCCTTTCCCATGGTTACCTGACATCAGCTGAACGCTCTGAGATGTAACTGCATCAACCTAAGAACAATACAACCCTACATACATTTGTCTAAGCTCTTATTTTGATTTTTTTAAAGTGTGTGTCTCTCCCACACAGATATTTCATCAACTCGGGACCAGCCTTTCTGTTCTAATTCCATGAACAACCCTTTAAATAAAAAAGCATCTTTCCGAGCACTTCAGAGTAGAACAAACAAACCAACAAACAAACATTTATCAGCACCACACAATATTGCCATGACTGACCACTGGTGACCCGCACCCCTCCCCCCCCCAAAAAAAAATTCATTCTAGAGTTAAAGCTACAAAGGAAAGTTGCATAAAACAATTGAGACAAAATTAATCTTTTGTCCTCTTTTTCCCTCGGCTGTGTGTACTAATCCTTGAAAGGTTTTCAGGGAACCGTTTTATTCCAATGTTCTTCACATACCATCTGTTCCCGCACACTCCTTATAGTCTTACTAGGTTTCACAGATGCCACTTTTTAACTCGGCAAATCTCCTTGGGAGCATCATCTGGCTCCCGTCACCCTACTCCAGGGAGCCCCCGTCACCACGGCAATGGCTGCGTCAGAACAGATGTTCCTCGTTCTCTTCCATATTTCCTTGCCTCTGTAGAATTTTGAATGCAAATTTTGAGATGTGGGGGGGGGACTCATAGGCAAAAGCATTTTCTGCAACTCCTTTCTGTTCTTCTGAAGTCTAGGTCAGAAGGCACCTTTCTGTTCAGAGGCGGGGGCACCTACAGTGGTCAGAGATGGGGTGGAAAGCCAGAGAGAGTTAGATGCAAACCAGAGTCCAATTATAAATGGTCAATTTGTTTCAAGGTCAACAAGGAGGGGCGGTTCTTCAATAGGGAATAAGTTATGGAGAAGAAAATCTATTTTTTAATGTATATGACACTTAGTCCTTGACTTCGTGTGTAACAGCAAATGGTGGTCAGAACTATTCCATGAGGGCAATTAACTTAGATTACCAATCCCCTTTATTTTAATGCTAGCCTCTGACATTTAAGTTTCCTGAAACACCAGCTCAGCATCCACATCATGTCCGTGTTCCATGAAGGTACAAGTTCTAAGTGGAAAACAAACTGTGAGACAGAATCAGGAAAGTTAGAGGGCAAGTCCATGAACCTAGAGTTAGAGAGGGGTCTAGAAAGATGTAAGTGTTAACTGATCTGTCTGTGGGGCCTGAAGCCCATCATTAGACCATGTGACATCTGAAACTCCTTGGCTATAACGTAGCAGTGAGACTGGATGCTGTCAGGGTCACTGGGAGCAAGGGGAGCCAAAGGAAAAATCCAGAAAAAGTGTTTGCAGTCCAGACTGAGGGTGAACCATCAATCTACTTTCATAATGTGTTAAACTCTTCCACAAGTCGGTCAGAAAATGACCCACAATTCAATGGGGGACAAAAAGAACAAAAATACATGAACGGACAATTTTCAGAAAAAGAAATATGACAGCTCTAAATCACATAAATAAATGTTCAATCGTGTCCATAAAAAAATAAACAAAGAAAGAAACAGAAACAAATAAGTAAGTTTGCGATGGACTGCAGGCAGTGGCGAGATACACAACTGGTCAAAACCTCTCAGTAATGGAGCACTTCTCCAACGTTGTAAGGACCTGGGTTCAGTGGCCACCATCACAAAAGCAAAGTGAAATCAGAACAAAACTGGCACACACATTACCATTTGTACACATATAACATGCATTTCCAAAAGTGATCATAAAGTTCAACCATTGATGAAGGACTGTAATCTGGGAAAACTACGATAGAGGAAAATTTGGCACTATCAATCAAAGTTAAAGGTGTGTAGTTTTTGACTTAATAATTCCATCCCTAACAATTTATCCCTCATCTATCTCAAATAAGTAGAAAGCAATAGACATATGAAGCTATTCGTGGCTCTATTGTTTTTTGTTTCAAAGCAAGTAAACAGTTGTCTATTATCACGTCCTGTTTTCTAGTTTCCTTTCTGTTGCTGTGGAAAAGCACTTTGATTAACAGCAATGTGTAGGAGGAAAAGTTCTGTTGGGCTCACACTTCCAGGCCACAGTCCATCACAGAGGGAAGTCAAGGCAGGAACCTGAAGGCAGGTCAGCTTGCTATTTCAAACGGCATTGCCTCTAATCAAGGATCTCACTTCATTGCCAATTAAATACAACAAGAATTATGGAGGATCCTGTTAGCTGGCTGGTTTCTAGGCTCATGCTTATCTTGCTGTTTTATGCAGCCCAAGGAATGACGCCACCCACAGTGGGCTGGGTCCTTCTACGGCAATAATAATCAAGACAATCCCCCACAGACACATCCACAGGTCAACCTGATCTGAGGAATCCTCCATCTGGGACTCCCATCTCAGGTAACTCTCAGCTGTGCTGGGTTGACAGTTAAAGCTAATTGTGATACCCCACTTAGTGGAGAGTTTCAAAATGAAATAATTATATTAATGTATTGAAACATCTTTAAGACGTATGTTTACCTGGAAAAACAGCAGTGTATTATGTCCTCAGATTTGTGTTAATGGTGAGCTGATAATAGGATGAAGATGAGCAGATTTTTAAAAATTGTATGTTCAAAACAGAAACAGTTTTTGCTTCCTTGGTGGTAACCTGACAGCTGGAGGCTGTGGTGGAAGAATGGACTAATTCTACTCTGATGACCTTTGTATCTCCTGAAGTTTTAATAGAATATGTATTAGCTAATCAAAATAAATTGAATTTCAAAGTCAAATCTGAGTGTACCTCACCTGTTCCCCTGTTCGTTTGTCAACATCCTAGCAGATGTGCATCGTCAACAAGAAGTGATGAGCTCCTTCGGGGGCACCCTTCCGTCCTGCCCATGCTCCCATCCTCAACACCTGAAGTGTTCTGAAAGATGACAAAAACCCTGTCCCTGGAAAGAAGTCTGGCACATTTGAACAAGGTCCTACACACTTCTTTCATTCCAAAGTGGGGTTCTCCCTTGAAACCTGTCCTTAGCTTTTGAAGCATCAGTGCTCGACCTGTGGGTCATGACCCATGGTGGGGGGGGGGGGGTCAAATGATGCTTTCACAGAGGTCACCTAAAAACATCACATCAAAAACCACAGATGTTTACATTATGATTCAGAACTGTAGCAAAAACAGTTATGAAGTAGCAACAAAATAATTTTGTGGTTTGGAGTCACCACAACATGAGGAACTGTATTAAAGGGTTGCAGCATATGGAAGGTCGAGAACCACTGTGCTAAGGGAAAGACAAAAAGAAATAGAGAGGGTGAAATGGTGCTACAGACCTGACTCTGATGCAGAGCTGTTAAGGAGAAGCACATGGAGAAACTCAACTGTGTGAGTGGAAGGGAGGAAGTTGCCTGAGACCCTACAGGTTCTATGACCCCATACGGTCATGACCAGCAGGTCATACCAATACTGCACCAGTACATCTTGCTTGGCAAGTTGGTGTAGTATGCAGGGTTTTTGGTTGGGTGTGAGCCCTGCTCCACAGGGAGGAATTTCACACCTTGTACTATAATCCTGGTCAAAAGCCCATGTCTGAAAAAGGTCATTGGCCCTGGAGTAGAGTCTACTATTGTTATTTTAGCTAAACGGTCATGTGGTTGAATTGCCTTCCAAATATTTATGCTTCTACCTCTAGACCTGGGATGCTCTCAGCCTTGATCAGAGAAGCTTTTGAAGGGAATCACAGCCAATGGCAAGAGAAGACACAAAACTGCTCCGAGCGCTGAAAGAAGAGAGTGGGTGCCCGGCTCTAAATGGGACAGCTATATTAATGCCACCACCACCACGGCTCAGGGAAGATCTTGGAAAAAAGTGTGGAAAGAATGTAAAATTGGAAGGCTGAAGAGGAGTGCTGTGAGATGCTGGCTTCTGGACCTGGAATGGCTGTCACAATCATGAACTCACAACAGCTGTGGTTGCTTTACACAATCCCCAGAAGATCAAGCTGGACACAACCTTAGCCTTGATTGACTAGACAATGTCTAGGTCCCACCTCTTACTGAAGAGTTCTTGGCAGTGGTAGCTGCTGTGAGAGGGAGAATCATTCTTTTTAGAGGATATACCTACTGAGGTGCTTCCCATGAACCATTGGATTGCCCCTCCCCAAGCACACAAAGACAACACTCACAGTACTTTGTGGGTGTGGTGGTTTTAGTAAGAAATATCCACTATAGGCTCATGTACCTGAACATCTGCTCAGCAGCTGGTGGCACTGTTTGGGGAGATTTAGGAGGTACAGCCTTGTTGGGAGAAAATGCTTGCAGGAGGATGCCGCCTTTGAAAGCACATAGCCCCCTTTTCCTGACAGTTTCAGTACTTACAGAATTGAAGAAGTGATCTTCCAGCTTTCTCCTCTGCCCTCCTATGCCCCTGCCCCTCCTCCTATTTATTATGTACTCTTCCTCTGGAACCACAAGCCCAGATAAATGTTTCTTCTATAAGGTGCCTTGGTCATGGTAGTTCATCACAGCAATGGGAAAAAAACTAATACAGTAAATAATAATAATATAAAAGAGATGAAGCTGGAAGGGGTCATATGGGAGGCAAAGAGAGGGGAGGTGGGGGTGGATATGATCATATTCCACTGCATACTTCTTTGCAATTTTCAAACCTAAGGGAAGAAATGCAACGGTGGCACAAAGCTGGTGGGAAGAACGAACCAATACCTGATTCAAATTAAGGCCCACTCCGTGAAATGGAACCCATGCCCAGAACTGCTTGTGTGACTAAGAACTTGAGACTGAATAGGCCAGGAACCTGGGGGAAAACCAAATACTACTGTTTTGCTATAAGAATGTAGCAAAAAAAAAAAAAAGACTCCCAACAACATTCTACTGTGCTCATACATTGGTACCTGGCTCAGCCATCATCAGAAGCTTCCTTCTGCAGCAGATGGGAACAAATACAGAGACCCACAGCCAGAGAGTGTGCAGAATGAGAGACCTTGGAACACTCAGCCCTAAAGTGGCTGACTCCATCAAATCTCTCTCCTCAGGATCAGGGAACTCACAGAAGAGGGGGTAGAAAGACAGTAAGAACCAGAAGGGATGGAGGACACCAAGGAATCAAAATCTTCTGGACACATAAGAACTAAAGAGCACATAAGAACTAACAGAGACTGAGGCAGCATGCACAGAGCCTGCACGGGTCTGTACCAGATGGGGTCCTAGAGCAAAGGAGACGTGGGAACATGTCCTCATCCATAACCTAGAAGCTCTGCCCAGTTGATAGCCACTTGCAAATGGAAGCTTTCTCTAAGGGAGACTCATTGAGGAAATAAACCACTCCTAGGAGTAGGTTCCATGCCCAGTAGACTGCTAACACTAAACTGTATCAGTGGCAACTTTGAGGTTCTGTATCTCATAATACTAAACAATGCTTTTTTTTTTTTGGTATCTTACAGGTCTTTTGCATATCTATTATGGCTTCCGGTTTTGTGTTTTTATGGGATGCCTGTGTGTGTGAATGTGTTTCTGGATCTTTTCCTTTGGCTCTTTTTCTTGTTTTTCAATTTTGCCATATTCTGATTTGTTTTTTATTTATTTTATTATCATTCCTTAGACACCTGTTTGCTTTCTAAGGAGAGACAGAAAGGGTGTGCATGTGGATGGGAGGGGAGGTGGAGAAGAACTAGAAGGAGTAGGGGGAGGGGAGGGGAAACCACCAGACTACACTGTGTGGAAAAAAAATCTATTTTCAATAAAAGGAAAAGATTCCTAGAAAATCTAAACAAAGGGTCATAAACTGGCTAGTCACAAAGTCAGCTTTCTGCTGTGATTCTGCTCACAATGGGTGTTCTGAGGGCAGAGGCTTCAAGCTCAAGCTTTAAGAATGAAGACAGGGGCAGCCATATTCTTTAGCTAATTCAGTTGGTTTTACCTCACTTAGCACACATACCCTAAGCACTTCCCCAGGGCAAGGCTGACCGACATTTTTATTAGCAATAATCTCTGCCTTCTTCTAATTATCTGGAGATTTAACACCACATAATCACCCTCCACGTCAGAGTGGGGGAGGAGAACTGGCTAAGAGGCCCCAAATCCCTCCTAACACCAGCTTCTTCCCTATCAGCAAGATTAGAGCACTCAAGTCTCTGCCCGCTAGTGTTCGGTTCTGGCAGCCTAGCCTGGGCTTTTTCAGTTTTGAGGGCAATGCCTGGGGCTCCAGGTACGCTGATCTCTCTGCCCGTCCACCGGCAGTGAGCAGATCAAGGGCCCTAGACAGACAGGAGAGACAGGCAAGAGGTCCGACTCCCACAGCCATGCTTAAACCGAACAACGAGAGGAGATTGTCCTTGAGGTACAATCCCTGGAGTATTCCAGAGACCGAGGAGGTGCCCAACACCAGGAGCAACCAACACCGCAGAAGCCTCTGCTCCATCGGAGCCCGTTCTGGCTCTCAGGCCAGCATCTCAACACAGTGGACTGTGGGCAACTACAATTACTACATTGAGGAAGATGAGGACGGAGGGGAGGAGGGAGAGTATTGGAAGGATGACCTCGCCGAGGAAAACCAATCTCCGGAGTGCCCCACGGCCCTGCTGGATGGCCATACTGACACTCCGGTCCTGTTGTCCACGCTGAAAGTGAACGTGGGCGGCCACAGCTACCAGCTGGAATGCTGCGAGCTAGCCAACTACCCCAAAACACGTCTGGGCCGCCTGGCCACCTCCACCAGCCGCAGCCGGCAGCTGGGCCTGTGCGACGATTACGAGGCACAGACAGACGAGTACTTCTTTGACCGCGACCCTGCAGTCTTCCAGCTCATCTATAACTTCTACTTATCAGGGGTGCTGCTGGTGCGAGATGAGCTGTGTCCCCGCAACTTCCTGGAGGAGCTGGGCTACTGGGGCGTGAGGCTCAAGTACACACCACGCTGTTGTCGCATCTGCTTCGAGGAGCGGAGGGACGAACTGAGCGAGCAGCTTAAGATCCAGCGGGAGCTGCGTGCACAGGCGCAGGCCGAGGAGGCGGAGGAGCTCTTCAGGGACATGCGCTTCTATGGGCCGCAGCGTCAGCGCCTCTGGAACCTCATGGAGAAGCCCTTTTCCTCGGTGGCCGCCAAGGTCATGGGGGTGGCCTCCAACCTCTTCGTGCTCATCTCCGTGGTGGCCCTGGCACTCAACACAGTGGAGGAGATGCAGCACGAAGCCGAGCAGGGCACAGGTGGTGGGGATCCGAGGCCCATTCTGGAGCACGTGGAGATGCTGTGTGTGGCCTTCTTCACTCTGGAGTTTCTACTGCGCCTCGCCTCGACCCCCAACCTGCGACGCTTCGCACGCAGCGCCCTCAACCTGGTGGACTTGGTGGCCATTATGCCCTTCTACCTGCAGCTGCTGCTCGAGTGCTTCACGAGCGAGGACCAGAGGGATGGCAAGGGTTCCCCGCGGGAACATGACCTGGAGACTGTGGGGCGCGTGGGGAAGGTGGGCCAGGTGCTGCGCCTCATGCGGCTCATGCGCATCTTCCGCATCCTCAAGCTGGCACGCCACTCCACCGGGCTGCGTGCCTTTGGCTTCACGCTGCGCCAGTGCTACCAGCAGGTGGGCTGCCTGATGCTCTTCATCACAATGGGCATCTTCTCCTTCTCGGCAGCTGTCTACTCTGTAGAGCATGATGTGCCTGGCACCAACTTCACCAGCATCCTCCAAGCCTGGTGGTGGGCCGCGGTGAGTAGCATGGTGCTTGGGCTTCTTCATCCTTTCACCCCAGAACGACACACCTTTGCCCCTCCCTTTCTTTAGTCATCAGCCTTGGCAGGCACGTCTCTTGATCTTTCTTGGTCTCGCTGAAGGATAGTGCACCTCTGAACCTCATGGTTGCCTCCAACAAAACCTGAATAGATGTTATAAAGTTGGAACGACGTCAAGATTGTTGCTTAATAACTGAATTTTACACGGTCCTGCGAATTTTCAAATCCAGATTTGATCTTAAAATCTTTGACAGGAGCTGGCTAGGTGTTGCATGAATCCTGTAATCCCTGCACTTGGAAGATACAGCGAGGAAGATCAGGAATTCAAGGCTAGCTTGGCCAGATAACCCACATGTGAGTTAAAGGCCAGCTTGGGTTACTGGAGAGCGCCCCCCCATCACAAAAAAAAAAAAAATAAAAACAAAAGAGTTTGAACAACAACAACAAATACAAAACCTAGGAAAAAATCTTTGGTAGACAAAACTTAAGAAAACTTAAAAATGATTCATGTTTCGTGGCTGCAATATGATTCATCACTGCCCAGCCACCACTTGTGGGACGCTTAGTGTCCTAAATGATTTATAAAGCTGATTTTACTTAAACATCACAAAGAAATAGTTGTTGTCACCATTTCTTTTTAAGAGGACAAGTAAGAAGTAGCTTCAATTGTTGAAGGACACTATAGTTACGGGGTGGGGGAGGTGGGGTACAAGTTGGCTGAGCAATGTTGTTCCTGAGAACTTACTGCCTCTTGTTCTAGCTAAGTCTGAGTGTGGACAGATGCATCTAAAATTGGAAGGCCTTCTAACTACGGCATGTTTTTTTCAGGATAGAGTGTGATTGTCCCCTTTTGTAACCAGAGGCACTGGGGGCCAGAGAGTGTGGGTGTAGGCACAACAGCTGGAGGTGGCAGATGCAGGGATAAAATAGAAGTCTGTGCTACTCTAACTTCCATGCCTTCTCCTTGCTCTGCCACTGCGCCTTGCAAGCTTTTGGTCATTGTCACACCTTGCCTCGTGACAGTTAATATACTTGTTATTCTTATCATTATCTTGACTACTGACTCTTGATAGTAATTCATGCCATTTATTTAAAATGTCTCTTTGTAGTATACTAAATAAACCTCTGAAAGATGCTAACCAATTCACCTCAGACCAGTGAGTCAGCATGCTGGAATGGGAAAGAACTGAATAGCTTCTTTATTTCTCTTCTTTAAAATAGATGGCAATGCTTTTAGAGACATTAAGTAAGTATTAAAAGAGCGGATATTACAACATTAACATTGACGGTGTACAAAATTCTGAGATAAAACCAACCCCAGAGCACTGTAGTGGGGAGGGAAACTCAGAAGGGGCTAGCCTCCACTACTCCAACAATTAGCCGTGATCCTGGGTAATTGAGATTTCATCCCATCACTTGCTTCCCTCAGTCCCACATCTCTAGGAGAGGAAGTTAGACTTGAAGTTCCCCGCAGCTCCCTGAGTCTTCCTTCCCTTCCAAGCTACAAGTAAGCTGACATTCCTCAGAAACAGGTGCTGTTAGGCTCTGCTGAACAAGCTTGTCAAAGGCTGCTGCTCTGATCCTATTCCGACGAAAGGTCATCTCCATAGTAGATAAACCATGTGTACAGATGGAGTTCTTGCCGGATGATTTGTCCCCAGCAAGTGACATTTACTTTGGAGGTGGCTAACGTGGGAGTACAAACAGCAAACCCACATGTTGACAATATAATACAATCGTTTTTTTAAAAATGTATTCCTTTTATTTTGGTTTGTCTGTATGAGGGTGTTGGATTCCTTGGAACTAGAGTTACAGAGAGTTGTGAGCTGCCACTCTGTGATACATGTGGGTGCTCGGAATTGAATCCGGGTCTTTTAGAAGAGCAGTCAGTGCTCTTAACCACTGAGCCATCTCTCCAGTCCCCTAATACAAATGTTTAAAGCCAAATCTTCATTCATCCAAAGATCTTGAAAGGCGATGGTCTACAGGCAACAGACCTATGGGGCTTTCAACTCATTTTAACCCACAATATTTGTGTTACACTAACTAATATAAATACTTTTATTACACCTATTAATACTGAATTTTTACCTTTAAAACATTTCTGATATTAATGTTTACTGATAACTTAATTTCCTGTGCTGATTAATGCAAAGGCAAGATTTTTGTCTTTTGTTAATGAATTCATTTTATCCAGAATCAGTGATAAGTTTTATAACAAAAGTTAAACCACCATTCACGTTTTTAATCTGTGAAAAATTTACCTGTTGTTTTGAGCAATGTGAAGGATTTAGAGTGTAAAGCCCTTATCTTTATCAAACATGGTTTTTACAAATCAAATCTCATATATTCTGAGCTCCCCATTCACCAAAATTACTGCATACCTATGACCTTTATCCTGTTTCCTCTAAGATTTATACAGGACAAATCATTATGAAGTACACAAGTGACTGCTAACTTGTATTTTCTCCCTGGGCAAACCTAAGAATCCAGTGGGAAAAATTTCCTCGATTATTCTAGGACTGTGGCGTTCCTCAGAACCGATGCTATAAACCCAGCCCTTTTTGGTACTTTGATTATCTTGCATGTTATGTACTTGGGCATTTTATTATCAGAGCAAGGAGGAAAGGACACCGTGAAATGATAGTTACAAAGTGTCTTGGTTCTTATATGTAGTTGTAAAGAGGGAGGATGTAAAATAACCAGCAAAAGTCCACCTTCTTCCCTGAGGAATTTGCACTGTGTTAGGTCACACTCTACAGACTAAGAAAGTGGGTATACTTTCTCCTAAAAACTTGAATAAAACCCCCAAATACATATACATTTCTTCGTTTATAAATGATGTATAAGTTACAAGCTACCTATTGCCATAGCAATGGCATATCACAATCCATGCCAACACTCGGTGACTTAAAGTATCAAACATTCATTTGCTGCATGAATATAAAAAAAAGCAACTTCATCTGGGTGTGGTAGTACATGCTTTTAATCCTAGCACTTGGGAAGCAAAGCCAGGCAGATCTCTGTGAGACTGAAGCCATAACAAGTTCAAGTCTGTCATGACTGCCGAGTGAGGGCTTGTCCAAACAAACAAACAAACAACAAAGAAAGGCCTGTGAGCACCTGTCTGGTCTGTTGAAACTAGACGTTCTTTTCATCTAGTGACACTGTCCTCATGTCTGTTGGTCTAGCTGGATTAAAGACGGTATGAAGATATAAAGAGGAAAATGGCTATGTGTCCCTCAGGTTCTACAGACCTGTCTCTATGTCTGTCTCTGTGGCGAAGGTCAGGAAAGAGAGAGTCCAAACCTAACTATGCAAGCATTGTATCATACCACTTCTTTTTATATTTGCTCAGCTTGTTGGGTTGTAGCTATCAGCTCAACCCAAAGTAAGTCACAAGACCATACTCAAGCAAGTTGGGCCAGGGCAGGTCAGCCAAGGAAAGGAAAAAAAATACCTTGATGGCAGGGAGGTACAGTAAGTTATGCCTAGTAATACAATCATTCTACTGTAATAATATATTACTGCTTGAATATATTATACCCATACACTCACACACTGAAATGTCAAGATGAAGTAAAAAGAAACATGATAGATTTTTTCTTTACCTTTTCCCCCCATTTAGCACAGGTCTCACAGTATAACTCTGGCTAACTTGGAACTCACTTGGACCACAGTGACCTTGAACTCACAGAGATCACTGCCTCTCCCTCCCAAATGCTAGGATTAAAAGTGTGTGCTCCAGAATTTAGAGTTCTTCTTACTAGGTTTTGTTCTTGAATTCATCCAATATTTCCTCTTAGTGTCTCTTTCCTTCCTTTTGAAATGATAATGTATATTCTGTGCAATTGTATATTAGAAGTATGCAACCTGATGTTTTATTTTACGGGAGTTTACAAGGAAGATATTGCCCAGCCCCTGAAAATAGATATTGGACTTTTAAACTATGCTGTTGACTATGAAAAACTATGGAGACTTTTGAAGTTGAACAAAATGGATTTTGATTTATGATATTGCCATGAGACTATGGGGTCCAGAGAGGGGAATGTAGTTTTTTAAATGAGAATGGGCCATAGACTCATATATTTGAATGCTTGGTTCTCTGTTGTTATATTTTTAGAGAAATATTAAGAAGTGTGGCCTTGTTGGAGGAAGTGTGTCACTGGGCTTTTAAATTCAAAAGCCCACACCATTCCCAGTTAATTCTTTCTGCCTCATGGTTGTGTCTGAAGATGTAAGTTCCTAGTTACTGATCCAGCTTCTGCCTGCCTGCTGATAGTGATGGACTTTAACACTCAGAAACTGTAGTCCTTAAATAAACATTTTTTTATCAGTAAAAAAAAATAAATAAAAGTGTGTGCTCTCACACCTGACTATGATTGATAGACTCTTGTGCTACTCCAGAGCCGTATGATTTGTACCTCACCTTAGACAGAGTCTCCAACTCATTCTCTCTCCCATGTATTGTTTGTTCCTTACCAGAACTTAGAGAACAACTCCTAAGTTGCTCTGCTTCTAATATCTTCTCTCTCTCTCTCTCAAATGCCAAGAACCTTTCAACCCTCTGTAGTTCAAGTCAGGGTTTTAAAAGGAATAAGTCACTTCTGTGGTTGTGCAGAATTCTCGCTATTGTACAGCCCTTATATCTGCAAGAACAAATCCCTCGTGTAGCCTTACATCTGCAATTGCTCAGGTATGCAAGCTAGACCCTTCTCAACTGCCAGATGCTGGTTATTTGTGAGCACTGATGTAATAAGAATCACATGTAACATACTAGCCTGTAGGAAGTCTGCAATAAGTAGATGCTAACACATCTATCTAGCCGATAGTCTTTATCACATGGAAGCAATAACCTTTGGTTCCAGATCCATTTTCGGAGAAATTAAAACAGGAGTGATCCCTTCTCTACCAGGGGAAAGAAAAATTGTGAGACATACAGAGGGGCAAGCTTCTGAGTGTGTAGATTAGCAGGCCATGCCTGGAGCAGCGCCAGCCATGGGGGGGGGGGGGGGGCGGGGTTCAGGATTACCCAAGTGGTAAATACATCCTATGGGCCAACAGCAGTAACTCTATGATGAAGCTATCACCATCAGCGTTCTGAGTGGGTTTGTTTTCAAGAAAGACCAACTGGACTGTCAATGGACCATTTCCTTTGGACTCTTCCAGAAAAACTAAAGTTGTAGGAGTCAAAAAAGAAACTTCAACATAAACTCATCACTTCTAAGACTCTCCCAAAGGAAACTGGCCTTTGAGGGGCACCAGGTAGCTGTGCCCCCAGAGCTGGCTCCCTCTGAGCTTTCCTAAATGATAGTATCGTTTCCTTGAAAATAGTTGGGCTTTATAAGGTCACTGAAATTTATTTTAATTGATCACTTGAAAATGGCGCATTTGTGAAATGAGTTAGGTTACAGTCAGGAAAATGGAAATCAAGGTGAGGGTCTGCTCCGAGGGAGAAGATGCATAGTTACTAGGAGGGTAAAAGAGAAAAAAATAGCAAACGGAGAGAATAATTATTGGTCTTAGCACAGGAAGAACAGATGGGAGATGGTAGTGTTGCCAGACTTGGGCCTACAGAGGTGGCCCATGTGCAGCCAGTGCACAGATTTATAAGATGGCGCCATGAGGCTGATGCTGGGAGAACTGGGAGCATCAACTATCTGAGCCGTGTGATGATGGTGGAGATCAGGTCAATGACAGAGTCCCTCCTCTCTCTTTCCTACTTCCCAGTCTCCCAAACATGCCTCTGCTCTGAAAAACAGCCAGTAAGGGAAACTGGAAAATGTAGGCTGGAGAATCCCAGTTGCAGAATTAAAGAAAAGGGTACTGGGCTTGGGACTGAACTGGACTGCCTGTAACTGGCACAGAAAGTGCTGAGGTTGTAGCTTGTCCAGAAAGTTACAATGAGGCACCAACTCAAAGACACTGGGTTTTTAAATTTGATTTTATATTTTATCTTAGGGGCTCCTGTTTTGGGAGTGGGCCCCTTTTATGTCTTTAAGTGTGTTCTTCCTCTTGTTCACGATGACTTCAGTGGGACATGATTGACTATCAAAGGGATGGAGAGGCGTTAAGCAAGCTGAAGATGCTAGACCATGTTTATTGTCCGCCTTTGTGTGCACAGATTGCTAAAACCCACCCACCTCCAACTTGTATCTGTGATTTTGCCTTAGCTTAGGCCAGTCTCCTCCTTTCTGTACCACTTATACTCATGTTAAAACTGTAATATACCATAACATCCACATGAGAGTTCTTGTTCACAGTGTTAATCTCATTCTTACTTCAAAATACTTTAAGGAATTGCCCTTAGAACGATTGCATTCAGTATTTGAGGTAGGCAATTGACACCAAGATTATCAGGATAGGTACAGTGACTTGTACCCATCTGAATTGTTTCTTTAGATTATATTCCTAAAAGAGAAGTATTTGTTGCAACAGTAGCAAGGATAAGTAGCCTTTGAAGGGCAATATATACTGTTGAGTATAGCTTTAAGACGAAAAACCTGCCTTTACTGGTTCTACTTCTTTGGGAAAACCTGAAGGGGCACTAATTATTTTCTAAATTAGCTGTATTTCCTGGAATTGTACTTCCTCGATGCATGAACTACTGGCTGCCAAGACATTTCATCTATATCCCATTCTTCATGAGGGAAACAGACCTTGCTTCTTGAAGGAGAAATCTAAGCGTGATGTTCCTGACGCTTGTCTGAACAGTGGTTGGCAGGTTAGGATTAGCTGGTCAGCAAGGGAGCAGTCACGCACGATCACGCTCTCGGTCTTGAAACCCCAAACTAGGAGGAATCTGTGAGCTTTCAGTAGCATGGTCAGCTTCCAGTTTAAGACTGGTTAAATAGCCAGTTTTGCCAGGGTTTTAGAGGAAGTGCGGACACTTTGGTCACATTTCCAAACTCATCTCCTGCTACTGGACGAACTTGCTCTGGAAGGTCATTTGCTCAGATCTGGGGCCTTCCGTGTAAATACCGTCTATGGAGATGTGATTGATCCTATGTAATCTACAGAAACTTCCCTAATCCAAAGAATCATAAATCCTACCCCAGAAGCAAGGGACAAGAACAAGGTGGCAAACTGGGCATAATGACACTTTTCCAGATTTTGGAAGACGGCAGCAGGCAAATCTCTGTGAGTTCTAAGTCAGCCTGCTCCACATAGTGAGTTCCAGAATAGCCAGAGCTACATAGTGAGACTCTGTCTCAAAAATAAATAAATAAATAAAAAGAACAAACTTACATACTGAATAAAATTATCCACAAAACAGGCAGCAAAACAACTCTACGTTTTGAACATATTCTTGGGGACCAGAATTCTTCTCCAGCAGGAGAAGTCTCTTCTCTGAAACTGGGATCCAAGACACTCAAGATTTCTCAGACCTGATTATGCATATCAGGTTTTCTTGTTTAAGGCAAAGCAATTTGCTTTTGACTCTTCACTCAAATTTCAGCCAAAAAATAAAAATGATGTAATTATAAACGAAAAAAGAAGAAACAAAATGAAAAGGCCTTAATAATTTATGGGAAACAAAACTTAAAGAAAGTAAGGTTGGGGTGAAGCTGAGCAAGTATGGGAATGAATCAAAAGCTTAATAGCAGCACACTGTCTTAACCACTTCCTTTCCTCTGGATCTCCCCAGCCCTTTCCCCGACTGTTGGACCCTCGTGTGTCCACCTAACTGCAGGACCCTCTCCCATGGAAGCTGTGACGTGTTCTAAAACTATCCTTTCCTGCCATCACTTGTCTCAGTAACCAAACTCTCTTAAGTGGCCACCTTAACAAAAATAATTCATCCTGGGGTGTAAGTGATGGTGTTAGTGGTAAATGGGGAGTGTGGCAAGGCTCGCACACTGGAGCGAGGCCTGACTGTGGTATGGCCGAGAACAAGACATAAGTGCAGACACACGGGCAGATGTGGAGACTAACTGACGTGTGACTTGCCTCTGCTGCTCCTTATGTTTTCATCCAGAGTGTAGGGAGAGAACATTCCCTACTAAAGCCACAGGGATGTTGCCCTGAAATCTCCCTTACCCAGCATTTAGCCAAAGTTCGGATGAGACTGTTTCTACAGCTTGTGGGTCTATTGGACACAAAAGGGGTCAAGTTCCTGGTGGGGTAGGCTCCATAAGTGTTTGTGTTTGCTTCCATTCAGCTGGGGCTCGCTTTAAGACAGTCCCTCAGGTCACCTCCGGCATGTTCATCCACAGCCAGTGGGTAGGACCTTCAATTCCTATTACAATCATGCAAAGTAGGTGCTATTATCTCCATATGCCAAAAGTAGAAACTGAGGGCAGAGAGAAGTTAGCTGCTTTGCCCAAAACTCACACAACTGTGAAGTGGGTTCAGACCCAGGAAGTCAAGTGTGCTTTTTTTTTTTTTTTGGAACTCTATTTACGTCATCCTGCCTCTGTCATGCGTGCTTGTGTTCTTCTACCACAGGGAAGGCAGTTCTCTAGACGGAGCTGAAGCAGTGAGCCTTGGGGCCTGCCCCTCCTTGAAGACACACCTGTCCCTTTCTGTGGGCTGATGAGTCTATGGCTCTTATCAGTGCCACCAGCTTTGACCAGCTGGCTCACTTCTCCATTTCATTCCAATCAATCAACCACATCTGAAAGTTCAAACTAACCCTTGCGTCATGGGCACAAGAGTGCTTACCTTCCTGAGCCAGAGGCCATCTCAGTGTGGCGAGGGAGTGACTTTGTATAATGACTGCCATCTATTGGAAGATCAGGACAGCCATCACACAGATCCGTGGAGCAACAAGCAGCCCTGGAATTGGCAATAGGACGTTCCCACTACTATAAGCCACAGCCCTGCTCCAGAGGCTCCTGGTGACTTAGTCTGGGGACCAAATGAAGCACGTGAGGCATAAAAATGGTCTCCAGGGGGCTTCCCCCTGGGTTTTCTCTGCCTACACTAAGTGATAACTAGTCCCATGGGAATCTGCATTTGAAACAGGAAGCTTGTTAACCTAAATAAATCTCTAATTAGTAGGACTTAAAATAGTGTGACAAGGATGATGAAAGAACTTTCAGGAAGGGTGACATATTTCTGTTCTGTGAGGTCTTCTGAAGGTCCCTTAGCAAAGTAATGAGTGTTTCTCTAGATGAAGGCAATTAAATTGTCTCCATTAAAAATGAAAACAAAAACAAAAAACAATTGAACTGCACAGCAGCTCTGAGCAACATTGTAATTGTCTCCTTTGAAAGAGGAGGGGAGCACAGTGGAGCCGTTCATTGCCCTGGGTGCCTGTTTGATACGTAGTTTTATGTGTGTGTATATGTATGTTTTATACGAAGTTTAACACTCTATCCTTACTAGATGTCTGAGAGATGGTCCCGGCATCTGAGTGTATGTCCCAAGATATACTAGCTGGGAAGGGTCGGTCCGAACTTGAACACTGTTCTGATTGCTTCTAAGCTCATGATGAAGGTGGATCCAGGGAATCTCCCTGTCCCAACACAGTTGTGGAAGAGGTGTGGAAAAAAAGACAATAACTGAACACCTCCTATGGCAGGAATTCAACATGTGTTACATAAAGCTTGTCCCTACAGCTCTTTAAGGCGGATCATATTTCCCCATGCTGCTTATAAAAACAGCAGTGAGCCGTGGTCAGGATTTAAACCAGCCTTTCGGCCCCAGAGCTTGCATTCTTTCCATGGCACAATCTCGCTGGCAACTCCGAAAGCTGGCTCCCTGGGAACTCTGAACAGTTCCCTTGAGCACACACAGGGGGACAGGGCTCTTTACTACAGGGCTAACCATTCCATCCTGCTTTCCCTTTTCACAGGTAAGCATTTCCACAGTGGGCTATGGAGACATGTACCCAGAGACCCACCTGGGCAGACTTTTTGCCTTCCTCTGCATCGCGTTCGGGATTATTCTCAATGGGATGCCCATTTCCATCCTCTACAACAAGTTCTCCGATTACTACAGCAAGCTCAAAGCCTACGAGTACACGGCCATCCGCCGGGAGCGGGGAAAGGTGAACTTTGTGCAGAGAGCCACGAAGAAGATGGCGGAATGTTTATCGGGAAGCAACACACGGCCCACCACAAGGCAAGAGAACTAGGGCTTCATTAGGACGCAAGGCTGCTAGAACCCGAGAACTTCCAAGCGTCATTGCTTCTTTTAAAATTATGGTCCCCTCTGGCAGCAAAGGGACACGTGAAGCCTGCACATACAAAGAGCGTTCAGTTCAAAGTTCTGCCTCTAGGAATGCTCATTTGGACCCAAACTCAAAATGCCTCACATTGCTCTTAACTGGATTGTGTTTATGTATGATGTCGGTGCTGGAAATGGCTCCAATGTCTTAGATGTCTCTTTCAGCTTCTCATGGCATCTAGCTCAGTACGTATTTTTAGACTTGAACTGACTGGAGATGAATTTTCCTAGTTCAAAGAAGGAGGAGGGGCTCTTAATTATCCGCAGGATGGAGTGTTACGGAGGGAACTGTATGCGCTTTGGAGTCCGACCAACCTCTAAGTCAGAATCCCAGCTCTACCAGCTCGGAGATTTGTGGGAACTCACGCCGATCCTCTGAGCCTCCGTCTCTCCAACGTGAGATGTACAAAGTCATGCCTACTTCTTAATTTTGGCATTGGGGTTGGAGAGAACATTTGTAAGTGCTCAATATTTGATAGTTGTTCAAAGTGGCTAGGCTGGGACTGCCTAGCTATGTTCTCTACCAGTGGTGCACAACCAAAGGCACTTTTTGCTCCCCAGGTCACATTCGGACATGCTCTTGACTGTCACTATAGTGAAAGACCAGGCAGGCTCCCAGCATCTAGTAGATTCGAGGTATGGAATGCTGCAATAGTCCCTACAGTGCACAAGGTAGCCTCTGCACTACAAACTACCAGACGTCAGTGATGCCAATGGTGAGGAGCCTCTGTCTACAATTACTATGGGAACCCAAACTTGGTCCATGAAATGTGCCTGTATTTGTGAATTTCTTCCCCCCTTGAATGGAGCCCTGTTATGGGTTGTTTTACTCTTTACTCTTTTGAGGGGGCCTGCCACTCAGCTCCACATTAAATAAATGGAGACTTATTCTTAGTTTTGAATACCCACTTTAGCTTGGCTTGTTTCTAGCCAACATTTCTTATCTTAAATTATCCCATCTATCTTTTGCCTCTGGGCTCTTATCTTTCTCTATTTCTCTATACTTTTTTTTTCTTTTTAAGAAACAGGGTTTTGCTATAGCTTTGGAGCCTCTACTGTAACTAGCTCTTGTAGACCAGGCTGGCCTCAAAGTCACAGAGATCCACTTGCCTCTGCCTCCTGAGTGCTGGGATTAAAGGTGTGAGCCACCACTGCCCAGTCTGCATACTTTTCTATCTTGTTCCTTCCCCCTTTCCTCCCAGATTTCTCCTTCTATTTATTCTCTCTGCCTTCCTTGCCTATCCTTTGACTATTGAATGCTTTGTTAGACCATCAGGTGTTTTAGACAAAGAATCACAACTTCCCAGAGTTAAACAAAGGCAACATAAAAGAATGCAACACATATTTACATCATTAAAACAAATGTTCTACAGTACAAACAAATGTAACATCTTAACATTAAAAGCCTCCACTGTCCTCACCTACAACTCGGACTTCTTTCTGTTTTTCAGAAAAGGGGTAGGGGAGTCAATCTGGCTCTTTAATGAATGCTGTCTGCCGAGCACTACAGGAAGGGCCTCTCTAGACTGAGGGTTGATAGCCAATGTCCTTGGGTGTCTTTCCTTAAGACTGTTCTTTCTCATTTCTTTCTGGGTCCACAGGGCTACTGTAACTTGAAGTCTTGAAGTGGAAGGCTCATTTGAACAGAGCACACAGAGATTTGCCCCTGTCCTCTCAGGGTATGACTGAACTTTCTATATCATAAAAGGAGTAATTGCGCTATTGATGGTGGCAAATGCTAGGCAGTGTAACATACAGTATGTAACTTCATTGAACCCTCCACACATCCCTCAACTTGATGCTGTGGTTTTCTATTTAAGGAGAAATGGAGGCTTCGAGAAGGTAAATGGCCCAGATACATTCCCCTACTCACTAAAATAGTGGGACTGGACTCTACGCCCACGTTCATTTGGTGCACAAAGCTCTGTATGTGGCTTTATCAGACATTATGACGTCATGCCTGAAGGGTGGACAAAAGTGCACTGTTCTAAGATTTCTACATCTAGGAGGTCAAGACATCTGCTCTAGATAGTTCTTCCTGTCAACTTGACACACCCTAGAGTCACTTGTGAGATTGCTGGAATCAGAGTGGTCTGGAACCACAGCTGTGTCTATGATAGGTTATCTCGACTGACAATTGCAGGGAATCTTGGCTCAGTACGTGCATGCTGACGCTTTCAGGTGACTATTGTTGAGGGTCTAGCACACTGTGGGCAACCTCCCTAGCAGGTGGGTCTAGGTCACAGAAGAAAGCAAGAAGGACGTGAGCCAGGCAACAAGCCAGAGAGCGAGCCAACAAGCATCATTTCCCCTCATGCTTTCTGATCCAAGCTCCTGCCCTGATTTCTCTCAATGATGAATTGCAACATGGAAATGGAAGCTGAAATCTACCCTTTCCTCCCCACATTGCTTTGGGTCCTGGTGTTTCACTGCCGTGGCAAATTAGAAGAGTGCTTTGCGGTGCCGGAACAGAATGCTGTGGTCCGAGCAATAGATAAGAAATATATGTTTATGTCCCTCCGCTCTGCAGGTTAGGAATCCAAGATCAAGACACAGGCAGGACGGGTTGTGGGTCAAGATGGTGCCTCCTTGGTGCCTCTTAGGACTGCAGCCTAACAAGGCAAAAGGCGAGCTCACTGAACACTGCTGACAAGTATCTTGTACGGGTCTTGATCCCATCACTCGTGAAGGAGCAGCCTCATGGCTTCCTCAGCCCTAAACACCTCAGCTGTTATTATTACCAAACCGATAACACACCTGGCTTACAGAGGGAGCTGTTCAAACCAGAGCATGGGTTCGAATTTTAGCCAAGCATCAATTTTTAATAACAATATATCCCAAATGTTGCATGGTGTATACTCCTAAGACTCAGATTTAACTGCAAGCCTGACCTTTTCCTCTGTGAAATCTGGCAGTCCTATGCTGTTGTTTTTCAGAGGCAGAGTTTCTCATGCAGTCACCCCCAAGCCCTAAGACCACAGCCAAAGAGCACACCCTTCCACCAGGGAATCGGTTCTTCCCTCTGCCAACTAAAAAGATGAGGGCTTTGAATCAATCTCCTTGCCAGAAGTAATCTTGTGAACTGAGCCAGCTCATGTATCCACCTAACACAAAGGACAAGGCAGCCGCACTTCCACTGACCCCCAGCCCTCCTGCCCTTCAACTCTAGGGACACGTTTGCTGATGAGTGAAACTCCGGGACTATCAAGGGTCTTAGGAACCAGGGAAGACGGAATGCTCATAACACCCCCCTCTGCTCTGGACACGAGAGACTGTCTCAGAATTGCAAGGCAGAAGAAACCCCCGAGAGACAGGAATAGGGGTGCATGAGGGGGGTGGCGCTGATGACAAAGCTGGAATTTTCCAGGTCCTTGGGATCTAGTCAACGGCAGCAGACCTCCTCCCGGTCTCAGTGGCCACATCTGTTCAGACAGCTGTGCACTGCTGTCCTCAGGGAGTAAGAATGACAGGCAGAATGAAATTAGCACACACACAAAAAGAACATTTTGTGAGCCTCACAGAACATTATTTTATTTAATACTTCGGCTGCTTCTAGAGGCTTCATTGGTCACTCACAAAAGCTTAGTCATAACGAGCTTGCTCTTGGTGTTAAAGCTGATCCTGCAATATATTACACAAAGCTGAACCATATGAAGTTGACAGTTTCATCAAACATGACTGAATATTGGCAATTTCATCCGGCATGACCTAATCGTTATGTGGTTGCAATTTTTCTCAACTTGTTCCCACATTGTTAACATGGAAATAATGGTGCTGTTTTCCTTGGGATGGCAATTAAATGCCATTGTGTATATTTCAAACTGTAGCACCCTGGCACATGTTATATATTAAATAAAGGTAGGGCCTCCTCTTCCTCTTCCTCAACATCATTTCTATAAAAAAAAAAAAAACCTGCCCAATCTCAGCCAGTGTCCTCTGTCATCAAAGAGAGGAGCTGTGCTCTGTAGGGGCTTGGTGATCGTCCTAACTCAGACAATAGAGAATGAAAAAAGGACAGACACACATACACTTGTACAGAAACCTGGGATCCGGTGGACCAAGCACTCTGACAGAGGCACAGGAACCCAGAAACTCGGCCTATTTCTCTTACACGTCTGAACTAGGGTGGCAGATACACTGTGTTCAGCTGGCCCCGGAGACGACAGCTCTACTGTGTACTGTAGAAGAAGGAGGCAGAAGGGGTAGGGGAGAGCAGTCTCAGGCTGCACACATCCAGGAGGAAGCTGCGGTTGAAACTTTCTGTGTATGCTGTCAGCATTCGTGCAAGGACCAGGGACATGTTTTACCACTCTGGTGGGGCTGAGGCACTGGGGTCCTTGGCGGGGCCATGTACACACTCACGGCAAACAACACACAATCACTTAGGTCCTCTACTCGCCAGAGAGAGGGCTCTAAAGCAGTTGTTCTTCCCCTCCCTAGTACTGCAACCCTTTAATACAGCTACACGTACTGTGATGACCCCCAACCATAAAATTATTTTTGTTACCACTTCATAACTATAATTTTGCTGCTGTTGTGAATCATAATGTAAATATCTGATATGTAGGCTATCTGATGTGCAGACCCCCAAGGGGCTCACGACCCACAAGTTGAGAATAGCTCCTCCAGAGGAAGGCAGTTTTTGAATCTTCACCATCCTGGACTGTGCACAAGGTCCCAGGCCAGTGGATTACAAAGAACTTTCTGTACAGATAAAGACAGAGCCATGCCTCATACAGTAACCACCAGCCAGCTCACAGCTGCTGCTCCATTCTACCTTGACAGAAAAAGTAATATGTCAGCAAGAAACTTTTCTTTAAATTGAAGGAGACGTTAGTTCATCACTGACACAAAAACAAACAAATTACAACAATGAAGCTATGCTATTCCAAAGATTTTAGATCAAGGAAATGAGAAATACTAAATGCTGATAATGTGTACAACCCAGGACAAGGCAAATGTGGTACCTGTAGCTCAGCGTTCCTTTCTCTCCCTGTTTTCTGGTGATATCTCTGATATTATTTACTCTTCCTGCCTAACTGTGTGGCCACAGGGGTCTGTCTCCAGGTCTGAATAGCCAGATTCCAAGCCCTCTGCCAGAATACCAGAGAAAAGCTGAGTTCCCCTTGCCATGGCTCAGCTTACCAGTCCCCATGTTTGGTGACAGCATTCACAAGTCCCCTGCAAACCCAATTCCTCTATTTCTCCTGCTGTCTTCAGGCTAGGGGTGGAAGTGTTCCCTCACTATAGCTTGTCCCTAATGTCTCACTACTCTTGTTCGGTCCCTTTCATCTTGACCTAACCTTCATAAAGAGAATGTTTGTTAAAACTGCTTCATTTATCTCCTTGAATATGCCATCGCTTCCAGCCAAAATCCTGATTGATGTACCTAGTATATTTTAAGAAAAATACAGTTTGCATCCCCCAAATTGCCAGCAAAACATTAACATATGGTTGGGTTTTTTTGTTTGTTTTTTGTTTGTTTGTTTTTTGATAGTCATGCCTCCCCAGGTTACCACCCCAGTCCTCAACTTGAGAGATGGAGAAGCACATCCAGTTCCCAGACGATTGCTAGAACAGGGATGATCGGCACCTCAGAGTTCTAAATGATTTAGCTCTCTTGTCAAGGGCTTCCAGTTCCGCCCTCTGCAGAGCACTTTTTTCAATTATTCAATCTGTTGGGTTCGCTTAGTCAAGCCCATTGCACACATACAAATAGAGTTCCATGAATATTTGATATGCATGTGGCCAGCTGGAATTTTTGCAGCTAGGAACAGAAGCTCTGGTGCCCTCATCTTGGCCTGGCTCCTACCTGTGTTTGTCTTGTTTTCCAAGTGATACCATGGCAGACAAATGCGCAGGGACTTGGTCCGCATGCTGCCTTTTCCCTTTATCCAGGTCAGACATTGTTAATGAGTTGTATTACAATTTCAGAAGGATTTCATGAGCTGTCTAGCAACTAATACCAACTGTCTCAGGATGTATTTGCTCTCTGACACGTTCTCAGACTTGAAAAATTAAGAAAATGGACTAGAAATAAGCCTGTTATCTCCTAGTGCCCGCCTCCTTTTTTTGCAGGATTTTCTTATTAGTTGATAAAAACTGTATGTATTAAACCCTGTCTCGAAAAATCAAAAAAAAACTGTATGTATTATGTTCATGCTATCCTTCATTCTAGTAAGTTTTAGAAAATGACTGTCAGTTTCCATCATAATAGGGAGATGGCAGTCTTCCTTCCTGAGGGGGTTAATTGATATATGAATGAGAAAACTTGGCACAATATCTATCCTATGCAAGCTGGATATGGGGGCACATGCCTATAATCCCAGCACTCACAAGGCTGACACAGAAGACTCAGGAGTTTTAAGTTAGTCTGAGATACATAAAAAGATTCTGACAATATGTGCACACGAGCGCGCGCACACACACACACAAAGAGGCCAGTTCATCATAGTCCTTGCTGTTTGTTTTTCATAAGCAAGATCTCAGTGAGACTTTCTGAGGCCACCATGCTCCATAGTCACTAGACCATTGTTGAATTATCATATGTCGAGAAATACCAGGCTAGCTATAAGAGAGATCAATTATATTTTTCTTTATTATAAGGGGCAAACTCATGAAACAGGAATGAGAAGTCCAAGCTCAGCTGTGTAGTATGGGAACCACAGAGAGACAGCAAACCCTGGGCCACCGGAAGTTTTCTCTGGATACCCAAAAGGTCATGCCCCTAACTTGGTCCCACTTCTTAAAGTTCATTGGCTGACAGAGATTCCCCATCAGGCCTTTCTCAGATCCTTCAACTGTCTAGAATATGTGTATGAAGGATGGCATTTCCCTGTCATATTCAAGCAGTATGTGGACAAGTGACCTGCTTTCATCTAGCAAATGTGAAGAAAAACTATTTATTACTTCTCATAGAAGTATTTAAGTGCTGGGTTCCATTCCTCCTTTTCTAGCTGGGTGTTGGGCTTATTTTCATTTTACGACAGGGTCTCTTGTAAACCTCAAACTCACTATGTAACTAAAGACGATCTTCACATCTTGATCCTCCTGCCTTCACTCTCTAAAGACTAGGATTATAGGTGTGTGCCACTGTGTGCATTTTTTTTTTTGTGGTACTAGGGATCTATTCTGTGTAGTCAGAAGAATAATCTGTAATAGCTATGTTTCCGGTGTTGGGTAGTAAGCACATGACAACAAGAAGTAAAAGAATAAGGAACAAGTGATAGAGAGATAGGTGAGTGAGTGAGTCTTAGTCAGTTCTTTTGCTGTGAAGAGACACAATGACCATGGCCACTCCTAAAAACAAAAGCATTGAGTTGGGGGCTTGCTTACACTTTCAGAGGTTTTGTCCCTTATCCTAGCAGCAGGAAGCACGACAGCACATAGGCCATCATGGTAACCGAGAATTCTACATCTGGATCTGCAGGCAGCAGGAAGAGAGAGCGACTGGGCCTGGCTTGAGCATTTGCAACCCCACAGCCCACCCCAGTGACACACTTCCTCCAAGGCCATAACTGACAAGTGGTACCATCCCCTAATAACCAAGCATTCAAATATAAGAGCCTATGGGAACCATTTCTAGTTAAACCACCACAGATAGATAGAAGCGACATAAAAGAAAACATCATGAAATTAAGTTTACAATATCCAATAGAAAATGACTAGAGCAGCCTGATTGAGAAAAAAAAATCAAAGGTAACATCAAATCAAGGATTCACATTTCCATCAGAAATCAACTGGGGAAACTGAGGCAGTCATCTGGGACCCTGAGTGAGTTCTCTAGCTCTGCACAAACTTTCCACTCCCTATTCCTACTGCAAGCATTTTTTTATGCCATGGAAAAATGATGGTGACCTGTCTATGAAATGGTTTACCTTCAAGGACACAATGTGTTTAATACCCTTATCTGCTTGCTGGTTTTTCCTCTCCCTGTTACACAGCCAGAGACCCAGCCTGCCCAGCACAAGGATTTTAGAGGAAATAAAGGGGGACCTACTGTGTTTCAAGAGTCCACTTTCAATAAGCTATAGTACACGGCAATTTACCAATATAATTTATATTAAATGTTCAAACCCAGGGTTTCTGGAATGCTAAACAAGCACCCTACTGGCTGAGCCCCATCTCCAGCTCCTTATCTACGTTTTGTGAGTGTGAGAATAGAAGCCATGATGGAAAGCCATCAGTGGAAGGCTCTGAGGAACAAAATGGGTAGAAGCCCAGGCTGACCTTTGCTAGACAGAGTAATGCAGTATAAATGAGAAACCTACCTGACTTTGGAAGGCACTAAGTCTTGGGAGTCATTTGTTTCTGCGGTGATAGCCTAAACCATCTTGATGGACTCTCCATTCTGCATCTTGATACATCTTGATGTTGTCTTTGTACATCCAGGCTAACTGAAACTTCTCTGTGTCACAACAGAGAAATGACTTTGTAGTTGGTTGGGTTTTTTTCTTTGTTTATTTTGTTTTTGTTTTGCTTTTTACTTTTTGACTCTTTTTACACTTTTGGGGCTACCACTCAGCTCCCAAATAAATCACAAGGAGACTTATTTCTTACTTATAAATGTAATAAGCTTTGCTTATTTCTAGCTAGCTTTTCCTACCTTAAATTATTCCATCTACCTTTTACCTCTAGACTTTTACCTCTCTTTATTTTTGTGTTTCTTTTCTTGCCTTCTTATTCCATGGCTGGCTGTGTGACTGTGTGGCTGGGTGGCTATCCCCTTCTTTTCTCCCTCCTTCTCTTCTCCTTCCTCAATCTTCTCTCAGATTTATTCTTTCTGCCTGCCAGTCATGCCTAACTTTTCTCCTGCCTTGCTATCGGCCATTCAGTTCTTTATTAGTCTAATCAGGTGCTTTAGACAGGCAAAGTAACATAGTTTCACAGAGCTAAACAAATGCAACATAAAAAATGCACCATTAAACAAATGTTCCACAGCATAAACAAATGTAACATATCGTAAAATATTTCACAACATGACCCGATATATTTCTGTGTTCTATATGTTCATGTTCCCCAGTTCTTAGTTTCTTACGTAGTGCTAGATGATAAAGCTGCTTAAAAGGACACTGCTGAGAGACAGTGTCCTCCAGACATTACTGGGATGCTACACACATGAAGTCTAAACTATGTGGTTGCCTAAACAGGACCTGCAATAATGACAGCACTGATCAACATGCCAATGGGGATGGAAGAAATTTCACAAAGTCTGACCCCTAGGTGAAGAAGTCCAGGCACTCGGTGGCTGGCAAGGGAGGGAAAATCTGTATTGTCCAGGAATGAGCCCCCTGAGAGCTTATCCAATCCCAGGGTTTGGCCCTGAATTACCATATAGTTTTGCTCTATTTATGAGCAAAACTATATGGTAATGGGTCCAGTGCCCATCATACAACAAGCATTTTTCTAGGTTTCCCCCAGTGAGTACATTTAACAACACATATCCCGTACAGTAAGCATCCAGATTCATGTCAGCACGAGTCTCATGCATCACTGTCATCGCTATGATGAAGTTCTTGGAAGAGCTCAGCGAGGAAGATAAAGTTATCTTATCACTTGGCAGAGATGGAAACTAAGGCACAAAGAAATCACAGAATGTACTCAAGGTTCCAGAGGCAAAAATATACACCAAGGCTGAACCTAAGTATGACTTAAACCCAAGTCATATAATTTTCATTCCGCCTCTAGAGCGGATCAACATATACCACTAGAATCTGGTAGTTCAACATGAAATATCAAAACTGGTCCCCCGGTTCCACCACCTACAGCTGTTTTAGGTCCACTGATTGAGAAAGAAAACCGGGTTCCCTAGATCATCCACCTCATCGAAATTAAAGTTGGCATGCGAGAAGAGAGCTATGGTTTATACCAGCTTCATGATTTAGCACTGAGGAGTGTCTCCTCCGCTTCCTTCAAGGTCTCTGAGCTCAACTGCCAATTATTTCATAAGTAGCGTGGGACAATGGGCTAGTGCCAAGTTTCCCAGCCCAACTCATCCCTGAGAGATACAGAGGCCAAACCATGGGAGAGAGCGCCTTGACACAGCAGACCCGTCACCTGACCTCCACACAAACCGGTTTCCTCCAGGCCATTTATTTCATTAAAGCGCAGGTGCTCAAGGGAAACTCAGCAAAGGGGACAATTTCGTTTTTCCTGTGCCTTGGAAATTAAAGTTCTTTCCAAAACATAATTTGCTTTGTTCTTTGAGAAAGCTAAGGAGAGAAAAAAGGGGGTCAGAAGAGAGTGAAGAATAAAATAAGAAGCAGCGAGGACGAAAGGGAGGGTAGAATTTTTAAAAAGGCATATAGAAGAGGGAAGATATAGAAGATGCCTGGGGCAAGATCGAATACCAAGTGCAGATGCCCCATGGAGGGCTTGAGCATGCCCAGCCAGAGAGCAGCCCTGGAAAGGAAGATTTGCAGCCAGGTATGCTTCATGAGTCATAATGCCAGCACATCTGTGGCTAAGGCCGGAGGAGGGCCGTGAGCTCCAGGCCAGTAGTTACATAACAAAACCCTACCCTCACCTCTCCAAAGAGATTTATTCCATTCAGGCATGCCCTCATGGCCCCAGTAAATCCAGGAGCAATGCGAGGGATGGGAAAGTTTTAAAAAGATCCTGGCACACTCAGAATTATTGAAGTTCGGAGCTTGCAGGGAACGAACTGGAAGAAACCAAAGGGATGATCAAAAACCAGGACTTTTGAAATTGACTTGATTGGTTGTTGTCCCTGAATGGTACAATCTAGAGTCAGACTGAGAAGCAGTATCTAAAGATGAAGCTGGAGATAAAGGGTATTTCGACTACATCTTGGTAGACATGACAATTCCCAAGTATTACAGAGGATGGAGATGGGGAGGGTCACAAAGAGCCAGCTCATACTGTACAAGGAGTTAGGAGAAGAATGTGGGGACCAGTAGATGACCGAGACTGGGAGGAAGGTTCTGAATACTTGCCTTTCAGCTTGCTTGGAACTGTTAGGAAGGAGGGACACAGAATGATCTGGAAGCAGTGATAAGGAGTTAGGAAGATGCCTACTTTACTTCAGGCTGAACAGGTAGGAACCTCTGGATAGAATACCATAATTAGCAGAGGTAGGGTCAATGGGGTGTTGGGGTGGGGAGGGAGGGAGCTAGAAAGAGTTAGGGTCATCAGCATTTTACTAGGGAAAACACGGGTACTCACCAGATAGGTGGTCCAAAGACTCTACATGGCAAAGTGATTCTCTGCTACAAGGCCAAGAATCGCTCCACAAAATGAAGGCTTGTGCCTTCTTTCCGAACACTAATACAGACAGGTAATGAGACCATCCAGCATAAAATGCTAAGGTAAGAAATGCAGGTGTGCTCACAGGTGATTGACACATTGTGTTCCAGGGGCCCCAACAGAAGAGTTGTAGGATGTACAAAGTCCAAGTTGTTGTTGGGGGGCGGGGACAAAGGAATGAAAGCCTGGGGCTAAGTGAGCGATTTACACAGTAGTCCCAGGCTTCTTAAATATCTGATACAAGCGTGAGGTGAGATGGTGAGACAGTTCTGCGGGCCTCAGGACAGACGGCAGGGCAGAGTTGTGTGGGGAAGGTAGGAGACACTTGTTGCCCTGGATACATCTCAACAGAATTAATGATGGTTGCAGGGCACTGAGACACTAGGGGAATGTTTTGTGAAGTACCAAATTCCTGATGCTCCCTCTCTGCTCCAGAGAAGAATGGGGGAAGAAAGCCTTCCACGGACCTTCCAAACTCCTCTTGAGACCTACCACTTCCAGGCTAATGTCCTTAGGCAGGACACTTAATCTTGCTGAGTCTGTTTGCCATCTGTTATGGTGGCCCAATGAGAGTCGTTTCTCAGGATTAGACAATGTCTTCCTGGTATCTAGAAGACAGCCCAGCTTGCTAGGTGCTTGCCACTGTGAGAGCCACAGTCTCTGGCTTAAGTCCCATGTAGAAGGTCAAACTCCACCCCTGCTTCTGACTATGAGACCAAGGGCTGGTTATTTAACACCACGGGGTTTCTATTTCCTCGTAAATATGATGGGAAAGTCATACCAGGTAATAGGGCTCTTGAACAGAATCATTGGAAAGAAAATATAACAAGCAGTAAGCTTTACTTTCTCCTTGTTGGAAGAGACTCAAAACCTCAAAAAAAAAAAAAAGGAGTTTTCTCTGTCTAGTGATTATCAGGCACCCTTTGCTCTGGTTCAGAGCTTCTCCTCAGGCCTTTGGGAGTCTGGAACACACAGCTTCAGGGTGATATCCTGCTCAGTAGAAAAACAGAGATGGGAGTTTGAAGTGACATTGTCCTATGTGTAGCCCAAGTCTGAGGAAAGGGACTAAGCACCAGAGAAGAAGGGAAGGGAGGCCTGGATCCCACAAAGAAGTTGCTGTTATCCTTTCTTAAAGATATAAGCGGGGGAAGGCAGTTCCCATGAGGGAGTTTATTTAGTGGATTATGGAATGGAAATGGTAAGAGGAGGGGGGGGAGAAAGGGGGGGGAGAAGAGGGGAAGAGAGAAGAGAGAGGCAGCAGCCACCTCTGCAGAAGAGGGACTGAGAGAGAGAGTGTGTGCAGGCTGCAGGAGGTGGGAGATCCACTGGCCTCAGTGGAATGGGGGGGAATGGGGGGAGGTGGGCGGGGCTTGTCTCTTGAGGGGACAGGGTAACCAGTTGACAGGACAGACTATAATAGTTGCAGACACCGATATAGTACTCAGGGCAGGCTTGGTGATGGAACTGAACCAAGTGCGGTACACACCTATGACTGTAAAAGCGAAAGTTACATTAAAATTTTAATTACTAAGCTGTAAAACAAAAAATGCCTCTGAGCTTCAGGGCCCTTGCCCAAGGACGGATAGTCCCTGAGATGCGGGAGGCTGTTGTTTCTGGGAGATAACAGCCACACGTTTCCCCTCCCAAACACTATCTGTATCTGTAGCAGACTGCTTGCTGACCTGTGGGTGGGAGGTTCACAGGCAGGAACTATCGTCACGATCTACAGCACACTTGCTCCTGATTAGGTGATGTAGGCTGGAGGTATGTCAGGATGTATGCTTGCCCCTGATTGGACCTGATGGGAGACGCAATGAATTATGGGTTTTCCTTCTTAAGTCACTGCAAACCACAATTCTGGATCAGTTCCCAGGAACCTGGAGATGGACCTGGCCAGAGCCTATCCACCTGGCCCTTGTTTAACTAAAGTTTACTTCAAATTTGGCTTGGAACTGTGGTCATGGTCTTTTTCTAGATCAATGGGATTAACGGAGACCCCAGCATTTGGGAGGCCGGGACAGGAGGATATATGTCAAGATCCTGGAGGGGAGGTGGGTAGAGGGAGCTAGAGGTGGGGCGGGGTGGGGGGAGGGTTACTGAAAAATGCAAGTCTTCTACCTCAGTCCTATCAGGTTAGTGGCTGATTCTGTAGCCAGGAGGTCAATACCACCACATTATACCACCATCATATACGCAGCAAACGTTTTTACCCTTTCTCTGATCTTGGTTTTGGTTCATCGTAGCAAGCCACCTGTTTCAAGAAACAGTGATATAACTATGCAGTCAATGCTGCCCTCTACCTGGGTGTCCCTGGAGGCCAGTCATCCCTTCTGTATAGTGCGGTGATGGTTACCTGCAGTGAAGCAACCTTGCCACTCTACATAGCTGGGTTGAGGTCATCTGTCATCTGGCGCCATCAATTTCCCAATTCACTCAGCTTCCAAAATTCTTTGTAATTTAGGGCCAGTCTGCTTGCCCCTAGTTCCAGTCTGCCCGCTCTGTGTGTTTCCTAGTCTCTGACCATGGAACACTCACCACTACTGAGACCTTCCACCTCCCTTCCCTTGGTATAGTGGGGCCAAAAGTGCAAAATTAATACAATCTAGAGGCAGTCCTGGGTGACTTTAAACAGGTCCATCTGTCCCCCTGCACAACGGAAGGAAATTGCTTTCTTAGCAATGGTCACATGAGAAAATGCTTTACAAACTGCAAAACGTGGTGGGAGCATAAAATTCTGACAACGAAAACGACGTATGGATTGAAATATAAAGTCCTTAGTGTGCTTCCAGCCTGGCTGGCAATAGAGAGAGACCAAACGATAGGGTGTACCCTACTAACAGGCCCTCCTCTAGGAAGGTCAAGTGATGTCATTAATGTTTGCCTGACCTCTGACCTGGGTCCAGAGTCCAGTTTCCTCCTAGGAAGCCCCATCTACTTTGAAGCTATGCCCAGTTTACAGGCAACCAGAGGCCACTCTACCCTCAGCCCTGCATAGCAAAGACAGGACTGGGACCACAAAGGCCCTCAGAATGACCTCTCAGGAGCATTTGACAATTTCCTTTCTGTAGGAACTGAAGCAACCAGGACAGCCTATGGGCATGGAATAGAGTGTCAGGAAACAGAATTCCTGAAAGGCCAAGAGAAGAAAACATGGGTTCCCTCTCCATCCTTCTCTGAGAGCTTGGGTGTTGATACCAATCTCCAAGTCAGGGATTAATGGAGCAAGGCAAGGCACGGCTGCAAAGAGCTATGTATCTCTTGCCTTTACATAAGAACCACAGTGTGAGGTTCATGATGGGTGTAATGTGTCCCTGCTCAAATACATTGAGTCCTTACTCCCTGTGTCTGTGACTATGACTCATTGGGAAAAGGGTCTTGAAAGTTGATCCAAATAAAATGAGGTTATTGGTATGTGCCCTAGTCCCACATACCTGTACTCACATAGAAACAAGAATTTTTCTTTCCCAGGGCATACAGGCATACACAGGAAAGGTGACATGTGAAAATGAAGGCAGGAGATCAGGTGACAGTTCTATGGAATAGCAATGATTATCAGCAATTTCCAAGAAGCCAGAGAGAATCAGAGAAACATCCTTCTCGCACTGTCCCCAGAAGCACCTGACCTCTCCAAACATGATCTAGGACTTGCTACTCCAGAAACAAGAGGCAACTTTCTGTTGTTTAAGCCATTCAGCCCACAGCAAGAACATTAGATACCATGAGTGCGGAGCCGTGGGAGGTCACACAACTGAACCAAACCTCTGCACCACCACCTCCTACCACTCACTTCCCATATTAGGTCACCATTTCTTCACCTGTTAAATAAAAAAACCCTTCATAGCTTGTGACCACTGAGAATCAAAGCAAGCACCAGAGGCAAGCATCCAGCTACAAGGCCCACCTTGTAGCACTCACTCAACAGAGCCAGTGTGGGTGCGGTTAGCAGAGGCGAGAGTTTACCTCACATTCCTTCAACCTCTAAACCGCTCCACCCTCGCATGCCTGCAGAAGGACCTGTGTCCCGCCAGGCTGTGGAGATACCTAGTGTAACACAGTGGAAGATGGCATCCAACAGATGCTGATGGCTGGAAAAAGTCAATGGTTTTAAAACTCCTCTTTATCTCATCATTATGTAGATGAGAAACCTGTGCTAGAGTCGCTGCTCAGGGCCTCACTCCTGAGGCTAAGATTACTTAAATCTCACCTGGAGGACTTGGCGTGTACCAACTGCTTCCTCTGGAGCTCACGGGTTCCTGGGAAAATCCAGTTCTCTGCAGTTGGAGGAGTAAAGGGGCTTTGTTCCAGCTCCTCTCAGTTCCTCCTGTGTGTCAAACTTCCTTCTATCTTGGACCATCCTGACTTCTGCTACTGGCTGCTCTTAATGGGCTTTTGAGATCACTAAACCTGCCTAGATAATCCACACAGCCCACGTGTTCAACAAATAGTTATCTGAAACACTTGTTCAAAGACAGTCTGAAGTGGGACCTGGTGACTCAAATATAATCTTAGCAGTCAGAAGGCTGAGACAGGAGGATTGCTATGAGTTCCCAGCCAAACTACACAGTAAGCTCCAGATGAGCCTAGACTACAGGGTGAGACACATAACAACAACAACAACAAAAAGACAGACGGGTCCAGAAGATTAGAGTCAAGAGCACATTATACTATGGAGATGGGAATGTATTATATTATGACAGAGTTTTGTACTAGGGAAGAGAAACGGGGCTCAATTCTGAACAAAGAAAACTGAAAATTTATAGCAAGGACCAGTAGGTAGAAAGTTACTGACACAGCCATCAGAGGTAAGGAGTGATTCTGGCTAAATAGACCCAACAGGATTTTTGCTCAGACCTCATTTGGAGGTAGTAGAGGAAGAATTTGGTTGTATATGAGGGGTGATCAAGCATCAAGGGTGGGGGCTTCTGGCTAAACTCACTCAGCAAGGTTTTGCTTAGTTAGGTTCTTGGTGACCAGAATTAAGGCTTGATAAACTGAGACTAACACGATTAAGCTATCACAAGGAACAATGTCACCGGTAGGTGGCCCTTCACAAGTCTGCTTCCTGCGTGGGTTCTATTGCTGGCTCCACCTGTGAGCAAGTGAGAAGCCCTGTATGAATCCTGTCATCTTTCCGAGCCACAAATTGCTTTTAATTTGAATAGTCTTCCCATGATGAAATCGTATCTTCTTAACTCTCATATGATCTGTTTCTTCTTTGTGTATTAAAATAAAAAAAAAATGTTTGTCCTCAAATGAGCTCTCTAACTGAATGCAGGGTTACTAGGTAGGCCTTCAATGCAAACTAGGTTGGCTGGGAGGTTTGAAAATCTCCAGGAGATGGCCCAGGAGATTCTGATTCCCAGAACTCCAGGAAAAGCAGTAGCAGACCCCCAAGGGAGCACCGGACAGAAATCTCATGGTCCAAATCAGGAGCAGAAGGAGAGGGAGCACGAGCAAGGAACTCAGGACCGCGAGGGGTGCACCCACACACTGAGACAATGGGGATGTTCTATCGGGAACTCACCAAGGCCAGCTGGCCTAGGTCTAAAAAAGCATGGGATAAATCCGGACTAGCTGAACATAGCGGACAATGAGGAATAATGAGAGCTCAAGAACAATCGCAGTGGGGTTCTTGGTCCTACTGCACGTACTGGCTTTGTGGGAGCCTAGGCAGTTTGGATGATCACCTTAGGAGACCTGGATAGAGGTGGGCAGTCCTTGGGCTTCCCACAGGTCAGGGAACCCTGATTGCTCTTCGAGCAGATGAGGGAGAAGGACTTGATCGGGGGAGGGGGAGGGAAATGGGAAGCGGGTGCGGGGAGGAGACAGAAATCCTAAATAAATAAATAAAAAATTAAAAAAAAAAAAGAATGTCTCCTTCTTGACTGGAGCATTCAGAGACTGGGTGGAAGTCTTTTGTCTTTCAAGGTTGGGACAAGGCTGAGGGAGTGGCAACTGAAGTTCAGGGCAAGATTGTTCTCCAGGCCACATGATTTCAGTTTTGCACAGGCACCTCTTACTGGTAAGTCCTCCTGTGACTGGGGGCCCAGGGTCCCTCAGATTTTTCTTTCTCCTTTTTTACTTTTCTTTTTCTTTTCTTTTGGACCACTCGTCAGTGGTCTCAACCGTGGCCTCTCTGGCTTTTGAGTCACTCCAACTGGGGCCAGTCAGGTTTTAACACCCTGCCTGTAGGTAGAGGATGCTCTCCTACAAGCCCTGTGGTGTTCATCACCATTTTACACCCTGCCTATAGAGGGGAGACACCCCCCATAAGCCTTTTGGTGTTGCTGTTTTCACAGGTTTTTACAGTTTCAGCTATGGGTAGCAAGTCATCCAAGACCATCAATCCAGCCTCCCCCACGGATGCCTTTTAGAGATCTTGAAACCTCAGGCCTTAATGTCCTAGTTACAGATTCCCACACTTGTCCATCTTTGTTTTAAAAAAATGGCCTCATTACAATTTAGATAACAATTTAAAGTGTCCACCTAACGACACCTTTGATCCCAATATTTTATGGGAGCTTTCTAACTAGGGTCAGTGCACAGGCAAACGGAAGGAGTTTCCTTATATCCAAACCTTTTACTATCTAAGCACTAAGTTTAAGCCCTTTGTCCTTGCAAGTTGTTTGCCTGCTCACATGTTTCTGGCTATGCCATCTGAGCCAGAAGAACAGTCCATTTCTTCTCAGCTAAAGAACCCCTGCCTTTCAACCTCACCGGGCAGCTACTCCCATTCCTTCAGCTCCTGCTCTGGACCCTGCTAAGGAATCCACACCTTCCTGACTCCAGCAGATGGATACTTCTACTCTTACTTCCTGCTGCCTCACCACCTCCCTCTGCTTGCACCTGTGCTGCAGAGGCTCCACAGCCCTCATCAGCTCCCTCTCTCTCTCCCCATTAACTACTCCATCAGCCCCACTGGATCATCCTTCCTCTCAGGTGCTTGGCTGCAGCAGCCTCCTGGCTCTGGTACCCACCTTTACCCCTCCTCTCACACGCTCACGTGCTGCTATGGAACCCAACCCTGACCAAGCCAAGCCAGCTGCAGTTCTCCCATTGCAAGAAGTGGGCGATGTAGATGGATTGGTTATGGTACATGTTCCTGTCTCCCTCTCAAAACTCTCCCATATAGAACAAAAACTGGGCTTCTATACATCTAATGCTACTTTTTTCATAAAGCAATTCCATTGTATTACCCAGTCTTATAATCTCACCTTTCATGAAATCTATATGATCCTATCTAATAACCTACTTCCTGAAGAGTGCAGACAAGTTTGGGAACAGGCCAGACTATGTGAAGATGAGATTCACCAAACACATGCAACACACCCTTTGTGGGCAGAGGCGGTCCCCGAGCAGGAACCACACTGGGACTATAACACTCCAGGTGGAATTTTAGCTAGGGACTGGATTTTGACTTGTCTCCTGGCAGGTTTCCATAAGGCTGCCCTCAAGCCAGTAAACTATAATAAGCTCTCAGAGGTCACTCAAGATATGAAGGAAAATCCTTCTGCATTTTTGGAACGCCTCACTAAAGCCCTGTTACAATATACTAACTTAGATCCAGAAACCACGGAAGGCAGACAGTTACTCATGACTCATCTTTTTCTCAATGCTACCCTGACATTAAGGCTAAACTTAAGACTTTTGGAGAAAGGCCCCTTGACCCAGCAGGCAGAAGTCTTAGAGTTGGCTTTTAAGGTGTACCATGGGAGGAATGACAAAGCCTGCAATCATCACTGTCACGTGCTAGCTATGGCCCTCCAACTGGCCAGGACAACAGACCATTCCATCCATGCTGTCTGTGCTGCTCCCTTAACCCCCAGGGCTCAAGAACTGCCAGGCCCATGTTTCAAATGTGGTAGAGCTGGTCACTTGGCCTGAGCATGCCCTAATCCTCATCTTGGTCCCATGAGACCTTGTCCAAGATGCCATAGGGAAGGACATTGGGAAGTCAGTTGTCCTTGTGCACATAGTAGCATAGAGACATCAAACCCAGAAAATTCCCAAGTTGACTTTCTAGGTCTGGCCATGGATGAGTGAGGCTGCCTGAGCTCCTTTGACCTGACCACAACTATCATCTGTAACAGGAAGCCACAGGTAAACATCATGGTATCAGGATGGCTCGTCTTCTTTCTCTTGGACACCAGAGCCACATACTCAGTACTAAGGGAATTCTGGGCCACCTACCTCTCCTTCCAATTTCCCTATTGTCAGGGAAGGGGGACAACCTTATCTCCCTCAGCAGATCCCACTACTTAACTATGTTTTTAGGGGTATTTATCTCACTCATTCATTTTCAGTCACGCTGACCTGCCCAGTACCTGTTATGGGAAGAAAAATTTTTTTTTAACAAAAGTAGGAGCTTCCATTTCATTTGCTCCTCCCATTTACCTGACTCCACACTTGCCAACAGCTCCCCTCCTCCTTTTTCTAGCCTCTCTACCTCCTAGCTCTAATGTGTCTTTTCCTCTACCAGCCTCTCAGGTGAACCCCCAAGTCTGGGACACCCAAAACCCCTCTGTTGCTAAACACCATTCCCCCATTGTTATCCAATTACAAGATCCAACTAAGTACATTACCCAAGCTCAGTACCCCTCTCTCTCCAGAGCCTTAGGGGACTTAAGCTTATTATCTCTGACCTTCAAAGAAAAAAGCTACTTCACCCACCTCTTTTCCCTTTAACACCCCTATGCTTGCTGTTAAAAACCCTAATGAAACCTATCGCCTGGTTCAAGACCTCTGGCTCAGTAACTCCACAGTGGTCCCTCTTCATCCTAACCCTTACATACTTCTTTCCACTATCCTTCCAGAAACTTCCCACTTCTCAGTTCTAGATCTCAAGGATGCCTTTTTTCTCTATTCCTCTCAGCTCTCAATCTCAAAATATCTTTGTTTTTACCTGGACTGATCCTGACACTCACCTCTCCACACAGCTCACCTTGACCATCCTTCCCCAGTGATTCTGGGACGGCCCACAATTATTTGGCCAGGCTTTAGCTTCTGGTCTACTCTCACTGTCTCTCCCTAAGTCTAAACTCATACAGTATGTGGATGATATTTTACTTTGCAACCCATCCTTGGAGATCATCAAAACTGATAGCTCCACACTTTTAAATTTTCTGTCCCAAAAGTGCTATAGAGCCTCACCTTCTAAGACCCAACTGTCTACCTCTCAGGTCATTTACTTGGGATTAACTATTACCCCAACACAAAAAGCTATTACCCAAGACAGAAAAAAAGCTAATTCAGTTCCTTGCAGTTCCTTCCACAAATAAAGAGGTTTTCTCATTCCTAGGAAAAGCTGGCTTCTTGCATTCCTGGATCCCCTCTTTTTCCCACCTCACCCACCCCTTATACAAGGCAGCTCTCTGCTCTCTGCATGAGCCCCTTCTCCATCCCATTACTAAATCCTTCCAGAGACTCCAGCAAGCCCTTATCCAGGCCCCAGCTCTTCATCTCCCAGATTTAACCTGTCCCTTCTCCCTCTATGTAGCAGAGAAGGAGGGATATGACCTTGGGGTCCTAGGACATCATCTGGGACCTTCTTTTGCACCTGTAGCATTCATGTCAAAGAAGCTGGACCTCACCACTCACGGCTGGGCACCCTGCACATGTGCTTTAGTGGCCGTCGAGTTCTGATTTGTGAATAGCCCACCACTGTCTTCTCCCACCACAATCTGTCCCATCTCTTAACTTACAAAGGCTACAAACCTTACCCCCTTCCCAAGTTCTTTCCCTTCAGGTGGCACTAGTAGAAGTGCCAATCCTGCCCACCCATTAATATCTCAAATCTCCTACCTCAACTTAACATTAACTATTCCCCATCTCATTCCTGCATAGAGACCTTGGAGGATCTACCGCTCCACCCCTCACATATACAGGAGGGCAAACTGTCCCAGGCCACTTATACCTGGCACACAGATGGCAGCTCCTTTTTATGTGAAGGGACCCATGCAGCAGCTTATGCCATAGTGTCAGACACTGGGGTGGTAGAGGCACAGGCACTCCCTGCCCAGACCACTAATCAGTAGGCTGAGTTAATAATCCTTACCCATGCCTTCCAGTTAGCAAATGGACAATCTTTAAATGTTTACACAGACTCCAAATATGCCTTTCATATCCTCCTGTTCCACGCAGCTATCTGGAGGGAGCGTGGGCTTCTTATGACAAAAGGAGGATCCATAACTAACTCAGGTTACATTATGGACTTGTTAAAAAGCCTCCCATTTCCCCAAGACTCTCCTCTCAAAAACGGGATGAAACAGCAGACACCAGAGAAGGGGAGGGAAGAGAAGGAGGAGGTTAAGAGCGGCCTTTAGGACTGGGAAGGGTGCTGAGGGGAAGGCAGAAGGAAGTCAAGAGTAGAAGGGTGGAGGGGAATAACTAAAACCTGATATATGCATGGATAGAAAAGTCACAGTTAACCTAGGAATTTGTACAATTAATGTAAATTATAACAATGGAAAGCAAAATATCAAATAAAATGTTTTAAAGGGGCATATCTCCATAACTTTAAAATGTTTTTTTCTTAAAAAAAAATGCAGATTCATTTGCAGAAAGGATGGCGAACAAGTCTGGCAATACAAATAGGGCAGGTCCTCAGTCACCCTGCCTATAGAAGAGGAGGGCACACAGTTACTCCTATAGAAGGACCTCCAAACGAGGCTCTGTTGATTAGATAAACAAGATGAAAAGAAAGACAGGATAGGGAGTGAGACCGTGAACACATTAGGAGCCATGCTAACTATCGACATAATGAAGTGGAACAGAAGCAAGCAGACAACACTGAAAACAAGAGGGGAGATAGAACAATCTCAGTGGAAATGGGCAGCCAACAAATCAGTGAGAGAGAAACTAATGACAGAAAGGCAATCAAACAGTACCGTAAGTGCTTCCTTCAATTGGAAAATTCTATATAGAGAGCGCACAAGACATACAAAACACATAAATATATAAAACAATCTTCAGATCAATGGGGCAAGCCAGAAGCAAGGAATTTTTAGATATAGCCTACTTACCCATTGAAAATTAAAAGCTTAACATGCAAGCAGAAAGCAAGTTTATTCAGAAGCTAAAACGTAGACAGGCTCCAACCTCTCTACAGTACTATTTTAGTACTAGGAGACAGGAAAGCTGTTATACTGAAGAACCAAAGTTCCTCCATTTTGTCCTCTGCCTCCATCTTGTGTCTTGTGTAAGCTACTTTCTGTAAAACATTCCAATCCTCAGAAATGGCTAGGGTAGCCATCTGGAAATTTCAGATAACCGTAGAAGTCAGTCAGTCGATAAAAAAACCTCGACAAGCAACAGGTGAGGTTCGAAAAAAAAAAAAAAACTGTGAAAAGTCCCAAGACACGTGCCAATCAGGATCGAACCCATTACCCCAAACCGTGCTAATGTAACTTTCCTGGTTTTTGCCTTTATATACTGCTCTCTTGCTGCTGCGCTGACGAGGTCCCTACCGGTTTGTACTTGTGCATGATAGATAATAAACCTTGCTTTTGCATTTCAGTGTGTTTGTGCATGATAGATAATAAACCTTGCTTTTGCATTTCAGTGTGTCTGTCTCCCTGATAGTCTCTTGGGGTCCCCATAAACTGGGCATAATAATACAAAGTTCTGAGGGAAAGAAAGCCTGACTTAGTGACGTTGTATCCAGCCAGGAGACTACTGCACATTTAAAGACATGAAGCATATACTTCAATACACGAAAGGACTCATTAAGTACAGTGTCAGTGTATAGGGACCTGCAATCAGCATCCAGCTAATGTACAAAGAATTTAGAAGAAAGAGCTCATGAACGAAGACACAAAAACAAGACTAAAGACTGAATCAAATTCAGCTGGTATCAAGTTAATAGTAATGGGAAATATGGCTGTAGACAGATTGGAATGGTTACATAGGTGACAGCAAAGTATACAGCACTAGTCAGTACACACGTGTGTATGCGTCTGTGAGTACAGACTCATGACATAGCACTAGTCAGTACACACGTGTGTATGCGTCTGTGAGTACAGACTCATGACATAGACAGCACTAGTCAGCACACACGTGTGTATGCTTCTGTGAGTACAGACTCATGACATAGCACTAGTCAGTACACATGTGTGTATGCGTCTGTGAGTACAGACTCATGACATAGAGAGCACTAGTCAGTACACACGTGTGTATGCGTCTGTGAGTACAGACTCATGACATAGCACTAGTCAGTACACACGTGTGTATGCGTCTGTGAGTACAGACTCATGACATAGCACTAGTCAGTACACATGTGTGTATGCGTCTGTGAGTACAGACTCATGACATAGCACTAGTCAGTACACACGTGTGTATGCCTCTGTGAGTACAGACTCATGACATAGCACTAGTCAGTACACATGTGTGTATGCGTCTGTGAGTACAGACTCATGACATAGCACTAGTCAGCACACACGTGTGTATGCGTCTGTGAGTACAGACTCATGACATAGAGAGCACTAGTCAGCACACACGTGTGTATGCGTCTGTGAGTACAGACTCATGACATAGCACTAGTCAGCACACACGTGTGTATGCGTCTGTGAGTACAGACTCATGACATAGAGAGCACTAGTCAGCACACACGTGTGTATGCGTCTGTGAGTACAGACTCATGACATAGCACTAGTCAGTACACACGTGTGTATGCGTCTGTGAGTACAGACTCATGACATAGCACTAGTCAGTACACATGTGTGTATGCGTCTGTGAGTACAGACTCATGACATAGAGAGCACTAGTCAGTACACATGTGTGTATGTGTCTGTGAGTACAGACTCATGACATAGAGAGCACTAGTCAGTACACACGTGTGTATGCGTCTGTGAGTACAGACTCATGACATAGCACTAGTCAGTACACACGTGTGTATGCGTCTGTGAGTACAGACTCATGACATAGAGAGCACTAGTCAGCACACACGTGTGTATGCGTCTGTGAGTACAGACTCATGACATAGCACTAGTCAGCACACACGTGTGTATGCGTCTGTGAGTACAGACTCATGACATAGCACTAGTCAGTACACACGTGTGTATGCGTCTGTGAGTACAGACTCATGACATAGCACTAGTCAGCACACACGTGTGTATGCGTCTGTGAGTACAGACTCATGACATAGAGAGCACTAGTCAGTACACATGTGTGTATGTGTCTGTGAGTACAGACTCATGACATAGAGAGCACTAGTCAGTACACATGTGTGTATGCGTCTGTGAGTACAGACTCATGACATAGCACTAGTCAGTACACACGTGTGTATGCGTCTGTGAGTACAGACTCATGACATAGAGAGCACTAGTCAGCACACACGTGTGTATGCGTCTGTGAGTACAGACTCATGACATAGCACTAGTCAGTACACACGTGTGTATGCGTCTGTGAGTACAGACTCATGACATAGCACTAGTCAGCACACACGTGTGTATGCGTCTGTGAGTACAGACTCATGACATAGAGAGCACTAGTCAGTACACATGTGTGTATGTGTCTGTGAGTACAGACTCATGACATAGAGAGCACTAGTCAGTACACATGTGTGTATGCGTCTGTGAGTACAGACTCATGACATAGCACTAGTCAGTACACACGTGTGTATGCGTCTGTGAGTACAGACTCATGACATAGCACTAGTCAGTACACATGTGTGTATGCGTCTGTGAGTACAGACTCATGACATAGCACTAGTCAGCACACACGTGTGTATGTGTCTGTGAGTACAGACTCATGACATAGCACTAGTCAGTACACATGTGTGTATGCGTCTGTGAGTACAGACTCATGACATAGCACTAGTCAGTACACACGTGTGTATGCGTCTGTGAGTACAGACTCATGACATAGAGAGCACTAGTCAGCACACACGTGTGTATGCTTCTGTGAGTACAGACTCATGACATAGCACTAGTCAGCACACACGTGTGTATGCTTCTGTGAGTACAGACTCATGACATAGAGAGCACTAGTCAGTACACATGTGTGTATGTGTCTGTGAGTACAGACTCATGACATAGCACTAGTCAGTACACATGTGTGTATGCGTCTGTGAGTACAGACTCATGACATAGAGAGCACTAGTCAGCACACACGTGTATATGCTTCTGTGAGTACAGACTCATGACATAGCACTAGTCAGCACACACGTGTGTATGCGTCTGTGAGTACAGACTCATGACATAGAGAGCACTACTAGTCAGCACACACGTGTGTATGCGTCTGTGAGTACAGACTCATGACATAGCACTAGTCAGCACACACGTGTGTATGCTTCTGTGAGTACAGACTCATGACATAGACAGCACTAGTCAGCACACACGTGTGTATGCGTCTGTGAGTACAGACTCATGACATAGAGAGTACTAGTCAGTACACACGTGTGTATGCGTCTGTGAGTACAGACTCACAGGCACATAGACACAAATGTAACAAAACAGAGATCTGGAGAAGGGAAAGAGAAATGTGTATTCAAATGCTGTACTCCATAACATAAAGGTAAACTGATAGCACTTACCAAACCTCTGCAGGGGGAGGGGTAAAGGTGGTGTGATCAAAGTGCATTGTGTGTGTGCATGTGTGTGTGCAAAAAGTCATCATGAAATCATTATATATGCTAATATATATTATTACAAACCCCTGATTTCAATGTTCCTCAGAATTACTTATTACTTTTTTAACCTTAAATTATCCTCCTCTTATGGATAAAAATAGAATTATTCTGAGATCTAATTATCCCTTCATTTTTACCTATTTCTATTTTTCTGCTAATTTTGACAGACTTTAATATTTTTATCTAAAAAAAAAAATCACATAGGGCAGAATGTTCTTTTAAAAAGCAAATACATTGTTGCCATTCAATCTACCTACTTTGTCTTCTAATTGAATTGTTTATTAGGAAGTATCTGACCAAACTGGGTGCAGTGGGACATGCCGGCCTCTCAGTTTTTGGGACGTTGAGGCAGGAGGATCTTGAAGTCAAGACCAGCATGGGTAAATGGAAAATTTGAAACCAGTCTGTATTCCAAATAAGACTAAATAAAACAAATAAATAATTAGAAGTTCGACTAACATTAATAACGAATATTTCCGGGTGTCATATTCTGGCTGATTATTGTTAAGCATTGACCTTTGTGCTGCTCTCAATCATTTGCATTCCTCACAGGAAGCATCCATTATATTTTACTTAAAAATTTTTTTCCATTAAAAGAGACAAATGCCTGCAAGTATCCGAGTTAAGACGTTGAGCAAGGGAAACCCAGGTGGCTGAGTGTTAACGGTCATCATCATTTATTATTTACATAAATTTACATTATTTATTTAAACCTAATTTACCTTCATTTCCATTTGTTTTATTACTTCTTTTGTTTTGTTGAGACAGGGTTCTCACTGCACAGCTCTGGCTGTCCTGACAATGTATAGATCATTCAGGCCCGAACTCAAGAGATCCTGCCACCGCCTCCTGAGTGCTTGAATTACAAGCATGCACCACCATACTCAGCACTATTCTTTACAGTTACTTTAATTTGTTGAGGGAGAAGAGAGAGACAGGCAGAGTCAGGGAAAGAGAGATCCAGAGATAAGTGAGAAAAAGCAGTCGGAATAGGGAAGATGTAACTCGGTGTCCGAGCTTTTCTTCAGCATGTATGAGACTCTAGTTCAATCCCAGTACCCCCCTCCCAAATTAGTTACCGTTGCCCAGGACCCACGGACCCACATTTGGGCAGACCTAACTTCATGACCTGCCGGGCTGGGTGCCACTCCCTCGCTAACGTTGTGCGCCTTACTGTAATTTTACTTTTGTTTTTCAGGCTCTCGACACAACCTTCTGATCATAAACTGACTTTGTGTGTGGCTTCCCTACAGAGAGAAGATGAACAGATGCCAAGCACGCAAGGGCGAGCCCTAGTTTGTCTTGTTCACTGCTGTAACCACAGCATCTGGTGTTCGGCTGACTCTCGATGACGTCACCTAGAGACAGAATCTCAGCTCGGATCTGCTGGGAAGTTACACCTACCTGACTCCAATCAGTAAATTGCTATTCTGGGTTTCTGACTGGATCCAGGAAGCGCGGTTCTCAAGCCCCATCCCCCGCCCCTTCTCCTCTCTGAAAGATTGCACCTCTGGTTGGTGACCGGATAATGACTCACACTTTTCAAAGCTACCAGCCTAGGCAGGAACATTCCTGACACAGCCAAGGTCATGTCTCCCCCAAGCAGGGATTGGTCTGCAAGGCCAAGGCCCTCTGAAGCTTTTCTGATGTCTCATTTCTCAGACCGCTGGGCAGGGTACCAGCTGCTAGGTCTACTTCCTGTGTACTTGTTTAGATAAGATAGAAGAATTAGATTTTATAATTTTAACTTCCCTTTACTACCATTTGTGACTTAGATAAGATGAAAAGATATTTTTATGCCTTTCATGATTTTAGTATATTTGAATCTCTTGACTGAGGGGGAAATGTATAATTTTGCTATTTCAGGATCCAAATCAAGAATTATAAGAAGATTCCTGCAAACAGTGTGTTTATGTATGTATAAATGTAAGTATTATGTATTTTATTTGGAAGTTGGAGGAGTGAGGTTTAACTAAGAGAGAGAGAGACGATAAAAGCTGTTTGAGTTAATGAGGTGGAGGGGTATTGTCGGGGAAGAGAACACAAACCTTGTCTTCCTGACAGCTGCTACCTGCACTGAGTCTCCAAGGGAGGATGCCTGCAGGATGCAGGTGGTGTGCAGTCTAAGCGCTGCGGTTCCAAGTCGTATTGAAGGTTAGGGTGAGGGAACCACTGAGAAGATCTCCTTGAATTCCCTGGCTGGGGAGAGTGTCTACCAGATGCCAGAGTTAATCAAGCCAGTCAGAACCTGTGGCAATGGCCGCGGCCACCATGTACCTAGAACAGTCTTTTTTACAGTATTGCTGAAATTCATTTCCAAGATACGGGCAAATCTATATGTGTGATCAAGAGCTGAAAAGGCGTGTTAATGTGTTTGTTATGTTTGTGATTGCTTTTCCCTCTCCATGTTTGCAAACGTTTCCGACTTTTCCAATATCAGTGGGGGTGTCCTGTGCTGCCACACCCCGATGCTGCCTGTCTGGCCATGGACCGTCCGCTAGTCCTGTTGACGTTCCTGGTGAAGCACCTGGAGAAGCTGGTCAAAAGGGCAGAGAAGGACTCCAAGGCTGAGCAGGCCAAAGTGAAGAGGAAAACGGAGGAGTTTGCTCACAAGTCCCACATTGATGCAGTGGTCTCTAAGGTGCAGACAGCTGTGACCAAGAAGGGACTGACTCAGAGTTCAGTACAAGTGACGAGAGCTCTAGGCAAGGCCTTGAGTTCCATGGATCCACAGAAGGTGTCTGCAGTGATGAATGCAGGTTGGAGCAGCCAGTACAGGACCTGGACATGCACACATCAGTACTGGAGATCCTGCACGCTTGGCTACGATGTCTGACGACCCCTAAGGAGCAGATAGACAGCCTCACTGTGCAGCTCAGTTGGGAAAAGTAACCAGCACAAGCAGCTTCCAGAGGCTGCCCCTACTGTGGGCAAAAGCGCTGTGCCTGCAGGGAAGACCCGCTGTCTTAGGGTTGGCAGCCCTGAGGAATTAGTGTGGCCTGGGCAGGTGCTGCCCCCCCTGCCTCTGACATACTGCAAGCTTCGCCCCTCCATGTTTGCCTTTCACTGACCCTTCTCCCTACCTGCACTTTAGAACTGGTTCTTAGCTTGGGCAGTGCTGTGTCCTGGGGTTAAATTTTCACAAATGTGTGGGTGAGTTCTGTGGCTCTGGGCCACAACTGGAAAATGCTCTGCTTTGTCCTCGGCCTGTTTTCCAATATATTTACAAGCTGGAAAAAAAAGCGATTTAAGTCATTGATTACATATGAATATCATTATGTAAATAATATTAGGGCTTTGATTTTTAATTGGTGATGAAATGGAGAGTCATTTTGGGGTCTTGAGCAGAAACATGATGATCTGATTTATTCATAAAAGGATTATTCATGATGCTAATTAAAATAAATTGTGTGGGTCACAGAAGGGGGGCAGAGGATGGAGAGGGGAGGGAGGTGAGCGAGAGAGGAAAGCCCATCAGCAGGAAAATGACTGTTATACCAGTTGCCTGGGAAGAATTTTAGCAAGGTATTAGTGAATATGGAAAAAGTGTATTATGATCTATTTGAATAAGACAATCAGTCAGAGAAGGAGAAAGAAGGCAGATAAATAAACACATGCTGTATCATCTTAAAAAGCAGCCATAATCTACCTCCAACTACAACTTTTTGTCAAAGTACATGTTTTTGTATGTGCTCCCATACAGAGAGTGGGGGAGTAGTCCCCAAATCTCTTGCATGGCAGGGAAGTGGACAATGGCTCAGAAAACCTAACGATAGAACTGTGGTCAACAAGCTCGGAGGCACTGAGAGCCTTGCCAGGGAGGGCACAAGCTGGCATACATTACTACACACACTAAATTTTTAAATCAATCATTTTCTTCCTGATATCATTTATATAATGATATTCACATATAATCAATGACATACACTTCTTTAAGCTTACTAAATCTGATGTAAAACCTTATTTCTAAAAGTTTACTTTAAGTAGGAGAGGAGATATGTATGGCATAGCCACACCCAAATCTTCTGGCTACTTTCCTGTCTTGAGACGTTATTAATAACCAATGAAAACTCTCTCTCAAACTCTTTCTCTCCCCCTACTCACTCAATCTCTCTCTCTCTCTCTCTCTCTCTCTCTCTCTCTCTCTCCCTCTCTCTCTCTCTCACACACACACACACACACACACACACACACACACACACACTTCTAGACAACATGCTGATAAGGACAGCAATTAGTTTATCAGTTCTAAATTACCAGCAGTAATTACTAACAGGGAAACAAGCCAATTTTTCTCTCTCCCCATTCTCCTCCCCTCCCCGGAAGCTAGGGAGCAGAGAAGAGTTTGTTCAAGGTGACACAGAAGCAGTTGACTGTAGCGCTTTCCAGGAGCCACTGTTTCTCTTAAGCCGGCTAAAGTCCAAACGGTTCCAATAGTCAGAATGTTCAGTTGAGCTTCACTAGTAATGGTGGCAATGAAAAGAAATGAAGATCGATGGGCTAAGCAAATGCATTAGCCTTCTTTCTCCCTCTATTGTGATGTTCAATCAGTCACGTAGACCCTTTTGATCACGAGAGGGTGATGGCTTGGTCAAACTTCACAACTCTGAATCAATGTCACATTCCCTATTTTTCAAGAAGCTGTTGTAATGTCACTAACAAGCTGTCCTGTGTGCGCTGCTCTGCTCCCGAACACCTTTGAGTACATCATCTCATTTCACTCTGAACTCTGAGGGAGAAACGCCATGCCTTCCCTGGCACTATCTAGTAGAAAGGCAAGAGGGTTAAACTGGCTTGCTCATGGTCATAGAGTCAGCAAGTAACAAAGATGGGACCAGAACTCAACAACAATCACTCTTTCTGAATGCTGAGGCTATGCTGCTTCCTGGCCTGACAGCCCAGAACTTGGTTTTATTTTCATGTTGTGTCCTGAAGGGCAGCTGGAATAAGCTTTGGGAGGCAAAGATTTAGCTGTGTAGATGATGCCCAAGAACAGGATTTGGGGTATTGGGAGTATGTCAAAGCTTCTAGACTCCCAAGACTCAGTCAAGGACGAGGCATGCCACCAGAGATGGAGATAAATGCACTCATCAGTACAGCCCTTCAAACCTAAGAGCTCCTCAAACAGACCAATAAAAGCAAAGAAAGAATCATTGGCTGGATATGATGGTACATGCTTTTAAGCCTAGCACTCCAGCGGGGAGGCTGAGGCAAACAGATCTGTGAGTTCATGGCCAACCTGGTCTACATGTCAATATCCAGACCAATCAGAGTCTACACAGTGAAACCCCTCTCCAGGCTGGGGGATGGTATTATTGAAAGGAGAGAGAGAGAGAGAGAGAGAGAGAGAGAGAGAGAGACAGAGACAGAGACAGAGACAGAGACTGAGAATAAACACTGGATGAAATAATTTTTAATGGATCAGCTATTGGTAGTTAAGGTCTTGGAGCCTGCTCCTATTGTATGCATCAATATATAATCAAGTTCAAGGAGAGGACCTCAGTCTTAGCAAAGACTCCTGGAGGGCAGAGTATCCTGTGGAAAATATGACCTACTGGAGAGTTGAATCCTTCAGAAGAAACCCTAGAAAGGAAAAGGAGTTATAGCTAATGCTCAGAGAGTACTGTTCTGTTTGGAAATCCACAACTTGAAAGAGGCTGACAGGGAAGGGCATTTGGTAAAGGGCGGGGGAGAAGGAAATATAGCATCTCTGTGGCAGTATGCATATATCAAAGGGCTACAAAAAATTTTATTTATGGTAGAATCGATCTGAAGGCTGGAGGAAGATTAGGAAAGAACTCTAGTTTCTTCAAGTAGAGTAGGCCTCTAGAAACATTTGAAATTGAGACTCTGTTGGGGAAAAGTCAGATATTGACAGAATTTAAAGGATGAAAATGGTAAGGTTGTACAAAATCGCAACTCCAGCTGTTTCTGGTTTTTCCCACTATGTAAGTGCAGAATAGCTGATGACCGTTAACAGACTGGCAGACTCAGCAGTGAATACCTATTGTAGTAGCACCTGAGACACCGAGGCAGGAGACTCTCAGTTTGAGGCCAGCCTGGACAACATAAATCAGACAATATCTTAAGATGAAGGAGTGGGGGAAGGGAGGAAGGAGACACTAACAAGGACTGGATGGAAGCACATTAAAGTTTCCAGAGAAAAAAAAGGAATAGAATAGATTCAAAAAGTAGTGAGACCATTGCTCTGCCATCCAAGCTCTAGCCTGGAGGGTTTATCTGGTGATTTGCCATGCAGAACGAAAAGTAATCTATCAGAACCATGGACTCCTAAAAAAAAAAATCAGGCATGGTAAGGTAGAGTTATCTCATTTCTTTGTCCAGCATAATCAATTGCTGACAGAATGATCCAGGATACTGGAAATCCTTTTAATGATTAACTTTTTCCATACAATATATTTTGATCATATTTTTCCCTCCCCCAACTCCTCCCAGATCCTGCCCACCTCCCCACCCCCCCAACTTCATGTTCTTTCTCACTGTCATGAAACAGAAAACAAAGCAAATTATAAAAAAAAATTAAAGAAAAAAACCCCCACCAAAACAAAACAAAAAAAACCCACATACAAAATGGAATTCATTGTATGTTGGTCAACTGCTCCTGGGCATTGGGCCTGCCCTGGAATGTGGTTGGTACACCCAGTGACACTCCACTGGGGAGAACAGATTTTCCCTTTCATGGAAGATATCGAGAACAAATAGTTTTTTGAGGGGTGGGACTTGGTGTCCGCTTCCCCTTCTGTGATGGATTCTGCGTGGTTTGAACTTGTGAAAGTCTTGTGCGTGCTGTCACAGTCTCTGTGAGTTCATGTGTTCATATCAACCCTGTTGTGCCTAGAAGATGCTGTGTCTTGGAGTCATCCTCCACCTCTGGCTCGCACAATCTTTCCTCCTCCTCTTCCACATAGATCTCTGAGCCTGGAGAGGAGGTTTTGATGAAGATATCCCATTTAGGATGGAGTTCCCCAAAGTCTCTCACTCTCTGCTCATTTGATCATTCTTTTATGCTGGACAAAAGGGAAAGTACAAGCAGCTAAACGCAGAGCATGTTCTACTTCCCCAAACAGTGCTGGTTGAGGTACTCATGCCAAGTTGCTCTCAGAGGAAGGTTCCCTAGTTGATGATGTTGGCTTGGCTTTCTGGGGGAGGGGGAGCAGTGTCCTGAGTCTGGCTGGTGAAAGCTGATGGCTACATTTTCAGAGGACCTGCGAGCGCATCGGCTTCCTGTCGATAGCTGTGTGCTCACAGAGAATGTTTAGACTACAAAGAAGGAAAGCGTGGCCCATCAGGTATTTTTCCCTTCCCCTACCCAAAGAGAACGGATCGGTAAACACTTACTAGCTCTCCACTGCATAGAAAGCCAGAATGTTAGCTAGGACTCTTGAGTAAGGCTCGAATTAGTTTACACAAGCAGCACCCTACCCCAGCAATTTGTTCCTCCACGTAACTTGCTAATGATAAACTTCTGTAGAGACAATTATTGAACTGCCCAAGAATAAACATCCCTTGTCACCCAGCCAAAAAGTTAAAAACTATTCTTATCTCCCTGAATTGCAAGCTGTAATCATAAACAAGAGTCAAGGCTTCCTGGGTCAGCATGACCTTAGAATTCCTAACCAGTCAGCTACAACAAGCTTAGGCAGAATTGCTGCCCTAAAAGGAATGTGCATTTCAAGTAGGCGGTGCTGGCAGCGAGCAATGCCCTTCATCATTCCTGCTGTACAAGCTCGGTGCTACCTGCTGTAAGCTGAGTTTCTGGCTCTTTTGACTTTGGAATTTTCTGGATTGGTGTCTGTCCTTTTCTTATCTTACTGCCGCCAGGTAAAGGGTTCTTGGTTTTTGTTTCCCTAGAGGAAAGAATTCGGGGGCGGGGGGCGGGGGAGACAGACACATACACAGAGAGACAGACAGACAGACAGACAGACAGACACACACTCAAGAGAGAGAGAGAGTTTATTTAGTAAAGCTAAAATACATTCCACACAACTCAGGAGTGGTCTCACTCAAGGGTGGGCAGCGGTGAAAGATGTTGGTTTCTTTTCCGAAGTTTTAATGACTATGTGAGGTGGATGATGCCTCCACCGGGGTTAGACGATAGCTTTTTCCTCTCCAATTATGGTAGACTGAGTTTCCCTCCTAGAATATTTTTTCTCATAATCCTCTTTAAAGGCTCATAAGAAGCAGTCAACACCACAGTTGACCACAGCTGAGAAAATGACTTTACAGTTAAAAGTATCTATTGTTCTTGCAGAGGACCTGAGTTTAACTTCCAGCACCCACATGGTATCCATGGCCCCTCTCCAGTTCCAGGGTATCTGATCCTTCTAGCCTCTGTGGACACCTGAACTCTCTCTCTCTCTCTCTCTCTCTCTCTCTCTCTCTCTCTCTCTCTCTCACACACACACACACACACATTAAAATTAAAACATTAAATCTTAAAAAAAATACCCTCACAATTTAATAATAAGGTAATGACAGTATAATGAGTTAAGATGGTTGATATATTAGTTACTTTTCTATTGCTGTGATAAAACACCATCACCAGAGTGACTCAGAAAAGGAAGTGTTTAACTGGGCTTGCAGTTTGAAAGGGTTAGCGTCCATGACGCCAGAACAACAATATGGTAGCAAAAACACTTGAGAGGTTGCACCCTGATTGGCAAGTGAGAAGCAGAGAGAGGAATACTGGAAAGATGCAAGCTTTTTACAACCCCAGAGCCCACCCCCAGTGACATACCTCCTAATCCTTCCCAAACAGCTCTACCAACTGGGGGCCAAGTATTAACATATGAGTCTATAGGGACCATTCTCATCCAGATCACTACAGTTGAGGGCAGGATTTTCTATCTACTGAGCATGATCGTGCTGGGACAAAGCCCATGGATTTTTCTTTCCCTATTTATCAGAGTGTGCCTAGTCACTAGAGAGGTTGGGCCAAGGTAGAGTCTGGGTGGAGACTAGGCATACTCTCCACATTGGCTTAGAAGACCTGCCTCCCTCCTTTTCATGTCTTCCCATGTCTTAATAGTATTACGAAAAGTTTGGTCTAGTTTTGTGTCAGAGGAGGGATACACAGACAATCCAGAGAAGCTGCAGAGAAAGCCAGGGGACCCACAAAGCCTACATGCTTACTTCTTCCTTGCTTCTTGGAGTTCTAGCATTAGCATCCTCTGGTACTCAACTGCTTACCAATTTTCTTGTGAGGTAACTCCTTCAGAGAACACATGGACTCTTAGAGCCAATAGAAAGTCTTTATAGCTGGCGGTTGCACAGGGACCTTGCCCAAATCATGCAGCCCCAAGCCTTACCAGTCTTCGCCTTTTAAGCACAAAAATCACATCCTGGGTTAACACACCTCAGTTAACAAAAACAGCTAGCAAGAAGTGGAACTTTGACAGATGGACTTGATCTCTGTTCCTTTCCAGTTGGTGTTGTGGCCTAGATACTGGGTTCCAAGGCCCAAGTGTACTTCCATCGTGGCATCAGTTGTGCTAAGGGCTGGGGGTCAGTGGCAGTTTGTTTAAAAATTAAAGTATAGAATTTTGTGTTTTTAGAAAATTATCCTTAGTAAACTTCATCAAGGGTAATTTAGAATTGTTGTGGCCACTTGGGGGATCTCTACCTTAGATAAAATAGTTATTATTGGAAGTGCTTTGAGAAAGAGGTTGTAAAGGGTTAGAAAAATCTCCCCAAACCATGGGCTGCATCATTTAATTGGCATATAAAAATTTCTAAAAGAATTACACTCCAATCCTCCCTCTTAGAATCTTAACAACATACTAATAAATTCAAGGCTAAAATCAGATAGGACCCATTGACTCTCCTCTTTTTACTTCCATTGCCTGCCTATTTTGAATACACTAGCCCTGTTGATTCTCCTTCCTCATGAATCTCTTCATACCAGATGTCATTTAAGGTGAGGGGATGAACTTGAGGCACCAGCATAAGCAGAACTGGAACCTTGGTCTCAAGACAAATTTTGAGCCATTGTAAAGTATTTTTCAAACCTGAAAAACAATAATAACAACAAAACAAAAAAACAAATTGAAAGGTATGGGCAAATCTAAGTTCTTTGTGTGTAAATTCCAAGAATCCCTGATTCTATCCATCTGTCTACTTGGTAGTCCTGGATTTAGCCTGGAATGGTTCTTCTAGACTTTGTAGCAATCCTATGAAACGTGTCTCCAAGGATGGATGAATAGGAGCTAGAAAAACAGGAAAGTAAATCCTAAGAACATTCTTAGCTTTTCTTTAAGAATAAATATACAGGCTCTCTGCTCCTCTCTGTTCTAGAGACAGCCGCTTCTTTTCGTGCAGTGCCAGCCTCGTTCCAGAGACACGATGGTGAAGGTCGGAGTGAACGGATTTGGCCGTATTGGACGCCTGGTTACCAGGGCTGCCTTCACTTCTGGCAAAGTGGACGTTGTTGCCATCAACGACCCTTTCATCGACCTCAACTACATGGTCTACATGTTCCAGTATGACTCCACCCATGGCAAGTTCAAAGGCACAGTTAAGGCTGAGAATGGGAAGCTTGTCATCAACGGGAAGGCCATCACCATCTTCCAGGAGCGAGATCCCGCCAACATCAAATGGGGGGATGCCGGCGCCGAGTATGTTGTGGAATCTACCGGTGTCTTCACCACCATGGAGAAGGCTGGGGCCCACTTGAAGGGTGGGGCCAAGAGGGTCATCATCTCCGCCCCTTCTGCCGATGCCCCCATGTTTGTGATGGGTGTGAACCATGACAAGTATGACAATTCCCTCAAGATTGTCAGCAACGCTTCCTGCACCACCAACTGCTTAGCCCCCATGGCCAAGGTCATCCATGACAACTTTGGCATCGTGGAAGGACTCATGACCACAGTCCATGCCATCACGGCCACCCAGAAGACTGTGGATGGCCCCTCTGGGAAGCTGTGGCGAGATGGCCGTGGTGCTGCCCAGAACATCATCCCTGCGTCCACTGGCGCTGCCAAGGCTGTGGGCAAAGTCATCCCAGAGCTGAACGGGAAGCTCACGGGCATGGCCTTCCGCGTTCCTACCCCCAATGTGTCCGTCGTGGATCTGACATGCCGCCTGGAGAAAGCTGCCAAGTATGATGACATCAAGAAGGTGGTGAAGAAGGCATCCGAGGGCCCACTAAAGGGCATCCTGGGCTACACTGAGGACCAGGTCGTCTCCTGTGACTTTAACAGTGACTCCCACTCTTCCACCTTCGATGCTGGGGCTGGCATTGCTCTCAATGACAACTTTGTAAAGCTCATTTCCTGGTACGACAATGAATTCGGCTACAGCAACAGAGTGGTGGACCTCATGGCCTACATGGCCTCCAAGGAGTAAGAAGCCCGCCCTGGACCACCCATGCCAGCAAGGACACAGCAAGAGAGAGGTCCTCGGCTGCTGAGCAGTCCCTGGCCTAACTAACCCTTAACACTGAGCATCTCCCTCACAGTTTCCATCCCAGACCCCCAGAATAGCAGGAGGGGGCTTAGGGAGCCCTACTCTCTTGAATACCATCAATAAAGTTCATTGCACCCCTCAAAAAAAAAAGAATAAATATACAGATTAGTCTTTATACACGCATCTCTCTCTCTCTCTCTCTCTCTCTCTCTCTCTCTCTCTCTCTCTCTCTCTCTCTCTGCTGTGTGCTATTATACATACCTAGAAGAAATATTTCAACAGCACTGTGGTCTTATTGGCTGATCTGATGAAGTGGCCTTGTCATTCCATTTTGTTAATGGACTATGTACAGAGATAAGCGATTGATTTGAGAAACATCTGATAGAATGGGAAATGACTCCCCTGATAGAATTACAGCATTTAGCAGACCATTTTGAGAGGACATTAGGACAGAAGAGGAACCACTGTCAAGCAAATCAATGACTTTGTATTTATAGCTGTTCCAAGAGATTTGCTCTAATTTGGCTTTCTTGAATGTGTGTGTGTGTGTGTGTGTGTGTGTGTGTGCATGTGTGTATGCAGGTGTTATGTGCATGCTAAGGCCAGAAAGTAATTTGCCTTTCTTTATGGCTTCCCAGCATATTTCTAGAGAGGTCTCCAACTGGCCAGAATAGCTTGCCAGTGAACTGCAGGGACCCCCCTTTGCGTCTGGCTCTGCCTCACACTTTTAAGTGGGTGCTGAGGATCTTAATTGTGGTCCTTGTGTTTGCAAGGTAGGCAGGTAGTTTACCAACTGAGTCATCTCCCCAGCCCATGTTACTCCAAGAGCTCCCATCTCATGCTAACCTCCTATTGGCAAAGGTACCAACTGAGCCAAATGGTCTGCAATAGAAGACCTAGTTCTAGTCTTTAGCATCCCTGTAGACAAAAATGAACACATATATTTGTTACTGCTTGGGGGGAAAATCAATAATACAGTCGATACTTGGGCAGCAATGCCTCACAGATAGTATTATTTTTGAAATAAATATAATTTTCTCCTAACACTCCATCAGGATCTGAAAATTCTTCAAGTCCTCAGAACGTCTATCCTGATGCTGTGATTTCCTTCTTTGCTTTGATTTATCAAAGAGGGCTCAGGAGTTGACCAAATCAATTACTGCAACAATTGCCTTTCAATGGTCATAAACTTTGAGATTAACTTCAGTTCCCCAAAGTTGTACTGCAATGCTGAGGTCATGATGTAGCTGCAACAGAAATTTGTGTCTTTCAGAAAGGAACGGCTATTGGCCAACATTTCCCTAAACTAGCAACAATATGTGTGGAACTATGATGCTGCCTCAGATGCAAAGGGGTCTGTAGATCCTGGGAACCCAATTTTTCTTTATTATAGACTCTCTTATCTATAAACCAATTTAAAATCAGCATTCAGAAATCTCCTTTGGAGAGGCCATGCTCCCCTCTCCCGGGCAGACGCCATGAAGCAAGCTGCCAGGTCAGACATGCTGAATCTTTCCCGGAGACCAATTATGAAGCTCAGTTTTACATGGAAGGTGACCGGTTTATGCTCAACTTCAATAGCATCAGTATTGATCGCATCAAGCTGATGATCTCAGATATTAAACTGTTCAATCCGGATATCCTGAAGAGCACCCTGACCAAGATCCTTAACTACACATTGCTGCCCAATGAGAATGGCAAAGTGAGAACTGGAGTGCCCCTGTCATTGGTGAGAGCCTTGGGATATGAGAAAGCCGTGTCGTCTGTGAACAAGATGGGGAAACTGAGGCTCAATGACCGCAAGATCTTTTCCAAAGCCACACACCCTCCTGGTGGCGGAGTCAGGGTCTGCGAATGAAACCTGCCCCCATAACCCCTTGCTTTAGCCCCAACTTCTTCATGAGCCAGTCAATGAAGTGCCCATCTTGGTCAGCATACCAGTGGGCATTTATTAGGCACCTACTATGTGCAAGCACTGGCCACAACAATGAACAAAAGAGAAGGAAACCTCTGGCCCCTTAGGAGAGGAAGAGGGGCTAACGATGAGAAAGCCCACAGACGGCTTGCTGACCGCCCTGCTGTGACAAGGGTGCCCTCAAGCTCACCCCAGTCTCCTTCTAGAACCCTGGCTCTTCTCCCTTCTGGTGAAGACCTGCACTGAAGCTGCCCAGCACAGGCCAGGTCCCCGCTAGGAGTGTGGGTGCCATCCGTGTAGACTACCCTCCGCAATCAATAATCAAAAAAAAAAAAATCTCCTTTGAAAAACACAACACAGGAAGCCCTTTACTAAACTTAAACCGATTTCACAAAGTCCCCCCTTTCTAGGACAATCTCACCAGCCTTCTCCTGGTTAGTTAAGTCTCTTGAGAAGTACAGTAACAGACCCTTGAGTCCGCTATCAAATTCATTAAGTGTCTAAACTTGATTTAAACTACACTCATTCAAAATGGCAATATTCAGGGGTCAGTGTGCAGGAAATAACCATGGTGTATTCCTGGTGGGTAGGGCTGGCCTCCATCTTTACTCTTTCCTTCCTTCCTTCCTTCCTTTTCCTTCTTCCTTCCTTCCTCACTCCTTTCTTTCTTTCTTTCTTTCTTTCTTTCTTCATTTCTCTCTCTCTTCTTATATGCATTGCTGTTTTATCTTCATGTATGTTTGGGTGAGGGTGTGTGGTCCTCTGAACTGGAGTTACAGACCACTGTGACCTTCCATGTGGTGACTGTGAATTAAACCTGGATCCTCCAAATAACAGTGTGTGCTCTAAACCACTGAACCATCTCTCCAGCCCCCTTAACACTATGCTTAATATTGCCCCCCCCCCACGGACAGACTATGACACATACTAAGTTTTTCTACTCAAATACTTTGAACACTGAGTTTTACTAGGGTATTTGTCCCTCAACTATGGCTTTTAAATTAAGGGGAAAATCACTTATCAATATATTTAAGCTCTTTTAAAATCACTTTAATGAGGTCTTCCTTTAAGAAACACTAATGAAACAAGCAATTTAGACTCAGCTGTGTACCAACAAGAGCATTCTTGGAATACTCACTGCTCGATAAGGAGGAGCTATGTGCCCTTATAAGAGAACAAAGTGGCATGTTCTATTAGTAAATCAGAGACTGTAGTCCTGAACGGAAGACCTGAACAGTCATGCCCATGTATTCCACCTAACTCAGCTGACCTGGTCAACTGATTTAAGTTTCAAATGGGGGTGTCCCTGACTTGGGGGTACGTCTCACTCTTGTTATTACCCTCCTATTAGTCATATTGAGAATCATCGTTGAATTGCATTTTGTAAAAAGGCTTCCATGTTGGAGGCCGCTAGCTCATGGGATGGAACCCATGGGAACCGATCAAGAAAATAAGAGGAACAAGAGCAACGCTGACCACAGTCATGATTGACTCACCTGAGAGAATGACCAAAAGGGGGAAGCCAGTGAACTTTCTGGAGGCCAAAGTCTAAATAAGCCCTTACCACAAATATCCATGATCACATAACCAAAGCTGAAAACAGCCCCCTTCCTCAGAAATGCAAGCTCCACCCACCAGCAAAAGTCAAGGTTTCCCAGGCCAGCATGACCCTTAAAACACTCAGGCAATTAGAAGTGAACACGTAAATTCACGGAGCACCACTACCTGGAAAGGAATGTAAGTTTTAGCAGTCAGTCATGACAAGAAATACCATTCTTTATCATCCTTGTTTTATCAGCAAGGCTCTCACTGCTACTCTAGGTTTCTTACAACCTGTGGGTCTAAAGCCCCTGGAGTGTGTGTGCTATGTTTTTTTTTTTTTCCTGGTGCATGAAGTAAACTTTTTTTTTCTAATTATATTTTTTGACAAGTTAAATCTGACATCAAGCATTGTTGGGTTGGTTCAAATGATGCCATAGAGACTTGGGTATCCCCATCCCCGTTTCTTCCATTTTGCCTTCCTTTACTTTGGCTGCATGCAATAGTAACTCAAAAGCATTGCAACTTGCTGGAAGAGTCCATCCTCTTCATCAGTTTCAAGAGAAGCTTCTATTACATTTTCCCTCTGGGTACAAAGAATCAGGGTGGTGAAGAGGCTGATCAAGAAAAACCATGATGCTGCTATCACAGGGAAGGAATATGGATGCTGGGAAACCAAAGCCAAGTGCACTTATTCAGTGAAAAAGACCAAGGAATTATAACTCAGTCAATGATGATGGAATTCATAGGATATCAAGTTAAGAAATGTAACAGCTGTGCTCTATATAACCACTCCTAGATTATAGTATTCAGTTCTTCATACTGCACTTCACGTGAGACTTTAAATCAGAGAACGCCAATGAGGCTGTCCTCAAACCATGCCAATATATCAGAATTTTAATCTGAATCTCCAAGACTAGGATTCTCAAGCCCATTTACTCTACTTAACTGAGAAAGCTGATCAGTTGACATGTGCCTGTCATGTTACTGACCTGTGTTATCACAGAACAGCTAAGTCTAGTGATGACCAGTCTGTGCACACGAAGGCGAGGTCAGCTAGGAGAAGGCAGAACCTTTATTTTATATTTGTTTTTTGGGGAAAGGTTTTTATTATATATCCTTGCTATGTTATTATTTATTATATTTATATATTTATTATATATCCTGCAACTCACTATGTTGACCAGGTTAGCCTCAAAGTTCCATCAATCCTCTTTCCTCTGCCTCCCAGGTGTTGGGATCATGGGCATACACTACCATGCCAAGTCTTCAGAGTCCCTCTTTCTAAATCAGAACATGGCCTGAGACATTAACACCATAAAAGAAGAGGGCATCGTTTTAGTCAGGATGTCTAGTGCTGCGAGGAAACACCAGGATCAAAAACAAATGTCCAAATCACAGTATATCATCCAAGGAGGTAAAAGGAACTCAAGGCAAGAATCTGGAGATAGGTGGCTGAGGCAGAGGCCATGGCGTGCTGTTTACTGGCTCGCTCAGCCTGTTTTCTTAAAGAACCCAGGATCACCAGCCCAGTGGTGGCGTCACTCACAATGGGCTGGATCTTCCCACTTCGGTCACTAAGAAAACGCCTAAACAGGCTTGCCTGCAGCCTGAACTTACAGAGATATTTTCTCAGTTGAAGGTCTGTCTTCTTAGATGACTCTAGCCTGTGTCAAGTTGACATAAAAACTAGCCAGCACAGGCATCTTCATGGTTTAGTAGCTTCAAGGTGGCCAGCATATTCCTTTGCCTTCTTTGAGAAAAGTGAATCAAAAATAGTAACAACAAGCTGGGCACAATGTCACACACCTTAAATCCCAGCACTCGGGAGGCAGAGGTAGGCGGAGATCTCTGCGATTTTAAGGCCAGCCTGGTCTACAGAGTGAGTTCCAGACAGTCGGGGCTGCGTAGAGAGACTGTGTCTCAAAATTTAAAAAAAAAAAAAAAATTAAAAAAATTTACAACTGATTTCACAGCCATGTTGTGTAGAGGAGCGACTTGCAAGATCCTCCAGGGCCACAAAGATAACACATGGATCTTTTAGGACAGTAGTAAACTCACTCTGAGACATCATCCATTCAAATTCAGCACGGCGCTCTCAGAAATATCACCCTGGCACAGAGAAGCAGAGAATGGATTCCCAGAGAAGAGGGCTGAGAATGCAGACTACACCGGGGAATTTCTCAAAAGAGGTGGAAAAAGAGCTTTCTGAATGGATGGGAGCTCCGCAGGAGACAGAGAACAAACGCTCTCTGCTCAGGGGCAGACAAATGAGCAGTTACACAGCCAAAAAACAGGGCCACTAGGTGACATGTAAGTCCCTATAGCATAGTTCTAGCTTGACTTTATGTTCAGGGGAAAATAATCTCATGTAGGAGCCTTTAAAGAACTGTATTTTTGCCATGGATATTTCTCAGCAAAAAAAAAAAAAAAAAAAAAAAAATCCCACTGGAGCACTGACTGCATGATGTTATTTAGGACAGTTAAGGGAGATTTTGGAATCACTGCCATGCCGTTTAAATTCATTACCTAATGCTAATTAAAATGATCTGTTTCCCTGTCACCAAGGAAAATCTTGTTAGGGAAACTGATGAGCTGCAGCGAGCTGTTAGCGAGCTGGGAACGCGTTATCACAGAACTGCCTGTCGAGGGAGGATTAGCCGGCACCTGGCCTTGGGTAGGTCCAAACAGCATCCGGGCATCTAAAGAACACTCCCCAGCACAGCAGAGATGCCTCTAACTCTAAGCCAGAAACCTTGGGTTCAACCCTATAACCTCTACGGTGGGCCAAGCCAGTGGTTTTCAGCCTTGAAAGACACAGCACATCCATCAAATGTATTTTAATATTCCAAGTTCTGGATCCGATCCCTACACAATTACCCAAGAATCCCTGATAAACAGGCTGTTATTTAGATGCGTTCAAGGTGCAGGGGGCACTGGCGGCTCCTGCATTAAGGACTCTGTAATCCCCTTACATTCTAGGACTTGTCCCATTTCCAGACTGAGGGATGGGGAAGCCACTGGCGTTTTTTTTTTCATTATCCTCTTTCAGGTTTAGGCACTGGCTATGATGCTTAATCTTCATGGTCGGTTTGACTGGATTTAGAATCACCTGGGAGACTCTCTTCTGGGTATGTTTGTGGGTGTATTTCTAGAGAGGTTTAACTGGGAAGACTCACCCTGAATGTGGGCAGCACCATCCCATGAACTGGGATCCTAGACCACATACAAGGGGGTGGAGTTCAGCTCAGTAGCAGCACCCCTGTTTCCTGACAGCAGAGTCACAGGGACCGGCTGCATCGTTACACTCTGGCCACCACAGCTAGAGCTGTTCTCACCACCCGTCTTCCCTTCCGTGGTTGACTCACCTATCAAACTGAGCCATGATTAACCTTCCTCTCCTTAAGTGGCTATAGTCAAGTATTTTGTCACAGAAAAAAAAAAAAGTGATAAGCACATTGGCTACCAGTCTGACTGACAGGCATTCCTGTGAATATCCGCTAGGCAGCATGTGCCTGTCCTGGTCATCTTTATACACACCTAGCACAGCCGTGGATAGTGCAGAGGGGAGCAAATTAATTTGCAATTTTCCTTGACTTTCTGATTCACTTCGAGGAGCACTTTAGCCATTTTACTGTGCTTTTTTTTTTTAAACTTATCAGCACAAGAGGAATGAGCTATAAAATGTCAACAACAAAGCATCCCAAACAGCAGTGGCTTATGCAAGGGAGCTGTTGCTTCCTAACATACAGTCTCAGCTTTCACTAGTGCCATCCCCATCGCCTCAGAACTTGTTAGAAGTGTCAACGCTCAGACTTCAAACCAAATCTGCGCCATCAGACACTTTGTGGTAGGATATAGAACTCTTTTTAACGAGTCCTCCATGGATTCAAGAACCATTACCATAAGAAATTGAGAAGGAAGCAACCCAAGGAAAAGTCTTACAGAACAAAGAAGCTTCCAGGAATCAATATTTCCTTCTGTTCACCAGTTTCACCACCATGTAATGAGCCTTGTCCACAGGCTCACCATGACAGCCATGGGAGTCCAGTGATCGTAGCTGGGTCTAAGGGAATGGAATGGAGTATGCTCGCTCGACTTTAGCGTGACTTTGTGTCAGAGCACAGCAAAGCCTCTTATCACACTCCAAACATAAAACTGAAATAAAGGCAAAAACAAGACACTTTGCTGGGAAGAAAGCTGGAAAGGATTGCTTGCGGGACATTTGACTGCCCAGTTCAAGATCAAGGTTCTGAAAAAGAAAAAAACAAGGTGGCGTGTGTATGTGTGTGTGGTAGGGTATTGTGGTGGCTATATAACCAATATCCCAGTGGTTAAAGCATTTGCCAGACTACTTTGGATCCCCAGAACCCACATAAATGCTATCTCGGTCTGTTAGCTTTCCTATAATTCTGATCTCAGAAGACAAAGACAGTATCACCAGAGCAAGCTGGCTAGTCAGGTGAGCTCTAGGTTTTATTTAAAAATCCTACTTCAATGACTGAAGTTGCAAGAGTGATGGAGGATGATCCTGACAACAAGCCCAGGATTCTGCACACACATGTACCCACATGTGTGTGCCATGCTCCCCACTGCACATGTGTGTATATCACACTTGAAAGACCATGTATACATACTACATACACACCCACGAAAAAGAAAGAAAAAAATTGAGGACCTGTTTCAGTCGTTTGGAGAGAGTAAACCAGCTGTTTCTGTTGTAACCAGTCATCCAACAACGGCCATAAGGAAAGCAAACCTATGTGCGCAATCTATGCATGCAGACTATTCTAAATCCATTGTGCCATGGCATCTTGGTTCTTCCTCACAGTTCTGTGGGGAATTGTTATTCATTTTATAGATGAGGAAAGTGGAGCCTGAAGAGGTTGTCAAGGAGTATCCTAGTCTGCTTTTTGTTGCTATGACAAAACTCTGACCCAAACCAACTCGCAGGAAGGAAGAAAGGGTTTATTTGGCTTACACATATCACACTCCATCATGGAAGGAAGTTAGAGCAAGAAGTCAAGCAGGAACACAGAGGCAGGAACACAAACTGAGGTGATGTAGGAATACTGCTTTCTGGCTCACTTAGCCATTTTTCTTACACAACCCAGCTCCATCTACCAAGGCTGGCACAGCCCACAGTGATCGAGGCCCTGCCACAGTAGTTAGTGTGCAGACTTATGTCAACTTGACACAAGCTAGAGTCATCTGAGAAAAAAGGAGCCTCAACTGAGAAAATGCCTCCATAACATTGGGCTGCAGGCAGGCCTGTAGGGCATTTTCTTAATTAGCAATTGTTGTGGCTCCACCTGTGTGGGTGGTAACTCTCTGGGCCAGCAGTCTTGGATGCTGTAAGAAAGCAGGTAGAGCAAGCCATGAGGAAGGAGCAAGCCAGTAAACAGCCTTCCTCCGTGGCCTCTGCATCAGGTGCTGCCTCCAGGTTTCATCCCCTGCCCCCCACCCGTTTTGAGTTTCTCCCTAGCCTTCCCTGAATGGACTGTGATTTGGGATATATAAGCCAAATAAACCCTTTCTTCCCCAAGTTATCTTTGGGCATGGTTTCGTCACAGCCAATAGTAACACTAATTAAGACAGTCAGCAATTAATAAAAATAAGTCCCACGGACATACTGATAAGCCAGACTAATGGAGGCAATCCCGCCAACTGAGGTATCCTTTTTACGGGTGACTTTGTTTCAGGTTGGCAAAAGCTAACTAGCACAATCTGTGTCCATGAATAGACAGCAGTGGAGACGGACAGAAAGCTGGAAGGTCATCTTCAAGCATGCATTGTTAGTCTCAACGCTACGCGACTGCGATGGTGGACAAGATGAAGAGGAAATCCCACCTGGTGCTTTACAGTGTGCCTCATTAGAAAGAACATCAATGACTCGGCCATTACTTAATACGACTGAGTTTGCGAAGCTAGTCCCACCCACTCCCTAAAAGGCTAGAATGTTCTAATACATTTTCAGACAGGTCTGTAAAATTGCCTGCGCAGTAAGAAGCATAGGGCTAGTACAGGGCAGCCTGGAGCCCAGAGTTCTGTGCAAATTAGGATCCTTCTTTTGGAAAGACATGCTAAATCATCAACACGAAGCTATGGAGCGTGGGCTCTGAGCTATCCACAGGCAGGGCTTAGTCGGCTTCCTGGAAAAGGCTCCAGCCTAAGGCTTTCTTGACCAGCAGCGTCTGCTGATAGCATCAAGGACACAGGGAAGGTCATCACAGTCAGGTAATCAGGAACCCTTTCATCTGGAAGGTACACTGGAGATGACATTACTGAGCGCTTCTTTAGCTTTGGTTTGCTGTTTCCTAACCACAGCACGGTTACGAAAGTCCGACTCCAAATCTGAACACAGTAAGCAGATACAACGGGGCTGACTTGGTTGACCCCAATCTGCTGTGCCCTGATCCTTCCCCATTCAGTTGCTGATGCACCATGTAGAAGCCAGGGCTCAAGGGTCTGGTCTGAAAACCATGTGATGTATCTCAAGGTCCCCTTTTTATGGGGGACAGAGTAAAGACCCAGAAAACGTGACTAGTTTAGCCCAAGTCACATGTATAGAATGTACTGAGGGAGAAGGTCTAGAATTCTTGTCTACCGTCAGATTTTACACTGTACCATAACAACACCCTGACTTCAATGCCATTTTATCAAGCTGTCTCTCACCTTGTCACAGAGTCGAGGTATTAGGAGGGTACGTAGGATAGACTTACACCAGGTATTGCCTGGTGTAGGAAAAGTCAGAAAATCTCTCCCTCATTGTAACCCAGGAAAAAGGGAGACTCCTTCCCTCAGCCACATCACTCACTGGAGGCCACTGCCATGTACAGGTCCTTACCTCCCACTGCATTGCTGGCAAAGCCTCTGGCATACACACAAAAGTCAAGAGGCAGAGAAGGAAACCGGTGGGCAACACTGACTCCAAGAAACATGAACTACAATGTGTCTCTAGACAGCTGTGGCCATAGGCCCTAGGGCCCCTCGGGATATGTTGATAAAGTCCACAATCAATGAAGCATATCCTCCTTTATGTTTTAAGTCACCCACCAAATATTTATATAATCTACATAATGCCTATTGTAATGTTAAGCAAATATTTCTCTACGGCTTACAACAAGATAAAGTCTACACGTGTTCAGCACACACATAGTGTGAGCAGGTATGTGCGTGTGTACACGTCTGTGCACAGGTATTCGCGGTGGGGACCAGAGGTCACTACCAGGTGTCTTTCTCAATTGCTCCCCGTTATTTTCTGAGGTGGGACTTCTTGCTGCACAGGAAGAAGCTCATCTCTGACAAGACTGGCTGGCCCACGAGCCCTTGATCCTGTCTTCACCCCTCTCTCTAAGCACTGGGATTTAGATGCCGCCACACTCAGCTCTTTTTACATGGATGCAGGGGATCTGAACTCAGGCCCTCGTGCTTGTGCGGCAAGCACCTTACTAATTGAGCCATCTCTCCAGGTCCTATATGAAAACAATGAACAATCTATTTTCTGAGGCTGGGGAATACAGCTCCGTTGGTAAAGTGTTTGCCAGGCCTGCATGAGAAGAGCTAGCTTTTCTTATTTGAAAATAGTTACCACCTGGCTTATGTTCCCTGGGTCTGTGCCCCAGCAACACATAAACAGGTCTGTTGGTACCTGCCTATAATCTTTAGTACTTGGGAAGTGAAGGCAGGAGGATCAGAAATTACAGGCTAGCCAGAGATACATGATGCAGTCTCAAATTACTTTTGATCCTCGGTTGGCGTGAAGGGTCCGAGAGTAAGAATATAAAAATATAGATTCCAAAAATAAGAATGTAGAAATAAAAAAATACAAAGTTATAAGTCTAGGAGAATGAGAACAGACAGACTGTCAGCACCTTGAGGATTAACTATTAATAGCGGGTTATTTCTCTTTACAACCCTTAACTCTATTTACAAGGCCAAAGCATCTCTCTGCAAACTGAGAGCTAGCCTACAGATACGAGCTGAGTCAACTTTTAGGAAATAGATATATGACCTCTGGGTTATGCCTTATCCCTGCTATGTGATCCCTGGCAGCATCAAAGAAGAGAGCGCAGGGCTTCAGTAAACACCACCTGGAAGTACTAAGAAAGACAATAGACAAACACTAGTTTAACTGAGAAACTCTGTTAATGGCGAGTGTAAAGTAAGACAATCTGTATCTGAGTTTTACCTTGAGATTGTAAAAATTCCTTTGTTCAGACGTAATGCTTGGTGCCTACTATAAAAAGATGGGTTCAGAAACCAGCCTCCACCACAGCCTAACAAAAAAACAAAAACCAAAAAACAAAACACACACAAAAAGACATCTCTGGCTGTGGTCTCAGCTAGCTGATAAGCTTTTTGTGCCCCATGGAGATTTATTTTATTTTATTTATTCCGGGATTCTGGATTCTGCTTTCTGGAATAAAATTTGCTTCTGGTTTATTAGACTTTGGTGGTCTGTCCCCATCTTTGCGCGACTCCCCCTGGACCCAGCAGGCGGAATCTACATATACAGAGAGTTGACTATATGAGTACAGAGAGTTAGACAATACGCGAGCACAGAGGGCAAAAACCAAAACAAAACAAAGAGAAAAGAGGATAAAAGAAACCATCCAAAAAGCCCCAGAGAGAGCTATGGAAATTTAAGTGCACGGAGACACTTGCTTTTCTAACTTTCATTTTCATTGCTGACGGACTTAAATATGAGCTGCAAACTTATTCCTCCCCACTTGCTGGGACTTTATGCTTCTTTTTTCTTTTTGACAGTGCTTCTCTAGAGAGGTATTTTAAGTTCTTTCTCATTTTCATAGAATATCAGGGTGGATATATATATATATATATATATATATATATATATATATCCCACATTGGTCTTGAAACCAATGTTCCCTGTATGCTCTGTGCTTTTCTTGATTCAAACAATTCCATTGTAAGTCATGTATGGGCAAAGTTCCCTGGCTTAGGTCTTCTCATGAGAGAAGTCCTCTGCTTCCCTCAATTATAAAGCTTCAAGGAACAAATTTCAAGCAGCGAGAAGCTTTAATGTTCCCCAGTGTGGTGGTTTGGCATAGGAATGGAGTCCCCTGGCTCATAGATTTGAATGTTCGGTTCCCAGCTGATGGCCTGTTCAGGGAGGATTAGGAGGTGCAGCCTTGCTGGAGCTGGAGGGCTTAGGGGTTTCAAAGGCCCATGCCAGGCCCACTCCTGCCCGATTTCTGCTGAGTGACTGTGGGTCCTACGGGAGCTCTCAGATACTGCTCCAGTTCCATGCATGTCTGTTTGCCTGACGCCATGCCTTCTGCCATGATTGTGGACTGACCCTCTGAAATTGTAGTGAATCCCAATTAAATGTTTTCTTCTCTAGGCTGCCTTGTCACGGGTGTTTCGTCACATCAATAGAACAGTAACTAAGGCACCCAGTAACTGAAAATGTCACTCTGAAACCCTTCCTTCCAAGGCAAACTTAAATGCAATCTTCACAGCGCATCCATACCTGCAGTGCACTGCACTGCACTGCACTGCTGACGATGTCACAGCAGCAGGGGAACCCTAACTTTTCTATTTGGGAATAATTTATTGCCTTTTACCAGGGCCAGATACTGTCTAGGTTTTGTTGAACAGAAAGGTTGCAAAAAAACATAATTACACCTAAAGCACCGAACACAGAAACAGCAAACCACAGCATTGTAAGTGAAAAAAAAAAAAAAAAACAAAAAAAAACAAACCCAACAAAACATTTTCATCCTTACACAAATATACAATGAATCACAGATCTACTTAACTTATTAATAAAAAAGTAAGCAGGATGGTATAGTAAGTTCAAAGGATACAGCAGACTGAAATCACAGACACACACAAATCACGGCCCAAGGATAAGGCGGCAAATGTAGACCAACATGGGTAAATTCTAGAGGTCCACTCATCTCAGGGATTCCTGCACTACTGGATAGCCGGCGTTTGCAATTCTACACACCATATGAACCTCCACTTTGCAAACATCCATGTCTCTCTCCCTCAGAAAGACTGATGCCCCGTGGGGAGGCAGACATTGTTCTAGCATGCCCGAATGGATCAAATCTGGATCATTTTGTCAGATAGTACAGGTTTGGTTTTTGCCTCTTTTCCCCATCTTTCTTTTAATTCTATAACCTATCACTCTGTAATATAAGTCTGAAACAAGTCTAGGAACATGCGACCACCTAATGTTCCCAGGGCCGTTACACACACAGACTCTGAGCCTGACACAGCATCCTGAGATCTTCAGGCACTCCTACCTTTTCACAGAGAAGACCGGCGGGCTCTGGGGATCAATCTCTGCCCACATTCCTGGTCAGAATCAGGGCCACAATGCACTAGCGAGCTTCTGAAAGACAGACCTGGCAGGGGGAGGGTCTTGCTTACATTCAGCAACTCTACTGCCCACTGGATACTAAGTCGATGGCTTTACGCAGGTGCTGTGCTTTGTAAGTGAATAAACTGAGGCTCAAGATCACCTACTGGCAAGTTGGTGGGTCCTATAGTTGCCAATTCTCCCAAGAAATCCAAAGGTATTTCTGGTACAAAACCAACTGGGGTTAGCCTGTCTTGCACCATCTCAAACTTGACCGCTGGAGGCCAGGACCTCAAGGCAATGGGAAGGCCCCACTTCTCTGCTGTACCTAAACCTACTGAGCCTAGAAATGACCTCATTTTACCCTTTTCCTTTCCCCCGTGGAAACAGCCTCCCTTTCTAGTGGAGCTGATAGACTTCACAAGAAGGTGTTGTGACAGGCAACAGCTCAAGGTGCTATTTCTATCAGGGTGATTTGCATTTCAAAAGGATTCTATTTGGGCTCAGATGATTTCCCTCAGGCTTCCTAACCTGTAGGCAGAAGTGACTGGAGGGGATGGCAGCGCTGTTCTTACCCTAGACAACAGCTGAAGCGGTTAGTGCCTAGCTCCAGGGAATCCAGGGTGCAGGGAAGTGGAGGCAGAAAGAAAGGCCGTCTGGTTCTGCCTACCAGGGCTAGAGGGTTCATTTCACCTGCAAGTCACAAGTTTCAGAGCTGTCACAGGGCCTTTGGAGTAGTTTCCAAACTGGCAGTGATCCCACGTTGTGTAGGAAGCCAGGCCTGAGAACGACCCCTGATTGGCTGGACAAGGACTCCCGATGGGGTCGGGTCCAATTCTAAGGGCTTCACACTCAAACAACTCATTTAATCTTCACAAAGCCGTGGGGGTGGGGGGTGGAGTGTGTGTGAGAACACCGAAGGTGAAGTTGTGCAAACTTCCGACAGTCAACCAGACGGCAAGGCTAGGCTTCAGTCAGGAGTGGTTCCAGGCTGGCGCTCCCTCCCAGACAACATCCTTCATTGCTTCTCACTTCACCTGGTTTTCATCTTCCGAAGGGGTGTGACCTGTGTGCAAATATGTTCCAGAAGACATGCCTTCTCACCCTGCTAACCCCTAGCAAGGTCTAGCAATAAAGATTTCAAGGACCGAAAGGCTATTACAGAAAAACAAACCAGACCGCTGCAGAGAAGACAGGGAATGGCAGAATACTGTGCCTTACGAACACACCTTGAGCCCAGGACTCAGTTATCTTACATCATCACCAGAAAAAAATAAGCGCCTTACAAGCACCGATCATATTAATACATTCCCGTGGAGACACAAACCGGAAGATGAGCCAAGGCATAATTTTAAGGCGTGCAGAATGGAAGTGATAGGATATGGCAATACCCATGCCAGCAGCTGCAGTCAAGGGACCAAGGAGCCCGGGATTCCAAGGAGAGGGCATCTTTCACTACTTTGCACACAGAAGCTGAAGAACTCCAGTGTTCTGGATTCTGACTGCACGCTATTAATTAAGCCGAGGGCTTGGTCCATTAACCAATCACCGTTCCCCCAAAGAATCAATTTGGGGACCTGTGGTCACGGTTCCTAGGTTGAGGAGGGCCTTCTCTTTTCCACCAAGATGACCATGAAACTCAACTGCTGGCATGGTGCCAGACAGACAAACACATGTGCCCAGAAGGCTGTTGTTTTCAGTAGACCCGTGTTTATTGGCTTAGATACTGAAATATAAATGGCAGGACGGGTGATGCGGACGAATGAGTCCCAGAGAACAGGGTCCTACTGTGACGCTGGCCTTGAGACCCTTGCCCCCTGCTGAAGAAGCAACCTCACATCTGTATTCACTGGCAGATGATGGGCAGGGCTAGGAATATGAACTTTAAGCACAAGACAAGTTCTATTTAAAAGGAGAGTCTGTTTTGAAGCATCTGGAAGTGATTTAAAATAAATTATTCATTATACTTAATTGTAGTCATTACGAGCAGAGTCAGATGATTCTCATGACCTTAGCAGCCGGCTATCACCTCCCACCCAAGCGGTCAACACGCAAGGAGTTAGAGACAACCTTGTTTTCCCAAGATATAATTAAGAACAGAGTACAGGCCAAAATGTCTTGATTCCCACATCTTTGCAGCTCTATCCATCGACAGCTTACAAGAATGCTTCAGTTGGATAAAATATTATAAATGAGTGAGACATTTTTCTTTTTAGGAAGAGTTCAAAGCACCATTCTTTGACAGCTCTCAGAGTAGAGGCGGCAGCAATGCCTTCGAAGGAACTGATTGGCTACAGTCATGTGCACTGCGCTGTTTGCTGGGTAGCGAATGCAGAGGAGCCGCTTGACACCACCCGTAAGATGCAGACAAGACAAATAGCACGCTGCATCTCCTGGGCGAGCTGACTCATGGGAAAACCTACAGAATTCCTCCAGAAACAGGGCTTTGCTCTGTGCAGCTAGGTCCTGGAAACCTGACCCGGGTGGGAAGGAAAGACAAGACAGACACACAGAAAAGCTGGGATCCAGATGGCCGGGACTCTCCGATGGAGAAGCCACGTGCTTATTATGCACAGGTGAACAGGAAGGTGGGGTTATCGCATACAGCAGAACAAGGAGGCAAGTTTAGCCAATCTCCATGGGGCTGAGACCCACAGTCATGCCCAGGCTAACAATCCACCTCATTTAGGATGCTATGTTCTTTGCAACAGAGGCTAAGGGATTTGGGGCGCTTAGGTGGTGTCTCAAATTTAGAAACAATGACGGAGAGCATGGTATGTATGACCCTGGCTAAGCAGCATCCCTAAGCATTGACCATGTCTTGATTTTTCTTTCTTGGGCTGCAGCAGGGAACGGAACTCATGGCCTGCTGCATGCTAGGCAAGTTCTCTGCTGCAGAACTACACTGCCAGCTCCAAGTGGCAGAGCTTATTGCTTAGTTCGGTGTAACTGGACTTTCTTTGGACTGCCAACTCCCAAACAATGACACGGACTTATTACTATTTATGAAAGCTTTGCCATTAGCTTAGGCTTATTCCCAAGTAGCTTTTATAACTTAAATTAACCCATTTATATTAATCTATGTTCTGCCATGTGGCCCCTTACCTTTCCTCCATACTGTATGTCTGACTTCCTTGGTGTCTTGCTGCTGAATCCCCCTCCTCTGACTCTTCCACAGAGTTCCTCTATCTCCCCTGATGTCCCGCCTATCCTCTCCTGCATAACTACTGGCCATTCAGCTCTTTATTAAATCAACCAGAAAGTGCCTTAGGCAGAGGAGGTAAGACAGACACATTTTCCAAATGTACAAAAAAAAAAAATCCTACAATTGGCTCCATACAAACAGATGCTCTAAGACGTTGTGTTTTCTTACTTTTTTCTTATTCATTTTTGCCTAGGCTGGCTTCAAATTCATGATGCCCCTGCCAAAGCCTCTCAAGGGCTGGGATTACAGGCTTGCTCAGACAAATCAGCCTTCCTTGTGTTCTACTCAACCATCATTCTGAACATATATATTCACACTTCTGCAAGATTTAACTTAAAAATCTACATGTGTCTGTTGCTGGGTCCTAACGTCTTTCCTGAGGGAATGAGGGAAGAACGTGTGTGTGTGTGTGAGAGAGAGAGAGAGAGAGAGAGAGAGAGAGATTGATTCAGTCATGCTCCAGTGACTCTCTGGAGATAATCTGTGGAAGTTGGTTTTCTACACCCAGCTAAACTGTCTAAAGGCTTCAGACTTGCCAGCACTCTTTTGACGTCAACAGGAACCCGATTAGAGGCTGGGACTCACTCAGGTAAGAGTGTTCAGCAAGGAATAAGAGCAATGGGCTTTCCACAGGAGATGAAGGTACAGGATGACAGCAGTGGGCATGCAATTCCACAGGACACGCAGAAAGCCAGAAGGCCGTCCAGATGGGACTGCTCACTGACCTTAAGTGTTGGGCAGTGTGCGAGGCTAATGGTATCTTGAGCCAGGCTAGCTCAATGGGCTGTGAATTTCTCTAAAGGTATCCAATGTGCAATCAATCAAATGGATGCAAATGAAAATGGAGGGATGCTTTTCCGTGCCATCAGGAGTTCAAGGCTAATTAGCCCCATTTCACTTAGCAGCTCAATACCACGACAGTTCTCAACTCCTTTTACTTCTTGCTCAGCCATGCTCGGCATGTCAGCTATCTGTCTTATAGTGGCAAGACAGCACTCTCCAAACACCTTTGCCCTTGTGACCACAGCTGCCAGGCAGCAGGATTGGAGACCTGGGTTCTCAAAAACTGTTCCCAGCAAATTCACCTTTCTTCCAAGATTACTCGGCTGGACTCTGTGCTAAGCCTACCCCTGCTCTTGTGCCCGGGACTCAGAGGAGATATGCATGTGGCTGGATGAGTAATACACACCTGTGACCCATAGGAGGCACTGTTGGAGCACCCCAGGTTGTCACCAGAGCAACCTCTGGGAGCCACACCACACAAACAGAAGAGGAAAATGGCTGTGGGGGAGGTGGTAAGGCAACGAAGAGAAGAGAGGAGAGGAGAGGGAGAGATGTAAGGGATTCTGGTGAGAAGTTTTGGGGGAGGGTATCTGGTAATAGGGATGTAAAAACCCAAGGAAATGAAATAAATCTGACAGTGACTAATTACAGGAAAAGTAAAATGGCAGCGAGTATAAAATAGCAGCTCCATATGTCATAATCCAACTCAACAATCTATGTAGAACCCTTGTATCGGATGCAGCTGCACTGGGGTGAGGAGGGAAGGGGAATGGAAGTTCACAGCGTGTATTTTCTGCAGTATGATGTCATAAGTATATAACATGTATATATTCAAATACATAATAGAAAGCATATTTAGAATCTGCCAGAGCTAAGATTGCAAGTTATTATGAGAAGTGTGAGTTTGGGGCTTAGGAGATGGCTGTTTTTGTTACAAGCTGCACAAAAATGCTTTTTAAAATTACACATGTACTTATCTTTTCACTTCTAAGGATGAAACATGGAGCATCTCCATCTCTCTGAGTGGCCCTTTCTATAGAGAACTCAAATCCAACAATGCTATATTAATCAGACAGAAGTAAAATCAAACTGTCTTTTCCCCATTTACCTTCTCAGTCCATGCTCAGATGCCCTGAGAATCCAACTAGTTGCGACAGGTGCTAAGCCTTTGGAAATACCTTAATCTATCTCAGCAGGAGAGTCCCAGATGCCACACTAGTAGTCCTGGGACCCTGAAGTAGGGGCAGGTATGGCACAGCCAGCTCCCCAGCGGACATAACTACCCATCAGACCATCTGGAGGAAGGACGAGGCTCTGGACTGTAATGCCGGCTACACGAGCCTCAGCGGTCTACAGCCCTTCTCCAGCCTCACTGCCGACAGCCAGCTGACCCCCCCCCCCTACACTCTAGCACACTAGCCCTTACTCACCCTAAGGCCTATGATATTTTAGGGGCTGCCCCAAGGGAGAATGCCCCACCACAAGGTATTTACTCTGTAGGCCGAAATCCAGAGGTAAGACTTTCCCAGAGACCTCGACCTTAGCAATGATCCAAGGTCTAATTCCTTTAGCACACGGCCCCCTGAACTTACCAGAGCAGCTTTCAAAGGTAACCCGCCTGAACTCAGTCTGCACAGCAGCCAGAGAAGCTGTTCCCAGGCACAGGCTGCCGCCAAGGGCAGTTCACATTACTGTTCCCGCCACACACAACCACGGAGCTTTCTCATGCCCTTCCTTCTTTCGTCAAAGAGGTCCTCAAAAGTCCACCTTTTCCAGGAAGCCTTCTCAGACTGCAGCTGGCTCCTCTCCTAAGTCAAGCCATTCAAGCACACCGCACACACCCAGGCCCATCAATCACAGCAGTCTAAAGTCACACCGCCACAACGTGATCTGGGCAGTACTCGGCCTGACGGATGACACAGCTGGTGTCAAACAAAAAGTCTCTTTCAGAAACAATTTTATATAAATAGGTCTTTTAACAAAGAATGCATGTACAGAGTGTCCAGTTATGAGTATGGGGATCTGCCCTTCTCCATGGAAGCGGGCCCCAGCTTGCTCATCCAGCACGCCTATGCGGTCAGCTTCTCCAGCAGAGTTTCCACTCCTCTGCTAGTGCTTTTGTTTTTTTCCAACGTTGGAATCAGGCTTTTGAGTCCAGCTTTGACTTTGTTTACAACTTCCTGGTCACAGCTCTGAAGAAGGCTAGACAAAGGAAAAGGTTTGACAAAATTAAATGTCATCAAAGTGCTGAACCTGCAACACCACCATATGGACAGCGTAACCAAGCCATTGTTCGGTCATCTCCTGCAGTGATCTACACACAGTGTTTTACACTGATTTTTTAAAATTCATTGGATGAGCCCAGTGAGATGACCCAGCAGGTAGAGGCTCCCGCTTCTTACCAGTCCCGAGGACCTGAGCTCCATCTCTGGAACCAGAAGGCAGAAAGAGAACTGACTCCTGCAATTTGCTCCCTGACCAGGACATGTGTGCTGTGGCATGTATGTACGTGCAGATACCCACACCTAACAACTAACAAAGAAATGGAGTTGAAAAAAATTAAAATTCACCAAATAAATGAGAGCCAACAGACTACATTCTTAAACTACGGAAAGGCTTTATAATCTTGTGGGTGGAGTCACCGAGACAAGAAGCCATTCACTTCCTTACAGCTGCCTTAAATGGTTTGGCAGGTGTGGTGGTCTGAATGAGAATGGACCCCACAGGCTCATATATTTCAAAGTTTGGATCCCAGTTGGTGGAACTGTTTGGGAAGGATCAGGATGTGTGACCTTTGGGGTTTCAAAAGCACACACCAGACCCAAACTTGCTCAATCTCTCTGCCTCCTGCTTCCGGAACAGAAGTAAGCGCTCAGCTATTGCTCCAGTGTCCCATCTGCCCCTCTACTGCCATGGTGCTCACCGACTTACCTCCTGAAACTATAAACAAGCCCCACTGCCCCAGAAACTTTTCTTTTATTAGCTGCCTTGGTCATGGGTATCTCGTGGCTCAGAGCAGGCTACCGTCCTACCTGGGCAACTGCTGAAAAGCGAGACCATAGGCTTTATTCGCTTGCTGACACTACAGCGCCACAGGCATAGAGACAGCCAAGGAATGCTGTGAACTCACCCCAGTGAACACATGTGGCGGGCAAATCACGGAAGAGAGCGAGGGTTAGTGACCACGTCACTGAACTCCGCACCTACAACACACACGCTATGCTGTGGAAGTGAAGGGCTTTACTAACCACACAACCCAGAGCATGCTGACTGTCTACGACTCAGTCTCCTGGTCTGGAGAACAGGAGACACAACTCACCTTCTCATCCAGGTTCTTGCACACACTGGGTACAAATTCCACCACTGACAATGTGCATTTCAAGGCTGCACTCTGGTGCCAAGCTAAGCCACACTCACACTAAGCCCACACTCAACACGCTAAGACACACTAACACTAAGGCCACACTCAAGACTGAGCCGCACTCCCCCATCCCACACTCAAGACTGAGCTGCACTCCCCCTATCCCACACCCAAGACTGAGCCACACTCCTGCTATCCCACACCCAAGACTGAGCCGCACTCCCCCTCTCCCACACTCAAGACTGAGCAGCACTCCTGCTATCCCACACCCAAGACTGAGCCACACTCATGCTAAGCCTACACTCACCACTAAGCCATACTCACAGCAAGCCCACATCCAGTCACTGAGCCGCACTTAGGCTAAGCCCATGCTCAGCCACTGAGGCAGGCCCCCAGTTCCCAGAAGGCTGCTTTTTAAGGTAGAGCTTGATACTTAGTAAATATTCAATAATATGAGCCATTAAACAAAGCTGGGCTACAGGCACCAGACTGCGGGCCACCAGGCCCAAGTTCTTTAGGACCACATTTAAATGTCAACCTCTGAAACAATCTAGAAAGAGATTACTTGACATTTTCAAAAGTCCCTAGTGCCAGTGACTTCCATTATGTCCACAAAGAGGAAGGTGTGTGAGCAGCACCAAGAAGCATCCTACAGCTAAAGTGCCCTGAAATAGATCTGTCACTTGTCTTTATGTTAACACCTTGGCTAAACGGCCATATAGTACATAATATCAGTACAAGTTAGCAGCTAAACACAGACACAGTGATATGCATCTACATGCCTTGCTTTCTTAATAAATTTAAGATTATCATTAACTTTTTGTCTTATAAGCAAGAAAACCCAGCAAAGCTCAATGATTTCCCAAGTCACACAGTAGGCAGGAGCTGAGATAGACTAACTAGGTCCTAAGTTCTTAGGTGCTAGAGAACTCTACAGAGTTATTTCTCAGCCAGCATACAAAGCTTTTTCCTCTTTCCAACCAAAATGCTCCTTCCATAACTCAATAATGACTGTGGTGAACAGACAAACCCAGCATTATATATTCCCCAAAGAAAACACACACTTCAACTACAATGCAAACAGGCAGAGAGTTTGGCAAACAATCGCTATTCAAGTATCCAGCAAATTAAGATGGTTGCATTTGAAGCCACAGAACAGTTCAAGCTCTGTTTGGAACGTCCGACACTGCATGTGTCTCCAGGCAGAGCTCCGCAAGAAGCACACTGGATCATTCTTCTGTCTGCGATGAACCCACGGGAGTGCTGACCAATGAGCACTCTTTACACACTCATTTCATGGCATCACTGAGCAGAATGAAAGCATGTCAGTAGGTGCTAACATTCCGAACGCCTGGTAAAGGGATGCAAGACAAAAAACTTCCTGTCACAGCAAACGGGCTCTGGCTCTCTAACATCCACTGCAATATGAACTCACTTCTCTAAAAACAGAGAGCCTGATCTGCATGTAGTACCCATGCAGTCGAAGACCCTGAGAGACCTAAAAATGAATTCTCGCTATGTACAGCAGACCAATGGTATGCTGGAGTTTTTAACCTATTGCTTACAAACCACACAATATAGTGCACAGTTCCACAAAGAAGGTGGAAGCTTCAAACTGCAGATTCTGTTTTCTTATTGTTAGCAGACGTGCTGGTTAGTTCTGTCAATTTGATGCAAACTATAGAGTTACCAGGGGGAAAAAGAAACCTTATTGAGGAACTGGCTCCATCAGACTGGCCATGGGGGCATTTTCTTAACTGTTAATTACAGAGGAGGGCCCAGCAACTGTGCCAGGCAGGCGGGCTGAGTTAGAAAGGTAGTAGAAGGCACTGGGAGCAGACTGGCAAGCAGCATTTGTCCATGGTCTCTGCTCCAGGTCCCTCCTTGAGCTTTCGCCCTGACTTTCCTCAGTGATGGACGGGAGTTGTAAGGTGAAATAAACCCTTTCCCCTTGAAGCTGCTTTTGGCCAGTTTAATAACTGAGAATCAAACTAGGGCAGCAACACAGTAGAAGAAAAACAGCAGCTAATTCAAACAGCACACAGATGTTATAAGACAGGCATTTTTAACAATGACCTGGACATTTAAACTCAACATAGCCTTGCCCAGAGAGCAATCTGAAGCAAGGTCTCTATTACATATCTCATTTCACAGACCCTTTACCAATTCTGGAATCCCTAAAGACAATGAAAAAAACAACACTATAGTTCGGCGTGACTTAAAGAGCTTTGCGACCGTTTCCAAAGGCATATAACTTACTCATTAAGAGAAAATGTGTGTTTTGTCAAAACTATAAATCTAATGAAACTATGTACACTGTAAATGCCAAAATTCTGTGCTCTCTGACACTCAAAAGATGAGTTAAATCTGAGGACTGAAGAGCTACATTTGTTTTAAGTTATGTCTGTTTACTGTCTGTGTGTGAGCGCACAAGGCTCCTTGCCACACTGTGTGTACAGGGACTGACTACTCGGGGCGTATTCCTCTCCTGTCTTGTGGGTCTCGGAGATGCAATTCTGGTAGTCAAACTTGGTGGCAAATGGCTGTGTCTCACCAGCCCCTACATGAACTTTTGAATATTTGTCTAGACCATGAGTGATGGACAGTCCCACATTATTGGGAGTAAATCCTAGAACAAGAAGCAAAGGTAAAGGAGTGTGCGTGTGTGCTGCACGCGCTACCCACTGACCTGGAAAGAATAATAGCACCTCGGTTGATGCTGGCCCAGGACTTGAGGTTCTTCATGCCAACGTGCTCTACAAGGGTCTTTGCAAAACAGCCTGCAACATAGACAGGGACTCAGTGAGGACATGCACACTCCCAACCCGCATCTCAATGCCCTAAGTTGCAAATGTTTCAGCAGAAAAGTTAAAGATAACCCTCACCTAAAACCACTAAAATGCTAGCACAGATTTAGTATAATTTTGTAATTCTGATGCGAATTTTTGGCAGTAATTACCCAAGAAAAAGCAAATTATTTTAAAAAGCTTATTTGGTCACATCTACATTTCTTTGTAATATTTAATGATTCAACCATGACCTACTCAGAAGTAAATGTTTGACAGTGCTACTTCACATGTGGCCAAAATCGGTCCCCCTGATGTAGAAAAGTTTAACTGGAAGGAACCGATAATGTGTTTAGTGGCTAAAGAATGACCATGTGGGTTAGTCATGGCAATTTCTCTCTATGATGCTTGCATGGCCGTATATCAAAAATAATTAATTATGCCTGTGGTCCTGGCTCTAAAGTCTGAGGCAAGCATCTTATTCACTGTGTGTTCTATGTGCAACTCACTCTCAGGCAGTTCTAGTGACTGATGGAGGAAAAGATGGCCTATGTTGAAGGCAAAAATCCCAAGTAGGTACCATGCATAATAATGAAGCCAAAGATACTCATGGAGCCCACCTAGCTCTTCACGGTAAACAGGGGCAGCAATCAGCCAGTGAGGTGACCGAAACATGTTCTACACTGTGTGCACTTATTTCTAGATGCTACCAGTCCCCCATGAAGGGTGGACTCTAAGTCTTCCAATGACTCAGGTAGCCTCACTGTCCAGACCGAGAGAACATGGTAAAAGTAACACGGGCTGACTTTTGAGGATTAACCATGAGGCATAAGCATACGTGTGCATTGCTTCCTTGGGATGCTCAGTCTAAGACCCAATCAGCAGGCACAGCACTTACTGCATAAGCATTGAGAACCTGAGCTCAAATTCCTAGAACCTATGTAATGCGGAGGAGGTTATTATATACTCACTCCTATACTTTCAATGTTCCTCAGTGAGATGAGAGGTAGAAACAGGAGAATCCCTAGAAGCACAATGGCCAGATGCCTCACCTGACCACCACACGTGCCATGACACACACATTTCTATACTCACACACACATGTGCTACAAACAAAAAATTAAAAAAGAGGAAGTGATGCTGCTGGCTCCAAGCTAAGACTGACCATTTTGTGAGTGAGCTATGGTCACAGTGCTATGCTCCGACATCCAACTGTTTGCCCTGAAAGGCAGACAGAGGCAAGCTCCACCAAACCCCAAATGACTGCTCAGAGACCCACTAAGCTCTGAGGTAGTTTGTCACACAGCAATACAAAACCAGACAGACAGACACACTCATTTGTGCTTGAAAGTGACAACCACTCCAAGCCAACAGCCATCTTTGAGGACTTCTAGCATTTTTATTATGGAAAATCATTAGGAAATTCTTTGGACACTAACAACTTGTCTAACTCATTTAAACTATGCATAGACTTTTTTTTTGTTTTTAATAATGAAAGGGTTGCTTCAACTCCATATTATACTTGAATACTAGAAGCATCTTATCTAAAAACTGGAGCTAAAAACAGTCCCAAGCCATGACCTTATGATGGTGCTGCCCTACACGAATGGCCCAGCCAGCCACAGCACTATAGGTGGTCTCAAAAACAAATTCATAACCTGCCACCCCTTTCAGCCGCTGTAACAGTTCAAACAGTATGGCTGGAAAGCAGTCCACCAATGCGCTGCAGCCCAGCCCTTGACATTTAATCATTACCTACTCACAGGCTTGATTTTCACACACTTAGCAAATCCCAACGGGACCTAAATGACCAGTATAAAGTCCAGAAATGCAGAAATTCCAAAGATAAGCCACACACCCTACCTTCTCTTCCATTTTCTTTCCTCTTTTTATCTTGCTCTATTAACCATTTGAGAACGAGATGTCCCGCAGGATGCTCAGCAACATGCAGCTACAAGAGAACCCGAACCGTGTTATTTCAAAAGCTGCCATCCCTCTCTGGCCCATGAGCCTACCTCTACCCCATGTATAGACATGGATGCAGTTAAGTTTCACGGTTAAAGAAACCTTTATCCAGAAAACCCATCACATTCCCAGGGAGCCACAAGCACAGCTATGTGGGAGATCTCAGCCCCTGCAAGGTAGTTCAGCGATTAGCTGAGTTTCTGTTTGAACAGTACCACACAATGCTTTACAAATCAGGTGAACCTGCCAACTCTTCCTACGGCAATACACTGATGTGAAATACAAATACACCTCCTGGAAGAACACTACATAGTGTTTAAATACCATTCACTACCATGACCTAGTGAGCAGGCCACGAAAACATCTGCAGCTTACTTGCTGGCCTTACCAGCTGTTCTCACAGTAACAGCAGTCTCCCCTCATTTAGTATGAAAACAAGCGCTCATTGGGAGCAACATTTCATCACACATTTGTCTGATTTGCTCCAGGAAGCCAGGGGCCTGAGCTTGCCTCTTCCCATCTACATGTCAGTAGCACGCCAGGCACTCAATACCATACATCCTTTTTATTCAGAATCAAATGCATGTGGGCATTAAGCATTGCTGAGTGCCAGACTTGACCCAAGGCTAGAAGAAAAGAGATGGAAAGAGTAACTGCTGTGAGAATATGCGGGACTGTTTACTCAACTGACAGCCCCTAGCCTGTTTCCTCTAAAGGCTGTGTTCTTTATTCCCCCCAGGAGGTAAAAGCCGAAAGATCAGAGAAGCAGAGCAGCCAGCCTCTAGTTCTTACCTCTATGAAATCCTCAGACTGAAGGGGGTATCCTGTCTCTACAAGCCCTCAGCCTAAGATGCTGTTTCCTCCAGACTTAATTTCCTCTCCACCCAACCATCAATCCTGTCTCCACCTCCCCAGTACTGGGATTAAAAGTGTGTGATCCCAAGCGCTGGGACCAAAGGTGTGACAAGGCTGTGTTCTTAAGGGCCACATCCTCAATGATTGTAAGCAGACCCAGGCATCCTGTCACTCTGCTAGAGATTGGTCTGGAAGCAGATTGACTCAAACCAATTCTAGCAATGACAGGGCAGGAAAGTCGCCTGGAGACCATCTTCCAGCCAAGAAAAGGCCCCACTGTGAAGAGATGTTGAGGCTGTGGAAGTTGGCCATGAGTAGGACACAGCACTCGGGAAGATGGCAGAGAAGAGCTGAGCAGGGGAGGCAGACTCTGCCCAGTGCAGCAGCACCTCTGCATTGTGATGACTTCATGCTGCTACGACAGCACCCATTATTTGCAGCCCATGGACTGCTGATCAGAACTAGATAGACTACTAGTTTCAAGTCCCTGGAACTGAACTAAAATGCAGATGTTAGCGTTCAGCTAACATAAAGGCATGCATAAAAGTGACGTGCATGCTGTCTCTCTAATGGATTCCAAACTCTAAGGGCAGGAGTATCTTTTTAAGCATTTCTGACAGATTTATTGCTTTTTCGATTAATGAATGAAAGGCTGAGAACTCGAACAGCTTACTTTATATCCTTGAGCGATGCCAGGGATCATAATGAAAGGTTATTCTATTTAGCACATAAAGGCTTTTGTCAGACTGAGTGACAGCAGAGGTCAAAGCTTCAAAAACTGGTCATTCCCTAGAACCAGCTAGTTCTGAGCTCTGCGCGCTTACAAGCTAGCACAGGACAAAGGCCCTGTGTGATCCGGCCTCTGCCTTCCTCTTGTTTGTTTGATATTTTCAAGTGGGAGTCTTGGGCTCAGTAGCTCTCCCTTCCTCAGGCTGCAGGACCCTCCCTCCCCACAGCCCACATGCCTCTTTCTACCATTCTTGCCTGAGCTGCTAACCCTTCAGGGTTCAGTTTGGCTTTTCTGTTTCCAGGAAGGCTACCTGGGGACAAGCTTGGTCTTACACAACCCCACCGAACCCAATTTTCCTTCATAGTTTTTGTTTCAATATTAACTTAAATAATTAATATTCAAACAGTGTGTCCTCCAAATGGCAAGCTTTGGGGTGCTAGTTAGCACTTAATGTAATCAGTGACCTTAAGATGCAATGCAGAATCACACCATGTCCAAGAAAATACAAGCAAGAGTGATCAGAATGAGCAAGTATATTGTTAGAGAGTCTCATCCAGCTCAGGCAGGCTCTGGTCTCCATAGGTAGGAGAGGACAGATAACTTTGAGCTCTTATTCCTCTTGCCTCTGTCTCTCAAGTCTACGGTTTGTAGGTATGCATCAAGCTGAACAGGTTTTTAATGAGTCAAAATCAGGAAAGATTTCACAGAGAACTGTGGGCCCTGGGATGTATTAGCCTTGTACTGATGAAGGACAGGCAATAGAGAAAAAGACAGCATTTCACACTGCAGGAAGCAGCTGCAACAGCAAGCATGGACTATTTTGGAAAGGTAATAAAGGGCCAGTCACAGATGTTTAAGAGGCATAGCACATGACTTCAGGCAGTATAGAATCACTGCATTTCTGAGAAGGTCAGGCACTATATGGCGCTCTGGTCTGTTTGAATGTGCTACTGGCATTACTGCTAACACTCTGTAGTGTCCATGACTGCGGCTTCTGCAAGCCCCGTGGCTCTGCTGCCTGTACTATAATCAACTGTACATCACCTCTCCGTCCTTGCCACCAGGATGCAGTTCCACAGCTGCCAAACTGGCGATGGCATCCATGGCAGGCTGAACATCTCCCGTAGCAGATCCCAGGATGTCAGACACCAACACACACGTAGACCTGTCCAGCACCACCTCTTGCGCATGTCCTTGCAGGTGGTTTAGCAAAGCTGGGGAGATGGATTCCAAGAGCTCACGCCGGCGGATGGCGGTGTCTTTCTTACTGTCGGAATATGATGAATGAGGTGGTACGATAAATAGCAGATCTTGTTATCACAACCCTCTAGGAGCTTATCCCAACCTGGGCTACCCGCTACTGTAACTGTCTGTCCTGCTGAGGATGCGGACAGTGAGGGAGTGAAGGCTGCAGACTGGGCATCTTTCCATCTCATGATCTCAACACTGCCTGGCAAGGAACAGGACTTCAATAAAGGAAGTTGCTTTCTACACTACAGACAAACAACCCTCCCAAATCCAGGCAGTCTTAAACCAAGTAATGACAAATCAACATGCAAGACAGGACGTGTTCAGAGTACTTCATAGACTCTGCTCTCAAGACATTAAAACACATGACACCAGGAGCCTTGAAAGTAAAGCCAAACAAAAAAATCAAAATACACACTACTGGGTGCCAAGTCTGCTCAGGGGGACCTTCAGTCTGACACTGCCATTTCCTTTCAAGGTATGGTCTGAGACCGTCAAACTCTCAAGCATAACAGGGAATTCACTAAGAAGTTTTAGAGAAATAGAGGGAGAGAGGGATGCGCGTACAGAAACTTCTTGGTGCATACATCCCTCACCCAGGCAGAGGAACAGGTGCCAAGCTATCAGCCGCCAGTTACCTGTGTGCATTGCCATCACCCTTCTGCAGAAGTTCGATGATTTCTGGAACTGTGTGGGCGGGATCTCTGGGACTCAGCAAGTACAACAGGACTTTCCTCCCGTATTTGTCATTTACTATGCTGGGCAGGGAACTGATGATTTCCTATATAATTAAAAAACAAAAAGCACCCTTGCAGCACTATTTACATTCCAAGTTCAGATGGGATTTGATGGGAACGAGCAACACAACCTTGGCTATTTCCCTCCACGCACTCACTAGCAAATGTGAAGTTAATTCTGACATGTCTTATCAAAACACGAAGAATTACATTCAGAACATAGTTAATTATCTACTGTGGCTGTCATTAGTGAATAACCTGTTCGTATTAACGGATCAAACCCAACGACTTTAAGAGCTTGGAAGAGCTATCTCCACTCATGAGGAGGAGTATCTGGACTGCTGTTACTAAGGACAGCACCTGCTGTGATCGGAGCAGTAGAGGGTCACTTTGCAGGAGCACTCTGTGTAGCACGAGCCTTGATGAGGCACAGGCCTCAGAACTTCCCTGCAGGGACAGGAGAGAGGAAGCTGCCCTGTGGAGCAGGAAGTTGATACAGGCTCAGCTGGGCTGCTAATATAGCAAACGAAGGCTGTTTACTATAGTGAGAAACAGGTGTCGCAGAGGCAGAGTGTGGTCATCCACTAGCTATGTTTACAGGTCAGGATCAGAAGCAGAGATCTGACTACTCCTGACCTTGACTGCAAAGCTGTCATATCCAAAGGAAGCATACACAGTCTTCATAAAGGAAGAGACCCTCCCAAGATGACATAAACTCAGGATTGTTATTTTTTTTAAACAATTAAAAAAATGTTTTTATTGTGTGTACGGGTGTTTTGTCTCCATTCATGTCTGTGTACAACATGCATGACATACCCACAGGAGCCAGAAAAGGGTATCAGATCCCCTGCGATTAGAGTTACAGAGAGTTCTGAGCTGCTATGTAGGTTCTGGGTATTGAACCTGGATCTTCTGGGAAAGTAGCCAGTGCTCTTAGCCATGGAGCAAAGCTACTGCTCCAGTCCCTAGTCTGTCCTTAAAAACCAAACCAAACCAACCAAACCACCATTCATTACTAAATAATGATTTTAGTAGTACAAGGGGCTAAACTAAAAGTCAGTCATCCATGGCTCAGAATACAGCACAACTCAGACTCTCGTGTTCGTTGATAAAACCCCAGGCTTCCCTCAGCTTTCTGCACTAGTCCACATCCTTCTGATACCCAATGACAGGCGCTCGCACTGGCTACATGCTAAAATGGAACCGGACACCGCTTAGCGCTGAATAATCTCCCTCATAACTAGCTTCCCGAACTACAGCTGGCTCCTCATCCAGCTCTCTGAATCACCTCTGAACCCAAGGTCACACATGATTTCCACACACACATGAAGGCTTTCAGAAATAGGTCTAACCATCTAAAATGCATCCATAATTTCAATCACACCAGAAAAATGCAGAATTCATTATAGGGTGTGGAGTTCTTTTCATCATCTCAAAGTAAACAAGTCTTAAAGTAGCATTATTATCCATGCTTTCAATAATGAGATGGTTTGACTCCAACACAGGGAACCTTTAGTATGTCCTCAGTGTGCCATGAACTGACATCTTTCTCATGGCATAATGAAGAGCCACCACAGTGGACTCCACTGACAGGCCCCCCACAAGGACTACTTTCATGGCGCAGTCTGTGCACAACATCTATGCATAGACATTCAGTTCATTTGCTCTACCCATGTCCAGGCTCCATGGCATTCTTAAGAGGGCTAGTGGTTCAAAACAAAGGTGCGCACAGGAAACGTGTCCACATTTTCCATAAGGCAGAAACAAGCAACAGAAACTTGAGCCTGTAGTAAACACACTGCTGTAATAGGACATATATGGGAATGATGAAACTAGTCACAGGGAGCTAAAATCTAGTAGAATAAGCAAGAGAATTAATAGAAAGCTAAAAATAATAGGAGAGACTTAAGTACTAGACAGTTGAGGGAGGTCAGATCACTAGGAAGCCAAGTACTGTAAAGATAGGACTTTATCCAGAGGCCACATTTTTAGCTGCACTAAGGGCATGATGTATTCTCTCCATTCTCGACTCCCTCCCTCTTTATTGAACACCTAGCCTATCTCATTCATGTAAGCATCTGGTCTCTGGTCATTTCTGAGTTTATAAGTTCTGTCAGATCACAGCTAACTGCTAAAAAATGAATGAAAACAACCAAAGGAAAAAGTCAAGTGAGAGGCAGATGTGGCTGAGAGAGCAGGGCGCACTACCTGGCATTTGGCCATAGGAAACAAAGAATGATTTCAACCTGACACGTTGGTAAGACCAATTACTCTGAAGAGAACACCTAGCCACACTGGGTTTTCTTAGAGCCTGGGTGGGAAAGAGTCACTCACAGTACTCTACTGGTTAGTGTTGACTATCAGTTTGTTACAACCTAGGATCATCTGAGAAGAGTCTCACTGAGGAATTATCAGGAACAGGTTGACCTTTCAGCATGACTGTGGGTGAATCATCTTGCCTAGTAACTGATGCAGGAAATCCCAGTTCACTGTGGGAAGCTCTATTCCCTAGGAAGGTGTACTGACCAGTATAAAGAAAACTCCAGCCAACAAGCAAGAATCCATGTATTTCCTCTGTCTGTCCATGACTGTGTATGCGATATCTAATGCCTGACCTGACTTCTCCATTAGGAGGGTCAATTGTAAGCCAAATCAAACCTTTTTCCCCAAGGTTGTTGTTTTGTTTTTAAAGTTTCACAGCTACAGAAATGAAACCAGAATACCCATATATGTGATAAGAATTCTATGGAATAGCAAAAGCCAATAAAAAGGAAAAACAATTTCTGGGGTGTTCCTGTTTTTGTCACTGTTCGTTTGCTTCTGGTTTGCGGTGTTAGGGACTGAGTCAAGTCTCTCATGTGCTTTCGAGGTGCTCTGACATCAACTACACGCCCCCTCCTCCAGAAAGGGTTTGCTTTCTGTTTTTGTGATAGAGTCTTATGTACCCCAAGCTGACCTCAAAGTTGCTTTGTGACCAAGGGTAACCTTGAACTTCCTATTCTCCTGCCTTCACCCTCTAGTTTTTAAGAGTATAAGAAATACTAATCACCACCATGAATATAAAAACTACAGACTTCAGTACATTCACTAGCAGACTACTTCCTACTAGTCACTGAAAATAAACGCAACACACAAAGGTGGGAAAATTATGCTCTATAGGGCAAATCCTGTCTATGTTCATGTTCTACACACCCATCAAGCTAAGAATGCTTTTTCTTTTCCTTCCTATTTTACACTGCAAAGCATTCTTTAAAAGTATAAACAAGACAAACCATATATGACCCATAAGGCCTAAAGTAATTACCATCTAGCTCTTCACAATAAATAAATGAATAATAAATAAATCTCATTATTGAGCCAGGCTGGCCCAACCTCCAGGTTTGTTGGCCTCTCAAGTGGTGGGATTATAGGTGTGAGCCATTACAATGAGCCACGTTTTACTTATTTGTGTCAAATGATAGAAGACTAAGTAGTTGGCATATTATTCTTAGTAACTTAAATTATTTATTAAAGATATGGCATTTAAAATATGTATCAATACTTCTTCATTCCCAAACAGCAAATGACCAGGTACCCATCCCTTTCTTAGCAAAGCTGCTATGAAACCAGCCAAAGCACATGAGAATAAATGGAATTGTTTCCTTTGGAAGTATGTTCATTCTGGAGAGGAAAGCAGGTGGGCGACAGCTTGAGTTTATTTTGAAAGGTCAAAGAAAGGTACAGCTGACCAGGCTGAGATTCCAACTTGACATTCTGGGAAGCACAGATACCCTAAGTGGAGTGCTTGGCAATGCTCAACTTTCCTGGTAATTTTTAAAAAGCACCGCAACTGAATCCTTTGGTGGATGGGTGGGAAAATACAAGAGCAATGAACATGTCACAACTTTATCACTAACTCCGGGTTTAATGATACACAGAAAGGTGGAGCATTTGTCAGCGAGAGGCGCGTCCATGAGAGCTGCCTCCAGTTCGCCTTCAGGAATGTGGGTTCCACAGCTGTGGACCTCAAACAGATAAGTGCAAGAAACGAAAATGGCTTCAACAGCAACTTGAAGAGAGATAAATGGTTGGAAAAGACTAACCCAGCAGATAAATCTGGCAAGTCCTGAGGGGCACTTGTTTCCCTTGAAATGCATTTGGAGTAACAAGGCACGTTTTCGTTTTTGTGAAATATTACACAAAGCAAACTTTCAACAGGCCAGCCAGTTTCTATTTTCACAGAACAGCTTTATTCATTGCCGATTCTACGGCCTCACATCTCTGTCACAGGAATGAAAAACAATCACTAGTGATTGGAGTCAAAAGGGTCCTAAAGTCACAAGAAACATGTCAAAATATTCAGTCTGTGACACAAAGTCTTGCCAACTTGTTTCTTCCCACAATCCCATTCCCCCAAAAGTCACCATCACTTCAAGAAGAGTCAAGAATGGAGCTGGAAAGTGGCAGCGAGGGCATGAGAAACCCGCAACTGGGCTTTCCAGCTGCCGTCTAGGAAGCTTCCCCCCTCCCCCCTTCTATTAGGAATAAACTCAGTAAACACTGAGCTACCCTCACCCTGTCAGACTAGAGAGGCCACAGCACCCCCATCTGACCACAGGCTTTGCTCCACGGACCCTGTAGGAGTCTCACTTGTCAGGACAATTTCTCCAAGACTCCACATGCAAACCCAGGGTGCATGGGACTTCCTGGTGAACAGTATGTGCTTGTAAAACTAATCAGTTTTAAAAACATTTCCAATTTTGGTCATTGCTACCAATACTGCGATTTCTTGTCCCTAGTTTGGCAATCTCTCCCTTGTCCAGCCAAAACTTGTGCATACTACACAGAAGGCAGGCTCAGAGAATCAGAATGAGAGCAGGAGGGTCAGAGAGAGAAGGAGACACCCAGTTGCCACCACCATGTCTACTTTGGGGCAGCTCTGCCTGGAGTTCTGAAGTCAGGGGCAGGGATGAAGATGTTTAGTCAAGCATTACCACCGTATGGTCACTGTATTAGACCTGAGCAATCGCTAAGAGGTAAGAAGGCAGTTAGGACACCGACTTTAACAGAAGCTTTTGTTAAGGGTGTCACAAGCACAGCTGAATGGGTTTTAGGTGTTCTCTTCTCCACTAGCAGCTTAGCCAAGCACATAGGGACAGATGAACTGGACAGCTGTGCAGAGGTTGCTTGCCCACAACAAGTGAATTAAATTGTAGAATCACTAAACAAGGCAATCACCAAATAATTACCAATCATATCCAAGCACTGCTTTGCTTAAAAAAAAAAAAATTAATGCAACCTTAATCCAAAGTCAGGTATAAATGTCAAGTCATGTTTTAACCATGGCCATTTTGATCTTTAAAACAATTACTATCCAGTTACAAGGTTGGGATTCATACAGGAACAGAGCAAGTCTGTAAAATAAGACACAACTAAAGTCTCAGTAAACATGGACAAAAAGCACAAGTCAAAGAGTTTACATAGCATGTGAAATTAAACTCCAGCACTGGCCGCTGGCCGATGTGACCAACCCCAGCCCATCCCAATTACTTACTGATATGATTATCTGCTTCACAAGCTTAGTATCATCGATACAATCAAATGCTGCCAGTAAAACCAAATGCGAGTACTGGCCCTGTAAGAATGGGGAGACAGAAAGGGTTAAAAACAATTGTATGGTGGACTGGTGAACCGGCTCTTGTGGGTAAAGGCGCTTGCTGCCAAGCCTCATGACCCGGGTTCAAGCCCCAGAACCTGAATGGTGGAAGAAGAGAACAGACTTTCCAAAGTTGTCCTCTGACCTCCACATATGTGCCCAGCACCCATCTCCAACACAGAAACTAAACAACTAAATAAATAAATTAATTAATTAAAAAAAAAAACAAGATAAAGTAACAGCAAACCTAGAAAGCCAGGTATGACAGCATATGCTTTTAATCCCAGCATCTCAGGGGCATACAGATCTCTGAATTTGTGTGCAGCCTGGTCTATGCTATCATGACATAGTGATAAAAAACAAAATTTTCCTCTTACACACTCTACCCACAGAGCCTACACAACAGTCTGTCCAACCTTATGCAAACAAGGTGAGTCAAAACCACTCAAAAGAACCACCTAATTATTGAGATAAAGTTGATTTAGCAAAAAAAAAAAAAAGAAACAGAAAAACATACTGGTCAAACAGGACAAAACCTAAGCAAACATCCAATTAATGAATGGCCACTTCAAAATTTTAAATGAGACAATTAAATGAAAGGTTAATTGGGGGAGGAAAGCATGTGCATACAACTACATATAGAAACTATTCAAATTACCAAAAAAAAAAAATGGCTAATCACAGGAAGATTTATATACACATACATAAATATACATCATAAAATATATGCATACATTCATAAAACTATGGATATATACATTTTTATAAATTTTCTGTACATACACAGAAAATTCTAGAAGGCAAAACATAGTCACCCCGGGTCAAAGGACTAAAAATTATTTTATTGTAATTTGTCCAGTTGCTTTTATTGTACATTGCTGAATTTCTTTGAAAATAGCTATAGAGCAGGCACCAAAGCTACAGAGAAACCTTGTCACAAAATACCAAAAAAAAAAAAAAAAAAAATTAGTCGGGCAGTGGTGGCACACACCTTTAATCCCAGCACTTGGGAGGCAGAGGCAGGTGGATCTCTGTGAGTTCGAGGCCAGCCTGGTCTACAAGAGCTAGTTCCAGGACAGGCTCCAAAACCAGAGAAACCCTGTCTCAAAAAAAAAAAAAAAAAAAAAAAAGAAAAGAAAAAAGAGAAAGAAAATAGCTATAGATATTTAAAACCAAATAGTGAAAACAAAACCCCAAACCATATACAAAAATTGGATAAGAGCTAGGTACTGTGGTACATCCCTATAACTTATGACACCTTTAGGTATTTATTAGAGGGAGACCGGAAGACTTCTGTATGTTCGAGAACATCCCAACCTACACACTTGAGTTCTAGAGGCTACATGGTTGGTTTCTTCTTAAACAAACAGCAAAAACCCACAAGTTTCAAAACAAAGAAACAAACAAAAAAAGAAACTTCCCTAAATCCACACACACAACAAAAAGTATACCAACTATATACACCATAATGGCCCCAAGAAGTAGATAAAAATCACTGCTTGTAAGAGTAGAAAGGGGCACTCACAAACACACTCTGTCTACAATCACCTCTTTGAGTTGAACTTTTGGGGGAAAGCAGGCATCTTCACGCTGGTTAGAATGTAAAGTGGTTTTCTTCTTTGGAAAGCAATTGGCAACATTAATACAACATGCATGTATGTTCTCATCTAGCAATTTTAGCTCTAGGGATTTACCCTAGACATGCTTCCACATACATACATATATATATACATATAGTAACTGATATATATATATATATATATAATATTCATAATTTAAGGACTCTAAAAACAATTCAAGATTCCAACAGAAAGGACTGGCTAAGTGAATCATGATACAGCCATGCGATGGAACACATCAAAAACTCCTTGTTTCCACTGTCAGGCAGGCACAGCACAACAAACTGCAAGCAAGGCATTTCTGTATGAATACAGAAGTTGGCCCACAACTCAATTTAAAATGCAGACGCTGAGGTGCCATCTTTTAAAGGCACCGTCACACTGAACAAAGAGCAATGGTCATCTCTACTGAAGTCGGCAATCAGCCCATATTAATTACACAGGGGAGCAACAGGCGATCCCACAATCACATCTAGACACTGAAAAATGCTTCTCTCAGGAGCCGAAACCCAGAAACCAGCAAACACCACCTTGATCTGACTGACATTTAAGACTACCATAAACACTCCACAATAATTCTGTTCAAGGCACTGAGACAGACTTAATGCCAGGACTGAAAGAAGTCTAGATAAAATTTTAAAGACTGGAATAGTAAAATAAAAGTATAAAAACTGCCGGGCGGTGGTGGCGCACATCTTTAATCCCAGCACTCGGGAGGCAGAGGCAGGCGGATCTCTGTGAGTTCGAGACCAGCCTGGTCTACAAGAGCTAGTTCCAGGACAGGCTCCAAAACCACAGAGAAACCCTGTCTCGAAAAACCAAAAAAAAAAAAAAAAAAAAAAAAAGTATAAAAACCTCAAAACTGAACAGTAACATCTGGAATTCTAAATGACAGTTCAAATCTATCAAGTTCTGTTTGTTTACCTTCTCTCTCAGAGGTAATTCTTAAATTACAGATGTCAGATTGCTAGGTTCTGTTACCACCACAATGCCAAATTTGGAAAGGATCTCAAAAAATGAATTGGCCAATTACCTCATGTAATCAAAATTTAAAATAAAAAAATCTAATTTATTATTTAGAAAATACCTTACTAATACAGTTTAGATAGAACTTTCTATTAACAACCCATTTTTACTCAATTCCAAATTTAAGTATTTCAATTAAATGTCACACAAACTTAACTGTGAATAAAACATTCTTGTACATCATAAGCTGGAAAAAAAACACATTTCCCTTCCCAGAAGTCAGTGGCCTACCAAACAGTTGGATACTAACTCTTCCCATCATTCCCAGCCACAGAAAACCACCTGGTCCACACAGCATCTATCCTTGGTCTGAACCACTAGCTGAAGTAAGAATTTGACAAATCTAGTTGATCTCATTGGATTTTTTTTTTTAAAGAAAAAGGTTGAACAGAGAGTAGTTTCAACTCACCAGTAATTGATAAATTTACTGAATTATACAATCAAAATCACATTCACTGCCACATATAACCTAGGTTTAGCATTACTTTGCATTGCTAGCATGGAAAAATCATTCAACACACAAAGATTTCTATTATTTGCATCACGGTGTGGATGGCAATGCACACGTATGTGGGTGAGGCTCCTGTGTGTGCGTGTGCAGAGCCAGGCTCGAGGTTAAGTCCTTTATCCGCTGCGCTGCTGCCCAGCTACAAACATCCTCGTTTAGAAAAGAAACAAAACAACCACCACAAACAAAACCTCTGGTATCTAATGCTAATCCTTCAACAGATTCCAAGAAGCTAAAATATTTAATAGCTCAACTTTTTCATGACCACACCATAAATTTATACCAAGAAAACAGACCATTTTTAATTTATTACGGTTTTGGTGGTGGCAAAAATCAGTCTTAAGTTTCTGAACTACAAGCTGACATTATTTAATTAGATATCTAAGGCTTAAATAGGCAGCAGTAATCCCGTACCTAGTGAACAAGGCTGAAGACAGGTATAAAACAGGTACAAACGATCAGTCTTTATAGACCACCACCAAACAGGGCCTGGGGTGTAGTGCACAGACAGGCAGGGTACCGCCTAGAACATATGAACTCCTCTCTTTGATCACTAGCAAGACACACATATATACAAACAATTCATACGTAGAGAGAAAACTATAGTATGAACTCCATTTTGTTCAAATTAACCTAAAAAATGGGTAGAAAAGATGCGATAAACAAATGTAAACAATTTCCTGTAGTTTTCCACTTTTCCCAATAGGCACTGCTAGACTTCACGGACGTGATTCTGTCGTACTTACGTTAGCCACTTTTTCCACGTAGGTCTTCATTGTTTTCACAATCACTTTCCTGTCCTTAAAAAGGAAAAAGTGCCTCAATCAACTTTTAATTGTAGATTAAGCTGACTGCAAAGTTAATATTTACATATTATTATTATTTACATCTTCATCAGCATCATCTCTTTGTTAGTGGAAAAAACCAGTTTACAAAGCAGAATGGAAAATGGTGCGGGGTAAACCAAAACACCTATAAAGAATTATATAATTTTCAGTTTATGTCCACCCATTTTGGCACAAATATGGAACCATGAAATTCTTCCAATGTCTGATATGCCTTCAAGAATCTAACATACAGCTATATTAATGTATGTTTGTGCAATACTTACATTTGCAGTAAGTAAATGTAAGTAGATAAAACACAACTAACATTTAACAGATGAAATATGCAAAATTCTATGATCTAGATGGATGTTCACCTTTTCCTCAGAGTATTTAAACCACACAGGACACACATATGGTGCAGTTAATTATTAATTATCTCTGCCTTCCTCCCATTCTCAATATGACCATTAAATGAGAAGTGAAAGAAGAGAACATGGGTCTCCAGACCCGTGTAAGCCGAGGCTGAGTATAAATGTGTCACCTAACTGGAGGATTTCTTCCTTAGCTTTCAGTGAAGCCCCGGGAGGCCCTAACATACAGTTCCCAGAAGATGACACTTCTGTACAACTGGGAACCAAAGTTGAACAAAGTAAGACTAAAGCCGACTGACTCAAGGCTTAAAGATCAAGTCCAGAGTGCAGGTAAGGCATGGCTCTGACTTACCTTGGGGGTACCGTGCCACAAGCAGTGCATGGCCACTCTGGCGCCATCGTGTGTGTGGGCCAGGTATACCACTGCTTCCCGGATGGCTTCAATTAATTCCTAGAGAATGCAAGGCAGAGAATGAAGAGGAACCCCAGGCAGTGAACACTTCAGGTTTCAATCCTACAGCCAGCCTCTTTCTAGACACATTCTTTCCCAACAAAAGCAGCAAATGCAGCTCATAGTAATTTCTAATAAACAACATAACCAATTTCCTCTTACATCTAGTTGTAAAGTACTCACAGGTGATGTGCGATATATTTCAATGAATACAGAAACAGGAGCCAGAGTTGTGGTTCTAAGGCAGTGTTTAACAGAACAGCTGGGAAAAGAACATGCTCTCCCACATGTGAGCATAACAAACACAATCAAAACTCATTCTGACCCAAGTGTCTGGGGTTTAGTTTACCACAGGACCGGATCACCTCTACAAGTCAGATGACTTGTGCACCAAACACTTAAATAATATTTCTCAATGAAATCTCTGTGCTAACATTTAACCTTTACTCAAAGATAACCATTTTGTAAAAAGTGAAGGGGAAAAACACCATTTCTTATTTCCAAAGTCTGAGCACCCAGGATATAAATGAGCTCTGGAACCCAATTGCTACAGGCCTTCTGAATTAAAATTTTCTACTGGGAAAACTTATCCAAAGTCTGGGGAAAAAAAGGGCTGCACTTCACCCTAAGATACCGCCCGCTCCCAGGATGAATCTCAAGACCAGATTTTGGGGCGCATATCTGAACTTCAGAATTTCTCCGAAAGTGCTCTACTGTAAACGGGGTATGTATACCATAGCTCCTCCCCTCAAGGCTAAGGGGATATTGTGGAAGGGTGGGGAGGAAGATTCTAGGAGACACAAGGCAAACAGTCTCTGGACTGGACTGGACAGACCACTACATCCATGAACCCACAGCAACAGCTACTGCCAGTCAACATTCAAGCCAGGCACCCTGAGCCGAAGAGCTATTGACAGCTGATGGCTTATAGGGGAGGGAGACAATGTTTAATAGTATGGTCAGGATAGTATGGTCAGGAGATGGCCCCCAAACTGTGAATGTATGTGGGTTATTCAAAAAAAAAAAAAAAAAAAAAGATGGCAAGGAATTGGGGGCGTGGATCTGGGAGGAATGAGGATTAATAAGATCAAAACACATGATATATACACATGAAAATCTCAAAGAATTAATAAAAGCTATTGGGCTGGAAGGTAACTGGTGTGGGAGGTAACACAGGTTCCAGTTCTGTTTCCAAGATCTCCAGAGAAGGTCTTGTCACTTTATGTCCACTCCAGATGTTTGCTATGACTGAATGCTGCGTTCCACTGTCACCAAAACACTCTTAGCACAAAAACTCCAAGATCCTGGGCTCTGTACGAAAGCAGGAAGATCCTAGGAGAGCAAATGCCGCTCTTCTGGCCACAAGGTTGGGGGGCTGGAGGGTGGGTAGGCTGCAGAGAAATTATTCTACATGCTAATCGGAGGGCTTCAAAATCCCCAGGAATGTGCACTAGGCATATATGTTAAAAGATATAAGATGTGTTATCTTCGTCAGCTCTCGTGATTAGAAAATGAGAACCAATGGACAACAGGGCACAGCTGGATGAGACAAGACGAGCAAATCGGGAAGTAAAGCACGAGTTCTCATCTGTATTCCCACTGCTGACTCCAAGGGCAGTGCAATGACCTTCACTGGTCCGCTGCCTCCATCAGGTAAGGTCCAAGCTTTCATGGGCCATTTAGTGTCACACTAAGTATCCTCCCTTAACCTTTTAAAGCGGGCATTTTTTTTTTTTTAATTTAAATTACTGGAATACTGAGGAATCCTCCAATGTAGGCTGCCTTTTAGATTAGATTAGCTAGAGGACACTCCCTGGATTGTAACTAAAATGTAAAAATTGAGGGCCATTAATAAAAGTAGGGTCAATTCTATTCCTTTCCTGGGGGAGGGGAAGGCTGGAAATAAAGAGATTTAGCAGATCTGCTCAGTGCATTATTTAGGGGGTTTCTAAGGGAGAAAGGAACCGTGTGTACAAAAGCGCCAAATCTCAAGTGTGTGCCACCACGCCGGCTTTGCACTGATTCAAAGACAGAAACCAGGACTTACCGATCGAAGTTTTGGGGGTGCAAAGGTAAAAAAGTCCAAGAATACTTTATGAACCAGTGAGTGCTTAATCACAGCTTCCCTGCAAACGGAAGGGAAGACAGTCAGATCTAGCGAAACAGCAACACAAAGACAGGTAACTTAAGATCATCTAAACAAGTGAAATGTTTTTTACTAAATATAATCTGCCATAAATCAAGTTTATCTTTCAACAATGCTAAGATGTTTAGTGTGGTTTAGTGTCATCACGACTGAGAGCAGCATATGAATTTCCAGGCTCTATAGCAAGATGATGCACTGGTCCCAGCAGGTTCTACCTCATCAGAACAAGGACAGCTGCAGTGTAGCCCCACCCCCAGTATTGGATACCTCATTAAAAATTCACAGGTAGACCCATTACTCGTGGTTATTTTCTGTCAATCATTCTGCAAAATGTCTCAGAATCATAAATAATTTCAGCAGCAGTACGATTTGAATGAACGACAGCAGTGCCACCAGCAGCGACAACCCCTAATCATCTACACCCCAATACGATGTGTGGTAAGTTCAGGAGTGCAGTGCTAGCTGATGTTCAAGATCAAGAACATGGAAGTTCACATAAAACACGCAGACACACTACAGAAACGAACACCTTGATGAACAAAGCACTCCTCCAAGGGCTTTGCAAATATTTTAACCTATTTCATCTTCATAAAAACCTTACAAATAATGTGGTATTATCACTTCAGTTCCACAGGTCTGGAAACCAGGCCCAGAGAGGTGAAGTTGTCCACGTACACGCAGGATTAGGGGGTAAGGGGACATGTTATCAGGAGTCACAGTCACCCTGCCTGGTCCCAGCAGCTTTGCTTTGCTCCCAACCATTTTGTAAGGTACCAAAGACGTGGTGACAGCAAGTACAAACTTGTCTATAGTGCAGTTTAAACAACCAACAGGGTAAACTACTTAACATACAAAGGCTCAGTCAACACTTTGAAAAAAAAAGGTTTTATCACTTTAAAAATGTTGATAAGCCACCATAAAAAGTTAGCCAATAAGATACAACATTAAGAAGAGCCACATCTACCTGCATCAAGAATAGTTTCAAACAAAATGTTTTATACTCTTATTTATGCTAGATTATTAACAGTGTGGAGGAAAATGTCTCCTCTCTGGCAAGGATTCTGTAAAATGTGGCTCCTTCAAAGACCTATTTCAATCTGTAATAAAAACCCGTCTTACTTTTGGGCCATGGGAGTCAGAATCTGCTTCATCTCATCCATAATAAGCTCCAGCTTTCCTGGCTGCACCTCCAGCACCTTGTCCAGAGTTGGGTGATCAGCCGACTGAAACAGAACAATAACCAAATGTCTCCCGATGCCATCACTTCCGGACAAGTAAGAACTCGAGCCACGTTAAAACAAGTTTAAAGTAATTTTGTGATGTTTTCCATTTCTAGAGTGAATGCCCACAGAGTAACTCCTCGTGATCTGATTCCCTGCCTGCACATCTGCCAGTGTGTGAGCATCCCTGCAGAGGGTCAGCTCTAGCCATGGATATAAAACCTGCTGACACTTAAGACTCCCCATAAAACAACAAAGTATTTATATATGATCCATACGATCCTTCGGTATATTTTAAACCATCTCAAGGCTACTTACATGACATAACAAAACACAAATGCTCAATAAATAGTTATTATACTATGTTGTTTACAGAACAATAAGGAACATAATCTATACATGTCCAGTACAGACATACTTTTCATTTCTTCCCCCTTTGGTTTTTCAATAGAGGGTTTCTCTGTGTAGCCCTGGCTGTCCTAGAACTTGCTTTGTAAAACAGGCTGGCCTCGAACTCACAGAGATCCACCTGCCTCTGCCTCCAAAACGCTGGGATTAAAGGCGTGCACCACCACCACCCAGCTGTGTCCCAAGGTTTGAAATAGGTCCTCCAGCAGTACTAGTCCCATCACTGGTTGGTCCCAGAATCAACTTCTGTATTTCAGGTTCCTAGAACCCTCCCTCTCCAGATCCAATCCAGACAAAGGCAAGGCAAAACTGGAAAGAAACTGGAGACAGTCACAAAAGGAGGCGCAGTGCCCCTCGGCCAGAGCTGGCTACGGAGCAGCGGTACCACTCGCTCACTACAGCAGTCTTTGATCTCACTGACTTCAGGAAGAGACCACTGAAGCATCGCATACACAGCTGGAAGCAATAAAAATAGACCGATCTAAAGACAGCCTTCTGAGGGAGAAAGCACCGAGTGACCACTTGTTCCCTACTGCAAGGACATAATCCAAGAGAACAAAAATACAAATAAAATCCTGAAGGACTAGCTTGGTAAAAACACATCTCATATACAGGACATTGACACTTAATGACCACACAGAAAAATAAATACACAGGGTAAGAACTTGTAGAAAGGGCACCTTGTAAAGCTGAAACGTGTTCCCATAGAGCTCTTCTGTCAGCATGTTCCTCTGTTCCAAAATGGCCTTGTCATTGTACGCATACTCCACGATGGCCGATGCCTCCGAGTGCCGCAGCATCTTCCTCACGTGACCTTTAAAACTTCTGATTATCTCTGCTATCTGAGGTTTACTCCTAAAGTCAATAGGAACACAGAAAAAGTAAGTGAGAGAAGGCTGGGTAACAATACAGCCACGCTTACTTCTCCAAAGGCCAACTCATCAGTATTGGTGTTAGAGGGGAGTTCTCCTATGTGGGGAGGCTGGTAGTGAGCAAATTTTTAAGGCTTAGAAGTAGGCTATAATCCTTGGTGAGAAAGCCTGGCTCTGCTAACCAGCTCAACGAGCCAAGCAGATTTTTTTCTTAATTTATTATGGGCAGCACTGGGGATTGAACTGAGGACTTCATGCATGCAAGGCAAATAAATGCTCTATCACTAAGCTACAGCCCCAAGCCTATGGTCTTACAACTTCTCTAGGCCTCAGCTTCTTCATTCACAAAATAGGAGCGCAGCTGCTGTGAGAACTGGACGGACTAAGATGCATCAAGAATGGTGACCAGCACACAGAAGGTGCCCTGGTCGTTCCTTAAACTAGCCCACAAGGAAAGTTAGGAAAGGACAGTCAAGGAGGAAACAGAAATAAACTATTTTCTTTAAAAAAAAATTATTCTAAAGCATTTGAAAAGCTAATAATAGCCAGGAATGGTTAGGAAAAAAATGTTATCAATTGTATGTCACTTATTTTTTTTGCTGCTATCACATCTGGTACATCTCACACCAGAAAGGCTGGTCTAGCTAGGTACCAACAGCATGTCATTATAAAATCATCCTTGACACGTGCTGACACAATGACCTACCGCAGAGTCTGCTCACCTGTCCCTCTCAACTTTCTACCCCGAATACTAGTAATCAAAGTTAATTATCCCAATGCTTTGTTCTTTAACTTAAATATATGAAACAGGACCTCAACAATGGGAGAAGGCAGCACCATGATCTTAGTTGGTTTCAGTTATTATTTTAAGGTGTGGTGCTCTAGGAAGACCACAAGTGTCTGGAGGCGATTACAAAGACCAGAGATTTTAAAGTAGCATTTGGGTAACAATGAATCCACAAAACCAAAAGCCAAGGGAAAAATTACACTTTATACCAACTTACCCATACATGAGAAATTTCTTGACGATATTCCTGGAATATTTGGCTTTACTTAGTTCAACCAAGTCACCTGGTGGAGAAAACAAAACATCCCAATGACCTGGCTTATTCACTTCAGTTCTCCAGGAAAAAAAAAAAAAAAAAAAAAAGGAAAGAAATAAACACACACATGATTCTGGAACACAGCTCACTCTACTTGGCTCAGGCAAAGAAACAGAGCAACAAAAACATTCTTGAAGAAAATATGAAACTACTCTCCAGAATATCCTTCAGCCTTACAACTTTATCAAAAACTATAAAAATACAACAATACCTTGCAATTCTTCAAAAGCCTGCTTCCTCTGCTCTTCATTCCCATACTGGATGAAGCACTGGATCACGCGTGTTGAGTCGTGTGCAAAGGCAATCTGTAGGCAAACAGTTGGGACTTTCTAGACTCAGACTGTCTGAACCAGCTTGTTTCTACTAGTTACACTATTTCTTACAACGTACACTTTTTTCAGCTTAAACTGCACTCGCCTGCTTGAGACAGAGATAAGTTAATTATGTAGTGAAGTACTGTCTGGCTTCACTTCCTATCACATTTCATAGCTGAAACAAATGCAAGAGACAGAAAAGTCTATCACCTTTGAAATTCCAGTCCTAATTGAAAGTCCACTCACAAGGTCTACACGGACTGTGCTTTCATGGCCTTTAAGGCTGCCAGGCACAGATGTGGAGCAGACCAGTCCTGAAGTGCTGTTGCCAAATACACAGGACATGCTTCCCGAGAACCGAGAACCCGGGATTTCTTTAAGAGTTGGAACCGCAAGCACAGCATACTCACAGTTTTGATTTTCCCTTGGATCAGCTTCTGCAAGTCACTCATCAGCTTCACTCTCTTTCCCTTGTCACAGTCCTTCCTGCAGAGGAAGCGCAGCCGAAGCTACTTGAAACACGAAAACCAAATCGCATGCAATACATGTTCACTAGTTCAGGGTGGTTTCTCTGACATTAAAATTATTCTGGAGCAGTCAAACAAAAGTAATTTTCTCACAGGCAGAAACTCATCTCACAAGGTATAATTTAATGCATCAATCTAAATCTTAAGAGCCAGAACCTCAGAAGCAAAGAAAAATAATAGAACAATCTAAGATAGCAAACATCTCAAAACCTAGCTGATAAGAGATTGTCCTTCATTTTCTGAGAAATCTTTCAGGATAGCTATCAAATCCATTTGACTCCCGTCATTTCCATAAAGCTATCTGACACTATCCTAATGATTGCATACATTGCTGCACTCAGCGGACACCCACACTGCTGCCGGGACAGGGGCTGAGCATGCATTAAAAAAAAAAAAAAAAAAAAACAGGTGCTGTCTGATGTGTAGGACGCCTGCCTGCTTACAGGACAAATCTTAGTGTTTCCCTAGTCTTGGCCAGACTAATAACAGCACTGTCAGGCGCCAGTACCTTCTCAAGCTCTCCCAGATGTGCTTCGCTCGAACCACAATGTCATAGTTGGTCTTATCACTGAGCTGCCTGCTCTGCTTCAGCTCCTTCTTCTTCTTTTTGAAGTCATCCCATTTGGGTTTCTTGGCTGCTGATTCTAGAATTAGATTCAAAGCATTTAACATTCCGAATACTATACAAATATGAATTTAGTACAGAGGGTGGTCATCAATGTTCTACAAGGTGAAGATATAAGCTGGTAGTGAGGCTCAGTGGTAGAGCACACGCATGATGTGAGAAGGCCATATTCTATCTGTTGCTTTCATTGATTAATTAATAAAGAAACTGCTTGGCCTGATAGGTCAGAACATAGGTGGGTGGAGTAGACAGAATAGAATGCTGAGAAGAAGGGAAGTGAGGTCAGACAAGATGAAGCCAGCTGCCAGGTCAGACATGCTGAATCTTTCCTGGTAAGACACCACCTCATGGTGCTACACAGATTATTAGAAATGGGTTAAGCAAATTATGAGAGTTAGCCAAGAAGAGGCTAGAGCTAATGGGCCAAGCAGTGTTTAAAAGAATACAGTTTGTGTGTTGTTATTTCGGGGCATAAGCTAGCCAGGCGGCCGGGAGCCAGGCGGGAATGCAGCCCCGCCGCTCCTTCTACACACGCACTTCAATACAGACATCAAAAATAAAATAGAATCGAAAGTAAAAAGCCACTCTTCTGAGAGCTGTTGCGCATTGTTTAATTCTTAGAGTGTGAGGTAGGTAAGTCTTTGATCACCCCCTCCATGCTAGGGACCACACATTAAATCATTCACCCAAGACCACCTGGGGCTAGAAATAAGATACAAATCCAGGGACAAGCTACAGGTGCCTTTCACTCATGACAATACATAGCAAGCTTCTACAGATTGATGACAGAAACATTGAGTATCTACCTATTCCTGCATCTTTGAAATTTAATTATGTTATCAATTAAACAGTAACAAAACCAACAAGATAGATGAAATGAATATTTCACTAGAGTATTATTTATATGAGTATCTCCCCCCAAATTTTTTGGAATTTAGTTATTTCTATATATTTCCCTATCTATGATTATAAAATTCACTCACTGCAAAAAAAAAAAGTAAGAAAGTAAACTGAGTCATACGGAAACAGAGGTATAAATACCAACTATTTTCTTCTTGCCACTTTCCTTCTGTTTTAATCTTTAAAATGCAAGAATCTATATTTAACATTATTAGTCTCTTCATTCCCCATTAAAACTACCAGACAAACTACAAAAGGAGGGAAAAGAGAAACCTGGAACAAATATTGGGCCTGGGGCAAGGAAGAAAAAACTAAAAACACAAAGAGGGAAAAAAACCCACACAAAACAGAGCAGGGACTGCAACGGGGAAAGGTCTTGGAGACACTGAGAAACAACAAAATTCCCATTCCTCTCCTGAACCTCAAGCATGCTGTCCCTCCTACAACAAGTAACCTTAAGAAAACTGAAGACTAAGGAGCAGACCGGAAGGCTAGATAGAAAATGTGCCAGGCAGTAATCTCGGCGGATAGTTAGGGGGCACTGTAAGAATACACACTGTAGTAGGGAAATAAACCGAGAAAACACATCGGGACAGGATGGGATGTGTAGGTCAGTATGAAGGAGCTATTCGCTGGAAACCAATAAGGGACAAGGCACCATGGGGCCATGATGTACAACCGGGCATATGCTGGTGAGGAGTGAGTCCGTGGACATCGTGAGAGAGAGAATGGCATCTCATGTCGATGTCAAAGAGAAACCCCAGGAACAATTCTCATCAGGGAGCAAACTGTCCTGAAGGAATGAAATGGCAGGATCCACCAGGTGATACAGCGCATCCACAGCTACTGCTGCATGGGAACCATCAGACGAGTCGATCATTAGCCTGGTCTGGGTCCCCGTGAGAGCCGAGTCTACAGAGCTCTTAATTCAGCATGCCTGACACCTGACCTGGAGAACTGTGTCTTAAGGCCAGCTTCTACGACTAGCTCACTGACTTTAAAACTACCTATCCCCCAACACAATGAATGAAAGCTAGCTGGACATGACAGTGCATGCAGGTGGATCTGTGAGTTCAAAGCCAGCCTGGTCTACAAGGTGAGTTCCAGGCCACCCAGAGCTACACAGTGAGGCAGTGTCTTAAAAAAAAAAAAAAGAAAAGAAAAGAAAAAAAGGTAAATATCTGATGAGCGAACAAGGAAACTCAGCTTGGCATTCAGAAAAGAATGTTTTCAGTTCCCTGAAAAAGACACAATTCAGGTTAATTGCCCAATTATCTGGCAAAAGAAAGAAAGATTTCTAAGCATGAGAAAGTTCAAAACATTTTGGATTCATTTTACTCGTGTTTTGCTTGTATGCATGTGCGCGTCCCACAAGTATGCTCGGTGCCGGAGGTCAGAAGAGGACACTCAACACCTTGAACTGGAGTTACGGAGGGTTGTGAGGCGCCATATAGGTGCTAGGAATCGAACTCGGGTATTCTGCAAGAACAGGTGCTCCTAACTGCTGAGCCAGCTCACCAGCATCAGAATGAGAGATTTCAGGAAACATGCTGTTGTGTACTTTAGCCCACCCACCCCCAATATCTCCTTCCTTCCACTCCAAAACGTTGCTTTCTAGGAACAAGGACAGGCAGCCTCTGACACAGCAGAGGTCCAGCTACCCACTGGCCCGGGAAGGCTTCTGCGAAGACTCTAAGAGCTAGACTTACCATCACTTTTACCATCTGGCTGGAATTTCCTCTTCTTGTTGAATTTATTTGGCTTCTGGAATTTGTCCTTTGGTCCTTTGCCCCCCTGTGGCTTGTTCTTGAACTGTTTCACACCCTTTTTGCCAGGTTTGGTGGCGCCTTTCTCAAAGTTCTTAGATGTGACTTTAGGCCCGCCTTCCTTACCAGCTTTCCTCGGGATGGTCTTTGAAGAACTGGAATCTAGTGATGACATAGGTTCATATTAGTTCACTGATCATGAGCCTAAAGCTCTGGTATCCATTCAACTGTATGCTGCAGAGAACCACAAGCTTTTCAACAGCCTTACTCTCAAATATACATTAACCCTTTTGAATAAATTGGTATTTAAATAGTCAAACCAAAATTAAGAGAAAACTCTTCTAATCAGAAAACTGAATAGGCTAAGCAGGGGAGTGGTAGCTCACACCTTTAATCCCAGCACTCAGGAGGCAAAGGCAGGCAAATCTCTGTTAGTTCGAGGCCAGTCTGGTCTACAGAGTGAGTTCCAGAACAGCAAGGGCTACACAGAGAAACCGTGTCTCAAACCCCTACCCAAAACAAAACAAAACAAACCTATATAGGTTAGTCGTATAAACACTGGAAAGTAGAGGAATTAATAATAAGCTATAAGTTACCTCCTAGAAATAAACAATATGATTAGCATGGCATATTTCTGCAGTTTTAAGCATATGCTAGATAAAATATTATGTACCTTTCCATTTTGTCTTATTAGCCCTATTATCAATATCTGTATTAAAATCTCAATGACCAATAAGAGTTCAGATAAGAACAAAATGAACAGTTACTGAAATTAAGAAAGCGTATCATAGAAATGAACTAAAATGTACTTCTGGAAATGTCTAATTTTGAGAAAAAAATTAAAGTCTATAATAAAAGTATTTGGCTAAAATTTTTAGTCTAAAAGCTTATACACATCTAACAAATAGGATGACAATAACAATAGATATGCCTTAAGACCATTACAAGGGAAAGCGGAAGACTGCCTAGCACACAGTTATCTCTATGTGCCTGGATTCTTCTACTCTGTGACACTGACCCCTGATGGAGAAACAGAGACATTACCGTTTGGAATTCAGAAGGCAAAAGCTGAGCGGACTCCCAGCCCCAGCTCCTCAAGCAGTAAAAGGCAATGCACAGCAAATGAGAGGCCACATACACCGCTGACACGGAGGATCTCTTACAAATAGAGCATGCCTCAATCATTGCGACAATTTCTTGAAAGCTGAAGTTCCACAAGAAATAGGTTATCTTGTGGACGGTAGCGGTGACTTCCTTCTACCATGTTTACTGCAATCCCAGCCCACGAAGAGGGCGGCACCAGCTACAAACCTTGCCCCCCTAAATCACATCGTCAAGGTAATCAGCGCATGTAGGCAAGCTCTCTTACCACTGTTTTTATGAAATCTATTCTTTCCCTGTGCTGTCTTTGGCCTCTGTCCCGTGAATTTTTTCTTCTCTTTGACTTCCATCATAGCAAGTCTGGAAAACCAAAACCAACAACAGTCATGAAACAGTCAGTGCAGCATATAGTCCTTGAGGTCAGACAGTATAAACCATCCAGCATAGCCTGGGGGTTCTCAAGTCCACCAAGTACACATGTACTCTACGACAATAAAACAGAGGGCGGAAAAGACACCAACACAAGAACTCAGGACATGTACACGCCCTGGCTAGTGTGTGACACTCCTGGAGGCAACACCGAAGCATCAGCACTGGCTACAGATCACTTTAAGGATAAACACTACTGTCTGAAGCTTTTAATGGGAGGGCTTGCTGATGAATCATCATTTGATTTCTTGGGCATCTACCTTACAAGGTCAAGAATCAGCAAGGTGTATTTAGCACATATTGCAACTTAATGAGAGAAAATCCAATAAAGCTAAAACAAAGGCTACTGGACAACTGTTTTACAGGCAGCTGGATGACTGGCTGACCTCCAAGTCACGGAACTATTTAGTATTTATTGGGAGGGACATGCCCAATGTTGTCACCTGTTGGGTTCAGTGGCCTTCACTGAGCATATGTAAAATAAGAGCCCTCACCAACTGACAAGCTGTGCAAGCAGAACATATGTGGATACAAAGGCAAACGCCACCAGGCTCATGTCTACATTCTGAAAAGTAACATGCTCGCCCACTTCTAAATGACCATAAGGGTCAACTGCAAGAATTCCTAGAAAGTGTTTCCAGATTAGACACTTCCATTCACGAATTAATTTCCTGCTAGATATGTTCACACACCTACGATTTTAGCTTGAAGAGATTGAGGCAGAAGGATCATTGTGAGTTCAATGCCACCATGGCAACATAAACTGGAGGCCAATCTGGGATACACAGTAAGATACTGTTTCAAAAAAAAATGATTAATTTCTCAGGACACTAGACTGTCTTGGGAAGAAAAAAAAACAGGGTTCCAGGTTAAATATTTGAGGAATAGTAAATTAAACAGTAATAGTCAGCAAGTAAGAAAAGATTTTCCAAGTTCTTTTTTTTTTTGGGGGGGGGGGTCGAGACAGGGTTTCTCTGTAGCTTTGGATCCTGTCCTGGAATTTCCAAGTTCTTAATTTGCTACTATGAACTACCCACTGGAACACTGCCCTGGGTTCAATGCCCAGAACCCCACAAAAGGGTATAGTGATGTGTATCTAAATTCAGTACTGGAGCCACTCAGTATCCTATGGGCATTTTAAATCATAGTCACTTTATCACTCTGCAAGATAAAACACTTGCATTTCTGCATGCAGGTTTCATGCAGGGACCACATTCTAACCAACTGTGCCACTGGCCCTTACATGTAGGTGTCTAACTATATCTTTATTTACATACTAAGCCTGCATATTTTATTTTAAAACAATGTGTCTTACAGAAGAGTTAAAAAGATAGGGAGCCTTTAGGTCATTTATCCAGCATCTCCTCTTGTTAACATATGACATTGTAATGAAACTAAAAAAATTAACACTAGTATAACAAGGTTTATTTGGGTATCAATTTCCTATCCATGTCCTCTTCCTATTCCAACATACAGTTAAGCAAGCCATCATGCCTCCTCTGTATTTTGCAGGTTATGTCCCCTTTAAGATTAAGATTTATTATTAGGCCAGACAGTGATGGTGCATGCCTTCAATCCCAGCACTCAAGAGGCAGAGGCAGGCATGTTCAAGGCCAGCCTGGTCTACAGAGCAAGTTCCAAGACAAGCTCCAAGCTACTGAAAAACCTTGTCTCGTAAAACAAAAAACAAAACAAAACAAAACAAAAAAAAAAGATTTTCACCATTAGACTGAGGTTATGCTTGGAGTGTTTGTGTTCTCACAGCACCATAGGAAATGTAGCAGTCATGATTTTCTCCTGAAGTTAATCAATCTTGATCACTCAGAACAGTATTTACCAAGTTTCTTCACTTCAAATTAACTGTTAGCTAACCCAAATGCAAAGACAAGCATATTAGGTTTTTCCTTCCTAGACCTACAGCCCTGTGTACCCGGACACTGGTTGATTTTGCACATAACCGGCACCTTACACTTAAAACACAATTCTCTGCATTCCCACTGCAAACCACCTCTAGGGCAGCGCATCTCTTTCTCTCCCTGCCCATTCTCACCGTAGCCAATGGGCCATCATATATTTTACTGCTCAAAGAGAAAGCCCAAGCATTGCCCCTGATATTTACTTCTTTGTGTGTTAATCATCTTGATATTCCCTTAAATACCTTTATCTCCACTACCAATACTCAATACAAACCAACAAAAATCTCCTTACCGAACTTGCAAATTAAGTATCTTTTTGTTTTTAAGAGAATCAAGGCCTGTCACGAGCCTCCCCCTCGCCTTTTTCTAAGAACCTTTCAACATTGTATATGCTTAGGAACACAAAGAACAATGCTTCCCATTACACGAGAATACAGAAACGACACCATGGCCTCCAAACTTCTACCTTTCCCTTTATCCTGTCCGCGGGACTTCTAACTCGGACCTCCGGGACTTACCCCATAGCCCTAGCTTAAAACACTCTTGTCTCTCATCATGCTTTAGGTCTCAGTTTATGGATCACTTCTTCGGTTTTTCCTGCACTACTCCTATGGACAAAGTCTGTCTGTCACAGGACGGGCAGGGTGACCGTGACCCGCAGCGGCCGGAGTTTGAAAGCGAAGCTCGTTTTCCTAGTTCTGCGCTAAGCAACGTAACTGAGAGGGTTTAACCCCTGCCCTCGCCAGGCTCCCGCCAATCCCCCAAATCCGAGCCATAAAAACCAGCGGGAACGCCGCCGTCGTGGCGGATCTGAACTCGCCCGCTCGCCCATGACCCCGCAAACTCTCCCCGCTCCAGAGCGGCTGGCGGGAGCTTGCACCGCACAGCCTGCAACACTCATCCCGCAGCACTCACCGTACACGTGGGGCAGAAGCTCGCAGCCAGCCACTTTCCGTTGCTTCCGCTTCCGCGTTTTGCCCCGCCCCGAGTCCTCTGATTGTGTTCTTCCGCCTCGGTGCTTGGGGTCAACGGACGGAGCGTGAGAGGAAATACGAAGTTCGTAGTTTCTATTGGTCCACCCTCGCCACACCTCCTATGCTGGACTGCGCGAGGTTTGGCCCTTGAAGGGATCCGTCCGAGGGAAGACCAATCCTTGGCGCGGGAAAGTGACGTTTGAGCCTGCGGATTCTGGGAAAGCCTCAGGCTCTCGCGAGGGTCTCCCCTTAACTCTGCCGCCCCGGATAGGTTGGCGTAGCTCGTGTGTTGGAGTGTGTAGGTCTGCGTCTCTTTTTCCTCCTGAGGGATAAAAGCTCTCCCGGAGTCGGTTCTAGTGTGATCCTGTTAACAAACCCCATCTTTCCCGTATTACCCACTCTCTGAATCTCTGGGCAAACTAGTCAGTCCCTCGGCAATCAACCTAAGTGTAAAGAGCGGAGCCCAGTAAGTGACCGTGCAAAGCTTTCCATAGGGGTTTGGAGTTTCAAACGCGACCCTTTCTCGCACACTTTCTTTTCTTCCCCCTTAGGATATGTATTTACGCTATTGTTCAATTCTACCGAGAAAGCAAAAATCGTGAGGCTGGAGAGAGACTCAGTATTTTCTCCTCTTGGAGAGGACCTGGGTTCGAGTCCCAGCACCTGCATGGCGGGTCTCTGTAAATTCGGTTCCAAGGGATCTCACGACCCCTTCTGGCCTCTTGTGACACCGCACACACTTGGTGTACTTGGACATGGAGGCAAAATACTCATACACATTAAAAGAAAACCGAACAAACTTGATCATGCTGAACAAGAGAACCGTATTGCCTAACGGCTTTGAAATACAGGCGTTGGTCGGGCGGGACCCCCTTTGGAGCCCTAAGGAATGAACGAATGTCCCATGTATCTGCAGCATCTGGTGGCCCGGGCGATCCTTGGCTTATAGTTACCTGGTTTGGGCCCTCTGCTTTCCTTTCTTCTGCATCTTTGTTTGTTGTAAGAACGCTTGTCCTTTTGTTTGATAGCTCGAAAACAAGCTTGGAGACCATAATCCCCTGTGGACCCTGCCTCCTGTGTCTCTAATAACACAACTATTTTAAGAAGGTGGAATACACCATAGTTGATCCTTCTTAGAATTAACATGCAAAGAGGAGGAAGGATGAATCACAACGGCCTCTCAATATTTAAAATACCGTATTATACTGTTAAAAGAGGCTTATGAAAATTCCTTAAATGCTACATGAAAGGGATGGAGTAGCAGGGCTTTATTGTGGTCCATCGAGGAAAGGCAATAAATGTCCTGGTAAAGTATGGCTAATTTATTAATTTTTTTTTACTTTAATTAACAAAAATGTTGAGTTGAAGATTTTCTGACTCAGGGACCTGAGGCATAACTCTGGTACTGGGTGGAGACATACTCTAAATTGATGCAAAGATAAATTTAGGAAAATGTATTAGCCCCTCCACAGTTAATCCAAATGGGCCTGTCAAACTTCTGGGCAGGGAATGCACCTCAGAAAGCTATCTGTTCCGGAAATGTAACAAAATATGATCAACCTAAAGGCATGTTAAGATGGGAGGCAAAACTTACACTTATGAATATCCCAGAAGTTTCTCCCCCAAGACAGTTGCTCACCAACCCTCACTCAGCCTGCTTGCTTTCTGAATTACAACTAACTTTTCCATCTCCTTTTTTTTTACTCATTTTGTAAGCAAGCCCCCAATTAAATGCTTTCCTTTATAAGTTATCATGGTCATGGTGTCGTTTCACAGCAATACAACGGTGACTAAGACACTGACCTTAAGAATTTCTGACATTCCAACTCACTCAGTAACTTGCCCTTTGAGACATTCAGCTTGAGAAGCACAATACATAAGCTAGGGCAGTTCTCTGGCTAGAATCCATACTTACATCTCAGGTCCCCATCCCACTGCTCAGCACACAGATTTCACAAATACTTGTCTGCCTTTGTTGTGACAAGTTCATCCCCCTCCAAGTGTGTGCAGGGCATGAGAGTAGAATGGAGACTGGGGCGTGCAGGTCTTTGAAGGGAGACGGGAACGAAAGGAAATGATGGGAGATTTGTGACAGGAAACCAGAGTAATATTTGAGAGGAAGGCAACCAGAAGGCAGATTTTTCTGTCCCACCAGCTAGCTCCCAAATGACGTGGAGTTTTATTAATTATGAAATCTTGGTCAGTATCTTAGGCTTGTTTCTAACTAGTTCTTATAACTTAAATTAACCCGTATCTTTTAATCTACATTCTTTTACATGGCTCGGCTACCTTTATTTTGTAAAGCCCATGCTGCTTGCTCTGCATCCCCGCATCTCCTTGTGACTCCACCTTTTTCTTCCCAGCATTCCCTCTGCCCCGAAAATCCTGCCTAGCTGTTGGCCATTTGCCTTTTTATTAAACCAATCAAAGTGATACATATTCACAGTGTACAAAAAGATTTTTTCACAACAAGAAAGAGAAGGAGAGGTGCTATGCAGAAAACATTGAAAGGTAAATAAAAGCTATATATACACAAACTTATGTATAAAATTTCACAATGAAAACAATTGCTTTTTATGCTAACTTTAAAAAGAAAAAAGTAATTTTGAAGGTGACCTTTTGTCATTTAGTGAAGAAAGGGAATACACTGGTTTCGGTTCCAATAGCTGAATTCCAAATCCAATGTGAACTGCTTTAATTAACTAGACTCTGTCTATTATTACTTTCTTTGGGGGGGGGTGAGACAGAGTGTAACAGCCCTTGCCATCCTAGAACTCACTTTGCAGACCAGGCTGGCCTAGAACTCACAGAGATACACCTGCCTCTGCTTCCTCCTGAATTCTGGTTTAAAGGTGTATGCCACCACAACCAGCTTCCATTAGTTCTTTGATAAATGTTGAATAGAGGAGAAAAAGAAACAAGAACTCAAGGCCTGCAGGAGCCTGGTCTGCACTGTCTCCTGAGCAGACACTGCAGTGAGGATCTGGATGCTCAGAAAGCCCGGACAGAAAAGGAGTTACAGGACACACTCCACAAGACAGTCTGGGAATATATGTCTTCAATTCCTGAGACAAGCACCCCACCTTTTGGATGACACATCTAAGAAACTGCTTACATGTACACACTTAACTCATTTGCCTGTTCCTCAAGGAGAATAAAAACTTGTTATATACCAAAGCCCAATTATTAGTAGTGATGCATTTTAAATCAACTCTCTTAAGCTGCCAATGTGGATTAATATAGAAGTTTTGTTTGTTTGGAGTAAGAAAGTTTTTCATTTTTACAGAATAATACAAAAGAATTACATTCTCTGATTTTGTTTCTCACCCAGTAACTATCTATTCTTCATCTAACAATTTCAATGTAGATCTTCATATTTATAGACATCTTTGATGCTATAAAAGATTATAAAAGTTTCATATGTGGTTGGTGTAGGAGTTCCTTCTGTTTGTGTGTTGCTGTCATTGGATAATGAATAAAGAAACTCCCTTGGCCTAGTTGCTAGAACTTAGGTAGGCGGAATAGACAGAACTGAATGCTGGGAAGAAGGGCAGAGTGGCAGATGCCATGGACCTCCTGCTTGACGGATGCTGGTTAGAATCTTTCCGGTAAGCCACAGTCACATGGTGACACACAGATTTATAGAAATGGATTAAATTAAGATGTAAGAATTAGCCAATAAGAAGTTAGAACTAATGGGCCAGGCAATGTTTAAATGAATACAGTTTCTGTGTGATTATTTCAGGTGTAAGCTAGCCGGGCGGTCAGGATGACAAGCAGCCTGCTCCTCCTGTTACACGTGGTTAGATGAGTTTCTATCCCAAATGTAGGTCATTACTATAGCCATTAGAGTTCAGAGCACTGATATCCTAGTCTGCTATGGAATAATCCTTCTGTACACTATGTTGCTCTCATTGTTAATAAAACACTGATTGGCCAATAGGTAGGCAGGGTTTGGGGTATAGAGAGAACAGTGGGGAGGAGGACAGAGTCATGGGGAGTCACAAACCAGACAGAAGAAACAATGTGGGAAGTTCATAGATGAGGTAAATGAGCCTCAGGGCATCACATAGTTTAATAGATTAATAAAGAGGTTAATTTAAGTTGTAAGAGCTGGCTGGTGATAAGTCTAAGCTATTGGCTGAGCATTTATAATTAATATTAAGTCTGTGTAGTTATTTGGGAACTGTCTGACAGGATAGAAAAAGAAACAAATTCCGACAAATGGCCTTCCAATGTGGGGCCTGAATTTCCACATAAGGCATGAGAAAGCTAAAACAACAAAACTCCAGCAAACTAAGTAAGAATGCTTTCCTTAGCAAGGGCGCTGGCATCCCAGAACCTGGGGATTGAATGCAGTTCCTGGTTAATCAATGCAACTCTCAAAGAGGCCTGTAGGACATAGAGCTCATCGTCTCTCACAGACCAAGGCGTGTAGTAGATTATTTTTTCCAGACAGGGTTTCTCTGTAGCCTTGAAGCCTATCCTGGAACTAGCTCTTTTAGACCAGGCTGGCCTCGAACTCATAGAGATCCACCTGCTTCTACCTTTCGAGTGCTGGGATTAAAGGCATGCACCTCTACCGCCTGGCTCTAGCCACACTTCTTAGCAGTTTAAAGGCTCATGTGGTCAGAAAATGATAGAGATATGCAGTAAAGTCAGATTCAGATAGGAAAAAAGCTCTAAATAGGATACCAATGTATTTAACAACGGTGTAGGTGTAAGAGAGAAAAGAAAATGGGTATAGGCGTCATAGTAAGAACTAAATAGTTTAAAAATAATAATAGTCTTTAAAGAGAGAGTAAAAGTAATATTAAAAGAAATGTAAGATGGGAAATACAGAGCCTGGATCCTGTCTTATTGTGTTGGTTTGAAATGTTTTGAATGCTGGTGGGAAAATGACAAGTCTGAAAAACTTGGGATTGTGAACTGGTTCACTAAATTAAACCAAGTTAGATCCTTTTGGGCTATCTTAACTTTATTTTTTTAACTAATTAATTTATTTATTAAAGATTTCTGCCTCCTCCCCGCCACCGCCTCCCATTTTCCTCCTCCTCCCCCAACTAAGTCCCCCTCCCTTGTCAGCCCAAAGAGCAATCAGGGTTCCCTGCCCTGTGGGAAGTCCAAGGACCATCCACCTCCATCCAGGTCTAGTAAGGTGAGCATCCAAACTGCCTAGGCTCCCACAAAGCCAGTACATGCAGTAGGATCAAAAACCCATTGCCATTGTTCTTAAGTTCTCAGTAGTCCTCATTGTCTACTATGTTCAGTGAGTCCGGTTTTATCCCATGCTTTTTCAGACCCAGGCCAGCTGGCCTTGGTGAGTTCCCAATAGAACATCCCCATTGTCTCAGTGTGTGGGTGCACCCCTCGCGGTCCTGAGTTCCTTGCTTGTGCTCTCTCTCCTTCTGCTCCTGATTTGGACCTTGAGATTTCTGTCCGGTGTTCCAATGTGGGTCTCTGTCTCTGTCTTCTTTCATCGCTTGGTGAAGGATAATATTCAGGAGGATGCCTATATGTTTTTCTTTGGGTTCACCTTCTTATTTAGCTTCTCTAGGATCGCAAATTATAGGCTCAATGTCCTTTGTTTATGGCTAGAAACCAAATATGAGTGAGTACATCCCATGTTCCTCTTTTTGGGTCTGGCTTACCTCACTCAGGATAGTGTTTTCTATTTCTGTCCATTTGCATGCAAAATTCAAGAAATCATTGTTTTTTACTGCTGAGTAGTACTCTAACATATATATTCCATACTTTCTTCATCCATTCTTCCATTGAAGGGCATCTAGGTTGTTTCCAGGTTCTGGCTATTACAAAAAATGCTGCTATGAACATAGTAGAGCATATACTTTTGTTGTATGATAGGGCATCTCTTGGGTATATTCCCAAGAGTGGTATTGCTGGGTCCAGGGGTAGATTGATCCCGAATTTTCTGAGAAACTGCCACACTGCTTTCCAAAGTGATTGCACAAGTTTGCATTCCCACCAGCAATGGATGAGTGTACCCCTTTCTCCAGCAAAGGCTATCATTGGTGGTTTTTATTTTAGCCATTCTGACAGGTGTTAGATGGTATCTTAAAGTTGTCTTGATTTGCATTTCCCTGATCGCTAAGGAAGTTGAGCATGACCTTAAGTGTCTTTTGGCCATTTGAAGTTCTTCTGTTGAGAATTCTCTGTTCAGCTCAGTGCCCCATTTTATAAGTGGGTTCATTAGCCTTTTACGGTCTAGTTTCTTGAGTTCTTTATATATTTTGGAGATCAGACCTTTGTCAGTTGCGGGGTTGGTGAAGATCTTCTCCCAGTAAGTGGGTTGCCTTTTTGTCTTAGTGACAGTGTCCTTTGCTTTACAGAAGCTTCTCAGTCTCAGGAGGTCCCATTTATTCAATGATGCCCTTAATGTCTGTGCTGCTGGGGTTATACATAGGAAGTGGTCTCCTGTGCCCATGTGTTGTAGAGTACTTCCCACTTTCTCTTCTATCAGGTTCAGTGTGTTCGGACTGATATTGAGGTCTTTAATCCATTTGGACTTGAGTTTTGTGCATGGTGATAGATATGGATCTATTTTCATTCTTCTACAGATTGGCATCCAGTTTTGCCAGCACAATTTGTTGAAGATGCTCTCTTTTTTCCATTGTATACTTTTAGCTCCTTTATCGAAAATCAGGTGTTCATAGGGTTGTGGGTTAAAGTCAGGGTCTTCTATTCGATTCCATTGGTCGACCTCTCTGTTTTTATGCCAATGCCAAGCTGTTTTCAATACTGTAGCTCTGTAATAGAGTTTGAAGTCAGGGATGGTAATGCCTCCAGACGATCCTTTATTGTATTAGATTGTTTTCGCTATCCTGGGTTTTTTGTTTTTCCATATAAAGTTGATTATTGTCTCTCCAGATCTGTGAAGAATTTTGATGGGATTTTGATTGGGATTGCATTGAATCTATAGATTGCTTTTGGTAGAATTGCCATTTTTACTATGTTGATCCTCCCAATCCAAGAGCAAGGGAGATCCTTCCATTTTCTGGTATCCTCTTCAATTTCTTTCTTCAAAGACTTAAAAGTTTTTGTCAAATAGATCTTTCACTTCCTTGGTCAGAGTTACCCCAAGATATTTTATGCTATTTGTGGCTATCATGAAAGGTGATACTTCTCTGATTTCCCTCTCTGCTTCCTTATCTTTAGTGTATAGGAAGGCAACTGATTTTTTTGGAGTTGATCTTGTATCCTGCCACATTACTGAAGGTGTTTATCAGCTGTAGGAGTTCTTTGGTAGAGTTTTTGGGGTCACTTATGTATACTATCATATCATCTGCAAATAACGAAAGCTTAACTTCTTCCTTTCCAATACGAATCCTTTTGATCCCCTTATGTTGTCTTATTGCTATTGTTAAAACTTCAAGCACTATATTGAAGAGGTATGGAGAGAGTGGACATCCTTGTCGTGTTCCTGATTTTAGTGGGATAGCTTTGAGTTTTTCTCCATTTAATTTAATGTTAGCTGTCAGCTTGCTGTAAATAGCTTTTATTATATTTAGGTATGACCCTTGTATCCCTAATCTCTCCAAGACCTTTATCATAAAGGGGTGTTGAATTTTGTCGAATGCTTTTTCAGCATCTAATGAAATGATCATACGGTTTTTTTCTTTCAGTTTATTTATATTGTGGATTACATTGATAGATTTGTGTATGTTGAACCAGCCCTGCATCTCTGGGATGAAGCCTACTTGATCATAATGGATAATTTTTCTAATGTGTTCTTGGATTCAGTTTGCCAGTATTTTATTGAGAATTTTTGTGTCGATATTCATGAGTGTGATAGGCCTGTAATTCTCTTTCTTGGTTGGATCTTTGTGTAGTTTTGGTATCAGTGTAACTGTAGCCTCATAAAAGGAATTTGGCAATGACTCTTCTGTTTCTATATTGTGAAATACACTAAGGAGTATAGGTATTAGGTCTTCTTGGAAGTTCTGGTAGAATTCTGCATTGAAACCATCTGGTCCTGGGCTTCTTTTGGTAGGGAGATTTTTGATAACAGTTTCTAGTTCTTCGCGACTAACAGGTCTATTTTGATTGTTCACCTGGTTCTGGTTTAACTTTGGTATATGGTATTTATCTCAAAAAGTGTCCATTTCTTTTACATTTTCAGTTTTGTGGCATACAGGCTTTTGTAGTAAGATCTAATGATTCTCTGAATTTCCTCTGTGTCTGTGGTTATATCCCCCTTTTCATTTCTGATCTTATTTAATTGCATGTTCTCTCTCTGTCATTTAATTAGTTTGGATAGGGGTTTGTCAATCTTGTTGATATTCTCCAAAAACCAACTTTTTGTTTCATTGATTCTTTGGACTGTTTTCTTTGTTTCTATGTTGTTGATTTCAGCCCTCAGTTTGATTATTTCCAGTCTTCTACTCCTCCTGGGTGCGTCTCCTTCTTTTTTTTTTCTAGAGCTTTCAGGTGTGCTGTTAAGTCCCCAATGTATGCTTTCTCTGTTTTCTTTAAGTGGGCACTTAGTGCTATGAACTTTCCTCTTAGCACTGCTTTCATCGTGTCCCATAGGTTTGAGTATGTTATCTCTTTATTTTCATTAAATTCAAGGACGACTTTAATTTCTTTCTTAATTTCTTCCTTGACCCAGGTGTGGTTCAGTAGTTGACTGTTCAGTTTCCATGAGTTTGTTGGCTTTCTGGGGGTAGCATTGTTGTTGCCTTCTAACTTTAATCCGTGGTGATCTGATAAGACACAGGTGGACACTGATTTTTTTTTGTATCTGTGGAGGTTTCCTTTGTTTCTGAGTATGAGGTCAATTTTCGAGAAGGTACCATAAGCTGCAGAGAAGGTATATTCTTTCCTATTTGGGTGGAGTGTTCTATAGATGTCTGTTAAGTCCATTTGCTTCATTACCTCCAATAATTCTCTATTAGGTTTCTGTCTGATTGACCTGTCCATTGGAGAGAGAGGTGTGTTGAAGTATCCTACTACTAGTGTGTGTGGTTTGCCTTGAGTTCTAGTAATATATCTTTTACATAAGTGGGTGCTTTTATATTAGGGGCATAGATATTCAGGATTTAGACTTCATCCTGATGAATTGTTCCTGTTATGAGTATAAAGTGTCCATCTCGATCTCTTCTGATTGATTTTAGTTTGAAGTCAGTTTTGTTAGAAATTAGTATGGCCACATCTGCTTTTTTCTTGGGACCATTTGCTTGAAACACCTTTCCCCAACCTTTTACTCTGAGTAGATGCCTGTCTTTGTGGTTGAGATGTGTTTCTTGCAAACAGCAGAATGTTGGATCCTGTTTTCATATCCAATCTCTTAGCCTGTGCCCTTTTTAGGTGAATTGAGACCATTAATATTAAATGATATTAATTACCAGTGGTTGTTTACTCCGGTTATTCTTATTGTTTTTGGTAGTAGAGTTTGTGTGTCTTCCTTCTTTGAGTTGTGCTGGTGAGGGTCGCTAGATGCCTGAGTTATTGTAGGCAGTGTTGGCAATGTTGGATTCCTTGGGTTGTGATTTTCCTTCTATTACTTTTTGTAGGGCTGGAATTGTGGCTACGTATTGTTTAAATTTGTTCTTATCCTGGAATGTCTTGTTTTCTCCATTGATAGTGAATAATAGCTTGGCTGGGTATAGTAGTTTGGGTTTGCATTCATGGTCTCTTAGTTTCTGCAGTACCTCTATCCAGGACCTTCTGGCTTTTATGGTTTCCATAGATAAGTCAGGTGTAAGTCTGATTGGTTTACCTTCATAAGTTACTTGCCCTTTTTCCTTTGCAGCTCTTAATATTCTTTCTTTAACCTGTATATTTTGTGTTTTGATTATTATATGGTGAGGGGATTTTTTTTTTTGATCCAGTCTGTTTGGTGTTCTGTATGCTTCTTGAATATTCAAAGGAATAGCTTTCTTTACATTGGGAAAGTTTTCTTCCATAATTTTGTCAAAAATATTTTCTGGGCCTTTGAGCTGTGACTCTTCTCCTTCTTCTATTACTATTATTCTTAGGTTTGGTCTTTTTATTATGTCCCATATTTCCTGAATGTTTTGTGATGAGAATTTGTTGGCTTTGCTGTTTTCTTTGATCAGTGTGTTTATTTTCTCTATGGTGTCCTCAGAATCTGAGATTCTTTCTTCTATCTCTTGTACTCTATTGATTATGCTTGTTTCTGTAGACTCTGCTCGTTGACCTAGATTTTCCATATCCAGCTGGTCCTCAGTTTGTGTTTTCTTCCTTGCTTTCATTTCAGTTTTCAATTCTTGAACTGTTTCCATTACCTGTTTGATCGTTTTTTCTTGGTTTCCCAGGGTATCATGTACATATTTACTCATTCCTTCAAACATTTTGTTATACTTCTCATCCATTTCTATAAGCGCGTTTTTTACATCTTGTTTAAGGGACTCTATTGCTTTCATAAAGTCAATTTTTTCCACTTCTTCTGTGTTAGGGTGTTCAAGTCCTTCTGTTGTAAGATCATTGGGTTCTGGTGTTTTCATGTTGTTTTTCAGATTGCTGGGTGAATTCTTGCCTTGGTGCCTGCCCATCTCCTCCTATCGCTGCTATTTAATGGGTCTTTTAAAACCGGATAAGGTTTCCCTGCTGGCCAGAGGCTCTGCTTACAAAATGCCCTCTCTCCATTTCCTGGCTCCTGCTGTGGGCCAAGATCCCTCTCACCACTCAGAAGGGTCTTCAGGAACAGGACTAGGCTCCCCGTTCACCAGGGACCTTGCCAACAAAAGGCCTACCTCTTTGCAGGCCAGCCACCAAAACAGAGAAACTCCCGCTGCCCTCTGCCCTGAGCTCCCGACCCAAACAGGCTAAACTGGGTGATCCCGCGGCCCTGCAGAAGGGAGGGAGAGTGAAGGAGGCCCCTGGGCGCAAGCTGGGATGGGCCAGGGAGAGAGAGGTCGCAGCAGAGGAGGAGCAGCCCCAGCAAAGGGGACCAGCTCCGTTTCCTGTGTCCCGCCACGGGCCAGGAGCACTCGCCCCACTCAGGAGGGTCTTCAGGGACAGGACCAGGCTCCCCGTTTGCCAGTGGACCTCGCCAATAAAAGGCCTACCACACTCCAGGCCAGGCCCCAAAAAACCTACTTGATTTAATTGAAGTGGGGCGATCTGCTCTCGGTGTGGCACACCGGTCTCCACCACTTGCGTCTGTGCTGGGCCGCACTGGTCTCCGCCCCTATCTTAACTTTAAAAAAAATAAAAAATACATTACTTTGGAGAAGAGGTTTTGCTTTTCATTCCACAGGAAATGAGATGCTGTGGATTTTCAGGGCAGAGAGAATGCTGGGAAGAAGAAGGGCAGAATCTGAGGAGTCTTGAGCCAGAAGTGAAAGAAGCATCATGGGGAATTCATAGAGGAGTTAAACAAGCTTCAGGGCAGCACGTAGATTAATAGTAATGTGTTAATTTAAGTTGTAAGAGCTGGTTGGAGACAAGCCTAAGCTATCACCCAATCATTTATAATTAATAATATGTCTCTGTGTGGTTATTGGGAGCGACTGCCAGGATACAGAAAAATTCTGCCTATATGGGTCCACTTCTGTGTGGTGATAGACAACATAGTTAGCCTTTATTTATTTAATGCCTGCTGCTCTCTAATGGCCAGATGTCCTCTTCTGTTCAGGAAGTATAGCAGAATCCTGGGCCAGGGGAATAGGAGAAGGGGTAAAGTTCTCCCCCCCCCCCATAAGGCTCAGTTCTCATCCCAGAAGGAAAAGACTTAACAAGGATGCTCTTCTATATCAGGGCTTAAAACTAGGCTCCATGGCCACTTCAGGGACTGAAAAGCTAACCATTAGATATAACATTAGTTATAATTCTTTAAATATCATTTTTTTTAAATTCTTTGACAAAATTAATGATCATTTGGTTTTCTGTGGGGCTGCAGATATTTAATTTGTAGCTTACATGAATATAGTTTGAAGCTTAAAATAACTTTAATATCCAACGAAATCTTTATCAGTGTTGGAAGCACACCAGGATCAACTGTAGAGGTAAAAATGTAGATAATTCTCATTTAATTGATTTTGAGTGGACCTAGGTGGAGAGACTGTGGAAGCTCCCCCAGGTTTCTCTAATGTGAAGCTAATCAATAGCCCCTTGTTTAAAGAATGAGCTTCAAATTGTTGATTTGATTTTCTAATTAAACCTCACAATGTCCAGGCCTTCTCTTTTATTGCAGTCAACAAAGATAAGAATTAAATGTATGATACACTTGTTTCTCTAATAGAATATCTTGGTCACATCACACTGTGTTTCATTGACTGAGGTCTCCTATAATGGTTAAACACCACAAGACACTGAAAAATCTAAGTTTGAACTGTATACTCAAAAAGCTGCTTGGGAAATGCTTCTCTTTTTCTTTTCCAATCCAGCATGGCTTTGTACAATTTTCTCTCCTTTCCTCCCCATAAGAATAAGATGTGGCAGGTGTGACCTCCCACATACCTCCTTTCCCCTAAGTTCTTTAGAATTCTAATTATCGTGCTTTTTTTTTAAAAAAAAAACTAATTTGGGTTTTTTGTTTCCCAGTTGTAAAAGCAGGGATAAAGGGCATGTTGGTGTACAGTATAAATAAATGAAAATTTAGCAAAGATGGTCTTATTTTCAGAATCTATTAGGATGGTAAAGTCATTGGAATGGAGCCATCATTATTGTATTTTCCTTAAAAAAACTTATTTAGAGTAAAAAGCTTTGTTTTTCCACACCATAAATTTATTAAAACATGAGCTACTACAGTCTAAACACTAATTATTAATTATGTTCTGCTTGTTGTCCAGTAAACAAGAAGTTAATCTTGTCATTTTTTTGTTTTTTTGTTTTGTTGTGGTTGTGTGTGTGTGTGTGTGTGTGTGTATGTGTGTGTGTGATATGCTTGGAGTGGAAGAAAAACTATGTGCCCAGGGTAAAGGTGGATGTGGTTGCTCTACTAAGTGCACCTTTAGTGAACTGTCATATCAGTATGTGATAGGAAATAAAATAAAATCAGCACCACTTAAAGCCTGCAATCAGTCACTTACACACAGTACATGTGTGCTGCTCAATGCTTTTGTACCACATAGGGCATCTCTGTCTTCTTGACCTGAGTGGAGACAATGCAGAAGTTTGTAGCATACACTTTTAACTTTTGCTTTTGTGTTCAATGAAAGCTATTTCTTTTACAAAGCACTGATTCGTTTTATCTTAGGATTTCTTAATCTATAAGCAATAAAGATACGATGACTAAGTATGTATTTATTAAGTGAGCAAAGAAGAAGGGTGGTTTCAAAGAATAACAAATACTTTTTTTCCTTTTTTAAAGATTTTTATCCATGTGTGATTCTGTGTGTGGATGCCACCTATGTATAGAAGGTCTAGGAGTCCAGAATAAGGCTCCTGATCCCTGGGAGCTGGAGTTACAGGGCACCTATGTGTGGAAGGTCTAGGAGTCCAAAATAAGGCTCCTGGACACTGGGAGCTGAAGTTACAGGCAGTTGTGAGCTGCCCAACTTAATAACTCAGGTCCTCTGGAAAGAAAAGCAAGTGCTCTTAACTCTGAAGGCAAGACATCTATCCAGCGCCAACAAATAATTTTCCAATTTTCATAATTTTTACCTTTTAAAATGATAGAAAATTTAATTTGGACCTTAGAATAATGACCTAACCCTGCTTACTCCACTTACCACTTCTTTTTATAATAGAAGAAAAAAATTAGTCATTCTGTCTTATTCTGCAGATGTTGAGTTAGTATTAAAGGGCCAAGAGATTTATGAGAAAAACCTGTGATATAGGAAAGGTAGTAGAATGGGCTCTGTGGAGGAGATATTTAGACCCAATAGCAGGGAGAGACAGAAGGAGATGGCGTGGCCTTCAAAGAAAAGAAGCTCTAAGAAAGGAAAGCATTGGCTAGGCAACAGGGAAGGAGGCCCAGAGTAGAGGTTTACTTAGGGTAGGGACATCCAGGCTCTAGTGTGCTCCACTCAGTTATTGCTGTTAGGAGCCATGAAGAACTTAGCTGTAGCATCCATATTGTGATGGCTTCTGAAGTCATGGCATCTCTCATCATAGGCTTTTCCTTGAGAAAATCTTAGAACAGTCCATTCCTTTGGTGATGAGAATTTAGCTTTCACGTAATCTATCTCTGTAGGCTGGGAAGGCAGATCTTCCAATGTCCCTATAACTGCCTTCCCTGAGAAAAGTTAGAAGAAAAAGATCCGTGGGACAAACTGTCATCTCCTAGGGACTGCAATAGGGGCTCAAGGACTTGCTTCCCACTTCCCATTGGCACTCTTCTCACCCTCTCTACTGACAAGATTCTGATGGTCGCCTTGCGTAGTCATCAGTGTTGTTTGTAATCGCCCTTTTCTCAGGCTTTATGTACAATAAAGAGGCATGTGTGCAGTTATAATGGATGCTAAAGAACCCTGCAAGGCATATAAGTGGAACTCCTGGGCTCTTCATCTGCTCCTTCTTGTCTCTTGCATAGAAACAGCCTCAAGACATTTATCTAATTATTATTTATCAATAAAAATTCTGGAGTCAGATATCAGGGTAAGAAACTAAATGACCAGAGAAGCAGCAGAGAAGTGACCAGTGGCCTCTCTCTCTCTCTCTCTCTCTCTCTCTCTCTCTCTCTCTCTCTCTCTTTCTCTCTCTCTTCTTCTTCTTCTTCTTCTTCCTTAATCCAACAAGGCAGAAAGTCTTTCTAAGTCCCACCCTACTAGTTCCTGTATCTTTCTATGTGTCCTTGGTCCTCTAAAACCTCAATGGCTAATTTTAGTTAGCTAGTAGCTAACTCTTCCCTCTGATTCAAAGTAAAGATTTATTGGCAGAGTCAGATATGTCAGAGTGCAATCAAAATAGCCCACATTTTCCTCTCTTTGTCTAAATAAAAGGGAAGGTTTTACCTCTAATACAGTAAAGTTATACACAGTAAGAACAATTATCAAGTAAGAATTACATTCACAATGTCCAGTCCATTTGTAGTTGGCAAATTCAGAGAAAATACTTCACTATCTACCCTATCTTGGCGACTCCAAAGTTTTTACCTAATTCACTTTCTATCCTAACTTGTATTACTAACTCCAAACTATCTTTTTTCTTTAAATATTTTATTCATTCTACATACAACCACAGTTCCCCCTCCCTCCCCTTCTCCTGCCCTCAACTTCCCCCCACTCCACCCTCATCCACTCCCCAGAAAGGGTGAGGCCTTCCTTGGGGAGTCAACGAAGCCTGGCACATCAAGTTGAAACAGAACCAACCTCCTCCTCTCAGTATCAAGACTGAACAAGGCATCCCACCATAGGAATAGACTCCAAAAAGTCAGCTCATGCACCAGGGATAGATTCTTGTCCCACTGCCAGGGGCCCCACAAATAGACCAAGCAACACAACTGTCACCCACATGCAGAGGGCCTAGTTTGATTCCGTGCAGGCTCCCCATTGTTGGTTCAGAGTGTGTGAGGTCCAATAATGTCAGGTCAGCTGTCTGTGAGTTTCCCTGTCATGATCTTGACCCCCATTGCTCATCTAATCCCTCCTCCTTCTCTTCTACTGGACTCTCAGAGCCCGATCCAGTGCTAGGCTGTGGATCTCTGCATTCGCTTCTCTCAGTTACCGGATGAAGGTTCTATGATGACAATTAGGGTTGTCACCAATCTGATTAGAGGAGAAGACCAGTTCAAGCACCCTCTCCATTATTGCTAGGAGTCTTAGCTCTGGTTATCCTTGTAGATTCCTGGAAATTTCCCTATCACCATGTTTCTCTCTAACCCCATAATGGCCTCCTCTATCAAGATATCTCTTTCATTACTCTTTCCTTCCATTCCTCCCCCAATTCACCCATCCTGTTCCCTCATATTCTCATCTCCCATCCCATTCCCTACACACCCCACTCCTAGTTTATCCAGTAGATCTCATCTATTTCCCCTTCCTAGGACAATCCATGTGTCTCTCTTAGGGTCCTCCTTGTTATCTAGCTTCTCTGGAGCTATGGACTATAGTCTGGGTATCCTTTGGTTTACATCTAATATCCACTTATGAGTGAGTACATATCATGTTTGTCTTTCTGAGTTTGGGTTACCTCAGTATAATTTTTTTCTAGTTGCATCCATTTGCCTGCAAATTTCATGATGTTATTGTTTTTTACAGTTGAATAATACTCCATTGTGTAAATGTACCACATTGTCTTTATCTGTTCTTCAGTTGATGGGCATCTAGGTTGTTTCCAGGATCTGGCTATTATGAACAAAACTCCATGAACATAATTGAGCAAGTGTCCTTGTGGTATGATTGAGCAACCTTTGGTTATATGCCCAAGAGTGGTATTGCTGGATCTTGAGATAGATTGATTCCCAATTTTCTGAGAAACTGTCAGAGATTTCCAAAGTGGCTGTGCAAGTTTGCACTCCAACCAGCAATAGAGGAGCGTTTCCCTTACTCCACATCCTCTCCAACATAAGCTGCCATTAGTGTTTTTGATCATAGCCATTCTGACAGGATTAAGATGCTATCTCAGAGTCATTTTGATTTGCGTTCCCTGATGTCTAAGGATGTTGAGCAGTTCCTTAAATGTCTTTTGGTCATTTGAGATTCTTCTGTTGTGAATTCTCTGTTTAGATCTGTACCTCCATTTTAAATTGGATTATTTGGTATTTTGATGTGTAGTTTCTTGAGATTTTATGTATATTGGAGATCAGCCCTCTGTTAGATGTAGGGTTGGTGAAGATATTTTTCTATTCTGTAGGCTGCTGCTTTGTTTTATTGACTGTGTCTTTTGCCTTACAGAAGCTTTTCAGTTTCTGGAGGTCCCATATATTAATTATTGATCTCAGTGTCTGTGCTACTGGGGTTATATTTAGGAAGTGGTCTCCTGTGCCAATGAATTCAAAACTACTTTCCACTTTCTCATCTACCAGGTTCAGTGTATCTGGGTTTATGTTGAGGTCTTTTATCAATTTGGACTTGAGTTTTGTGCATGGAGATATATATGGATCTATTTTCATTCTTCTACATGTTGACATCCAGTTGTGCCAGCACCATTTGTTGAAGATGCTTTTCCCCATTGTTCCATTTTGACTTCTTTGTCAAAAAAATCAGGTGTTCATAGGTGTGTGGATTAATGTCAGTCTTCAATTCGACTGCATTGATCCATGTTTTTTTATGTCAATATCAAGCTGTCAAAACTATCTTTTTAGACCTCAAAACATTTTCTTAGATAAACAATTTAAGCTTTTATGTCTCTCAACCTTATACACTTTATACCTCTTTTTGTATGTTTTTTTCTGAATTTTGTAACAAGGAAAACTGTAACTATATCTAGTCTTTAACCCCATCAGAGACCTGAGAAGGATATAATATTACCTGAGTAAACAGTAAGTAAGAAGCAAATAACTTCTAAAAGTATAGAAATGACAGAGACATTTGGCTACCTGGACAGTCACCCAAGGTTTCTCTGCAACATGCATGTATCCATCTTTGACCTACAGCACTAGAATAGCTGACAGACTTCTGTGAAGCTAGCTCTGCCCTCTTATTCAAAGTAAACTTTATTGGCAGCCTTGGGTATGTCAGAGCGCAATAAAAAATCGCCCAACACAGCCTTAACTTCTACTGATCAGAGTTAATTGTTCTGCCAATTACAGTGATCCCTCTTCTCAGCTGCTGACCCTGGATACAACCAGTCTAAAATGTCTAGGTGGCATTCATAATTCAATGGACTCTTCTGCTATCCCCTGGCATGTGTCTTCCTATCAGGCTGGGGAAATGGATTTTTTACCTTGAAGAGTCCATAGTTTGAGACTGGAAGCAAAATTATTTTTTTTAAACCAGGTCACTGAAAATGACGGTAATTGGCTCCATTCATACTGCTATCCCACGATTCCTACACACATTTATTATCTACTTTTTCTGTATCCTGAAAAATGGTAGTTCATTTTTACAGACTTTTACCTCTCAGCCAGTGATTCAGCTGTGTATTCAATAGGTCACCATAGTGCTCTGTCAGGCTGTCTGTCTCTGGGTGGTACAGTGTGTGATATGGCCCGTGGATGTCAATGAATGGACCCACCCTGCCCCTGCTGTGCTCTGATGCAAATCTCCTGTGTGTAGGTTATATTATGTAGAAATTTTTACCCAAGGACCATGATGTGGGAGTGTCATATATCAATCTGTTGATTTCATTGGTTAAGCAATAAACTGCTTGGCCCTCATAGGTTAAAACATAGGTGGGAGGAGTAAACAGAACAGAATGCTGGGAGGAAGAGGAAGTGAGCTCAGACTCGACAGCTCTCCTCTCAGGAGCAGATGCCTCAGAGAGACACCATGCTCCCGGGCGGACGTGAGAGTTCTGCTTTCTGAGGCACACACGATGAAGCTCCGACCCAGGATGGACGTAGGCTAGAATCTCCCTGGTAAGCCACCTCGTGGGCTACAGTAGATTATTAGAAATGGGCTAGTCCAGGTGCGAGAGTTAGCCTAGAAGAGGCTAGATAGAAATGGGCCAAGCAGTGTTTAAAAGAATACAGTTTCCGTGTAATTATTTCGGGTAAAGCTAGCCGTGCGGGTGGCCAGATGCCGGGGACGCAGCCCCACCGCTCTTATTACTACAGGACCAGGTATTTCATAAGCCAACAGATTCTGATGTTATTGATGTTAGAGGCTCTGTGAATGGGAACTAGGGAAACGCATAATGGAAATAGGACTTTGCTTCTGTGAGAAGGAACCTGTGGTCCCTACACAATGAGCAAAGCCTAATGTCATTAACTTGTCACCAAGTGGCCTACCGGTTTTCTTAGGAAACAATGCCATATCAAGTGCCCTATACTGGTTTTGGTTGCTGGAAGTAGTAGTCAGATTGGTTATGGTTAAGTGAATATTTCTGCTTGTGGGCCTGTATCTGGATCCCATTTCTGCCACTATAGTTACCCCACTCCCACACCCCTCAAATCCGCTGCTGAAGACTACTAATATCAACTGAAGTGATTGTTCAGTGCCTCTTTCTTCATGGAAAGCAAACATGTTTCTACTTCATGTCCACTCCCATGCGATTCTTAGAAGTGTTACTGAAGTAGCCCGTCTTGAAATCTTTGTAGGGTTTGCTGCATGCCCTATGGGACACATGTTTTCAGTCAAGGTATTTGAAGTGGCCCATCTTGAAATCTCTGTAGGGTTTTCACATGTCCTCTGGGACACATGTTTCCAATCAAGGTCTCTAGCATTCCAGCCATGCCTTCTTTTTATTGATGTAATGGTCTGATGTGAAATTCTGTGTGATGTCCAGATGGCTCAGATCTCTTTTGACTGTATTAAGATAGAGGGTGGGTGAGCTAACATAGCCTCGGTACAAAACTAGAAATGAATGTTGTTCACTCCAAGGAATTTAAACTGTTTCTCATTGTATTTCCCAACTGTTTTCATTATCTTTTACAATGTGCTATGATAATGAATACATTTGGAAAGCCATATAACAATGCCTTTTACCTGACTTTTGGAGATAATACCAAAGTGCTAAGAACCATGCCTTGAGAAAGTGACCCTAAGTATGTCTTTACATTTTCACTTTTCCTGTTTAGTGCCTTGGTCCCACATCCTTGTAATTCAGTTTCTCAGCATTCCTCTACACTAGACATGGGAACTGGGAAATTCTTGAGAGTCTGCTCCCAATAATCTCCAGCATCAGTCCTAGCATGCTGCTGTGATTTCATCTTAGTTCTTTGTCTAATGGCTAGGAGAGGCAATGGAGCAACTGTTGCCAGGGGAGGGGAGATGGGGGTTTTCCTACAGGAAGATACTCTGCATGTCTGCCTGAATAGAGTGGGGGGTCGAGATTTGGGATGGGGAGTTCAGAACTGCTACTGAAGTATCTTTTCATACCCCTGCCTCATGTTTCAACCCGAGCACTGACCCCACTGTAACAGACCACAGTGGTTCACACTTGTAAGAGTCTCAGGATTCACAACTTTTAAATGTATTTTCTCCTCAGCTCTCCTTTTGCCTACAGAAGGTAAGTGTCTATTTGCAAACTACCAAAAGTACAGCTGACCCTTCCTACACGGTCTTTATGGCTAAAAGGCACCTAGATTCTCATTACTCTTCTGCAGGAAATCATTCAACTCCACTGTCCTTAAAGGCATATAACCCTCATATCAGGGTTTGAATAGGAAATGTCCCCACAGGATCATGTCCTGGGGTCTAACTTTGCGGGTTCAGGTCCAGAGACGGGGAAGGGGCATGCATGCAAGGGAAACTTATGACCACCCGGTGAATTGCACTCGTGTGGCCCCAAATAGCCCAGGCCGTCTTTATTTCTATTCAAACAGAGTTGTGGTGTTTTTCTTACCAGGGGTACATGAACAACTTTACTATTGGCTCCAATTTTGACTTTTAAGAAATACATCATATTTGAAGGAATACACCATAATCGTTATGAAAGCTCCCAATGGTCCTTTTATGCTTCCCCAATACATAACTCCTACATAACCTTCTTCTAGACATAGAGTTCAGCATTTTTGCAGGCTTAACTAAAGATTGAGCCAGACACATCCTGCTCTGGCAGTAGTTATGCAGCTACTTGCAGTTACAAAGTTAAAAAGTAATAGACATGCGTGTAATGCTTTAGGTTCAACAATATAGATCCAAACCATTCTTTCATGTCTGTAAGATAGGCTTTTATACAGTTCCCTTTTCTACAAGAGGGTCCCATCTTTCACTCTCTCTGTAAAAGGCAGACTTGGCCAAGCACTCTTTTCCATGTCACTACACTATGCTTCTCCCACCAATATCAGCCCCTATGTGTGGAAAAGATGCATCTATCCACCTACATTTTGCATTGTATTTTTTTCTTCTTGAAGCAAACCATAACCTACCAATGTTACTATGCTTGGTGACTAGGGAACTTACTCTCAACAGTTGACACTATGTGTATTTCTGAGGCTTTTTTTCCCTATTCTGTGTGTCCATGCCTTACTCTTCTCTCGAGACATTCAATGATGTTCCAAGTGTTGCTTCTCATATTGTCTCTATTGAGTCAGAAAAGTTCCCAGATTGGGAGCTATAGTTAGTAATTACAGACACGGGATCTGAGAAGCACTAACCCCCTGCTGAATCTTAGGGGAACATTTGAAAAAGAACAGAATTTCCCAGGAAAACTACAGCTGCTGCGTGTGTGACTGACAGATTCAACTAAAAACGGCCCAAAGAATCAACAATATAATGAGAGAGAAAAGGCCCTGCAAGATGCATTCATTTTAAACTCCTCCACTGTTCCATATTCTACTGGTCCTTGCCAAGTGAGAGTCTGTTCCCACAGGTGCCTGGCCCCTAGGAAATCCAGTGGACAGACACTGATCTGAGACTAGGCTGCATGACTCCTGGCAGCCATGTGTTTTAACAGCTGGTCACCCATTGTTTAAGGAGGCTGTGGAACCTTTGGGATTTGGGACCCAGGTGAAGGAGGTGGGTTGCTAAAAGGCTGGTCTTGAGAGTTGTAGGTCCCCATCATTTCTTGCTTGGCTCTCACAGATTCCTGACTGCTAATCTTCAGTCTAAGTTGAAACCCCAAAGACATAGGTTCTAATCCCCGTGATGGGATTTCTCAGCAACAGGACAGATGAACTTGTTATCAAGAGTGAAGACAAGAAGGCAAAGCTTCCTTCTTCTGTGTCCTTTCCTGTGGGCTGCCACCAGAAGGCATGGCCCACATTTAGGGTGCGTCTTTTCGCCTCAAATAATCTGACTAAGAAAATCCCTCATAGGAGTTTCAGCAGGTTGGGTTTTAGTTGTTTCCAGATGAAGTGCAACTGGCAACCAGGATTAGCAACCACATGGATTCTGTCACCATAAACTGGGAGCCAATAAAACCATCTCTTCTCCTAGGTGGTTTCTGTCAGGTATTACAGGACATGGACAGAACACACAATTGAAAACTTTCAAATGCCCGAACCACTGACTGTACTGGCAAGAGTATTTTCATCAGATGCCCTAACCCATTGATAGTGACTTGCTTAGCAATTCTGCAGCCATGCTGCATTTTGGACCATGTGCGCCCTTATTCAATCTGGATTTGGTCCTCCTTGCTAAGGGATAGTGAAGGTACCACTCCGAGTCCCGCCCTTCTGCCAATGTTCTATAACTGCTTTTGATACTTATTATGTTGGCCCATATGTTGCAGTAAGTGGAAGTAAAGCACAGGGATGTTATACTGGGAAGCCCACGGAAGAGAAAGGAAGAAATGGGCTAAGTGAGAGCCTCAGACAGGATTTTGGAGAGTTCTGTGGACGGGCTTTGAGAAAGCTCACACTGAGCTGTTGGTGGGTCTTGGTGGAGGACAGGGACACCTCTAAATTCCTACAGTGCACAGGACTAATCCCCATCCACAGAAAAATGCTACAAACCTAAACACTGATGTTGCCAAGGTTGGAAAAAAAAAACCCTTGTGCACAACTTGCAGTCTTAAGTTAGAGAAAGAGACTAGAGAATACCTGTTGCTGGGTGGGGACCAGGCATTTCCAGTTTGGAAAAATCATTAGAGAAATCAGGAGAGAAATATAACTATGGTTTTAATTAGATGATTAATTTAACTCCAAGCAAGATTATTCTTCCCTCCTTTGTCTACTTAGATTGGCAAACTTGCTGGGAACACAAGTTGTTCTAACAAGACCTATTTATGACACCCTGAAGTTAGGAGGCTGCTAAGCAGAAAGAACTTTATTATTTTTTTTATCCCAACACTCAGTGACATTTCCAGCTATATAAGTGTTCAGGGGGAAGGAAAGGAGGACAGCACCTTAGTCCCAGGTACGAATTCACTTGCTCTTGGTGATCATTCTCCCTTAAAAAATTATATTTTTAAATTGTGTGTGTGTGTGTGTGTGTGTGTGTGTGTGTGTGTGAATGCACACACATGCCACGGCAGCAAGTACCTTTAATCCACTGAAGTCATCTCAACTGTCCTAATTACCAACCTTTGAGTGTGACTGCCACCTGACAGTACAGTCATGAAAGCAGGACAAGAATTTTCAGAGAACAGTGGGAATAACGGCTTCATTCATTCATTCATTCATTCATTCAGAAATAACTTGTGCAGAGCCCAGAATGTGCTAGGTCCTGAGTGAACAATGCAGCCTTGGGCCTCTTCCCAATTTCTGCCATTTAGTGATCTACCAAGGGACAGAAAGAGCAATGCAACCTAAATGTGAAGAAATGGAGATGGGTGTGCATGGCTACACAGCGTTATTTACAGACGGTGGCTGCTATACTTGGGTAAGGAAGAGCCTGTAATTTGAGTCAAAAGACAGATTTAAGACCCAGCTCTGAGACCTACTGGATGGCCAGGTCAGTAATGCTCTCAGGGCTCCTGTGAAATGGGTACAGAAACCCGCTGTCCCATCTCTTGTGGGGAAGTGTGAGAGGTAAACACTGCCCAGAAGTGCTCTGGCAATTGTCAGTCTCTGAACTAGTGTCTCTCAGCCCTGGCTGTGCCTCATAATCATGTAGGAACTTAACACTGTCGGATGCTTAGGCCCCCACCTCAGGCTGTGTCAGAAGTTCACACTGGCTGGGGATGATCTTCACATTTGCTGTAGTTCTTTTGAGGTGGGGGAGTCTCACTATGTGACCTTGGATAGCCTGGAAATCACCATGTAGGCCAGGCTGGCCTCCAATTCTCAGATATCTGCCTAGTCTGCTTCCTGAGTGATGGCATTAAAGGTATGTGTCCAACACACCTGATGAGTCTACATGTTAAAAAATGTCCATTCCTAAGGAACAAAACTAACTTAAAATGGACAAAAACTTCAATGCAAGACCCAAAAATGCTATAGGGAAAATACCAGGATATTGTTCCTGGCCAAGGCCAAGTTTTTTTTTTTTTTTTTTTGATATGACTCCAAAGCACTCTTGACCAAACAAAAATGGATGAAGGAGGCTCTGTCTCTCTAAGCAGCATATGTGAAAAAGGAAACGGTCAAGAGAGTGAAAAGAAAGCCTACAGAATGAGAGAAAGTATTTCCAATTTAGAATCCAACAACATATTAATACCCAGCATATATGAGTAACTTTATAGCCATATAGTACATAATAATACTCATTCAATTAGACAGGAAGCAAATGAGCTAAGTAGATATTTCTCAAGAGAAGATGTTCAAATAATCAACTGGTATATGGAAAAGCCCCAACAGTAACAATCGTCAAAGAAATGCCAATCAAATCCACAATGGACTATGATGCCCCCTATGTAAAAACAATTTTTTCATAGAAATGGCTACATAAAATCAGAACAATAGCAATATTAATAGACACGGCAGCACAGAAAGAGGAAAATCTCAGAGGTCCCACCCTTGGACAAGGAGCTACAGGCAACTGGGGACTGCGAGAGAGGGACAGTGAGCTTCCTCCAGGGACAAGGCCTTCTAGTGCTTGTCTAAAGCAGGAGAGTCAGTCCTGAAGCCAATACACACAAACAACAAAAATGGACTCAGCAGGTTGTGTTTGTGTATTTGTGTACAACACATTTAACAAGAATAATTAGGGAGAAAGAGGCTATCAACTTTAGAGTGGGGGACACGGAAAGAGTGGAGGGAAGAGGACTTGGGAGCTGCTTGAAGGGGGAAAGGGAAAGGAGACAGTGATGTAATTGTGTTTCAATTAAAATGTATAAAATTTAAAAGAGAGAAAATAAAACAAAAGCTGACTGGCATCCACATAGAGAAAGGGAACTCTCATACACTATTGGTAGAATGTCAATTTGTAAAGTCATTATGGAAAGCAATATTGCATGTTCCTCACGAAAATAGAGTTACCATATTATCCAGTTATCCTGACACTAGGTATGTATCCAAAAGAAATAAATCAGTGTGTTAAAGAGACACTTGCATTCTTATATTAATAGTAATTAACAAAGCCAAGGTATGGAGTAAACTTTTGTCCACTGATGGATAATGTTTAATGAAAATGTGATACAGAAACAACAGACTATTATTCAACCATAAAGAATGAAATTCTGACACTTCCAGTAGTATAGATAGACCTGGAAGATACCATGTTAAGTAAAACAAGCCAGATGTCTTAATTAGGGTTTCTAGTGCTGTAAAGAGACACCATGAACATGGCAACTCTTATAAAAAAAAAACCATTTAATTGGGGTGGTTCTCTTACAGTTTCAGAGGTTCAATCCATTATCATGGCCTCCTTTTTTAGATTCTTCTAACACCTACTTGACCTTAATGGCTTTCTTTAGGCATGGAGGCAAATCTTCATAACCTGTTTCTTCTATCCTTAACAATAAAGGCAAAACCACATGGCCAAAGATGTCAAGTTCTGCTGCTTAAAGGGGCTGAAACATGGCCCCTTCATTCAATTACATCTTCACCAGCTTTCTGTCCTTGACTGCTGAAGCTTGGGTGTTTTGTAACTGAATCTCTAGACTAGGCAGGTCTCAAACTCAGATCTGCCAGCCTCTGCCTTCCCAGTGCTGGGATCAAAGGCATGCCCCACCACTTCCAACTCTAAGCTTTTCTTTAATTTATTTTCACAAGTTGGAAACTCAGCTGGGCGGGGTCTTGCCCTGAAGTCACCACTCTTTATTCCATGACTTCTTTTTAAATCTATTTATCTCCTTGAACACAGAATTTAGCTTCATCCCACTTCACGGTACTCTTTTTCTCCTAAGTTTACATTTTGCAATTTGCCCTGTTCAGCTTGCTCCTTTTCATTATAAATCTTCATTAGAGTCACCACTAATAAACACATGACAGAGTCTATATGAAGCTATTTTGAGATTTCTTCTGCCAAATGGAATTAATCCAAACCTCTTCACTTTAGGCTCAGACAGACTCCCCAGACAAGGGCTAAAAGCAGCTACTTTCTTCACCAAATATCACATGATCAGTTTCTAGGCCACTTGCTAACATTCTTCTCTTCGGAAACATCTTGGTCCCCACAGTTTATCAGATCACATTCAGCACCACTGTCTTCCATGCTCCTATTAGTATGGCCCATTAATCAGCATTTAAAGCATCCCACTGCTTTCCTAATCCAAACCCCCAAAGTTCATATTACTCCAAACAAAAACATGGTCAGGCTTATCATAGCTATACTCTAGTCCCTGGTATCAGCTTCTGTCTTAGTTAGGGTTACAATTGCTCTGAAGAGACACCATGACCATGGCAACTCTTAGGAGGAAAACATTTAATTGAGGGGGCCTGCTTGCAGTTTCAGTAGTTCAGTTCATTATCATCACGATGGGGAACATAGCAGCATGCAGACAGGTGTGGTGCTGAAGTAGTATATCTGAGAGTCCTACATAGTGCAGGAAACAGGAAGTAAACCTGAAACATTGGCCAGCATCCTGAGCATAGGAAACCACAAAGCCTGTCCCCACAGTGACACACTTCCTCCAACAAGGCCACACCCACCCCAACCAACCATACCTCCTAAAGGTGCCACTCCTTGTGAGCTTATGAGGGACAATTACAATCAAACTACCACACCAGACTTAGAAGGAGAAAGACTGCATGCTCTCACTTATAGTTGGAAGTTAAAAAGTTAATCTCATAGAAGCAGAATAGTGGGTCCCAGAAGCTGATAAGGGTGACAGGAAGGAATTGAAGACAGGATGATCAAGAATATAGGGGTACGACTAGAGGAGAGATTATGGTCTAAGAAGGCAGGATGAGTTTAGATGACACATGTGTATTTAAAATACCTAGTAGACATGATTTTGGGTCGTTCCCACACAGAGACAATGTGTATTTGAGGCGATAGATATCCTGGCCACCCTGGTCTGATCAGTACATACCATACCCATGCACTGAAATGTCACCTTGAAGTCTGTAAATATTTAGCATAATTATGTGTCAGTTAATATTTAAAAATCTCTAAAAACAAATACTTGTTTAACAGCCCCCACAGAGAAACTAGATTTGTAGATACTGTGGACTGGTGGGACAGTGCCTACCTGTCATCCCAGCATTCGAGAGGCTAAGACAGGAAGATTGCAGTGAGTTCCAGGCCTGCCTGGGCTACAAATGGAATCCCAGACCAACACTGTCTATGTATGGAATCCTATGCCAGCCTGCTCTATATCTGGAATTCCACACCAACCTGGTCTACATATGGAATCCCACACCAGCCTGGTCTATACATGGAATCACATACCAGCCTGGTCTACATATAGAATTCCATGCCAACCTGATCTACATATAGAATTCAATGCCAGTTGGGTCTATATGGAAAGACCTCATCTTAAAAAAACCCAAACCAAACCGAACAAACCCAAATATTGTCATTTTGTATATGGTTGCTTTCTCAATGACCCAGGATGATGCTTCTCCTGGATCCTGGAGCAACCAGGGAGGGGCCAGTCTTGCTGCAGGCCACTGACAAGTGCAGGATGGTATCCTAGTGGAAGCTCAAGGGAGTCTTAGGACTGTAGACACTCTATTTTCTGTCCCGTTGTCTGGTGACTTGCACTGGGGACTCATTACACTGGAGGTATAGGCACATGTCACTTGTTCTGTGTCGGAGGGGAGGGGCTTAGAGACTCACCTGCAGGGCAGAGGACAGCAGCTTATGGAGTGACGGCTTATTTTACACTGAGGAGTGGTGGATCCAGGGAGAAGCTATGCCCAGGCTCGTGTTTTCACTGGACCATTCTGGATGTCACATAGAGAAGGAAGTGATGGGCTCAAAGGAAAGGAGACAAGAGGCCGTTTCATAAACTCGAAAGAGGGAAAAAAAAAAACTGGTGACTTGGAGCCTTGGAAGTAGTGGTGAAAATCTGAAAAGCGGGGCGTGGAGGAGCCTGAGGCACCAGCACCACAGTGTCTGAGCTAGGGCAAGTTGACCAAGGGTAGGAGACTGTCTTTGGTCAGGGGCCTGAGACTCTGGGACCACTGAAACCTTAAAGTATTAAAAATGTGAGCTCCCTGGAGCCCCACCATCTCTCTGAACACTCTGTATTTAAATTATTCAGATATGAACACAGGTTAAAGTGATCTTTTGAGAGTTGGGCATGTTGGCACACACTTGTAAACCTGGCAGTTAGGAAGAAGAGGCAGGCAGACAGGAGGAGCTGAAGGTCTTTTGTGGGAAGGAGGTTTCCCAATTGTAGCAAAACTTTATGAAAACTAGGGTTTGAACCCTGCCAGGCACTGTCCCTACTGAACACTGGTAATTCCCAGGTCGGAGTATATTTCTGCAGAGTACTCTGTGAGCCTAGTCGTGGTGCACAGAGTCTGTGAGGGTTGAGAATGAGTGGAATGGACAATGGACAGACTGGAGAGCCGCCCCGAGCCCTTACTGGTTTGCTGGGAATACTCCCAATTACAGGAGAGAAATGGAGGAGGAAATTGGCCACCAGATGGCAGTATGTCCCTAGAAATGCCTGATAGCCCTGCAAACAGGGTGGAACAGTCTTCTGTATTATCAAGGAAGAGTTAGTAAATTATTCTCCTCTTTTCCAAAACCAGGTGCCTAGACCCCTTGAGGTGGAGTGAACCTGACACCCTGAGGTGGTTCTGACTGTTCTGGGCAAATCTTCAGGCCACCCACACAGGACCCCTTAAATGGTCTGTTCTTCCCAAACAAGCCCATGCCAGAGTGTCGTACAGAGCTCCTTAGACCCCTGGCAATCTGTTAGATCTCTGAATGCTGCAGCACAGTGCCTTTAAAAATATACAGAATGGTAATACTGGATTACAAAAACAAACAAACAAAAGAGTCAATGTATGGTGTGGTAAAACTTGGGGGCGGGCCTCTTATCCATCGTGATTATGGAAGAGGTGTGGGTTAAATGATATTTCAGGATATTTACAGTTTCCTGGGGTGTTTGTCGCCTACTGTCACATTAGATAATCTTCGTTTTAGTCGAGGTCAGTGAAAACAGAGATTCATCATCTTTTCCTTTCACACACACTCTCTACACCCCCTCGTTCAGTTCATGGATCTCTTCAGTTTGTCCACGAGCCCATCAATATTGGGAGACCCAGATTAGCAATCCTTAGCCATCTTTATCAGTCAATACTTTCAGAATGAGTTAACGTGGAGGTTGCTGAGGGTGCCTGCCATGAGTCCTTACATGCCAACAACAGCACAAAGGCTGACATCCTGGGCAGGAGTTTTCTCTCTGGCGGCTGGGGTTCAGACCTCGTGGCAGTGGGTACTTCAAACAGTTGGTTGCCTGTCCCAACACATCACTTCTGTTGCCCACACCGCTATCCCATTTTCTGTCTACAGTGCCGTGTGACTACGTGTCAGGCTAGAGTTCTCAGAACCTGTGCTGGTTCTGAGGGTTGCTGGATTCATTGTTAAATGCCGGTGGAGACATCTGAGCTTATAATTATTCTCTTATAATTTTGTCTACTTATCATAAATTTTGCTGACTGAGCGCGGGGAGGGGACCTTGTTCAAACAGGTCATAGAGGCTTTACCTAACTTGAAGAGGAAAGGAATGGATTTCAGGGCTCTGGAGCACCCTTCCTCCTGTGGTACCCTCGCCGTGGTCCTCCTTTCTGACAGTCCTCCCTCCCGCTCCCCCTCTTCTCTTGTCTCCGGGGCTCTAGGATATCCGTGTCATCCCAGCTCTTTCCTTTATTCTTTGCCAGATGTGATGGTTAGTACTGATTGTCAGGATTGAGAATCACCTAGAAGACAAACCTCTCGGCGTGTCATAGCCTACACCCTATGCGGATGACATCGTTCGATGACTTAGAGTCCTAGACTTAATAAAACAGAGGAAAAAAGCCAAATACCAGCATTCATCTCCTTCTACCTCCTGACTATGAATGTTATGTGACTAGCTGAAGCACCTGCCCCGAGAACTTTCCTTCCATGATGGACTACAACCTCAGACCTTGAGCCAACATTAATCTTTCATTTTTTTCTCCTTCCTTCCTTCCTTCCTTCCCTCCCTCCCTCTCTCCCTCCCTCCCTCCTTCCCTTTCTCCCTCTTTTTCTTCCTTCTGCTATTTGAGAAAACAATACTCTAGCTCAGTCTGAGCTGCTTCCTGGGACTTCTTTGCTCTTCCCTTCGTTGTTTCACCCAAAGTCAGTGTTGATTTCACTCAGTCACAGGAAGGATGCAATCATTGCTGGATGCCAGTTAATCCCAGTGGTTACAGAAACAAGAGAGGCTTTTGAATCCCCACATTTCTCTACTTAAAGCATCCCCTTAACCCCTATGCCTTCCCATAATTCCTATCTCCCACCCTGCTTTACGTTCTTCATGACTTTTTAATTCCAATCTAAAATTGACTATTTACCTTATTATTGTCTGTGTCCCCCGAAAGCACGCCAATCTCTGCAATACCTAGCACAGCCTTGGGAATGTAATAAATATTCAGTTAGTACTGGCTAAAGGAATGAACGGACTGGAGTGCCGACAATTCTTCAATTTTTAATTTTTTAGTCTTTTGTTCACTATTGCTTTTCATTGAAACCATGAACATTAAACATCACTGGCCAGTTACACGGGGTTATTTTATGGAACAAGATTGATATAACAAGTCACTTCCCTTAGCACAAATAAGAGTCCTTTAAAAACATTTTTCCCTAGAGTGTCTATTTTTATCATCCTGCAAGGATGCATATGCTAATCATCGTATTTTCCTGACCTGTGGTCTGCACACTCAAGGTACAGCTTCCCGGGTGGGCATGCGTGGAGCTTCACCCATCAGTTGCTGACAGGACTGCTGAAATGTATTAGCCAGGACACTGACGCCAGCAGGGGGCGCCAGCAAGCAACCACAGGGACAAATCCAGCAGAGTATTTTCTTTCACCTGCAGCGCGCTGGACTGGCCTGACGTAGCAACACCATTGACCATTGATTCGGAAGCTATCTTAGGACCTCACAGACCTCAGATATGTTCCCAAACAGGAAGAGCCAAGAGCTCATTTATCAAGTTGTCTCAAGCATGCCATGAATTGAATCTTTCTTTTTTTTTACATTGCCTAGGATTTCTTTTCTCTTTTAATTTTTATTTGGAAAACTTACATTAAATATACATTTATGTTTTGGAGTGTGTGTGCATGTGTGTGCACGTGTGTGATAGAAGGGGCGCCTCATACTGTAGCCCAGGCTGGCCTAGAACTTACTAAGTAGATCAGTCAGACTAGACTTGGGCTAATAGCAGAAACCTTCCTGCCTCGGCCTCCTGAGTGCTGAGTTTACAGGCATGAGCCACTATATCTGGACTTACACATCTCCATCTTAATGCAATTTAAAAAGCAGTGTGGCCAGGCGGTGGTGGCGCACGCCTTTAATCCCAGCACTTGGGAGGCAGAGACAGGCAGATCTCTGTGAGTTCCTTCGAGGCCAGCCTGGTCTACAAGAGCTAGTTCCAGGACAGGCTCCAAAACCACAGAGAAACCCTGTCTCAAAAAAACCAAAAAAAAAATTAAAAAATAACAATAAAAAGCAGTGTGAAGGGACCTGGGAAATGAGCATCCATGACAAGAAGGGCAGCATCCTCAGAGTCTCAAATGTCTGTGGGCCCTACAGCCCACATTCTTCCCCACCCCCTTTTTAGGCTCATTATGCTCCCCCTTCCCTTCACCTTTATATACAAATGTGTATCCTTGGCAGTATACCTTAGGATTTGCCATTTGGAGTAAGGAATAGAACTCAGAAACTTCTGTGGACTAAACAATACTTTGCCACTGAGCTATAGCCCAGTCCAATTGTTTTTGTTTGTTTTACAACTTCCGTCCTCATAAAAATGAATTCATAAGGAATAATCTTTGTGTCTACCTTCTTTGTCAAACATTAGAGGCACCCACATTGTTGTTTGCAGCTATTGTTCGCTGATTTTTTTTCTGCATGTGATGTTATTAAGTAAAATTTCCACAACCTATTTATCAATTTTTTTTGTCTTTTTGGTTATAATGAGTGTACTGTTCAGTTGATTCTCTGACTTCTCTTCTGATATGCCTATGCTAACATTTTCTAAAGAGAATATATCTAGAGGCAAGATTGCTAGGTTCAGGAGTACATAGCTGAAGTTGTGCTAGATAAAGACACACCGTGTTCCAATTACATACACACATTTATACCCTGCCAAAAATTCATGGACTTTTTATTATAGCATGTTGTCAAGATTTGCTTCTGTCTAACTTGTAAAGTTTAGCCAATGTATACTATGGGTAGTGGCAACATATGTTAATGATGGCTTTGTTAAGTCTCTCCCTCTCCTTTTCCTTTTCTCTCTCCCCTCTCTCCGCATGTGTGTGTGCACATGTGTGCCTATGGAGGCCTTGATGCATTCTTCAGATAGAGTCTACCTTGCTTTCCGAGGCAGCATCTCTCTTCTGGTCTGGAGCTCACAGGCTAGGCTCAGGCAGAACCATGTACTTCCTCTCCCCCAACACTAGGATTACAAGCGTGTGCCACCATGATGTGTGTTATGGGAACCATTCAGATCCCATGCTTCTGTGGCAAGCACTTTACCAACTGGCCTGTCACCTCAGTCCCGTCTGAGGTTTATGCACTTGTTTTTGTTCATGTTTTCTATGGAAGTGTAAGTCATATATTTTACGTATATGAATGTCTTAAATAAAGGACTAGATTAACAAATCAGTATATTATTTTCTTTGTTTATTTCAGGATAGTTGTCAAACACAACTTGTTTGAAAGGATGGTCCTTCCCCTGGACCTTTGCATTTATTCTTCAGTTGTACACTAAGTGATCACTGATGTGAACTTACACTGGGGTGTACTATTTTGAACCATCAATCCACTTCTTGGTCCTTACTCAAATGCACTCCCCCCCCCCCTGTCTTCCCATCTGCCCCTGCAGAATGCATCCTGGTATGTGGTAGTAAAGCACATTGACCCCTCTTGCTCTCCAGGAGAGCCTGGATTGTTCTTTGCTCTTGGCTTCTGCAGAAATGAAAACAGAGAGCTGCATCATTGCCTTTCTATCTCTCTGGCTAATTGCTCGCTGGGACTCTTTTCATAAAAATCCACTTTGTAGAAACAGGCTGCTTATAGAATTCGTGTTCCTTTCTTTCAGTCTCAGAAGATTTGAATTAAAAGAAAAGCATGAATTTTCTTCAGGAAAAAAGCTTTTTACAATATGCATATTTAATAGGGTGGAAAAGAGAAAAGAGAATAACTACCCCTAATGTCTTAGTATCTCATTTACAAACAATTCCAATGAGTCGTTCAAACAAACTTTATATTTTGCGTTAATTTAAACAAGATGATATAAATTGATAGAGTGCCCACAAGCCTTTGTCCCTGCGACACCACGCCAGTCTCCGTGTTGATAGTTGGCAGGTCCTCCCTCATTCTTCCCAACACTTCTTCCGTGATGTTTACCATTTCCTCACACACCAGAAACTTCAATCTCATGCTTTCTCTTCTTCATTTTCAATCAAGTCCCTATAGCTGGCACTATATTAAAATCGTTAATACAACCTACATCATTCCCAGTGTATGTAAACACGAGCCAAAGACAACAAATGGCATTTTATGAGTCCAAAATAGCATCTGAGTGCTGCCTTTAAGAATATTTGACAAAACTCAGCTTAATGAACCCCTGTAAAATTTCCAGGTAAAATAGGGTCCTATAAGACCCCCAAACATTATAGGCTATTACCAATACTTGGATACCCTTCTGAATTTGACTATGAGACCCTATTGCTGAAGGAGCCACATACTTGGGTCACAGAATATGGAGGAAGCAAGCTGGTACTTACCTGGAAACTTCATCTCTATTGGCTAGCTTTCATGGTCCTGAAGAGGGGTACCCCTACTAGCAGAAGAGAAAAATCATCATCGGTGTTACCCAGTGTGAACTCTGCAGGTTACAACAGTAACTGCCCTGACAAGATATTCTAACTGGTGCAATAGTGGTATGAATATCACGGGAGTAACCACTCACTTTCTGAACAGATTCCAAAGCTGCTTAAATCCCATAGCTAGCACAGTTAAAGTAGCCAAGAACCTGTGGTTAGGTCGGTCATAGGTGCTAGGGGGGAACCCAATACTATTATCCTGCTAGATGGATGTAGCACTAAAAGGAATCCTAATGGCTCATAGATGTGTCTTCTCTCGACTCTCATCAGAAAAGATTCTTCCTGCAATAGATGAGGATTAACATATGCAATTCACAATTAACTTTCAACAGTTCAATGTTCAGAGAATAAGAGACTTGGAATACTCAGTCTTAAATGGGATATACACATCATGCTTCTTCCCCCAAGACTTAGGGATCTTCATAGAAGAAGGGACAGAAAGATTGTAAGAGCTAAAGGCAGTGGACACCATCAAGGAAAGAGTATTTTTCAGACACAACAGGGCATTTGCACATATGAATTCACAGTGATTGTCATAAAACATCAACAAGACCAGCTCAAGTTCAACCCAGACAGAATCACAACACGGAGAGGAGAAGGCAGGCATGAAATCTCATTACTAGCTGAGGAGCCATTGGCAACTGATAGATGTTAAGAGAGGGAGAATGGATAGTCAGTGGGTAAGAATGGGAGGATAGAGGGGCTGAATATGGAAGAGGTTGGGAGAGAGGAGAATATGATCAAATTACATCATATAAAAGCTCAAAGAATTAAAATATATATTTTTAAAGGTCCAGGCAAGAAGAAGACAGGAGTGAGGATGGTCAACAAAGAGAGTATTTGGCTCAACATACACGACAATGTCTGAGTGACAACCAAGGTGAGTGACTGTGAATTTTGGAGCTGCTTCTTCCTGGTTAGAATTTCAGGCTTTTCCAAATTCCTTGGACCTACACTGTGAGGTGTAGCATTGAATTTCCTCTTCCTTGGAACATTTTCTTTTAGCCCCATCTCAACGGGGTTCTAAATAAAGTGTCCAAAATTCCCAGGGAGCAAACCCAGGTTATAGCTCCAGATGACCAAGAAGAAGCAGGATTCTTTTTGGAGTTGCTAGCACACAGACCTTATCTGAGTGTTGCCTTGCCTGGTTGCTTCTGCGCAGGCAGTCTACATGTTCAGCCACTGAAGCTGGCTGGCTAGTCTTTCACCCATGCCTTCACATAAGTTTGGAGGCTACATTTAAAAGTTGGACAGATGTTCTTTTCATTTCTACTCCTAAAGCCCAGGTTTTTTTCAGTTTAGTTGTATATGACCTGTCTGTACATCACCAGACACCTTCTAGAACTTGAACAAAACAAACAGAGTTGGGGAAAAATATAGCTAGAAAATCAACACTTGGTGATGGAAGGACAGTTTGAAATATTTCAATCTCACCCAAATGATGAATGAACACCTGAGCAATTTAGAGCAAGATGACTCAACCTTCATTCAATCTTTCAGCTTTGAGCAGCACATAGTTGCTGGTAACCAGAGAAATGATCTAGGTGGCTAACAAGTGAAAGAAATATCTTTGGAAACAAAAATTATTCCAGAAGCAAGCAACCCAAGGCTGATACAATGACTCCCATGGCCATCAGGTGTCATGGAATGGCAACTGTTCTTTTTGGGGTTTAGTAAAGCCTGGACCATGTGAACAGACTACAGCGGATGCCAGAGAAGATGGAGAGACTGCCTGTGCCAGCACCAAGAGAGAAGAGACAAAGGGATTTCCTTTAAAGAGCAGAGGTTGGGCATTTCCACACAACACACACATGCACACAGATTTCTGAACTAATTAGTACCTTTAAATTAGTCTCCAGAGAGGCTGCAACCCAACAGTGTGTGAACATTCCTTCTCACAAACCTTAGCTGGCAATGTTTGGCCTCAGCTCTATATACCCTGTGACCCAGCTCCATATACCCTGTGCCTTCAGCTTCATCTACACAGTGCCCTCAGCTTCATATACCAAATACCCCCATGCCTTCTATTCTGTTTTCTATCAAGCTCTAGTTTCAGGTAGCAGCAAAAATCCCTGATCATCAATAAAACCCACAACTCTCTGAAATGGGGTATGTATTTGAACAGTTGTCAAAGCCATTCAAAGTTGATCACTTTATATCTGAAGAGCTTTTTCCACTCAAGGATTAGAATTTTATTTTATTATTATATTTCATATATTCATTTTATTATCAGAGAGTTGGGCTTTTCATATTGCTTTTAATTTCTGGGAATTTTTCCTCATATCTTTAATACATTTAATAATTGGCACTGTGTTTGGTGATGTATGATGGTATCTAAGCACTTGGGAAACTAAGGGAAGGGAATTACAAGTTTGAGGCAAGCCTATTCTAGCAAGAGCTTGCCTCAAAAACAGATAAACAAATGAACAAAGAAACCCCCTAACAAAAATTGAAATTTCAGATTTCTTTTTAATTTTGTATAGGTTCATTGTGCATTAAAGAGATCAGCTTATGGGCTGAGAGATGGCTCAGAGGTTAAGAGCACTGACTGTTCTTCCATAAGTCCTGAGTTCAATTCCCAGCAACCACATGGTGGCTCACAACCATCTATAATGAGATCTGGTGCCCTTTTCTGGCCTGCAGGGATACATGCAGGCAGAGTATACATAACTAATAAGTAAATCTTAAAAAAAAGAGAGTGAGAGATCAGCTTATTTCCTATCATAGTGATTGCAAACTGATCTTCCCACCCAGGGGTTCATTATCCAGCTATACTGATTGCAGTATTTATTCCATCTCTTAAATTTAGTTACTGTCAGCTTGACACAAACCTAGACACATCTGGGAAGAAGAATCTCAAATGAGCAATCATATCCATCAGTGTGGCCCATGCACATGTCTGTGGGGTATGTTCTTGACTGCTGATTGATGTAGGAGGCCCCACACACCATGGTCAACTTTATCTGGGCTGTGTAAGAAATGGAGCTGAGAAAGTCAAGACAATGAAGCCAGAAGTGCTTCCCCTCCGTGATCTCTTGCTTCATTGCTTGCCTTGAGAGCCTGCTCTGGCTTCTCTTGGTAATGGATTGTAACTGTAAGTTAAAATAGCCCTTTCTTCCCCAAGTTACTTTTGGTCATGGTATCACAGCCTCAAAAACAGATTTATTCATAGTTTTCATTTAGTTCGGCTTTACTTTTGTTCTTGGTTCAGGTACCTAATATAGTCCCTTACCATAAGCGTGTTTTTACATAAGCATGTGTGTTGAGAGGGAGAATGAGGAGTGAGTCTCAGGACGGAAACCTGGATAGCCACAGAACCATTTCTGCGCTTTGTCATTTCTTGCCGTCTGATTGAATAACTCTCTCAGTCAGCGGCACCCCTTCAAAGTCCTGGCAAGTAGCTGCGCAGTAGGGAGTCATTCCCTTGGGTCCTTAGCAATGGTTTGGGGATTGAAGGGAGGTGGACAGGAGTGGATCTCACTCATTTTGGGCCTCTCTTCATCCGCTATCACCCAACAAGACATCGGAGTCTGTGCCTCATGTGGCCCTGTGGACATCCGCAGGGAAGGTCTAGAAATCCGCAGGAAGCCAAGCCGTAGGTAGAGTCAGTAATTGTCCCGAATAGCCTTGAGGGTGTGTGTGTGTAGACCTTAACTAGCCTTCCTCTAACTTTTCACTATTTCTTGAGGTTACCTGCCTTTCCCAAAGCAGCAGCTATCCACCCGAACATTTGATCTTTACTGTCTAGGGCTCATATCTCTTTTTGGTTCATGAGTTTTTCTACGGTTGAGAAGGAGCCTGAATCATACTAGATTCTTAAGGTTGTTGCAAAAAAATTACTTGAAACTAGGTAATACAGTGAGACAGAAATGTATTCTCCCACAAGACTTTGAGAGCAGGAGTCGAAAAAAAAAAATAGAAGTTTACTTCCTGGGGGTAACTCATCCACGCCTTGCTCCCAAATTCTGGTCTTCGCTGGTAATCTTTGGACCTTTTTCATTCACAGGTGTGCTGCCCCATACCTGATCCCCACTCTGTTCGCATATTGCTCCGTGTCAGCACCTTTTCTTTTTATAGGCTATCTGATGCTATATCGCTAGCCCGTGGAGTTAATCCAAGATGATCTCATGTGGAGATCCTTAATGCCGTTGTGTCTTCAAAGAGCCTTTCCCAAACAGGTTCTTGATTGTTTCTAGGTGGATTTTTTTTTTTTTTTTTTTTTGCGGGGGGCACCTACCACCATCGTGGCAGGAGTAGAAATTCCTAAGGGCAGATGGCCCTCTGCCTGCTTTCAACTCACCCCAGCAGGGCATTGTGCTAGCCTGATGCTGCTTTGCTCCTATCAAGACAGGCTTTCTTGGGCTCATCAGCTCAATTTGCCGGTATGCAGGCAAAGGTCCCTTGCCTCTCTCACAAGCCTTTAGGAGGTTCTAAGAGCTCTTGCAAAAGAGCCATTTCTCAGTCTGGCTTGCAGGGAAGTCATGCATTTGTCCCAGGTCCTATGACCTGCTCTGTCCTCTGTCAACCTTAATAGAGACTTAATAGACATGCCAAACTGGGCCAGAGTCTATAAAAATCTATAAGCCATTAACTATAGCTATATTAAACTAATAAGAATCAATTCCCACACTTGCCTTCAAAGCATGCTGGGCCTCAGAAGCGACCTGAAAAATGACAGTCCGCAGCTGAGCTTGCGATCAGAGGGGGCTGGCCACGAGTGTCAGCTCCCCAGAGCTTATATTGTCCAACTCTCAGGAGCAGGCTCCCAGCTTAGCCTTTGGAGGCTGATTCTTCTGTGGTGAGGCCATTCCTTAACACCAGAGTGGAGGCCTAGGAAGGATTTAACGGGGAATTAGTAATGGCCAAGCTCCTAAAGTAATTGGGCTTGAAAACGCCCGAGTTTTGCTTTTCTAAATGGCCCTGGGCTGCATTATACCTATTGATCTCCCTGAGCTTTCGCAGCCTGTAAATGATGAACCTTTTAGCGCACTCCATGACTGAAGGGCGCACCACTGTGAGAACAGCTCATTTCATTTTTTTCGATTTATACAAAAGATGCTGTGGCCCAAGCCCTCTAGGCACCCATCTCAATACATAAATATGCCAATTACGCTAAATGGAGATCCTGCAGGTTAAAAGTGCCTGGTAAAAGATGGAAGCTTTTTCCAAAGCCAGAAGAAAGTTGATCCGCCGAGGGAATGCCAAATCAACAAAAGTGGGGTCGTGCCAAACGGTAGAGGTCAAAATACAAAAATAAACAAAATAGAAAAAAAGAAAGCAAGCCTTCTAGATTTCCAAACAAATGTGGGAAAAGATATCTTTAAGCTGTAAATGCATGATCCTTTAAATTTTGCTTTGTTTATTTGTATGTGTGTGTGTTTGTGTGTGGGTATGCCTCTACGTGCAGGTGCCCATGGAGACTAGAAGGGTGGGGTAACAGATGGTTGTTAGCACCCAAAGTGGGTCCTGGGAACTGAACTTGGGTCCTTTGGAAGAGCCAAAAGTCCTCTTAACCACCGAACCATCCCCTCCAGCCCCGAATGCTTATTTCTAAGTATCTGCTATTACATTTTTTCTTTGCAAGTTTCCAGATTAGGGAAAGAGAACAAAACACTCTCAAAGCTGAACTGACTCTAGGATTTCTTGTGGACACACCACGTGTTACCAGAGTAGGTGTGGACACAGGGTCAGATTTACTACAGCCTGCCCTATAGTTAACCATCCCATCAGCATCATCAGCGGGGGAGACAGACAGACAGGCTCCGGGATGATAGCCAGGTGATTTTTATGTCCATTAAGATTTAAGAAATTTTGATCCATAATAAGTGATCAGTGGCTTATTCAGCATCCTATATCCCTGTCAAGTTCAGGCTATTCCTAACTAACCAATTGTATTGACGGAACAGAAGTCTAGGTACTGGAAGGGAACAGAGGGAAACAGGCTAATTGTCCTCCAACCTGCCGACAAAGTAAACAATAAATACTTGTCTCAACTACATACATCTCCAAGTCCTGGATGATCAGCTTCCACCCCCGACCAGCATTCCTGGATCTTCTCTGTTGTTCCCCTTATTGCAGCTCTCACACAGACGGAGGGCATGCAGAGAGACAACTGGGCAGTTTAGAAACCGCAGATGGGGCAGGTGGAAGGAATTTCGCCTCATGCTCTCAGCCCTCAGCTCCGTCTCAGCTGTAGACGGCACAATCCTCCAGCTTTTCTTCCACTTTTAGCAGAAAGCCTCAAAGACAAACAGGCTCAACAATGTGACTGTTATCCAAATCACTTACCCCAGGCACTCAGCTTCCTCAGCTGCTCCCTTGGCCAGGGGTTCGGTGAGCATGGCTTTATCATCTACTCAACGCCGGTCACCTGTCCCCAGTTGCTGCCCTGCCTTTCTTCCCCTTTACTCATGGTCACCGGTAGCGGCCTTCACTTCCTTAAGACCTCTGATTTTCTCTATTCCCACTTTGTCACAAAGAAGTTTCAAAGACCCTCGAGTCTCTTTACTAGTTGCAGGACAGAGAACCCGAACCATTCACTAGAAAACAGAAACAGCAGCAAACGTCTATTCTCTGATTTCTATGATCCCCCAACCTCTTTACTCTCCGGTTCCTGTAACCCCCTTTTCCATTCGTTGTCTCCATTGCGTCAGCTCATCTCCAGCTGGAAGGAACGAGCAATACTTTTTGGTTTCCATTGAAAGATTGTGTAACTCATTTTCAGAGTTGATATGGTGTGGGGCAGGTACTGGGTTGGGATTTTAGCTCATAGTCTCAGCTAAAGTCACTAGCTGCTGCAAAGCACTTGAACAATTCATCCAAGGCTATACAACTGATTTCTGGAGGGCCGATTATAATCAAGCTATAGTAAATAAAAAATCTATCATGCCCCAGGGACCTGGAAGCCATGACAAAACCTTTAGATCCACAAGACTCCTGTATGGATGGATGATTTGCCAATGAGGGATATAGGGAGGCCATGTCACAGAGTCATTTGGGAAAATAAAAAAGGTGCTAGTCATTTGCCTGGCCGTAGTGGCACACACCTTTAATTCCAGCACTCAGGAGGCAGAGGTAGGTAGATCTCTGAGTTCGAGGCCAGTTGGTCTACAGAGCGAGTTTTAGGACATCCAGGGCTATACAGAGAAACCCTGTCTCAAAAAGAGAAAAAGAAAGTTAGCCTCCAGTAGCAAGGTGGGTAAGAAGGGTAGAGCCCTAGAGAGGCTCTGCAGAGACCAAGGAGAGAAGCTTGGCCTACTGAATCTTAACTTCCTTTTCCTATAAGATCTTGACTCTAACTCTCAGTTTTCAAACAGATATTACCAAATAGATATTATCAAATAGATATTACTGGTCTGGACAGTAAATACTGCCATGGGCTTCCTCTTTGTCTGATGCTGTGAACAGAAGATGAAGAATCACATTGATACACATGTCCAGTCTTCAGCCTTAGAGAGGTCTTGTTTTCCAGCCAGGAGCTATTTCCCATTGACTGTGTGGCCTCCCTGATGCAAATCACATATCTCAATGAGCCTTGGTTTCTCCATCTGCAGGAGCCTCACTTACTCAGTGCAATGTCTGAATGGCTGCAGGAGAAGTTCTTATGAGTCAGAAGTCATCACAGGCCCTAGACTGTGGAGAAAGGAAAAATATCAACACTTTGATCCTCAAGGGCTTCTGGGAGGGGTAGAGAAGAGGTTTGAAAATGGAGGAGGGCATTACTAATTGACTATTTATCTCGTGGGATTCCTGTGAGCAAAATATTTATTTACTGAGCAAATGTGTAACGAGACTGTCTATCTTTACCATGCCCAAGGATAGAATGAGGGAAAGGGATGGTAATAGCAGGGAGGCAGATCATAACTTACCAAGAGTAATAGTTCTCTAATAATAAGAATTGCTATCTGGGCATGGTGGTGCCTCCTATGATCCCAGAACTTGGCAGGCTAAAGCAGGAGGACGGTGAGTTCAAGGTCAGCCTGGGCTGCTGGGAGATTCTATCTCAAACAATGGTATCAACAGAAAGATGTCAATAATATTAGTACTAGTAATAATGATAATGATAATAATGATAATAATAATAATAATAATAATAATAATAAATTGCCACACAGTAAACTGGAAGCAGTTTTCCAACACTGGAACTATGGCACTCAAAGATGGGTTGATCTCGGTAGGAAAGGCTATAAAAAGGTATTCAGAGAATGATGGAATTTGTATTGTTTTCCTCCGGCCCATCTGCCTGACCTTTCTGTGGGACTCTCAAAGTCAGAGCATGTTCTGTCTTCTCTCTCCTTTCATCCACTCTCATTGACCACTTTCCCACCACTGCTTTGCCTCGGGTCTCTCATCTGATCTCCAGACACTGTATCTGTTGGTGATTGAACTTAGATGGCTCCAATCCCCTAATTCCCAAATGGACCTATCATTTCTCTCCCCAAACCTGGCCCTTCTCCACTTTGTGAGCCAGGACTCAAAGGCATTTCACAGGCTTGTCACTTTCAAAGGACTCCCCTGCTGAGTTTCAAAGGGGGGAAAAAAAAAGCAAGCAAGCCAGCCCTGTCAGTAGAGGGAGATCTCAGATAGGAGAAGAAGCCTATAGGCAGTGTGTCAACATACTTTTACATCTATTTTTTAAATTCCAAAATAAAGTTTTTAAAATTTTCTGTTTTTTCAACCATGAAAAACTTAATGTTGCTGTTTCATAACCTCTGACAAGGTTTTTATTCCCTGTTCCTACGCAAATTCTTTCTGCTGTCTTTCCTTATGCAACAGAAGCAGACTTGCTAGTTGGATTTTAATGTCCACAAAACTCACAAACGCTCGCATCCACTCCTATGCGTTTATGTAGAGGCCACGCCACTGAACCCACAGGGTGCAGCTGAGTCCAAGCTAGACATAGCAAGGTGGCTGTACATCAAATCCCAGGTTTACCAGGATGCTTGGTCTGCTTCTGTTCCTGCCTCAACTGTTGCATGGTCCAGTCATAGAAACTTTGCAGCCAACAGTACTCTTAGTTCCATTCAGCCTTTTAACCTTGTATTTCCATATTTTTCTCCCAGTATAGTTTCAATTATGCTACTATACAACTTCTTATTGGAAGCTAATTTAAATCCCTTTATAAAAAGGCAGGCAGGATGGATGGATAGATGGATGTGTGGAAAGACAGATAGCTACTCTTACTGCCATGTTAATAGAAAGGCTACAGAAATATTTACTATTTCTGTTAATTCTACCTGAAGTTAATTTTCCCTTAATTCCATTCCTTTTCCCCTTCATCTCATCTCCTGCCCCCTGTACTAATTTCTATACTCATCCTGTCTCCAGGTCGGGAGAGTATTTGGTCAGTCACAGGCGGGACACTCAAGCTTTCCAGAAAAGTGCAACTGAGCATGCTCTAGTCAAGCCAGCATTCACCTCCTTGGCCACTTTCCTGTCCTACTTCCTTTTCCTTGTTCTGTCCTGGTCTCTATTGTGGAAGATTCACTTTTATTTAGTGTCCTACCCAAGATGGCAGCAATATGGCTTTGTTCAAAAACCAAAACCAGTTCCCACCTCAGATCCTTAGGGTATAAGCCCTGTGAAATAGGTAGGATCTCTGCATCTGGGGAGACTTGAAAGGACTATCCTAGAAGAGAGGATCACAAGAAGCTGTTTCTGGGGAGGGGGGGGGTCGTCTGCAGGGAAAAATGTGAGGCTGAGGGAAAAAGCAATCATGCATGTTCACAGTTCCCTCCCCCACACCTCACACTCATTCCCACACAGACAGTAGCACACCCCTCCACATCCCTGTGTTTGCTCTCCAGGTGAGAAGCGCCCTCAGCTCGCATGCTCCTCAGGACACAAAGCTTCATACTTCAAGGGTTCAGGCATGAGAACCACATGAGCCTACTCTCTCAGCTGGCTTCACAAGGAGCCTCATGACAGTCCGGAAGAACTCAGCCCACAAGCATGGATGGAGTGTTTACTGCCTGCCAGGGAAACTTACAGGCATAAGGGGGGTGGGGTGGACATGGGAGTGGGAGAGTAAAGATGTTTGTAAGCCAGTCCCTCAAGACTCTTCATGGAAAAGCACCAGAAAGAAACTAGTTATTCAAAATGGACAAAACAATATTGACAGTATGGTGGTTTGAATAGGAATGGGTCCCCTATGGATTCATATAATTGAATGAGTCCTTGGTGGGACTGCTTGAGAAGGACTAGGGAGGGAGTTGTGGCCTTGTTGGAGGAGGTGTGTCACTAGAGAATCTCCTCTCTCTCTCTCTCTCTCTCTCTCTCTCTCTCTCTCTCTCTCTCTCTCTCTCTGTGTGTGTGTGTGTGTGTGTGTGTGTGTGTGTGCGCGCGCGCGTGTGTGTATGCTTGTGGATCAGGGTATAAACTCTCAGTGACTTTATTACTATGCCTGCCTTCCTGCTGCCTTGCTCCCCACCATAATAATAATCCTGACAATCTTAAACTGTTCTTACAGAAGGGCCCCTTTGTTCTTCCCAGCCACCTGGCTAGCTTAGCCCCCGAAATAATCACACAGAAATTGTACTAATTAAATTACTGCTTGGCCCATTATCCCTAGCCTCTTATTGGCTAACTCTCACATCTTGATTTAACCCATTTCTATTAATCTGCATCACCACGTGGCAGTGGCCTACCGGGAATCAGTTGGCACATCTGTCTCTGGTGGCTCCATGGTGGTTCTCTGATTCTGCTTCCTTCCTCCCAGAATTCAGTTCTGTCTTCTCTGCCTACCTAGTTTTGCCCTATCAGGCCAAGCAGTTTCTTTATTTATTAACCAATGAAAGCAACACATAAACAGAAGAAACTCCTACTCCAAACTGTAAGTCCCAAATAAAGAAATTCTTTTTTTTTTATGAGTTGCCTTGCTCGTGGTGTCTTATTACAGCAATGGAAAAGTCACTAAGAAAACCAGAGACATTGAACTGTGCTTGGGCTCAGTTTACATTAGTATGACAATAACCAAACTAAATCTTTTCACATTATATAGAAAAAAAAGGTAAAATTTAGACCAAGACAAAACATAGCCACGGGCACCAACTTCTCCAGGAAATGTGGTTATCATCAAGCAAGTTTATAACCAAGTCATCAACAGAAAGGAAAAGGTTAGTCCCAGACCACAGGAAGAAGCATGGACAAGGAACCACTAAGCACTTCCTGAATTCCAATAGAAAGAAGCAGAAAATACAGGTAGCAGCAGCGTGGAATACAAGGAAAGTGGCTAGAAAAGACCCCGTTCAAGGAAACCAAAGATTCACTGCTTGGTCTCTTGGTTGTCTGGCAATGACAATTCTTACTCTTTCACGCTTAGCACTGTGCTCTGCTTCGACACCCTGTGTGTAAGAACTCGTGTGTTTCCTCCAAGCCTCTGAGCCCAGGTAGGAAAACAGTTCAGCCATGTTCTCTCCTCAGATGCTATCCCTCGGTAACATATTCTGACAGTGCGTATAACCGTGCTTTGCAAACAGTAAAGCAATGAACGTGCATTAATGGCTGTAATTACGAGGCGCTGTTCTGAGTATCTCAAGCTGATCTCTAATCACAATTGCTGTTGTCAGGTCAAATGTGAGAAGAACTCATGCTCCTTGCCTCTGTGATGACTGTGCCAGTCAGGCCCGGTGCTGTTGTGACAGCTGGGAATGAGCTTCACTTCACTGGGCATGTCAGATGGTCATTTAAAAAGCTGGGATCTGTTTTTGTTTTTTAAAAAAAGATAATAGAAGTGGTTTATGTTGAAGAAGCCTATCCCTCCTGCTAGGAGAGGGGCTCAGGCCAGCAGCTGAGGGCCAGACTTCAAACCAGGAGCTTGGGGACCTAGTGATGCCATAGATCCCATGGGGGCATGGCAAGGATGGTCAGCCAAGAGAGAGGCGTTTGCAATACAAAGCCAACTTTTTGACAGAAGACAGGTGGTGATCTTGGCAGCCCATTAGCTTCAGAGAGAGGCAGCCAAGGGCCTGTGGGTGTGCCAGCAAGAGGGTAGGGTCTTCCCAGAAGGGTTGGTGATGGTGGCAGGCACCAGTGATGGCAGGTACTGTGACATCTCTGCTTGTACAAGAATGCTTAAGCACATTCATTAGGTCTCTTAATTTTGCTCTCCCAGGTCCCTTCCATATTCCTATAGGTCAGCTCATTCAGCAAGCATGTCTAGACACATGAGAACTCAACCCAGACACCACTTATCATATCTGCTATGGAAAAATACATTCCCTTGGAATATTTATCATGAGTTCAATATGGGTTTTGTAGGACTAACAAAAATTCACTTCTCTTCTTGCTGCCAGTTTCCTGGCTTTGTAGATGCAGAATGGAGTAAAATATCAAAAACTAGAGAGGGGAAGGTAAACCCAACGATATCACCCCTTTGCTCAAGATTTTAAGTAGCTGTTTTCTCCCTGGGTTCTTTTCTCAAAACTTCAGGAGGCCATCTCATCAGTGTGACAATGGCCACGAGGCCACCTCATCAGTGTGACAATGGCCACTTTGGTGAGGTTTCTTGAGCAACAGCCTCCAATATTCTATATCTTGTTTTTCCATATACATTTTCTTATATAGGAGATTACTGTAACTACTTATCAACTAAGCAAGCATCAGAGACTTTAGATTTATTTAATCCTGGAAGCAAGCCTTTGAGGTCTTTGTTCTTATCCATATTCACAGATGAGAAAACACAGACTTAGCTTAAACATGGTCACTGGTTCTGGCCTTCCCTAAGCACCCTCTTGTTCTAAGACTGGAAGATACTTAAAAGTAGTTGCTGGGGATGTTTACCCATGACATTTGTTCCTCGAGGGTATGGACAGGGTTTTCCAGGTGAACCCAAGGCTTGGCCCACGGCAGTTAGCATTCATTTACCTGCTAAAGGATTCATCAAATATGACAACAGTCATGTCGTAATTTCCTGAAATTATAGCTCTGGAGCTCAGGATGGAGAACACACAGTGCTTAATGGAAAAAGAGCAAGAGAGCAATTTAAATCAAAGATTTTTTTTGTTTGTTTGTTTTATTTTTTTGCTTCCACTAGACAGTCCCTACCAGGAAGCCTGGCTTTTTCCACTGTTGGAACTGTGGAGTTCACTGGCCAGGAACATCGAGCACCAGGAAGCTTGTTAGAAATACAACCAACTGAAGGACGTCCCAAACTCACCCATCAATTTTGAATTACAATGATATCTCCCAGTTATTCAATGTCATGCTAAAATTTGAGTATTAGTTCTGCAGGGGTCACCTTGACCTCTATCTCCTGCCTCAGTACAGAGCCAACTTCTGTAACTTACCAGGAGGGCCAAGGAGACCACAGAGCTGTACCCCCTGCTCATCCTTTGACCTCAGTGGGAATGATGATGGAATCCCAAGTGCCCAGAAGACCCTCTACAGGTGTTACAATTTCAAACCAAATCCCCTATTTCCATAATCACAGATGATGACTCAAAACTACCACCTCAGAGGCCCACCTCTACCTATAACCCTCACTGGTCCACCCCTGCCTTTAACCTTCAGAGGTCCACCCCTGCCTATAACACTCACAGGCCCACTCTACCTATAGCCTTCAGAATCCTAGCCCCATCTCCGCAAGACAATGACTTCTACCCCACAGTGTCTAAAGTCTTCCCATACAATGTCACCATCTTGGAACCAACTGTTCAGACCCATGAGTCTGTGGGGGCACATTTCACACTAGAACCCTAAGAAGTACCATGCTTAAAAGGCTTGACATTTAATGCTTTGGTATAACTGCACTGAAATAATTAATTTTTACCTTTGAATTTGTGTTTGTGAGTGACATATGATGGGACGATGGAGTTTGGAGCCCTGGACCACGCACTCTCTAGACTAGGTTTTCACCTACATGCTAAGGATTTGTGTAGCCTCCTCTTCCTCTTTCTGCCCATTCTTTATTGTTACACCCATGCCATGTTCAGGGTGGGTAACTTAGGCCCTGCTGCTGCATTCTGCCTTGGGGGAGGGGGAGCTCCCTGTACCAAGTATGGGAAGAATGGGAGGTGTCCTTCTGCATTATAGGACAGTGAAATGTCATGCTGATCCACCAGGGGTTGGTGCTGTTACTATGTATTCAACAGGCACATAAGTACTTGGAGGGAGGTTACAGTCTTTTGGAACCTGTCTGTCCTTGCAGGTTGGAGCAACAGGCCTACGGGACCCCACAATTGATTTATGAAACCATATCATCTTTCTGAACTGAGCCCTACAAATTATGAGGCCCATTCAGCCTTGTCTATAGCTCTTTGAAGTATGTTTTTTTAAAATATGATGTCTCTTTGAATATAGTGCGATTGTGAAGTCACAATAAACATATGACATTACTGTTATCTTGAAGGGTGCTGAGTGCAAGACACTAACAATTTAATAAGTTTGGGCTTCTGCACTGACCTATGTTAATATGCAATTTCATGCATTTTTGCACAGCCAGAGAGAAGTGCTTAAGAACACATTTGATTATAAGATCTATGTGAAAATGCATTATCTGCCTGCCTTGAGCATGGTCAACTGTTGACCTCGCCAATTAGTCGATTCAGAATGAAGATTCAATTACAATGAACAAATATTCCTTGAATAATTTCTATGTGTAAAGTCCTATGCTGGGGCCAATGGGATGCTTGCAGATGTGTGATATCGCTTCCTATCTTTGGGATGTTTGCAAGCAAGTTGGAGGAGGCAAAGACCCATGCATGGATGACTGAAATGTCAGAGAGGAAATGGGGTTTGTGAAGCTGGACTGTTGAGGGTCAATCCCTGGCAGTGAGCTCTCTTCCCTAGTTCCATTCCTGTTCTTTGGGACAGAAGGTCAGCTTGTTTTAGGGTTTATCTTTGGGAAGACAAGCTTACCTCCAGTTTGGGGATAAATCTTGATTGACTGAACTGGTTCCGTGCTAATCTTGTGTCCCTTGTCAAGTATTGGTTAACTATGAACACTGACTTGGTTCTGACTGATAGAACAGACAACAGAGATTTCTGGACTGCTCTCACAGGTTTGCTTATGACAGATCATGCTTCTGGGCTTGAGTGACTGCTTGGCTTACTCCCCTGGCTCCGGGGCTGAGTGTCATAAGTGACTCAACTGTGCTCCCCTCCAGTTCTTCATCTGTTAAATGGGGTTAATGATAGCATTGGCATAGTGGGGTTGTGGGGATGTGAAGTAGTTAATGTGTACAAAACATTTAGAAGATCTTCAGGGTTTCTCGAAGGAAACGATACAGTACCAACTTTTGGCTTCTAAAGGCCACAGGTTTTTCAGCTGTGTCTTGTGCAGACTGATAAGGCTTCCTGGAGTAGCGTGGTCAAGAAAGACTGAAGCCACATGCAAGTTCAACAGGAAAGAGCACTGGGATCAGTGAGCAGAGGCCCCAGCATCAGTCATATTGTATTTCTGCAACTAAAGCTTCTAGTAACTGCTTGGCGTGCTTAGAATCCTATTGGAGCAATAGCCAACCACATTTCATAATTCTAGTTACTCAAGTCCAGGGTCAACTTACTAAGTAAGTACGTTTTTTGAGTACCTCTGAAGCCTGAAGCACACTGTTAAATATTAGGAGAAATTAAAAACCCAATCAGATGTGGACTGAATCGTAAAGACTATCTAATAGAAAACAAAGGTGTCTGTGTATGACCATGGTATGGACCAAAGAAGGCGGGGACAGGGATACATCTAAGATGAGTGAGAAAGGTGTTTGACAAAGGTCACTGGTGAGAGAGCCTTGCTTAAATGTTAGTAAGACTGTTCTGTAGACACAAGAGGCTGGGAAAAGATGACTTCCAATGAGTGGTCAAAATGAGCCAACCACCAGAATTTACAGCTGAAAGTCCTGGGGACAACCACCAAGCACCCGGTGGAACCCTTCACTGCCGCTTACCGAGTTGAGTTGTCCAGACAGAGTGAGCATGCCTGGGGACCCTGCTGTGTTAGCCTACTGTGCTGCTGTGTAAGAACTGCTTAAGCTGAGGGGGGCCTGGTCTTCAGAAAGACCATCCTCTGTCATGCTCATCTGATGGGTGACAGATGACAAATGCTGTGACATAAAGGAGAGGCCCCGCTTCCATGGTGTCTTGCTTTGCATGCTTTTACTATAAGACAAGGGGAATGATAAAGGCTTTGTCATCATACCTTAAGGAAACACAAATGCATCAGCCCGCACCAGAGAAAGACGCTCCTGACGTCATACTAAGCTATCACATAAATAAAGGAACAAGAAAGAAATCCTGACCATGTGGTGCTGGTGTTAGCTTTTGATTTGTTGAAGACTTTGGCAAAAAGCAGATTAGAAATTCAAATAGAAGCTCACTATAACATGCTCTGATGTCTGTCATATATAGGCAGGTGTAAAAGCATGAGGTAGGGGCTTGCTAAAATTTCTGTTTACTTATTTTTACTGTTTTTAGAGGTCAGATGACTTCACACTCACCACGTTAGCTTGAACTTCTGGTACTCCCTCCTGCATCTCCTAAATGCTGGGATCACAGGCATGTCCTACCTTACCCTGTCTATGTGGCACTAAGGATTAAATCTAGGGCCTCAAGCATGCTTGCTAAGCACTCTTCCACTGAGCTTCACCACCAGACCATGGTAGTGTGTGTATGGGGTCTGTTAAATTTCTTTTAAAAATAATTCAGAAACTAAGTCGATGCTGTTGGCTTTGGAGTGTGGTAACACAATAGGCCCACACTTAGCCACAGCTTTGCCTCCTCTGGCATGAGCTACCTGCAGTTTACTATTAGAGAAGAAAATGTAGGCCTGACCTGGCGGCCAGCCCAGCTGGCACACTGCGCTTCTGAATAAGGAGCATGGCACATCGTGCTCCTGAGCATTCCTATGAGTCAGAACACTGAATTCTGCAGTAGCACGAGTAGCCAACAGTTGGCCTGCTGGTGAGTCTGCACTCTCCAGGTTTCCTTTTTGTGCTACTAGACCCCAGTGGTATAAATGCTTACTGTCCAATATGAGGTGATGTGCTAATCCATCACAAGTTGACAGGCTGCTGTTCACACATGATAAAGCAGACACGGTCCTCTGAAACCGTCTCTGAACTGGTTCACCTCTGTGCCTTTTACCAACCCACAGGTATTGCTGTCTTGTTGGGGGGCACCCTGGTAACAATGGCATTCTGAGGTCTGAAAATATGAAAGCTCACTTCTGTATGTGAGGAGGAATAGACTCCAGTAACACTGATGGCCGGGCACCTGCTACGGTTGTCCTCCGTGGTTGCCATCATTTCTCTCTTACCATGCTCAAGTAGGGACTCAACTTTACATAGCACTTCTATATGGGTGCTGAGTTTGTAGGATATGATGCTACAGGGTTTGGGGCATCCCCTGGAGGCACAGAGCACATCCTTTGCAGACTGCAGGAGGTGGGGGCAGGGCTGGGAGGGGGTTACTCTAAAGATAAAAGGACAAAAGGTTTTTAGGAAAATGAATGAAGCACAAGGAACCAGTCCAAGAAGCCCAAGAAACAGTCTGTTTAATATAGGATGCAAAGTTTGTGGTTTCAGCGGGGGGGGGGGGGGAATCAAATGGACCTAAATATCTACTGAAATGCAGGCAATGTGGTTTATGGGTTTTCCTGTCCTTATCCTTCCGGCTTGGCTTGTGAGTTCCTGAGGACTCTAGAGTGATGAGCTAACCCTAACCAAAGCCATGAGCAGACACCTTTGCAGTGTTCCCTTTTCCATCCTCTGCCCCTCCCCTGCCCACCCCAACACTTTCCCTGGCAGTTTTGTGGGCAGCCTTGTATCTATTTCTGCCCACTAAATTTAGTGAGTTTGATTATGCACAGCCTAAATCAGATCTGAGCCGACGATCCAGATTCTTGTTCTCCGAGAGGCCCTTTTGCTTCCTGTGTCTTACAGGGACTAAAGCTTTGACTCACCATTTACCGGCCAATGGTTGATGCCGCCCAAGATTGCACTGTTGTTCTGGAAGGTTCTATGTGCACATCTGGCTCCGTTCTGACATTTGGGGCCCTACTCACATGAGCATCATCTTTTGTTAGAATGATATAAAATAGTCTGTTAGTGATCTTCCAGACCTTTTCCATTGAGTACACTGTACATCAGACTCACCTACGCTATAAGCAATAGTACATCATTCCTGCCTTTTTAAATTGTTATTTTTAAATTAATTTTTGGTTTCCATGCATATCTACAATTGTGCTGTTTTTATTCCCCCACTACCTGCCCCGCAGTCATCCTTCTGCATTCCCAACACATATACCCTGCTCACTCTTGTTCCTCACTCCCTCTCCCTTTATTACATTTCTTTATTTCCTGTCTCATGCTCCCCTTTTCCTTTAATGTATAACAAGTATATACGTGTGCACACACAGAGACAGAGAGAAGAGAGAGAGAGAGAGAGAGAGAGAGAGAGAGAGAGAAGAGAGAGAGAAAGAAGAGAGAGAGAAAGAAGAGAGAGAGAGAGGAAAAGAGATTTTTTTTAGATGAGAGAAAATGTGGTATTTACCTTTCTGAGTCTGGCTGATTTCTTTCAATATAACTATCTCTGGTGTTCCATCCCTTTTCACATTTTATTACTGAATATTATTCTATTGTGTGCATCAAGTACAGTTTATTAATTCTCCATTTAGAAGACATTGTAGTTTCTTCTAGATCTGGGGAAATAAAGTTTTATTATGAATAAAGCAACAGTAAATACGCAGTTGACCGTGTGTAATCTTAGGTGTGAGGTTCCTGGGGCATAATGCTAAGTGAATGCAAGAAAGTGCCCGAGCCTTTTGCACAGCAGCTGTTCCAGCATCTCCGCCATCTCTCGTGGCTCCCTGTCTTCACCAGCACTAGGTTTAACAGCTATTTTTATTCTAGCTGCTTGAGCAGGCGCAGGCTATCCCATGCTTTTACTTTGCATTTCCTGATGATCCATCAGGCTGAATTGTCATCTGCTTATCTCCTTTTCCTCTCCTTTTGTTTCGTTTAGACACTGAGTTCTTCTACACTGCCTAAGTCCTTTTTATTCTTCAGGTCTATGATTTCCAAATGCTCCATCCAATGTGGGACTCATGTTTTCATTCTCCTACAAAGGTTCTTAATTTTGATTAAGTATGCTTTTACCTTATTTATCAATCAACCAATTGATTGACAGAGTTTCACTACGTAGCCCAGGCTGGCCTTCAACTTTTGGCCCTCCTGCCTTTGCCTTCTAAGTGCTGTGAAAACGTCTGTGTATAACACATCTGGCCTTTTCCCTTGCGTTGAATTTTTGGGATTACTCTTATGAAATCTTTAAATCTTTATCTAACATAAGGTACAATGAATTTTTCTATGTTTTGTTGTAGAATTTTTTGTTGTCGTAAAATTTTTATGCCCTTATTTTTTACACAAAAATTTGCAATCTCTTTTGACTTACTTTTTATAGATGCTATGAGACATGGGTGGAAATTATTCTTTGATAATTATAGGTTGATTTCTAATAATTCCAGCATCCTTTTAAAACAATGACTTAATTCGCCCATTTTTATCTTTTTTGCATGTGTATTTATGTCATGAATGTTTACATGTGTGAGGGGTGCACATGCACAGGTGTTCAGGTGTGTAGAGGTCAGAGGTTAACATCTGGTGTGTTCTTCTATTGTTCTCTGCCTTGAGTTCTGAGGCAGGACCTCTTGTTGCCTATCCAGCTTGCTCGGGGAATCCCGTCTCTGTCTCTGGGTGACAGGATTACAGAAAAGGTTCCACACTTTATTATTTTTTTAAATATTTATTTATTATGTATACAATATTCTGTCTGTGTGTATGCCTGAAGGCCAGAAGAGGGCACCAGACCCCATTACAGATGGCTGTGAGCCACCATGTGGTTGCTGGGAATTGAACTTAGGACCTTTGGAAGAGCAGGCAATGCTCTTAATCTCTGAGCCACCTCTCCAGCCCCCACACTTTGTTTTTATGCTGGTATTGGAATCTGAGCTCTGGTTCTCACGCTTGCACGTCAAGTGCTTTATGGACCGAGCCATCTCACCTCTACACTGTTTTTCTCTGTTGTTTTGCTGAGAATCAATCGACGGTATGTATGTCCTGGGTTGTTTCTGGCTTCTGTGGCACAGAGCTTCCAATAGTCCTGTTAGTGTTGATAACTTTGATTCTACAACCAGGTAGATGCTTTTCTATTTATCTTTTCCAAAATCTCACCACTGTCTGAAATGTGGTTCCCTTTTTGAAGTCTGCCAAGAAATTGCAAAACCATAAGCCTCTCTGGACTATAAAACCAGAAGGTTTATACCTATCACACATCATACACACCCCACATACACACTACATACATTCTATGCATACACACCACAAGTTTTCACCACACACATAGCACATGCCACATCCATGTACCACATGCATCACATGTATGCACACCCCAGACATAAATACCACACATACATAACAAACTACACATGTAGACAACACACACACATACACATCTGCATGTATGGCAAACACACACTACACAAATGACACATGGACATACATTCTCATTCTTCTCCCCTTTGTTGCAGTGGAGGACAGGAGAAGGACAGTGTCACCGCCAAACATTAACTGAGGAGCCACTCTCAGTCCAGCGTTTCAAACACTCTGCCACTTGGTTCCCAGCACTAGTAGGCTGCTGTAGCCTGAGTATCAAAGAGAGAAACTGTAAAGAAATATGCTCAAGAGCTAGAATTCTCAATAGAGTCATATTTTTAATCATTTTCAGTTTTAATTAAATTTCTCTCTGTTGAGTGCGAGAAGAAAGACAGAAAGGCATGTGCTCTCCCTGACATCCCACCTAAGTGACTGGGTTGTGGCTGAGTTACCCTTGGCCTTTGAGCAGCTCTGTCTGACCTTTTCTTGGTCACAATGTTTGTGCCTTTGTGAAAAGCAAGAATTGTTGTAAGGAGGCCGCTTGTTGGTTTCCCGGCTGCTCAGCCCTGAAATAACCACACAGAAACTGTATTAATTAAAACACTGCTTGACCCATTAGCTCTAGCTACTCAATAGCAAACACTTATATCTTAATTTAATCCATTTCTAGTAATCTGTGTATTGCCATGTGGCTGTGGCTTACTGGGTAAAATTCCCAGAATCTGTCTCTGGCGGGACTACATGACTTCTCCCTGACTCCACCGTCTTCCTCCCAGCATTCAGTTTAGTTTTCCCTACCTATTCTGTTCTACCCTATCAGGTCAAGCTGGTTTTCTTTATTCATTAATGGTAATCACAGCATACAGAGGTGAATCCCACATCAAAGAGTTCCAGCTGTCTCTAGGTAGCTTTCCTGTAAAAGCCTTGTCCATAGAATGTGAAGGGAAGCAGAACTCAAGTTACTGGTTTACATGGTTATAGCTTTCAGAAAGTGAGTTTTCTAAAGTTCCTTCCAAATATTCAAGGTCCAGATGTTTTTGCTCGGAATGAATTGTGAATCATCAGCTATTTACCTCACTAAGAGCTGGAGCACAGGGAAAAGGAAAAAAGTGAGGAAGGAAAGAAACCAGTGCTTACTGCACACCACATGGAAGCCACAATAGGCAGCCTATGGAAAGCTTTTCAAAATCTCAACAAGTTGTGTATTTTTGTCTCATTTTACAGATGAGAACACCAAAGTCTGGGCAGTTGGCTAAGTTGACTTGTAGGTTGGCATGGTAGCAAGTGGTCAGCCTGTTCTGGGACTCCATCCGGGGTCATTTGCTTGACGTGGCAATGATTGCATCAGGAAGGATGGTACAGGGGTAGAGATGTCATGATCAGAGTAAAGACATTAGAGAGATATTAATATGAACTTTGTGTAATGTTTTCCTTTTTTGGCTTTTGGGGGGACCACCCAGCTCCCAAATATCACACATGGAAGCTTGCTTATTCTTAGTTAGGAATGCCCAGCATTAGCTTGACTTGTTTCTTGCTAGTTTTTCTTAAATTATCCTATCTTTGGCCTCAGGGCCTTTAGCTTTCTCTATTTTTTTATACCCTTTCTTTCCTTCTTACTTGGGTGGCTGGGTAGCTGGGTGGTTGGCCCATAAAGTCCTCCTCCTTCCTCTCTCTTTCCCAGATTCCTTTCTCCCCCAGAGTTCTTGTTCTATTTATCCTCTCTGCTTCCTAGTTCTACCTGTTTCTTTTCCCTGCCTCACTATTGGCCACTCAGATCTTTATTAGACCATCAGGTGATTTAGACAGGCACAGTAACACAGCTTCACAGAGTTAGATAAATGCAACATAAACAAAAGCCACACATCTTAAAATAATATTCCCAAACATATTATTAGCAAAAAAAATATGAGTGTCATTATCCCACAGTTTTGCTCAGCACTGGTTTCTTTGTAGTCTTTATATAGCGATAAAGAAGGGGGGTTTCTCAGAACATTTTGTGGTAGTTTGGATGAGAATGTCCCCAGAGGCTCTTATGTTTAAATGCTTTGTCCCCAGTTGGTGGAACTGTTTTGGAAGGACTAGCAGGTGCATGGCCTTGCTGGCGGAGGTGTGTCATGGTAGAGATGGGCCTCTGAGGTTTCAAAAGACCATGCCTTTTGTAGTTTGCTCTCTGTCTCCTTCCTTCCGTGAATCCACTGTGAACTCTCAGCTTTTGCCCCAGCACAATGCCACGCCTGCCTGCTGCCAACACAATAACCATGGACTCTAAACTGTTGAAACAACGAGTCCCCAAAATGAAATACTTTTTTTGCTAAGTAGCCTTGGTCACAGTGTTTTGTCATGGCAAGAGAAAAGGAACCGTGACATCTTTGTTGTGTCTGTCTCAGTGTGGCAAGTTCCCCGTATCAGAGTAAATATGTATAGCTTATTTTTCTTTTCCCATTGAATCAGCTTTATGCTTTTCAAAAATAAACTGTTAGCATACATACATATTAGGTTATATATGCCACATATTACATATTATATCTCTATTTTTATTTTCCCAACTTTTCAATTGTTTCTAAACTTTGTATGACAAATGATAGAATGTGGCATGGTATTTATTGCATATAGCATGTATAACTTCTAAAGAGAGACATTCTCAGTCACACAATCTAAAGTCAAATAAATTTCAGACGTGTAATTTATTGTATTTATTTATTGTTAAGTGATTTTATTTTCATTTATGCACATGTATCTTTGCCTGTGGTGATGAATGCCCCATGTCTATAGGTGCTTTGGTAGCTGGAATTACAGGTAGCTGTGAGTCATCTACCTTGGATCCTGGAAACTGAACTCTGGTCCTCTGGAAGAACAAGCAAGCACTTTTAACTGTTGATCTAGCCCATCAAAATATAATTTAAGGGACTCACAATTCGAGTGTACTAGAATAACTGCCTCACAAATACTCTTTAGTGAACTAAAGCCAAAGAACACTGTATAAACTCCATGCCTGTTGATAAGGAAACCAATATCAGGGAGAGACGGAGTGATGCTTCAAGCCATACAACTCAAAGTCCCACTTTGTGCGACTCTTCAGCATTCTTTCAGCAAGCAATTGCTATGTACCAAATTCTGTGTCATGGACCATAAACCACATCTGAGACAAAAAGTCAGCATTACTCTGAACCCTTACCCTAGCTCCAGGAACATAATAGAACACATAGAGCACTTCTTACCGGCAGCAAGAGTCTCTAAATTGAAGCTGTTCTCAGATCTGAAGCCTTTTTGGTTTCCCAGTGTTACACAAAGTCACAGCTCTGTCTGTGGGGTAGAGAAACAGCACCACCTCACAAGCCAGTTAGCACTGCACACACACCTTTGGGCTCTGCTACGTACACTGCGAGTTCACGAACGGCTTTGGTGTCTCACCTACACTCTTGTCGGCTTGCTTACAGTCTGTTAATATTGACAAAGACCACTGAAAGTCTTGTTAATCCGTGAGAACAGACGAGGACGATAATGATCTAAAAAACACACCGTTAATGGTACTCCTGGTTGATTAAAGTGTTTGGTGTGGGGCAGTTTCCCACATAATGACAGAAAGGGACTTTAAGGACCAGATGCTCCATGGTCTTCACTGAAGTGCCTTCCTAATCATAGAAGGCTCAGCTAAGCTAAATCTCAGATGGATGTAAACAACTGGCAGATGTGATCGAGTTTAAGGGGCCCCAGAAGAAAGCTCATGCAATTACAGAGAGAGGAATTGACTGATAACAATATGTAATCTGGGATGTCCTTGACGGCTGATCTGAAAGAGCCATGCTTACAAGGTTTTTATTGGCTATTCGGGGTAATGCATATGTCCTGATTATAAAGGGACTGCACATTCACTGTAGAGAAAGCAAAAAGTGGGAAAAGTCAGGAAGACCTCTCATAATGCCACTGGATAAGGATGTCTTTTCAGCTAACTGTGCCCAATGTCATTTCTATATCACTTATGCGATTACAGATGTAAATGTTTAAGTGCTGTTTGACAGCTTTCTTTTTGTTTAACATAAGCAAGTATTATGCCGTGAGATAAATTATTGAAAACTTTTCAGTGGAATTTTATGGGCAGAATACTATTTGTTTAGTAACAGGATGAATGCTTATATCTTATAATATCATTTTTTTATAATGGCAAGATATACTTTTGGAAAAAATGCTATAAAGGGCGTCCTTATGGTACATCTTTATGTCCCAACTGCAGTCACTCCCTTGGCATAGAGTCTTGGAGGCAAACTCACCATGTTAACATATATGGGCATATGTAAGGCTCCAAACACTCACCTCTACATGTACTGGCTGCCTTCATATCTACCAAGGGAAGTGTTATTCTCACAACCTCTTTTCCTAATCCTCAGTCTTACATGTACATGGTTAAGTACTACGGATTAACTTGGTTACTAGGCTTCTTTCCTAAATTCCAGAAATTTGTGTACAACAAGTCTCCATCTTTAGTACCCCATCATTGCCCATAGTGACCTGAGCAGGTTTAAATATAATGTTAGGCCACATGAAAACTATAATCCAAGTCATAGATTTTATTGGGCCCAAGCAAATCAGAGGAAAATTATAGGCACACATCAAATAAAACAATATTGTATTTTTTAAAATTCTGTTCCAGGGGGCTGGAGAGATGGCTCAGTGGTTAAGAGCATTGCCTGCTCTTCCAAAGGTCCTGAGTTCAATTCCCAGCAACCACATGGTGGCTCACAACCACCTGTAAAGACGTCTGGCGCCCTCAACTGGCCTTCAGGCATACAGACAGAATATTGTATACATAATAAATAAATAAATAAAAAATAAAATTCTGTTTCAACTCATCTAATTGACCTGGGTGGATTTTTTTTTATTTTCTTCTAATAGCTCACTTTCTTTTTTTTTTTTTTTTAAATTTATTTATTTATTAAGGATTTCTGCCTCGTCCCCACAACCGCTTCCCATTTCCCTCCCCCTCCCCCGATCAATTCCCCCTCCCTCATCTGCTCGAAGAGCAATCAGGGTTCCCTGACCTGTGGGAAGCCCAAGGACTGCCCACCTCTATCCAGGTCTCGTAAGGTGAGCATCCAAACTGCCTAGGCTCCCACAAAGCCAGTACGTGCAGTAGGATCAAAAACCCACTGCAATTGTTCTTGAATTCTCAGTATTCCTCATTGTCCGCTATGTAATCCACCATATAAATAAACTGAAAGAAAAAAACCATATGATCATTTCACTAGATGCTGAAAAAGCATTCGACAAAATTCAACACCCCTTTATGATAAAGGTCTTGGAGAGAATAGGGATACAAGGGTCCTACCTAAATATAATAAAAGCTATTTACAGCAAGCCAACAGCTAACATTAAATTAAACGGAGAAAAACTCAAAGCCATCCCACTTAAATCAGGAACACGACAAGGATGTCCACTCTCTCCATACCTCTTCAATATAGTGCTTGAAATTCTAGCAATAGCAATAAGACAACATAAGGAGATCAAGGGGATTCGTATTGGAAAGGAAGAAGTTAAGCTTTCGTTATTTGCAGATGATATGATAGTGTACATAAGCGACCCCAAAAATTCTACCAAAGAACTCCTACAGCTGATAAATAGCTCACTTTCTTTATGACACTCAGAGGTAGGCTATAGGGCAGTGATCTTCAGTCATCCTAATGATGTAACCCTTTATACAGTTCCTCATGTTGTGGTGACCCCAACCGTAAATTTGTTTTCATTGCTACTTTATAATCATAATAAAGTAAATATATGATATGTGGAATATCTTATATTTAATCTTTGTGAAAGGGTTCCTTTGTCCCAAAAGGGTTGTGACCAACAAGTTGAGAACCATTACTTCAGGGGAACTATTTTTTTTGGTAACAATCAATAAAATACTGCTTTGTCATAACAGACAAAGGATGTGACTTTTATGAGAATACCATAAAGTGTCAATATTTGGTGGCTTTGTTCTCTTTGTTTGTTTGGTTTTTTTTGTTTTTGTTTTTGTTTTTGAGACAAGATTTCTCTGTGTAGCCCTGGCTACCTGAAAATCGATCTGTAGGTCAGGCTGGGCTAGAACTCACAGAGATCTGGCTGCCTCTGCCTTCTCGAGTGTTGGAATTAAAGGCCTGTGCCACTACTGGCTGACGACTGCTTTTGTTTTCTTAATGATTTTATTCTGACTGGGGTGAGATGGAATATCCGCATGGTCTTAATTTCCATTTTTATGATGCCTGGTGAGGTTGAACATCTTCTCATGTGATTATTGGTCATTTGTGTTTTATCATCTGGGAACTGTCTGTTCATTCATCAACCCATTTATTGACTTTTTTGGTTAATTATTTTTCCTGTGGATATAGGTAAGCTTTCTATATTTTTGGACTTTTAGTTGTTTTTATTGGCATCCATTGATCATACATAATAATGGGTCTCCTTATATGTTCACACATACACATAATCATACTGTCACTTCCTGGTACCCATCTTTTGGTGTAGCATTTTTAGTTCTGTGTAGATTCTAAATATTCATCCTCAGTAGGATGTATGGCTAATAAAGATTTTTTTTTCCTATTCTGTATGCTGTTTCCTCACTCGATTCTTTCCTTTGCTGTCAAGAAGCTTTTGAATTTCCTAGGGTCCCATTTATCTACTGTCGGGCTTATTTCCTGAGAAACTGGAGCCTATTCAGGAAGATGCCGGTGATGGTGGGATACACGAAGATGAAGAATCACAGCTCAGAGAGATCAGTGAGAGGTTGACATTGCTTGTCATAGCCGCTCAGTGTCTGTGGCCGGGTGAGGAGGGAGACGGGCACTCACTGATTTCATAGTGAATCATCTGACCAAGGGGATTGTGGGATGAACTGAAATTGTAGGAAAACAATGTTAAGTTTGTGCCAAGACACCCTGGAGGTCAACATCAAACCCGAAAGTTAGAGCTCCAGGTTTCAAAGTGAACAATATTAGATAACCATCCCCACCTGGCTCTACAGAAACCAGATCACCATTAATTATTTTGAACAAGTTACCTGGCCACATATTTCATATATGCACTTATACATTTGTATACGTGTATACTTAGAAACCCGAGATCTTGGCTGGACTCATTCATTCATCATAAACATTTCAGCGGCAGAGTAGGTAGCTTGAGTTAGAATATACCTTAGTTCAATATTGGATATAAAAACCACTCTTTCATATGTCACCTTTTTTTGGTAACAATCAATAAAATACTGCTTGGCCATAACAGACAATGGATGTGCCTTTATGAGAACACCATAATGCTAAATAGGTCTATGGGTGATCATTAGGAAGAATGGGATGGGGAAACAGAGGTGGCTGGAAGCGTGGGGAAAGCTGAGCCCATCAGTGGGGATTTGTTGATTATGGAAGGCGTGAACATTAGAGCCGTATTTATTAGAGGGGTTTGAGTTTTTCCCAGAGAAAATGTGGGGTACACTGGGAGAGTGGAAAAGATATTTACCTATTACTTTTAGTATTTTAGCTGTCATAATAGATACTATTTTGTCTCTCTGAAATTTATGTTTCCGTTTAAACTACAGTAACTGTAAATGGGACACTGTCTGGCCATGTAACCAAGTTTAGATGAAGTTGTATTGAGTTACACCCAGTATAGACAGGCAACCTTATGAGAGAAAATGATGCAGACACATACAAGAAAGAAGACCATGTGGACAGACAGAGATGCTGGGCACTGCCACAGGGAACACCAATCATCAAGAGGCACCAGAGACCTGAAAAGACTGAAAAACTCAGGGCAACTTCTCTATGTGAGTTTCGAGCTTTGAAAGGGAACAGGTTCTTAGTCACTCTTTGATTTTAGACTTTAGACCTCCAGAGCTGAAGGACAAACCACTGCTCTTCTAAGCAACCTGGCTTACTGTGGCAGAGATAGGACAACAGCATAGCTATTGACAAACACTCCTGGTGAATTCCCTAGGTGAGGGTGACGTTCTAACCACATAAACATAAGGCGTTATTATCTTTACTGAGTTGTGCAGGTTTTGTGACGATGGGGTGTGTTGCTCGGTAAGACTCTACTTATCTCTTAATAACGGGGCAATCTGTGGTGATGCCCATCATATGAGGGGCACAGAGAGAATCTGAAGCTCTAGCACAAAAACAGCCATGTAAAGTTTGAACCATCACCTTCCAGACTTCACTAAGACAGTATGTGAACGCCTCCTCCCATAATTCCCCTTGCTACAGCTGACCACATGCATAGTGGTCCAGAGGCTTCATTTTGCATGGAGTCCTCTGTAAAGCAGTTTGATGAAGAATGCTAGAATAGCTCTTTGATAAGCACTTCTTCTAATTCTGTAAACCACAAAGCTCATCAAATTCTCTCTAAACTAAATCTTTTGCCAAACCCGGGTGTAATGGGCCTTCATGGGGATCCACAATGTTTGAAAAGTATTTCAAAATATTTTGGCATAGGGTTAGAAGCTGAATTAGATCCAATAATCTGTCTATATTTAATACTGTCAATGTATCATGTTTATTTCTAATTTGGTCTGTATTATAAAACACAACATAAGTTTCTGTACATGTACACAATCTGGCTCTGCATGGATATGCATGTGTATATGCACATACATGCACAAATATTTGCTAGTTCTGCACTTTCTGTGATTATTGTTGTTGCTGTACATCCTCACAATTGAAAGATTAATTTGAAGTGCTCGGGGAAGATGTCCATAAAGTGGTTTTACTCCCAGGAGCTGATGGTCAAAAATACTTCAGAGATCACATCCGTGACCTTTCAGGATACAGTTTTCATAAAGTTTGGAAAAGGATAGGTTCTATTTTATTGCTGCCACAGCAATAAACTAGGTGATAGCTCCACAATGATGGAGCTGTCAAAAATAAAATGCTAACAGCACAATTGTTAGGGGTCCTGGTGGGAAAAGAGAGGGCAGGTATTGTCACACATATGAGGCTGCAGAGGGACTTCTAGGAGTTCAGAGTTTAAAAGAGTATTTGGCAATTAGAGAGGGAATCCCATCTAAGGGATTGTGAAGGGATGATACCCTTCCTGGAAAAAAATTCCTGGAGCTAAAGACATTCAAGTAGTGCCAAGGCTTACAGAAAATATCAAGGAAAATAAGAGTTCTGAGCAGCAAACATATGAAGTACCATAATAGAGACAAGGGAAGGGACTTACCGTGAGTTCGCTGTACATTCATCACTGCAGGAGCTTCCCTGTTAGTATTTGGAAAGACCTTTTGAGGTGGTTATTACAAATGCCACTCATAGAAGATGATGGGAGGAAGTTCTGATGCTAAACAGATCCATTAATCTGTCTGAGGTCATGAAGCACCAATCAGCATAACAACCTAGTGATTGACAACCCCCTCCATTCTTTCCTTTCTTCCTCCTACAGTGTTGCATGCCCATAGCTTCTTCGCTGCTGCTTCTGATTGTGCCAGACTCATTTCTTAGATGCCCCTCCTTCCATTTGGTTAATCATTGCTCAACACTGCTGAGTCTCTGCAATGCACTAAGTGAACGGGGACACAGCACAGACTAGGACTCAGTCCCTCTTCTCAGGAGGGTCACAAACAGACAGATAGAAAAGTGGCCCCAAGCTACCACAAGGCTTCAGTACCTGTGGGAGCCAAGCTAGGTGGGAAGTGAATGGCTTGATATCCTTTTACCTATTAGGAGGACATTTAGATAAGAAAGTAGACAAATATGGCAATATAAATGGATGAAACCCAAGGTTTGTCAGATTAAAAATAATAGAAGAATAAAAGGGTTAAAATTTACTCTATTATATATACTATGAGATACTTAAAAAAAACATAAATATTGAAAGGCAAGAACTGTTAACCAGGTTTGCTAAAGGCATAAAAGATGAAGATAAAGTTCAGACTGCAGGCACATGCTGGCCCCTGCTCCACAGCACTTTTTACTTTACTTTAATTTTTTAGAATCCATCCTTTAGCAGCTGGAGGATTCAGGAAGAAAATGCTAAGTTCCAGGAGGAACTTGGTGTGAGTCAGCATTTTCTACAGTTTGCTGGAAGCCACCCAAAGCACGGAGAACAGAACGCTTCCTCAGACCCCAGAGCCCATTTTCTATAAAACCAGGAGAAAGACATCTGCAGCCACCAACATCCGTGCAAAGGCTGGAAAAGCAGTTGAGATTAGAACGGGACAGATGGGTGCGTGTATAAGAGAAGTACACGCGACTACAGAGCCCAGGAGGCCCGGATTTTATAATGAGAGCAGACACTATGTCACAAAGTTTAAACTATGACAAAGTTGACTTGCATGAAGGATATAATTACAACAATGAGAAAACATGGTGCAGGAATGTAACTGAAAGAAAGACCTTGATGGGCGGAGACAGAAACGTCCTTGTGACGTTTTACTAACTCAAAGATTAAGGTGGAGAAAAGCATTGAAGATTTGCCATTTAAGTTTATAAGCAGGAAAAAAAAAATCTCCTGTCACCACAGTGTTTGTTGTACATCTTTAGTGAAAATTCTAGCTGCATGGCAGTGAACACATGCCTTTAATCCCAGCACTCGGGAGGCAGAGGCAGGTGGATCTCTGTGAGTTCGAGGCCAACCTGGTCTACAGAGCTAGTTCCAGGGCAAATAGGACTGTTACACAGAGAAATCCTGTCTCGAAAAACCAAAATAAATAAATAAATAAATAAATAAATGAAGAAGAAGAAGAAAAAAAGAAAAGCTAGGAGGACATACAAGAAACTATAACATACAATGTGACGTCAGTGGTTATCGAATGGGGCAAGAGGGAGGTGAAAGAGGTCCCTACTGAGAAAAAGATTTTTCCTTGCCTCTTAACAGCATACTCGAAATGATGCAGCTGTATCCACACTTCAAAAACTTAACCTTCAGGACTGAGAAAGTGGTGACAATCAGAGACCTGGATGTTCCCACTAAGAAATTAAATGAGAGCGCCACACAGCCAGCTGATCTGCTTGTCTCTTTTCAGGATGGTGGTTGAGAGGGACTAGAGTGGATCCAGATATTCAGCTCTAGGTACCACTCTGGTGAAGGATGGAGAGTGTTTCCTCTAGCCCAGAGAGAGGACTGTGGACTTGACAGAACACAAGTGGATTCTGAGTCATTTCCAAGACCATGTAAAGAAGGAATGGAGTATGCTAGAGAGGACCAACTTTGAAGAAGGATTATATTATTTCTTTAGGAACTGGTAAGTATGATTAATATGCTACACAAAAAGGATTTCACGAGTAAACAATCCATCAGCTCTAGTAAAGATATAAAAATGTCAGAGGGGTGCATGGACCGAAAAATACAAAAGCTTGGACTAGTAAAGCACACAAAGAAGAGTTGTATGTTAGGAAAGGGGGAAATTGTGGCTTAAAAATAGATCCTGGGAAAATATGCTTCTCAGCTTTAATTGACTAGAAGCTTGAGTAAGATGAATCTCCAGCTTAATTGAAACTCACATCACACTATGCCATTAGAAGCAAGATTCAGAACATTCACATTCTGTTCTCTGTATCTGACACTCAATGAAATACAGAGACTTCCCTGAGTTTTGTTCTGGGAATGTTTCTTAAAATGACATTGACAAGCCAGGCTATTTCATAGAGAAAAACTAATCATGGTTAAGAGTGCTCGCCATTCTTCTACATTACCTGAGTTTGGTTCTCAGTATCTAGGGAAGGTGGCTCACAACCATGCATAACTCCAGATTCAGGGGACCAGATACCTCTGGTCTCTGTGGGCACCTATGTGCTTGCATGCATGCATGCACGCATACATACATACACACATATAAGATTTCAAATTACTTACAAAAATCTTAAGAAATTTTTGGATCTATCAAAAGTTGTACAGACTGAAACATTCAGTTTAGCAAAGAGGTAGAGGAATGAGCATGCACATCTGTTGCAGGCCAAGGCAAGATTGTTTGTGTAGTGCCTTCTAGAAGAGCATAAGAGGCATACAACCTTGGACCCAGTATTTTCATTTCTAGACATCTCATTTGAGATGCCACTGTACAGATTATTATATTTGAAGACGTTTATATGGTAAAAGTAGAAGGAGCAAGCCAAATGCCAGCAAACATTTTATTTTTTTTTTGTTTGCTTTTTTTCTTTTTCTACAAAGGTTCTTGTTATGTCAACTTGGCTGGCCTAGAACTTGTGATACTCCTGCCTCAGCCTTTCAAATGCTAGGCCAAGGCATGAACTAGGGTTGTTTATTTGTTTGGGTTTTAGACATTAAGACATATCCATGCTCTGGACTTTCATGCATCTACTAAAAAGAACAAAGCAGACCTATCACTGGAGATCCAGGAGTGTCTTAGTTATGGTTTCTATTGCTGTGAAGAGATACCATGACTATGATAACTCTTATAAAAAACAATTAATTGGGGTGGCTTACAGTTTCAGAAGTTCAGTCCATTATCATCATGACAGGTAGCATGGTGGCAAACAGGTAGCTGTAGTGCTGGAGCTGAAAGTGCTACATCTTGCAGGCAACAGGAAGTCAGCTGACTGTCACAATGAGGGAATCTTGAGCAAAAGGGATCCCCAAATCCGGCCCCCAGAGTGACACACTTCCTCTAACATGGCCATACCTCTTAATAGTGTCACTCTCTTTGGGGGCCATTTTCTTTCAAATCATCGCAAGGACTTATCACTTAGGATGAAGTATATTAGGAAAACCTTATTATGGAAATAAGAACAATATTATATGTAGGTACATGTATAGGAAATCACAAATACATAATTATACAAATTGAATTGTAATGAGCGGGGTGAAATGAGGAGAGAAAGATGGTGGACTCTATACGGACCATTTTGTAGCTTCTGATTAATATGTGAGTATGTGGGGTTTTGTAATTAAGGAAATTATTTTAAACTGGGAGGATATCTGACATGGTCAGCACTGGAGTGTTATGGCTGGCCCAAGGGAGACTGGATGTACACAGGGGAAAAACTGGAAGAGAAGACCTCTCACTGAGTGCTCTCAATCCAGTGTCCTAGAATTATTGTCTGTTCTTTCCTCTCCAACTCACAGAGCCAGGTCCAAAAAAGTGAGAGAGGGGAATTTTTAAAAGACATTCATGATGGTATTCCTAATACACTATCTTGGAATACACTATCACAGGAAACAGGTAATTCTTCCTGACATACCACTTTAGTGCCTCAGAAAGACTGCCTCCAAACAGTGGATATCAATTTCATGTGGCTAAGGATACAAATACATCCATGACATTACATGATGTCTTTGTTCACTTTCTATTGCTGCAATAAAGACCACAACCAAAAGGAGCTTAGGGAGGAGAGGGTTTATTTGGCTTGCACATCCCAATGACTGGTCCCTCACGAAGGGAAGACAGGAGTTCAGGGCAGGAATCTGGAGGCAGGAACTGAAGCAGAGGACATGGAGGCATGCTGCTTACTGCCTTGTTTCTCCTACCTTGTTCAGTTTATTTTCTAATATACTTCAGAACCACCTGCTCAGGAAGGGAACACCACCCCCCCCCCAGTGTGCTTGGCCCTCCCTCACTAATTATTAATTAAGGAAAGTCCCATAGACTTGCCTATGGGGTAATCAAGGCACTTTTTAAAATTGGTATTGCTCTTCCCAGATAACTCTATCTAGTGTCATGTTGACAAAAACGAAGAAACAGAAAACTAACAGGACACAGGGGTCTAAACATTCATTACCACGACAGGATGATTTCCTGTCTTCTTCTGTGGTTGGGTGGAGAACACTGCTCTTTCACTACAAGGGAGAAATGTCTCCTTCAAGCTTTGGGGCCTTTCCAATGCTTTCAGTCACATACAAAGTAGTGACATCTCAAGGAGCCTCCGGTATCTTCCCATTTCTACCCCAAAAGCCCAAGAAACAGGTGAAATTACATGTGTGCTCACCTACTTACCATTTATTGGCTACAAATTGCACTTTCCTGTATTGTCTCCCCTTCCTTGAAAAGTCCATAGAGGAGGAGACATACTTGCACCCTTGAGTCAGAATTGGATTAGCGCTGTTGATAGTCATACCGTTACTTTGATGGAGAGGCGAAAAGAGAGTTGAAAACTCTCATGTAACCTAACAAGCTGACATGAATGAGTCTAACTGGGGACTAAAATTGATAAGCAAATTTCATTCTGTTTAGTTTTGTTGAGCCATGTGCCACTTTAACCTAAGGGTATCTCTGTTGAGCAATTGCTATGTGTTGAGCGTGAACACACATAAAGAATCGATAAACATTATTAAACCATTAAATCAACACAACAGAACTGCAAAGGAAGCCTGGAGAGATTAAATGACTGGCCCAGCACCACACAGGTGACAGCTGAAGAACTAAGTTTCCAACTCCCAGACCCAAACACCATGTCAACATGTTTTTCTAAGTCAAAGTTAACTGGACATCCCATTGGTAACAGAGTTAAGCTAGGAACTGCTTCTTCTAAAGCATTGTCGTAAGGGAAGAGCCTAGAGTTTAGATGCCACAATCTGTTTGGAGGTTATGAGGGGGGCTTCAGGAAGCAATATAAACTGCTGGAATAGATTGGCTCTACTCGCTTTCAGGAAAGACACACCTTGCTTATATGTCTTTAAGTGGGGGTTCTTTATTTCATTTGAAGAAGTGAGATGATGTTTCTGAGTTCCTAACTCTGTACCCACATGTCCTGGGGCCAGGCAATGTCTTTTAGGGTTCAATTCTTATGTGAAGACTTAAACAAAAGGGTATGCAATTAAATTGTTGGGTATGATAAGTTACCTTTCTATCCAAATTTACCAATATAGAGAAGAACACAAGTTGTCCACATTTTCAAAAGTCGAGCTGATGAATTACAAAGATGCTTTTCCGTTTAAGAAAATCTCTTCAAGTTCATCTTCCTTATCTTTGTAGGGAGAAATTCAACTATGTGGGGCTTTACTGAGATAGACTTTTGTCTACATTCCTTGAATAAATGGACATACATGGAGTATGACATGTATCATTTTCCTCTCTGGTTGTCACCCTAGAAAAGGATTCTGTGGGTCCCCCATTCCCTGGTTTCCCTCACTTGACCCTTTATCCACCAGCTTTAACAGAGTCCCAAGGGTTTCTTTCTAAGCAGGTACAATGATAAACCTATATGCTAACCTTCACACGGGTATAGGACATGGATGATATCTCTCTGCTAGTTGAGGCCCTTGAGGAAAGCTGGGCAAAGAGTTATGTATTCAGGGAAAACTATCAGTTTGGGGGTCTAGAGCATGGGAGTGGTATTGCCCATCCAAGGAATACCAAATGGGCAGTCAACTTGTAGGTGGCCTTTCTTCTATTTTCCCTGCAAAAATTCTTGCAGTAGGAAGAAAGGAGAACACAGATACAGAAGTTACTGCATCTGCAATTAGTGTTGGTAAATCATTCCTGTCTGATCATGAGGGAAGGATGCTGGGTTAGCAAGGACCTTGGGGAATGGAATAACTCAGACAATTACTGACATGAGAGGTTGGATAACCAGGCATGAGGATTCCACCTGATCATCCTGGGAGGGCTCAGAGGATGCAGACCCTCTTTTAGTTTTCTTGTCCTCAATGCAGTTATCAGCTTAAAATGTGGAATCAAATTTGATATTACACCATAGAAAGTCATCTTGTCTGTGTTCTACCCTAAAATATAAAAATATAAAGTATATATTTAAAAACAAGCACCATTTTCTTGCAAACTAAAGAAGTAATCACTATTTTTGCTTAAACTGATTGTTAAAAATTATAAAATTGTGGTTACAAATGCAAGTACTGAGTACACTAGGTTAGGAAGCTGGGGGATGCATAGAAGACCCAACAAAGGCCACACTAAACCAGAATGCCAGGCTGTGCCATCTGGAACACAAAAGGGATTTGTACTCTGCAAGGAATTAAAAATAAGCAGGCATGCAGGTAGAAGGAAACAGAATCATTGTTTTATTGACAGATACGAAGAGAAAGAATTCATAGGATGTGCCCTTTGTCTTGGACACCTTTGCTTCAAGAATGAAGTTTTCCAGGTATTTAATTACAATTGAGGGATGCTGAGAGATTGAGACGCTGGTTCCTTGACAAATCGCTGCAAGATCATACCATCTCGATTCAGGAACCCAGAACTGCGTAGGTTGGAATATAATGTACTGATCTAGACTGATTATTGAAGAAGATCTAAGCTGACAACCATCCTTCAAAAAGCCAAAACATGGTTGCTGCACTTTTCACACATGGCTGTTTGTAGAAGGGCTATTAATACACCAACGAACAACAAAAACCTTGCAGCCGATTACAAGGGCATCTTTGTGATAAAAAGGTCATGGGAATAGCTGACTTACTTTTTAAAAGGGAAACAATTTAACTTCCCACCAGGCCACAGCAGGAGTCATGCATAAATGGCCATCACTTATGTCACATGCATAGTGAGCAAGGGATGTGGAGAACAGCAGAGCACAGTGAAGACATTGGATTTGTTTAGCTCTGGGGCCTTATCTGAGCCTCAGAATTGTCAGGGGTTGAAAAGTGATAAAAACAATTCTTACATGTGTACATGTGCACACATGTGAGCATGTGCATGCATGTGCATGCACGTGCATGTGTGTGAGTGTGTGTGTGTGTACCAAACAGAGAAAATGTATGAAATGGGGCTTTGTAAACTTTAAACCATTGCACAGCTGAACGCGTTATTGCTTTCCCATTCCAGAACCACATCATTCAGTGGTCCAGAGGAACTTACGGACTATTTGCTTTCATGGTGTTCCCAAAGGCTTAATTCCTTTCTCATTCAGAGATCAAAATATTTCTAGAATTTTCTACCATACTTGGCATATTATAATTATTAGTCCTACACTGAAAATTTTTATTTATCCCCCAACATAATATTTTTATATGAGTATTTGTGAATTTCATACAATGCATCCTGATCACACTCACTTCCCAGTCTTCCCCGGTCCACCTCCCACAGAGAAAAAAAAAGAAGAGAAATTGTGTTGTCCATATACTCACTGGAGCATGCTCAAACTGCCAGTGAGCAGACCCTACTTCCTCCCCTGCCAGAAACTATCAATTGTGAAGGATCCCTATCACAATTTTTAAGAATTCTATTCACTGACTTCCTGTCTAGACTGTTTCTTTTGTGGGTTGGGAGTCGGGGAGGGAGGTTGTCACAGAAACCTATGTCTCTCATTCTCAACTTTAGGTCTGCAGTCATCAAAACCACTGCAAAAGAGGCTTCCTTACTCTTTACAGTCAGTGGAAGCATGGATCATGGACTTCCATATTGTTTATTCTGTATGGTTACAGACTACAGACATCGACAAAACTGGCTCTGAGCCACAACTTGGACCACTGATACCATCGTGACCCTTGCTAGCAGCACAGACCATGAACATCCACAGGACCTTTGGCAGTAACATGGATTACAGGTATCAACATGGTCTCTAGCAGAAGCCCAGATCACAGACATCTACACAGCCTCTGCCCACATAATAGACCATGGACACCATCATGGCTCTTGGAAACAGTACGGACCATGGACATCAACATGGCTTCAGATGGCAGCACATACCACATATATTCACATAGCCTTTAGCGGAATCAAAATGGACAAGGTATGAAACTTCAGCTCAGTGTCTTCAAATGGAAAGAAAGAGGGATTCTTACTGAACTTTCTCTTAGAAGTAAGCTGGTCTCTACAATACATTTAGTACTTGGTGCTGACAAATAGAAGGCACTCAAAGCCTTCTGCTTGTTGTTCTTGCTATGGCTCCATGAACCTGGCACTTGTTTTTATGGAAGTTGGAACCTCTGGAGCTATCAGCCTATAGTAAGGAACAGGATTAAATCAGAGGGTATAGATTTAAGTGCTGAAGACCAAAACCCAGATCCAGGCGACGGACCCTTGCACCAGGCATCAAAGGCACAGTGATCTCCAGGCTTTGGAATCTTTGTGGGATAGTCATCACATTTCCCTTCAGGCCAGTTTGGTTTGGGCTCCTTCCCACTTGTTTGAAGCTTTTGGGTGAGGCAGAGAGGCTCAGTATCACACAACAAGAAGAGGGCAGGGTTGAAACTCTAGACTGACGAACAGTGAAGCTCCTCCTAAGCTACTCCATTATACTTCATTTTCTACTATTCATTGATCTACTAGGATCAACGAGAGGGTGTAAATTACTGTACGTGGGTGAATTGATTATGCATGTGGGGTGGATCAGGGCAGTGAAGGAAGCAGGAAAAACACACTGAAAGGTAGATGGACAATGTCCTTGTTTTGAGAAGTCCTCTCTATGATAATTTTTTCATTGATTGAGCGATTTGACTTATAAGGCTTAGAAACATGATATTCCAATTGTGGAATATCATCGTGAGGAGCGGAGGAAGCCCTGAGTCAATGTTTATTGCTGACAATGAGCTGGGCCTTGTCAAGGACCCCAGTGGCTCAGACCCAGGGGAATGACAGGACCTTCTCCTTATCAGGCTCAGGGGACCGGCAAGGCTCCCACGGGCATCTTATTTACTCCTAACAAGTATTTTCCTGTACCATTCCTAATGTCCAAGTGCTGAGATGAGATGTCCTTGGCCTTTTACTGTTCCAACCTAGAGCACAATTGCAGATCTCCAAAGCCTCTCAACATCCCTGATGTTTTGCCATTTTTATTCTTCCATAGACCTGCTCCACGCCTACACAATGACCTTGGCTGCCAGTATCCAGCAGCAGGCTGTAAATCACAGAGGAGTGGAAGCTGTACCTGATGGAGAACTGAAAGGGGCTCCCACCAATTCACCAGAGCCTACGGTACGCTCTGTCTCCAGATCCCTCTGCCAGTGACATCTGAACCACAGCAAGTGCTAGATATTTACTGTTCCAACCTAGAGCACAACTGCAGATCTCCAAAGCCTCTCAACATCCCCGATGTTTTGCCGTTTTTATTCTTCCATAGAACTACTCTACACCTTCGCAATGACCAGGGCTTCATACACTGCCTAATCTACCGCCCAACCCAGATGTCAAGCATGCACCAAGACACTCATGGCCCAACATGCACCTACTGCAACAGAGACCATGCACAGAACACGGCAGGAGCTCAGTGTGAGCCTGGCTATCAGTCCTGAGTGTAGGGGTAGAGAAGAAAAGTAATTATGAGTCCAGCCCTGCCACTGACACGGTATGACTAAAAAAGACCCTTGAGCTCAATTCTGTATCTTTGCAGTGGAAATAGTGATAAACTTAGCATAAAGGTCCTTGTGGGGGTTAAACAGTTTAACAGAGGGAAGCACTTCCATACTTGGCCTTTTTCATTACCATATAATATTGTCTATTATCCTTAGAATTGCACCATCTCAAATCAGTTCTGGGAAGTGATTCCCACAGTGACTCTGACAAGTTATTCTTGGGGGGAATTTGTTACAAGTTCAAATTTCTAGGTCCAGCTTCACAAAGACTTGGGAACTTGCCTGTAGAGATCGAAAATCTTTATCATTTATCTGGTCCCTCATGGACCATGTGTATGTATCTGAGCTGTGCTTCTGTGGATCAGATGTCATTTCAATTAATCAGTTCCCCTCCTCCCCCCACCCCCAGGTTTCACCTCACCAGTCTGCAGGGAAGAATAAAAACAAAACAGAGAAACAGAATAAACATAAGAGGATTGTGGTGCTATTAGCTTTTGGTGAATAGATCAGGCAAAGTAAGCTTGAACAAGGAATGCCAGAGTCAAGTGTCCATCCCCTAGGCAGCAGGATTGTCCCTCCACACACCTACAGGCCCACCCACAGTCAGTACTCAACTGGCAGTGAGTGAACCCCTGAATGACTGACAGATTCTAGCATGGTGTATACCATTCGTCGCTCGTAGGCCTTTGATTGTTTCTTATTTCATCTAGAGTTCTCTGTGTTCTGTTAATTACTACTACATCTTGAAGATTCAGCTCTAACATTTCCATTAGAAATTAAAGAAAAAAAACAGTATAATAGTTGAATATTTACATTTTTGTCCCCTTAGAAGAAGTATTTTCTTATTCATTAGTGTATAGTTGGCATTTAGCATGGACCATGGAATATTATCACAAACTAATGAAACCAGAGGGATGCTGGCATCTTGCTGGGTCTCCTAAAATACACTGTGGATTAGGGATGGATCAAAAGTTCATCTGCTGACTTTAGAGCAAGGGATAGTTTCTGTTGTTTTCATTTGATCTATGATTACTTATTTTTTAATTTTTTAAATTGTTTTTATTGAGCATTATATTTTTCTACTCCCCTCCCATTCTCTCCCTACCCCTTCAACGCTCTCCCATGGTCTCCATGCCTCCAATACACTCACAAGATCTTGCCTTTTTCTATATTCCCTGCAGATTAAATCTATGTATGTCTCTCTTAGGGTCTTCTTTGTTGTCCAGGTTCTCTGGGATTGTGAATTATAGGCTGGTTTTTCTTTGCTTTACATCAAAAAATCAGTTATGAGTGAGTATATATGATATTTGTCTTTCTGGGTCTGGGTTACCTCACTCTATATGATGTTTCCTAGATCTACCCATTTACCTGCAAATTTCAAGATGTCATTCTTTTTTCTGCTGTGGAGTACTCCATTGCATAAATGTACCACATTTTTCTTATCCATTCTTCAGTTGAGGGGCATTATTTAGGTTGTTTCCAGGCTCTGACTATGATGAACAATGCTGCTATGAGCATAGTATGTGGTATTACTGAGCATCCTTATTGAGTATCTTATATTGAGTATATACCCAAAAGTGGTATCACTGGGTCTTGAGGAAGGTTGTTTCCTAATTTTCTGAGAAATTGCCACACTGACATCCAAAGGGGCTGTACCTGTTTGCACTTCCACCAGCAATGGAGAAGTATTTCCTTTACCCCACATCCTCTCCAGCATAAGTTGTCATCAGTGTTTTTGATCTTGGCAATTCTTACAGATGTAAGATGGAATCTCAGAGTTGTTTTGGTTTGCATTTTTCTGGTGGCTAAGGATGTTGAGCATTTCCTTAATGTCTTTCAGTCATTGTCAACAAAGCCATTACTTTGTTGAGAGTTCTCTGTTTAAGTTTGTACCCTATTTTTTTTTTATGATGGCCAATTTCTTGAGTTCTTTGTATATTTTAGAGATCAGACCTCTGTCCACTGTAGGGTTGGTGAAGATCTTTTCCCATTCTGTAGGCTGCCATTTTGTCTTGTTGATCATGTCCTTTGCTTTACAGAAGCTTCTCAGTTTTAGGAGGTCCCATTTATTAATTGTTTCTCTCAGTGTCTGTGCTACTTATGTTAGGAAGTGGACTCCTGTGCCAATGCGTTCAAGTGTACTTCCCACTTTCTCTTCTATGAGGTTCAGTATGGTTGGTTTTATGTTGAAGTCTTTGATCCATTTAAATTTGAGTTTTGTGCACAGTAATAAATATGGATCTATTTTCATTCTTCTACATGTTGATATCCAGTTATGCCAGCACCATTTGTTGAATATATTTCTTTTTTTCCATTTTACATTTGCTTCTTTGTCAAAAATCAGGTGTTCATAGGTGTGTGGATTGATATTTGGGTCTTTGATTCAGTTCCGTTAGTCCTCCTGTCTGTTTTTATGATAATACCAGGCTCTTTTCAGTAGTGTACCTCTGTAGTAGAGTTTGAAGTCAGGGATTATGATGCCTGCAGAAGTTTCTTTATTGTACAGGATTGTTTTGGCTATCCTGGGTTTTTTGCTTTTCCATATGAAGTTGAGTATCATTCTTTCGAGGTCTTTGAAGAATTTTGCTAGGATTTTGATGGGCATTGCATTGAATCTGTAGATTGCTTTTGGTAAGATTGCCATTTTTACTATGTTATTTCTACCTACCCAAGAGCAAGGGTGATCTTTGCATTTTTTGGCGTCTTCTTCAATTTCTTTTTTCAAAGATTTAAAGTTTTTGTCATACAGGTCTTCCACTTGTTTGGTTAGAGTTACTCACACTTATTTTTTTATTTGGGGCTATTGTAAAGGGAGATGTTTCTCTGATTTCTGTCTCAGCCCCTTAGTCATCTGTATAAGGAGAGCTACTGATTTTTTTGAGTTAATCTTGTATGCTGCTACATTACTGAAGGTGTTTATGAGTTGTAGAAGTTCTTTGGTGGAATTTTTGGGATCACTTATGTAAACTATTGTACCATCAGCAAATAGTGAGAGTTTGACTTTTCTTTTCTGATTTGTATACCCTTGATCTCCTTTTGTTGTCTTATTGCTCTAGCTAGAACCTTAAGAACTATATTGAATAGATATGAAGAGAGTGGACAACTTTGTCTTGTTCCTGACTTCAGTGGGATAGCTTTGAATTTCTCTCCATTTAGTTTGATGTTGGTTGTTGACTTGCTATATATTGCCTTTATTATGTTTAGGTATGTTCCTTGTGTCCCTGCTCTCTCCAACACCTTTATCATGAAGGGATGTTGTATTTTGCTGAAGGCTTTTTCAGCATCTAATGAGATGATCATGTGTTTCTTTCTTTTTCCATTTTGTTTATGTCGTGGCTTACATTGACAGATTTTCATATGTAAACTATCCCTGCATCTTTGGGATGAAGCCAACTTGATCATGGTGGATGATTTTTCTGATGTGTTCTTGAATTCAGTTTGCCAGTATTTTATTTAGTATTTTTGCACCAATGTTCATTCTCTTTCTTAGTAATGTCTTTGTGTAGTTTAGGTATCAGGGTAATTTTAGCCTCATAAAAGAGTTTGGCCATGTTCCTCCTGTTTAAATTGTATGGAACAATTTGAAGAGTATTGGTATTGGTTCTTTCTTGAAAATCCTGTAGAATTCTGTGCTACAACCATCTGGTCCTGGGCGTTTTTGGTTGGAAGACTTTTGATTACTCTTCCCATTTCTTTAGCAGTTATAGGTCTATTTAATTTGCTTATCTGGTCTTGATTTAACTTTGGTAAATGATTTTTATCCAGAAAGTTTTCCATTTCCTTTAAGTTTTCCAATTTTATAGAGTACAGGTTTTTAAAATATGACCTGATGATTCTCTGGATTTCCTCCATGCTTATTGCTATGTCCCCCCTTTTCATTTTTAATTTTGTTAATTTGAATGTTCTCTCTCTCTGCCTTTTGTTTAGTTTGGGTAAAGGTTTGTTTATTTTGTTGATTTTCTCTAAGAACCAACTCTTTGTCTCATTTATTCTTTGTATTGTTTTCTTTGTTTCTATTTTGTTGATTTCAGCTCTTAATTTGATTAATTCCTGCCATCTAGTCCTCTTGGGCAAGTTTGCTTCTTTTTGTTCTAGAGTTTTCAGAGGTTCTGTTAACTCAATAGTGTGGGATTTTCCAGCTTCTTTATGTAGCTATTTATTGCTATGAATTTTCCTCTTAACAGTACTTTCATTGTGTCCCATAAATTTGGGTATGTTGTGTGGTAATGTTCATTGAATTTTGGGAAGTTTTTTGATTTCTTCCTTTATTTTGTCCTTGGCCCATTGAAGATTCAGGTGAGCAATGTTTAATTTCCACGTGTTTTTGGAGTTTCTGGAATTAATATTGCCATTGACGTCTAGTTTTAAGCCATGCTGATCTGATAAGAAACATGGGGTTATTCCAGGTTTTTTTTTTTTTTTTTTTTTGTATCTGTCGAGGTTTGCTATGTTACCTAGTATGTGGTCAGTTTTTGAGAAGGTTCCAAGAGATCCTGAGAAGAAGGTAATGATTACTTATTTAATGAATGCTTTATTCAGTGAGTGAGTTGGAGGACCTGGAATCCCACATGACCCTAAACATGGGTGTGCATACTCATTACAATAATGGGGTGGGGAGGGACGGGAAGTCCTCTGCCTGTGTATCTCCACACATCTCCTAACCTTTCTTTTTTCCCAAGAGCTAGAAAGAACTAGATAATATCTAGAGATGAACAGTGATGCCCATCACTCTAAATTCATGAGTCAAAAACAATGCCCCCATTTCCCCAGGAAAAAATGTTTCAAAATAAAACACATTTGCTTAGAAAATATTTTAGCATTTAGAAGTATAATGGGAGATTGAACTCGACAGGGAAAAAGCGAGTCTGGTCTCAAATGGAAGGCCATGATCCAAAGGAGCCAGGAAGGCTGAGGGAGCTGTCTACTGGTGCGCTGAGCTTTGAAACTACAGATGATAGCTTAAGGGAACCTTTGGAGAAATGAGGCACACTTACAGACTTTGTGGTAATGAGAGATCCCCAAACAAAATGTTCCAGGACCTTTGGTTTAGGAACCTGCTCTTCTGTTGAAGAGGTGAATGCTGCAAGTGGTGGATGGGAGTGTGCTGGAATCAAAGAGAGTCATTTCTAGAGAGGATTCTGTCAAGTCTGCTTCCTGTTTAACAGTGAAGGAAGTTTTTGTTGGTAGTATTAAAGAAGATGCAGAAGAATATAATCTGAGAGATTGAAACCATAAAAAGTACGGAAGACAGGCAGAGTGGAACAAAGAGAGGGTTTGCTTCTCTAACTTTGGGGTGATCATGCCACAGTTGACAGACCTGTTATTTAGAAACGCCACACAATTAACAGGCATGACTGTGAAGTGGAAAAGACCCTTTCTAAACAAGAGATGCAGTCTGTGGGATGACCCAGAGATCATGGAGACAGATCTGGCAACTTTATGGGTCACTGTGAAAACTTGGGAAGTGGGGGAGATGATGTTGGTTGTGGTGGAAGAGGCAGCTACGGTGGTGGAGGTGATGGCAGCAGAGGTGGTTATATAGGTGGTGAAGGTGGATATAAGGGATCTGGAGGCGACAGTGGCAACTTTGGTAGTGATCCTGGTTATAGTAGTAGAGGAGGCTATGGTGGCGGTGGACTAGGATATGGAAACCAAACCAAAGGGGTAGATGTGGTGGTGGAGGAGGATGTGGTGGTTACAATGGAGAAAGATATTTTGGGGAGCTAACTTTGGTGGTGGTAGGACTATAATGACTTTGGAAATTATAGTGAATGACAGCGATCAAACTATAGACCCACAAAGGGGGGTAGTTTTGGTAGAAGAAGCTCAGACAATCCTTATGGTGGTGGCTATGGATCTGGTGGTAGAAGTGGTGGATATGGTAGCAGAAGGTTTTGAAAATAGCAGAAAAAGGCTACAGTTCTTAGCAGGAGAGAGCGAGGAGCGGTCAGGAAAGCTACAGGTTACCTTGAGACAGTCATCTCAACTGCATTAGGACAGTGTTCCTGTGGGTCATGACCCCTTTGGGGGTTAAATAATCTTTCATAGAGATTGTCCAAGACCATCAAACATTTATGTTATGATCTATAACAGCAGCAAAATTATAGTTATGAAGCAGCAACAAAAATAATTTTATGGCTGGGGGTCACCACCACATGAGGAACTGTATTAAAGGGTCACAGTGTTAGAAAGACCGAGAACCACTGCAATAGAGAAACCATAAAAATCTGCTGCAGAAGGAATGATGATCCATAGTCAGAAACTGCAGCTTGAGCAGGAAGCCCTTTTGTTCAAGACTGTCATAGTCACACTTGGCAAAAGGGGCAGCTACTGGTTAATGCAATGTAGTGTCATTAGATGCACATTCTTGGGGTCTTTATCTGTTGTAGCTTTGTCTTTTTCTTTTTATTACATCAGGTACATTACCCTGTAGATTGTGGCAGTGGTACCAGGAATAAAAATTAAGGGATTTTTAACTTAAATAAAAAAAAGGAGAATGAGGTACCTAGGGGAAAACAGTCATGGTCACAAATCTAATATTAGAAGGATCGAGAAAGGGAGAGAGTAGAAGGAAAAAGAGGAGAGAGGGAGAAAAAGGGAGTAAAGAGTGAGGGAGGGAAGAGGGAGAGACCAACAAAGAGAATTTTCCAGGAAGCTCAGAAAGCCTCACCTTCATCCATCCTTTATCATTAGAAAGCTATTTTAAAAGCACTGATGCTCCTGGTATACCCATTCCTGGCCCGTACCTAGGGCCTGTTGGCATTTTATGCTCACCAGGTGTATCTAAGGCTCAGCTGAAGTTGGGTACCACCTAAGTCAGCTGTTCCAGAATCCCAGCCAAGTGGGTAAAAGAGAAAACCCACAGGACAGAGACACCCTTCCTCCCGCAGTGGTTGAGTTGAAAGTTCCTCTCTATGGCTGGACTCAACCTCAGCTCTCAGAGGGGATGCATCTGTGCCATTTGCTTTGTGTGTTCAGTACCAATTAAAACCCCGCAGCCACAATCGGTGTGGGACAAATGGGCACTATTCCTGGGGCAGATGGGAGAGCTGTGGGCAGAAAGCCTACTGCCTGGGTTTTTTTAAAAAAAAATCCTGGCTGGACCACATTTCATATTTCTAGTTCTTAGAAATTTCAAGTATCTTCCTGTACTACATCATAAAATAATGGAAGCAGATGGGAGCTGGCTCCTGGCTGGGTCTCCTAAGAGTCACCATGGGTGGGGGATGGACCAGAGCGCTCATCTGTTGACTTGGGAGGGAAGGAAACTTTCCATTGTGTTCGTCATATGTGGGCTTTGTTTTCCGAGTTTACTTATGGCTCCTCTATGGGCAAATGAGAAAAAGGTCTCTGTTTCTGTCTCTCTGTCTCTCTGTCTCTGTCTCTCTCTCTCTCTCTCTCTCTCTCTCTCTCTCTGTGTGTGTGTGTGTGTGTGTGTGTTCTTTCTCTGAATTCACTGCAGTTCTCACCCCGTTGCATCTCAGAGGTTCCTTTCAGTGCGCATCACCATCCCTGTCCATGTGGCATCCAGGAGGGCTTGTCAATGCTGTCTGGAAGATAAATGATTTCACTTCTGGTTTAGTTGCGTTAATCCAGAATGTTTGGGGTCAAAAGGGTTTCAGGTTTGTTTTTCCCTTTGGTTCACGATGAGGTATCATGGAGATGAGTCTCAAATGTAAATAAGTTTTATGAATACTTTATACACAGGACTGGAGGGAATTTTATATAGTATTTTAGCATACCTTCATTTTGATTTTAACTCCTCATATTTGTAGCATCGCATCTACACTCACACTGTTGAGTTTTGAGACACTTTGGACTTCAGAGTGGGGATACTTTACCTGGCTTGGCTAGTCCCACATGAACCCTGTGTGCAGAGAAAGAAACAGCCCAGATCCTCGCTGATTCTCACCACTCTGTGCACACAGCCTCATTTGGAGCCCTTCCTCCTTGGTCTATGTCACATCCTTGATGTCTCTCTTGCCTTCCATTATCCTCCCTAATCCCCTCCCACCCACCCACAGTGATGCAGCCTGAGTTTCTCCTCTCGGTGTCCACCACATTAACACCCTGTTCTCTTGCTAAGAGGAACTAGGTCTTGCATAGCCAAACTTAGACATTTTATTTAGATAAAAAGTCTTTGTAAGTTACTGCACTCTAACAAAACTGCAGCTCTTCTCTGTTAGGAAACTTTCCATTTTGAAGAAGTAAGTTAGAGAGAGGGAGGGAGATGGAGCGGGAGGGAGACATAGACAAACAGAGAGACAGAGAGACAGACTGAGTCAGACAGAGAGAGAGGAGAGAGAGAGAGAGAGTCAGAAAGGAAAGACAGGCAGGTATATGAAGGAAAGAACAGAAAGAAAAAAAGATGGGTGGGAAGGGTATTTGAGAAGTAAACAAGCTGCATGCCTAAGCTTTCCCAGAGTCAGTCAAGGTATGCTTAAGGCCTGTGCCCCTCTAATAACTTGAAAACAGAGTCTAAGAGAAAAGGATCCAAGAAGGTCACCCAAGACACCATGGTAGAAAGGTAGCTCCAGGAACAAGCTGCAGCTCCATTTACTGGTTCACACATTCCATAAGAGCAGGGCTGGAGGCTTGGTTACTTTTGACAATTTTCTTTTAAAAATTATGCTAAATTATATGTGGGTTATTCTATTTACCTAAATAGCATGGTAAAACACTCATCATGAAACCTAGAATGGCCGAACAGTGACCAAATACCAAAATCAGTTTTATTTTAAGAACAAAAGCAAGATGAATTCAAGAGTGTCAGATGTGACCTGTGATGCAGTGGAAATGGCAAACAGTCAGCAGCCAAGAGTCTAGACCATCAGTTCTCAACCTTCTTAATGCTGAGACCCTTTCATACAGTTACTTATGTTGTGGTGACCCCAACCATAAAAGTTATTTTGTTGCTGCTTCCTAACTGCAAGTTTGCTACTATTAGAAATCATAATGTAAATATCTGATATGCAGGATATCTGACATGCTACCCCCAAAGAGGGCAGATGTACAAGTTAAGAACCACCGGCCTAGGCTGAGGAGTTATTGAAATGTAAATGAGACTAGGGGACCATGAAGAGGCAGACTTGATTATGTTGGTCTCAGGAGTATTGTGGGCATCTTTCTGTGATGCTTTGTGTGATATCCTTGACTTCTAACAAAATCACTGTTTTATCACAATCTAATATGAACTGTCCCTTGATCCACATGGTATTTTTATGAACGAGTAACTCACACAGTCAAATACATTTCATAGAAAGACCCCAAAGCCTTGATTTGTGCAAAAGAAGGTTTAGCAAGGATTTCAACACCGGGTCTAAATTAGCCTAGACACAAACTAGTCATTATGTTCACAACAGAATCCAGTAGCATGCTCTTTCTGTTGAATGACTCTCCTTAGCCTATAGAGCTTTACAGCAGAAAGCAGGATCATGGCCACCTAGGTTTTTAGGAGGTCCAGAGTAGAGATGAGTAAGAAGTGAGTTGTCAGTTCTTGTGGCAAAATTCTACCCACATTCATATTCCCTGTCCTTCATGAGCACAAGTTTCTGCCTTCTATGAAAGACAATTGGCCCCAGGTTATTACATGAATGTCCCTTGCATCCCTCAGTTGGCTTTGCCCCTGTCAAACATGACGGACACCTACCACTCGCTCATGCACACTGAAGAGGAAGTATTTGGTTCCTGCTTTGGTATATTTTGTTTTTGGGGTCACCTTAGACCCTCCACATCTCAGAAGACTCTGGATTCCTAGGACATGTGTTTTATTTCAGTTTTGCCAAAGTACAGGCTCAGATAACCGTTTCTGGGCACAGCCCAGCAATGCCACTGTCCTCCTGTGCTGGGGCATCCCTGTTGTCTCTGAGTATGAGATGGCATGGGACTAGTCAATGTCTGAGGCTCAAGCTTTTGACCAAGGAGAGATGACAGCTACTATATAAACGTCTTTTTTTTTTTTTGTCTCCCATCCTCTGTATAAACTGTCCTGAAATGCAACTTATTTAAGTGCTTTAAAATGATCCTGAGATATCAGGTTTTTCTTTTTAATTGATGGATACTACATTGAGGTCATCCTGGGAGGGACATTTACATCAGCTCTCTATCTTTGCTTGCCTCCCTCCCTTCTATTAACATCTCACTGGAATAGCTGTTAGGAAAAATCTTAAGATGAGCCCCTCCACCGACACAAAAGAACTCCAATCAGACCAGATCAAACCAAATTAAATGCCCATATTTAATAGACAGCACACTCCCAGGTGGCCAGGAGAACATGGCAAGGGAAAAACAGAGGGAGCACACAGGCAGACCCAAAACTACGTGTTCCTTGTTCCTGTGTAAGACTAAATACCCTGTGGGAGTGGTTAGCGCTTGGCAGGCTGGGAGTTGAAGTCCAAGCACAAAGTACTTGGAGGGCTGGGAGTGACACTTCCAACTCAGCATTACATCCCAGCCTCTTTGGATATAGGGGCGTTAGAGGATTTGGGTCTCACTTTTGACCAAACAATAGGATTCCTTCAAGTGGCAGGCTACAAACTCTGCTTCTTGAAAACCTCCAGCCTAGATGACTGATACGATGCACACTTCTGTAATGTGGACCCTCAAGATGGACTTGCTCTCTGGTTTGATAACAATAAATTTCTCACCACATGAGACTGCTAACCCATGGAGAGATCCATCCTCAGTTTTAAGATCTTCCTGGGGGTTAACTAGGATGTAACTGAGGTGAGAGATGAAACACTGGTTTATATGGTGATTATGTTTGACGTTTGGGTGAGGGATGAAAATTGCATGGAATGAGGAAGTACTGCTAACAGTACTGGAAGATTTGCACATGCAAAACTATAATCTTAGAGCAGCCAACTCTTAGTCCAAGACATAAATCCTAAAGGCTTCTCTACTAAAATTAAAGGAACTTCTAGTTCTTGGTGCTCTAGGCCTACACTGCAGAAAATTAGGTGATTTCATAACCAGAGGTCTCATCTTTGGAATGAAAATTACCCTCACTCCAAGAAATCCAGTAAAATAAAACAGTAGAATGGGGCAATCAGATATGAGACCTTCCAGAGGAAGAGCAGGGTGCTGAGACCTGGCAATCTCAAAGTTGGGTTAAATGGAGAAAGCCTTGGAAATATCTTTCCAATGTTCCTGAATCCTGTAAGCCAGAGGAGACAGAACTTTGCCCCCTCTTACTGAAGAACAATCTTCCCTCACCTGAAGTCTGATCAGCAACTTTCATGTGGTAGAAAGATAAGTATTAATAAATTCAAGATCTGCCTGTAGGCTAAACAGTCTCACTATTGGTGGGCTGATAAGCACAGTCTGTGCAATACATGGATGTCCTATTTCGGGATAAGAGTTTATGAAACTGAAAATACTAGACAATATTTTATACTAAGAACTGGAAAAACAGTAGGAGAGGGAATAGCATTTGAAAGAGCAAACTGCAAATCTGGACAGGTATAAGTTATATACATGGCCTCTCATACGGTTGAATGTCTTGCTAGGATGTTGCTTTAAAGCTTGGTCATCATGTGGGTTTCCAGTAAGTGACACAGAAATTCATACTGAGATCAGGAAGGTGGAAGTGCTATGTTGGTATATATGGGGGACTTGAGATTTTTTTGACCCAGTTATTCTCACAGAGAAAGCCCAGGAAACCTTCCTTTCACAAAGACGAAATGGAGACCATAGTGGGCTCTTTGAGAAGCTTAGCATAGCTGTGCTTGGTAATTCCCAAAGGGAGGCATGTAATGATGTAAGTACTGTGATATGTATCAAGTATGGTGAAATCCATACTCATCTGATATGATTGCTAATAGATCCCAGTGTTACCAAGAGCAGTGCATCGGATGGACAGACAGGCCAAATAATGCTCAATATGTATAGCAAAACATTGAGCAGAAGTTTGGTACCTCCTGTCAGGAAATATCAGGGCCCGGACTGTGTTCCAAGACCCAAGTGACTTGTGGGTCTAGAGTTTGCTGGACTCTGGTTAAACTGAAGGTTCAATCTCCGGAGAAAGGACTTCTACTATACCCCATGGCACACACGATATGCTTTCTTCAGAGAAGGTCTGTTTTCTTTTCTGCCATGTGCATTTTGGGGATCAGATTTGTGACAGACACCTTTACCCCCTGAGCTAAAAGAGCCATTTGTATGTGGCGCATGTAGTCTTACCAGGGGAGGGAGACAATAAGTAAGTGGCTAAAAGCACAATGTTGCAGGTAGTAATAGGCGCTGCTGAGAAAGTGGAGAACAGTGTGATCAGGGCTCCCAGGAGGGAAGGACATAGTGGGGTTTTTTTAAATTAATTAATTTACTTTTCCCAGTAGAAGGTTTATCTAGGAAAATACAGTATGAGTAAAGACCCAAAGGAGCGAACAGAAACCTCAGGGGTGTCTGTGAGAAGCAGAAGGAACGCTAGTGAGGTGATACCTACTGCATCTCCAGGGGAACATAGGGAGTAAGCCAGTGTGTCCGGAGGGAGGAGAGCATGAGAGCAAGCAGGGAAAGATGAGGCCAGGAGGGTGGCAGAGCAGGATCTGAACACTCAGGCTCTTATTATCCTTTGTAAGAACTTTGGAAGGCAGCAGACGCTTCTACAGAACTGAATCACAATCTGTCTTGTGCAATCATTTTTTCTTATGGCTAAAGAAGAGAAAATAAGTTAAGGGGCTGTTGCAATCCTGAAGTAGAAATAGTGTTTGTTTTATTTTTGTTTGTTTTGTTTTTTTTTAGGATAAATGGAGTGGGCGAGGGGGGCCAGCAGCTTGCATTTGGACATATTAAGTCTGAAACGCGCAGCAGACATCCAAATAGACATGTCAACAGCTTGCTGGGCAACCAAGTCTGTAGTTCTGGGCAAAGGCCTGGGCTGGAGTTCTGTCTGAGTTGTTAGCATACAGACAGCGTCTTCAGCCAAGAGACAAGTCAGATGGAGTCAGAGACCAGATGAAAATAGAAAAGGGAAGTCATGTTTGAGAGAATCATGGAGCCGCATCAGCATGAAAGGCGTGGACCTTGAGGAAGAATCTTCTGCAAAGGATGCTGGGAAAAAGCTTGTGAGGCAGGAGGAAACCCAGGTGTGAGTTCCAGAAGGGAGATGAAGAGAGAATCAATTATGCCAAGTGCTGTTGATAGAAAGTCAAGTGAGGACTGGTTACTGATTATGTCCGATACGCTAATTTGGCCTCTCAGTTCTTCATTCTTAACTTGCTCCTTCAAATCTCACCCAATTTTTTTTTTTTGGTGCCACTCTGCGACAGCCACTTTTTCACATCCTTTTGTCTCTTCCTGCAGACATCCTTCATGCTGTCCCCACCTGTTCTCTGGATCACAGCAGTCGATGACTGCGGGGCCAGAAGTCTTATGCAGAAGCCTTTTTGTAAAGGGAAGGTGAGCAGACAAAGGAAGCCTGTGAAGTTTGATATTTTTGTATTTTAAGAAGTTTAATGTTTTTGTTTACAAAAATGTAACCATTTGAATGCACTAGCTACCACAGAAATATTGATTATAATAAACTGGTGACCTGACTCCCCTAAACCAAATTGGCATTTTAAAAGGCATACCCTGCTATGGGCAAGACACAGCAGGCATGCCTTATCCTGCTGGTGGAAGTGTTTATTACTAAAACTTTTCCAAGGACAGCTTGGTAATACAGAAGAATATATTTTTTAAGGTTTTTCTTGACACCTTTGAGTCCAATAGTTTTCCTTTTAACAGTTTATTGTAAGGAAACCATCAGATTATGCATCTAGACTTTTTCTAAAAGGATATTCACATCAGTGTTATTTCTTATACAACTTAGGATATGGAATTAAGTAAGATTTTCTATTCCCACAGAACACCGAAACAACTGAACATTGTTTCCAATAGGACTTTTAGGCTCAAAACAGCAATGAAAATCAAAGTCATTTAACATTCCACTTTGGAGCTTAAGTCAGCAAATTCCGACATAGATTCAGAACAAAACTCCCTGCAGAGAAAGAATTTTAATGATATGAGAACCTGTCCACAAAGTGTAGTCAAAGAAAAAGGAAACTAACTATAAAATGATGTTATAATTCCACTTTTAAAAAAACAGAATAGCAAAAAAAATTTAAAAATGTATCAACAGTAATCATTTTAGGGTCCTCAATAATAATTATTCTTTAACTTACTTGACCTTATTGGACTTTTTACTCACCCTAGAATATTTGCTGAGGGCTTGTTATGTGAATCTTTGTGATGCGTTTGTGAAAACCAATAATTCCCACGCTTGCAGAGTTTGCAAACTATTGAGGAGATAAATTGATAGACTACAATGCAGAAGAAGTTGAATAATGTCTTATAAGGGGTGGTAAGTGCTGGAGGAAAATAGTGAATGCACACGCGAGTGGCTAGAGGTACATAGCTGTGTGATGGTTGTTCGTCATCATTAACCTGACTTGATTAGGAATCATCATAGGAACACCTCTTGGCATGACAATGTGGGTGCTTCTGGGGCCACCCTGAATGTGGGCAGAATTGGCCCTGAGCTGGAGTTCCAGATTGCTTGAGAAGGGAAAAACCAGCTGAGCACTAGTGTTCATCTCTCTTGGCTTCCTGACTATGGTTGCAGTGATGATCTACCTCCCGCTCCTGCAACTCTGTCACCCCTGCTATATGGGGTTGTGACATCAAACTGTGAGCCAAGATGAATCTTTCCCTTAAGTAGCTTTTGTCACCTCTCTTGTCAAAGCAACATGAAAAGTAAGGAGTATGGAATTCAGCAGTCATGGCGCATCGAGAAGAAGGCAATGGAGGAAAACATCATAGATGAGAGGAACTACCACCTGAATGTTAGCAAAAACCTTTCTAGGTAAGAGACTCTGCAGAAGTCTCTTATATGGGAAGTAGCATATTGATGCATCTGAACAGTAGAATGAGCATGGAAGCAGGAAATAAAATCAGAATGAAACAAGGAGCTTGGTGGGGGAATCCCATGGTCTGACTTTGGCTGTGTTAAGACACACAGGTTTAAGAGTGTTGCAGTCATCTAGATAAGAGCTGTAGCTGCTGCTGAGATCAAGGAGAGCAGTAATCACATGAGAAGAGGTCAGATTCCAGGTCTGTCTCAGAAGTAGAATGAGCAGAACTTCTCGATGTTTGGATAAAGGGCATAAAAGGCCTTCCCATCTTTTGACCTGGATGATTTGAAGGAGAAACTTATCAACTGCCATAGAAAGATTATGAGTAGAGCAGGTAGGGTTGGGGTGACATGAGCTGAGTTTTGGATATGGTAAGCCTCTGTTAAGGACAATGTCAAGGAGGAAGTATGAAGTTAGAGGACACATCAGGGTTGGAGGGATAGGCCAGGGACTCATTTTCAGATAGGGAGTCTCTGAAGCTACCTTAGGGAGGAACTCACCAAATTAGTACCTATGGACAGGGAAGAGCTCCAAAGTGTCTTAGGTCACTTCAACAGCAGGAGCTTAGAGACAAGTCAAAACCAGGAGAGGGATGATTGAGAAAGCAACTATGAAGGCAGAAGAAAAATCAAAGGATATGGGACAATCAAGTGCTTCAAACACTGCCATTTTGCTGAGTTTAAGTGACAAGTGATGACTGGATTTACCAGTGTGGATGTCAGGGCACTGGTGACCATGATTTCAGAGGAAAAGATAAAAGACAAAACTGAAAGTGGCTTTGAAAACAAGGAATTTGGACTGCTCTTTGAGGAATTTTGCTTCAGAGGAGCTTAAGAGGTGGGTGTGGGTACTAGGGAAGGGAGATACTGAAAAGGTTAGGTTTTTGCCTTTATCTTTATTATTATTTTCCTATCTATCTATCTATCTATCTATCTATCCATCCATCCATCCATCTATCTATCTATCCATCCATCCTACCATCTCTCTCTCTGTCTGTCTCTATCAGATTGAGAGGTCTAAACTTGCATGAATCAATTCTCTCCTAACATGTGCGTCCTTGGCATTCACCTTAGATCATGAGGCTGAGGCAAGTTCGTTAATTTAATTGGTAGTCTCATCATCTCGGCTTTTCCTTTTCAGTGTAAAGGATGGCTATACTTCAGTGTAAAGGTTCTATCTGATCCACCATGATCATTAATTTTATCAACCTTATTAGGTTCTAACAGATAATATGGCTAGAGGTCACATAAGAACTGTCTGGATGGCTTGTCTCCAGAGTAGTGATCTGGTCTATTCTGCTGCCCAAACCTCTTTATGTGACTCAGGTCACATGCAAAATACAAACATTTAAGGTCAACATAAATTCAGAGAGTAATGATCCCACTCAAGGCAAGCACCCTCTCCAGTCTTTTCTATCTACCTAACACACACACAGACACACAGACACACACACACACACACACAGACGCACACACACACACACACACACACACACACACACACACACACTTCACGAAGCTATTTATCTTCTTTGGAAAGATTGAGCCTTGGAATCTTAGAAATAAAGATTGAGCAATACTATAAATTTATCTTAAGAAAGCAAATTTTATAAGAATTGAGGAAAATAATCTTAGTCTTTTGACCCCATATTCCAAGAATTTTTAAATCCAGGAAACCAAAGATTCATCGGTTTGAGGTCTTTTTACTAAGATTAAAAAGAGGGGAAATGCTGAAATCAACTTTGGACATCTCAGTGTTGGAAGATGGCCTTTGCCACAGCTACACTGAAGCATTAAATTTTAGTACCTGTTCCCTGTAGTGCCTACCTCTGCTTCCTCCCACATGAGTGCCATTCCCTAGAGAACGACGCCTCTCATCTCCCTCACAAGGGTGCAATACTGCCATTCTGCTCCCTGTAAGAATAGAAACCTAATAAGTCATGGTGGTTTAAAACTAGCAGGGGTTTTATATCAGTTTCTATTAGGCAAACCAAGAAACTAAGTCTCGTAGGGGTGAAATGAATGGCCCAAAGCCAACAGCCAGTTAAATTGATTTGGGATTTGGGAAAACTCCCAGGAAGATTTGATCAACTCATTTACACTGACATGTATTGATTGATGTGTTCTCTGCACAAGGCATATCTGATAGAAGCTATAAATGAAATAAAAATAGATGATGGAAGTGGAGGGGTCTGAGAAATAGGCCATTATCTTAGCAGCTGTGTTTTCGGCTTTGATGTTCTATTGGCAGCTACTCACTTTGTCTGTCCAGTTAATGATTAGTGTTTCCCCACCAGGAATGGATACTAAAATTTAAGGTCTGAGTTCTAGAGGGACATTTGACTATGTCTTGGAGGCATTTTGGTTGCCATACTCTGGAGATACATGTTACTGGCAGTCTAAAAGGGAGATTGTGTAATATCTCTCAGTGTGTGGAACAGCCCTTTCCCTTCATTATCTGGCCCCAAATATCAGTAAATCGAGAAACTCTGGTTTTCTCTGAAGGCAAAAGAGAGAAAGAAAAGAGACCCTTACCAGAAGATGGAGTAGTGTTATGTGCAGAACTGTTGTCGGAAAAGGGCCAAGTGTGTGTTGCTGAATGTTGGCAGCATCATTCCTAATTTGCAAAGGACAATGAACCCAGAAATTGACTTCTGGTTGAAGGGTACATGTATTTGCCACCTGGGACCAATTCCATTCTTTAATTTTATTTCAGTTGTTACATAAGTGGATAAAATGGACTTTTTCTCAAAGCAAGGCTAGAAGTGAGGCAGAATATTCAATATGAAAAATCTCAGTGTAATTCCCCTCTGTATTCTGTGAATATGTTCTACTACTATTGGTTAATAAAGAAGCTGTTTCTGCTCATGGGCTTAGCAGAACAGAGCCAGGCAGGAAATCCAAACAGAGATATATAGAGAGAGTAGGTAGAGTCAAGGAAATGCCATGTAGTTGCCGAAGGAGAAGGACATGTCGGAACCTTACCTGGTAAGCCACAGCCTCATGATGATACAGAATAATAGAAATGGGTGAATTTAAGATATAAGAGTTAGCCAGAAATATGCCTAAGCTATTGGCCAGGCAGTGTTGTAATTAATATAGTTTTGTGTGATTATTCATGTCTGGATGGCCAGGAACGAAAGAGCAGTCTCTGTCTACAGTGAAGCAAATCCCACAGCTCTAGGATGACAACAGCTTGTGATCTCAGGTAAGTCATCTGACCTAGTGTGGATGCCTTCCAGTTGTTTTGCCTTCAATACATCCTCTGCTTGGAATTCAGGACACTGTCTTTTAGTGTTTCTTTAATTCTCTTATCTAGTGTGAAAACAACTTAGCTTTCCAAATTAAGCAAACTCCTGTCATTTTGTTACACTGCTGTTTTTACCCTCACACTACAACCCTTTCCTCTCTTTTTGCTTCTATGGATGCTCACTGTCCTCCAATGGGAAGCTCTCCCCTAACCTTTGCTCCTAGCATTTCCAGGCAGTAGACGAAAGGGAGATCCCAGACTTCACGAGAGAAGGCTGGTCTTTCTGAGTAGGTAGATATGTTGCTTGGCATTGTTTACCTTCTTATTTTAGAGAAAACCTTACTGTGTCATTTATTAAATTGTACTTATATAAGAGACGTGTTTTAATTAAGTCTATTTCAGAATTGAGAATGACCTGAGCAACCAGAGATGATATAAAAATAACAATAATGGCTAAAAATCTCTTACTAGTGTCAACTGTAATGCACTCTCTAAGGACTTCTATGCTCCTGTTCATTTAGTCTTTATCAATATAAAGCAGGTTCTATTACTGTATCCATCTTACACATGAGGAAGTGAAATAAAAGGTGATGTGGGAGTGTCATATATCAATCTGTTGATTTCATTGGTTAAGCAATAAAGAAACTGCTTTGGCCCTGATAGGTTAAAACATAGGTGGGAGGAGTAAACAGAACAGAAGGCTGGGAGAAAGAAGCTGAGTCAAGGAGTTGCCATGATTCTCCCATTCCAGGCAGACGCAGGTTAAGATCATTCCTGGTAAGCCAGCTCGTGGGCTACAGCAGATTATTAGAAACGGGCTAGTCCAGATGCGAGAGCTAGCCTAGAAGAGGCTAGATAGAAATGGGCCAGGCAGTGTTTAAAAGAATACAGTTTCCGTGTAATTATTTCAGGTAAAGCTAGCCATGCGGGTGGCCAGGTGCTGGGGACGCAGCCCCGCCGCTCTTAACACTACAAAAAGAGAAATAATTCAGTTAAAGCAGTCAAGGTCGCAGAGCTAAGAAACAGAAAATTAAAATGCAGGCAGTAGAAGCTCATCTGATTGTCACTGTCCCATGCCTTGTGTTGATCTTTGGGCTTTTTAAAACACAAGTTATCTTATTTAAGGTATTATTCAGAGGTTTTTATTTAGACCCCCCTGAGTTGGTGTCAAAATAATGACAATCGTTGAATGGATTTTTCAATTCTGAGTTAGAAGGATTCTAGCTAGGCATGGTAGCACAGTCCTATAAACCCAACACATGGGAAGTTTAGCAAGGAAGGGGAGTTCAAACCATCCTTGATTACTGAGAGTTTGAGGCTGTGCTATAATAAGATCCTATTTCAAAAACAAAACAAAGCAAAAGCAGAGGAGGAGGAGGTGAGGCCAGTTGCTGCTAAACTCGTTAAGCGACCTGGGAAGCCATATGTATCAGTTTGTTCTTTATGAGTACCTCCAGAGGATATTGTGAACCCCCAACTTTCTTGAGCACCCTTTGTTTAGATGTTACCAAGAACATCCTCTGCTGACTCCATGGTATAAAACAAGAAAGAGGTAGACAAAATCAGATGTGAAGTCAACCTGTGATAACAAGAGGGAGGCAACTACGGAGCAACTACTGATAGGTAGGTCTTCTCGTATATTTTTATGTTGTGATAAATGCCATAACCAAAAGCAACTAGAGGAGGAAAGAGTTTACTTGGCTTACAGGTTAAAATCTACCAACGAGGGAGCTAAGGCAGGAACCTAATGCAGGAACCAAAGCATAGACTATGGAGGACCACTACTTACTAGCTTACCCTTACCCTACCTTTCTTAGCAGAGGCCCACATGTCAAGGGATGGTACGGCCCACAATGTGATGGGCCCTCCAACATCAATCAGCCCTTGAGACAATATCTTACAAACATGACTGCAGGCCAATCTGATGGAAGCAATTCCTCAGTAGAGGCTGCTTCTTCCCAGGTGTGTCAAGTTGACAACCGAGACTAGGCATCACAACATCTGTCAGATCTGCTGGGGCATGGAGCCCTACATCAAAGGATATCAAAACCAAGCTAAGGAAAAAAGCAAGGTCAAAAACTCCAGGAAAAGCAGACCAAACAAGACGGTAGATTATCTGCTAAGTCAAGCAACCCAGCAGTCAATAAGATGTATGTCACATTATATATTACAACATGGTAATGTCAATAGCGATCACTGATTTAATCAAATAATGATCTAGGTCAATATTTCCTCATCCTAAATATTAGAAGCTAGAAAAGCTGTAGAAATCAACCTATCTTTGTAGTTCTACAGTAACACCATTGATGGCAAATTCTGATCTGAGCTGATAGGTCTATTTATAGTCTTTATTTATCCCACTTGGTATAAATATTCATGTTTTGTTGCAGAAATGTAATGTGTTTCATTATAGGGTGTTGCCGCAGATCCCAGTGGGAATGGTAAGTAATACATGGTCTAGGATCATATTACCTTTCTGAAGTCCTTTAGGTATGAATTTTGAAAAGCATTAGGCCCTGAGTGTTTGGAAAAGTATAGGGAAGCAGTGTAAGTCCATTGAGAGGTGGGACACAGGGAGGGAACACCACAAAGAGAAGGAGCCGCTACGTGTGGTAGCTGGACTCTCAAACATAGAGTGTCAGTATAATAATTTATGCAGGACTACGTAGGCAGAATACAGATGAAGCAGTAAACGGAGTTCAAAGTGGTTGCCATTAGGGAGTGTTGGAAGGGAGGAGGAGGTATGGCCGAGGCTACTATTTTCATTTATTCAGTTTTCTTATTATTTGATGTCTTAAACTACATATTCTTTTGATGGGAAATAAAAATAATTTTAGAAATCAATCATCCTTCCCTTGAGAACATAAACGATAGCAGGCCAGTAAAAAGAAAATATCAGCATTCATTTTACTTGTCTCATTAAGTACATAGCCTAGAAGGAAATTACTCATCCATTTCAATCATCTAGGGAGGAAAACAGGATTCCTAGATAGAAGATCTAAACCTTCTGCTTGGGAGAAGCTCAATGGGAGCATGCTAATCATGAGATTTCATATCTCATCATAGAGAAATAGGTAATCACCTAAAAAAAAAATCCAGAAAATAAGACCAGCAATGTTCTTCCAGAGGGCTCCTGGAAGAAGTCCACACAGCTTTGTCCCTTCCCTTCTGCCTCCTGTGGTTCAGCTTCAGCACATGGAAGCAAGGCTTCCACGTCATTCTGTGCTGCTTCATGGTACTTCTTGACATCAGGGATGCTCTGCCTAAGTTTATTTATCTTTAGCCATGTTGCTCAGGGCCTTTGTCTGAAATCTCAAACTCTAAAACAAGTAGGAGATTACAAAGGAGTTTCATGCCTCACTCATGTCTCCTGGAATCATGGACAATAAAGCTGGCGGAGAGGCAGCGACGGAAACCACATTGCTGTCATTGGATACCAGGGGAAAGAGCAACAGCATTGGCAGCTTAAAATCAATAAATTGGGCCAAGAAGCTGACATGCTTGTGCAACTTGTAAAATTGTCTGGTTACCTACTGTTATTTTGCTAATTGGTCATGCAGTCAAATTGCCTTCTGAATATGTTTATATACATAGGTTTGCAGTATGCCGACATTGATCAATGACATTCTTTTCGCAGGAAGCAGTGGTTATTGCACAGATTCATAGCTGGTCAGAGCGCCAAGAATAAGCAATTGATTTGTAATTGTGAGTTACTGTTTTTAGACAAATATATTGGTATCGATTCTTGTATATTGATACAAAGTTAAATTATATTGACTATTTATGCATGCATGTTTCTACCTCTGTTTAAAACATTTTTTATGTTTTGACATATATTGTATTGATATATATTGTATATATTTACCATATTGCAGTGTACATTTCTACCTCTGATTAAGATACTTATATATTGTTTGTGTATTGATATATACTTACTATACTGTAATGTATTTTTGTACATTGTTTATATTTGGAGGTCATTGTCCTCATTTGTTTCACAGTCGTTATTTATTATACAAGACCTAAGCTAGTTAGAATAGGATATTTGTACTTATTGTATATAATTTCGTAGTAGGTTTTGAACTCTCTTACTTAAACAAAAGGGGGAGGTGTTGTGGGTGGTCCTTCCGCTCCTCCAGCCTATAGCCACTGAGATACCAGCCCATTGGGGCGTGGTCTTTCTCCCTTTAAAAAAGCAGCTACTTCCCTTCTCGCCCTCTTTGCTTCCTGTTTCCGGCGACTAGACTTCTTCCTGATTGCGCAGAGGGCTGTTGTCTGAAATGGTTATCTGTAAGTTTTTTCCCCTTTAAATAAATACCACCCTATTAATCATAATTCCAAACTGGTGTGGCATTGTTTGTGACTTACACCTTCAAAGTTCATTAAGAAAGAAATTGACAGAATCAGGGCAGAAGCGTTCTGTTCTGTTTACTCCTCCCACCTATCTCCTAACCAATAAAATGGGCCAAGGCAGTTCCTTTATTAGCCAATGACCTTCCTCCACCAGGCTTCAAGGTTTAAAAACGTGTATTCCAAGCCCAGAGTCTCTCTCTTCCTGCTCTATAGATCTGGATGTAGGATGCTCAGCTTCTTCTCCAGCACCACATCTGCTTGCATGCCACCAAGCTCTTTGCCTTGATGATAATGGATACTAAACCTTTGCAACTGTAAGCAAGCACCAAATAAATGCTTTCTTTTGTATGAGTTACCATGGTCATGGTGTGTTTTCACAGCAATAGAGCATAGACTAAGACAACACTGGTTCAAAAACTACAGCCCAAAGAAGGGAGATTTCTTGAATCCCCCCCCCCCGCCACCACCAAATAATGATGTTGTCAGAAAAGAGGTTAATTTTTTTTGCTAACAACCTAAAAAGATAACCTAGGGTATAGATGCTGTTGTTATTCAGGACCTCAGAAAGACTAAACTGAATAAACACAGAATTCAGAAGATCATAGCAAAAAGAAATAGGCACCATATTTCTAGAAAACTTCTGAAGAAAATTACCTTATTTTTCTTGCTCTATACGTAGTACAATTTTATGACAGACAAATTAGAAGATGTAGATAAGAAACTCAAAAAAAATTTGAGGTAGTGCAATTTTATGACAGACAAGTTAGAAGATGCAGATAAGAAACTCAAGAAATTTAAACTTCTATGAAATATGTTATATGTAGTTCTCATATGTTTATGTGTTGATGTATCTGTGTGGTATATATGTATAGACAAGCACATATTCATTGGCTTTTGTATTAATGGTTCCAGCTTTTTATGCTTAATTAATTGTAACAAACAACAAACAAGCTGTATAGAAATCTTCCACAAATTAATGATCCTTATCATCACCAAATTATCTCTTGGTCTACTGATTTAAGAAATATGCAATACTTTGATCCCAAACATTCTTTTGAAAGTCCATTTTTATAATCATGTACTCATTTTCTTTGATCTTTTTTTTCAGACTCCAAGTGAAGCTATGCCTCCTCTCTTCTCTGAGATCTGACAGAAATACATGAAATTATATTAATGAGAGAGAAGCTTTGACATGCATGCATACTGAAAAGAGACAACAAGAGAAAACATTGGCTTGTCCTAAAGAAGAAAAAGAACAAAATAGATTGTCTTGATGGGAAAATGCAATGCAGTATTCAGAATTTATTAATGGGGCTAATAAATATTCTCTAAGAAAAAGTTAATTTGCCAGAAAAATAAAAATTTGAGGTCAGTCAAAGCCAAAAATCAGAAGCAACTCAAAAGGCCGCCATCTTGGTCTGGTGGAGCTCTGTCTTCTCCTTTGCATGTGTAGACTGTATGATTCTGACATCACTGGGGTTTGTCACCTGACTAGAATTCTTAGTGCTGCTTTTAGTGAGAGCCCAGAAAGGAGACCAGAGAGAATGCTGATGCTGAGGGGATGGGTGAACAGAGTCAAACTGGGGTAGCATCACTTCCCAGCTTCTGACCCTGTGAGCTGGGGCTGGGGCTGTAAACCAGTACCACCAAGACTGGTACATGGTCTTTATGTCCATGAACTTTCCAGGACACTCACCCATCAGGGTATCTTCTCCATTTGGGCAGAAACATTGGTCAGCTCTTTTACAAAAGGGGCCTGTTGGGGATGCAGCTTCACACTGCTCGGTGCTATGTCCTCATTGCTTCAATTAAGAAACAGCCACCAAAGATCATCAGATTTCAAATAAGCAAGTCCTGTGACTAACTCTGCCTGCAGTTAGAGTGGTATTTAACCAAACAAATGTCAGAATTTTCTTTGAGTTGAATTAGATGTGTTTGAATTGCATTCTGTATGGTATTTCATACAATAAAACTGAATAAATCATGATTTACTGTGGTAATACAAAAAGAAAACAAAAAAATTATACCAAAGAGAAAGTTATAGATTAATAAACAGAATAAATGACTTCAAGGGAAACAATATAGATATAAAAATAACTAACAGAATAACATAGATTTTGTAGTCATAAAATAAGAATAAATTGGTATAAAACTAAGAGTAGCTTTACTGAAGAGACTGATGAATAGTTCAATGGCAAAGCTCTTGCCTAGCACAACTGAGGCCTTCAGTTTTATCCCAAATGCCATGAAAATAAAATACCTTTTAAATGAAAAAATTGCTAAATAATAATTTACTCAGTGAGCAGCCCAAGCTGGAGTCCAGGATAGCGATTAGTAAGTTACTTTTGAAACTGAGAGTCAGTTTGATTTGGACATAATAGTTAAATAAATTAAAAAAAATTATTCCCAGAGATCAACAAAGATCTTAGCTTCCAGTACAAAAGACTCACTGAGTATGGGGAAGAGCAGAATAAAGGCTGCTTAGTCTACTTTTCGAGACACCTCAATAAAGCCTCACAGCTTTAGGAGGAGAGAGAAAAATCCCCAAGCTTTTAAAGTTAGGGGGAGGAAAAAACCCAATTAGCCTCAAATGAGCCAGAATTATACCATTACCAGATCTTATGAGAAACACAGATGTGAGCAGAAAATGAGGCAAATTCTGAGGGGAAATGATCTCTAGACTTCAATTCTATACCCAGACAAGAATCCACAAACCGTGAAGGGATACAAATCATTTTCAGGCATGAAGGGCCTTGAGGTATTTTAGTTATATATGACAAGGAGTAAACCATGGGAAGAGGTGCCAGGGAGGCAGCTCAGTGGAACTCGCCTAGTATGTGCCTGTGGGAAAAGCTTGGTCTCCATCCCAGAACCACCAAGAAAACTAAGAAAGATGTACTTTAAAGAGGAGCTCCTGAGGATATGGTGGCAACCTGAGTGCAGATTAGAAGTCAATGAATTATCGCCATGCCTAAGGCTGGGAAAATGGCACCTGCCTCCAACTTAGATATCCAAGTTTCAGCCCCAAGACCCCCCATGTGGTGGGAGAGAATTGTTCTAGCAAGTTGTTCTCTGACATCCACACGGGCACTGTGACACATGTATACACACACCCAAATCATAAATGAACAAAATTTAAAATGTTATAAAGGAAGAAGTAAGTTTACTTATCATCTCTCCATCATCTCCATCATTCATGTTCTTTCTTTGTTGCTGTTGTGGTATTGTTTTTTGTTTGTTTATTTGAGATATGGCCCCACTATGTAGCCCTGGCTGGCCTTGAACTCTCACAGAGATCCATCTTTTTCTGTTTCCAAGTGCTGGGATTAAAAGTATGTGCCACCACACCCATTCGTATCACCCTTGGAATGGCAGGAGCTCAGTGACAGAGGACTGAATTTCTTTTCCTATGGGTCCAGTGGAACTGACCGATTCCATTGTAAGAGGCTATATTTTGGTTATTATATTTAGTATGCTTTCATGGGACAGAGTTTTGAGAAGCAGGCTACTGTTAAAGCTTCAAGGCCTTGGCCAATTGTCCTACATTTCCACAACCTAGGAACGATACACCCAAGCAACCCTGGGACTCACCAGAGTGGAAAGCAGTTCTGTTGTATGGGGGTCACCAGCATGTGCAGAGGTAAAACTTCTGGTGCCAGCAATGCAGTCCTTGTGACATACATTTGTGGTCACCAGACAAAGCAGAAAGAGGCCGTAAGCTTAGGGTACTAACAATGGTGAAGGGTACAGCAGCTAGTTTTCTCATGGCTGTGATATTTAGGGAAGGAGGAATTGAATTTGGCTCTCAGTTGAGAGGGTATAGCTCATCAGGGCAGGGAAACATGGTGGCCAGGGTAGCTCAGCTTCCAGAGAGAGGAGCCTATAGAGTGGGACTGGAAGCAAGGCAAGGCTATGACCATCAAACATCCACACTCAGTGGCCTCTATAGATGAGGTAGGCCCTCGTGCTAAAATTTCCACAGCTTCTCAAAACACCACCACTAGATGGGACCAGGTAGTCAAACGTGATCCTGGGGTGAAGGAACATTTGTGATTCAAAGAACAACACAGGCAGGCATTAAGATGGTGGGTGTGGATAATAGCTTTTAAATTGGGATCTTCTGGGTTTTGCTTTTTCTTTCCCCGTGTACAGGGTTTAAATAAAAAGAGAGAGGGAAAAGTTAGACTCCTTATCAATCATTTTCTTCCATTCTTTAATGGAGGATTCTGAAGATTTGCTTAAATATTTATAAAAAGCCAGTTCACTTTACCACTAGAAATATCCCTAGTTTTAGTGAAAGCTGGACATTTACGCTGACGTTCTTTGACAAGGACCTTAATAACCCAGGAACCTGAGGTCTAGAGGAGGTGCCGAAAGTAGTGCCAGACTTTGTAGGAAGTGGTCATATCAAGGTGTTTTAACAAGTTTATTTCATAGTTGCTAACGGAAACCCTTATATTATGGTTTGGATTTTTTCTGAGTAAGGTCTATAGACGAAGTCCTGGAGGCCTGTGGCAATTTAGTCCGTCTCCTAATCATAATAAGTGCACCTCTACCACCATTTTACTTTCTTCTTCAATGTGACATATATGCAAATGACTTTGCAGATATTTATGAACATTAGTAATATACTCAATGTTATTTTATTGCAAATGATTATACATTATGATAAAAATGTCTCTTACATGCTAAGAGATTGGAACTATGGTTGGGCATGTGTACTATGATAATCATTTGCTGAAAGCAGAACCCAGGAAGGAGGTCTTATACAATGAGTGGGCACTCTATGCTTTGTAACATCCTATTAAAGATGTCTGTTATGCATCTCTCAGGCCTTCTCTGGCTAATGCTTTCTGCACTGTTCAGTAAAAGAGACAGCAAAGACTTGTTACACACACACACACACACACACACACACACACACACACACAGAGGCAGACACGGTCAGATTCCCAAGTTGACAGGCACAGATTCAGACTCATACAACTGTACAGACACGATAATGGAGGACACAGGGAGACAGAATTCAAATCTGAGCTCACTCTTGGTCAAATGATACCAAGGGAAAGTCCTTTATTATTTTTTTTAATGTGACAGGAACGCATTATTGGTGACTGAGTTTATCTTAATGCATTCAGACCAATGGAGGGGTCAGTGTCACTTCTCTTTTCTATTCCTCCCCAAGGACAAATCTGTCCCCTGTCTGTCACCAAAGTGAATTCTCAGCACTGGCGTAGTATCCTTCTTGACTTTTGGGGTGCTTTGTATGTTCAGAGAAAAGGCCATCAGAAATCTAGGGCCATTAAAAGAATAATGGACCCTGCTGCCAGCCAGAGATATGCCTGCAAAAAAAAAACCTGGCAAAACAGCTTGCCAGAAGGGCACTGGCAAGCACAGGTGGGTGGAGTGAAAGACAGAAGCACGGGGGTGGGACCAGAGGCAGGGAAGGAGAGACCAAGGTAACCACGCTTTCTTCCTGTTTGCCTTCATCCTGGTTTAAGGACAGAATTTGAGGAGTTGAGAGCCCTTCTCTGCACTGAGCAAGCACGGGTCCCTTGTTCACCACAGACACTCCCAGGTGGCAGGAAAGTCACACGAAGCTTTTATGAAGGAAAGACTGCCAAGGCCACAGTTGGGCTACCAGAAAAAAAAAAAGCCAATGTTAATACACATAGTGTTTTTCCTGTGTTGATGTTCCAAAATGCTCTACACCTGGAGGAAGACAACATCAAAGAGATAGACGAGCTTTGAAAGCTTGGGGGAGAGAGGGTTGACCAGCTGAGAAAGCAGTCCTAATAAATATGCATTGTCTATAGAAGCAATGTGTGCATGCATGCAGGTGCACTCTTTCTTTTTATTCACGGTATTGGCCAGTTTGTTTGCCCTTTATTGGGAAGCAAATTTTCCTGTTGAAGCATCTGGCAGTAGGTGCTACATCTACTTTGCCCATCTAGCAGTGTATCTGGCTTCTTAAAGGCATCTAATACCTATCTAATTCTCTCAACCAACCATTAGAATTCAGTTTTCTAGGGAATGTGGAGATGCTTCAGCAGTTAAAGGGCTTGCTCTAACCTGCTTTCAGAGTTGGAGTTTGGATTACCAGAAACCCAATGTATGTGGTATGCCAGCCTCAGATGACAGAAATGGGATTCCCAGAGCAGGCAGGCTAGCAGGACCAGCTGTATTGGTGAGCTCTGGGCTTTCTTAAGCCCTCCTGTATCAATGAATAAGGTAGCAGAGTCAACGAGGTGATTCTAAACTTCAACCTCAAGCCTTCATATCCACTCTCACATACATGTATGTATAATCAGACTCACATACATGTATGTGTACCTCCACAGAAGTATACCCACATATGCTAAGACATGCATGCACACAAAATGGAAAAATAAAAATGGATTCAACTTTCCACCTTGCAAAGTTACAGTCAGCACATTTAAAGTGGAAAGGCCACTCTTGGTCCTCCGTTCTCTCTGTGCACATCTGGTAGTGGGTAAGTGGAGCATAAGTGTACGGAAGAAATGTCTAAATTATGTCATATGCCTTCCTAAATGTGCCTGCATCTGGTGCAAGGAAGAGAAAGATCTAAGTATGTCTGTCAACTGTTTTTATTATGAAGGACTTAAGACTTTACAGCCTAAAGGTTACTGAGGGTCTTGCCTAACGTATCATCAGTGAGCTTAGCCCCTTTGTAGTTTGTAGGAAGAGAAGGCAGTGATACAAGTAATCTTTTTAGCAATGAGAAAGAACTATTGGGGTGAACTGCCATTGTACATGATTCACAGCCGTGAAAGTCTCCCATCTCCTATCTACTAGGAATTTCAGCATTCCTCGTTGTCTGTAAATACATAGTTTTTAAAGTTTCTTGAACTTTATAACTTACAGGTTCACCTACTAATCAGTTGGATAAACTATCTGATACATATATGTTTGAAATTTATAGGGTGTATCATGATTTTTAAAATCTTTAAAAATTGCATTTTACATTTTAAAATTTTATTCATATGGCCTTTATATTTATTTTTATTTACTTTTGATTATTAAATCTATTTGTATGTGTATGCATGTGTGGTTCGTGATGTCTGCATGGGTGCACATATTCCATAATATGTGTGTGGATATCAGAAAACAGTGTGATGGAGTTGGTTCTCTTCTTCCTTTGCGAGGGTCCTACAAACCTAGGGGTTGTGCCCAGGTTTGGTGGCAAATAACCTAACCTACTGAGCCATCTTGTCAGGCCATTTTTTTACATTGTTTCAGGGATTCCTTTTATCCTCACCTCTTTTCATGACTTTCTCCTATTCCCGCCTGGGTGCATGTCTGCCTGTCCATATGTGCTCATGGGTTTAAAACCAATCTCAGTGTTGTGGTTAAGAGTACATACGTGCTTTCTGAGACTGAAAATGTAAGGTCAAGGTAGTGCTCCTTCACCTCCTAGGAGTGTTGGGTAAATACCCTCACAGCCTTAAGTCCTCTGCATGTAAAATAGGAGTAAAATAAAATTAGCATTTACTTCACGGGTTGCTCTGGGACTTAACAGCATAATTCATGTAAAGTGGTTGTCCCGTTGCTCAGGAAACGGCAGGCTTACAATAGATGCCATCACCCCCTTTTTCCTGTGGTAGAGGGGGGAGAGGAGTAGTGGTCACTTTCCAAAAGGATGGAGGTGGAGTCCACAGGGACACCAGATAGCAATTCTCCCTGACCATACATTCTCCTTCCTACAATTTTCTCAAAATTCCCTAGACAAATGCCTTGTGTGAAATCTGCTACTTGCCAATCCAACATTCATTCTTACCTTTTATCTTACAAAGAAAATGCCTGGATTATTGGAAACAAAAGTATGCCAGTTAAAACACTATATTTCCTCACCATGAACTATTATGGCTAAATTCTTGTAGAGATTCTCTGATAGAGATTTAAGCACAAATTGCTGGAAAACACTTCCCCAAAAGGTTTCCTTAAAGGGGAGAAATGGCTGTAGAGAGTGACTTCTAAGTTTCCCTCTCTCAGTCTTGTTGCCTAAAATGAAGATTTGGTGATGAAGTGCTAGCAGTCAGTAGATCCTGAGGTAGCCTTTCCTTGTTAGCCATGGATGATGTTGGCACGGCAGGAAGATGCAAAGGGCTTGGGGCTGGCTCTGTGATCATTGTTGTAGAGCTCCAATTCTCGAGACTCCTTTTTAAAAGAGATAAAGCAGCTTTGTGTGACATTGATTTAAGTCTAAACTAACAGATTCATCTTGCTGTCATCTCAGCCTGTAGGTGGATATGGCTCTTTTGTTTCCCTGCCACTCAGACCTGAATAATCACACAGAAACTATATTAATTACAACACTGTTTGGCCTTTTAGCTCAGGCTTCTTATTAACTAACTCTTACATCTTAAATTAACCCATTTCTGTTTATCTGTGTATCACCACAAGGCTGTGGCTTACTTCATAAGGTGCTGTCCTGGCATCTTCCTCCTTTGGCAGCTACATGGTATCCCTTTGACTCTGCCCCCCATATCTATCTCTCTCTCTCTCTCTCTCTCTCTCTCTCTCTCTCTCTCTCCACTTGGATTTCCTGCCTGGTTTTATTCTTCCCTGTCATAGGTCAAAGTATCTTCTTTATTAACCAATGGTAATAAAACATACAGTATACAGAGGGACATTTCACATCATCAACCCAAGGGGGTCTTGCAGTCATGATAGTCTTAACCTTGCTGTATGAAGACCACTTCTTCTCCTTTGCTCTGCACAGTTGGTTACTTAGAGTTTCTTGGGAACATACTCCATTTCATAACAACATGCTGATTTTCTTACTAGGGAATTTTTTCAACCTAGAACACCCTGGAGGTGTTCTAGGCTGTTAGTCCCCAGCACAATTATAAGTTTTAAAGAAAGGTCAATTATTAATATCTAAATAATTTATTTCTAATTTGCCTCTTATGGGAAGGTACATCAATAACATATAATTGTGTAATGAAAGGAATATAGTTGAACTTCATGATTACATTGGGGGTCTTTGGTTTTTTATTAAGTCAATGATGGCATTAGACTTTCCCCCTTCTGCAAACCTTCTTTGCTACCTCCTGTCTACTCCACAACACTGAGATAGATGTTACCATTATCTGTACCACATAGACAGGAAGACTGAACTTCACATTAATGAACTACATTAGGGTTCTTCATTCCTTCTCAGCAGAAGGCTAGTAAAGATGATTGCTAGCAATTGGAATTTTTTCAATAGCAAAAGTAATTTTTAAAATTCTACCAAAAATTTAATTGGAATTAGAGCTATTGTGTGATTGTCAAATTATATATTTAACTTTGCCTGTTTAAAAGTTATAGAAGAGATATAAGAAAATTGATTATGGGATAGGATGAAATGAGGAACTTTGTTTTAAAGGACTTAGTCTATGGAGTAATTCTGACAAAGTAAGAATGTGGCCATTTAAGAAGGAATTGGATTGCTTTGGATTTTATTTTCACCAAACACTGTATGAGAATAAAATCTCTCCCAGATTTAACCAATCATCTCAAATGTTTACCTTTGCAAAGAGTTTGTCTTCCAACATGAAGCTCAGCACATGAGCCTGCTGGCTTTGTGAACAACCTGTAACCTGGAAATATCTAGAACTCCAAACTGTAAGCAGCTACACTGAGACAATGGACCAATACATGTAATGTTCCCTCCATAGCCAGGGTTAACTGAGTGCATACATCACAGAAGCACACAGCCACAACATTCTGAGGGCTGGAGCATACAAAATGGAAGCACAACCATGGCGTTCTGAAGTTTCTTTCCTCTAGGTTCTTCTCGTTAAGGATACATCATCTGCTGAAGATGTTCAGTAAAACACACTCATACATACACACACATACATATACACACATATACACATACACTTTAGATTTGCTTAATACCTTACCTCTTCAAAACAATGAGAATTTTGTTTTGTACGTTAATTAAGAAAACAATGTTTGGGCAGCAACATGAACATCCTATTTCTGAGTGGTCAGACGTGCAGTGCTTCAAGAACATGAAATATTCATGATGGCCAACAGATCTGCAGAGAAGGCAGCACTCACACAGAGCCGGTTCATGATGGGAATAGAACTGGGACTCAATAAAAACAACAACAAAATATCAAACAACAAATCACAGATAAGAAACTAGGTCTGACCAAAACACATTTGCTCCAAACCTTCCACATCACAGGTCCCTAGGATCGGGGTGGAAGTGTGTCTTCTTCTACCTTCTTTCTGAAGTCTTTCTAAAATACAGTGATTTGTTGACCAGCTGTGGTCTCAGAACTTCACTATCCGGACAGGTCTAGTGTTCTCTGAGTGGATGGCACCTGGACAAACACTAGTGCATGTTCCATTTTTAACAGAGATCAGACCTCTACTCTTGCCTGTAGCTTTACAAAACAAAAGGGGGAACTGTAGAGAGCTGCGTGGAGCAGCACCTGACTCTTATTATGGCTAAGGCCTGATCACGCAGTGATTGTCAGCTGCTTGCTGACAATTGTGTGGACCTATGGGCAGTGCGCACCTGGCAATCCGGGGTTGGTAGCCCATGCCTTTTTAAGGGCTGGGAGAGGTTTGGCCAGGGAGAGAGAGAGAGAGAGAGAGAGAGAGAGAGAGAGAGGGAGGGAGGGAGGGAGAAGGAGAAAGATTGCTGTGAATAAAGTCCTGAATAAACTGCTGCAAGAAGAGCTCCGGGTGTTGCGTCTTCCTTGCTGGTCGAGGTGGGCGTGACATTGAGCCAAGTGACCTAGATCACTCCATCCTAACAGAGCTTTCTTCTAAAATGAACCCAAACCACACACTAACTTACGTGTTTGCGCCACCAGTCAGTTAGTGGCTTACTTGACGTCTTAGGTACCACTTTAGAGCATTCACACAAGAATGAGAGGCTGGCTGACATATTTCAGCCCACATACATGTTTCTGTCTACTACCAAAGACCCTGGTCCTCCTGGCAGGCTCCAGGTTATACTTCTCTCTTAGTTTATTTTATTTCAAACTTAGCAAAAACTCACATGCAAAATGATGGCCTTTGATCTTACACATGGAAAGACTTCTTTCCAGAGCTACTAAGATGTCTCTCAGAACTGAGAACAGAGGCAACCCTACCCACTCTGTGTTTCAAAAGACTTTCCTGTGGTAGTCAGGGTCTTTCAAGTTTCAAGTCCCATCTGAGACAGTCCTATGAAGAACACAGAGAACTTGACACCGAGCTCCAAGCAAGTCATTAACTGGTGGGTGTCAGAAACTGAGAGTGAAAGAAACTAGTCTAGAGAGAGAAGACTAAGGGTCCAGAGCTGTAGAAACTGTTCTGTTATGGAAGAAGAGGCTGCAGAGAAAGCACCTCAAAGATCACAACCATATATCAACAATTTTGTTGAAAAGAGGAAGGGGAGTATGAGGGAAATAATAAGACTCGTTGATCTCAAGAAACCAGACAGTAACCCTGCCAAAGCAGGATGCTGAACCCACTGTGCGCTGGGCAGGTACTTTCTCATTGGACTCCCCTCAGAGACGACCTCACTAATGGCTGGAACAAGAGGTGGAGAAAGACGGCACAGGGTCGAGAACCAGCGTGTGCCTCACATGTACTGAACGAGTGACTGCACATGGTTTCCCAGTCCATGCTTTCTGTAGAATAACTAAGCCACTTTCCCCATCATTAGCTGCTATCTGGACCATCTGAGTAGCTCTCATGCTGATGAATTGGTCTCTGCTGGGCTCCGTTCTGCCTAATTCTCAGGCAAAGCAAAGAAAAACTTTCTATTAACTTGGAAGTCATGTAAAGTTGCAGAGGTTAAAACAACATCTCTTCTGAATAATTCATATTCAAAGTCACCCAAAGCGTGTTATTAATCTGGCACCCAGATTTAAAGATTGCCATTGGCCCACTTGGGCCTCTGAGGGGCAATAGCATAGTGTGCTTCCATCTGTTTCCCTGCCTTGCGCAGATAATATTACAACCGAGTAGAGAACTGCAGGACCATGGCACTCAATGCTTCTAGTAACTCAAGGTAAACGGCCCAGGCGAGATGCTCGGAATATCTCAAGACAATGACATTTGCATGCAGAATACCAAATCCCCAGGCTTTCTCACAAAGCAGGAAACCTTGGGGAAGAGACAAGAAAAAAGACAGCTTTCCAATTCCTTGCAGGGAGAGCCTCTGGGATCTAACTTCATGAATGTGCTGGAAGCATAATCTGCCCAAATGCACTATCACCCAAATGCAGGCAGTCTTTCAATCCCAGCCCCACTATCGCTCCACTTCAGGGTTAGTTTAATCAATCAGTTCAAAAGTGACGGCTCAGAGAGGATATCGTTATATGTTCTATCATATGGGATCGAATACCACTGTGTATTCGACTATGCACAATCCCCCCTCACAACAGGTAAATGAAGGAGACAGACACAGACACAACCCAAAACACCAGCTTCTGGCAGGGCTGTCTGACCTGGGCTGGGTCCTGACTCTATGCCTGGGCTATATTAATTCATTTCAGTGTATCACAACCTCAGACAGTGGGCTGCGCTGTTATTGCTTTATTGACATGGAAATTGGAACCGGGTGATTTGCCATTTGTGGTAGTTTGAATATAAACAGGGAGTAGCACTATTAGGAGGTGTAGCCTTGCTGGAGGAGGCATAGCCTTGTTGGAGGATGTGCGTCTCATTCTTTGTCTGCTGCCTATGGTTCAAGATGTAGAACTCTCAGCCCTTCTTCCAACACATGTCATCCTGCTTCCCACCATGATAACGAACTGAACCCCTGAAACAGTAAGTCAGCCCCAATTAAATGTTTTCCTTTATAAGAGTTGCCGTGGTCATGGTGTTTCTTCACAGCATTAAAACCCTAACTAAGACACCATTGTCAGAGGTTGGCTTGTGGCCTCTCAAAATTTGCACGTGGCTATCCCTACCCCTAGGACCTACCAATGTAACCTTATTTTGGAATAGAGTGGTTGCAGATACTATCATTAGATTCTACTGAGTAAGTTCATCTCTAGTCTAATAGGACTCATGTCCTCATAAAAGGGACATCTTGAGAGGCAGGTATATGTAGAACAAATCCTAATTGTTCTTAATAACAAAAACTTGGAGTCAGCTCTCAGGGGATGAAAGCTGAAGGATCAGAGAAGCAGACTGGCCAGTCACTAGAGTTCTTACCACTACCAATGCTCAGACCAAAAGGGTGATACTTCTTCAGACTGCCTCCTCAGACTGTACTGAGCTCCTGTCTCCTCCAGCCTTGTATTCTTCTCTCCACCCAGCCATATCACTCCTGTCTCTACCTCCCTAGTGCTGGGATTAAAGGTGTGCACCAACACTACCACCCAGCTTCTAGTGGCTTAGCTCTGCACTCTAATCTTCAGGCAAGCTTAATTCCTTAAAACACAAACAAAATATCACCACAGGTATATACACAAGGGGCATATCAGGTAAAAATCAAGTCAGCATTGTGGGGAACGCTGTATAGACCAGGAACAACAAAGACTCAGCAAAGAGCTCAGAGTAGGTGGTGGTGGAACAATTCTCTTGTGCTGCCCTCAGAAGAAACTTTCCCTGCCAATTCCCAGATTGCAGACTTGAACTGTGGTCATGAAATTTCCCAAGCAGCTGCACAGTTTCTGGTACTTTCTTAAGTAACTCCTGGAAGTGGAAGCCTCCAGCAAGCCAATAAGCAGTGAGGTTAGAATTCAGATCCAGGCGGCCCTGGGCCAGATTCTGTACTTTGGGTCCTTGTACTAAATTGCTGATTGTACGAGATGCACACCGAGCCACACACGGGGTCACACCCTGCATTTCCCTGTACACAGGCAGGAGAGGGCCGGCGTGGGAAGAGACTTTAGAGTGAAGGAGTTTAAAAACCAGCTTTTGCCTATCTAATTCAAATCTATCACTAAGGGCAAGCAGGATGGTTCGGTCAATAGAAGACACTTGTGGCTGATCTGACAATCTGAGTTCAGTGCCCTGGACCTGCGTGGTAGAAGGAAGGACTCTTGCAGGCCGTCCTCCAATCTTCTCATGCACCCGCTGGTGTGTGCATGTGTCACAGAGGGATGGAGCTCATGTTATTGTCATTCCACTTTTTAGGCCTGTGTCACAATATGGCTAATTATGATCGCAGACAACCCCTCTCCCCGTGTGTGTGTGTGTGTGTGTGTGTGTGTGTGTGTGTGTGTATTCTTTTCTGAAAAGCTACCAGTTGCTTTGTGTTAGATCCGAGGCCTAAAATGTCAATGATTGAGAAGTCAACTAACAGAAGAGTAACCTAGGTGGTCAGTAGACCAGGGAGAGTGTTTTAGGGTTTCTCTGTGATGAAACACCATAACCAAAAGGCAAGCTGGGGAAGAAAGGGTTTGTTTGGTTTACACTTCCTCATTGCAGTCCATGTTTGAAGGACTCCAGGACAGGAATTCAAACAGGGCAGGAACAAGGAGGCAGGAGCTGATGCAGTAGCCATAGAAGGTGCTGCTTACTGGATGGCTTCCCATGACTTGCTCAGCCTGTTTTCTTACAGAACCCAGAACCTCTAGCCCAGGGGTGGCATTACCAGAAATGTTCTGCGTTCTTCCTATTAATCACTAATTAAGAAAATACCCCCACAGGATTACCTACAGCCCCATCTTATGGAAGCGTTTTCTTAATTGAGATTCCCTCTTTCTGGGTGACATAAAACTCTCCAGCATGAAGAATGACACTTACTTCTCCTTCCCTGTTTTGGGAACAGCAGGAGCTAGAAGAGAAGCGGGGTTCACAAAAAAAGACAGACGAGGCACGAACACATACAGGTGTATTTATGCATGTGTTGACATAAAGATTCATCTCTCACTTTCACAGAGATAGTTGATTCTGAAGCCAAATATGAGTGATCACGGCCCAGGAACACAGCTAGAGGCTACTCCAGATCCCGTGTTCTAATGTGGAGGCGGTTTCATGAAGTTTTCAAAGGAACAGAACAGGGATGGCCAAAAATCAAAATATTTTCCAATACATTGGTGGGCATACCAAAGAGGTGACTAGCAAACCTCTGTTGCAGGTTGTACTGACTAGTATCATCTTAATGTGACACAAGCTATAGTCATTCTGAGAGGAGAAAACCTTAACTGAGACAATGCCTCTCTCTATAAGATCAGGCTGTAGGCAATCCTGTAGAGTATTTTCTTAATTAGGGATTGATAGGGAAAGGCTCAACCCACTGTGGGTGGTGCCACCCCTGGGCAGGTGGTCCTGAGTTCTTTAATTAAGCAGTCTGAGCAAGCCATGGGGAGCAAGTCAGGAGGTAGCATACTTCCGTGGTCTCTGCATTGACTCCTGCTTCCCAAGTTGGTTCCTGCCCTGACTTCTTTCAGTAATGGACTGTGATGTGAAAATGTAAACCAAATAGACCCATTCCTCCTCAACTTGCTTTTGCTTACTGTGCTTCCCCATGGCAAGAGTAACCCTAAGTAGGACATTGATGGAGGAAGGTCATTGGCCAATAAAGAAACTGCTTGGCCCTGTGGGTGGAGTAAACAGAACAAAATGCTGGGAGGAAGAGGAAGTGAGGTCAGAGACTCGAAAGCTCTCCTCTCAGGAGCAGACGCCTGAGAGAGACGCCATGCCCTGCTCCTGGCTCCTGGGCAGACACACGCTATGAAGCTCCGACCCAGGATGGACTAGGCTAGAATCTTCCCGGTAAGACCGGTTCTCACAGATTATTAGAGATGGGTTAATCAGGATGTGAGAATTAGCCTGTAAGTGCTAGAGCTAAAGGGCCAAGCAGTGCTTAAAAGAATACAGTGTCTGTGTAATTATTTTGGGGCATAAGCTAGCCGAGCAGGCGGCCGGGGTGCTGGGAACGCAGCCCCACCGCCCCCATTACTACAGGACATGGGCTCTAGATGCTGTCTAGTGACACTCTTAATGTTTGGGTTGGTGGAAACCAGTGCCCTGGGAGTACTTCCCAAATGACTTTCCCAGTGGCCATGAAGTTGTTAGTTCAGGTACAAAGACAGGCAACACATGACTATTAAGAGGACTAAAAATGACCCAACGAAATTTGGCCCTGGACTTGCAACATTCTAAACTTCAGACATTCACTGAATGTCTAGCTCGTTAATCGGTCTTGCAGAAGATAGTTAGAGATGCCTTTCCATTCTGAGAACTTTTGTTCACACGTGTCTGTGTACACGTGTGTGGCTCTCAATTGAGGAAACTACTATTGGACACAGTCGCCAGCAGTCATATCTAAAAATCCGCCCCTTCTCCTACATCCAGATCTTTTTGCAAGTATTTTGGTTGCTCTTAGACCTGCAAGCTGCTGGCCTCTTTGGGGGGCGGGGGTTATGATTCCTTTTCTGATTTCATTATATGGGTACTTCTTTCCACAGGTATCTATTCATTAAGATATCATGATGGTGTGTTTTTCTGCCTTTGGTCTTGCCTCGTGAGCCCTTTCAAACAAACTGTGCACAGCTGCAATGCAGAGCACAGCGCCTTAAGCACAAGAATTAAATTAAACATCATTCAGTAAGAATGAGATACAGGCAGTAAAGGCATGGAGAGGAAAAGCGAAAAATTCAGTCAATTTGTCCTGAACCCTCCTTGACTTAATTTGCATATTTGGAACTACTGGGGCCTTGCTGGAATGGAACAGTCCTTCAAGAGTGGGCTTGTATCTTCTTCTTCTTGAATGTCCCCTAGCATGAAGCCAGGAGCATAACAGCACCCAGAAAACCCATATCGCACAGTTTTCCCCATTGCAACTAGATAGTTGTTTTTATGTAGATACAGTCTCATTTCTAAGTAACAAACAGAGATTCTGGGTTCAGTGCTAAACAATTTTTGCTGGTGACCTCTTGCTTATTTACTGCATCTTTACTGTCATGTGCCGAAGTGTGGAACAATAGTGGTTTGCTACCAGCATTAATTTACTCTAGTAAGATAATATGGCTCTTTATTTAACAGGAAGAAATAATAGCATCAATTAGCATTTGGACAATGCTTTGCTGTTTACAAAAGGCTTCCACACACTTTATCTTATTTAGAGTGGGGTAGGTGTGCATTCTTTCTGTCAAGTTCACCCGTTCTTTCTCTGGAAAGTTCTGGTAAGCTCTTTCTCTTCTATTCTGATCTATTGTGATGCTGGTGATGCTGCCAATTAAAGTTGCCTTCCCTGACCCTGGCTGTAGATATGGACAGGGACCCAGGTCCAGCCCACCATGGCCTTCCCATTCCTGTGACAATAGTGACCGGAAAGCAGACATGAAATCAAACTCTTTTCCTAAAATCACCACAAAATCAGAACCACTGGCCTCGAAGTAGGTAGCTAATAAACAAGTTACTAATTTGGAATGTGTTAGGTAGAAAAGTACCATTAATAAAAATAAATCAAGGCAAGGCAAAGATGCAAGGATGCAGAGGGAAAGGTGTCTTCACACTGGGAGGCTCATCAAAGTAATGTCCCTGGAGTATTTTCAAGTGGGTCTAAGAGACATAACTTACAAAGAATCCTCAGTGAACATTATAGCCAAAAGCTTCATCAGAAATTTTAGAGTCAGAAGTTGGTCGATATATTCAATGTGCTTAAAGAAGAAGAAGAAAAAAAGGTCAGACACCAAGAGGTGGCTTGGTGTTTAAGAACAAGTCCTGCTCTAGCAGAAGAACAAGTTTGGATTCCAGCACCTCATGGTGATTGGCTAGCATCTGTAACTCTAGTTCCTGGGTATCTTCAGGCCTCTTCAGTCTTGAGGCACACATACAATTTCCATGTGTACAGCCAAAACACTTGTACACACAAAACAAATAAATACAAACAGTTAACAAAGAGCACAATGCTCAGAAAAAATGTCCCTCAAAAGTCATGAAAAAATTAAGATGTCCCCAGATAAACAAAATCTGAGAAAATGCGTTACCTCTGTACCTCTGCCTGCTACAAGAAATTCTCACTGCAACCCACAAGTTGAAATAAAAAGACACCAGATGGTAACTCAAAGTTGTATGAAGACAAAATATCTCAGTATATGTAAATATATGGATCTTTCTAAAATCTAGTACTGTTAAAATTATGGCTTATAACTTCACTTTTATTGCCTACATAATTTAAAAGGATAATGTATTAAAATTGTTGATATTTATGAACATATATACCCAAGGATATAACCCCTCTGTATGAATGCATATGGAATTTAAGGTATTTAAGGTATACAATATGATGATGACTTTATATACTTATAATGAAGTTATTACCACAGTCAAGTTAATTAACAACTTAATTGTGACAGTAATTACTGAAAAAGGTAGAGTTAAGACTTGGAATGAGCAGAGTTTTGGTACATTATTGAAGTTCAGATGGTATAAATTCAAATTAGATTGTCATACTTTAAGATGTTAGACATGCTCTCCATGGTAACCACAAAGATAATTAGCTATGTAACATACACAAAAGGAAATGATAAAGTAAATTTAAACATTTTACTATCAAAAATTCAACTAAATACAAAAGCAACAGTATTGTAGGAAATGTGATAGAGAAAAAGCCTATGACATATAGAAAATCAAATAGCCCAGTATTAGTCCCTTCTGACACATAATTACTTTAATGTAAGTGGGTTACATTCTACAATCAAAAGAGATAGGCTTAGTAATTTTTAAAAGAAATATATGATTCCGTTATATGCTGTATGCAGGAGAGTCATTTTAGATTCAAAAGCACAAGTAGCTGAAAATGAAGAGATGGAATGATATTCCATGCCAATAGGAGCAGAATAGAGCAAAAAGTTGCTTTTAATATTAGACAAAATATATGTTAAATGAAAAAAGTTATAAAAGAGAAAAAAGGCTTCATTTTAATAAAGAATTCACCAGAAGAAGAAATAGCAATTTTAAACAGTTGTATACCAATCACAGATGTATACTTATACATATATGCATATACATGCATATATGCCAAAATGATCAGATTTGAAAGAAGAAATGAACATTTATACAATTGTAGTTGAATAATTTAACATCCTACTTTTGTATATCGTACAGAATGTCTTAAGAAATACAACTGATAAGTTAAATTTAATGAACATACACAGGACACTTTACCCAAGAACAAAGCATCCACAACTCTCCAGTACACATGGAGTATGCTTCAGCATATTCCATATATTAGATAATGAATTAAAGCTATGCATTGAGAAGTGAGAAATAGTACAAATTACCTTTACCCAACACATTGGAATGAATTATAAATTAAAAAGAGACAAGGCATAAGAATACAGCATCTTACAAGTAAGGGATCTCCAAGGGAGCAGGCCTGAGCCACAGAGACCTCTGAGGTACTCGGTTTAAGCCAGGGACCTCTGCAGGAGCAGGCCCAAGGTAGGGCTATCTGTGGAAATAGGCCTGAGTCAGTGACCTGTATTGGAGCAGGTCTGAGCCAGTTACCTCAGCCAGAGCAGCCCCAAGGCAGTGACCTCCACAGGAGCAGGTACAAGGAAGAGACCTCTGGAGGACCAGGCATGAGTCAGGGACCTCCAAGGGAACAGGCCCAAGCTAGAGACTTCTTGTGGGACTGGGTCTGTTGACAGTAATTTCTGTCCTGCCTAGTCCTACAGCTTCTTAGTCCCAAAGAATCACATAGAGGCCTATATTAACTATAAACTGGTTGGCCTAGTGGTCCAGGCTTCTTATTAACTCTTATATCTTACATCTTAACCTATAATTCGTGTCCGTTAGCCATGTGGCTTGGTACCTTTATCAGTGAGGCATTCTCATCTTGTTTTGTCTGTGTCTGGGTTATGGCTGCAGACTGAACCTTTTCTCTTCCCAGAATTCTCCTGTTTTCATTGTTCCACCTCTACTTCTGCCTGGTCGCCTCACCTATACTTCCTGCTTGGCTACTAGCCAATCAGCATTTTATTAAACAAGTACAAGAAACAAATTTTACAGGGTAAAACCATTGTCCCACAGCACTGGGTCCAAACCAGAGACCTCCATGGGACAGGTCCAAGACAGGGACATTTGTGGGACTGGGCACGAATTGGCAGTCTACAAGGGAACAGGCCTGAGCCAGCAACCTCTGCCAGAGCAGGGCCATGGCAGTGACCTCTGCCAGAACAGGCCCAAGGGAGTGACCTCAGTGAAGCAGCCCCAAGCAAACAAACTCCATGGGAGCAGGGCTGAACAACCCCTGTGATTGCAGAGTGACCCCCCAGGAGTACTGAGCAACCTCCAGGAACACCAAGTGACCTCCAGGGTGACTGGAACCGTGGGGGGTGACTTCACTATGAGGAGTAACCATCTGAGCCTTAGATCCACTGCCACCTGAAAGAATGATCACCAGAGACACATCCCCAACTACACCAATCAGAGGAAAAGATGGATAGACAAGGTAAGAACACACTCAACACTACAAAGAGCAATACAACACCAAAAAAAAAAAAACCCAGTGGCCCTACAACAGCAAGACTTGAACACCCAAATATGGGTGAAGCAGAAAAAATGACCTAAAAAAAAACTTTAGGAGAATTTTTGAGGCCCTTAAAGAAGAAATGAAAAATTCCCTCAAAGAAATGGAGGAAAAGACAAAAAATGAAAAAATCAAACCCCTTAAAGAAAACCAAGAAAAAACAATCAAAGAGATGAAAGAAACAATTCAAGACTTAAAAACTGAAATAGAGACAATAAAGAAAACACAAACTGAGGGAATTATAGAAAGGGAAATTATGAGAAAATGGTCAGGAACCACAAATGTGAGCATAAACAGCAGAATGTAAGAGATCTTCAAGTGCTGAAGATACAACAGAAGAAATAGACTCACTAGACAATAAAAACATTAAATCTAATAAAAGCTTAATACAAAATATTCAGGAAATATGGCATACTATGAAAAGACCACACCTAAGAATAATAGGGATAGATGAAGGAGAAGTCCAACTCAAAAGCACAGAAAATATATTCAACAAAATCATAGAAGAAAACTTTCCAAACCTAAATAAAGATATGCATATGACAATAAAAGAAACTTACAGAACACCAAACAGACTGGATTAAAAAAAAGTCCCCTTGCCACATAATAATCAAAACACTAAACATACAGAATAAAGAAAGAATATTAAGAGTGGCAAAGGAAAAAGGCCAAGTAATATATAAAGGCAAACCTATCAGAATTACAACTGACTTCTCAATTGAAACAATGAAAGCCAGAAGGCCCTGGTCAAGCTTTATGCAGACATCAGACATTAAGAAACCACAGATGTCAGCCCAGACTACTATATCCATCACCATAGAAGGACAAAACAAGATATTCCATGACAGAACTAGATTTAACCAATACCTAGCCACAAACCCAGACCTACTCAAAGTACTAGAAGGGAAACTCCAACCCAAGGAAGTTAGCTACATCCACAAAAACACAAACAATTGATGATCTCACAGCAGCAAATACCAAAGAAGGGAAAAATACACACAATAATATCACTAACATCAAAAATTAAAATAATAGGAACTAGCAATCATTGGTCATTAATATCCCTTAATATAAGTGGACTCAACTCACCTATAAAAAGACACAGGTTATCAGATTGGATATGAAAACAGAATCCATCCTTCTGCTGCATACAAGAAACACACCTCAACTTCAAAGACAGACATTGCCTGTCCAATCAAATGGACCTAAGAAACAAGCTGGTGTAGTTATCCTAATATCCAACAAAACAGACTTCAAACTAAAATCAATCAAAAGAGACAAAGAAGGACATTTCATATTAGTCACAGAAAAAATCCATCAAGAGGAAATCTCAATATTGAATATCTATGCTCCAAATACAAAGGCATCCTCATATGTAAAAGAAATACTATATAAAGCTTAAATCACATATTAAGCCCCACAAACTAATAATGGAAGACTTCAACACCTCACTCTCACAACTGGACAGTTTATCAGACAGAAAATTAACAGAGAAATAAGGGAACTAATAGATGTTATGACTCAAATGGACTTAACAGATATCTATGAATGTTCCACCCAAACATAAAAGAATATACCTTCTTTTCAGCAACTTATGAAACCTCAAAAATTGACTACATACTAGGTAACAAAGTAACCTTCAACAGATACAAAATATTGGAATAACCCTATGTATCTTATCGGATCACCATAGCTTAAAATTAAAATTCAATAGCAATATTAATTTCAGAAAGCCCACAAACAGAGGGAAATTAAACAATGCACATTTGAATCATAAATGGATCAAGGAAAAAATAAAGGAAGATATCGAAATCCTAAAATTCAATGAAAATGACCACACAACATACCTAAATTTATGGGACACAATGAAGACAGTGTTAGCAGGAAAATTCATAGCATTAAATGCCTATAAAAAAAAAAACTAGAAAAATTCTATGCTAGTGAGTTAACAGAATGCCTAAAAATTCTAGAACAAAAATAAGCAAACTCATCCAGGAGGACTAGAAGGCAGGAAATAATCAAATTGAGAGCTGAAATAAACAAAATAGAAACAAAGAAAACAATACAAAGAATCAATAAGACAAAGAGTTGGTTCTTTATTTCAACAAAATAGACAAACCTTTATCCAAACTAACCAAAAGGCAGAGAGAGAATATCAAATTAACAAAATCAGAAATGAATAGGGGGACATAATAATAGAAATGGAGGAAATCCAGGGAATCATTAGGTCATATTTTGAAAACCTGTACTCCACAAAGTTGGAAAACCTAAAGGAAATGAACACTTTTCTGGGTAAATATCACTTACTAAAATTAAATCAAGACCATATAAGCAAATTAAATAGACCTATACCTGCTGAAGAAATAGAAACAGTCATTAAAAGTCTCCCAACCAAAAAAGCCCAGGGCCAGATGGTTTTAGCTCAGAATTCTACAAGATTTTCAAAGATGAACTAATACCAATACTTCTCAAATTGTTCCACACAATAGAAACAAAAGGACTATCGCCAAACTCTTTTTATGAGGCTACAATTTCCTTATACCCAAACCACACAAAGACATTGCTAAGAAAAAGAATTACAGACCAATATCCCTCATGAATATTGTTTTTAAAATATTCAATAAAATACTGGCAAACCGCATCCAAGAACACATCAGAAAATTTTGCAAGGATGGTTCGACATACAAAGATCTGTTAATGTAATCTACCATATAAACAAATTGAAAATCAAACCCACATTATAATCTCATTAGATGCTGAAAAAGCCTTTGACAAAATACAAGATCCCTTCATGATAAAGGTCTTGGAGAGAGCAGGGATACAAGGAACATACCTAAACATAATAAAGGCAATATACAGCAAGATAACAGCCAATATCAAACTAAATGGAGAGAAACTCACAGCAATCCCACTGAAATCAGGAACAAGACAAGGTTGTCTACTCTCTCCATATCTATTCAATATAGTACTTGAGGTTCTATCTAGAGCAATAATACAACAAAAGGAGATCAAGGAGACACATATAGGAAAAGAATAAGTCAAACTCTCACTATTTGCTGATGATATGATAGGTTACATAAGGGACCCCAAAAATTCTACCAAAGAACTTCTACTACTCATAAACACCTCCAGTAATGCAACAGCATACAACATTAACTTGAAAAAAATTAGTAGTCCTCATTTACACTGATGAAAAATGAGCTGAGAAATCAGAGAAATATCACCCTTCACAATAGCCACAAATAACATGAAATATCTTCGAGTAAACAAGCGGAAAACCTGTATGACAAGAAATTTAAATCTTTGAAAAAAAAAATTGAAGAAGACACCAGAAAATGGAAGGATCTCCCATGCTCTTGGGCAGATGGAATTAACATAGTAAAAATGGCAATCTTACCAAAAGCAATCTACAGATTCAATGCAATGCCCATCAAAATCCCAGCAAAATTCTTCACAGACCTCAAAAGAACAGTATTCAACTTCATATGGAAAAGCAAAAAACCCAGGATAGCCAAAACAACCCTGTACAATAAAGGAACTTCTGGAGGCATCACAATCCACTACTTCAAATTCTACTATAGAGCTACAGTACTGAAAACAACCTGGTATTGGCATAAAAGCAGACAGGAGGACCAATGGAACCAAACCAAACACTTGGATACCAATCCACACACCTACGGATACCTGATTTTTGCTAAAGATGCAAAAAAATATAAAATGGAAGAAAGAAAGCATATTCAACATATTGCCAAAGATACTACATACTTTGGTTGCAAGACATAAAAAAAATCAAACTGGAAAGGACCAGGAAACTCATTCTTGATTTTCACAGTCACGGAACTTATACAAATCACTGAGGGGAAAAGACATCTATGGCCTTATCCAGCAGCGGACCTTTCGTATTACAACACCGAGCTACTGTGCAAGATTTGCCTACTAGTGCGAAGTTGCATGACTGCCATGGGAATAAAAACAGCTATCTGATTGGGTTCAAGACCTGTTGCTGTAAATCTGTTCAAAATCCAGGGCTGGGAAGGTCATAGGTCCTATAGAGAGAACCTCCTTCTGTTGTTGTTTTACTAAAGGGATATGCTGTCAAACTGCCTTCTAACAATTGACATTTATATCAATCAATTTAACCAGAGATTAGTGCCACTCTCAACCTTGACCGGTGAAGCTCCTTTCCGCATTGGGTAGTGGTTAATGCAGAAACTCATAGCTAGTCAAAGAGCTGAGCACCAGTGGCCGTGGAGTCCCCAGCCCTGAATGAAATGTCCATATCAACTCTCACCCAAGGCTCAGGAGACATCATGGACACATGGGGCAGAAAGAACGTAAGAGCTAGTGGATAGAGAAGAGTGCTGTGAAAGCTGTCTTCTAGATACAACATGGCAAATAGAGGCTGGGGTGACCTGCACAAGAATGACACAGACCAAGACAGTCACCGTGACAGCATGGTTGGAAGAGTTCTACCCCTAGTTGACGACATATTGGCAATTGATGACTTCTGGAGAAGGAAAGTCTTTTTTTTTTTTATTTGGGGGTGTCACCCCTAGCAGATTGCCCAAATACCAATGGATAGCACCATGCACATGTACCCGTAAGCACCACTGAGTAGATTCAGTGATTTGTAGCAAAAAACAAGAACCTGAAAGTAGGTTGATATATTGTCAGGACGAGGGGTAGCATCCAGAGGAGAGGGAGAAGGAAGTGGGTTTAAATATGACCAAGATACATTGTATATATGTATGCAGTTATCAACCAATAAATAAATAATAGAATAACTACCTGGTCTTAGATATTTCCTTAATATAACACAAAATGGTCTGAGACATAGTCCAAGTGTCCACCAATACATGACTAGATAAGCAAAATGTGGTAGACACGGGATGTTTATAAGACTTTAAAATGAAGGAAGCTGTGGCACTTGTTACGAAATGAATGCACCTTAAGGATATTGTGCTATGTGCAATCAATCAATCAATCAATCAATCAATCAATCAATCACAAGGAGTCAAATATTGTCCATTTCATTTATGGGTGACAGCTAGAGAAGCGGCTATCACAGAAACAGAGAAAGTATAATGGTGGTTGCTAGGGACTGCGGGCTGGCAGAGATGGGGAACTGTTTGTTACTTAATGAGTAGAGAGTTTCCATTTTGTAAGGAGAGTTCTGGAGATGGATGGTGGTGGTGGTTACACAATGATAGGAATGTACTTAGTGCTGAACTCTGTTCTTATGTAGGGGGAAGACAGGAAATCTTTTGCTATGTGTGTTTTACAATAAAAATGTTAATGCCTTTAAGTGATAGTTCACTGTTTATAGTACCTGGTAAGAGCAAGGATTTGTCCTTGAAACTGTGTGCAGCTGCAGGCCTTTCCTGTTTTGTTTTGTTTTTTTCCACCATGGAGAGCTTAAAGGAGCTTCTTCACTTTCAGATCAATCATGGGACTTTCTCGTTGAAGGCAGAGTCGCAATTTGCTAAAATTTCCTGTGATGACAAGTAGCTGTCAGAGCTATTCTACTCGGGAGGTATTTTAGAAAGAATAAACTTAATTTTTCTCTTCTAAGATAATGATGACTTTTGGTAATGAACGGGAGAAGAGCTATCTTTGAAAAGGGAGTCTTGTCGCGGAAAGAGCATTTTTGAAGTGGTTCTTTGGGGTATTTCATTATGTGATTTTGTTGCTGAAGATAATAGTAAAAAAATCTCATATCTGCAAGAATTTTTAAACGTGGTAACATGGTTTTTTAGCTTGTTCCAAAGTCTTCCAAAAGAAGAATTAAAAAAAAAAAAAAGAGTATCCAACAACTTAGTTTGTAAGATCTGCTGACTTGTTCTAGAAGCAACACATCAGCGGCGTCTCCAGGACGTTGTGTAATGATGGTTGGCTTTCAAATTGAGTATCATCATTTATTTGGCTCAACACATTTTGGGTTTCTTCCATCTGAATGTACATATTATCAGGTTTGCTTTTAGCCATAGCAGCTGTCATTGTTAAGTGTCAAAAAAAGCTAGCCGTATTCCATCTTTGAAGCAGGTCATCGGTAAACATCAAATGACCGTCTCACACTGCAAGCTGACATATATTTGTTGTGACATATATTAGTTTGCAAAGACGGATTTAAAATTGCTTCTTTCATCTTTATCTTTCCCACCTTCCAGTTCTTTCCTTTCTTTTCTTTTTAAGTACTGTTGCATAAATCCGTTCAGATAATGCTAACTAGGCATTAACTCTTGCCTTTGAAATCTTGTCATCAAGGTATGTCATGCACACAGGAAAGAGAACCAAATCTAAGCATATATTTTGATGTGTCATAATCAATACCTACATCCATGTCACACCACAGCCATGATATAGAAACTATCCATTACCCTTAACTTTCCTCATGATTTTGCAGCTGACCCCAGTTTCAGGAAACCATTGATCTTCTTTTGTTCACACTAAAATCATTCCTCTTGTTTTAGAATTTTAGATCTAAGCACACTGTGGTGATCTGAAGGATAAACGTCCCCTGTCTCAGACATCTCAACACTTGTTCTCAAATTTGTGGCACTATTGGGAGAAGTTTAGGTGATGCGCCCTTGCTGGAGGAATTATGTCAGTGAGTGCAGAATTTGGGAGCTTTGGGTCTTGTCTACTTTCAGTTTGTTCTCTCTGCTATGTGCTTGTAGTTCAAGGAATGAGCTCTCAGCTTCCTGTTCCTTCTACTTTGCCTCCACTGTACCATCATGGACTCTAAGCCTCTGGAACCATAAGTCAAAATAAACCTTTCCTTCTATAAGCTGCCTTGGCCATGGTTTTCTATCATAGCCACAGGAAAGGACCTAAAGCACATATGGTAGGTGTTCTCTGGCATCTGCCTTGGCTGTCAACATAGTGGATCTGAGATATCTTGGTACTGTTGCATAACCAGGCAGTTCGTTCACTGTTATGACTTATCAACACTCTGGTGTCTAGAGAGCCTAGAACTGGCTTACCCTTCCATTTGCTGAGGGCTCTCTAGGTTGTTTCCCGATCTCAGGCACAAATCTTTTCTGGATATGTATTTTTCCCTTCTCTTACTGAATGTGGTGGGTCTTAGGCAAAGCTTCTATGGAGTTTTGAGAAGCTGTCTGTGTGTTTTCAAAAGTTCTATCGTTTCATTTTCCATTCATTTCTCCCAGCAGAGGGAGGGCCCGCCGGCTCAGTGCCTTCCTACTTGCTACCTGTCAGTCTTATGCATGTTAGCTATCTGTGGGCATGGGGGAGAATTGTATGCCTTGACTTTGGCCTCTGTTTCTGACAAACAGAGTGTGAACACAGCTATACCACCCGAGATTTCCCAAATAAATACTTTACATGTGTCGACAGAAGAACTGGCCCTAAATCACTGCTGTGCTGTGATTACCACAGGCCTGCCTACTGTCCTGCCATCAAGGCCTGCCTACTGTCCTGCCATCAAGGCCTGCCCACTGTCCTGCCATCAAGGCTTGCCCACTGTCCTGCCATCAAGGCCTGCCAACTGTCCTGCCATCAAGGCCTGCCCACTGTCCTGCCATCAAGGCTTGCCCACTGTCCTGCCATCAAGGCTTGCCCACTGTCCTGCCATCAAGGCTTGCCCACTGTCCTGCCATCAAGGCCTGCCAACTGTCCTGCCATCAAGGCCTGCCCACTGTCCTGCCATCTGCAACCATTATCCAGTTGCCTTTTTCAGACTGCCTTACAGGCATTTTGGGTTTTTTAACATTTTATTTCTTTTTAGGGTTAGGGAGGTGAGGGAACAGTTATTCTGCTTTCTCCTAACTTTGGTTGCTATAAACAGGGGGTTTCTGTGACTTGGTAGCAGAGATGGCAGTGGGGTCTCCATCCCAGTGTGGTATAGGGTGGCTTTGGTTTTACCATGATTGGAGTACAAACAGGGGGACCAAGATGAAAGCTTGGTCCCCTTTCCAGCACTGTGGCAGGAAGCTCTGTACCTCAGCATCTTCTTGGTCACTTTCTTTGCTATTCACATGGAAGTTTCCGTACACTCACCCGTCATTTCAGGGCTTGTTGGCAGCAATGCCAGAGTGCAGATACGAAGACTAGCCAGCAGTCAGAAGGCCTCATGCAGGCCTGATGCCCCATAATATGCACAGTGTGAGAGTTTCATCAGAGCTGCCCAAGAGGAGCAGGCACTTTTACTTTTCAAGAAAATCTCTTGTCGGAGAGCCATTAGGTTGCTGAATGAGAAACGGCACAAAAGCAACGTCGGCTCCTTGTGGTCTTTCAGATCATTAAAAAGTAACCCAGGTGCAAGGCCACTGATCATTTCCTGGGCTCCAGGAGATGAAAGAGGAAGATTGGCCGCCAATCTGAGGGTACACGAAGGCCAAGCCATTAGCCCAGGGCAAAGGCAGGGCCATCTATTCTGAAAGTCAGGCTCAGAGCGATTGTTTCACGCTTCGTATTGTACAGAGAAGCAGCCTGTCTCCACTCGGCTGAGTCTGCTCTTGCAAAGACTGTTTGTGTGCACGGAGGAGCCTCCTGATGGAAACACCCGGACTTTGTTCTTCTTCTTCCTCTCACCCAGTGAGACCCCAGCGTCGTGGCCCCCTTCACCATCCCCCCAGCTCTGGGGAGGTAAATCTGAGAATTCATGAATTCAGTGCTAGGGCAGAGGGGGTTCCAAGAAGCTGTTAGCAGCGAACAATCAACCACCCGCATCCATTTTGGTTTCAGACCTGGAGGGAGAGCTTATTGGTGCAGTCTTCATCTGGCGAATTGAAGTGACTGTCTCTGTGCTCTTGCCAAGAACACATGGGGTCTAAATCACAACTGCCTTAAAATGTGTGGCTGCTGTGCTAGGAAAAAGCTCCAGATTAACCAAGCATTTTCCCCAAACAGGTTGCTTCGCTCCTTAAATGCTCAGGATCAAACTACCCTTAAATAGAGCCCTTTAGCTGCGAGGTAGCGAATGGAGAGAAACCTCTAAGAAGAAGGCGAAAGAGGGGCTGAGACAGAGCCAACACTGCAGCCAATGAACTAAGGTTTCAGAAACTGCCAAGTAACCTGGAAAAAAACCCACAAGAAGTAAGACTTTAATATGAAGATAACACGTACTGCAGCGAAGTTGTCTTAGTCTGAGCTGCTAAAACAAACTGCCTGGGACTCAGACCAAGAGTAAGAATTTACCTCCTATAGTCATGGAGGCTGAGACGGTCCAGATACAGAAGCCTACAATTAGGTTTCAGGGACAAGCCTATTCCTTATGGATGAAGCCGTGCTGTTGTCCTTACTTGGCATGAGATATAGAAAGAGAAACCATGTGTCAAAAAACCATTAAGAAAGAAAAAGAAAGAAAGAAAGAAAGAAAGAGAGAGAGAGAGAGAGAGAGACAGTCTCTGTCTGTAAGAAGATAAGGCCTATCAAGTCCAAAAGAGCCCACCTGGAGTCTCCCAGGCACTGCCAGAGGTCCTGATCATGCCTAGCCAATAAAGAACAATTAAGTGGTGTTTCCTGAGTGCCTAGCAACAGGCGCTGCCAGAGGTCCTGATCCTGCCTAGCCAATGAGAGACGAGCATGAGAAGCCAACTGTCAAAGATCAGAATGCCTGGGTGCCAGGAGGGTATATAAATAAGCCCCCCCCCCAGTCGTTGTTAAATAAACAAGTTTTCTGTGAGTCTTCTACCTGACACCCAGTGTCTGTTGATGTAGGTGGGTCTTCTTTCTATGTGTTGCTTTCATTGGTTAATTAATAAAGAAACTGCTTGGCCTGATAGGTCAGAATATAGGTAGGTGGAGTAGACAGAACAGAATGCTGGGAAGAAGGGAAATGAGACACACACCATAGCTCTCCTCTCCAAGATGGACGCAGGTTAAGATCCTTCCAGGTAAGCCACCACCTTGTGGTGATACACTCATTAATAGAAATGGGTTAATCAAGATCTGAGAGTTAGCCAGTAAGAGGCTAGAGCTAATGGGCCAAGCAGTGTTTAAAAGAATACAATTTGTGTGTTGTTATTTCAGGGCATAAGCTAGCCAGGCAGCCGGGAGCCAGGCAGCAGGAAAGCAGGCCCACAGCTCTTTCTACAGTCTGTGTTTGTTGACATTGTGCCTTTTCACTCCCTACCCTCGAGAAAGACATTAGGACCCAGCAACATCTATCCTCACACATAGAGGAGCAGAGGATGTAATGAGAAGGGCTTAAGTCTTTGAGCCCTGCCTTGAGGCTGGAATTCACACCTTCACCCCTCAGAATTGCTCACTTCCTAAAAGGTAGCTCTGACTTCACATCCCCTCAGCAACAGTTCAGTTTCAACACACGAACCTGAAAAACATTCAGACCATAAAAAGAGGAAAGACCACTCGTGGATCAGGACACACTCCTTAACTTCTCTAGGGTCCCCCCCCCCCCCATCAAACAGGGAGATAAGAGCTTAGTTCAAAAGGTGGTCTTCTTCTCCAGACTCTCTGCTTTTTAGGTGAAGCACAGGTTGATACAGAAGCCCAATGAGTGACACTAAAAACTCACACACAGATCAAAGGCTCTGACTTCAGGTTTTAGGGAGGCAGGCTTGCTCCTGCTCCATCTCTCTTCTCTTGCTCACTCTCCAGATGATCTGTTTGAGGCATCTTAAAAGGTCACTTTGATAAAGCCCTGCTCAACATTGCTTAGCTCCAATGTCACATATCTCTACATTGGTACTCATGGTGGCCACCATGGCAATTGGGGTAGCTGGAGAATGCTAGGCACCGTGCTGTTATGCATGTAGACTTTTCTCACTAAATTCAAAATACCCTTAATGGAAGATTATCTATGATTATCTATCATTTTGCTGGTGAAGATGGTGATGAAGATAAAGGTTAGGTAACTTATGTGGAGGGCAGATTAATGACTTTCCAAAGATGTCCACAATCTAACCACTGAATGCTTCTGCATGGTGGCTACTATAATGAGGGGGCTTTCACATGTAATTATGATAAGCATCTTAAAAGGGGAAAATACACTGGATTATGCAATCTGCATGAGCTCATTGTGACCACAAGATTCCTCACGAGGGAGAGGCAGAGAATCTTGAGTCAAGAACAGAGATGTGATAGCTAAAGCAGAAGACAGGGAAATGTTCTCCAGGTCTCTCAAGACAAGGGATGGCTCCTCCCCTGAAACCCTTAGGAAGAGCACAGCTCTTCATTTTAGCCCTTTAAGACCTGTTTTGGATTTGTGACTCCTAGACCAGCAAGTACTGCATCCATACTGTCCTAAGCCCCAGTACTTTCTGTGGATTTCTTCTTATAATAATAGCAATAAGAAACAAATGCCCTTCCATGTTGTATGGTCATGAGAGTGTAGGTGCAGGGTATAACCCCATACAGTCTTGCTTTCAAGTTATACTTTAGCTTCTGGATCAAACACTGAGTTTCTGTGATGTGGGCATGGTGTTGTCTGCATGACTACCTTCCTAAATCGAGCTCCCTAAATTCTGAAACTTCAGCTATGCAAATGATTATTATTGTTTCCTTAACAGGTTCCTTATTGCCACCCTTTAACTCTGTTGTCAGTGCAAAAATGAAAAGTGTTGACAGGCTGGACAGAATTCTGTGACTCAGGCATTTGGTGTCCGTGGGAGAGTGGGGAAGAAATAGAAGCTAGCAACTGGAGACACCGAAGTGATGGGAGAAAAACCCGAACGCGAAGAGGTGAAGTCAGGATAAAGCCATGTGGGGAAATCTCAAAGGGTGTGCATTTTTAGTATTCAGGATGAAAAATTAGAAGTGACTTTCCAATAATTGGCTTTTAAAGTATATATGAAGCGATGATCAACATATTTAAGATGGGGAATCCTATGGGAACCAAAGAGAATTTAAAAATCTTTTCGGTGGGAGTAGGATCTGAGAAGATGCAGAGTAAAACTCTACTAATTCTTATCCTTCAGCCACCAATTCATGGCACATTTCTTCTCTAAGCTTCCCCTTAACCAGCCCAGCCCAATGACATTCCTCTCCACTGGCACAGAAATCTCAGTTCTCCCATGCATGCACATTTGACACTCACTGTCTGGTTTTAAGAACTTCACTTTTTGCCAACCAATCGTATGATAAGCCAGCACAAAGAAGGGATGCATCTTGTATGTGCTGTATGTTCTCATGGGCCACAGAACATGCCGAACACTCCTAGTCAGTTACTATACCCAGTTCTAAAATCTTTTGCTCATGAAAAAAAAATGATCTGCATTATCTTGTCACCTCTGCTAAGTTTTTGGATTCATCCATTTGTCTGTCATGTGGACTCCCATTGTTTGGTTTATCATCATGTGTATCTACTGTCACTTTCCCTTTGGTAGTTCAAAGCTGGAATCCTGGATCTTGATCTTACAGACCGTACTGTGGTGGACACACAGATCTTTCTGTCAGGTGGGGACATTCATTGTCTGGCAGCTGAAGATAAAGAGAGATGGTGGTTCTCAGCTGAGGCCTGCTCTACGTAGGTACTCCCTTTATCACGAGAGGACCACCTTATTCACTTATCACACCCCTTCTGAGGACACAGTCATAAAAGTGTGTAATAAAAACCGTGAGGGGTGTACCCACACACTGAGACAATGGGGATGTTCTATCTGGAACTCACCAAGGCCAGCTGGCCTGGGTCTGAAAAACCCTGGGATAAAACTGGACTCGCTGAACATAGCGGACAATGAGGACTACTGAGAACTCAAGATCAATGGCAATGGGTTTCTGATCCTACTGCACGTACTTGCTTTGTGGGAGCCTAGGCAGTTTGGATGCTCACCTTACTATACCTGGATGGAGGTGGGTGGTCCTTGGACTTCCCACAGGGCAGGGAACCCTGATTGCTCTTTGGGCTGACGAGGGAGGGGGACTTGATTGGGGGAGAGGGAGGGAAATGGGAGGCGGTGGCGGGGAAGAGACAGAAATCTTTAATAAATAAATAAATTAAAAAAAAACCCCATCTGCCTCTAGGCTCTGAAGGGCCAGCCCATCTTAAAAATCCCTAAAGGGACTGGCTGAGTCCTTTAGTACAGCTCTATTTCAGCTTAATTCTTTCCCAAGCCCACCTGGCTGCCTTCACTTCTCCACAGGTGAAAGCAGAAAGCTTTCCCTACTAAACTCTGCGTCCTATGAAATTTGCTCAATAGCAGATTCTCACACACAAATGATCGTGGTTTGAATGGGAATGGACCATATAGCCTCCTATGCTGGAATACTTGCCTCCTATGCTGGAATACTTGCCTCCTATGCTGGAATACTTGCCTCCTATGCTGCAATACTTTGTTCCCCGCTGTGGAACCCCCAGGGAAAGGACTAGAAGGTGTGGTCGTGTTGGAGAAAGTTTGTGACTGGGGGAAGGCTTTGAGGTTTCAGAAGATTTATACCATCCACAATCTCTCTCTCTCTCCCTCCCCCCTCCGCCAAGCAACCCCTATCTGCCTCCAAAAATTTACAAATTAAGATGTAAGCTCTCAGCTGTTCTTGTTGCGAGATCTGCCATCATAGCCTTGGAAACCATGACCCCTCATGAAATGATTTCTTTAATAAGTTGCCTTGGTCATGGCATCTTATCACAACAGAAAAATAACAACGACACAGCAAGAGGGATTGGAAAGCGTTGCTTCGCTGAAACCAAACATTCTACCCGTGACTGCCAGACAGGTGCAGATCGGGCATATCCACCCCTCTATCAGTGCAGCCCAAAAGAACTTTTGTGACGATTGGAAAGATGTCCCCATACCTGTGTTGTGCAATATGATAGACATTCTTAAAATGTAGAAATTCTTAAGTGACTTGGGAGCTTAAATATTTATTGTTGACTTATATTTAAGCTTAAATGGCCATGTGTATCCTATGGTACCATACTGAACAAAAAGCTCCCAAGATAATGAATTGGGGAGTTCTGTAGAGGCAGGGTACCACAGTGTTTCTGAATCTACCTGCTTTTATGACCACCGCTCCATGTTCCAGGAATACTCAGTGTGATGTTTCTTCTTTCTCTCCTTCCTTCCTTCCTCCCTCCCTCCCTCCCTCCCTCTCTCTCTCTCTCTCTCTCCCTCCCTTCCTTCCTTCATTTCTTCTTTCTCTCCTTCCTTCCTTCCTTTCTCTCTCTCTCTCTCTCTCCCGCCCTCCCTCCCTCCCTTCCTTCATTTCTTCTTTCTCTCCTTCCTTCCTTCCTTCCTCTCTTTCCCCCCCTTTCCTCTAGATCCATTCCTTCTCTATTTCCCTTCAGAAAAAAAAATCAGGCCTCCAAGGGATATCCACCAAACATGGCATAGCAATATACAATAAGATACAATATACATTAAAGCTAGATGAGGTAACTCAACAGGAGAAAAAAGACCCTAAGCACAGGCAAAAGAGTCAGTGACACCCCCACTTTCATTGTTGGGAGTCCCACAAGAACACCAAGCTACACAACCATAATGTATATTCAGAGGACCCAGCTCAGGTCTTATTTCTTTACAATTGTCCAAATGAGGCATCCATAGGAACTTTGCACTTCTACTCCAGATATTAAGGGGACCAATAATGATCATGAATGTTGTGTGAGTGACAAAGAACTTCACTATAAGTTGGTAACTATGTTTAGTGTTGTCATGAGTGTTCATTTCCATCGTCATCATCCTGCTACATCTTCAAGGAGTTGTTCTTCAGACAGGATAAGACGTGTATCTGAGTTCAAATTTAAATGAAACAATAGCCCCCTTCATTGACTGTATATGTGTATAAATTTGAATCATTCTTTTCCATTTGCCCATATGTTCTGGAAGGTTTAGGTTCATGTTTCACACTAAAGAAAAAGAAGGAGAAGCAGGGAGATAGGTAAGATAAAGAAAATAACAAGAGCTATTTGCCAGCATGAGCTGGGTATGTTCGTAGTTTTCAAACCTGTGGAAGCCTTTAGTTCTGTCTTGTCCCTTGATTGGGATGGCCTCTTTCTGACCCCGAAATGTCACATGGGACCCAGAGCGAGAATGTACAGGCGCACCTCAGTTGGTGAACACCTCCCAGACTGACTCCCTTCAACACATGTGCCCTCCAGCCAACAATCATCCCCATCACTGCCTACTGAGGACCAACCCTTCCAGAATCAGGCTGAGCCAGTAATTGCAGCTGATATGGAACACAATGCAATTTGAAAATATTCTGTTTACATAAAGCCCAGAAGCCTGGTATGTGAGGAAGAATCCAGGCATGAGCAATGGTCGTTAAATGTGTACATTTTTTCTTTCTTGTCGCGATTTTATCTTTTCTGAGCAATTTAATGAAGACTCCCGAGGAAAGAATTAAATGTCTGCCGGTTCAATTACCAAATAATGAAAAGGCCGAAAGGAGCGCCATGCACTGTGTGCCGGGCTCCCAGAGCAGCCTATTCTTAGGGGCAGAATCATTTTTTTTTTGTACTCTTCACAATCACATTTTGCCACCCACAAACCATGCAGACAAGAGTTGATAGAAGCAGCAGAAACCATGAACTGGTGCTGCTCACCCTCCCAGGGCAAAGGGACCCAGTCCACAGGGAATGGCCCTGACCCACACAGCAGGAAGACTGTGCCTTTAAAACCCGTCCTTGGAGAAAATTCTAGGTGTTCAATAGACCAGAGTGCATTTAGACCACATGCAGGGAAAGCCTGGGACAGAGCAGACTGAGTAGCAAGGGTTTCAAGGACTCCCAGTCTCCCTCCAGGTCACCCCGACAGTACAAAGGTGTATATATATATATATATATATATATATATATATATATATATATTCCTCTGCAAGTCATGTTGCTTTGGAGCTTGATAGACTCTAACTTGGGGGCTTATTTTCTTTGATAAGTATGTTACAATTGACACGCAGTCATACACACGTATGCATGGAGGAGAGTGACTGTTTGGATGCATGTGGATCCTGTGCAGTGATCAGACCTGGGCAACTAGTTCATCCATCCTGCCATGCGTGTCAGTTTTTTATGTCAGGAACACTCAACATCTTTTCTGCTACCTGTTTTGAAATACGGATTGTATTTTTTTATCAACCCTAGGTACCCTGATGTTCTCTCTTTGGCTGCACATCTGGACCACTCCCTCCCTCTGCAAGCTTCCCCTGAATATTAGTTTCAGTGCTATAAAAAAAAATCAGGTATCCCTGGAAATGTTATTCAAGGGAGAGGCTCTTAAGCAGTTCCCTCTCACCTCAACAACCAGGGCTAGAGCCTCTCCATTCATGCTGGGGTCTCCACTAACTCCATGAATAAACTTCAGCATTAGATGACTCTATATATCATCACATTATAGCTTCCTTTTTGCTTTTAAATTTAGTTCTTCTTTAGTTTATGCAAAAGAAGAGCTTTGGTCTTAGGAAAAATCACACTGATCTATTTAGACAAAGGCTATGATTTATGTAACTGACCCACAGAAAACAGGTCTGTATGTTTTTAAATGTGTGTGTGTGTCTTTGTGTATAAACACACATGTATATGTATGAATTATATGTATGAATATATTCACATACTTAAATGAGTATATACAAATGTCCGTGTGTATGCAGTTATGATAAGAAAGAACAAAGACGTCAATGGGGTAAGCATAAATAGATGAACCAACTAAAGTTATTGGAACAGTCTTTAAACTCTTTTTGGTTTCGAAGCTTATGTGGAGGTTGAAATTATTTCTAAACAAAATGTTTTAAAGCTTTGTTTTATCCTTTTCTTCCGTTCTTTTATTTATTTATTAAAGATTTCTGCCTCCTCCCTGCCACCGCCTCCCATTTCCCTCCCCCTCCCCTGAACAAGTCCCCCTCCCTTGTCAGCCCAAAGAGCAATCAGGGTTCCCTGCCCTGTGGGAAGTTCAAGGACCGCCCACCTCCATCCAGGTCTAGTAAGGTGAGCATCCAAACTGCCTAGGCTCCCACAAAGCCAGTACGTGCAGTAGAATAAAAAACCCATTGCCATTGTTCTTGAGTTCTCAGCAGTCCTCATTGTCCTTTCTGTATTAGCTTCTTGCCTAAGGCTCTTACAGTCGTGTGGCAGCCACACTGAGTGAAAACACAGCCACGTGTAGGTTCACCTGAGAGGGCCACCAACCTGCTAAGGTACATAAGTGAAATGAGAATTTCTTTGCAGCTGTCAATCAAACTGAGGGGTCTAGAGTGGTCCCTCAGAATTACTGGAAATCTGTGATGGAACTGGAGACCAGGTTAGGAATGGGGAACACAAGAATATCTTCAGATAACTGTTTTCTTTTTCTCTTAATTTTGTACAAAGGAGGATCCTCGAATTTTAAGGTTAAGCTTTTAAAGATAGCTATACTGTCCTCCCCATACTTTAATATAAGTGAGAAAGCAAGCTCTATGAAAAACAGAATATGTCTAATTTTTTTTACACTGTGCACTGGGGAGGGGGTTATTGCTAACAGTAAATGCATAGGCTTAATTCCTTATTAGGATTGAATTGAAATTTTAACTTAAGAATACATATTAATCTTTATTATTTCTCCTACACTACCCAGTAACAATGCTGAAGGACACAACGGAACAAAGAGAGCAACACCTGAGAACTTAATGCCTCATCCTCGGGGACACATCTTAACATCCAAGCAGAGGGGTTTTCATGCATGAGTCTCTCTTTATGCAAGTTTCATCTCTCATGTTTTCAAAGATAAGACCATCGGGAAGGAGTGACAGTCACGTGCAAACCGGGAGAAGACATTTGCCAAAGAGGTTATATAGCTCATGTAGGTTAACACAGAGGCCACGAAACTTGTTACTATGAATGAATTAGAATTGATTCACATGGAAAATTGTCCAAATCTATGAACAAGCACTTTGCAAAATATAGAGCACAAAAGCCAAGAAGCATAGTTATCAGTGAGCAAAACTGCAAATTAAAGTCTTTAGTATGTCATAAGCACCAGGTTGGTAGAAATGACTGAGTTAACAGCATTGAGTACAACGAAGGTACAAAGCAATGATATGCTCACACTTTGCTGGAGAGTAAAATGTGATACACATGCACTGGAAAAAATGGCAGTATATAGTGAAGTTGAAAGACCTGCATGCTGTAATAGCCAACAATTTTATTCTTAGGCACACACCCAAGAAAGTCCAGCAAATTTGTAGTGTATGATGAGTAAGGATTTTCATGTAAAGACTTTACAATGGAAGGCATCAGAGCCTTCCAACCATGTGGGAAACCATCATCTTGAGGCATGGCAGACAAGGAGAGGCTATGCAACATGTGCTGGTGTAGGAGGTCCTTCTGTCTATGTGTTGCTTTCATTGGTTAATAAAGAAACTGCTTTGGGCCTGTTGATAGGGCAGAACCTAGGTAGGTGGGGAAAATTAAACGGAATGCTGGGAAAAAGAAAGGGGAGTCAGAGAGACGCCATGGATCCACCACCAGAGATAGATGTGCTTTGCTGGTAGACCACCGCCATGTGGCGATGCACAGATTAATAGAAATGGGTTAAATGAAGATGTAAGCATTAGCCAATAAGAAGTTAGAGCTAATGGGCCAAGCCGTGATGTAATTAATACAATTTCTATGTGATTATTTCAGTTCTGGGCGGTAGGGAGGAACAAGCGGCCTCCCCCTGCAACAATGTGCAATATAAACAACTGGAAATTTGAACAAGAAACAAGGTTTAAAATGAGCATTAAATAAACAATAGTATCAGTAAAGATGACCCTTAAAGTTAATTGTGTGAAAAAAATCAAATTTAGCTGATCCAAGTCTTAATTTATGAGACATTCTTAAATGATTTGCTTTAAGGACTAGAAGCATATGTGGTAAAATTATACCAAATGAAAATTCTAAATAAAAATTCAAGATTAGCTTATGTGAACATTAGCTGATGTGATCAAGGTGAGGTACACAGGCTTTTAAAGGAAATACTAATGGTTTATTTTTATTTATTTCTTTTTTGAGATGGGGTCTCATCCAAGATAAGTAGCCTTGGATAGCCTGGAGCTCACTATGTAGACCATGCTGGCTTCACAAAGATCTGCTAGCCTCTGCTGGGATTAAAGACATGCCCTACCACGGATAGCCATGACTGATTTCTTAAAGTGAGTACTGTATATTTATTGTTCATACACTGTATATATTTTATAATTTTGTCTTGCATATAGCCAGTATTTAATAAAGCAACTTTTAGGAGGTGGTGACGAAGCAAAGACTGAAAATATTTTCTTCAGGATGTGTCGCAAGAAGAAAGGCAAGTGCAACAGCCTTGGCATGCACGTGACTCAGCAGCCTTCCCCCAAAATGGGCCATGCTTCATCATCTGTTGCCCTCCTGATCCTGTCAGGTTAATCATTCATTCCCAAACTAATGAGTTCTCAGAGTTCCCAGTGGTCCATGGATGGAGGAAAGTTTTATCACCAAGCAGCATCCCAGCTCTCCTGTCCACCATCCCATCCCTCATTAAAACATATCCTCCTTCAATGAGTGAGTGACAGACCTATAGTTCCCCCAGTCATAAGTTTACACGCATCTCTGAAGCTGTGACTGGGTCCTCACTATGCTCAAACGTTACCCACAGCCTTCATGGCCCAACTCCCCACTCAGATATTTTCCCGATATTTGTACACATTCCCTACACTCTGATTCCCCCAAATATTTGTACATATTCCCTAATAATGGGGAGATATAAATACAAAGTATCATATCACTCTATTCTCTATTCAGAGCCTCGAATTAGATTATGTTCCCCCAGGTATGGATACCTTCTCTTCCTGTCTCAACACTCCTATGGCCACTGTCCATGGAAAATGCAGCAGTGAGATTGGGACCATGATGTAGTTAGAGTCAGGACAGTACTTTAGGGATGAAAGGAATCTAGAGACAGTGAGACCTGATCATTAAAGATAAACACCTACTCATCCCCTGCCCCACACTACCTGCCACAAGGCAGATGGGAAGGGAGAAAGCATGCTCTGTCTTAATTTTTAAACTAAATTTTAAATTAAATTAGAATTTAAAATATAAAGGAAAATTGTTTTCTATCAACCACTACAAGGAATTTGGGCTCCAGCGTAGCAACATTCCAAGCTGGGGGAGAGAAATCTTAACGTAAATATATATATTATTCTAAACAACCTAGCAGAAGGTCATATTATTTGATACCCTGAAGCATTCAAAGACCAGTTAAATGTTTGCCTTTATTTTTTTTAGATTTATTTATTTATTACGTATACAACCTTCCTTCCATGTATGCCTGCAAGCCAGAAGAGCATACTAGATCTCATTATAGATGGCTGTGAGACACCATGTGGTTGCTGGGAATTGAACTCAGGACTTTTGGTGTTAAGAGTCAGTGCTCTTAACCTCTGAGCCATCTCTTCAGCCCAAAGGTTTGCCTTTAAATACAAGCACTTACCTAAGCATCCTGTGCTACTTGAGATGGCTTGTACTGTATCTTCTTCACTCCAGCCTTCAGAGCAAAAAATAACAGTATTCCCAATCCACAGCAAAGATCTAGAACAACCTAGAAGAGGGAAAATCATAAAAGTGGTGAATATACAAATAGGCACTTGGTTCTTGGTCCAAGGCCAACTTTAATCACAGAAGTCAGACTTAGTTAAAGTATTGACTTGTAATGATTTGTGGTTATGGTTTTACTTTGGTGGAGTTAGGAATCTCTTAGATTTGTTTATAATTTAATTAAAACTAAACACAGTCACTAGCAGTCACACACTAGGTTGATTGTGGGGACTAAATAGTGTAACAACAACACAGAAAACACTGGTACTTCACATGTACTCCTCAAACTGTCCCTACAATTACGCCGATCTCTTTGTAACAAGGTTGCTTTCAGGGATGCTTAGGACCAAGAAGAGGCCAGAGTTTGTCTTCCCAGATCATCAGCATGAGCAAAATGCAAATCCTCTCCAACACCGTGTGGAATTAGAGATGTTGAGCAATGCATGGTGGGAAAATCTTACAGATCCCAAAGTGGGGCATGTGTTTCTGTGCAGTCTCACCCCACAAGGTTGGGTAAGCTCCTATGGAAGGAGGGCAAGGCCTAGGAATAGAGAGTGGCTAGAAACTTTTCTCTATTCTCTGCATTTAGACCCAGAGTTCATGTAAGCAAAAGCATCATTCTCTGGGCCAAGGTGCTACACTTGGGTCTGTGTAGTAAAAGGAAAAGAGTGTACTACAGATGCTGAGTTCCCCCTCCCCGGAATGACTGAAGCTGAAACCTCAGGGTTTGTCCACTGAAATTACAAACTATTTAAACTTCTGTTTCTTTAGTGACTTTGATTCTTAGTCTCCTTGGGTATTAGCTTTGAGTCAGACATTTAACTTGGCGTAGGCGTGTGTATGTGTGTGTGCGCGTGTGTGCATGCTCTAACTGCAATATCACACTGTGCTGACACAGACATGATGCCATTACTCCAGGAGAACATGCTGTCAGTAATGGGTTCACCGTGCTCACTTGTATTAATTCTAGAGTGGTGGCTGCATTCCATATGGTTTCCTAGGGCTTGAGTAATTAGGAGCATTACCAATTTGAAATGTCACCCAGACTCCAAATTGGCTGTCAGACTGTCTATGCTTGCAGAAATACCAATGTTCTCTTCTCCTCCTTCTTCCTGGGCAGAGCATCATCTACTTGGCATGGTCCATTTTGAGAGCTGGCAAGGCTGTCATTTAGGAAGCTAAGGCTACTCAGGTGGAGAGAAAAATCCATGTCCAACAAAGAGAAAGCGGCACCATAATTAGAAGACTCTGTAGAACCCTCTTCGACTCACCTTAGAGTTGAAGTTCTCAAGGAAGAACGGCACTTGTACCTGGCTGTAAGGGATGCTCTGGTGACAGGTGCCCTAGAAATGCCTCCACACTGTTCTTCCTCTAGTTTTTTTTTTGGGGGGGGGGGGCTGTCAGAAAACACAACTTAGAACAGCATTTTCTAATTTTCTTGATCATCCGGATTAAAGCAAGTGAATGTCTAGCTTTAAAAGAGAGGTGGAAGCAAGACAAGGGAAAACAGAGAGTAAGAAATAGGGGGTGCTTAACAAAGCAAAGCTTTTGCCAAGTTGGTCCATTTGGTAGGATGGCCCATTAGCAGACTCTGATCACAAGTTACTAAGAAACATGAAGTGGCAAACTGTATTTGTTACCTCTCTTGTTACCAGAGCAAAATGCCTGATGAAGGCCACTTAAGGAAAGGTTTGTTTGGGCTCTCCCTTGAAGCCTATAGCTCATTCTGGAGAGGAAGGCACGGCAGCGGGAGCATGAGGCAGCTGGTCACACCGCATCTGCAACTAGGAGGCAGAGATCTGCGCTCAGCTTGCTTTTCCATTTTCTGTGTACCACCACCTGCCCCAGCTGGTAAAGTGGTGTTCTTCACACTTAGGCTGAATCTTTGCATATCAATTATTCTAATCGAGACAGTTCCTCACAGACCCACCCAGAGAGTTGTCTCCAAGGTGATTCTAGATCCTGTCAAGTCGTCAATCAATGTAAACCAGCACACAGACTAAGGCAATTTTCTCAGTCAAAATACCTTTTTTCCCCCCGTCTCTGAATCAAAATACCTTTAGTTATATGGCTGTTTCCAAAAGGAGCATGGGCTCTGGGAAATAATCTGATCATTTGCTATCATGATCCGAATAATTCCTCCAGTATCCTGCCTGTGTGTCTATTTGAAAAGTAAACAAATGGATTTTTACTCACATGACAAGGAAGTGAAGGTGAGGAATGCAGAACGTGTTGCCTTATGGCCCTAAGTCATGCAACTTCAGAAACAGGGGATGGGGCCAAGCAGAAAAGCTACCATAAAACAGTAACATGCAGAGGAAACACTTGACTATCTGGAGACCTTCTGCCTGAACGCTCCCCAGATGGGATCTGCAAGAGTGCCCATGAGGACAGGCCCACAGACACTCTCATTCTACTTTCCCTCACAGCACCTCAGGAAGCCAGAGTGCCCTCTAATTATATCTCTTTGTTCTCACAGAAAAGTATATTGAGCTCATTTGTTATTCTACCATTGGTAGAATTTCACAGAATTGGTTATATTTGAGGACATTGGCAGATGTTAAATTATATTTTGATGCCCTGGGAAAAAATATCCCCCTCAGAAGGAAGCAACAGAAAGCAAGAAAATCTTTTTATATTTGCAGGAACGCATACAGCACCAAAGGATGTTCCCATATATTCTGTCTGGTCTTTGTGTCTCCTTGGGAAAGAGAACACACAGAAAACAAATCTTACACACCTATCTTACAGAAAACAAAGATGACTTTTTCCCAATATATAATATGGTAATATGGCAAGTTAGTAACAGAACTTGTATGATAATTCAGTGGCTAGCTCTTTACACTGCTGTGGCTCTATTTTAGAATTTATTTTTATAAAGGTGTGTGTGTACGTGTGTGAAAATGCACACACACATGCATGTGAATGGGGGGTGCCTGTGGAGGTTAGAAGAGAGCATCACATTTCTTAGAGTTGGAGTTAACTGTAGGAGGGAGGCCGCTAGTTACTGGCTGCTTATCCCCAAAACAGTCACACAGAAACTGTATTAATTAAAACACAGCTTGGCCCATTAGCTCTAGCTTCTTATTGGCTAACTCTTACATATTAGTTTAACCCATCTCCATTAATCTGTGTATCACCACATGGCTTTGGCTTACTGGGTAAAATTCCCAGTGTGTCTCTTGCAGGGGCTACATGGCTTCTCTCTGACTCTGCCCTTCTTGTTCCCAGCATTCAGTTTAGTTTCACCCACCTAGCTCTCTTCCCCTATAGCTCTGCTATAGACCCAAAGCAGTTCCATTATTAACCAATGGTAATCACAACATACAGAGGGAAATCCCACATCAGTGAAGAGACAGATGTGACCACCAATATGAGTTCTGGGAACAGAACTTAGGGCCTCTGTAAATGCAGCCAGTACTTTCAACTGCTGAACCGTCTTCCAGCTCCAGTCCTCTTTTTGTGGGGGAAAAGATGAGAGAAAAGGGCAGGGGAGATGTGCTTCTGATCATATTTCACCTCTGATGGCCTCATGTAATCTTCCTGACTCCACCTTCTTTCTCCCTGCATTCAGTTTAGTTTTCCAACCTAGTTTTATTCTGCCCTGCCATAGGCCAAAGCAGCTCATTAACCCATAGTAATAAAACATACTCATAGTGTACAAGGGGGAATCCCACATCATCTCCCTCTTTCTGTCAAGCAAACAAACAAAAAAAGATTCTGCCTCCAGAAATCCTCAGAAGAAAACTTTGTCTGAGAGCTATCTCTTCCTGTCTTATATTCCTTCATAGGTCTAGGATTAAAGGCATGCACCACTATCACCCTGTTCCTATGGCAAATTAGTGTGGCTCCGGGGATTAAAGGTGTGTATCACCACTGTCTGGTCTGTAGGGCTGACTGGTAGGGCTGTTTTACTCTCTGATCTTCAGGCAAGCTTTATTTACTAAAATATCACTACATATTTTCACAGTGTAAAAGAATATTCTGCAATATTTCCCCTTTTGTCTAAAAAAAGAAAAAAATTTAATTCTAACATAATAAAACTATGAATAATAAAAACAATCATCAGATAAGAATTACATTCTCAATGTCCAGTCCATTTGTATTTGGCAAATTCAGAAAAAAAAATATTTCATTATCTATCCTCTTTTGATGAGTCCAAAGTTTTGTACCTAATTTACTATCTATCATGACTAAGGGAAACTGTAACTCTAACTATCAAGTCTTCAACCCCATCAAAGATCCAAGAAGGATATAATATTACCTGAGTAAATAGGAAGTGCAGAACAAACAACTTCCAAAACTATAACAAATGACTTAAACAGCTGGCTGCCTGGACAGTCATGCAAGTTTCCTCTGTAACATGGGACCATCCGTCTTTGTCTTATAGACCTAGAATAGATAACTTTTCTTTGAAGTAGGAATTTTGAAGGACTGTCTCACCTTGTCTTGGCAATTTTGTAGTTGCCCTCTTTTGTGCCCTACTTCTCCAGTTTGGAGAGCATAGTGTCAGCAGTTGAGGCAAGAGAAATATCTTTGCCCAGTTGCTAACTTTGCCACAAATTAAAGCAAACTCTTTTGGAGTAAATTGGTACTGCAAGGAGCAAACTGTCATGAAAATCCCTATGTTGTATATTGATACAGATTTAAGGTTGTTATACTGTATACATATTTATACTCCTGTTTAAGATATTTTTATATATTGATATAAACTTAAGGTTATTTTTGTTATACTGTATATATGCTTCTATTCTTGTTTAAGATACTGTACCTATGCAGCTCATTTAAATTTGTAAAGTTCTAGTCCTTGAAAGCTATTTAGTATAATAAAAAATACAGTTTAATAGTTATTCGTCTATAATAATCAAACTTATAGATATGTTATGAATATTTTCAAGATCAGTCAGAGACATTTTAAATAGATAGATGGCCTTTAAACACCTCAAAGATCTACAAAATATGACATTTTAATATTTTAGTATCATAGTCCTATTGGGTGTGCTATATTTTTTTTTTGGAGGATCCTTGCTGATTCACTAACTCATTCTTCAGATCACAGGTATCTCTACCTTCCTTGGACTTTTTTCCCTTCCTTAGCTAAATTCTCCTGTCACTTGCTTTCTTATTTTCACTTTCTCATAGTCTTCCTTTATAATACCAATAATTGTTATCATTTTTAACTGATGAATGGCTAGCTGATTAGTGTAATGGTTAATTTTAACTGTCAATTTGACACCATCTAGAATACCTGAAAAAGGAGTTTCAATGAATGACAATTAAAATTGGGTTACCTTATGGGTGAATTTTCCTGATTACACTTGAATGGGAAGATCCATCCACCATGGGTGTCACCATCCACTAAGTAGTCAATTATTTATTGTACAAATACCAAGTGTGTGTGTGTGTGTGTGTGTGTGTGTGTGTGTGTGTGTGTATGTGTACTACCATATATTGTCATGGACCGGCTCAGGGGAGCATTCAGACCGTGGGAAAAGCAGGGTCTTTGTACACAGGAAGGCACAAGTTCGGCAAATGACAGACAGACACAACACACAAGAGAATGGTTAGAATCTGCTGCGATTTTACTGAATTCATGTTTTCATTATATAGTATTCAAACAAAGAACAAATCAGAAGGTCATGTATCATTGGTTGGTACAGTATGAAAGCTTCTATTAGTCACATCAGCGATATTTAAGAAAAGCATATTATCAGGGACAGGTGTTAGACATAAAACATCCTTAGAAGAGGAACTCTTGTCCTTGAGAATGTAAACCTCAAACAAGTGGTTTCATCTTATGAATAGAGAGTTTCTGTCTCATTATCGCTATCATGGCCCTTCCTCTTCCTAACCCTTTCTTCATTTCATCTAGTGACCAAATATGCCTAATCAGCTCTCTGCACCTGCTGAAATATACTTTTTAGTACCTTCTTATGCAGCAGACACCATGGGGGTTGGGATCTAGCAAACCTATCCATAAAGTTCAAAGTATAACAGTCTTTGTCCGTCAACATTAACCCATCTATTCCCTTGCTCATCATACACCCCGTGTAAGACAAAGGTTCTGCTGTAGTCTTATACATTCCCATACTGTGCTTCCCTATCCTGAAGAGATAACCCTTGTCTTGTAGATATATAGAATACCATTATTATAAAAGAGATTGTGCCAAGCCCATAACCTGCATAGCCAGCTAATCGAGAAACCCGTCTATGCCCCAAGGGCGGCCAATACCGGGCTGTCTGCCATTGACTTCCAGGAAGCCTAGTCCTATAGGACATGTAGCTCCCGTCCAGCATAATGACATATGTCATGTCACACAGACGACACTGGAGTTGGTGTGGCAATATATGTATTAATTCATTGTTCTCTGCTCTATGGATGAATGTGACCAACTGTTTCAAGTTCCTTTCATGGTGTCTAGAATTGGGCATCAAATCCCCTGGAGTTGAAGTTTCAGGCAGCTGCCTGTCTTGGGTGCTTGAAACTGAACTTCGGTCCTCAACAAGAGCAGTATTAGCTCTTAATAACTGAGACATCTCCCTAGTCCCTAATCTAATGACTTTAAGAATTCTTTAAGACAGGTGGTAGTGGTAGCGCATGCTTTTAATCCCAACACTTGGGAGGCAGAAGCAGGTAGATCTCTGTGAGTTCAAGACCAGTAACTGTACCAGTAACTGTAGACGTGGCCATTTTTTTTTCACACAGCATAAGAAAGTAGTATAAAATGTCTGCAAGGCCACTAAGAAAAGTCAACAATTGATCCATGTAACATTGATAAAATATCCTGTGAATTTATTGATAAATAGTTTGTTTATTTTATTGATTTATTTCCAGAATATTTTTTTAATTTCCTGGTCAAGAAAAAAAAATCCTGTGGAATGTTTGGACAGGGACAATATAGCTCCACATATACTAAATATATATTTTATTTACTAGGCTGAAATTGAAAATGAAATATACAAATTATTATGAAAGTATAAAACTAAACTATCTAGAATAAAAGAGTAAAAATAAATATCAATTATGTGTAGTTTTCACATGCTGTATCTGCCTATCAATTTTGTGAATGTTGCCTTCTTTACTGGTGCTGAGGACCCTCAAAGACAGTACTGTTATTTTCACTGTATTCTAGGTACAGACAATGATGATCAAAAGAGGTCAGTCATGTACTTGATGAATGGCAGAGTCAAGACTGTCTAACCATCCAACTCTAGCCTTCAGCTCTTAGCTAGTCTCTTTGCTTTCCGTTCTAAGTTATCCTTTGTACCGCCCCACCACACTGTTGACCTTATTTTTGGCCCCAGTTATTCACAAATTGCCTTCACAGGTCAGGGTCCTTATTATCCTACAGCTAATTCTCACATGAGGCTTGTTATTATCACTTTCTCTTTCCTTGTTTACATACCTCAGAGGTGGCTCAGAACTGCAATCCCCCAGTTGCCATGATTGCATATTTTATATTCCTAAACTCTGTCCCCTACCCACCTGTGAACTTCTGCAGCCATCACTTCCTCCAGCCATTGTTTATTTTATCTGTAGTCACCTCCACCAGGCAGCCCAAAGTTAGACCTGACCCAGGCTCTTGCATAGGCTTCATCAGCACTTTTAGCAGCATAGCTCCAGAGACCACACGCAGCCCCGCTGGTGGGCTAACTACAAACTGGCAGGTTGGCTGAGCAGTGACTCAGTGTGGAAACTGCACCAGTTTCTGCTGTCAATCACACCATTAACTAAGTATCTCAAGGGTTGCAGAAGATTCCTTTTGCAGCCTTTGCAGCTTGGACTTAAGTCTTGTTCAGATAATTAGCACTTTCATTATGGCAGAATCCTGCCACAACAGCTCCTCATAAGACAGAATTCTGTGTCTGCTGTGCAGCGTAACTTCCTTTCACCCCGAGGGCTGCCCGTGTTTAAATAATGCAGAATTAATTTTTATGAGTACCCATATTTTATTCTCCTGGTATTCCAGCAGGGAACGGATAAATGTAGCTCTCATATGCTATCGACCCTTTTACCTATTATTTCACAACAATTCTCTATGACTGGAGAATCTACAAAGCAGATTGGCCACTTTTACCTTATCTTCCTGCAGTTAGCCCCTCTTCAGAAGGCAGGAATAGATTCTGACACCATCACTTGGCCCCAAACCTCAAGCGCGGATTCCTTCATCAGACATCTATTAAGTGTGTCTTACAGTTCATTGTGCCAGGCACTTCTAGGTGCTGGGAGTGTGGAAAGGAATCAAGCATGGCTGTTTGGCAGGAGGAAAAAGCATGTAGGAAGAGGCCTGTTAGAAAATAATGCAGCAGTGTGTGAAAGTGGCAACGACAGAATTACATAAAAGGCACAGAGCATGAAGGAGGGAATTCTCCTGTGTCAAGGGAAAGACTTCACTTGAAATGACCTGGAGAGCTGTCATCGTTTCTATTCCATTGCTGCGAAAAGACAGCATAGCCAAGGGAACTTAGAAGGGAGGCTTACAGTTTCAGAGGGTTGGTCTAATCCCAGTATGGAGGCAGGTTTGGTGCTGGAGAAGAAGCTGGTCTATCCGCAGGCAGCAGGCATAGAGACTGGGCCTCGTGTGAGCATTGGAAACCTTAAAGCCCACCCCGAGCAACACACCTCCTTCAATAAGGTCACACCTACTCCAACAAGGCCATACCTCCTGATCCTTTCCAATAGTTCCTTAACTGGGAACTTAGCATGCAAATACATGAGTCTATTGGGGGGCCATTCTCATTCAAGGTGCTACAAGAGTGAGCGTTATAAAATGAGTCAAAGCTGTACAGATTGAATGCAGGGCTAGGTAGAAATCTTGGGAAGCATGCATGAGGTACTTAAGAAGAACAGAGTTGGAAGCCAGTGACAGTCAGGCGCATGAAGTATCAGAAGCAGAAGCATTGGAGTAGCATGGCTGAGACATGAACATGTAAAAGCAGGAGAAAAACCGGTGGAGCTTTGATCAGGATTCATATGAGGATTACCACTGAGTTATCAGCAGGCCAGCATCATAGCTGTCTATAGCAGAGTCCCATCAGTGGTGTGGATCAGCGATATGGGATTCCCCTCCCTATGCTGTGAACACCATTGGTTAATAAAGAAGTTGTTTGGGGTTTATTGCAGTGTAGAATAACAGCAAGGAGGGAATTCCAAGCAGACAGAGGAGGAAAGAAGGAGGAGTCAGAGAGACACCATGGAGCCACTGGAGGAGAAAGACATGAGCGGCCAGCCAGAACCTTTCCTGGTAAACCTCTAGCCTTGTGGTAAAACATAAAATAATAAAAATAGGTTAATTTAAGATGTAAGAGTTAGTAAATAAAAAACCTAAGCTAATAGGCTGAGCAGTGTTTTAATTAATACAGCTTCAGGGTGATTATTTCAGGTTTGGGCATCAGATGAGTACTAGACAATGAATTCCTAACTGACAGCAGCCACCTCACCTTCCCTCTTTCAATAAGAACTTCCCATTTACTGTATATGTCTCCTCATCCACGTGGATAACCATACCAGTTCCAGCAAGTGGGTTCTTCCTGGTCTGGGCCAAACAGGTGCCATCTTTCTTCTTCCCAATTATGGGCTTAAGTTTGGCTGATAGGAATTTGTTAATGAGGCCTGAAGGGAAACCTTTTAGGTGGGATTCCTGGGAAAGATTTTCTACTTCCCAAACATACAAAAAAGATGTCTCTTGCTTCCTGGGTATAATTATATTTGAACATGATGCATCTGGATTAAAACATCATGGAGCCAGGCATGGCAGTGCATATACTTGATAAGATCCGGAGTTTGAGGCTAGCCTGGGCTATAGCAACAACCCCACAAACCCAGAAACCGAGGAAAAAGGCTATGCAGCCACATTGTCTTAGAACGGTTTTAGCCAGTTTGACTGGGGATTATGCTCCTCTGGGAATGCGACATTTACTAGAACAAGGAGAAAAAAAAGTTGGGAAACATTTAGATTCTTCCAGGAATGGTATAATATGAGTAATAACCAATCGTGAGCTTCATGACGAGGGAAGTGAGCGTGGTTCAGAAAGGTTGAGCTAGTAGAAAGAACAGACTTGGAGACTGGAAAGGAGAAGAGAAAGCATGACCTGGCACACCATTGCTGGCCCGAATTCACTCTCATTTTGCGTAGCAGGGCACATGTCTTGCGGTTTCACCAGAGGGGTCCTAGGAATTACTCGCACTGACTTTTGAAACCTGGAGCTGGGTTCCATTGCTAATGCCATTGCTCTAACAATTCCTGCCTGAAAAACCTGCTGCCCCGGCCTCTCCTAGTGCCTCACACAGGTTCTGGTGGGTACCATGAACGAATGTGCACCTCATTTATGTTGTTGATTCTGAGGCAGGAGAAGAAGCACTATAGCGCCCGCCTGGCACTCACATGGCACGCTCACAGAGTAGAAGAACATGATGCGCTTACTTTTGCATCTTAGATGGCAGATAGTAGCAGGAAGGCACTGGCAATGGAAGCTGCTGTTCTGCAGTATTCTAGATTAACATTTAGCAACTCAGTAGTTGGCCCAAACTGGCCCTTTGCAGCAATGCGTGGACAGAGTTCAGCGTTTAGGAATACAACACCAGTAGCTTTCTAACAAATCACCGGGCAGAATTTAATTCCAATAGGACTATTTAATGGAAATATTAATTATTCAGTACCCCCTTTCCTTTATAATTTACCTCCAAGGAAGAGTTGGGATTTAAGAATAACACCTTAGCAAACTGGCCCCATTTGGATGAGCTCACAAACTGACACCTGAGGTGATAACCATTAGCGTCACACATTCCTGATTTTTCTTGTACACACAAGCATTCCCCTGCCCTTTTGGAATTCAGAGCGATCGTATGACTTACAATGGCCCATTGACATGGTAAGAAGCAACACTGGCCACTTCTAGGTGGGAGAGTTGAGAAGTAAGACCACGAATCTCCTCTCTGCAATAGGAATTAGCGATGCTTCACACGAAGGCTGGAACAAAGAGGATCCCTATGCAAAACATAACGGGCGGGTAACGTGAGTGAGAAGTAAGGCCCTGGCCGTGGGAGCCACCGGGATCTAGGGGTGAATTGCCACAGCAGCATAGCCTAGTCTGTCCTGCCTCACAGCCTGGGTAGGCTCTTTGAAGTTCCAGCAGTCTGACGCTAATTCCCCAGTTATGGGTGCAGCATGTTGGGACTGTACTAAGATTCTCCACACAGTCACCGCTAAATTCTCGGAATCACTATGTAGTCAGCCTCTTGTCTCAATTTAAAATTAACTGAAAAAGATCAGGGTCATGTGTCGTCCTGTCAAAGGGAGCAAAAATGGGCTGTGTGTGCAGATATGTTAGTTAAAGGGTCCACCTGTTGGAGCGTGCCCTCCAGTCCCCAGCTTCTTCTTTCCCAATTGCCCTAAATTCCAGTCTGAGACCCTTGCTTTCTCACCGTTCTCCTTAGCTGTCTATGAAGGCCACTGCTTCCATATTAAGTGAAAGCCCTTTCTTTTGCGGATCCAGCATCTTTCTCTCCTCTCTGTTTTAGGACCCAAATCTGCACAAGTGCAGAGCCTATACCCTCTGCTCTACATCCAAAGTCAGAAAATCCACATGGAGTTTTCATTTGGACTTAAAAGACCACAGAGATCAGCAAAAACTCACACTCATTTTCTACCTCATCCTCTTCATTTCTATTTCAGAGGCTTAATACAAGCATGTTACAGCAATGTACAGTTTAGCTGTTCTGAAGACTCCCTAAAGATGTGTGTCTATCTAGAACCTTGAGTGTGAGCTCACTTGCAAACAGAACCCATAAAGCTATGAAGTAAGCTATGAGTAAGATATGGTCCTGTTGGCTTCAGTTGGGACTTAAACACAGTGTGACTGGTGCCACTGTGGGAAGTGAACCTTGCGCACAGACACCAAGAGACACAGGCGAGCACAGGCACAGGCTGGAGTGACGTGCCTAAGAGCAGCCATTGCCAGCAACCACCACAGAAGATGAGAGGAGGCGAGGGCAATCCTCCCCTGCAGCTGCCAGGGTGAGCTCAGCCCTGGAGGCACCTTGATTCTGGAGCTCCAACTCCAGACTTACACAGTATGTTTCTGCTGTCCTGTGACACCCCATTTGTAGTAATCTGTTATGGCATCCCCAGAAAACTCTGATAGCGTTCAAAGCGCAAGCTATAGAAATAAGAACCATCCCTCCACGTGGTCTTGCTCGCAGAGCCTGGTTTTCATCTTTGCCCCCTCTGCAGAACAATGGCCTCTGAGCATAGCAGACATCCTCTCCCAAACAGCTGCGACTGTTCTCAAAGGGCTGCTAAACTCCGGCCTGCTGATATCCCTCATAGAAAGAGCAGCAGGGAGGGTCGCTAGTCTGGACCTCTGCTACTGCTTCTGTCCATCCCCGCCATCCATGTGTAATTCTACCTCAGCTGCAGGTGTTTTGAGCCAGGGAGGTCCGTGAGTATCTAGAGAATGGAAACAACACAGCTAGCTACCAAATGTGGCTATGGGGAAGTTTCATTCATGCTGGAGTGAGAGGCTTTGGTGAATCACCGCTCCGGGGTAACCCACATTTCTGTAAGAAACCCCTCTTATGCCCAATAAACTTGTCAGTCTTCCGCATTGGACCTTGGTACAATTATTGTCTTATTTTGTTATTGGTACAATCTAGGTTCCGTCAATACTTGTTCACATCTCCCAGGAAATCTTCAGGCAATAATACACAGATGAGCCTTGTTTCTGCAGCCCTGTGTTCCTTCCTTCATACTAGGCACCAAATGATCTGTATGCATTGGTCTGTCACACAGTAGAGAGCAACTGCCATTCTTTTGTGTTTTGGAGACTCTGAACTTTTTTCCTGTGTAGGGAATACCCCACCCCCATCCCATGAGACAGCATCAGCCCATCAGAGGTTCCCTTCCAACATGCCTACAGCTAACGCACAGGCATGATCGAGGCTCTGTAGTTAGCAGACACCTTACACGGGAGGTTAGTGGAGCAAGGGCCAGGGGGATCTCAGATTGTGAAGACACAGGCACTGGGTTGAGTTTACTCTGGTGAGGTCATGGCTACCTCCAAATTCCAGAGCAGCCGAGGAGGTACTAAGGACAGAAATCAAGACTAGTATAGAGTGACTGCCTTAGAGGGCAGAGTCACTGCCTGCACTGCACTCCCTGAAATCGACCCCACAGCAGGGGTTTCCCAAGTATTCTGGTTTATGTAGCCTCCAAATTATCTGAGCTTTTCTTTTAGGGATATTTTGTTTTCCTTAAATTAATAGCGTTGGTTTTTGATGCTGGCAGCCCAGAACCATGCCTAGCAAAGGAGGATGGAACGAGATAGGAAATACAGAGCTGCTAGCAGGACCTGCAAGCCAGCCGTTCCCTGACATGGCTCTGAACAAGGCATCTGCTGTCACCGGGTTAGCAACAATGCTCAGGGTGACAAGGGGATGGATGGCTAGAAGTACCAGACAGAAACAAGAACTGACAGACAGAACCATGGGGCAGACCTAGGCTGCATCTTCCATTCCTGGAAATGATTAAGGTCAGCCTCATTGGCCTAGTAAGTTAACGCGTGGTGTGTGGTGTTTTAAAACGAGGAGCTTTTCAGAATAGGACAGGGAAGAGACCTAAGGAAGGATTTTTGACCAAACTGACGCTAATCCTACACCAAATAAAATTCCCATGAGAAGAGCCCAAGAGCAGCCTCTGCCGCTCGGCAGATCAGCTGACAGCCTAAATAGGGTGCTTTGCATGTTTGTTATTTATGCTTTCCGTTAAGCCTTCAAATCCCCAAATTCCTTCCGCCTGTGCCAACCTCACATTTGGAGGCGCTAAGCTGTGCGGCAACAGGGGATTCTCTCCTCCGTGAGAATGCTGATCGCAAAAACTAAGCTCTCAGCTCCTGCTTACTCTTCATGAGTTTCCAGCAACTGGTGCCCTGACAAACCAAGTGTCAAAACATTTCCAAATGAAAACCCCACCGCTCGTGCAACCCCACTCCCACAGCAGGACGGACTTTTCCTGCTCGCACCCAGCACACATTTGAAGAAACTAAAAATAGCCAGATGGCAATTAACAGGAGCTCCAAGGAAGGGAGATGGGGTAGGCCCCAGCAGGGTCAGTTTCCTGGATGGCTTCCAAATGGAGCTCTCAGCCAGCAATGCTCTGGCCAAGAAAGGGTTTTCATTAAAACTCCATGAAGGAGGCAGAACGGAGAGAAAAAAAAAATAAGATTAGAAAGATTTGGAATTATAGCAGAGATAGAAAGGACAACATCGTTCCCCAAGAGATAATGACAACAGTGTTTGCTAACGTGTATTGAGTTCACATTCGGGGCCATCCTCTAAGCACCCCAAACTCATGGAATTATCTCGACCTGGCAAGGACTTAGGAGGTAAGTATGGTTCTTATCACCGTTGTGCTCTCACAGATAAAGAGACCAAAGGCAGAGGCAGCAGACAATTTGCCCAAGACCCCATAGGAGCAACAGGAGACAGTCCAGGGTGGGTGAATGGCAAGGGGTCAAGCTGGATTCAGTAGCTCTCAGGCTCTGGAACTGGTGGCCATAACCACTGTGCGGTGCTACCTGGTGTGTTTTGGGGCTAGCTGGTGACCAGAGGGCTTGCATCTGATTACTATTCCTTCCTGGGGATACCATCTCCTATAGTATTTCCAGTCAGCCTTCCCACGGCGATGGCTTTTGGGATTGTGCGTGTGCTCTGCAGACAGACTAACTAGGTCTTAATTTGGTCTTTTCGTTGCTATTTGCATGAAATCAGGAGACTATTAGCCTTTCGAGGCCGTAATTCTCTCATCTCTGAAAGGGCAATAATATTAGCATTTATTTCATAAAAAAACTGTCAAGAAGGTTAAAGGAAACGGCATGTGGAAAGCCCTGAGCTTGGGGCTTGCCTGCACTAAACTTCTGTATCAATAAAAACCATTGGTCATTCTAGACCTATGCCTTTTAGAAGTCAGTGTTGGTGTCCTAAAGGTGAAGATTATGGAGGGTTTAGCGAAAAGATGCCACACTCTACAGACTCACTGACATTATTGTAGAACGGTCTTCAGTTAATACAAGCAGACAGGCCTAAAACCACTTTTAAATTGTGATGGATTTGGAGTCAAAGCGAGTACTCTGTTTCATCTGTGAAAGGGGATTGGGGACAGCCCGGCACTTTCATTTTTAGAGGGGAGTGTAAGAGGGAATATTTACCTTCCCCCCCACCCCATTGTAGGAGTGACTGGGACACTGGGAAATAAGACTGAAAGCAACCCATGGATGGGCTAGCCTGCCCTCTCTGATTTAAATGTACACCCTTGACCTCCTATAGAAGGAATGTTTCCTTAGTATCAGCCTGGTGGCCTATTGTTTGGGATGCACATGGGTGTTAAAGTTTAGTTGGTGGGGGAGGAAAGACTAGGAAGTTTTATTTGGCTGTGGGTCTGAGCACCGTTCTCCAAATAGCAACACAACACAACAGATACTGTGTTTTCTAGTTGACATTTTTGTCTACTTCCAAATTGGATTGGAATTCAAAGGGGGAAAGGGATGTAATTAATTATCATCCATGTGATTAATTATCACCTTCATAAACCCCAACAGATGGATGCTTATTTTATTTCATTGGCAGATAAACTGATTTCAGGGTAAGCAGGAAAGGAGGGGTACATTTTGCGGTCCAATATCTTCATTGTTGTCGGTGAGAGGATGAAGAAAGACAATGGCTAAGTCACAGAATTCCTGAACATTCACAACACAATGCTTACTGAGATGAGGAGTTGAGGGAGTCATCTTCAGAAGTTGTCATCATTATTAAGAGTAAGTAATAATGTCAGCATGGCTGAGTGATACCAAGGAATGAGTTAACTCTGCCAGCTCAAACCTCACACAGCGAGAGAACTTTCCTATCACGTCCGAGAAACAACCCCAGATCATGAAGAAATCAACAGCTCAGAGATGATTTTGTTTTTAAACTGATAAAAACAAAACCTGTCATAAGTCAAATGCAATAGCTCACCTACAATCTTAAATATCAGTTGAAATGATAAGAGAAACATGCTTTTCTCTCCCACCCTCCCACTTTATCTCTTCTTCAGATTTTTTTCTTTGTTGGCAATGTTTGCTTTGTAGCTATTAGACAGTCATGACTTAAAAAGCACGGTCCCTCGGTACCTCAAGGCCCGTGTCAGAAGAGATGGGTTAAAATGCTGTTTCTGGCATTTCCCTTCTCTCCTCCCCATTATCTTCACTAACCAGGTTATCTAGAAACAGTTTTGTGAAAGTGTCTAACGTGGGTTAAGCCAGGAGTCCACATCCTTCATGTTCTCACTGAACCCATCTGTCATACCTGATGTGATACATGGAATATCTAATTTGGAATTCCAAAAAGTATATAGTAGCAGACAAAAGGGGGCACTCAGAATTCAGGATACAACAGAACCACAAGTGTACCAAGTCCCTTTTCTCCTCTTCCCATAAACTCCGGTCTTGTCTCAATGCTCCAGAAATGGGCACCAGGCACAGAGCACAGACTCTCCTGAGATCCATCTATTTCCGGCTGTAGCAGGGAGAGAGGGATGACTATTGTGTGAGTGTAGAAGTCCTGTCTTTCTCTCTCACCCTCTCCCTCTTCTTTCTTGCCCTTTCCTCCCGATTTCTTTCATTCTTCCATATCCCTGCCTCAGTGGTGTTGCCATATAATAGCATCAGCCAGTAGGAGCCAAAGCTATGAGGGAGCACCCTCCTCTCCACTCAGAGGCACTGTCATTCTAGGGGCTGGGGTCATCCCCTCCCCTTCCCCCATACCTTTTCTGCATGGCCAATATGTAGAAAGGGAAGCCATGGGCAAATCAGCTTCTTCCAAGTGGTGGATTATCACCTTTATGCATCTTCTCCATCTTTGGGTGAAATGAGAGATGACACAATAGAGCAGGGGAATATGAGAAATAAAGTTAGTTCCCAATTCCATGTCAGGGCTGAGCTGTATCTCTGCTGCCCTTCCCCAGATCTGTCTTATTGTAGAAGATTGTTTAAAGATGCACTACATTTGTTTATGCTGTGGAACATTTGCTTAATGATGCAAAGATGTTGCATTCTTTTGTGTTACATTTGTTTAACTCTGTGAAGCTGTGTTGCTTTGCCTGCCTAAAACACCTGACTGGTCTAATAAAGAGCAGATCAGCCAATAGTGAGACAGGAAAAGGGACAGGCGGGACTGACAGGCAGAGAGAATAAATGGAAGGAGAAATTTGGGAGAAGGAGGAAAAAGGATCAAGAGAAGAAAAAGAGGAAGATGCTAGGGCCCAGGCATACAACCACCCAGCCAGCCACAGAGGAAGAGTGAAAGTAAGATATACAAAAGTAAAAAAAAAAAAGGAAAAAGTTCAGAGGCAAAAGGTAGATGGGATAATAAGGAAAGCTGGCTAAAAATAAGCCAAGCTAAGGCTGGGCATTTATAAGTAATAATAATTCTCCATGTGTGATTTATTTGCGAGCTGCATGGTGGGCCCCTTAAAGAGCCTAAGAGCTAAGACAAAAGAGTAAAAGCTGAAGATCCAAAAGAGTGAAAAACAACCCAAACCACTGTCCCCCTTGTATGTTTGTCCCCAAGTGTTGGTTGGCCACAGAGCTTCAGGAAGGGCCTGACTCTGCAGGTTGGGGCTGACTTGGGTTGGTATGCTTCATTTCTCCCGTGTGTACCCTTGGCTCCAGGAGGCAAGTCTTGGGCACCAGAGTGTGACACAAGATCCCCGGTTTTGCCAAAGCCTGGGACCCTAGAACTCATAGAGAACATTGCCTCTGTTACAAGGCCAGCGCAAAGTTAAGGGCTAAGAGGCCTTTGAAAGGAGACAGCTCTGTGGTGTCGGCAGGGGGATGGAGATGGAGACAGGTGTCATTGGGGCTGTTATTTCAAAATTCTCTTGTACTCGCCGAGGGGAAAAATGTTGTGAAGCTCAAGGACCATGGACACAAACTGTTACCCTGGGTGAACAGAAGGATGCTGGGCAAGTTGATTTTAGTTATGATCACACACACACACAGTCGGCAGAGGGGAAACTATGAGACTGATGTCACAACGCTGATCCCCATGACCAGTATCCCTGCCTGTGAAATGAGATGCTTCTTTTTTTTTGAGCATTCTGGCTAATTAACAAGTAGAAGAATATTGGACCACAGTCGCACAATGTGCTAGCAATCATTCGCTATTCAGATCTGTTTAGCAAACGAAAAGGATGTCAGCACGCGTGGAGCCAGTGGGAGGGGGAAACGAGAGCAAAGCGCCTCGTGAGGAGCTATTCATTACATGGTAATAAAGGGCCTCGCTGAGTCTGGGCTGCAAAGCATAGAACATTCTGTCTCCGGAGTCCCTGGCACTCAACGCTTAATTTTTTTCCATTGAGGTAAAATTCACATAACATCAAATTAACCATTTTGAAGAGCACAATTTGGTGCCATTAGTATATTCATTATGTGGCCCAACCATTACGCCTATCTAGTTCCAAGACATTCCCACTCTACCAAGGGAACCTCTGCCCCATCTAGGCAGTCCCTTCTGTCCCCTCCAGCCTGGCCACAGCTCTGGCAACCACTGGGGTACTTTCTGTCCCTTTGATTTACATATTCTAGATGTTTTACATAAACGTAATCCACCACTTGACCTTTGGTGACTGGTTCTGTTTGCTTGCTGTGTTTCTGAGGTTCCCCCGAGTGGGTGCAAATAGTGACATTCTATCCTGCCTTATGAGTCACAGAAGTATGAATAATGTCCTCTTGTGTGGCAATGCCGCATTTCATGTATACACCTATTAGCTGAAAGGTCTTCCACTTTGGGGCTGTTCTGAACAGTGCTCCTGTGAACACATGTGTACAAGTGGCAATTTTCTAAAACCTTGGTTTCCATTCTGGCCTTGAGAAGGTTCCTTCAGACAGTGTGAGGTCAGTCACCCCATGCCAGCATTATCTTGTCTCTAAAGGCTGCGTGGCTCCGGTGGCTCACCTGGCGGTAAGCAGCAGGCCTCATGAAATCTTGCATTATGCCCTGCCACTGAAAATTAAAATATCTTGGAAAGGGAAAGAGGAGCAACAACCAAGAGGTTGTACTTCCATCAATATCTGACTTTTGTAGACACCTTGGACAAGACAGACATAGCCTGGAAGACATGGAGAAACTGAAGCCAAGTCTCTGTATCGATCTACATAATTTTAACCAGAAACCATACTTCTGACCCCTACTACACACAAGAAGTTCATGCCTAGGTCTTGATGGGATGGGTACTCAGGGTCCCTCATTAACATGGAAGCTGAGATCATAGTTCAGTAATTATAGCAAGAGAGAGAGAGGGGAGAACACACAGGAATGGACTATCTTGCTGGGAATCATCAGCCTCAAAGGGAAATAGAGCTCAGAAAACAGTCAGGAAGATACGGGGGAGAAAGCAGAGAGGGTAGCGTTCTGGATGAGAAGAAAATTGCTTGTGAATGCACAAACACCAGCAGTCTAGACCATGCCATTGCCTAACACTGTGCCAAGTGCTTCACACATCCAGCTGACTTCAAATATCACAAGTGAATGGGTCCATGGTCCTCAGTGAGGACAACGAGGATCAGACAGATGCAGCAACTGGCCTATATCCGGACAATCTACTGACTGGGGATTTAAATCAGGTGTCACTGCTGGTGAGGGTGGCAGTCTGGGAATCTCTCTTAAGTACCAACACAAGGGAGTATCATCTACTCCTCACCACCCACCTTGCCTGGGATGTCCACAGGTGTGAGCCGAATCAACTCATTCACCAGGGGTAAAGCCTCTTTCCTGCCCCGCTGGTACTGTGCGGCTAAAGCCTCCTCTGTTGGCTGGATGAACACTGACTATTATTTTTCCGGTTCTGCCATCTTTTCCATGTGTTTGAAAAGGCAGTAAAATCTGCAAGGAAAATAAGAAGACCCGTGGCTTCATCTTAAAAACCACAGAACTCACCATCACACTGTGTACAAATCCCAACTGGGAAAATATTAGGAGAGGAAAAAAAATGTCATATATTTTCTGGACGTGCACATGGCAAGAAAGGGCAAGGTGGAAACGTGTCCCACTCTGAGTTGGGCCACCCTGATTTATACTTTTCTGACATAGCTGCATTTGGAAATGTCAGGTAAGAGCATTGTGAGCCCCAGGCAGAGACTGGGCTATCCTGATTCTTCAGGTGAAGTCCTCGCTCAGTACACACACACACACACACACACACACACACGCATGCACACACGCACGCACACACACACACAGCCTGTGTGCTAGGGAAGGTGACCAATGACGTTAAGAAGCCCCTGAGAACAGTAAAGGACAATACATAACTAAAACCTTGCTCTGTGATTCTAACAACAGTTCACTCTCATTTTGTATTCTTCAGCTGTCCAGAGGAAGGTAAAATAATAGGCTGTGTGAATACAAGAGAATGTATTTTATTATTTCAGGAGGAAATACAGGAGTGAAAGCAGCAAAAAAAAATCCCACTAGCTCTATTTCTGATAACCCAATGAGTGCCCTTGAAAACCTCTGCAGCTCCCATGTCAGATATGCATCCTGCATGCTGCTTAGCAGTCTTCACCCTCTGTGACCCCAACCCCCTCCACCAACGGTGTTTCCCCTAGGTCTCTGCTTATAGTCTGTGGTCAGGGCCCTAGTGCCCATGTACTCCTGGGTCATGAGAAGCGCCAGCCCTCACATTCCAGAGCCAGCTCACGCATTGCCATATGCCTCTGCTTGTATGCCCTCTGAACTCTCTCCCGAATTGCAGGAGATCTGATCTGTGCCCTCAGCACCCCTGCCATGCATCAGTCCCATAATTTCCTCTTCAGTTAGTCCTGGCTGTGCCTCTTGACCTGGGAACGCTGCCCTCACTTTTCTGCTTCTGTTAGGCGGTGTGTGGAATACCAGGAAGAAGTAATTGTTGCACAGTGCTGGGCCTCAGAGTTCAGAACCATCTGGGGAGGTTTTTCAACCTGGGCCCTTATCAGGTCGGTGTCCTTGTAACAGTGGGAACAAGGTCTTTCTCTTCCAAAAGGCTCCAGAGTTCTCATCTGAGGTGGTTTGAAAGAAAATGGCCCCCAAAGGGAGTGGCATAGTAGGAAGTGTGGCCTTGTTAGAATAGGTGTGGTCCTATTGGAGGAAGTGCCTCACGGAGGGGGAAGGCTTCGAGGTCTCTTCTCAAGCTTCAGTCAGTGTGACAGTCAGTCGACTTCCTGTTGCCTCTGAATCATAATGTATGACTCTCAGCTCCAGTACCATGTCTACCTGTCTGCTGCCATGCTCCCCACCATGATGATAATGGACTGAACCTCTGAAACTGTAAGCAAACCCCCTTCAAGGAAATGTTTTCACTTATAAGAGTTGCCATGGTCATGGTGTCTCTTCGCAGCAGCAATTAAAACCCACACTAAGACATCAGCCTAACTAGGCATGATGATCCTCATTCTAATTTCGTGGCTTACTATAGGTACTGACTGAATTTGTCAAGTTTTAAAAATCTCTGTCTATCTAAATCAAGTTCTTTGAAGGTATTGTTTAGCTGTTCAAATCTTATTATGTATCTCTAGTCTCCAAATTACAGTGATAACAATGTCCAAATAAATCTGAGACAACTAATGAGCTTGGGAAGCTGTTTTTGATGAGCGGAACAGTCCTCTGAGGCCCTGGTGCTAGCCTACTGGGGAGGTATGAGAAAGATCCAGCTGAAGAACAAGGAAACACGCGTGACTGCTTCCTGTGCTGTCTGAAGGAAATCTACAGGGACACAGTGAGGAACGTCCAGTGGAATTCAGTCAGGATTAGATTTCTCATGTGTATCAGTTACTTTTCTCATTGCTGTGACAAAATACTTGATGAAAAGAAACTAGAAAGAAGGAAGGGCTTTTATTTTGGCGTAGAGTGTGAGGATGTAATCACCAGGAGGGGAAGGCACTTAAGGAGGCTGGCCACATTGCATATGCAGTTATGAACTCGAGAGCTGCTGTTCTCCGGCTGGGCCTCCTTTTATTCTGTCTGGCAGTGGGGCCACCCATGTTTAGGGTATATCTCCCCACCTCAACTAACCCAAAAACTAAAGCTCTAAAATCTTAAACAAAACAAAACAATAACAAAAAAGCTAATAAACTCCCTCCCATATATGTTTGGAAGTTCTTCTCTTTCTGTAGAGTTGACAGTATCTACCATCATGCCATGAGCCCTGAGCAGGAACTGTTTCCCTGGTTTGGAAGGGTCCATCCCATTGGATAAACCTTCACCCTACTGGTGCTCCATGTGGATCTCTCTTTTACGAAATCGGTATAATCAGTTGAAAATTGATTTCCATTATGAAGCGTTATGCCGACACTTCATCTTTTGCAAATAATGATTTTAAAATAGCCACAAACACAAGAAATGAAGTGTCTAAAGAATTGATTAAATGAAATCAGTAAAAAAGAAATTCCCAAATCCATTATATGACCAAGAAATTAGTACTAATATTTTCACTTGCGTGAAACACATGTATATGTAAAAATATATTGTTTATAAGAACATACATTGTCTTCAAACCATTTATCTTCATTTTTGATGCTATGCATGACCCTGAAGGGGTAATCTCCTCTGCCTCATTGTTAACGGATGTATGGTTTCAGCTTTTATGGATGTAACATAATATAATCAATTCCCCATGGTTAGATCCCCATGCCTTATCACAGAGCAACTCCATCAAAATGACAGAGTCCAGCATCCATACTGAATGTCCCTGGTGGTTCTAGTGACAAGACACCTCTGAGAATTCAGTTAATATAATGTAGCAACATTTGTAAGAATTCTACATCATAGTGAGAGATCCCTTCACAGTACCCTCCTCCACATAGTGTCAATACATTAATCAATACTTCTGATCTCTTGTGGGTTTGTCTTTTGACATCTTTTACTGCTAAGAGTAACTTGTCTATAACATAATCATACAGATTTAGAAATATTGGAAAGAAAGTCAAAAAAGAAAAGAAGTTCACAAATACAACCACTAATAATAGTCTGTGAATCTCCTACAAATTTTACATGTTTCTCTACCTCTGTATTACAGCAATAGAATTGTGTTTACTTTTTTAGGGCCTGTTCTTTTTTTATTTTTTTATTTTCTTTTTCAGCCTGTTCTTTATTGAGCATTTTATTGTTAGATTTTCCTATGTCACTTCTTTTTATGTTGGCTTATTCACCTTTAAAACACTGCTCAGCCCTCAACTGTACTGCCATTTGCCCTGTGTCTCTGATTTGTTTTCAGAGACACTTCATAGACTCAGATCTTAATATATGTGACTATTCCCCCTCAAATTCTAGACCTAATTATTTGCTGATCAAATTCTATGGGGGAACCAAAATTACTGGGTCTGTAAGTTATAATTTCTTGTATTTGCATTTTTCTCCCTCAAAAAGATATCAGACAATATTTACCCAGCTCCTTCTGGCCCCGCTCCAGCTCTCTATGGGTTCTCAGAGATTGCCAGCAGCAGCTCTTGTCACCCATCTGTGAGGTCTTTGAGTCCCGGCATTTCCATTGTTTGGGCTTTCAAAGCCTGTGGCAAATTAATTTGTTCAACAAACAGTCTTTAGAATATTCTCTACAGTTACAGATCTCCATCCTTTGAAGGAAAGTTGAGTTTTTACTTCAGCCGCAAACACTGGTCGCTTAATTTGGTGAGTAGAGGACATGGGCAGTTGAAAAGTATTATTTCTTTTTTTGTTCAGTGATATTAGTTCTTATAGTTATGAATGTTTCAGAGATGATCTGTGATGCTCACCAATTATCTCCAAAGAAGAATGTAGATAAGAGCCTTCAAGAGAGCTGTGTGCCAGCAGCCACACAATACCTATAGTCACACAATTAAGACCAATCTGGGGCCCTGGCATGATTGTTTGGTACTCTTTTTAAAAGTCAATTTCTCTCTCTCTCTCTCTCTCTCTCTCTCTCTCTCTCTCTCTCTCTCGTGCTCTCTCTGAGACAGGTTCTCACTATGTAGCCCTGGCCAGCCCGAAACCCACTTTATAGACCAGGCTGGCTTTGAACTCACAGAAATCCTCCTACCTCAGTTTCCCGAGTCCTGGATATACACCACCACGCCTGCTTTAAAAGACCATCTTACTTCATTCCTAGTATTGCCATGATTTGCTTAAGCTTCTGTTTTAGTTAGATTTCTATTGCTGTGATAAACACCATGACCAACGGTGACCACAAGCTGTAAAATGAAACAAACCCTTTCCTCCCCAAGCAGCATTGGAACCTGGAGGCAGGAGCTGAAGGAGAGGATGGGGGGGGGGGGGGGGCGGGTGCTGCGTATTGGTTTGCTTCCCATGACTTGTTCAGCCTGCTTTCATATACAACTAAGGGTCACCTGCCCAGGGACAGCAGAATCCATAGTGTGCTGGGCCCTCCCATTCAATCACTAATTAAGAAAATGTCATACAGGCTTGCCCAAAGGGCAAACTAGTGAGGGCATTTTCTCCACAGAGGCTTCATGTTCCTTCTTCTCAAATGACTGTAACTTTTGTCAAGTTGACACACAACCAACCAGGACAGCTTCCATAACAAAATGTCACAGATTAGAAGGATATAACAATAGAGATTTATTTTTTCATAGGTCTAAAGTCTGGGAAATCCAAGATCAAGGACACAGTTTGGATTCGTTGGAAGGGTCCTGACCTGCTGTGTGCTCACGGGGCATAGAACAAGGCAGGCGGCTCTTGTTTCTCTTACTATACAGGGGCTAAATGAAGGCTCCACCCAGTCACCTCGTTTTCCTCCCGTTACTCTCTTACTCTAAGAAACATGCATGGCTCCATAGCCACACTGGGGGTTAGGGTTTCCCATATGAATTTGAACAGACAGAATTCAGTCCATGCTACACAGAGTAGACACAACTTTCTATGGTCCTGTCACAGAGTTCACATTTGATACAGCAGGAATTAAAAGCCTTTTGTTGGACACGCTTGAGCTATGAACTGCGCTAACTGGGACCTGAGGCATCAAGGGTGCAGGAAGATATCACCTTCAGCAGGACAAAATCTTTGTACCTCGCCCACACATTTATATCAGGGGTTAAATAAATATGTAAAACTCAGGCAGTACTTCTACAAGATGAACAACCATGCAAAAAATTAACACACAAAACCTCTGTTCAGTGGGAAACCACCTTGATTATTGATTTTTCGCCCTCTCAACTTCCAAGGAAGGACTTCATGGAATCTTTAAAAAGAGACCTTAATTCACTACCCTAGTTTTTCCAGTCCTCCAAGCTGAATGATGGGGCTTTGGGTTAAAAGAAGTGAGAGGATCTCTACATCTAGCACAATGGAAGAACATTCTGGAAGTTAGGTAGGCCATTGTTTTGGATGGAAGATCTGCAGGTACTTGTGTTGAGCATTTGTAGCAAGCAAGGTACCTTGTGACGAGAGGGTGTGGTCATCTGCAGAGAGTTCCAGAGTCAGAACGAGAGGGAAGAACAAGCAGTTGTTTAAAACACAAACAAGTGTTAGAAAATGAATGGGGGGAGGGGGGGACATCTCGGTGCAAGTGTCAAAGAAACTGAGAATGTTCAAAAGACACACGCACCCACTTTTTCTCCAAAGGTGGTGACCTGCCAGAATTGTCTTGTGAAGCGACCTGTCTCTACTCTTTCCACCTGTGAGACAAGGTGTGATTTCTTCTGTCACATAGATCAGATCTTAACCAAGGGCTTGACAGCCCCATGCTGTAGCCACATCCGGTTACTCCCCTCTGATTCTCATGTGTAAGCTTCTTCTTGACAAGGCACTAGTTTTCAATGTTAGCACATGGTCATACATGTGGACCAACACAGATTTCTCAGACACATTTCCATTTTGTTCTTCTGCAAGACCAGATTGAAGGGGTCTGTTGTTGCTTGCTTGCTTCTCTTAAGTAGCTTCTATTTACAAGAGATACGGTCTGTGTGACTTTCAATATGAAGAGGTTGTTTACCAAGATCCCAGCATCTTTCTGTGCCAGGAAAGGGCAATACCTGTCTCACAGATTCAGCTGTCTTGGCCACATGTCCCCACATCACAGCATAACATACTCAACTGACAGGATGATGTCACTCATTTCATCCTGTTTTGCCCAATATGATACAACACAAAAAGATTTCAGTGGAGATCAAACAATTGTTTTCCATTTATTCATTTCTAACGCTTCAAGCAATATGTGACATTTAGTGCACACCCAATAAATGCCCTTGTGTGCTTCAGAAAAGGAATTCACAGGACATTTCTTCCCCCTTCTCCTCTTGGCTTTCTCCTCCTTCCACCTCTTCTCACCCCGTCTTCCCTTTCTTCTCCTTCCCTTGCTTCTTCTCCTTTCCTCCTATTATGGTTTCCTTCTTTCTTCTCCTTTTCCTTCCTTGCCAGTTTTCTGCTTTCTGGCCACATTTCTATTCCTAGCCCTTGGATAGTCTAGTTTTTCTCCAAACAATAATTTAGAACTGGGGACTTATTTCCTGTTTAATCGGAGATAGAAAAATCTAGTTATCTGTGAAAGAGAAAGGGTTAATTGAATATAGCTGATTGCCTTCGTTGGGGTCACTATTGCTGTGATGAACACGATGACCAAAGCAACTCAAGGAGAAAAGGGTCTGTTTACCTTACACTCTCACATCACTGTTTTCCAACAAAGGAAGCCAGGACAGGAACTCAAACAGGGCAGAAACCTGGAGACAAGAGTTGATGCAGAAGTCATGGAGGGGTGCCGCTCACTGGCTGGCTCACTCTGTTTTCTTATAGAACTCAGGTGCCCAGGTATGGCACCACCTATAGCAGGCTGCACCTTCCCCCATCGACCACCAATTAAGAAAATGCCCTATGAGCTTGCCTATAGCCAGATCCGTCTGACTACATTTTCTTAATTGAGGTTTGCTCCTCTCAGATGACTTTAGCTTATGTCAAGTTGACATAAAACTAGCCAGTACACGGATGACAATCACTGACCAATCAAGTTATCCCTAATTCATTGGGTGTTTCAAATACAGTCAGTATCTAGTCATCATTTGAACCTTTTAACAATGCAACGTATTTCTGATTTCCTTTGTTTTTAATGGACAGAAATAAAATATTGATATAAGATGGTCCCTATACTTTCCCACCCTGACTCTCACAGTTAAGTAATTACAAGATAATTTTAAAGCTGTTTCCCATGCTGTGTGAATGACTTTCCAGAGAAAGCCATAGAGTTAGAATCGAAGTTGGATAGAAAAAACGAACACACCCGAAACCTATACACAAGAGGGCTTTGTGCTTCCGAAAGAAATTTATCATGAGGGCTTTCTTAATCTTAACACAAATGCGATTGCTTAGTGAAGGAGTCAGCGAGTTAGTTTCAAAACAGATTCCCTAAATGCAGAGGAAAAATAGTGCCTTTGTGAGATACTGAGCGTTCTTATGGTATACGAGAGAGAACCAGAAAAACAGATAGTGCCACCTAATTCCAAGGTGAATTTTTCCTTTTAGAGCTTTGTCTCCACTTGGAAAGGACTTGTCATCGTTCTTTGAAAGCGAGTGTCTTTCCAGATTCTCCTCAAACAATGGAACCCAGGAGCTCTGAGGAATGGAAAGCATTGTTCCAATCTCTCATCAAAGTCTTCCTTGCCATAAAGAGTCAAACATTTATCTAGCCCTGTTTCTATCCAACCAAAATGTTAGTGCAAAATACTCAGAAGGACTGTGAGAGAGTGTCTACACATCTGTCCCCTCTCCAAGACAGCTTAAAAACAACTGGACTCACGTCCTGTGGAGTAGAGACACATTCTGATGGAGGAAGATACAAAATATTTCCACACTAATTCAGAATTATATATAATAAAGGGTTATTTATTTAGGGAAGACTCACAGATCACTGTACTAAATCACAGTCCTCTGCACAAACCTGGAACAGGAACAGAGTCTAGCAACTGGAAGTGAGAGCTGGAAGCAAAAAAGCAAGCACAGGCTTTATAGTATAAGGCTATTGGGTGAAGGAGCGGAAGGAGCTCCCACAGCAACCTTCCATGGTTCCATGAATGTCTCCACAGTAATGTGAACAGTTACCAGGTAGGACAAACAGCAACTTAAGAATTGGTTAAAAAAAAAAAAAAAAGTAATCCTCCACATTTAGGGAGGCAAGAAAAGTGGTTTCCATTTGTTTGAATATTGAGTCAGGTTCAGGTCTCTAATCCCTGGGAGCTCCTACCTAGTATACTGGTTCTGATGCCCTGCCCATCCAAGGGAAGACCAAAAGCTTAAGAATGTCAGAGTCAGGCCAGACATGGTGGCACATGCCTTTAACCCCAGCATTGAGGTCAGCCTGGTCTATAGAGTGAGTTTCAGGACAGCCAGGGCTCTACAGGGAAACTCTGTCTTGAATACACACACACACACACACACACACACACACACACACACACACACACTCGCTGAGAAGAACATCAGCATCTCTCATAAGCAGATGGATCAGGGGTCAACGGTGGACAGAGAAAAGTGGGGGGGAGAGAGACAGACAGACAGACAGACAGAGAGACAGAGACAGACAGAGAGAGAGAGAGAGAGAGAGAGAGAGAGAGGAGAAATAAAGAACAGAAAAAAAAAACTGGAAAAGCTACATCAGTGAAAACCGTTTTGTTGGCCAGTGGTAGAAAACTGAAGTGTCATCAAAGGAGAAAGACACTCGTGGTACAAAGCTGCAATACACAGGATCAAATTCCATTCTCAAGAGTGGCCGTGTCTAGGAGCGCTTCAGGTGACTGCTGTTACAACTTGATCTGCCTTTCTTGCTTGCCTTCGGCCTCCTTCCCCTTCTCTATTTCTCTTTTATCCTAGGTCTTAAACAGGTTTCCTCTTCAGAGTGCAGAAAACCACCAACAGCTTTAGGATTACATCAACCAGCTCCTCAGCTCAGGTCTTTTGCTATGTCCCAAGAAAATCTCCAGACTGTTTTGTTGATCCAGATAAAGTCATAGCTCCCTCTCTATCTCTGTTTGTATGGCCAGGAATCAATGCCAATTGATTAGAGTTGCGCCAACCCTATGTGAACCCAAAAGGAAATTTGGGTATTTCATCAAAGAAAAGGAGAGATTAAAGAGAAAAAGAAAACAGTGTGCAAAGTCGTAGTTGACTGCTACCAAAAAGAGGTAGAAGCATTACAGAGAAAATAAAAGCAGAGAAGGTAGAAATGAGAAATCCTGTGTAAGCTAGGGGAGGCTGAACTATGCACAACTTGGCTGTTGACTCTAAGAGTAACTTAAGCCCACATCAGCTGCCAGGAGCAGGGGCCATGGGAAGATGCCACTACAAAGCAATTGATGTAACATGTCTGCTTCTGTGCCATGATGAATCTTTGATCCTGCCACAGTTTTCAGCTCTAGTTCTGCAACCACACCAGTAAGCTCATGGCTCCTTACGCTGTTAACACTGGTGGACACAAGCCAATCAATAGCAATTGTCCAAGCAGTAGATTAGTTAAGGGTCAACTGTTGACCAAAGGGCCACTGAGCCTGGATCCAAAGACATAGGCTCTGTGATTAAACAGGGAAAAACCCAGGGCTCTAACAGAGGCAGTGAAGATGTTCCAACTGATGCCTCTTTTCCTGGTGAAATGATTGCCCCTCCCTTCACACTGCACACTGAGTCATCCTGGCTAAGGACGATGAGGTAGTGACAGAGGAGCTTGTCATGCTGGGGTAAGAACAAGAGAAACAACTGAGGAAAACAGAGTGAGAACTATGGGCGGGGAGATGATGTGAGAGCCAACAGAGGCCCGAGAGGAGCAAGACCTGTGTTCTCACCAGTGTCCAACTATACCCTGATTCTTGAAGATATTTCATTACACATTGCCGTGTCATTTTGCCTTGAGCTCTTGTTTAGATTAATACAGATAGTTTCCAAATTAAATTTGATTTCGAGTCACTGACAATTATCCCGACTTGTTGAAATTGTCTCTGCTTCCCACTGATAGTTTTGTGTTTTACACATGCCGAATACTTTCAAAATCTAAACGATGCTTTTCTTTACCTTACAGGTGAGAGTACTCTCCAGCCCTTATCCTGGAACTTGACACAGGGCGGTCCACCCTGACCTTTATTCACATCACTGGGATTAAGATTGCATGTCACCCAGTGACTGTGTAATGACAAACACTACCTCAGTTCAGTAAGGGAAGCCAGAGCTCACCTTCTGGGGAGTTTGATGGCTGCTCATAGGGGGAAGAATTTGTTTATGCAGCAGCATGTGCCATCATTCAATCAGCAGTCATGGCTTCCTAAGGCTTTCCCCTGCCTCCCTGAAAGAGCGGCACACCCGGTGAGTACCAAACAGGTGGCACAGAGGCACCTGTCCAAGTTCATTAGAACAATAGTTCTTAAAATGACACCTGACAAATGAAATCAGCATTCTTATGACTTCCAGTGTTGTGTTCCCTACATTTCAAACTTCAGGAAATCCACAGTAATTCAACATAAAAATTTAAAAAAAAAATCGTAACATCAACTTACACCTTCGCTACATAATGCTGGGGCCACTTTCTTTTGCTGAGTGAACACTTTGCATAACAGGTAGCTTTAGATTGCTCCCTAGAGTTTCTCTTTATTCTTTATCCATTAGCACATGAGACAAAACACCCTTAAACTAAGATAAGAAGTCCTGTTCCTGTTCCAGTGAAGAAAAAGGTATTTTGAACTTGGAAGATAAGGAATTTCAAGTCACATAAAGTGTAAGTTTGGCTGACAAGTACCTGCTTTGTTAAGTTTTGTCATTTGATGTTTAAGAACCAGTCTGTTCTCAAGTGCGCATTTAACAGTACCCCTGATTAGGAATACTGCATCCTGCTCAAGAAACAAATCTCGCCTTCATTCCTCTGAGCCCCAAATGCATCTCTATGTTTCTCGCCGAAATGTATCTGTGACAATCGGGTAAGAGCGTGGATACTCATGGGTCTTAGCTCATTCACTTTCCTCTTTAGCTTTCTGTTTCATATTTCCATAGGTTATTGCCTGGGTGAAGATGGGCAGAGGTTAAATTCTGTCTATAGGCACGCCTTTAACATGACCATTTGTGTTTCAAAACTCAGGAAACACTGATAGTAATAGTCATGAGTGTCTGCCTAAAGTCACGTGACATGGAACACACAATTGGGCTTCTATGTCGGCTCAGTTCCTCTGGAGGAAGCAGCTAGTGGCATCTTTGGAACAGTCTGACATCTCCTGCCATGCCAGTTGTCCACATTCACAGTTATTTGTGGTCAGCCATTGTCATGAGTTTTCTTGCCCCTCCTACCTTACCCTGGAGGCATCTGAGTCTGCACCTCTCACCTATGCAAGTCCCCATTACAAACCTCAGTAAGTCTAAAGCTAATGGGGGCCCCTGTCCCCTTCCAAGCCACGTGGAATCACAAAAGCCAGGAGGAATTCTAGCTAAGCCCACTTTTTACCTGTTTTCTTCTCGATTTCATGGGTACTTTGTAGAAGTTGTAGAGTTTCTTGCCAATGACTTTATTTAGTCATTTTGTGGGCTCATACCGGGAGCTTCATCTCTAAAGCTGTGTGATAACTCCTAGACAATTGGCCACGATCATTTGCAAACAACTTACAAAGTGACTATGCTGACCAGGGCTTAGTGAGATTTCAGCTATAAAGATCCCCAAGTCCTCCCTATAACCAGCAACAAACTATGGAGATTTGGAGTATGGTATCTACCACTAGAGATGGATTAAAGAAGATGACCATAGCATCCACTGTATCACCATCAGCCTCATTAGAGAAGATGCCCACAGAATTCACTGCATGATCAGCAATTCACAGATTCCACAACCAAGGGACTCAACAACAGCTCAATTAATTCCTTCTGGTTGACATCCACCTGTGTTCTCTTCCATGAACCCAGGAAAATTAACCCAAGGATATTGCTTACCGTTCAATATTTTAATTAAAAAGTTACATTTGTTTATGAATTTTTTGACATGTGTGTTTTGTTTTGTTGTGTTGTCATTGGAGGTTGTTCACATACATGTGCCATGGATTAATAATAATCCTCATGGATCCTTTAAGATGCAGGCTTATGTTTTAATTACCTCTTAGCCCCAGCCTTCTGTGGTTGCTCTATTTTATTGGACTTTAAACTTTACTTATATTTTATTACATAGGTGCATGGAAAAACCTCAAAATCTCTGTGGTAGAAGTTAGGGCATGGTTACATAGCTGGGTAGATGGTTGGATGGATGGATGGATGGATGGAGAGAAAGGCTGATCATCTGTTTCCCTCTACAGTAAAGACGATATAGAACATGCTGCAAGTTTTTGCCTCCCTTCCACACAATAACCCACCCTGCTCTGAGCAGCAAACAGGAGGCCTTTGGAAGCAACAGCCTTGGTCCCATATGCTGGAAGCAGATGGGAGCTACACTGTCTTCACAGTAGCAGCTGCCCAGGAACCAAAGCGAAGAGGATGAGGCCAGGGGAAGGAGGACCGAGGAAGAGAACACAAAAGAACAACCAGGAGGAAAGGCGAAGAGGATTCCTGCTGCCAGTCTCAACCAGGGTCAGGAGCAGACAGGCCTGGGCCAAATGCTCCTTACAGCAATATTTGCACATTTATGGTACCCTATAATTGGATCCCCTCTGCAGAGTGCCGCGACACCGGAGAGCAGATACAGGCTGTTCAGTGGGAAATCAGGCCAGTGTTCATTCCAGCACCGGATTTCAGAAAGTGGGAAATTCTGAAACATAGATGTCCCCAAGGGGACGGTTCTAACTTACTGATAAGTTGTCTGAGTACCAGAGAAGGATGGGAGAGAAGAAAAGCCTCAAGGACGAAATTAAAATGTAGGAAAGCTAATAGGGATGTGTCTTCAGCTCCCACCAGAGGAATCAACCAGACAGAGAAGAGCTTTTGATCAAAAGTGTAAGGAAGTGAACACAGCAAAAGGCTCTCGGTGTGGAGCGGCAGACAGTCCCTCTTTGGGGGTAACTCTTTGGACACTTGTTATCTATTATTCTAGGCTGGCCAAGATTTGCTAGGAAATTTATTTAAAAATATTCTCCATCTAAACTCTTCACTGTCCTTAGAAGCCAGGTGCCTATCAATTGCATGCCCTGATCTATCACAGTAAAGCCACGGAGGCATTACCTTTATATATAATATTATACTTTAAAATGGTTTGTCTGTGGTCTATACACACACAAACGAGAGAGAGAGAGAGAGAGAGAGAGAGAGAGAGAGAGATGTGCAAAGCAAACAACTCATGCTCCAACCTGGCTGTGTGGTTTGGGATAGGTTACTGGCCTCTGCTTTTGTCTTTTCTAAAATGAGTATGATAATACCTATGTTATGTTTGTGAAAATATAGTTACACATAGGCATGTACACACACATATTTACACACACAAGACATGCATGTGTGCCATTATAGTAAGTCACCAGATATTAGCTTAAATTTTGCTAAATTATCCAAGGGCCCCTAGGGATGCCATCTACGGGGACTTTTTGTTTTCTTTCTTTTCTTTCCCCCACAATTATCTAAAGTAGATTTTTTTCCCTGTGAGTTTTTTCCTTTGAAGGTCTAGCATTGAAATTCATACCAGCTCTGTGGAAGAAAGCCAAGACAGCTTTCCTTAGAAGGCTGTGTGCCACAGTACAACTGAGCCAAGGGCCAGAGCGCTGGCGGTGAGTCAGCTTCGGCTCCTTATTCAAAAGCATTTATTGATTACCTGCTGAGTGTGCTAGGCACAGGAGTGGGGGCTGTGGAGGGGGCTACAAACAAAATTAGACATGGAGCTACCTCCCTCCAGGAGATGGAAGGAAGGAAGAGAGAAGCGGGGAGAGAGACTTATTTTATACAAACACTTGGACATGTAGGATACATTGTATTCACAGAGATGGAGGCCTTGCCCCTCATCAACACAGGCTGCTCAGAGGGCATAAGGCTGAGTCACGGACAGAGGGGCAGATAGAAAGGAAGGAAGAGGAGAGAGGCCTGAAGAAAAGCCTTCAGCAGGAGATCTGAGAATCTCCATGGCGGAAGTGTGGCCTGCTCTTCCAGTCAGCGAGCGGAGAGCTGGAGTTTCTGATGAAAATTTAAGGTGAGCAGGGAAGTCACTTGGTAACAAGCTGACTGTGCGGTCACGCAGGCAATCTCCTGCAATTGGAGGTTTGTGTGGGTTTTCTGACAGGGATTTCAGCTTTGCATTCATTGCGCTTTGGTTCTGGCACACAGACTGCTATTGACCTTTTGACTGATATTCATTAGCTACAACTGTTCTGAGGGAAGGACACCTGCTGCTGGCTTGTTCCACTGTTGCATAGGGCAGTGATGGGCACATTGTAGGAAGCAATCGCTCTTCAATGAATAAGCACAATCTCCCATTTCATAATTAAGAGAGTTAGCATATTTAAAATTCTTGGAAGAGGACTAGTATCGCTGCCCCTTTATGGCTTCTCATTCTTCTCCCTTTCGTCCTTATTCTTTTTCATGAGAGTGTTAGGATGCTTATCATTGCTAAAACAAAATGCCCCAAGACTGGATCATGTACCAAAGGGAGGAAAAATGACTATTTAACTCACAGGCTTGGAGGCTGAAATTTTAGGACTGGAGAGCCCTATTGCCAGCTTCTGATCAGCTCTTATATGGTGGACACTGGGTGAAAGGAACATGCACAGAGACCACATAGTGACATGGGAAGATAGAGGAAAGGTAGGGGCCAGTGTTATTCTCTTATACCAATGCATGTTCATGGGAACCGAATGGGATTCCACAAGAACTACTTAATGCTTTCCAAGGGCATGCCTGCCAATAACCTGCCAATAATCTAATCACTCTACTCTAAACCCTGCCTCAAACATGTCCTACCATCTCTGAACATCATCACAGTGAGGACCCACTTTATAAACAGGAACCCTTGGTGGTTTCTAAACATGGAAACCACCCCAGGACTCAAAGGAGCCCTGAGCATCGGTCCAGGTTGGCTGCATCTTATCAGGCAAGTTGTACAGTACCCAACTCCAGACTGCATCACTCACATAAGCTATGAAGAGAATGGCGTTCCTTAGAGCGGTGACACAGAGCAGCCAAGTGCAGCTTTTCATGCTGTCCCCAACCTGGAAGTTCCTTTCATACTTTAAAATTCTAGAATAAGCTCAAAAACCCCTCCTGCCATCCCAGCAGAAGGCCGATCAAAGCATCACTCCAGTAGAAAGGAACTGTAACAGTTCAAAAAAAAAAAAAAATGAAGCAATTCCCAAGGTAACTGGCAGCGCTGGGTATTCGAGTGTTAGAATAAAGGACTTTCCTAAAGAGTTTGCCAAGAGGGAGGACGAAAAGATCACCGCTCTCAAAGCTGAGCCCAAGTAACACTGTCAAAGGCAGAGACGGCTCTGTGATCGGCATAACACCCAACTCCAACGCTTGAGAGGTCAACTCAGCCTAGAACAGAGCAGGATCTGAACAGCGTGGCACACAGGAGTCACGGTGACGCAGATTCAGGAAGAACTCAGGAAACAAAGGCACGGTGGGAATGGGAAAGGTATCTGTGCATTCTCCCTGGAGAAGGGATGGGCTCTTAGTATTTCCACATCACTTTTATGGCAATGGGTTCAAATGTGTTTTCTGTAGTCTATACATCATGTAAAAGAAAATGATATAGAAATCTATATGCCATTAAAATATTTGTACTTAATGTTATAGTAATTTATGGCATGGCACACTGTTATCTTTGGTCTTTAAGGGCCAAGGTCAAAACAAAACAAAACAAAACTCTGTAACCTGCTGGGCATGGTGACACATGCCTTTATCCCCAGCCTTCAGGAGGCAGAAACAGAGGCAGAGGCAGAGGCAGGGGCCTCTCTGAGTTCGAGGCCAGCCTGGTCTAGACAGTGAGTTCCAGACTAGCAATGGCTACATAGTGAGACAGAGCCTGTTTCAAAAAATGAAACTTCTGTAGTAAAAGACAAGAATTACTACAGGAGGTCTCCAGGTGATGAGCTCAGTTAGGATCCTGATTGGTAGTCAGACGGGCAGAACAAACACCCACGCCCCAAATGAGAAGAGCAGCACTCACGGTTTAAGCGGAAGTTAAGAGAATGTGAGTGAATGTCCCGGCACCTTGCCTGCAAACAGCTTACCAACAGAGTGTGTGTGCTTTGTTAGAAGGCCTTCGCATCTGACAGCAACATCAGTGGCGAAACATTCTTTGACAAAACTTAGCAGGGCTGGGCTCCCTTCCAGAGTGAAGCAAAGCTGCACCGTTGTGACATCCCATGGTCTGGGAGCTGAGGAAAGGGCCTGGGGTGCTGGCAAAGGTAACTAGAAAGGCTGACTTGCCATGTCAGTGTGCGGCTATGGGCTGAGGAAATCAACAAAAGAGCCAGCGTGGTCCCTCAGCAGCAGACCTCAGCAGCTAGGCTTTCTGTAGAGAGGAAGCACTAAATCTCACAGCATTCCCAAACCCCAGGAAGCACTGCTGTGACAGGGAGATGACAAACTCTTCCTGCTGTGCCTCCCTCTCAGACCACATCACTCTCCTAAGTACGACAGTGACTGAGGCTTAAGGCCACCCCCCTGCTAGTCTCCCAGCTCCTGAACAATCTGCCCTGTCTGGTTCGCTTAAGAATCTCTCATTGTGTCAAGTCCAATAGTGGGTCTACAGCGGACCCTCGGAGTATATTGGGGCATGTACTTTCCCTTCCGTGACCTCATTAATCTAGGAGCTGTCTTGTGTTGTGCATGCAAACAAGGAGATGGGGAGGGAGAGGTTAGCAAGATGGAGGGGCTGATGGTAAGTTACATAGTCGGCTAGTAACAGTCCCAGGATTTACACACACACACACAGAACACACAATGCAAAACAAACAGATGCTACACTTAGTTACCATATTAACTTTCTTCTAGATAAGGGGTTGATGGACAATAATGGCCTTTGAACCAAATCCTGTGCCTGTATCCACACCATCTCTGAGCTAAAAATAGCTTCTATAGTTTACATGATCTGAAAAATTGAAACAAAAATATTTTGTGACAGATTAAAACCATATGAAATTCGGATGTCTGTGTCTCTAAGTAATGCTTCATGGGAACGCAGCCCGCCTCCTACTTACGAATGCTTGCAGTGGTGAAGTTGAGAAAATGGAACAGAAAATAAGGACCACAGAGCTCAAGGTATTTATTACACAATCCCCACTCCTAAGATTTCCAGCCCTGCCTTAGAGTCAGACAGACTCAGAGGTAGGTTTGCCTCTCTGCTTAGCAGTGTGGACTCAAAGAGAGACCCTGGAGGACTGAATTCAGGTTAATCAGAAACATGCCTAGTCCAAGTGCCAAGGCTGCAGGCTGCCTACACCTGGAAGCGGTGAGGCAGGCAGCCTGGGCGTTTGACTTGGCTCAGCTCACTGTTGGCAAAGGGGAGGGAGAACCGATCATAGCTCTGAAGGTTAGCGTGGATGCTCAATAAGCCACTGATTGATTTGGCCAGCGTGCAAGCAGGACAGTTCTTGCGGTTGAGTAGGCTCTGCAGCTGGTATGAAAATCAAACTTAGCCTTGAGTCAGCAACCTCCTTTCCCAGTGAGCCCTCTGTAGAGCAGCTGACAAGCTGCACAGTTGACAGATTTGAGCATCAGCACCTCTGCTAGAGATGCTAAATGAGGGGTGCCATTGCCAGGAGGCAAACAGTAGGAAGGAGAAGGGCGGTGAGCCAGGTGCCTCTGTAGCCCAGGATCTAGAGATGAGAAGGCCTGGCTAAGCCTTCTCTATGGCCAGCCGTGACAGCCCAGAGGTTTTTGAAGATAAAACACCAGCCTGGGGCAGGGCTAAGGAGAGGAAAGGGACACTCCTCTCTTTTGCCTATTGTTTAAGGTCTCTTGACAAACTGTAGCGTCAAAGGAGTCTATCTAAGCAGAAAGTAGAAAGGAAAACTCCTCACACCTCTTCTCGGGAGATGTCCCCTATAGAACGCCAACCATCAAGCATGACAGCTACCTCTAAAATATGTAACAACAGGAGAGAGGAGGCAGTGGAAATCACACCGTTAGATAAAGCTATCCGGCGCACAGGTATGAGTTCTCAGCTTTGTTTCTGACACTATCCCCTCCCTCTAGAATCTTACCCAGTGTCTTAATTTTTTTCAGTAAAAGCTTCTGTAGATGATGACAGTTCCCTCTGCCATCAGCCAGGAGCAGGTCTGTGTATAAAACATAAAACAACTGGCTGGAATGGGTTAATAATTTCCTTTCATATGCAATAGGTCTGGCATCAAGTGACTCGGGGCTGGAACCGCAATTTGGATAGACCTGGGTGCTGTGAGTCCTTCTCCTCAGACGCCCGTAGTGTGACCTCCAGTCACAGTGTGTCATCTGTGATGCCATCAGTCACAGAGGAGCTGCAGCTCTCCTCACCTTATCTATCTTCCAGGCAACAAGGGGCTGCAAGGGGCCATGGATAAATGAGAGATTTCCTATCCAAATTAATTTCTGTTATGGCAAGTTCTCATAAACACTATCCAGCTACCCTTTTGTTTGTTTTTGTTTTTAGAGATAGGGTTTCTCTGTAGCTTTGGAGCCTGTCCTGGAACTAGCTTTTGTAGATCAGGCTGGCCCTAACCCTTTTCTTAAGTGTGGGGTTGGATAGAAGACACCAACCTAGCTGTCTAACAACCCTAGGACTTCTCCTAGAAAGAAAGGCAAGAAGGAAAGAGCGAGCAGACTTGGCTACAGATGTCTACTCCCAAAGCTGATGCTATTCTCATTGACTAGGGTACAAAGAGGACATCACGAACATGCAGGTTATGACACAAGGAAAACTCTTACCTACTGTGGACTTTCCTATGATGGCCTCCCAGCCAGTTCCCATTCTGTTTCTGCCCAGCCCAGCCATCCCCCCCTAGAAGTCACCTTGGAGTTCCAGGTTGGTTTAATATCTCTTTGCTGGACTCCATTCTCATCATTGTTCTCTAATCTTGAAGCAACCAGATCATACCTCACTCTTTCCCAACAGGCATGCAGTGGCAAGTGCCATAGTCTCCCGCCACCTATGACAATAGCTCCCACAGCTTGTAGCTGTCTAAATGTTCATACCCCGTTAAGTATAAAAATGAAATGACCCAGATTTCAGAAATACAGTACAAATGTAAAATGCTTTCATTTCCTATGCTGGTGTCATGTTTAAGTAATAACATTTTTAGATGGGCTGTGTTAATGAAGTATGGCATTAAAATTAGTTCCCCCATCATTTTTAACACTTAACATACATGTGTACATGAGTGTTCATGTGTGGCATGTACTTGTGACTCACCTTGTATTTGTGGACCAATACTGCTCTAGTGGTGGTTTCTCAGGGGCAAAGGTAAATTCCACTGACGCTTGTCTCTAGAATCTGAATGGTATTTGTTAGGCAGTACAAAATCCTATATCAGATGAAAATCCTGATGCCACTTATGGCAAAGGCAGGCAAGAAAGAAAGACAACATCAGTGAAGGTTATCAGTCCATTGGAAATCAAATAGACCAATAGAATTCCAGAGGAAGAAAGCCTGAAGACAGCCACAGTGTCTCTCTATAGACAGATGTCTATCCTAGACAGCTTTATTTGTCAACTTGATACGGGACCTAGAGTTCCTGCTGTGGGCAATTCTCTGCACACTGTCAAGAGTTGTCACTCATCTTAGTTTAATAAAACACTGATTGGCCAGTAGCCAGGCAGGAAGCATAAGTAGGATGATCAGACTAAGTGAATTCTGGAAAGAGGAAAGGCAGAGAGGCACTCACTAGCCAGATGCACAGGAAGCAAGATGAGAATGCCTCACTGAGAAAAGGTACCAAGCCATGTGGCTAAACATAGACAAGAATTATGGGTTGATTTAAGTTGTAAGAGCTAGTTAATAAAAAGCCTGAGCAATAGGCCAAACAGTTTATAATTAATATAAGCCTCAGTGTGTTTATTTGGGACTGAAAGGCTGTGGGACCAGGTAAGATAGACACGCCCATCTACAAGCAACCAAGAAATACATCTTAGTTGAAGGATTGTCTCAGTCTGATTGGCCTGTGGAAATGTCTATGAAATATTGTCTTTGAAATATTTCTTTATATAGAAAGGACTAGACTACAATGGGTAGCATTAATTCCCTGGGCCCATAGCCCCTAAATGTATTAGTTACTTTTTGGTTGCTGTGAAAATAAAACCTCATGACCCAGGCAACTTGTAGAAGGATGAGCTTATTTGGGGCTTACAGTGCAAGAGAGATGCATCACAATCATGGTGGGGAACATGGCAGCAGGCAGGCCAGTGACTAGAATGGCTGGGAGCTCACATCTCAATCCACAAGCTGGGAAGAGAGAGGGAAAAGTGCAGATAGGCTTTGAAACCTCACAGCACCGTGGAGGAAGCGGGATTGAGTATTCAAATTCCCAAGACTATGATGGACCTCTCATTCAAACAGCCCCCTTAAATGCAAGCCTGAGAGCGAGCCAGTGTTTTCTCTCTGGTGTCTGCTCCAGGTTCCTGCTTGAGTGCCTGCCTTCACTTTCCGCAGGAAAGGATTGTAAGCTGTCGGTGTAAGCTAAGCAAACTCTTTCTTCCTCTAAGTTGCGTGGTATTTTTCACAGCAACAGAATGAAGCAACACAATGTCCTTTGCCATCAGTGGCTGGTGCCCTCCCATTCCGGAATTCCACACAATGTGATTCAGATCCTAATGCTGCTATTAAATAGTAAGACAAATGGGATTCATCTTGAGCCTCAGCTCCTTCATCTTAAACTGGGCGTGGTTTACTACTGACCTCATCATCTTTTGAGAAGAAATACTAGAGACTGTACCAGTAAGATGCTTGGCACAGTCCCTGACATATAATGAATGATCAATAAATGTTAGCTCTGTTTTATTAGTTTTTATGGGGCTGTTGCAAAGGAGAAACAATTTTTTTTCAAGTTGCCTGAAGCCAACCAGCATTAAGTCCTTTCCATGCTGAATATTAAAACAGAATTTTTAATCTATGATGACAAAAATAATTTGAACTGACAGATGGCATAGTGTTGTCACCCACTTTGTTGCTCAGAATCAAATGGATTCCCATAAATACCACGCAACTCTTCCCATGTTTGGAAAAAGTGCCTACTCGGAGGGGCACTGCAAGGCTCCGGGTGTTAAAATGGCCCTGTGTTCAGGTCCTGGGTAATATAGCCTCTCAGGACAGTGCTCGCCAGGTGCTGGCAGTCAGCATCTCTGGTTTGGTGGCCGAGGACTGTGGATGAAGACTAAAGGAACAGGGTGATTCCTGCAATCGCTCTATGGAGTCTTCTACAGAAGTGACAGTCCTTGCGTTCATTGACCAAAGCAAACTGTGTCACACCTAACTTTAAGGCAGCAGGAAGGAAAACTCCCATCACAGGACTAAAGGGGCTGGAACAGACAGCTATGGACAGCTCTGACCGTCCCTGTCACAGGAGGTATCCTCCTGATAGTAGACAGATGATGTCCAATCGATGTCCCACGATCATACTCTGATACCCTAACAAAATCCTCCCTTGATTTCACACCAGTAGAGAAAAATGAAACTCAAGTTTAAATGATATTCTGGCTTTGGGGTGTGTGTGTGGCGGGAAGGAACCTGAGCTCATAGACAGCTTTAAAAAAAACCTTTGACATGCTTTTTTTTTTATTTTTAAAATTTTACTTTACAGTTTTTTTCAATGACACACCACACCTAATCATGGCTGGATGGAGTCATCACAGCTCACAGAGCAGAACCTGTGTTTTAGACAGCAGCTGGCTGTGTGCAACGGAGCAAGAAGCACAAGCCCACGCCCTCTGACACTAGCTCAGCTCTCGGGGACTGATGCGAATGAATGAAACCACCCAAAAGCTACAGCTCAAGGACGTTTGTCTACAATACACAGTGTTACTTATTGTGATAGCAAAGAAATACAATAATATATATATATATATATATATATATATATTTATTACTTATAATAGACTAAAATGAAAACTATTTAAATCTTCCACCATACAGGCTAGGCTAGGCAAATGGCAGTTATTCTCAAATGCATCCTCAGGGCTGCTTATCAACTCGAATAAGGAAACAAGCTGATGGTTCAGTGTGGAATAAAAGGAGAAGCACATAAAAATGACCAGAAGAATTCCAAAATGCCTGCAAAACAAAACAAAAAGTCATCATCAAACCGAAGTGCTAGTAGTAGTTGTGTTAAAATTATTTTCATCCTAAATGTAATAACGTGAAGGTGACTTTAAAATGGAACCTGAATAAACGACACTTCTCCCCAGTATAGAGACTCTGTGAAGTGGCTGCCTGAACAGAGTGAACACTGGGAAGCCTTCATTGAGTACCTAGACGTATTGCAGGGCCACATCAGGTAGGTGCTCAGAGCACCTACTAGACAAACTACAAGGGGAAGGGACAAAGGAAACAAAGGAGAAAATGAATGCTGAACTGAAAAGAACTGAAAACATGTAAAAAGAAGGACCATCGTTTTTATGTTTATTTTTTTGGGAATTTCATACATGAGTGCACTGTGTTTACATCATTTTACCCATTCCTCTCTCTCCCCCAGCCTCTCTCATGTTATCAGACTCCCTCTTGAACTGATGACCTCCTCTTCTGTAATATTTTCTCTCTCTTTCTCTCTCTCTCTCTCTCTCTCTCTCTCTCTCTCTCTCTCTCTCTCTCTGTGTGTGTGTGTGTGTGTGTGTGTGTGTGTATGATCTACTAAGCCCAGTAAGTGTCACCCATATGTGCATGTATTTAGGGCTGACAATTTAGGACTGGGAAACCTATCATGGAACCCAGGGGACCATCTTTTCTAAGAGCCCTAACTTGGTGATATTAGTCACTACTAAGTGAAATGCTTTCATGCCTATGAACAATAGTTAACCAGGGCGTGTTCTAACTGGTCAAGAAAGTGCTAGCAGTTAAGAGTCTGGGGGAGGGGGGAATCTCTTCCTCTCTTGACTTCCATTGCTCTATAAAAATCCAGATTTAAAAAGACAGGTCTCTCCTATATGCCTTCAAGCTTAATTTGAAACAAAAATCACCCTGCAGGTCAAAGTGTGACTTCTTCTGATAAATGTTTCTTTTAGTCTGTCAGTTTCCAAGCGCTAGTGCTTGGTCAAATAAATGATGGGGAAGTGGGCAGGCTAGAATTCACCTGCTGTGCTTTCAACTTTATCATTACATTGAGAAGTTAAAACCTACAGAAATCTCAAAACCTCTCTAGAAGAATGATTCTCAGCCAGGGGTAGCTTTGCTCCCCATATTTGGTAATATCTGGCGACACTGTGCTGTCACACTGGGGTAGGATGACTCTAGGGTCTGATAAGTTAAGAATGAGGCTTGTAGCCATTAGGACACAGAAGAGCCCCCACCATAAGGAATATCCACTCTGAAATGCCAGCGATGCCTAGACTGAGAAACTCTGGTGTAAGTATTGGCGTGGAGATTTAAAACAAAAGGAAAACGACCGAAGCGTATAGCTTAGTGTGAACAGAAACATAAGGACAGGAGATATGAGAAGGGTTACCAATTTCTTGACCAAACACATTGAAAGGGAGAAGCCAGGATTATGAGAGTGAAGAATCGCTAAGCAAATGGTCCTTGCACTCCACATTCCCTCCCCACATCCTGACTATGTGTCCACAGACTCCCCGCTTCCTACATCAGTGAGCTGCGGGGAAAGGTTTTCTTAGCACATGAACCATTGGATGAAGGGCTTTGGTGTCTTAAGTCCTTGCCTCACGGGAATCTTTACCTGCCATACTGTTTTTGCTGCTAAATAGGACTTTATGAAAATATTCGTTTATAAAGAGGCTGTGGAGTTTGCTTCAGGTCTACTGTGCTATTTACAGGCTGGCCTGAAAACATGTCTTCAGCAAGTTACTTCAGGGGAGAAATAATTGATCGATTTCAAACTACCAGGAATAGATTTTAACTCCACTCTTTCCCAAGCTTGGCAGTGACCACACATCCCAGGCAAGGCTGGGTACTATAAGTGGACACACACCAGATTGCTGCATCAATAAATTCTTCATGGAGAGCATCTTCTCTGAAGGGTTCATTTAAGCACACTCTCTGTTCATATATGATAAGTGGTCCACACAAACTGTAATAAAGTGTCATGCAATTGATGAAGTGGTTTGGTTCCCACCATACCTTGGAACCAAAGGGCAGCATCTCCCACAAAGAGAAAATAAAATTATCTCCAGATGTGCTGGTTTGTTTTTTTTTTTTTTAAAAAAAAGTCCTAAAAAAGAATAGAGAAGTAGCCATCCAGCCATTGGCGTGAATGCCTGTCATCACAATGCTTAGAAGGTTGAGGAGAAGGGGTTGCCACAAGTTCAAGGCCAATCTGCTCTCCAAAGTAGACCCCTTTCTAAAGCTCCCATCACCACCATTAAGCTGTAAGAATAGTGAAAAAAAATGGTTTGTTGCTGCTTCCCAATACAGGGATAAGGGCTATAGGTTTTTCAAACACTGAATATACTATTGTCATATGTATTTAAACTGAGAGTCTGCCTATAAGTGAAAGCGTGCAATATTATAAAAAAAAAATAGCTTCATTCCACAGGAACCAAGCCAGGGACATCCTGTGGGACCAGGCCTGAGCCAGTGACCTCCTACAGAGCAGGTACAAGTGAGTAACCTCCAAGTGAGCAGGCCTGAGTCAGTGACCTCTGTGGGAACAGGCCTAAGCCAGAGACCTCCATGGGAACAGGCCTGAGTGAGCAACCTCCATAGTACCAGGACCAGGTTAGCGACATCTGTGGGAGTAGGCCAAAGCCAGGAACATCCATAGGAATAGGCCTGAGCCAATGACCTCCACCAGAGCAGGCCAGAAGCAATGACTTCCCCTGGAACAGACCTGAGTCAGTGACTTCCACAGGAGCAGGCCCGAGCTAGTAACCTCCCCCATTGCAGAGCAACCTCTGGAAGCACTGAGTGACCTCCAGGAATGCTGAGTGACCTCCAGCTTGACTGGAACCATGGCCCTGAATCTACCATGAGGAACAACCATCTGAGCCTGGATCCACTGGCACCTGGAAGAGGGATCACCAGAGACATGACCCCAACTACACTAATCAGAGGAAAAGATGGGTAAACAAGGTAAATTTCACACTCAACACCACAAAGAACAATATGACACCATAAAAACTAGTGGCCTTACAACAGCAAGACTTAAAAACCTCAATACAGATGAAACATAAGAAATTGACCTAAAAAATAACTTTAGGAGAAGGTTTGAGGACCTTAAAGAGGAAATAAAGAATTCTGTCAAAGAAATGGAGGAAAGGACAAAAAATTCAAAGAAATCAACAAATTCCTTACAGAAAACCAAGAAGAGCAATCAAATAGGTGAAAGAAACAATTCTAGATTTGAAAACCAAAATGGAGACAATAAAGAATACAAACCAGGAGAAATCTGAAAAAAGAAAATAAGGAAAAATGAGCAGGAACCACAACAAGTGCAAGCAAGCGCTGAAGATACAATAGAGGAATTAGACTCATCAGTCAAAGAAAGCATTGAATCTAACAAAAGCATAATGCAAACTATCCAGGAAATATGGAACACCATGAAAGGACAAAACCTAAGAATAATAGGAATAGAAGAAGGAGTTCAACTCAAAAGCACAGAAAATATATCCAACAAAATCATAGAAGAAAAATATTTCCAACCTAAAGAAAGATATGAATATGAAGATATAAAAAACTTACAGAACACCAAATAAACTAGTCAAAAGAAGTCCCTTGCCACATAATAATAAAAACACTAAACATACAGAATAAAGAAAGAATATTAAGAATTTCAAAGGAAAAAGGCTAAGTAACATATAGGTCTGTACCCATTTTTTTTATCAGATTATTTGTTCTTTTGATGACCAATTTCTTGTGTTCTTTGTATAATTTGGAGATCAGCCTCTGTCTGATGTGGGGTTAGTGAAGATCTTTTTCATTATGTAGGCTCTTGTTTTGTCTTGTTGACCATGTCCTTTGCTTTATAGAACCTTCTCAGTCTCAGGAGGTCCCATTTATTAATTGTTTCTCTCAGTGTCTGTGCTGCTTGGGGTATTTTGGAAGTGGTCTCCTGTGCCAATGTGTTCAAGTGTACTTCCCATTTTCTCTTCTATAAGGTTCAGTGTGGTTGACTTTATGTTGAGGTTTTTGATGCATCTGGACTTGAATTTTGTGCATAGTGATAGATATGGATCTATTTCATTCTTCTATATATTGATATCCAATGATGCCAGCCATATTCCTTCCTGTCTCTACCTCCCTAGTGTTGGGATTAAAGGCATGTGACTCCCAAGTACTAGGATTAAAGGTATGAGTCACCATTGCCTTGTTCTGGTTCTCTTTGAGACTGAGTCAATCTAGGGTAGCCCAGGGTGGCCTTGAACTCACAGAGATCCACCTGCCTCTGCCTCCCCCAGTACGAGTATTGGGATTAAAGGTGTGTGCCACTACTGCCTGACCTCTATGACTAACTAGTGGCTTGCTCCACACTCTGATCTTTAGGCAAGCTTTATTTGTTATTGCACAAACAAAATATCACCACAAATATAAAGACTTCCATTAACAAGATTTAAATTTTATTAAGATTTTGTCAAAACATGCTACCTCTACTGCCATGTACAATTGTGTGTGTGTGTGTGTGTGTGTGTGTGTTTGTGTGTGTGTGTTGGGTTGTTTTGAAACCAATTCCAGCCAGCATGTCAATTCACCCATAAATATTTCAGTACAATATAAATGTTTGATTCACATGCTAATGCGGGAAACAAGGATTACAGTACATGGTTACTATAATAAACACCCAAATCAGGAGAACACAGGGTAGCCATGCTCCAGTTGGGATTAAGCATAGTATGTATATTCACACAAGAGGAAAAAGTTGGAAAGTAGTCCCCAGAAACTGGAATGTTTACTTTTGCTTTCATGAGTCATTATCTAAAGGATAACCTGACAATACTCAATGGCACCCAATTTCTATATATCAAAGGGTGTGGTGTAAGGAGTACACAAATAGAGCTAGTGCTGTAATTTCAACTCTTGTCTCTCAATATCTAACAGAGAAAGTAAAATACGATCCATTATAAGGTATAACCCACCTGACTTTAGAGAATATTTCAAATATTAGAGAATAGTACAAAATACTCTATCCAAACACTCATAGAAGAGCAACCAAGATGGACAGACTTACAAGAAGGCAACAATTTCAAACCCACTGATATCCTATGAATCATCTTCTCAGAAAAACTAGAAACCATATAAAGTCAGTATGTAGAAAAACTCACATTTATTTGGAAAGTAAGGAATACACTTAAAAATAATATACAGTTCAAGAAAGAATTCACAGGTCAAAGAACAAATAACAACCAATGAAATAGGCAAGGAATACAGATAATATTAGAACAATGTTAGAAGGGATGGAGAGCATTAATATATATAAGAAATACAAAAGAGCTTAAATCAATGATTTAAGCATCAACATTTAAAAGGTAGAAAAGAGTAAGTATGTAAACAGTGACCAGAGGAAGGCACAGATATTACCATCAGTCTGTGTACTAAATGTTTTCTAATCAAGCCACTCGACATCTGTAGTAATATGAGCAGCAGGGCTGCATTCCCAGCACCCCGGCCGCCTGCTCGGCTAGCTTATGCCCCGAAATAATTACACGGACACTGTATTCTTTTAATCACTGCTTGGCCCATTTCTATCTAGCCTCTTCTAGGCTAACTCTCGCACCTGGACTAGCCCATTTCTAATATTCTATGTAGCACAGCTAGGTACGCTTACCGGGCCTGGGTCGGAATTCATCGCGTGTGTCTGCCCAGGAGCTGGGAGCATGGCATCCCTCCCTGAGGCGTCTGCTCCCGAGAGGAGAGCTGTGGAGTCTGAGCTCACTTCCTCTTCCTCCCAGCATTCTGTTCTGTTTACTCCTCCCACCTATCTTCTAACCAATGAGAGCCAAGCAGTTTCTTTTTATTTAACCAATGACCTTCCTCCATCAAACATCAATATAAAATATCCCCACTGCTTCTGAAAGTAAGCTGAGTCAAATTGTGATCTCAGGTGGGCAAGCTGCCTGGTGGGTAAAGGCGTTTGATGGACCAGAGTGTGACTTCCAGGACCCACATCAGTAAAGGAAAAAGCTATTCCCATCAGCTGCTCTGCCTCATCCATGTGTGAAGCATGGCCATGTGCACCTCTGGTGTGGGACAATGGTCTGTATTCTGTCAATAATACTTTAAATAAACGCTGATTGGCCAGTAGCTAGGCAGGAAGTATAGGCGGAACAACCAGACAGGAAGTAGAGGTGGGTCAATTAGAACAAGAGAATTCTGGGAAGGAGGAAGTCCATTCCTCTGCAGTCCTGGCCCAGACACAGAAGAAGCAAGATGTGACTGACTCACTGAAAAAGGTACCGAGCCACGTGGCTAACATAGACAAGAATAATGGGCTAATATATGTTATAAGAGTTAATAAGAAGCCTGAGCTAATGGGCCAAATGTTTATAGTTAATGTAGACCTCATTGTGATTTCTTTGGGACTTAACAACTGCAGGAATCAGGCAAGACAAAAACGCCGAGAACACACCCCTCTTCTGCTACATGAACAAAATAAAAGAAAATGTAAAGGAAATTGTCAAATAGGTTTCAGTTTTAGGTTATCATAATAGTCTTAGGATTACCATAGTTTAGTTATTTAACATGTGACCCAGTCAGGGTTGAACTCACTGAGACACGATCCTAAAGGAGGGAGACTGGGAAGAGGCTCACATTCCAGAGATGGAGACCTAGTGGGATAGTGGATCATTTTTCTTTCTGTGATCCCACGTAATTCTCAATACAGGCCACACCCCCACACTCATCATACTGTTTTTCTCTAATCCTAACCTGAGTTCCAGATGTATGGCAGCTGTTCCTTTGCCTGTAAATAAAATGAGAGCCTCACCCTTCAGGCTTGGCTTCCTCTGGTTCCAGGAAAGGGGAACACATCCTGAAAACTCAACAATTATATCTGATAGGCAGTGACACAGGACAGTCAGCCTCTGTCAACACCCCTGATGACAAATGACAATCAAGATTCCACTGCTGCCTGGGACCTGGGCCATTTGGGACCTTCCAAGTCATATCTCAAGATAAGACTCATCCTGGTTTTCATTATGGAAGGAGTTTCTTGTCTTTATTAAGAGTGACCCTAACGTAACCCCATCAGAACGACAGGCTGCCATATCTGATGCACAAATACGGCTTTCTGTCTGGGAGTCTGTTGTGAAATTGGGATTCTATCACGGATTTTATGATTACAGACAAGACCCCACTCAGTACTAAAAGTGTAGTTATTAAGTTTTCTTTGACTTTTAACATGGAAGCCCAACCAGAATGCCTACATAAATATTTCCACTCAGTGCCAACAATGATGCTACTGTGGGATCTAGGCTTAAAACATCCCTCATCCCAGACTGTCATCTCTGGCTTTTGGCATTGAGTCTCTGGGGTAAGAGGGATTTTGTACTTACTGAATCTCCTTCTAAATTATCTCTAGTTTATTGTAACCTGGATTTTTTTTATTTCATTTGTGCTTGAAACACACTAGAATTATTTTTGCATAAGGGGTACTTGGTTGTCGCCAATAAATGAAAGCTTCCGAGAATTTGTGATTTATCCTAATTCAGTGTTGTTTGGCCACAATTTTCAGGATATTTTGAAGGCTTAAAGTCAGAGAGTCTACCCAAGCATGAGGCCTGACCTAACTGTTCTACTGTGAAGTGGGCACTGTGTGACACTCACACCATCAAAACAGTGGAGTGTTCACTTGAAAAGAAACACTGGATTGTTCTGTCTGTTTTTATTAAAAAAGACTGTTAACATATATGCTTGTATTTGATTTGACATAAGATATATATATATATATATATATATATATATATATATATATATAATATGAAATGGGAGATATATAAATATATACATCTACCACCCACTTATGGGGCATGGATTTTCAACTAGTAAAGTCCAGTTTTAAAAAATAATCATAAAAATCTCCAAAATCCTAGACATTTTTGGCCCCGAGCTTCTCTGATCATAGGCAGTTGATAGGTACCCACACTCTCTCTTATGTTTATAAATGACAAAGTGTTCTCCCTCTCTCACACAAAACAAACACTGATGGAGGAAGGTCACTGATTAATAAAGTAACCTCCTTGGCCCCATTTGAGGCCAGCCCTTAGTGGGTGGAGTAGACAGAACAGAATGCTGGGAGGAAGAGGAAAGTGAGGCAGACGTCATTTCCTCTCCTGTCCGGGGCGGATGCAATGCAGCCAGCCACCAGGTCACACATGCTGAATCTTTCCTGGTAAGCACACCTCATGGTGCTACACAGATTATTAGAAATGGGCTAAATTAATATGTGAGAATTAGCCTAGAAGAGGCTAGATATAATGGGCCAAGCAGTGTTTTAATTAATACAATTTGTGTGTTGTTATTTTGGGGCATATGCTAGCCAGGCAGCCGGGAGCTGGGTGGCAGGAAGCGGACCGCAGCTCCTTCAACAAAACACATCTAAGGACATTCCTTCAAGGGTTTCTTACATCATTTTTAACGTATTCTTTGAAAGTATAACAGCATTTCTTTCCTTCCCTTTCTTCCCTCCTGCCTCTCCTACTGGTATTGGGAGCTTTCCCCAGGAAAACCATTTCTTCCTCTCAGCATTCCTCAACTGTCCATAGTTCTGTGTCGAGGGTTGGGGCCCTGCAAATATCCCCGTTCCATGTTAGCATGTCCCTGGTACTATTCATGTTCCTATCTTGTTGAGTCAGCCATATTGATGAGACTTCATGGGTTTGTCTCACAGAAAACTTTATGTTCTTCTGGCACTTACTACACAAGCTCTTGTTCTCTGCACTCTCTAAAAACTAGTTTTTATTTTTTGTAATTATAATATAACTTCATTATTCCCTCCTCCCTTCTTCTCCCTCTAGACTTTCTTAGGTCCTCCCTTCCCCTACTGTGCTCTCTTTCAAATTCATGGTTTGCTTTTCTTTAATTGTTGTTTATTATATATAAATATAAATATATACCATATATAAATAAATATTATCTATATATGCATATTCTCTTTATACACATATATAGAGAGAATATTTTTATATAGGACATACTATATATACATAAACACTATATATAAACATAAATAGAAAATGTTCAGTTGTATAATGCTACTTTTATGTGTATGTTTTAATACTGACCATTAGATATTGGATAACTAATTGGTATATTCTTCCCTGAGGAAGACTATTTCTCTAGCTCTGTGCATTCCTTAGTTTCCTGTAGTTCTTTGTCTAGGGTTGAGGCTTCATGAACTTTTCCCCATCCACATCAGTATGTTTTATTGGTGTTGACCTTGTTCAAGTCATGTTTAGGTAGACTGTTGAGAGTTCATGGATGTAGCTTTGGACATTTATAGGAGACATTTACACCAAAAATCCATTCTCCTGGGTCTTATAATCTTTCCTCCCTCTCTTTCAAAATGATCCATTAGCCTTAGGTCAGGAGATGTGTTGTAGATGTATCAGTAGAGACTGAGCTCCATGACTTTGCATTTTGATTGGTGGTTTTCTGTAATATCCTCCCTCTGTAGCAAAGAGGAGATGCTTTCTTGATGAAAGGTGAGAACTATACTTATCTGTGGACATACAGATCAATAATTAGAATGTAGTTAAGGATTATGTTGGTCTAATAATTTGGTGGTTGAGGATTCTGCTACAAGATTCATGGCTTCACTAGCTCTGGGTAGCTAGGTTTCTAGTGCCAGACAAAATATTTTAATTATATATGTATGCTTATACACTGACTGACATGTATTATAGGTATTTTTAGGTAGATGGTTAATAGTATAATTCTTTATGATATTTTCAGACTTCCTTTGTACTGAGTGGATCTTAAGTTCAATTAGAGAGCTGTAGATTATCGCTAAGGAATTATCACAATTATGAGACCCTTAGCACCACTGGGCCATGCTGGTGGTTGTTGTGTGCCATAGGTATCATATCTGGGAAGGACTGTTGATTGATTTCCTCCTTTGGAAACTTGCATGCTGCCTTTTACTATCAGGAGAGTTAGGCTTCAAAGAGGAAGCATTCTGGTCAGTCTAACTCAGGACCTCTGAGCCCTGTGTCCAAAGTGCATGGTGTATTATGAAATGGGTACTTATCTTCCAACTCTGGAGGGCATCCAAGAGCAACAGCAACATCTTATAGTGTTCTTGGAGTCCCTTGAATAACCCTGACCAACAATTCAGAAGAGGGTTTTTCATACCCAATGTTGGGGTTTTTGATAGATGGTCTATGGCTCTTGGGGGAAGCACTGTTGGCCCAAATGACAAAATATTTAAACTATACACACATGTTTATACACTGACTGACATGTATTATAGGTATTTTTTAAGTAGATGGGTAATAATATAATTCTTTTTGATATTTTAAGGTATCCTTAACATCATTTTACCTCCCTTTTCTGTATTTATATCCCTTCTTCATCTCTAATTAGATCCGCCATTTTTTTATATTCCCCTTCAGATCACTTAGGCTCTACCATTCCCCTCTCCATTGCTCATCCTACCTCTCGCCTGCAATGGTACCCATCTTTGTTAGGGTTTTTATTGCTGTAAAGAGACACCATAACCACAGCAACTCTTATAAAGAAAACATTTCAGCTTGCTTCCAGTTTTTGAGGGTCAGTCCATTATCATCATGGTGGGAAGGATGGAGGCATGCAAGCAGACACGGTACTGGAGCGGTAGCTGAGAGTGAGATCCTGCATCTTGCATGCAACGGAAGTCAACTGAGACATTGGGTGGTATCCTGAGTATAGGAAACATCAAAGCCCACCCCCAAACAGTGAAACACCTCCTCCAACAAGGAAAACCCACTACTACAAAGCCACATTGTGCCACTTCCTATGAGATTATGGGAGCCAGTTACATTCAAACTACCACAGTACCTTTTTACTTTCCTGGTTTCCGTGTTACTCCTGATTATATACTCAACTCTACAGATTTGGAACTAGGGTGTGATGTTTGTCTTTCTGGGTCTGGGTTGCCTCACTCAATATGATCGTCTCTAATTCTACCCATTTACCTTTTGGACAACCTGAGAGATGTTTTGCTGGGCATGCTGGGAACACAAGACTTTGGCTGCTTTTTGCCTGAGCTATTTCCCAGGTTTGTGTGTGAGAGAGACGAGCAACCTTGAAGGATAGAGTAATATCTTCATCTGAACAAAGACTACTGCTTGCTGCAATGCGGTCGATTCTCAGGCTCAGTCTCCCACTGTAAGGCAAAGGATGGCACCAGCCCCTCCATAGCTTCTGTTCTCTGACTGCTGTTCTTTCCTGAGTTACAAGCTCTTTCATTTCTGACCCAGGACTTTCTGTCATTTGTCAACACTTGTAACACAGCAGTGACCTAGTTCACTAACTTGCAGATGGGATACAGTGGTGGACTTCTCATAGCTCTTAGCAACTATGACAATGGAATTAAAGTGATTTGATTGAAGTATGTATGGGGTGGCATAATGTGCATGTGAGTACAGGGGCCATGACTAAAACTTCAAGTTCCAGTGGCTTCACAGTTCACATCTATCAAACACTAAATAGAGGAATGCTAATTCTATTCAAAGTTTTCATTCAAAATAACTTTCCAAATGTATGGGATGTAATAATATCCGTATTTCAAAAAAACATTTGACAATATAAAAGTCAAGAAGAATGAGAATTTCAAGCAAATGGAGGACAAAGAGAACTACCCAATCTCTAAGGGTCTCACAAACACAGCCCACGATATTACACATTATAGTAACATGGTAGGCATTCTCCCAATTGGAAAAGTTTCATACTGGCAGTAAGAACTGTTAAAAAAAAAAAGCAAAAACATAAAAAAATAAAAATATATAAAGGATGAAAAGAAAAGTTAGCTTTAAAAACAACAGGAAAGTTGAAAGACCAGGGATTTTCAAAGATGTAGAACAACCAGAACTCTCATAACTATAAATATTTTTGTCTATTTCTTATAAAATCAAGCATTGACTGTATTGTTTTCTTTCTTTCATTCTTTCTTTCCTTCCTTCATTCCTTCATTTCTTTCCTCCCTCCCTCTTTCTCTCCCTCTCTCCTCTCCCTTTCTCTCTCTCTTTCTTCTTTTCTTATGGAGTTGGGGTTTTTGAGACAGGTTCTTACTATACAGCTCTGGCTGCCCTAGAACTCCCTGTGTAGAGTGCTAGGATTAAAGGCATGCACTACTACTCCCAGCTTAAATTGTTATATTGACCTAAGAGAAATGAAAAAAAAATGCAGATTGTGACAGAGTTCATTTTCAACTTGACAGAAACTAGAATTGCCTGTGAAATTGGCCTTTGGGTCTGTCTAGGGGGCATTACATTAATCAAGAGGGAAGATCCATCCATTAGATACTATTCCGATTGGGAAACGGCTGTAACAGAATGCATTCAATTTTTTCTTCTTCCTGACTGCTGGAGACCTACTTCAGCAAGTATATCACTTACTAGGATAGGGGCATGGGGATTAGAAAAATTAGTAAAAAGAACGAAGACACAAGTGAAAATAATAAAACAGAAATATAGGATAGTATGGGGGAGTTCCAGTGAATAGTGAAATCCCTGCATTTAATTTTCCATACACTTTTATACCCAAATACAACAGGGGGAAGACAAAAGACTGCTTTAACATGATACAAAGGGCAACTAGAACAGCTACTTGCTTCAATACTTGAGATCAAGTCATTAATTCTTAAGAAAATCATTTTGTTGTTTAGGCAATGAACTCATCCTAGACCAAGTATCCTGAAGGCAACCACTCCTAAGGTCAAACCTCTTAATTCAAAGGAAGGAACAGAAATGTGCTTGAATTCTGTGACTTTCAGTCAGGGTGAAGTGGATCTACCTATACAGACCATTTAAATGTCCAAAACATTAAGCAACCTCATCCTAGGTGAGGGTGTGTAGCCATTCTTGTTGTCAACAACTTTGAACAAGATGAAACTCTCTGACCTTCAGACAAGGTGGAAATAGGCTCACATTTTTGGGCCTCCACACCTAACCATGAGCGTGAAGTGAGCAGTTCCTTCAGGCTCCTGTTACCTTGGCTTTCACACCATGATGTGCTGTCCCTTTAACCATACACCTTCCACCTTGAGTTGTTTCTCTCTGTGTATTCTATCACAGCATCAGGAAAAGAAATGCAGACACACAAAAATATTGTTATAAGAATATTTATACCAACTTATCCATAAAAGCAGAAAACTTGAAATAGCTTCAAAGTAATCAAAATAAGGCAAAACAAATTGTGACCAGGTCTAAGCAGTAAAAACAAACGACACACATGCAAGAAAACAAATCATCCTGTACACATCCCATTGCATGATCTTAGTAAAGCATACATTGAACGTGTAGAAAGAGCTCAGAAAGATAATGGTAATCTATGCTGGAAAAAAGGCAGAGTGGGGATTACTTGTAGAAAGGTAAGGGGGAGATATTACAAAAGACACGATAATTGTTAGGAATGATGCAAATAGCAACATTTATCTATTTCAAAGTATATGAATTTTATTGTCATAGGAAAATAAAAATCACCACCAAATTTTGAATCACAGCAAATAATCCATTGGTTGAAATATATGGGATGGTGTTGGTTCTTAAAACTATGATTTTGAAACAAAAAAAAAAAAATGCTAAAACATCCCACTAACTGATCTATCTATCTATCTATCTATCTATCTATCTATCTATCTATCTAATCTGTCCACTTAGTTTCTCAAGTGACCATATTATTTTTCTCCCTGTTGCAATGGATGCTGCTACTCTTTCTCATGGTAGACATTCTGATAGCTGTGTGGTAGAGCCTCATCGTGGAATGAGCTTGCATTTCCATGAGGAATAATAATGACAGACATCCTTTTATGATGGATAATGATGGCGGACATCCCGTCATGAGGGATAACGATGACAGACATCCTGTGCTTTTATGCCAGCTACAGATCTTTAGCGAATGTCTGTCCATTCATGTCTTTTACCCTCTTTGGGCTCGCATTGGTTCTAGACTATGGTCCACTGTCAAATATGTGGTTTCTCAGATGTTCTCCACTTTGTAGTTTGATTTTTTCATCCTCAGAACGGGAACTTTCAGAGATCAGAGGTTTTAGTTTGGATGAAGGCCAACTTCGCAGTGTTTCTCTTTGATGGATCATGCTTTTGGTGTCAGGTCTAGAGAAGCCCACTCTGCAGTCTCACTGCATGTCACCGGACAGCTAGTAGAGTGTCTTCCTCACTCCCTGTCAACTGCTTATGCCACTGAATGTGAGCTCAAGCCACTGCAAGCCTGTGGGTTACAAAAATGCAGCATGGGTACATTGACTCTGCTCCTCCCCCGAGGAGCCACTCCATGGCATTTTGACTAAGATCAAGTGAAGTCCTCCAATATTCTCACCACACAGAAAAGGCCAGTGTCTCCTGCTGGAAGGCAAGATACCCAGCAACTTACACTAATTCTGCCAAAGCAGTTACTACCCTCTAAACAGCCTCCCTACTCTGCCAAAGAAGCTGTCAAGCACATGCAAATGGCACACAGTTACAGTAGTGACAAGATGGCAGAAAAATGGAGCTGAATGCAGAGCCCGTGGGTGCTCACATGTGTGTATGTATAGGAAGGCTAGAGGTCAGGTACTTTCTTCTATCATTCTTAATCTTACCTTTTCAGATGGTCTGCCACTGAGCCTGGAGGTCACTGATTCAGCAAGAACAGTCACACACCACATTCCAGAGACTCTCCTGTCTGCCCCTCCCCAGTGGTAGGAGCATAAGCACATGCTGATGTGCCTGGCTTCTTAATGTAGATAGCAGGGGTTTGAACCTAAGCCTTCATGCTTGTATGGCAAGTACTTTACTGAGCCCTTTCTCTGCCACAGAAAGTGTTGCGTTGCCTAAGTTAGCCATCTCCACTCCGCATACCACCACCTCCACAGCACCTCCTGTGATTGCTCCTAAGTGCCATGTATTCGTCTCCTCATCTTATTAACTCAATAGCGCTGTGTACCCATCTCTTGTACCACTTGGTTTGTTCTTGCCTGGTCTTATCCATTTTCTAAAATGCCTGGATACCCAAGGGCAAACATTGCATTCTCTTCTTCTTTGGTACCCCTGAAAGATTTGGCACAGAGCAAAGACCAAATATCATTGAGTTAATAAGAACTGACACGGAGTCAGTGCAAACACACACCCCTTCCTCACCATGCCTACTGTCCAGTCAAAACAGATGCAAGCAGAGTTGTCTCTGTGATGTATAGTCAGCTTTAAGAACTATCTTTCTAGAATCCTTTCTTTTCTTGTGTATCCATCCTGAATGCCTGATGACAGCAGAAAGAAGGGCAACATGGAAACACTGAGTTATCCATCCTGGATACTTAAACTCTTCTGTGATCAGTATACGGTGATAGCCATTCTTCCCATGATGAACTGGCAGGCCACATCCCCAACAGCTTGTTGAGGAGATACCTGACCCCTCAAATGTAATACCATGTCATGATATCAATTCTTCAGCGTTCTCTGAAACTGAAAAGTGACAGAGAATCTAGTTGTCGGGACTCCTAGGGAAAGGAGTAGCTCTTTTTAAATGTCTATAAAATACATGCCAATTGCTTACAACACGTGGAATATACTTTGTATATGCTGGCTACATGAAACACCTAGTTCAATACAGTCATGAAAGTCTTGTTGCCTCCTAAACCATATTACAAAGACACAAAATCTCAGAGCTTTACAGATAACACAGTGTTATTCAAAGCCCTGTAATTTTTTTTCTTAGTTGATATTTGGTTTTTTTCCACTTTGGCAAATGGCTTTGGATCTCCTGGTTTATTAAAATGTTTCTTTTATTATAATGATCAAGAAAAGCCAAATTCCTCATGTCTTTTTAGAAGTTTTTATTTTATTTATTATTATGAAAATGTGTGCATGCACATATACACATGCACACATATGCATGCATAATACACATGTACACATATACATGTACAATGCACAAGTATGCATGTTGTGGCATATGTGTAGAGTATATGTGTATGCACGCACACACATATCACAATAAACATGCAAACATACATATGCACACATATGCATGCATACATATACATGTACACATATACATGCACAATGTACATGTATGCATGTTGTGGCATATGTACAGAGTGTAACTTCGGGGGGGGGGGAGTTTTCTTCTTCTGCCATGTGATCAAGTTCAGGTCATCAAGCTTCTATGGCAAACACCTTTACCTGCTGAGTCATTGTACCCACCAATCTCATTCTTTCTTCGCTTTTTTTCCCCCAGACAGGTCTTGCTACATAGGCCAGGATGGTCTCAAGTTCAAGGTAATTCCCCTGCCTTGTCTCCTCTAGGCTGGGGTTATAGATATGCATTCCATGCTGGCTCTCTTCATTTCTTTGTAGGAAGATAAATAAACCTCTCTACTTTCCATTAAATGTCTGCTTTTCTCAGATTTTTGGGTGTCACCTTGAAGGTCTCTGTAAGGTAAACAAGTACCACAGTCTCTATCTTGTCTGGGTAGACTTTCAGATCACTAGGGTTCTTGCTGTAGTTTCCAGATACTAGTAACTATCACCACATAGCTCCCAGTGAAAGAGAATGGAACGAATGCAGGTCCATCAGCCATTCGAGGCCCGCCTGGTCTACAAAGTGGATTCCAGAACAGCCAGGGCTGTTACACAAAGAACCCCTGAAATCCTGTCTTGGCAGAGGTGGGCGGGGAGAACACACAGTGGGAGCTTCCCCCAACAGAACACGAAATAAAGTCTGTTGTCAAGAGTTTCTCCGAGCTAGGCAGTGGTAGTACACGCCTTTAATCCCAGCACTCAGGAGGCAGGCAGATCTCTTTGAGTTCGAGGCCAGCCTGGTCTACAAGAGCTAGTCCCAGGACAGGGTCCAAAGCTACAAAGAAACTCTGTCTCAAAAACAAACAAACAACAACAACAAAGAGCTGCTCTGGAATTGCCTCTTTGTTCCCACCCCATGGCAGCTGTGCACAACAGCCACCTTTAGTGGGGAATCATTTCCTACAGGCACTCACAGCTAACTGTTTTGAACATCTGTTATCTGTTGTTCACTATCTATTGCCATTAAGATGCAAAAATAAATAAATTGTAGCCACAGCTTGCAGAGAGCTCACTCTGCAGGAAAAAAAAAAAGTTCTGAATGCTATAAACCCTCAGCAAAACACAAAAGCAATTTTAGCAATTTTGGCCTGGGAAGCCTTTCATTGGCATTATAGCACAGGCACTAAGTAGTAGAAAAAACATGAATGCTTGCCAAGTGGGAAGCAAGGAAGGGAGAGGGGTCAGTCCAAGCAGGGGAAGCTGTTTGTGCAAAGGGCACTGAAGGAAAACGTCCTGACCAAACATGGCCAGCCCAAGGATGAGGCTGGTGGAGGGTGGGGTGGATGTGCCTGTAGGACATCAGAATGCACAGGTAGATTGGAGCAGGCATTTTAAAAGACTTCGGTTTGCTGTTACTAATGATCCCATTTTGACCAACAACAGCTAATCACTAAAATGGGATTCCCCTTGCTCTCTGAATGAATGGGGTACTGAGGCTTGGTTGTCCCAGGACTACTGAAGCATGTCCTTGTTTTTATTGCTGGGAAAGGCTGTTGGCATTACTCTGCATAACAATTCCCTCCCAGGGACGGAAAAAACAAAAGGACTTGCAAAAATGTCCCATCCCCTGAGTTCTAGGAATCTGGTTGGTTGTTTTGGTTTTTTGTTTGTTTGTTTTGTTTTGTTTTTGTTTTTGTTTTTTTGAGACAGAGTCTCTCTGTAGTTTTTGGAGCCTCTCCTGGAACTAGCTCTTGTAGCCTATGCTGGTCTCGAACTCACAAAGATCAGCCTGCCTCTGCCTCCCGAGTGCTGGGATTAAAGGCGTGAGCCACTACTGCCTGGCTAGGAATCTGTTTTCAATGTGTTTTGTTTGTGACTAAGTACAAAGGCTCCCTCCTCAACTCCAGTTCAGCTACAGAAAGCCCCTTTTAAAGCCTTATTAGAAGGGGCTGGGGTCACTGGCCCACAAGAACCACCTTGTCAGAAGTGAATTAAAGTCAGTTTTCTTGGAAACTTCATTTGTTCCCTATACCCTTTAACTCCCCCTGCCCTCTCCTCAAATCAAGCCTTATCTGCTGGTGATCCTACAGTGACTTATTAAATAAAGGCCTTTGCTCCAACCCCCTTTCCTATGCCCTCCTATCTCATTGCTATACATAAGGAAAATGATGTTTCCATTATTCAAATTAAGACTCTGCCCTGGTTCTAAGAGGAAAAAATGAAATTCAGTAGAATTTCATCTAAGAGAATGTTAGAGCCCAAATAATTTTATAAGAAATATTTTATTCAATGTTTGAGAAATAGGCAATTTATATGCTATTTAAGCTCTTTCAGAATAGACAAAAAGATGGAACATGTTCTAAATCATTTACTAAACCAATACAGCAGAATGATAAAATGACGAAAACCTTTCAAAGTAAAGATGAACCTCCTCTATGAAACAGAGCAAAATGAAGACAGCCTAGATTTGAATCAGGGTTACCAAAGTCACTCGGTTTACCTCCTCAGAAACACTTGTTTCATAGGTATGATTGTCATTAATAAGACAATAAAACCCAACAACAGTGCAACATAATATGCATTAAAGATTAAGAAAATTGATGAGCCGGGCAGTGGTGGCGCATGCCTTTAATCCCAGCACTCGGGAGGCAGAGGCAGGCGGATCTCTGTGAGTTCGAGGCCAGCCTGGTCTACAGAGCTAGTTCCAGGACAGGAACCAAAAGTTACAGGGAAATCCTGTCTCGAAAAAAATCAAAAAAAAAAAAAAAAAAGAAAGAAAGAAAGAAAGAAAGAAAGAAAATTGATGATAATAATGTTTACATGGGCTTCTTCCCAAGCAATGTTCTAAGACCTTCCTACACATTCATTCCGAATCTTTCCAATGCCCTGTATGGACTGTTATGCCCAAATCCATGAAGTCCCCCAAAAGCCAACAAGGAGACCGAGTCCCGAATGTAAAAGCATAGAGCCTTTATTTTATGCAAGTTTGCAAACTTGGTCTCTCTGCATGTCCAACATATTGGAATAAAAGGAGAGCCCTGAGCTCAGTTAGAGTTGGGTTTTTATAGTAGTAAAAGTGGGGGTGAGGGATTTCTGAGATTCAGGACCCCTGATTGTCTGACCTTTGTCTAGGGGTGTCCTGGTGAGTGTGTGCTGGCAGGCAGTCCTATCTACAGAGGTTGCAATGTTAGGCATTTCCTTTGCATGGTCTGTTCTTGGGTGGTGTTCAGATAATCTGAGTTTATGGTTCTTCCTACAACCAGGTGTTGCTTCAGGGTAAACTACCGAGACTCAGGCCTCTATTAAATTTATCAATGGCCAAGTCCTACTCTTGGAAATGGTTGGAAGTAAAGAACTTCCTTTGGGTGATCTGTTCATATTTAGCTTATCATGGCTGGCTCCTACATGGACAATATGCTAATCTTAACTTTCCAGGTGAATTAACCAAGACAGAAATAAGAGAAGCAGCAGAGTAACACAGCTTGTGTATGATAGAGCTTGCCTACAAGTAGAGAATATCTGTATTCTCCCCAAACACACATGCTGAAACTCAAGGAACTAAGCTGATGGTACTAAGAGTTTAGTGTCTATTGAACGTGATTAGATCATGCTATAATCTAAAGAAGAGACGGGCTAGAAGTCGGTGGGCAGTAAGAAGTGTAGACAGAGGGTGGATGTTTGTTCTGCTTACTTTAAAGGCTGGTTCAGTCATACATGGTGCTGGGATCACCGAAGCACTGTGAGGACTGCAGTAAGATTCAGCCCAGCCTCCTTGAGAAAACACTTCACATTTTAATGCGTTTAGATAATTATCTACTTGAAAGTTGCTTAGCAATGAGGATTATGTTGTGTAGTTGGACTTTTTTTTTTGTCGAGACCGTCGGCTCCCCAATAATGACACGGAGATTTATTATTAATTATGAAAGCTCAGCCAATATCTTAGGCTTGTTTCTAATTAACTCTCATAACTTAAATTAACTCATATCTTTTAATCTAGGTACTTGTATGAGGCTCAGTCACCTTTACTCTGTATTGACCATGCTATTTGCTCTGCATCTCCTGGCATCTCTGTCCTTCTTCCCAGCATCCTCTGTGCCTGGAAATTATGCTTAACTATTACATTTAGCTTTTTATTAAACCAATCAGAATAATACATCTTCATAGAGTGCAAAAAGATTATTCCATAATAGTGTAGCCTCTGCTATCTGGAGTAAGAAAAATTGAGCTGTTTACTGGAAATGAAGGTAGTTATCTACCTTGGTAGTTTTATTCGCTAATTTTCCTGAAGGAAAGACAACATTACAAAAGGCTTGCCTCAGCACGAAGACCTTTCTCCTCTTTGGAGACACTAAGTGCTGAGTTTCATGAGAAATCATGAAATGGGGTCAGGAACTCTCTATAACATAAGGAACTCAGGGAATGACATAAGGAACCCAGGGAAAGACATAAGGAACTCAGGGGATGACATAAAGAACTCAGGGGATGACATAAGGAACTCAGAGAATGACATAAGGAACTTAGGGGATGACATAGGGAACTCAGGGGATGACATAAGAAACTCGGGGAATGGCATAAGGAACTCAGGGGATGACATAAGGAACTCGGGGAATGACATAAGTGACTCAGGGAATGACATAGGGAAGTCGGGGAATGACATCCACTACTGTGTGTCATAGGGAAAGGGCTGGAGTGCATCTCACACTCTGAGACGGATGATGCAGTACAGGCATTAAAATCTAGTGCCAAAGAAACAAAGACAATTTAGAAAGTGGAACAAAACAAGAGAGAGACTGGCATCACATTCAGCTTCAAATGCAAAATGAATGTAGTATCTGCAGAGGATGAAAACCAGCATAAACACAGAGATCACCAGGAAACAGGTACTGTGTCTTCAGTTCCAGACAAATCAGAGAGCAGAAAGAGAGGTTAGATATGAAGAGACCAAAGACACACCGCAGAGGGAGGACTGACCATCAAAGAGATGAGGGGAACCCACGGAGACTCAAAGCACAATTAACACTGGACTCATCACTGGACAGTTTGACAGTCTAACTACACAGGAAGCCTCGGGTCAGCATTGAGTACAAGTGTCAGGAAAAAAAAATCTTTCTTTCTTCCAGCATCCCACCAAAAAAGTGCCAAGATCCCTGCTAGGACTGAAGTTAGGTGGTTTTGCGGTCAACAGCTCCTCTCTACATATCTTCCTCTGGGAATCTACAGCGAGTGTCTGACAATTGTTCTCAACTGAGTTGCAGAAGCTCATTGTCGAGGGAGAAAACGTATTGATTCAGAACCATGCAAAGCCCCACATACCCTCACTTCCCTACCCCAACCCTAAAATAGGAACCTAGCTACCAAGCAAGAGGTGGAAGGGGGTGGGCAAGAAATGGCCAAGGAATACACAGGCAGCAACGTTTCAGAACCACTGTGCCCTAGCACAAGCAAGAACACGAAGTTACCCCTCTAGTCCACGAGGACAAACTGTATATGCCTTAAAGCTATATAACAACCCAGCCACACTAGAATATTACAAATACTTCAACTGAAAGGATACAGTGATTTAAAATCCCACCAACAACTTAGGCCCAGATGTGCAGGTGCCAATACAGAAACACCCTAGGTGTGATAAATGAAGACAGTGTGACTCCCATAAAAGCAGGGTTGTGGTAATAGATTTCAATGAGTATGAAATCAATAAAATCTCAGGTAAAAAAAAATCAAAGAATGATTAAATGTTCAACAAGAAATCACAAATAGACTCCTGAATGTATTTAAAGAGAATGTAAGTAAACTACAGAATGAAATGCAGAACACAATATAGGGGGTTATAGTTACAGCCTATAAACATAGAAATACCAAGGAAAAAGCCAAAATGAAATTTTGGAAATAAGAAGCTCAAGAAGACAAATAAAATGTTCAGTAGAAAGTCTGGCCAAAAGAATGGATTAAGCAGAAGACAAACTATCAGAGCCTGAAGATAAGCCATGAATTAGAGCATTCAAAGAATAACATAATAAAGAATAAGGAGAATATGTAAGATCTTTGGAAAGCTACTAATAGACCAATTTTATGAATCATAAGCATAGAACAGTGGGGGGTACAAACTAAAAAGACAGAAAACATATTCAATAAAATATAGCAGAAAGTTTCCCAAATATGTAGAAAGAGATGTCCACCCAGGTAGAGGAATACTTTAGACACCAAACTGTTAAGAGTAGAAAAGAATCTTCCCATTTTATAATACACTAAATAACAAAGAAAAGAGCTTGAAAGCTATAAGCATGACGTTACATCTAAAGAAAAACCCAACAGAACAATAGCAGAATTCTCAAGAGAAACTCTAAAGGTGAAGAGGGTATGCCATGATATATTTTAATCTATGAAAGTGAATAATTGTTTCCTCCGATTACTGTATTCAGCAAAGTCATCCCTCATAATTGAGAAAGAAAAACTTTCACTATGAACAAAATCTAAGGAATTCATGATCACTAAGCTAACACTGCAGAAAATATATGAAAGAAGCTGACAATTGGAGAAAACAATAAAAGTCTATTAAGCCAGGGAGAAAGGGACCAAGGGGTGGGGTACGTCAGAGAGGGTGGGGGAAAGAAAGGGAAAGGGGAAAATGATATATTTTTATAATATTTTAAACAGAGTAAAGCATATATGCATAAATAAATACTTAAAATAAACACTAAAAACCAATACAATAAAAAAAAGAATAAATTGTGCTAGAACACTAGGCAAGTACATGGTCATTAGGATAATACTAAACAAAGACTACAGAACAACCAAATGACAGGAATAATGGATAACTTTTCAATGATAATTCTGAGTTTGATGTTCTAATTTTTTTCAGTCAAAAGATAGAAACTAGCATTATCAGATTAAAAGCCTTGACCCAAATTACACTGACATAAACAAATCCAGCTGTAGAGTTACAGGATGGAAAAAGATATTCCCAAGAAGTAGAACTCAAAAGTGAATAGATGCTTGAGATATCAGACATTAAGCTAAAATTAGTTATACAAGAAAGATCAGAGAATATAACAATTCTAAGCATGCATAGCAAATATTAGTGCATACATTTCCACAGAAACAAATATTAATGAATGTAAAAGTACACGTTGACCTCAACACTATAATAGTGGCTAGCTTCAATGTCCAACTCACCAATAGACAGGTAATTCATACATAAAAGGGACAAGAAACATCAAAGTTATTAAGATCAAATGGATTTAATTGATAGTTACATAATATTTCATCAACAGCCACAACATACATTCTGTTCATTCAGTACATGGAATTTTCTTCAAATATAGATCATATTCAAGGACACAAGTATAAACAAGTACAAGAAAATATCAAAAAATAATATTTATGCGATAATAGCATGTCCCAATTTTAAAAAGCCAAGTAAACTACTGGATCCTACCAGACACTTAAGTAATTATTGTCACCATTTTTTTCAAATTATTTCATAAAACAGACAAAGAAATAATGGTATAAAACTCGTTTTATGAACTTAGTATTATCCCAGTACCACAGCTGTATAAACATGCAGCATAAAAGAAAAATACAGACCAATTTCCCTAATGAACATAGGCCCGACAACCCTCAATAAAATACCAGCAGACTGAAAAGTGTTCATCTTTTTCCATCCTAGGGATACAAGGACGGTCTAGCACATGGAAATTAACTGCATTATAATATCCCAATAGGTCAGAAATCACATGACCATCTCGATAGATTTATAAAAGGCCATCAACAAAGCTCAATATCCCTTCTTAATAGAATCCCTGAAAAAAAAAATCAGAGATAGAAAGAGCAGAACTCAAGACTATAAATGCTATCTCTGACAAATCCATAGCCAGTATTTCACTACAGGAGCAAAAGCTAAACGCATTTCCTCTAAAATTCGGAGTGAGACAGGCTGTCAGCTCTCTCTCCTCTTATTCAATACACTGCTTGAAGTGTCTGCTAGAACAAAGGCACAGGATAAAGAAACAGGGCTAGGAATGGGGATGAGAGGAGTCCAATGATCCCGTTTTATAGATGCTGCATTATACTCAAGAGTCTTTACAGGCTCCAGCAGAACACGCTTACAACTGATAAACACTTGCAGCAAAGCAGCAGCACACAAAAGCTGCAGCTTCCCTGCAGACTCATAACAGCGATGCCGAGACAGAAACCTGGAACATAAACACGTTCAGAATCATTTCAGAAAAGTACCCAGGAAGAAGCTTAATTCAGAAAGTGAAAGACCCTTAAAATAAAAATCGCAAAATACTAGAGGGGGGGAAACGGAGCAAATAGAAGAAAGTAGCGTGAAAGTGACAGCGTCAGTGCCATGAGAATGGCTGTTCTACCAGCTACCGGTGCAGAGCTAGGGCTCCTCACAGTCTCCGTCAAAACCCCGTGACATTCGCCACAGACTTAGAAAAAACAACACGGAAACGCACATGGACGCAGGGACCCTGAAGGGCCAAAGCAATCCTGAGTGAAAGGAACAAGGATGGAAGTATCACAATCCCCGAGTTCAGATTGCACTCCTGAGCATAGTACCAAAAGTAACATTGCAGATCATAAAAGCAAAAGTACAGACCAAAGGGATAGAGTAGAGGACCTACAAGTAAATCACACAGCCACAACCTGGTTTTTATAATTTGGGTTGAGAATTTCGTACACGGAATATAATGTATTTTGATCAAATTCACTCCCATTACCTTCTCTGTAATTCTTCCTTTACCTCTACCCCTCCCCGCAGGCTTTTGCTGAATTCCCTGAGCTCCTTTTTAGAAACCACTGAGTCTATGGAGTGCTGCCCAGATGTGCATGCGTCCAGAAGAACCTCCTAGGGAGTGGGCAGCCTCTCAGTGACTATGTCCCTGAGAAAACCTGACCTCTCCCAGAGCCTCCAATTGTCAGTAGCTCCCAAGCGAGGGGAGGGACTTCATGAGCCCCTTTCTCATCCATGCTGGGATTTTCATTGGCTTTGTTAGAAGATCATTTTTCTGAGTCACCTAGAGTGGGAAATGTAGAGCACCTTCAATGTTCTTTCCTGTTTAGGGGACGCTAGGAAGTTCTTTCTTCTTGTCCCCCACACTCCAGGTCTTTTCTCAGAATTTTCCAAGAAGTTCTAGGCTTGAAGGAAGGGTGACGGTAACCAGATGGCTCTCAGAGGGTCACGCTAACAGCCAAATGATAAATTGGTGCCGCTTTTCACTTTATGAGGGAATCAAGAGTCCTTTGCAAATGATTTCATCTCCTATAGCACTTGGATTTCTCCACAGCCACAAAAAGTTGCGTCACCACTTAGATCAGTACGTTCTCACAGAACACAATCCGAGGTTCGCAATGACTGGGATCAGCTTTCAACTTTATAAAGTACAGATGAAATTACTTATTTAATTATTATGATGTGGCAAATGGGTAATATCTGAGGAGTAGAACTTGTCCCGTTTCTACCCCTCACTGTCGCCCCACAAATACATAGCAGTAAAGGCTTATTGAAGAAGTTAAAAGTACTCATATATATATATATATATATATATATATGCAAGTAGCTATAAAATCTGCAATATTTATATACAATTTGCAGGCATGGTAATACGGGAAACAGCCATGAGAAACAAACCAAATGCATTGGCAAACATACTCTTGACAGTACACACATGGCAAGTTAGATCCAAAGAAGACCCTGAATATGTAGGCAGAGTGAGAGCTTTAGCGACTCACAAGAAATAATTTTTGTCTGCCAAATATGTAAAGATACTTTCAGCGTTCTAGTGACTGTGGTTAAGATACAGAGAGGCAGCACTCAAGTAGGAGGAAGGGCATAAAGACAGACACTTTCAGAAGGGCAATTTGCTAATATATATTGAAGGATTTTTTAAAATAACCATGCCATTTGACTTCACAATTTCAATCTGCTGAGTGTATCCTTGGAATATAAAAAGATGTGTGCAAAGATTTAATTGCAGTTCTATTCATTACCACGTTGCTTGCACTTTTGAAAAATTGGAAAAAAATTAAATGTCAAGCAATAGGGGATTAATTAAATAGATTATAGTTCATGTGCATAAAGGAACACTATGAAATTATAAAAATATGAACGTGGAGAGTTGTTTCTCATGCTTTTTAAAAGCATAAACTGGTTTATGTAACCTAAATTTTATAAAAATACATATAGTTAGAAGATATATATATATATATTTAGACAATTATCTGGAAATTTAGACAGTATAACTCTAATAACATTGTGGACTTTTAGTTGTAGAATTACAAGAATTACAGGTTATATTCTGCTTATCCCCATATTTTTATTTTCCTCAAGTAATTAATATGCATTTTTTGGTGGCAAGAAAAGATAATAATTTTTTTACATGAAACATGGGCACAGCATACACATCAAATGCTCTGGCTTGCTAATGACTTAGGACTGTCTTAAGCTGGAAACCACAGGAAATGAGCCACACGCATCCACCCAGTACCATGGCTTCTGAGTCTGGGGAATTAGTGGAATGTATTGGCACTGAATTTGCTAAGTGTATCATAAAAAAAATGAAGGCACCAAAGCTGTGTATGCCTGACTTCCTACATCACCCAGAATTTGCATAGATTCCCATAGAAATTAAATGAGTACACATTCAAAAATACTGTTATATTTCTTCCAAGTTCACTACTATCAAAAATGGCAATGCAGTGCTATGTTTGATCTGAACACACACACACATATATATATATTTTTTTTTTGATGAATATTTATCAAGAATTAATTCACCAGTCTAATACACAAGCTTACTATCAATAGGAAAAATACCTTTACGGTGTATTTTATGTTTGTTGACCTTAAGATCAAATTAAATTAACTAGATCAGATGATAGCCTCTCTAATCAATAATATTTTTATTTAACTGTTCATCAAAATTGTATAGGTTTAGGGCATATGCCATGATGTACTGAGGTATGTTCACATTGTGTGCTGGGTAAAATAAGCTGTTTAATGTAAGCATCATGTCATCATAATGATTTTTTGAATGTGGAAAGAACATTTTTTGAATATTATTTACTCTCAACAGTTTTCACATATATACCACATATACATATACTTGACATATATACATACTGTATATACATATATACATATTTATAAATATTTATACATATACACAATTTTCACATATACACCAACACTGTTAGCTACAGTCACCTTGATATCCAACAAATCTCTTGAACTTGTTTCTGGAGGGGAGGGTTGAGACAGTGTCTCATTCTGTAGACCAGGATGGACTCAAACTAATAGCATCCCAAGACCAGGGATTACAGGTATGAACCACCATGCCAAGTCAATACATTAATTGTAAATAAAAATTGATCAACTTCTTCCCAATGTCTCTAGTCTCTGGTAGCTACCATTCTACCCTGAATTCCTGAGATTGATTCTCCTCCTCCTCCTCCTCCTCCTCCTCCTCCTTCTTCTTCTTCTTCTTCTTCCTTTTTTGTTTTGTTTTGTTTTCAGGCAGGGTTTTGCTGTAGCTTTGGATCCAGTCCTGGAACTAGCTCTTTTTGACCAGGCTGGCCTGGAACTCACAGAGATCTACCTGCCTCTGCTTCCTGAGTGCTGGGATGAGATTAAAGGCCTTCGTTCTTTTTTTCTTTCTTTTTTTAAGAACCTAAAATGTTTTTTTTATTTTAGTTTTTATTTTATTTTTTATATTCATTTTTTAAATTTATTTATTAAAGATTTCTGCCTTCTCCCTGCCACCGCCTCCCATTTCCCTCCCCCTCCCCGGATCAACTCCCGCTCCCTTGTCAGCCCAAAGAGCAATCAGGGTTCCCTGCCCTGTGGGAAGTCCAAGGGAATATATACATATTAGAGTACTACTCAGCAGTAAAAAACAATGACTTCTTAAATTTTGCATACAAATCGATGGAAATAGAAAACACTATCCTGAGTGAGGTAAGCCAGACCCAAAAAGAGGAACATGGGATGTACTCACTCATATTTGGTTTCTAACTATAAATAAAGGACATTGAGCCTATAATTCATGATTCTAGAGAAGCTAAATAAGAAGGTGAACCCAAAGAAAAAATATAGGCATCCTCCTGAATATTAACCTTCATCAGGCGATGAAAGGAGACAGAGACAGATACCCACATTGGAGCACCAGACTGAAATCTCAAGGTCCAAATTAGGAGCAGATGGAGAGAGAGCACGAGCAAGGAACTCAGGACCGCGAGGGGTGCACCCACACACTGAGACAATGGGGATGTTCTATCGGGAACTCACCAAGACCAGCTGGCCTGGGTCTGGAAAAGACTGGGATAAAACCGGACTCGCTGAACATAGCAGACAATGAGGACTACTGAGAACTTAAGAACAATGGCAATGGGTTTTTGATCCTACTGCATGTACTGGCTTTGTGGGAGCCTAGGCAGTTTAGATGCTCACCTTACTAGACCTGGATAAAGGCCTTCATTCTTATCTGACAAATCTTCCTGATAAAGCCAAATCAGTTTGTGCCAAAGGAAAGCCGTTGAGTCTTCAGCAAAGCACAAACCTAAGAGCCTGGGTCGTCAGCTTGCTGACACTATCCTGAAATACTGCCACCATCAAGTTTTAAAGAAAAAAAAAAGGATTATTTTGGCTAAGATTTCCTAGCTTCCAGCCCATAATCCACTGGCTCTGCTGCTTTGAGTTTGTGCCTGGGTGAGCCAATCTTGGCAGAAGCCGGGGGCTGAGAGAACCTATTCAGTGTGTGTCGGGAAAACAAGAGAGATCAAAGCGGGGTCCAGTGTCTTCCAATACCCTCGAAGAGAAGGCCCTCAATAACTAAAAGGCCTCTGACAACACCTACTCTTAGAGGTTCTACCTCCTCCCAACTGTGGCTACCAGGGGACAAAGGATTAACCCTGTAAGATCCAAACTCTAGCAGCCACTGTCACAAATATACTGCTCTACCCTATTTCCTCCCCTATGCCTTATTTCTGGTAAAGAGTCTCTTTTAGCAGGGTGACATATTGTAAAGACTAGGATCTAAACGCTAGATCCCCAATACCTGGAATGCTATGGTTTAAAAAATATATGCATGCATTTATATATATATATTTATATGAATAAAATATGCCTCATATAGGTATAAAGTACTATTCAATAAATAAGAAATGACTGATAGAAACTTTGGGCATGTTTGCTATTATTGAGTCACTTGAGTTGTTTTGAGATAGGGTCCTCACTGTGTAGCCCTGTCTGGCATGGAACTCACTACTTAGACAAGGCTGGCCTCAAACTCACAGAGTTTTACACACCTGAGTAGTGGGATTCAAAGAGTGTTCCACTATGCCTGGCTCACACAAATTTTTAATTCTAGGTTTCCTTAATATATTAGACGCTATCATTTGAGTAGCTACATTAAATGTTTGATCTAATTTCACCCTATTCATTGATTGGTAGGAAACACCCCTCTTTCCTCATTGTAATGAGATTCTAAGTTACTCTAGAAGTAACAGATTTGAAAAAAAGAAATATTTTTTACCAGTCCTACAAATAGAGTCTACACTTGACTTCTTTAACAGATGTTCTGGGATTTTAATCTACTTTCTGGAGGTGGTCTTTAGTCTGTCTGTGACAGTTCACACACAGTCATCGGAATGCTCACAGTCCAAGAACAGTTCTGGAAAGCAAGTACTGAAGGGTCAGAATACATCAGGTTTTGCTAAGAAGGACCAGGAGCAGGAGCAAGAAGTTTTGTCCCCAATCTAGTGTTACACCAACAGTGCTTCAATGACAGTATGCTCAGAGGGAGCCATGCCTGAGTGTGGAAAGGATGGCAGGCACCCCAGGAAATGACTCTAAATTTAGGCTTAAAAAAATGAATAGACAGAGAAATGACAAAGAATTTAGTCAGAACGGTAGTGGGTACAAAGGCAGAGTGGGCTGTAGGGGGCAATACCAGCACAGTGGGGAAGCAGGAAGGATGCTTGTGGCTGGGGCAGGGAGGGGTGTGTTAGTAGGAGCCTCCTGCACTGTGTTCATTTATCTGACTGTAGTTGAAGGATGGGAAAACTTTCTAGTTAGATTAAATAGAGACACAATAAAGAGAGGGGGCTTTGTGGAAGGGTTAAACAAGCACCTCCAAGGCTCTGTTCAAGCAGCGACCCCACAACTCCCTCTCCTTTACTCCCATGTACCCCTCTGGCAGAGCTCCCATAATGATGACCTGGACAATTCAGGGACACCTTCTGTAGTTGGTGGCTCCAGGGCTGCATCCTTAGCTGTATTAGTGCCTGACAAGTGGGTGCTTCCGTTCTACCTCCCAACACAGAAACTGAAGGCAAGAATCTGGGAATATGGTTGCCTCTATCACCAAAACACATACTGAATTTAAATCCCCAAAGCTTTCATGATGGCAAAATCAGAAGGGATGACCCTACATCATCTCTGAGCCCCCCAAACTTTCTCAGGTACCCTTGACTGCTGAGACTCCAGTCTCCTTGATGCTGCAATCCAAATCATGATTTTCACTGCAACATGAAATGTCCAGGTTCCATGCAGAATTTTTGTTTTAAATGCAGTTCATCTGCTATTAAAGTCACCAGTTCTGAGCATACAGCTCAGTGGAGCTTTTGTTTATAGTCTATCTACCATCAAGTCCAATAACAGACTCCTCATGTCTGGTTACCCTAGCTCCTACAGGCCTCTCCCCTTTGATGTCTCTGTGTGGTCACATTTCCTGAAAATTTCATGTCCACAGAGCTACAAGTTCACACTATAGAATATTTGTGCCTGATTTATTTTCACTTAGCATATTGTCAAGGCTCAACGTTGACATATCACGTACTACTACCTCATTAATCTATAGCTTAATGTAGTAGTCAGAAAGAGACTGGCCTCCAAACACTCAAATATTTAAATAGTTGGTCCCCACTCAGTGGAACTGTTTGAGAAGGACTGGGAGGTGTGGCCTTGCTGGAGTTGGTGTGTTACTGGGGGTGCGCTTTGAGGTTATAAAAGGCCAGGCCATTCCCAGTGGGTCTCTTTCTCAGTCTTTATGCCTTTTTACCAAGACGTAAACTAGCAGCTGTTCCTGTTGCCATGCCTTTGCTCTACCATGAAGGACTTGACCCTTCTGAAGCCAAAAGTCTAAATCAAACATTTTCTTTCAGAAGTTGCCTTATTAATGGTGTCTTATCATAATGATAGAAAAGTAGTATCTCTTCATCTCATGTTTCTATGATGCTTAGTTTTGTCCTTGTTTTATAACTTTGTGTCTTTGTTTTACTGGTGTCATGAGTTTTCTCAGAGGAGACTCAATGAAATTCCATTTAAAAACATATCGAAACATTGGAGGAATTAACAAATTGTAGAATACAAAATAAATTCTACTCTCAGACTGTAAACTTGTAGAAAACAACCAGAAATTGAAACTAAAATTATGCCAGCTACAAAAATTAAATAGCCATGAATGGGTCAAAAAAAAAGGAAAAAAAAGTAGTATCTCATTACTTTACTCAAAGAATTTAAACTTGTTTGAGGATCACTTCAGGAGTCCTTGTAGTTAGTAGATAGGGGTACCCTAATGCGACAAACTTCTTTCCAGTTCCAATAGTTTGTGGTTTGGGACAGAGACTCCCTAGATTTTATACACACACACACACACACACACACACACACACACACAAACACACACACTGACTTCTTGTCAACATAATGCTTGATCAGTTTTAACATTTTTATCTGACTGTCCTGGATGCTATCTCCAATATAATACTGAATAGGACAGACAAAAGCAGACATCCTACCTCTCTCTTTTGGTCTTTGGGGAAATACTTTCAGTTTTTCTCCATTAAGCATTCTGTCAACAGAAGTCACCAAGGATTTTCATGGGAGATTGACAGGTTGAAAGATTAGGAGCGTGAGGAGTCAGGTTATTACCTGGGAGCTTACTTTCTCTGCTTCACAGACATTACGGGTTTGGCATGTACAGTCTTTCGAGTGTGCTGTATCTCTGCTCATCCTACTTATATACTCTTTGGACATTACATTATCTATAAAGTCGACACTTGATAACCACACAATTGAGCTATCAACAAATAAACACACACACACACACACACACAGAAAAGAAACCTCTTATCTTTTTAAGTCATTTCATGAAATTTTGTGTTGGATGCATTCATAACTATCCTGGGGCTCATGAAACCTGGGTCAGACACAGGTTGAACATGTTTATGGGAAATCTATAAGAAAAGAACAACTCCCAACTTTCTGCTTCCAATGACATAATCTTATTCTACACTGCCTCCCCCCCCCAAAAAAAAACCTAACAAATTACTGGATACTAAGAAAGCGAGAGTGGTCCTAAAGGACTTTATGTATAATTTTGCCCCTACATCATCAGAAGTGGTAGGAGGAGCACAGCTTTTGGATGCCCGTCCATTTGCCTCACCCTCAAGATCTAGATCTCATTACACATCCCATTCCTATCCCTTCTTACGTATTGGAATTTCAAGCCTCTTTGACTGTTCTTCAGACTGACCAAGCATATCACAATTCCCCAGTATCTACTACCCTCTGGTACACCAGTAGCCTCATCTTCCATTACCATCTTTTATCTGAAGTTCTTTTCTTATTTTGTACCAGAAATCTGGCTGACTTGAACAGGTTAACATCTCCAATAAGCCCTCGAGTGAATGGTATTTTCTCTGACACTCCCAGTATATTACTTTTCTATTTCTCTGAAGCAAAGTGCTACAAACTCACCATTTTAAATCAATATAAACCCTTTTAATTGAATGCTATTGTTTCCTGGAGTCTTTTATATATGACTCCCTTATTGCTACACAAACAAATTATTGGGGACTTGGCAGTCCATGTACCAGTGCAAGTTTATTAGCTCATAGATTTGTAAATGAGATGTCCTTTTCTATCACACATGACTGTCTGATTTTTCCCATTCAGATACAACCTTAGCCACCAACCCTAACGAAGACCCTCCCTGCCAGTTTGTTTGCAGCAGTCTCTCCTTTTAGAATCCCCATAGTATGCTGTAGTGATATTTCAATTGTATTTTAATAAATGAAGACTGTCTGAAGATCTGAGACTAAAACAGTCTCACTGGTCAGCCTTATGGACCAGGTTATGGTAACACTCATCTTTAATCCCAGCAACCACAATGACATGCAGCTTTAATCCCAGCAGTTACACCAGTTGCCATAGAAATCGAGTGGTGCATGCCTTTAATTCCAGCCCTAGAGAGGAATCAGGGAGACAGGTCTCAGAGACAGTCTCATTCTGAGATTCCTGGAGGCAAGATCGCCATTTTTGGACTGAAGTCAAGGTCATCTTTCTATCTGTTGTTTCATTGATTAAGTAATAAAGAAACTGCTTGGCCTCTGATAGCACAGAAAATTAGGTAGGAGGAGTAGACAGAACAGAATGCTGGGAGAAAGAAGCTGAGTCAGGTCAGTCGCCATGGTTCTCCCACTCCAGACAGACACAGGTTAAGATCTTCCCTGGTAAGCCACCTCGTGGGCTACACAGATTATTAGAAATGGGTTAGATCAATATGTAAGAGCTAGCCAATAAGAGGTTGAAACTAATGGGCCAAGCAGTGTTTAAAAGAATACAGTTTTCGTGTAATTATTTCGGGTATAAAGCTAGCCGTGTAGGTGGCCGGGTGGCGGGGACGCAGCTCCGCCACTCACAGCGCTGCTCACACTTCAACAAGATCTTCAGGTTGAACCCCAGTTTCTGACCCTGAGCTTTTATTAATAGTGCTTCAGTTTGAAGTCTCCAGGTGCATTTATTCAATATCTTTATATCGTAGCATATGATAACATCTCAATCATCTTAATCTAAGCTTCTATGTGATCCTTTTATTATTATACATAGCATTGTTTTCAGTTGAGGCTCATGTTTTATAAATTTAAAAAAAAAATCTGACAAAGTGATCATGGTTTCTTTTCTACTTTTTAAAGTGTGCTGTATTACCTAAAATGCCAGCAACTATATCAAAGTCAGACTGTTAATTTACTGACACATCTGCCTATTTATTACAGATGTCTTTAACTCTAACCTCTAACCTTTCCTCATATCACAGAATTGCTATAATAATTTAATAGTAGTTAAAATATTCAGACTTAATTGATAAAATATGTAAAAATAAAAATTCATATTTACAAACATTTGTAAATCAATTTGTTGAGAAAATGAACAACTTAAAATAACAATATTGGGACTGGAGAGAAGGCTCGGTAGTTAAGAGCTCTTTCAGAGGGACCAGACTTTGATATTTACATCAGCAACTGACAACACCTGTAACTCCAGCTGTATGGATTCAACATTGTTTTCTGGACTCTATAGGTATCTCACTCACATACACACATACCCCCTACAGACAGACAGACAGACAGACACACACACACACACACATACACACGTGTGTGCACAAAGGAGAACAAATCTTTTGAAAATAGCAATGTTGCTGGTAGGAAGAAAATTTCCCACAAAATAATAGCATATAAACATACTGAATTATATGTAAATGTATATTACATAATTTTGAACAGCTTTCTTGATTTTTATAAGTTAAAAGTCACAAAGCACTCCCTTAAAGTCACAATGAATTCCCTCCCCCACTTTGTCACAATGTACCCCTCCTTGGTCACAATTCAACCCCTTTAGTCACAATGCATCCTCCTGTAGACAGAATGCTCCCCCTTTCTCCAGAGTCAGGTCATAGTGATATGTTTGGGAAGGTCCCTTTGTTCACTCATATAAAATTATCAAAATCCCACCAAGAGAATGAAGAGACAAGCTGCAGACTAGAGAAAATGGTTGTGAATGGCATATTTGAAAAAAGGACTGTTGCCTAAACACACAAAGTTATCATAAAGCTGAATAGCAGCAGGGAAAGTATGTACCTGATGTCATTAAATATTTTCCTAAGAACATAATGGATAGCCTCACCTGTGAAGAGGGACTCCACGCCATGTTTTAGAAAGAAAATCAAACTAAATTGAGAAGGAGGAAGAGTTTTCCACTCCTCTGTTAGAATGATCAAGCTCCAGAGTCCTGACATGGACAGGAGATGGTGAGGCCATGGAGCAACAGGAACTCTCAATCTCTGCTGGGAAGTGCAAGAGGCTACAGTTACTTTAGAAGGAAGTTCAATGACATCACTTGAAATGAAACACTGTTACCATGCACTTCAGGAACTGAACTTCTTAGTACTCACAGAGGACTTGAAAATTATATCCACATAGAGCACACACACAGGTGTTTGTACACGGAGGCTAATGAAGAAACTTTTTAGGTGATTGGACAAATGGACTATAGTGGATCAGAGAAGGGACCATTTACACAGCTTTTAAAACAAAAACAAACGAGCTATAGCATTGAAAGACATAGGAGAAACTGAAATACTCATTACTAAGTGAAAGATGCCAGTCTGAAAGGGTTCCTTGTAGCTCCAAGTAGACAGCAGTCTGAAAAGGCGGAAGGAACAAGAATACTAGCCAGCAGCTGCTGCAGCTTCTAGAGACTAGTGAGAGGGGAGAGAACAAAGGAACGCAGAGGGTTTTTATTGACAATAAACATACTCTGCATGATAATCCGCAGTCATTACACATTTGTCCATACTCGGAATCACACCACCAACAGTACACCCTACCATGCACACTATAGATTTGGGATGATGATGCAGCAATGTGGGGTCACTGGTCACAAACACTCTGGAGGAGAAGGTAATGGCAAGAGGACCTAGGTACGATGGGGCTGATGGCATACAGGAAGTCCCTGGAGTTTAGATTCAATTCTTTGTAAACCTAAAACTGTTCCAAAAGATTGTCTTCAATTTAGAAATGAGAAGTCTTACACTAATGAGGAACAGAACCAGCACACGAGGTTACTGAATGCTTCCCTGCATTATGAACCACAGTTCGAACACCCGAAAACCCAACAGCAAAATAGCAGAAACAAAACACCATTCAATGACATCATAAAGTTACAGTTCATTTGCATAATATTTTAATATTACATTGATATCTGTTTGCTTAGTTTGCTATTCCCTGAAGGTTTACAACATAATTGTACTATATTATGCATTTATTTAAATTATATAGTGATTTGTCTACAAGAAGAGTTTCATAAGATACTTGTGAAAAAAAATCTAAGATTTAATATTTTAGATATAAAAGAAGAATGCTTGATTAGCTGTTTAAAATTTACTTAATGAATTTAACATTCATTTATGATAAAATATTAAATATTTTTAAATTACATAACAAAACACTATATAATTTCTGTCTTAGCTGAGAGCCAACATGTGCAGATGAATGGAAGCAATTCTTTGTAATTTCATAGGAACTATGAAGCTCTTCATAGCAACTGTCTTCCTAGGAAGGTAGTTCTATGCATTTTCACATCTTCAGTTCTGCTGAAGACTGGCCTGAGGTTGCTTTATTCTCCTATCTGATTCATCTAGGACTCCTTGTTTCTCTCCTGAGGATAAATATGTGTGTGTCTTAGGAAACTGAGCAAATGCCCGATGTAGAAGGATTATAACAACACTGGTGTTACTTTTTCCTTAATGATTCTATGAAATATTCTCCTGGTAGACCCATTGGATCCAGTAAAAAAAAAAAAATAGCCTAAAAGTTTCTCCAGAATTACAGCCTTTTGTTTCTTGTTGGGAAATCCAGCCTGATCTATATGATGATGTTGGCTTTGATGAAGTGATCGATTAGAGAGAGATTCTCGGATCAGCATTTTACCCAAGTGGAGAGAAGGAGGAGGGGGACAAGGAAGAAGAGCATGGTTGGTCCATAGAAAACCACGGTGTACATTTATCGTTTCCAGAGAGTGCAAATGGGCAAATGTGGGGTCACTGTGACTCCTGCTGCCTTCCTGGAGTTGCCTTTTAGTCTAGATGCCCAGATTAATTACAGGTTAAAAGTTACTTACTTTTTGTGCAGGGAGCTGGTTTCGGGCCAGTTTGTTCAAGCAACTAGGAGAAAATAAGGGTGTGAACAAGAGATTCCACTAGCATATTTCCATAAATAAAATATTTTTAACCTGGTTCTTTTCAATTTTAAGAATCATGCCAGTTTGAAGTATCTATGTTACTTTTTTCCTAATTATAATCAAGGTAGATGCTTTAATGAGAAAATGGTTGTGTGAAAAAAAATGCCATCACAGAGAACCTCGAAGAATTTATGCCAAATAGTTCTATGGAGTACATTACCTATTTCGGATGGTTTGGTATCTGAACTTCTATTTCACATTGGGAGCCAAGTCTGCTCAAGCTTAGCCTTCTGTATGTTTCCATGAGTTATAGCCATTTTGTTACACCTACGACTATTTTTCTAGACAAGAATTTATTTGGTCATGCTATATGGAATAGAACTCGGTATTTATCTGACCATATTAACTTTAGTACAGTTGGAAAAGTTGATCCTTACAATAATATTGGCCTACCTAAGGTGTCTAATCCTCAACTGTTGCATACATCACTTTCAAGCAAAATATATGTGCTTGAGTGCACAGAAAGACAGAAGACTGACTCTTCAGGAAATCGACTTTTTTTCTCATTGCCATTTTTTGTAAGGAAATTTCAGTTATATCCCTGGATCCATTGACAGTTAAACCATTGACACTTCACGGGATGCAAAACAGAAATTATTTAGAAGCCTAAATCAATTCTCTTCAGCCCCACTGCTAGCCTAAAGCCAAAATGAAATGTGATGGAGGAAGGTCATTGGTTAAAAAATAAAGAAACTGCTTGGCCCTCATAGATTAGAAGATAGGTGGGTGGAGTAAACAGAACAGAATGCTGGGAAGAAGAGGAAGTAAGCTTAGACTCGATAGCTCTCCTCTCTGGGGCAGACACGATGAAGCTCCGACCCAGGATGGACGTCGGCTAGAATCTTCCCGGTAAGTGCACCTTGGGGTGCTACACACATTATTAGAAATGGGCTAGTCCAGGTGCGAGAGTTAGCCGTGAAGAGGCTAGATATAATGGGCCAAGCAGTGTTTAAAAGAATACAGTTTGTGTGTTGTTATTTCTGGTGTAAAGCTAGCCTTGCGGGAGCCGGGAGGGACGAAAAGCAGGCCCACAGCTCCCACAACAGAAATGTTTATGGAATACTGACATCAAGTTTTGCCATTCTAATGTCTATCTCTATACCACGCAAGTTCTTCAGAAATGTATCAACTATCCACCTTACTCCCACTCTCCTTTCCTTCCACTCTCCATTTCCTCCACATATTTGTTTTGTTGTTTGTTTTCATTTGTATGTGTGTCTTGCTTGTACAGGTGTGTGTGTGTGTGTGTGTGTGTGAGAGAGAGAGAGAGAGAGAGAGAGAGAGAGAGAGAGAGAGAGCACGTGCATTGTAAATCTCATTAAGTTAATTTTGGAACGAGACAAGAAACAGGTGAAACAAAGAGCTTATCTCCCTGCTTTCAAGCAGCTTCCTAATAAGTCCCCTCGCCGTGGATGCCGAGTGCATTGCTAACACACACTATTTATTGTTACACTACCCTTCTTAAAGGTCTCGGAGAGCTTTCTCTTATATAGAGAGCTGAGCTCAAGTTCATGGCATAGAGCCTCCAAGATCTTTTTCTCCAAAATGTTGCTAGGATAGGAATCCAAATACTGGTATCAACAATGACCATATCCTGGCAACTGTAAAAATTACAGTTCTTAGGTTTCTCTTTCTGTGAAAAGACAATAAAAGTAGCTACTATAATAGACTCTTGGGAGGATGAAGGGTTATGGGGGGCTGGGCGGTGGTAGCGCACGCCTTTAATCCCAGCACTCGGAAGGCAGAGGCAAGTGGATCTTGTGAGTTCGAGGCCAGCCTGGGCTACAAGAGCTAGTTCCAGGACAGGTTCCAAAGCTACAGAGAAACCCTGTCTGGAAAAACAAAACAAAACAAACAAAAACAAAAACAAAAAACCCCAAGAGTTATGAGTGGAAAACAATGACAATTTCTAAGCTGTTTATCCATGCAGTACTGGCTATTGTTGCTGGACTTTATGCCCTTCCCTACTCTTTCCAATATGTCTGTAACAGGCTACTCGAGTTCTCATTATGTTAATTCCCACAGGATGCCATGCTGGCCTTTCTACCACCATAACAGGTGGATGTCTACTTAGCCAAATTCAACAGAAGGCAAATTTACCTCTGCAAATATGCAAACACTGCCTGACTGCTCCGCCCTTCTGACTGCCCTGCCTTCCTGATCGCCCTGCCCTTCTGACTGCCCCGCCCTCCTGACCGCCATACCTTCTGATGTTCCTGGCTGGGAAGCCCAGGAAAATTCTCACCACTTCACCTCCTTGAGAAGTTTTTGTTTTTAAAGATCTTAGCTCACTTCACTTCGGTATTCATTTATTGGCCTCTGTTACTGGACTTGGGATTTTCAGAAGCCCAAGACTATGACCTAATTCCAATTATCTGCAGCAGCTTGCACTATTACTGGCACAGAATACGCTATCAATAAATATTTGATAAGCTATGAATAAATAAATTAATAGATGAATGGTTTGGATGCTCATTCATCTGGCATTCTGTTAGGAAAAAACAAAAGAAGGAACTCCAGAGAAAGGGTTTTGAGGAGGGTAATGAACGGTGTGAGAGGCTGCACAGCAGATTACACTTTAACAAGCAGTTCAAACGTACACTGAGGCTTATGAAGATCAATGGTGGCCACAGACGTTTCATATCAAAGGCAGCACAGTCTTAAATGTGCGCATTGGCTAAGTGCCTACTCCCAAGTAATTTGAATTTGTATCTTGCTATATAGTATACATGATATGAGCTCTGCCTATATTAAAAATGTTCGATGCTTAAAAACACCTCAAAAATGCATGCTTGGAAATGTTTCTATGGGAAATCAAACAATTAACTATGAAATGAGCTCGTCTTTAGAGAACTCTTATGCAGCTACTGTCTTCAAGGGGAGAGTCACCCCAGCTTCACCCTGAGGCATAGATGCGTTTGCTGCTCCTGGAAGGTTACCATCTTCAAGAGAGATACAAAAATTCCCTACAGTCAAAACTAATTAAGATCATTGTTCTACCCAAGAAAGAACACAGTGTTCTTCAAACTATAGTCAATTTGTCTCTTCCCATAGAACACCCTCCCCCAACCATCTACTGTAAAATCTGTCACAATAAAACCTTGGCTATCAATGAGAGAACAAAAATATCCTGAGAGAACAAAAATATTGAATAAGAGATAAATAATGAAAGATAAAAGAAAAAAAAAAGGTAAAATTTGGTCAAAAGCCTATCTTCATTTTATTAGCAGGATCAAATTACTTAATCTGGATCATGAGCTTCAAAGAAATTAATTATTAAAATAAACAGGAAATGCAAATACTCAAAATTGATCATCTCTATGGGAAACAAATCTCTTATCAAAATTCATGTTGTCCTTATTTATTTCTTCCATTTTCTGACTTGGCCCATGCACATTTCCTGAGGAATGAGAAGATACTTTTCCACACAGTTTGAAGAGCTAAGAATTTCATTATCAAGTGAAAATTCTAAAAACACATCTTATCTTCTAGTCTAAGTAAATCCAAAATATAACAAGAAAGAAATCCCAAGTACACAGCTCAGTGAATTTCCATAAGTTATGCCTGCACCCATGGAGTATGTGATTGTTTAAACTGCCCAACAGTTTTCCTAATCAGGGGCAGCGTACAAGAGGCTGAGTTGTTTCAGATGCTTGCCGGTCTATGTCACCTGTTGACATTCATCAGTTCTTCTAGGTGCACAATGAAATCTTACTCATTCCCCCAATCATTAGTGAGATTAAAATATCTCACTCCCTTGTTAACAATGTGTGTCACTTTTTTTGTGAACATCCTATTGATGAACTTATGATTATTATCTATCTATCGAGGGGTCCACTTTTTCAAATCAATTTGCACTTCTTCACAAACTTCAGACAAAAGACCTCTACTGGATATGGGGATTGCAAACACATGATGGTCACTCCCTGCTACTGTGCCTAGGCTGCCCCTGTAGCTTGATGGATGCATCTCGTTGCTTTTTACCCACACTTTTCTGTCTGCTTATAGGGGAACTTGACTCATAAATGTGGTCAGTCCATGCCAAGGGTCAGCTACTGCAAGCGCAGATCAGCATAGATGTGGGGCCAAGGCAGCAGCTGTATCATCTCTCAGTCCTCAGAAATAAAATGCTGAAACATATTCACTAGAATTTTTCACAGCATCTTGGGAACAGAATCAGACTTGCATCGTGAATGTTTAGCTTTCCCCTCTGGTACTAACCCTAACCCTAACCCTCACCCTAACATTGGACAAGTCAAATCCAGCGCCTCACACACACATGGTGCTCTACCATGGACACCTCAGAAACAACCACAGGTTTTCTGTATTCTCTGGCTCATTTCCTAGTGCCACTGTTTGGGTTGCTTGTGTATTCATTTTTGCTTTGTTCTCTTTTCACAGAAGCTCAGTTCTCTAGTAAGTTACTTTTGCCTTGTCTTTATTTCCTACCTTACATTCAGAAAAGCTCACACTAGGACCTATTACCTCTTCAGCCTGTTGGTGGATTCTTCCAAGTTTTCAGTACACGTCTGTATACAGATTAACTTGGTAAAATTGTTAGTAGCAAGTATGGTTACTAGTTTCTAACTTTTCTAATTTGCTTCACTTTCGAGTTTTATAAAAAAAAAATCATCCCCACCCCCAAATGCTTCCACACAGACACTCCTCTGCGCATTCTCTATTCATAAACTGCCAGTGTTCTCTCACACAAAGTAACTTACACTTGCCATTGGAAACATCAGGACAGAGTAGCTGACATAAGATTGCTCGTGACAAATAAACATGCTGTCTTTGCTTCTCTTCTCTAAGATCTCAGCAACAAACACCACAGCAACCACCAGGACTCAGTGTTGCGGCACATGCAGCCAGCATCCTACTGGCAACCACTGCACTGCAGACAGTGAGCTCTAATCTACATCCAGAACAGTTGCTCCCCAAGGCTGAGGATAGAAGCAAAAACCCCATAGATCTTAAAGCTCTGCGATTGTACCAATAGCCAGCAGTGGCAGCCTGGTCTCTCATTTCAGAGAGAACAGTGTTGAAGGCAGAGAGAACTCTGCAACTCAAAAACAACTTACCAATGACTTGAGAGAACAGAACTATGTGTGTATGTGTGCACCAGGTGTGTGCACCCACTGTGCACATGTGGAGGCTGGAGGCCCCTTACACGTGTCTTCCTCTGTTGTGCTCCATCTTGTTTTTTGAGACAGGACCTCTCACTTAACCTAGAGCTCATGGGCTGACAAGACTGGCTGACCCCAGTTCCTACTGTCCTCAGCGTCCTAAGGCTGGGGTTTCAGGTGTGTCCTGCCACACTTGACGTCTTGTGTAGATGCTGGAGATGCACACACAGGTGGACATGCTTCCTCAGCAGGAGTTCTACTCACTGAGCTATCTCCCAGCTCTGACATGACAAGTGGTTTTAACAATTTTTATAGCATAAGTAACAACCTAGACAAAAGGGTACTGAAGTTAAGATGAGATGCACAGTTAAAGACAGTCTACCAGGCAATGTAGTGGATCAGAAGACAGGCATGTACTTGTGAATCAGCTCCTTTTTCATGTCCGCATCCCCAGAGTCTAGACTAGCTGGGTATAAAACAGGAGATCCAAAATAAATCTGTTTTTCCAGTGGTTGCGTCTACAACTTGCTTTGAAATGTGTAAGAAGAATGAAAAGATAGATTGGTGAAAAGCTACAGAAATGAATGCATAAAAAGGGATGAGAATTTTAAACAATATTACAAAATAGTAATGATAAAATTGATTAATATAGGCATTGGTTATATGGATGCTCACTCATGATAAAAAAAACTCTTCATATTTAAATGCAGGAGGGAAAGAATTTATTGAACTAATGAAAATTTAAGTGAAAATGGTGTCATTTTTTAAATGTGAGGCTTTGGGGTTTTTACAATTATTCCACAGTCAGGGCATATTAATCTAGAATAAGCCTAAAATGTATATTTTAACATAGCTCTGCTAGAATTATCTGACAGCTTCCCAAACCCATGAGAATACCCAGTCTGTATCTGCTGGAGGGAGGCAGGTTTGAAAGGAGTCGTTTGGAACCCAGCTATGAACTGGTTTTAAAAAATCCTCTTTTAAGTAGGTAATTATTTACCTCAATTCAAACTTCTGAAATTCTTGTGTTAATTTTATTTTGAGATGCTCATATCACAGAGGAACAATTTCTGTGTGTAAACATGTCATCTTAACAACTTTACCCTTGAGATGAAAGGGAAAAGACAGTACAGATATATAGTATATTCAAGATGAGATACTGTTTTTTCTCACAGTTCCATGGCTGAGCAAACTGAAACCCCACCTGCCTGCCTCTCAGGGTCAGCTGAGGGCCTGTTCTCTGGATTGCCAACATCACTTGTTCTTACTCTGAACCCTCATGCCAAAGAACAAGAAAAAAAGAAGAATAATTACTTTTAATTCTTATACTCCTAGGGCTTCAACATTTTTTTAAAAAAACTGCAGACAGATTTTATTACTTTCTTATATATTTTTATTTTAAATATTTTTATTTGTAAAATTATCATGCAAGTTATTAGATATTACAGCATTTTAAATGGTTTGGATACATCAATTAAAAAAAACTTAAGAATAGAAATGTATTGTATCTGGAACAAAGGTCAGACATTAGGGCATGCTTTGGGAAAATATCATAAAAGAGAAAAATCTATAGTTTTTGAAAAGTAGTTTACAGGCTCTGAAAAAGGTAAAGAGAAAGGAGGAAGGGGAGAAGGAGAGGGAGAGAGGGAGAAGGGAGGAGAGGAGAGGAGACAACAGGGAGACAGAAAGGGAGGAAGGCAGGGAGAAGTGGTAAAGGATTAGAGGGAGTGGGGAAGGAGGAAGGAGAGAAAGAGGGAGGGAGGGAGAGAGGGAGGGAGGACCTACTGTAGAAAGAACTGCACAAGTCACAACATACACTATTTTATATGTAATGCGCACGCGCACACACACACACACACACACACACACACCCTCAGGAAAGATTCTACAGGTTCTTCCCCTAGAAAGATCAAGTAACTGGACTATTCATTCATCCAAGGTCACACAGTTAGCAAATGAAACATAGGCCAGGGAACCCAGGCTTCCCACTTGTTCATCAGTTGGCTGTGTGGCTCTTCTCTGAGCCAGGTCAAGTACACAAACTTGCATCTTACATAGTATTATGCCTTTCCTGGAATTAGGCAATCAATTTGTGTCAGATCTCTCTGGTAGATAGGCCAGATATACGAAACAGATAAACAAAATCGGATGCTGGCACACAGTATCTTGAAGATAAATATGTATCAGTTCCTTGTGGAAAGCAGAAATTCATAGAATATCTTCTGAATTTTCACAAAGAGAAGAGAGAGCAAGAAGGTGAACAAGACTTCTCGCACTGACAACACAGACACCACCAAAGAAAACTTATACAGATTGTTACTTAGCATCTTTCTACTGAAACTTGGGATTTCAAGACAAACTAATTTAAAAAAAAATAAAATCTGTTACCCCAGAGCTCAGAATAATGTCTTCCAATGGTAGATAACCCAATTTTACTCCAGACGAAGTTTAGTCTGTCTAGAACAGAGGATGGACTATTTTAGGTCCCAGTCTTTGTGAGTTTTGTTTTATTTTGTTAAGTGGTGTAAACCCTGGGAATCTATTGTTGTAGATTTTTCTCTTAAAGAGATTAGAATGCACATAATTTTCCTGGTGAGAAGAGTGGAAAAAATGTGCATCAGATGGCAGACCAACAAAGTTGAAGATGATGATGGACCAGGGGCAGAGCAGATGTACACAAAGGAACAGCTTGGTATCTGTTTTCACATAAAAAGCAAACAAGGGCCCATATTTTTTCCAGAGAGTTTGGTTAAGATTGTTTCTGTTGGATACTTTTCAAAACAGATGCTATCAACTGCAAGGGATGTAACTTCCCACCGAACACCCTAATACGCTTGAGTTGTAAAATTAACTCTTCTGCAAGTCCTTGGCTTGACCTTTATAAACTTACGAAGTAGGAGCCAATTAAACAGTATAGAGTCTCTGCTAAAAATAATCGCCTTGGCTAAGGAGTAATTGATTGCAGCCATAGTAGATTCTGATGGTAATTAGATACCTAGAGGTCCAGCTGTCAATTAACTCCAGTCCTTCGTAGCGGTAATAAAACCATCTATCTTATCTTTTCCTTTGCTACTTAAGAAGAAATGATCTAAAAATTGCATCTTTACAATCAAGTTAAGGGGCTTGGAGTGTAGGTCGGGGATGGAGGGCTTCCTCGCATGCGTGTGGCCCTGGGTTCAAGTGCTTATCCCAAAGGGGTGCAGGATTCAAGTTAAAGAATTGACCAACACTTTCCCAATTTTACAGCATACAGAAATGAATATTTCTGTGTCAGGAGGCTGCTCTTTGTTCTGGTGTTTTGGGGGGTGTCTAAGAGACTTTGGTGTGCTCCTTAAAAGAACATACATCTTGTAGACATTGCCTGGAATATTTTGACCACCTAGCAACACAGTGATGCTGAAGTTGGTGTTGCTATTTTATTGCTGCCTTATGATTCCTTCATTATGTCTGTTTTTCTTCCTACATTTTACGCCATTGAGTGTTAGCTGCATATGTATTTATAATTGCTCTGTTTTCCCAGTGGACTGATAATGTTTCACCACAAAATGTTCTTTGTCTCTGGAAAGCTTTGCTTCGCATCTCTGATATCACGTCTCTGCTATGCTTCTGTCCCCAATCATACAGGACATTTTCCCCATTCATTTCACTTTAAGTTTGTATGTGTCCTTACATCAAAGTTAGTTTCCTTTGATTTTTAATGTCATTTTTGCACACATATATAGTTATACTTGGTTCCCATCCCTCCCCCTATCCCACTATCCTCCAAGCTCAGTTTCTTAGCTATGTATTATTGGGGTCTAGCTTTGTTTTACGTATTGCTTATGTCCCTTCTGCCACCAGATGTCTTTAAATCGAATAGCTTAATCAATTAAAATGCAAACTCTTTATTAATGAGGAAGTGTTTACTGTCGGCATTTTTGCTGATTGTCTCCCTGTTTGCGTGTGTTTTCCATATATATTTGATATATATAGGAAACTGTCATGGATACTCAGTCCCTTTACATTTTAACAAACCATTGTAGATAATTAGTTGCATTGATGAGCATCCGCAGATGGGAGAAACATCAGTCTTGGGTGTAAAGAAACACCGTTTCTAGAAAGGTTTTTGAAAAGGAGGCAAAGCTGTAGGGGACTTTGCTAAGCCCCAGAATTCCCAGTTCACGGAGGTAGCTCCCCTGCAAAAGAGTTATCCTGCCCCACCTCACCTTCACCCACCCTGATCTTCATGGAACGTCTGTGATTCAAAGATGGTGATTGTGGGAAGGTTCAGTTCCAACAGGCACTTCTGCTACCGGCTGTTCTAAAGGTCTTGCTCAGCAGCCAAAAGAGCTCTGAACCAGAAGATTTTTACCTTGGATTCTAGTCATTTCATCTTCAGACAGACTGTGTCAATAGGATGGATGAGTAGTTTTAAGGTGTGTGTGTGTGTTTCTTGTGTTTTGTTTGGTTTTTGCCTGTTTGTTTTGTAAAGAGAGAGAAAGAAAGGCGCGGAGTTCAGCTGGTTGGGAAGGTAGGAAGGATCTGGGAGGAGTTGTGGGGGAATGATCAAAATATATGAATTTTTTTCAATAATAGAAAAGGAAACAAAAAATAAGCTGAGTCATTGCAATAGAAACTACCAAGCTGGAAAATGGAAACATGACTTCATCATTCAATTTTTCTATACTTCACTCCTGGCTATGGCGCTCAGCCAAGGAACCACTCTGGCCAAGGCTGGTCTCAGTTAAGCTAATTTTCTTTTTATAAAAGAGGAATATAACTGGTACTTTCTCCTCCTATGAGACTTGTTCAAACCTAAAAAGAAGAAGATGAAATCACATGGCTATTCCAGCAATGCTGTTCACAAAAAATTTAGACTTGGGGGTCAAATGGGGGAGCCTTTGCCTTGTGGCAGGCTTTCAAATGAGTGCATGGGTCACTCTATACTATGTAACGGGTTCAAGCTTATTGATATTGGGGAATCACTTATAAGTTCCACCCAAAATAAGGGGAAATTTACTAGTATTATTCCATTCCCACCCACTGGGACTCAGAAACAGCAAAGGTAGGAACTCACACATTATCATGGGTTAAAAAATCCTTGTCATCCTTGGTTGATTCTTCCTCATTAAATAGCATGTCACAAACTTCCCTTGACCTCTTTTCATTTTCAGAGTACATGAATTCTAGAGAATTGTAAGCAAAATCATTACTATTGTGAAAGTTTAGAATCAGACCCTTGTTAATAAGTGAATTAGAGCATAAATTTTGTACACAAGTGAAGAAATGCCATGGCAGCATTCATTCTTCTTCAAAATCTATTCATTCAAAAAAGTCATGGGAACTTTATTATTTTCTATTCATACACACACACACACACACACACACACACACACACAAGAATTTAAATGAAATTGCATCCCAAGAGCCCTTGACTACCTAACAAAATCCCTAGTACCAGGCATGAGAAGCCTCTTGGCTTGTTGCTCAGAGGACTCCTAATGTTTTCTGCAGTGGGATAATCTTTTTTTACACTGTGAAGATGTGGCATTTTGACTGGTTTAATAAAAAGCTAAAAGGCCAATAGCTAGACAGAATATTGGCGGCAGAGAGGGTGCTGGGAAGAAGAAGGAAGAGATGTCAGGAGACACCGAGCAAGCAGGATGGGCACTGCAGAGATGAGGTAGAAGCCATGAGGTAGAAAGTAAATTCATAGAAATAGGTTGACTTACGTTATAAGAGCTAGTTAGAAACAAGCCTAAGCTATCGGCCAAGCTTTCATAATTAATAAGAAGTCTCCATGTTGTGATCTGGGAACTGGCTGGCAGGATAGAGAAAGACCCACAAGGATATCCACCAGGAAGGAAAAGAACTTTGGTACTGCACACCTAGTCAACAACTGTAGAGTGACGTCATAGATTTCAGGAGACCCTTCTACTGCCACGTTCCTAAATGAGTATTAATTCCTAACTTTACTCTAAACACTTTTACTCATAGATATGTGTGACTTTCATTCCCCATCTACAACCCAACTCCTATACTACAGCTTAGAGATCATCATCGGAGAGGGTTTGGGAAGACTATGAAAGCCAGAGGCATCTGTTGTATGACTGTGTCTTACAGAAATGACTTGATCTACACCCATGAAATCTCAGAGAGCTAAACAATGACAATACCAGTTGATATGTCAACACTTGACAGAAGGGGAGTTACTATATATATATATATATATATATATGTATATATATGAAGAGGCCATGAATTTGAGAAAAGACACGAGAGAGCTTAGAGGGGGCAGAAGGAGAGGGGGAAATGATGTAATTTTAATTAAAAATAAAATAAAATTTAAAAATAATATCTACTTATTTCCTTTTAAAATCTATTTTTTTCAATAAACACACAGTTCTTTAAGTCAGATATAACTATCAAATTTCCTCACTATGTATCAATATCTAATTAGAAAAACAGTGAGAAAAATAGCATGAACTGACTACTTCTGGCAGAGTCCTAACAGTGTAACTATTCTTACAACATGATGAAAAGCTAGAGAAAGGCAAGATTGGTTCATCAATAAAGCTTATTGAAGAGTGTGAAGAAGAGGAAAAATATTCCTCTCTGCACAGCACATTCTTGTAGTTTAAAAATAGACAAAGGCATGATTAGCAATCTAACCCTCTCATTGATAGCTGGAGAAAGAGAAGAAAGAGACAGCCTCGTGTAAGCCTTACATTCACAGAGAAGGTGCATTTCCACACAACAGATGCCTGGGATGTCTCTGTGTTAGAGTCATTAGTGGTGATTATCTGATCACTGATTATTCTTTAACACTAATTGCATCAACCTCCTCCATCATTTTCCCAGAATCAATCTGACATTCTTATTCATTGGAAATCATGGTTAATTTTTACCTTGAGAATTATTTCTCGAATTTCTAGAATTGCTGCTGGAATCACTGAATATCATCTGCATATCACACACTAAGAATTGCAGTTGTGAGGTGATGAGAGAAATGTCACTGTTCATAATAGATCTTCCATCTATTCCAGCGGGTATGGGTGATGTGGTATAATCAATTAAATCAGATTACAGAGCTTCCCAGAGGACCATTCCTCTTCCAAAGGATTCTTGGTGATCTCAGAAAGTCCTGCATCTTCAGAGTGTCAGAAACTTCGCATGCATCTCCAGTTACTTGGTAAGAGTTAAGGATCTACACAAACCCTGTCGCCCTGAATTGGGAAGTCACAAACATATATGTGAGTAGACTCCTTTCTACATTAAACTGAAACATGAAGAGGACACCGTTAGCTTCTACAGTATGTAAAAGAGAAACAAAACACAGGAGATGTGACAAGCCAGCTTGGGAATCTAAGGACCCTGAAAAAATTCTACAAACTCTCTACAAAATATGAAAGACTTTTCCCACATCGAATAATTTTTAAATTTCTGTTTGGATAAGAGAGAAAAAACTATCCCAAGTATATAAAATTATATAACTATCTCAAGCAAGAGAAAGCTAGTAATAATAAAAGTCACCTTTCTAAGATGGATTTACTGAAAGAAAAGTCTTTTAGCTGTATGCTTGCAAGTCTCAGTAAGATTAAAAGTTAGTATTACTCCTTCAAAATATAGCGAAGCATCTGTGATTTGAATAAGAAATGTCCCCCACAGTTTCACATATTAAAACATTTTGACCCTAGTTGGTGGTGCTATTGGAGAAGATTCTGGAATCTTTAGGTGGTACAGCCTTGATGGAAGAAGTGTGTCACTGGGAGGAGGGGGACTAGGCTTTGGGGGTTTATAGCCTGGCTCAGATTCCTGCCTGTTTCACCCCTCTCTTCCTCTTTCCTCCCCTCTCTCTATTTAGTATAAAACAGGGGCAAGTATTTAAATTTCTTTTCAAATCTTTGAAAACGAATCCTCATTATCTGTTCTTGGATATACATCTTTGAAATCATTAAGAAGAATTTCTAATAAATTTGGCTAAGCTCTTTGTTGAAATTTTACAATTGCTACTTAGCAGTTTTGAAAGTCAAATGTATATCTAAATGACATGGAGAATGTAGGAGGACAATAAAATATCAATGATGATAACCTTCATCCCAAATATTCTAAATTTCTTCTTGTGACTTGTATTTATGTCTCTTCTTTTTCCTCCTCTTCCATCTTTTTCAACTTTGTACCAGATACATTTTTTCTGTTTTAACTAACCTGCATGCGATCACATATTTAACATTAAAACAACTCAGGCTATTCTGTATTTAACTGAAGTATTGACATACTGGTCTTATTGCTAAGACAGATCCAAACCCAGGATTGGATGACAGAATTCATAATAACCAATTTAGGGTAGATTGTGGACATGGGACAGTTGTTACATTCTCTTACATTTATAAGATTTACATAACATTTTCTTTAGACTTGGCAATTATATAATAGAATTAATACATCTTCACATCTTAAAATGTGTCATTAAACACTTGAGATTTCTAATTTCCCAGATCTTTGAAGATGAAATATTATGAAGTCTTGCATGTTTTGCCTATACTCCATGTATAAATTAAACATAGCAAGCTATTCAACGAGACAAGAATCATTGGCCCCACATTGCAATTCTGAAGAGAAAGAGCGAGCTGCAAAACACTGCATGTCTGAATTTGCACGCATATGCACCTGGCTCATTGACCTCCACATACTCCTATACACAAAAGTGCCATAGAACAAACCACAACAACAGACGCGCTCTGTAAAATCAGATACAAGGGTCTGTTGCTAAGGTGTCAATGCACTCCCATTGATGAGTCTACTAGTTATGGTTTGATGTATATTTTAATATCAGCATCAACAGTAATGGGTTTTCCCAGTAGACACTGGGCAGGTTGTTTATCAAGGGTTTTAGGCTTTCATTGAAATGTTATAATTTCTTTTTGTAGATATCTAGAAATCTTTCAAGCTATGCCCCCAAAGATTTCCGCAAGAACGTAAGAACGTAGGCAGAATTCATCCACTACAAGCCCCACTATGTTTCTGTTCATTTTTTTGCACTTTTGTCTGTCAGCTTAAATCTGGACCCTTAGCTGAACTACCGTAAAGATTTTTAGAATCGCTTAAATGCCCCATTTAAATATGGAGCTGGGATTATTTTTTAACCTTTAACTTTCTTTTTATTTATTGTGTCTTTTATGTCTTGATCCCATTCTTTTCTCGTCCCTGCATATCTTCCCTCTGCCCTTGCAGCACTAACCCCCATCCCAGATAATTTAAGAGAAAAAAAAAAAGAACAAAAATCTCATCACAGAAGCTGTAGTGTGACCTGGTGCATGATACAATAAACTTTTTTGTCCCTATATCTTTACTTGCAAGTGTTGATTGCAAAGAGTCATTGGTTTGGTTCGAGGCTTCTAGTTTCTGCTACACTAGCGATGCTGGACCCTCACTGGGACTCCTCTGGTTATCCTGCTGTTGGTCTGTGGTGTGGAGATCCTGCAGCTTTGGATCTGCAGGACCAGTCTTTTCATGTGCTCCAGCAGATCACAGATGGGATGGATATTGGGGTGGGTCAACCCATAACCCTGGTTCTGGGCCTGGATGGTTGCAGAGTTGTCACCCTGTCCATTCTCTCTTGTCCTCACCACCAGGGCTAGCTCTCCTGCTCTTATGACCCCAGCCCAGGGACAGCTCTCCCACCTGCCTCAGACACTGATGGGTGCTTGGGGGGTAGTCTTGGGGAGAAGTCTCTCTCCCATTCATGCTGTCACATGACGGATGAGTAATGGTTACAACTCTCTCATGCTCACAGTATCAGAGCTGGTTTTCCCACACCTCTGCCAATGGGGTTGGTTCTATTGTGTTGCCCATACTAGGTGCAAGGCCTGCTCTCCGGCTCTCCGGAGTGTTGCAGCTGGTGGCAGGCATAGGCAATTCTCCTGCCCTTCTATCCTCAGGGACAGCTATCCTGTTGTAATAGGAGCGACAGGGCTGCGTCCCCGGCACCCGGCCACCCACATGGCTAGCTTATGCCCCAAAATAACAACACACAAACTGTATTCATTTAAACACTGCTTGGCCCATTTCTATCTAGCCTCTTCTCGGCTAACTCTTGCACCTAGACTAGCCCATTTCTTATAATCTGTGTAGCCCACGAGGTGGCTTACATTTTTTTTTTGGAAATGAAGGTAAATTTATTGAAACTGGTTTTGGGACAGGGTAGTGGACAACTGGGGTTTCCCACAAACATCTGTGGGAAGGAGCTAGCGCCCAGCTGGGTGGGAGCGGGTGCCAAGCCACAGACCCTATCTGAGGCCCAGCTTTTTCTTTTCCTTCTGCTTCTTGCGGACCACATCCAGGTTCTGGTCCTTCTACATGCTTTTGCGAAGTTTGATGGGGCATGAGCCCATGTACTTCCCGTTCATCTCACGCATGGCTCGCACATAGTCACTGGGTAGTAATAGGAGCAGCGGGGCTGCATCCCCAGCACCCCGGCCACCTGCTAGCTTATGCCCTGAAATAATAACACACAAACTGTATTCATTTAAACACTGCTTGGCCCATTTCTATCTAGCCTCTTCTTGGCTAACTCTCACACCTGGACTAGCCCATTTCTAGTGTAGCCCATGAGGTGGCTTACCAGGGAGATTCTAGCCTACGTCCATCCTGGGTCGGAGCTTCATCACGTGTGCCTCAGAGAGCAGAGCTCTTGCGTCCGCCCTGGAGATGGGAGCATGGCGTCTCTCCCCAGAGAGCAGAGCTGTCGAGTCTGAGCTCACTTCCTCTTCCTCCCAGCATTCTGTTCTGTTTACTCCACCCACCTATGTTTTAACCTATAAGGGCCAAGCAGTTTCTTTATTGCTTAACCAATGAAATCAACAGATTGATATATGACACTCCTACATCAACCTGCCTTAGGCATTGTTGGGCAGAGGGTGGGGGAGGAGGGCTTCTCTCCCGGACCCATGCTGCTACATAATAGATGAGGAATAGAGACAGCCCTCTCATGCTCACAGCTTCAGGGCTGGCTCAACCACACCTCCACCACCATGAACTGGCTCTTTTGTGCTGCCCAGGCGAGTTATAGTATCTACTCTCCCAAGTGTTGCAGCAGGTGGTAGGCAGGGACAGCTCTTGGAGCTGGGACTTTTTAAAGCATAGAACAGCTATGCAATGACAAGGACAAAATCATCTATTTGATGTACGTCTAGAAACAAATATGCAAAAATAAATTACTTGCATCATATATGTACCAACTGTCCAACTGGCTGGTCTTGTGTCTACCTTTTACCTTTAGTGTTTCTTAAGTTCCTTAAGATGAAATATCTTTGTGTTAAAAATGAATCTAAATCAATATTGTGAAAAATGTTGAGGTTGTTTGCATATATGCAAATGATCAACTAGTTTTTAAAAGTGAATAAAACAAAAACAAAAAAACAAAAAGCCCTGTCCCTGAAGTATAGCCTGTGAACAGCAGGAAGAAGACAGTGAAAGTCAGAGTCTTCAGTCAGCACGGGTCAGAGGTTCTGAGAGTACCTGTGTATACCAAGTTCCACAGATGCTGGAGTCTCCTATTAAATGGCCTCACACTCTATGATGTACTATGAATCATCTTGGATGATTTTATGATCTACTACAATATAATTGCTATACTATATTATCTAGTGATAGTACCATAAATGTATGTGTCTGATACAGGTGTACATTTTCTGATTGTTTTCAGTCCACGGTAGGCAGAACTCATGGAGAGGGAGAGATACCAGTATTTATTTGTTATTTACACCCCTTCTTCCACATAATGAAGAGTTAATGTTGTTTGCAAGAGGTCAAAAGAGGATAAACAAGAAGATGTCCTTGGAGAGCAGAGGTGAACTTGGCATCATCCACTACAACGCTTTCATGATGTGCGATTTCCCTGTGTCCCTGTGAATACCTGCCGCTCTTAACTACTGCAGGGAGTTGAGAGTCAAGGAGATGTTAAATACTGGCAGGATTATGGAAGTAGTAACTGCGCTGGGATGAAAATCAAACTGGCATTGATACTTGACATCACTTGAACTCGCCTTTTCTCTTTACCTCCCGGTTGGAAGGCTGGAAAACAATGGCTAATGAATTCTTTTTTTCTCAGTGTTGGTCTGCAAGTACTCCTGGGAAGAAATAAAGGCTTCGGGCTTCTCGGAGGCTTTCAGGTGGAACAAAGGGAAGAAAGGGACTATTCTCTACTTTGGAATCACAACACATACTTAATAGCTGGCAGTGGCCACACATTTCACAGCAAAGGGCTCTGGGCATACAGTCACTGCACACAGACAGATCCTTCAGCAAAGGCTCATAGGGAAGCCAGCCCCGGACCCAGATATCCCAAAATGACAGCCGAACTTCATAAGGCAGTCATGACATCTTAATAATAATTTAATAAAAGTCATACAATCACATTGTATAAATATGGCATATTAGATTGTAAGTGTGCCTATATACTGCCATGTAACTTGTTTTTAAACCTGCCAAGTGGGAGTTAGAAATAAGCTTGTGAGAAACTTGAGCAATTTTAGGTTTCAATGATGATGATGATGATGATGATGACAATGATGATGATGATGATGATACCCTCTGCATGTATAGAGTTTAGCACATTATCAATGTGTGGTTTCATAATCACAGCACAGCAGTTGTGGGCATAAAGATCCAGACTTTGCCATCCAACCAGGTACTTTGTTTTTCTCTTTAGTGTGGAGAACATTCTAAACAAAGTGTTTCAATGCTAGCCAGCACCCTTTCAAAACAAGAAGAGAGCTAGCTTAAACCCAGCAATCCTACAAAAACATTTCAAATCACTAGCAAATTGCCAAGGGAGCTACCCAGACAACTTAGAGGAGATGATGGCAGAACCCAGGGCCACTGCTCCTTAACAAGCAGCTTGAAGGGTCAGCCATGATAATATGCTTTAAATGATTGGAGGTCACATGAGTAACGTGATTTTTAAAATGCTAATGGGAAAATGGGAAGCGGGTGTATGTAACCATGAGAACTGACTGACCAGTTGCATAGTGTTCCTAGGCAAATGATCCTCCAAAAATCGAAACCACACCCCATGAAGCTATGCCCATCTAGGACACGTATCAAAGAAGCAGAAAGGGGCTCTCTTCTGGCAGTCCCACTGCAGAGTTCTGCTTTCTGCACAGTAAGTGAAAGACTGGCCCACTAACGTCCCAGGGGAAGACGTAGCATAGGACCCTGAATGATGGACTGGTGGTTTTAAGATCCTTCCTCTTCACTGAGCTATCTATCAGAACTGCAGACTGACTTTCCATAAATAATCTCCTTTTAATTTTACACTTCCTGTAATTTTCAGATCCCAAATCTAGAAGAGACTGGGACTAGAATCAAATCTTTTCATTAAGTCATTTGTTAACTCTTTATAAAAGCACCTGATGCTTTTATTTAAAAAAAAAAGTCTTAAGTTCAGGCAATAGCAGTAGAATAATAGGATGGTGTTGTAGTTTGGACCCTGAAGCCTGTCAAATTCCTAGTCTGTTGAAGGGCCAGCCACCAGTCTGTAGCACTACTGAGAGATGGTGGAACATCAAAGGTGGGGCTTGATGGAAGAAAACTGGGTCACTGGACCCTGGGATCAGGACCCCAGCCCCTTTTCTTCCTCAGGGATTGTCAAGCACCCCAGTGAGCTGAATGACTCTATTTCATCACCTGCTCCATGCCGGACAGCTCCACCTCTGCAGAGGCAAAAAACGGACCTAATGAAATCTCTGAAGTCAAAATAAAATTTTCTTTCTTTTATATTGATTTTACCAAGTATTTTGTGAAAGTAATGGAAATCTGACTGTCAAAAATAATGAAATAAAGGGCCTGATTGGGGAATATAAATTCAAAGAGAATATACCTGAAATATAAAAGGACTCACGAAAAAATAAACACCTCATCTCAGGACACTACCCTCCTCATCTCAGGACACTGCCCTCCTCTTTGACTAATTAACCATTGCCATCCATGCCCTGCAAAGCAAAACTATCAGCTTCATTTCACAGAACATAAGAGAACAGATTCAAGAGATAGTCTCCCCAGAGCCACAAGCTCCTCTGGAGAGGAGCCTACACTCAAGCTCAGACCCACCTGACAGGCATCCGAGTTCCAAGTCTCCATGCTGAACCACGACCCATGTACACAGCTTACTTGGTCTTCCCCCAAAATCAAAAAACTTAAACATGATCTACTGTTCCCTTATCTTAGAGTCACCTACACATGGTGCCTACAGGTTGTGAATCCCATGTCAAGAGGAAAAGTTAGGAAGAAAGGCTTGCATTTGATGCTATAATGGGCAGGTGATTCTCTTTCAGTGGATTCTTATTTAAATCTCACAGAAAAAAAAAGTTGAGTTCTCAGATAAAGAAATTGAGATTCCAAGGTTAAATTACCGGCTGAATTTCATGCTTCTCAGAGGTCGGATAACTGGAATTTCACATGAGGAAAACCACTTCTCCATACTGCCACCTACATTCCATTCTAAATTTATTTATTTATTCTCTCTCTCTCTGTCTCGTGTGTGTGTGAACGCATGTACACACACACACGTCTTGATAGACTTGTGGGGGGTCAGAGGTCAATAGCATTTGAACTCATATCATAACGTTCTGTGGCAAGCAGATTTACCCTCTGAGCCATCTTACTGGCCCTACACATTTTTTAAATTAATAAAATACTACAGCCAGTGAGCTGTCTCAGTGCATGAAGGAGTTTGTCACTAAGCCTGATGACCTGAGTTCGATTCCCAAGACCCCCATGTCAGAAAGGGGTAGTCAACATTCATAAGTTGTCCTCTGACCTCTCTCTACACAAACATCATGGTATAGACTGTCCTTCCAAGACACACAGACTAACATTCGCACATAAAATAAATAATATGATAAACAGGGAGAGCTTGAATCTTTTGAACATTGTAGAAATACTGGCTCCAGCCATATTTACAAAATGACAAACATATCAAAATCACCAACCCTGTTAGAATGCTCTCAGGCTGCTAAGGAAAACTGAATGATAGGAACAAATCCACACACAAAAAAAGAATAAAAGAGAGACTTCCACTGAATTAGTTCCTGTTCATTTTCTGCAGAAGTCAGAAACAAACCTCACCAAGTTACTAGCTGGTAACACATTTTTCTAAATAAATATATTTCAAATCAAAGTACTACCCCCTGGGCAATACTTAAAACTTTTATGATTGATGGCTACAATGATTTATGCAAATATAGCCAAAGTTCTCATCACACTGAGTTTTGCACACTGTAAGCCATTCTAATCAGTAGATTCATTACAATATGTTTTGTATCAGTAATTATGAAACTGCCACCGTATTAGTACATTTCATTATATTTTCGAGCACTAGCCTCTCAGGTTATTAAATTAGACACACTGCCACTGGGGAATCTGGCAATTTATCCCAATTAACAATGACAAAGAGAGATAAAGGGAAATATTGTTTCATGGTCCAAACACATTCCAAGAGTAATGCCTTCAAAGATCTACTTCCGTGGAAAATACTCATGAAATCACACACACAAACACACACACACACACACACACACACACACACACACACACACACACACAGCTCTACTTTCACCCAATAGTATGTATAAAGCAGGCTCAATAAAAGAGTTACACAAAATTGCTCTTTTTTCTCTCTTTGTCCTGCGGATGCTATTTTAACACAATTGCCACCAAAATGATCATTGAAGGAAATATTATCAGTTGCATGTGGTCTCTGACAAAATCAATAAGCTTCTTAAAGAGCAGCTCTAGAGAAATAGGTTATGCACATTTTTGCCATGGCAGTTCAATGATGCTTGAAACAAGGTCCCCATATATATTCTCTACACAGGTATGTCTAGGTAGCAGTTAGTGACTCCAGAAGCAGGTTTTTATCAGTGAAGTTTCTGCTATTGTACGTACATCTCAGACTAAGGGGTTAAGACATGCTGCATAAATACATTGATTTGCTTAAAGCACTTAGGCTACAAACAGACTCTCTTCTCTGGGTCCTTCTGCCAATAAAGAAGGGTAAGGACTGAGGAGACAGTCATGCTTTTAGAGAGAGTTTTAAAACTATATCCAAATGTCATAAGTCTCAAAATGAGTTTTAAAAGAAAAAAATCAGAAAAATTACCTCTAAACTTTTCTTCTCTCCATACTTTTCAATGTAGTGTGTCTTTCTAGGAATCTTAACAAAACAGATGTGAGCAAGATTAGAAGTGAGGGATTGTAGTAGGTGGCTGCTTGTTCATTCCGGCCACCCAGAACTAAAATAACAACACAGAAACTGTATTAATTAAATCACTGTTTGGCCCATTTTGTCTAGCTTCTTATTGACTGACTCTTACATATTAATTTAACCCATTTCTATTAATCTGTGTATCACCATATGGCTGTGGCTTACCCGCTAAGGTTCTGTCTGACTCCAGCAGAGCTACATGGCTTCTCTCTGACACCGCCCTTCTTTTTCCCAGCATTCAGTTTAGTTTTTCTGGCCTAGCTCTGTTCTACCCTATCAGGAAAGCCAGTTTTCTTTATTCATTAACCAGTCATATTCACAGCATACAAAGGGGAACCCCACATCAAGGGATTACAAGTTATGGGATTCGTTATACATTCCTCTAGAAATTATTATTATGGTAGCTAACAATTTCCACGGATGCAAAAAGCTAGGTGCTGAGACTTTTTCCAAATTCTCAGTACACATGTGATAGTCAGGACACAAGCACAGGCAGTGTGGTCCCAGGGTCTCTGCTCTAAAGACAAGAGTTGCTTAGCCCAGCCCAGAGGATGCTGTATGTTTGCATTTACACTTGCTTGCCCGCCTCTCTCTCTCCCTGCTGGCCAGACCCTCCTTCAGAGAAGGATACACTTGCCTATGGAACTGCTAACAAATGTCAGGTTCCTATGATGACAAGTACTGGTGTCTGGCGTGTGGCCGGTCCTGGGTGAACACATAGAGGAATGAGTAGATGTGACCATCTCTGAGCAGATCAAACGTTCAGGTGGCCATCTTCGCCACTGAGGCACAGACATTGTTGATACATAAAACAGGACTGGGGAGAAAGAAGCCACCAAGAAACGAAGGTCAGAGAAGGCAGGAACTGGGCTTTACTGATCCGTTCAGCTGATAATCACGCAGCACCTCAATAACTGCTTAATCATTAAGCAATGTAAATGCAAGGCAAAGGCTGTTCTGGAAGAAAATAATTTGGCTAGAAGTCACCAAATAAATGCAGTACCATTGAGTCAATGTACAAAAGGAGGGGGACTCAGAAATGAATCAACTCTGTGGGTTTCAGTTAGGATTGCTTCCAATAGTGCAGACATCCCTTGCTCTGAGTAGGAGGATGTCTTAGTCAATGCTCTATTTCTACGAAGAGATGGTATGAACACAGCAACTCTTACAAAAGAAAGCTTTCACTGGGACTTGCTTACAGTTTCAGAAATATAGTCCATTGTTCTCACGGCAGGGGTGGGAAGTCATAAGACCCTGCTGGTCATGCTAGGATTTTGTCTGGCTGGATCTTGTGCATGTCTCATGCATGCAGTCACAGTCACTGTGAGTTCATGTGTGTCATGGCCTTGCTGAGTCTAGTGTAACGGCATAAACGAATGCAGACAGATTGTAAAAATATATATAGCTTTAATGGCAAAATAGACTTACAGAACCACCGTTCCCGCGGAGACCAGGAAAGCAGAAAAGGGATGGCTGGGAGCACGCTTGCCAAATTTATAGGCCAACATTAGCCTGAGGCGAACACGCCCCCTAAGGGGCGGGACTTATCCCTACATCTCCCCTTTTTGTCTAAATAAGACAGAACTAAACCAAATACAACTATATACAATAACAACAAATAATAAATATAACAAACAATATTGAGAACAAAAGCTTTGCTAAACATTCTATCTCAAGGAGTCCAAATAATGTAGAGAGTAACTACAATTATCTAATCTTCAACTCCGTCAAAGATCTGAGAAGGGAATAAACACTACTCAACAAACGAGATATATCCAAAATGTGCAACAATTGACAGAGACAACTGACTACCTGGGCAATCACTCAAAGTCTCGTTTGCAACGTTGAGTCAACCAATTTTGGCTAAGGCCTAACATAACTGACATACCATTATTAAAGGCAAGGAACGTTTCAAAACTATCTTACCCTGTCTTGGCAGGATATGACAGTCCTGTTTTATCCATTGATGCATGCTCTGTATCTCTGTCAGTGGTTGAGGTATGGGCATTTCTTTGCCCAAAGGCCAGTTCTGCCAAATAGAAAGGCTCCAGATGGAGTGTCTTTGGTGTTCAACATTCTCTCGGGAATAGAGCGGTGTTGCCAGGAGCAATTGTGTCTCACTATCACGAAACTCTGAGTTAGATTAAAGGCCATTTTCTACAGCTCTTTGAAGAGGTCGAAGATTATCTATCTATACTGAGTATAATCTCTATATATCTAGAGAACCTGATTAGTCTAATTATAAATGACAAACTTAGATGACTATTAATCTATATAATTCTCAATATCTATCTAACTTAAAGACTAAGACAATAAACAACTGTGTAACAAATGAGGATAATGACCTCCAAATATAAACACTGTACAAATATACATTGCAATATGGCAAATATATATCAATACACAAACATTATATAAGTATCTTAATCAGAGGTAGAAATGTACACTGCAATATGGTAAATATATACAATATATATATATATATATATCAATACAATATATGTCAATACACAAAAATGTTTTAAACAGACATATAAACATGCATGCATACAATAGTCAATATAATTTAACTTTGTATCAATATACAAGAATCGATAACAATATATTTGTCTAAAAGCAGTAACTCACAATTATAAATCTATTATCCCATCATTCCCTCTTTTTTTTTTCAAAATGGTCCCTGAGCTTATAAAATTCCTCCCCCAACCTCCCAACCCCTAAATGATGTCCCTAAACCCAGGGGTAAACTTTACTGGGAGAGGGGACGTCGTCCTCTAGAATTACTTCCAGCTGTCATGGGGGTGACGTTCTTTCTGGGGGATCCTGTGAAAGTAAAATGATGGTTAAATTTCAAGATCAATGTCTTTTAAAATTGCAAATAGTCTCTGAGTATTTTGTGGAGGTCTGGCCAGAATGTTGTACAAGATGTGCACCATTTCAGCTAACCAAGTTGGGATCGTCTTGTGCAGCTGGTATCCAAAACAGGTCTTGTAGTAGCGCTATCAGTATCATGACGTCATATCAACCAGGTAGAGTTGTTGTTGTGGGGCCCCATCTTCTTCCTGGAAACTTCAAATGTCACTTCAGGAAAAACTCATTGTTCATTATGAAAAACTTAAACATTAATCATATAGACATACATATATATATTCAATGAAAGGCATGATAGATATATTCAATGAAAAGTATGATAGATATGGCAAAAAGCAAAGATGTTTTCTAAACTCATATTTCTTTCTGTACCATATCATGGCTCTTGACATGAGACAGAAACTCCAGAAACTCTGGGTTTTCTCTTACTAACAGGCTTGGAATTGGAGAGGGACTGAGCCAGAGTCCAACTTCAAAACCAGCTCTACGTATTATAAAGAAATGTTTAATAAGACATATATATATTATATTTATATATATTATATAATATATATTATAATATATATTATATATATTATATATTATATATATTAATTTTATATATATAAAATTAATACTTACAAAAATGTGTCCATTAATCAGTAATTAAATATTCAGGGTCCCTTAATTTCTTTGAAGATGAGTATTTTCCTATGGAGATAAGAAAAGAACCCTGCCCCCAACCTATCTGTATTTCTTACCATCAGTATGCTCACCATCCTTGTGAATGAATTGCTATTTATCTTTTCCAAGTGGCTTCTCTTCTTCAAACCGAACCTTTATTAATTTTGACGGTATCCACAATTTTTCCTCACCTGTGGAGATAAGAGCAAAACCCCTTCCCCAATGTAGCACATCTCCTGGCTTCCATTGTGAGGTCAGCACATCCTTGAAATAAACTGGTTGATTTAGTTCAGTAGACTTTTCCATTATCCAATGTCTTTCTGCAGCCATTGTTCCCTTCTCATTAGCGTTGAGAAAATTCAAGGTTAACAAAGCATTATGTAACCTATTTCTGGGGGTGTTTTCCACCCCTTTCTGTTTGTTCAACATATCCTTTATAGTTCTATTTGATCTTTCTATGACTGCTTGACCTGTAGGATTGTATAGTATACCTGTAACATGCTTGATATTGTAATAATCAAAAAAACGTTTCATTTTCCTAGAAACATAAGCAGGACCATTATCCGTCTTTATTTGTGTAGGTATACCCATGATAGCCATGACTTCAAATAAATGAGTGATTACTGAATCAGCTTTTTCTGAACTTAAAGCAGTTGCCCACTGAAAGCCTGAATAAGTGTCAATGGTGTGATGAACATATTTTAATTTGCCAAATTCTGCAAAGTGGAACACGTCCATCTGCCAGATTTCATTCCTTTGGGTGCCCTTTGGATTAGCCCCTCCAGGCAGTGGCGTTTGGTTATAGAAAGAGCAAGTAGGGCATTTCTTTACAATCTCCTTAGCTTGTTGCCATGTAATTGAAAATTCTTTCTTCAAACCTTTGCTATTAACATGATGTTTTTTATGAAATTCAGAGGCTTGTAGCACACTGCCAATCAATAATTGATCAATTTCTGCATTACCTTGTGCTAGAGGACCTGGCAGACCTGTATGGGATCAGATGTGTGTTATGTACATGGGGCAAAGCCTGATCCTGATCAAATCTTGAACCTGGAGAAACAATGAGGTTAGTTCTGTATCATCAGGTATAAATTCAGCAGTTTCAATATGTAAAATAACTCTTTCTGCGTATTTTGAATCTGTAACTATATTAATAGGTTCTTTAAAATCCCTTAGCACCATAAGAATGGCATATAATTCCACCTTCTGGACAGAATTATACAGACTTTGTTCCACCTTACTCAAGTCTTCTGATTTGTAACCTGCCTTCCCTGATTTATTGGCATCAGTATAGAATGTATGGGCTCCAGTTCTTGGAGCATCACGGATGATTCGAGGAAGAATCCACGAAGTTCTCTTTATGAAGTTAAGCCTCTTGCTTTTTGGATAGTTGTTATTAATGTCTCCCAAAAAATTAGCACAAGCTCTTTGCCATGGTTCATTATCTTACCATAATTTCTTTAGTTCATCAGCAGTGAAAGGCACTATAATTTCTGCTGGGTCTATGCCTGCTAGTTGACAAAGTCTCAGCTTGCCTTTTATAATTAACTCAGAGACTTTTTCCACATAAGTTTTCAGTTTCTTACTTGGTTTATGTGGTAAAAAGATCCATTCCAGAATAATATCATCTCTCTGCATTAAAATTCCTGTAGGGGAAATTTTTGATGGTAGTATGACGAGAATACAATCGAGCTCTGGATTCACCCTGTCCACATGTGCCTGTTGTAATTTTTCCTCAATCATTGTCAGTTCCTTTTCTGCTTCAGCTGTTAATTCTCTGGGACTGTTTAAATCTTTACCACCACCCAAGGTTTTGTTCAAATGAATTATTAGATCAGGTGTTATTCCAATAGCTGGTCATAGACTGGAAATGTCTCCTAACAGTCTTTGAAAGTCATTAAGAGTCCGTAGGCGATCTCTCCTAATTTGTGCTTTTTGTGTCTTAATTTTTTGCAAACCTATTTTATAACCTAAATAATTAACAGAATCTCCCTTCTGAATCTTTTCAGGAGCGATTTGCAATCCCCATTTAGGTAAAAGTATCTTTATTTCTTCAAACAGTCTGTTCAAGGTATCCATGTTTGAATCAGATAACAAAATCCATGTAATGGTATACTATAGATTTAAGAAATTCTTGCGTATTATTTGCAATGGTTGGTTCACAAAATATTGGCACAGGGAGGGGCTATTTAACATATCCTGGGGGAGAATGGTCCAGTGGTACCTCCTCGAAGGTTGAGAATTGTTATAAGTAGGCACTGTGAAGGCAAATTTTTCTCTATCTTCTTTTTGCAAAAGTATAGTGAAAAAACAATCCTTTAAATCAATAACTATGAGAGGCCATCCTTTTGGTAATAAAGAGGGCAAAGGAATTCCAGATTGCAGAGGGCCCATAGGTTGAATAACCTTGTTGATGGCCCTGAGATCTGTCACCATTCTCCATTTACCTGATTTTTTCTTAACCACAAATACAGGAGAATTCCAAGGGCTGGTAGATTCTTCTATATGTCCAGCATCTAATTGTTCTTGTACCAGCTGTTCTAAAGCCTGTAACTTTTCCTCAGCTAAAGACCATTGCGTTGTCCATATTGGTTTCTCAGTCAACCATTTTAGAGGCAAGGCTGTTGGTATCTCTGAAGGGACATCAATTGCTTGTTCTTGTACAGCCCGAATGGCCGGTTTTCTCCGTTTGTAATATCTTTTAATATTATTCTCAGAAATATAGGCTCTAGAAGTAGCAGGAATGTTAATTTCGGTATTCCATTGTTGTAATAGGTCACAACCCCATAAATTCACTGCGATATTGGCTACATATGGCTTTAATTTTCCTATTTGTCCCTCTGGCCCTATACATTCAACCCATCTGGTGCTCTGCCTTACTCAAGATAGGGTTCCAATTCTCAGGAGCTGAACATTTACATTCTGAGGAGGCCAATACGGATGCCAAGATTCTGGGGTAATGATACTTACATCAGCACCTGTGTCCAGCAGGCCAGTAATAAAAATGCCATTTACACACACTCTCAGTTTAGGTCTTTGATCATTTATAGAAGTTTGCCAAAACACACTTAACTTATCTTTCTGATCATTATTGCTTGTAACAGTAGGCATGAGGTTTCCTAATTGTCCTGATGAGGCACGTTCTCTGCAGAAACTGGAAATGACTGAACCATGTTTGCCATGGGGGCCTGTGAGGCCCCCCCTCTCATGTTTCCCGTCTGTATCAGGTTGCCTTGTCTATCTCTTGTAGACCTGCATTCATTCGTCCAATGTCTGCCTTTTCCAAATCTTCTACATAAACCTGAAGGCTGAGTCCTCCTATTCCTGTTATTTCTAGAAGATGCATTATTATTATTATTATTATTATTATTTCTGAAAGATGCATTATTATTATTATTATTATTATTGAAAATCCGTTGTCTATAATTCCTTTTCATATGACCCATTTTGCCACAATTAAAACATTTGCTATTCTGGTGTCTCCTTTTACCATTGGAAATTGCTTCTTCTACCCATGCTTCAGTGCCATAATCAAATGTATCAACATTGAGTGTATGTAAGACCCATTCTTCCAAGGGCGCTGATCTGAGCTTTAAAGGGACCAAAATCATTTGCATTCCACATTTGCATTTTCATAGGCCAAAGACTCAATCATTATACGTCTTGCTTCTGGGTCAGATATCCCTATTTGTACAGCCTTAGTTAATCTTTGTTAAAAATCACTAAAGGGTTCTCTCTGACCCTGTTTAATTCTGGCAAATGATTCCATTCTCTGTCCTGGGTCTTGTACCCTGTCCGAAGCCCTTAAGGCTGCTGTAGTACTCATGGAGAGTGTGTTTTCATCCAAATTAGCTTGTTCCTGAGGGTCAGAAAAGAGCCCTTCACCTAGAATTTTATCTAGGGAAATGTCAATTCCCTTCGCTTTTTCCTGCTGTTCTAAGAGTCTAGCCTCTTGCCTGAATAAGCATTTCCATTTCAATTGTGGTCCACTCTCAAGTACCGCAGAGCTCAGCTGGAGCCAGTCCGAGGGGGTTGCTCTGCTTGTCATGGCCCAAGATCTTAGCATCTCTTTAACAAAAGAGGCTTGCATCCCAAAAGTCATGACAGCCTGTTTAATTTCCTTGAGGTCATTCATACGGATAGGCTCCCATGTATCCTCCTTGATGACCCTAGGGTTTCTGGAACCAATCACCATCTCTGTTGTTATTACTGGAAAGGCAGGTAGAGCTGTAGGTAGAGCTTTGTGGAAATTGTCCCGGAGAGATTTACCCACAGATGTAGTTAAAATTTGCCTTTCTACCCTTTGCTCTTCTTCATCAGAATTTAGAAATTCCTGAATCTTTTCAATTCTATTCACCATTGCCTTCTGCAATGTCTGCATCTCCTGTCCAGAATTATGTTCCAAAGCCTTCACTGAGGATTCTAAAGTATGAAGTTTGTCCGTTAGAGATAACATCTCATCTTTGGACATAATTTTTATGGCATAAACCGTGCCTTCTTGTATTGACAATCTTTCTGCCAATCTGTTATAAGCTTTAGACAAAATCCGATTGTCACATTCAGCAGTTTTGATTCTCTCAGTTAATGTTTCATTTCCTACAGAAAGGGACTGAATCTTATGGTCCAAATCAGCTGTTCCCTCTTCCATAGTAATGAATTTCTCCTTAATATCAGCCACTAATGTTTTAGTTCCTACAGAAAGGGACTGAAGCTTACAATTCAGATCAGCTGTTCCCTCTTCCATAGTAATGAATTTCTCCTTAACATCAGTCTGGAGAACTTCAAACTGATTCTCAATTGTTTTTAAGCGTTCAATCTCTGCCTTAAGAATACTGGATTCGTCTCGTAAAGACTTTATCATATTTCTATTATCAAACCATTTAGTGGCAATGAAAACTACGAATCCCAGAAGGATCCATAGATGTGGCGTGATAGACACCTCTTGTAAAATCTCTCACAAAAACTGTTAAATTCTTGAATACTAACATGTTCAGACATTATATTTATAAAAGAAAAAAATTTTTTACCTGCAATGATCGGTTCCTGCCAGTGATGGTCTCTGTGTTTTTGGAGCCTGTCCTGGAACTAGCTCTTGTAGACCAGGCTGGCCTCAAACTCACAGAGATCCGCCTGCCTTTGCCTCCCAAGTGCTGGTATCAAAGGCGTGCGCCACCACTGCCCAGCCAAGTCACTTTGTATCAGACCAAATTTGCCGCTGTGGCAGCTTTTGTTGCGAAACCGCAGGTGCTTGAGCTTCTGCTAATTCAGGCAGTGGGGTTCCGCTGCAAACTTAGCCAAGGCAGGCAGAATGGGCCTGTGTGGCCTAGTATGTCTCAGACTCGGCACTGGGGCCGGAGTCACGAACTGAAAAACAGCACCCAGGAGGGTGCTGTGTTAGCTAGCGGGCTACCTGCTTGAGTCGGGGGCAAAATAGCCCACGTTGGACGCCAAAATGTAACAACGTAAACGAATGCAGACAGATTGTAAAAATATATATAGCTTTAATGGCGAAATAGACTTACAGAACCACCGTTCCCACGGAGACCAGGAAAGCAGAAAAAGGACTGCTGGGAGCATGCTTGTCAAATTTATAGGCCAACATTAGCCCAAGGCGAACACGCGCCCTAAGGGGCGGGACTTATCACTACAAGTCTAGTGAATACTGTTTGACCATATATAGATGTACAGACATATACTCCCCATGACTCTAACAACCCTTTTGTTTCTTTTTCTGGAATTATCCCTGAGCCTTAGAGGAAGAGGATGTCAATATAGATGACAGATTTAGTGATGAACATTTTACAATCTCTTTTCTCTCAGAGAACCAGTTGTAGGTTCCTGTTTTAATTACATCTACTTCAGTAAGAAGTTCCTATGCAGAGGACTGAGAGACACATTAATTAATGGGTATACAGATAAAAGTTTATGGAGCAGTTTAATACTATATCCATGTAGAAGAATCACAGTACTACTGTCTTCCCTAGGTCCTTTTATCTAGCCACAGTTTTGGCCCAGTGAATAGTATCATGCATGATTTCCATCTTAATGCATTAGAAACACAAATGACAGATGAGATAAATCAAGATCAGAAAAGAAATTAATGAAATTAAAATGAAAATAACATTACAAAAAAAAATCAATGAAGGCTTGAAGAGCTGATTCTTTGAAAAGATTAACAAGATTGACAAACCTTTGTCCAAATAGACCAAAAGAGAAGAGCCAAATGAATAAAATTAGAGATTACAAAGGAGATATTGCAACAGATACCAATGAACTCAGATAATCATAACGACATACTTAAAACTGGAAAACCTTAGAAGAAATAGATTAGTTTCTTAGTTCATATGACCTACCAAAATTAAAACATGAAGCTATAAAAAATGAACTTAAACAGATTTCTCAAAGCAACAAGATTGAAAGAGCAATTTTTAAAAACCTCCAACCAGGGGCTGGGAAGTGTTAGCTGTTCCTAGACCCCGTACAGCAGCTAACAACTGCATCTAACTCTATCACCTGGGCTCCATAGGCATAAGATAAGCATGTCATACAATACACACACACACACACACACACACACACACACACACACACATATCAGGCAACCATGCATCCACAAAATAATACTAATGAGCCTCCAAACTGAAAAGAGATAAAAATAAATCCCATGCCCAAGTGGATTTACTACAGAATTCTTCCAGATCTTTAGAGAAGAACTAAAGTCAATGCTTCTCAAATTATTCCATAAAATAGAAAAGGAAACACTGCTTCTAAATTCTTTATAAGATGTTAACATTATTCTAATAACAAAATCAGATAAGGACACAACAAAAAATGAAAATTACAGACCAATTTCCCTGGTGAACATAAATGCAAAAATTCCCAATAAAATAGTTTGTAACCTAAATTCAAACACACATTAAACGGAATGTCCACAAGGATCAAGTTCAGCTTCATCCCAGAGATGCAGGAATGGTTCAACATACATAAATCAATGAATGTAACCCATAGGATAAATGAACAAAGGACAGAAATTTTGTGATCATCTCATTATACGAAACTCAATATCCCTTTGTTGTAAAAGTCCTAGAGAATATAGTATTACAGAGGATTATTTGTCAACACAACAAAGGCAATATACATGAAGTCCATGGCAATCAACATCCTAAGTGGAGAAAAAAGTTATTTATACTAAAATAAGGAACAAGACAAGGCTGTCTTCATTATTGCTAATTACATCACTTTAAGTCTTAGCTAGAGCAATATGTCAAGATATGGAGATAACAGAAATAAAAAAGGAAAAAGAAGTTGAAGTGTCTTTATTCACAAATGATATGATTCTCAACATAAAAGACCCCAAAGACTCCACCAGAAAAACATCTACATCTGATAAATGCACAAAATAGCAGGACAAAACTAATACACAAAGATCAGTAACTTTCCTATATACTATTAATAAATATAACAGAAAAAAATTTGGGGAACAACACCATTCACAATATAGAGATACACAAACACACACACGCACACACAGAGGCTCATTTGTGTGTGTGTGTGTGTGTGTGTGTATGTGTGTGTGTGTGTGTATGAATAACCAAGGAGGTAAAAGACTTGTGAAATCAAAACCTTAGGACAAAAAAATTGAAGAGGGTATCAGGATATCAGAATCTCAAAAGACCTTCCACATTCATGAATTTGTAATATTAATATCATGAAAATAGCCATCCTACCAAAAGCAATCTATATGATCAATGTTATAATAGAAATTTCAACATAATTCTTCACAAAAATCTAAAAACAATGTCGAAATTTATATGAAAACACAAATGACCCAAGACAGAAAAAAAAAAAGACCTACTGAAAACTAACCAATAGGACCATGTGATACCCTAAAGAGTCTGTAAAGGATGCTATCACTCAAATGAAGAGGCAGCATTCATCACGGGAGAATGTTTTCACCATCTATACATCTGAAGGGTTAGTTACTAAGACATACAAAGAACTCAAAGGAAAAAAAAAACATGCACCAAGAAAACATTACAAGCAAACTCTGGGGCATGGAACTAAACAAAAAGTTCTTGATGTTCTCAAAGTAGTAAATAAAATGTTTGAGAGATGGCTTTCAAATATTTCAAATGTTCAAAATATTTATGCATCAGAGAAATGCAAATCTACGTTGAGATTTCATTTTACCAATGACAATGGATGCTGGCATGGGTGTGGCAAAAGGAGGTCACTTATTCACTGTTGGTGGGAGTGCAAATTGGTACTGCCACTCTGACAATCGGCTGAAGTTTCTTCCAAAAGGTAGAAATAGATACAGCATATGATCTGACACTTCCGGGAGTATCCCCAGGGGACTTTCCTTCCTACTACAGAGATGTCTGTTTGTACATTTGCATCACTGCCGTCATCAAAATAGCCAAGAAATGGAAACAGCCTAGATGTCCATCAGCTGATGACTAGATCATGAAAGGGTGGCACTTACGTACAATGGAATACTATTCAGTGGTAAGGGAATCATTTCTTTAAGAAAAACCTACAGTGTGGGAAGAAAATAACCGAGGGAAGTCATCAGGAGATTGCAACCAGAAGTGATGTCAATCATTCTATAGGCAGAAAGGATTATTCTGGAGGTTTTAGTATCTGTAGAGTGATGGAAAAGAGTATTATAGAGTATTATATCAAATGTTAACCGGGATTGAATCTAGTCGCTGTGTATTGGGCATTATGTTTACTCACCTTTTAATACATCTCTATATTTAAAAACCTTTCATATCTAAGCACACAGCTGCAGTACCAGCTAGGTGATTGACAGAAGACCAGAAGAAGACTAGGCTAACAGATCTGGAAGAGAACAGGAAGCCCAGAAACACGCCCACATTGCTGGAGCCAGCTGACTTCGCAAAGGAGCACAGGCAACATGATGACAAATGGTGCGAGACCCGTGGAGTGTTTCCATGAAAAAAAAAAACCTAGAAAGACCTTAAACCTTTTTCAAAACTTGAAATAGATCACTGGATTAATGCAAAATGTAAAACTCCATAGAGTATGAAATCTGGGTCTCTTTGAGTTTTGAGGATGACCTGTTAGTTGAAGCCACAAATACATGAAAGAACCGATAACATGGACGTTGTTGAAATTAAATATTTTTTTCCTTTAAGAGGGCAAAACATAAGCCACAGTTAGGGACCTAATAACATCAAAGCAGAAGTCTGAAAAGGGACCGTTATTCAAAATACATACCACCCAAAAATCAGAAAATTCAAAAATAAGAAATCAAGTTTGAAGTTAAGCAGAAGACTTTAACAGGCGATGCATGAAGAATATACTGAGGGCAAGCATATGAAAAGCTGTTTAGTGGACTGAGGAGATTGCTCAGTGGCTAAGATTAAGGGTACATGCTATTCTTTTTTTTAATTTATTTATTTATTAAAGATTTCTGTCTCTTCCCCGCCACCGCCTCCCATTTCCCTCCCCCTCAGCCCGAAAAGCAATCAGGGTTCCCTGTCCTGTGGGAAGTCCAAGGAACCCCCAGGTACATGCTATTCTTGCAGAAGACCTAGGTTTGGTTACCAGAATCCTCATGGTAGCTCACAACCATCTATAACTTCAATCCCAGGCGATCTGATACCCGCCATGATCTCCTCAGCTACCAGGTACACATATGATGTACATATACATATTGGCAAAACACATACACATATCATAAGAAATAAGGAAAGAAAGGAGGGAGGGAAGCAGGAAGGAAAGAAGGAAGGAAGGAAGGAAGGAAGGAAGGAAAGAAGGAAGGAAGACTATTTAATCCATGTAAAAAAAAAAGAGAGACTCCAAATGCAAGCAGATATGCTACTCTCTACTTACTAGAAGCATCAAAAGCCAAAATCCTGACACAATTAAACCTAGTGAGGAGAACTCACACTCACACTCATTGGTGAGCAAAAGGGGGAAAGGTCCACGACTCTGGAAGGCAGTTTGAAGACTCTCACAAAACTGGTCACACCTTATAGCATCATCCAGTAAGAGCCTCCCCAAGGCTTTTCCAACAGAGTTGAAAACTTATCTGTACCCAATATCTTCACCAGATGATAACAGATACTTTAATTATCATTGCTCTAATGTGGAAGCAGGTGAGGTGTCCTTCAGTATGTGGACAATCTGTGGTTTCTAAGACAATGGCAATGAAAACCTTCAACACTAAAAAGAAATGAGCCCTGGTCAGTAAAATGGCTCAGCAGGTACAAGTGCTTGCCACACAGGCCTGATGACCTGAGATCCATCGCTGTGGCCCCGCTGTGGGAGGAGAGAGCTGACTCCTTAAAGTTGTCTTTGATCTCTGTACATTTGTTGTACATGTCCCTATACCACCTATGTTAATAAGAATAACCAGTAGAATGAATTAAAGAAATAAAATGGTGGCCGCTGGAGAGATTTCTCAGTGCCTAAGAGCATTTGATGCTCTTTGCAAAAAATCTGGTTCAATTACTAGCACCCACACAGTGGCACTCAATCTTCCCTAACTCTAGATCCAATGTATCCAATGTCCTATTCTGATCTCTGTGAGCAGCAGGCATAAACATGGTGCATATATACACATGCAAGAAAAACACTTATACACATAAAATAAACAAATAAATAAATATAAAAAGAAATTAACCCTCAAGACATGCACTAAATTCAAATACATATTATTAAATGAAATAGCTCAACTCTCAAAAAGAAAGCTCGTAACATATTATTTCAACTATACAGCATTGTGAAAAAGGCAAAGTTTGATGACTGTGTAGTATGCATGCATGTGTGCATATATAGTAATATGCATATATACATATACACATATATGTTGTTGAACTAGAGAAAAGGGAGGTGAAAAGGTGAGTCAGTAGAACAAAGAAAATGTTTCGGGAGAAAATTCTCTCTGCGTGATTCTATATTGGCAGGTCCACACCATTACACTTTTGTGCAAACTTACAGACTGTTCCCCACAGAGGAGGTGCCCTAGTGAAAACTATCAACTTTGGGTGATGATGTGTCAATGCAGGTCCATCAGCTGTAATAAAGGCACCCCTCTGGCAGGGATGTTGGTAATTGGGGAATCTGTACACGTGCAATGATAGGAAATACATGAGAAACTTCGGTTTCTTCCAATCAGCTTTGCTATAAACCTAAAATTGCTGTAAAAATAGCCGAATGTAACAAAAGTCAGCAGGCCAAAGGACGTTCCATGCACAAAACAAGGGCAAAGACGAGCCACTGCTGCTAAGGACTAGAAAACAACAGAGTCCTGAAATGCGACGATATGATTAGTGCAATCACTAGGTCGAAAATACGCAAGGAAGCAAGACCACCAAATGCTAAGGAAGAAAGTTATCAGAATACGAACAACGGAGTTGGTCTCATTAAAGTGAGATTTTAAAATGCTAAGTATAGAAAAAAAACTACAGAGGCAGGAACCAGATTTCCCATTAAGAAAGAAGATTTTGCAAAGCTGAGAATACAGTTCTCAATTTAATACCGAACGCAAGAGCATGATGGGAAAGGGATTCCAACATCTGAGGAAAAGAAGCCAGAATTCTATAATCAGAAAAGACAGGAATGAATTTGAGGGGAAAATAAGACTGTTTTGTCATTCGAGGCTCGGATAATTTGCCTCACAGGTATTTAGCACAAGACATAAAGGAAGCAAGAACTGAAGAAAGCAAGCTCAAAAGAAATGAAAGACAAGCGAGAGATCTTAGCATTGAGACATCATCCCTTGGCTGGCAAGGTTTACAGATGGAAATTCACATCTTGGTCCTGTTTTGAGTGAGTTCAGGAACTTACAAACCACAACAATGACCAGCATAGCAAGGTATTCCCAAGAGTGCAATAGTGGCATTTACACATTGGAGGCCACCAACAGCTGTCTAATCAGACTTAAGGTCTGCTCAGTAGGAGGGAATTTATGCCTAGCCAGCTATTGATAGCTAGTGAAGGAATAAACCCTAGAAGAGAACCTATTACCGTACCTTCCTGAACCAGAACAATTCCCAATTTCATTCTAAATACAATATTCACATATAAGTGTCTCTTTCACCTCAACAAAAAAGTTTTTTTGTAGCATATGGAGATCATCACAGAAATTCACAAAGAGGTCAGAATGCAGAGAATACCTGACCACAGGGGCCTATTCCTAATTGATACATCTATACTCCAACCCCTATAATCATGCCCTTGAGAGGGGGAGCATGGAAGGAGATGAGGGAAATGATGTAAATAAAAAACCGATGAATGAAATTCTAAAAATAATAAAATCAAACTAAAATGATATAGCTTCTGATAGTATTTTTAAATTTAATTTTGTTTGATCAAGGATAGTAAAGCATATTATTGTTTTGATGGGTTATTTTTATATTTGGCATAATTGCCATTTATCTTTTTTTTTATCATGGTGCCCTTTAGTATAGCATGATTAAACACAGGCTTTATTTCACTATCTGAAACAATTCATGGTAATATTAAAAATATATCCACAAATAAGTAAAAAGCAAGATCTGTTCAAAAAATTCAAGTTTGAACACAAACTCCATAGATTTAATGACATTAAAACCATGAATTTTTGCTGTAACAGTGGGATGTGGACTATCATTTACTTTTAGTCTGGTTTCATTATTATTATTTGGTTTTCCGAGATAGGGTTTTTTTGTAGCTTTGGAGCCAGTCCTGGAACTAGATCTTGTAGACCAGGATGACCTCGAACTCACAGAGATCTGCCTGCCTTTGCCTCCCAAGTGCTGGGATTAAAGTCATGAGCCACTACTGCCCAGCACTAATTTCATTATTGAAACATGTTATTTTGCTTTGAACTTATTTCTGATGAACAGGGGGAAGGAAAACAGGATGAAGAAATAGAGAAATCTATTTGGTAATACTGGTGAATTGCTCATTTTTGTTGCCACTCAATTTAATTTAGGCATGCTAAAAAAAATTCTCTACATTAAATGTACTATTTTCTGTAAAATATAAAAGTAGATTTATTTCCTCAGGCAAAAATAAAATAAAATGTCTAAATTCAATAACCAAGTACGTGATTTGAAATCACAGTAGACGAAGAAGTTTGCAGCTCAGGCATTAGACAAAGTGAAGGGTTTTATGATCAGAGAGCTTGGAAGGCAGTTCACTTTTTCAGATTTTATATGAAATGGACATATTGTAAAGTGAACTTACAAAAGAGAACATGAAGTGTTCATTTAAAAATATTTTCTCTTTTTTTCTATTTTTCATCCCAGGAAGTCTCAACACACTAGCAGGTGTATTTTACATAAATGACCAAAATATAACAATACAAGTACATCTCACATCTTGATCTCCATCTGCTTCCCTATTAGAAGCATTAAACATTCTAGTGACAGATAGTCCTTCCATGAATTATTCCTTCAGATGGCCTCGGTGTGTGGCATATTCCTGGGAACCCGCCACAACTTCAAGTCAAATCGACTTCTTTAGATCTGGCGCTGGGACGTTGGTGTTTTCCCAACATTCGCCTGCTTTGTGTGCTGCCGGCTGACGACGAAATTCACCTGACTGCGGTGAAATCTGGCCTTCGTGAGGAGTTCAGGAGTTAACTGTTCCTGCAAAAGAAAACGTCTGTGGGAGGAACAGTCTGTCATGGTTAATGATATGATTTATTGCAATTACAGAAAACTACCCTGATTGTTCAAATTGCGGTCTGTAGGCCTCAGCCAGATTAAATGCCAGGCTGTGACGAGCACCGGGGAGGTAATCAAATAATTGCCCGTGCTAAATAACACTGTGCTTAATTCTCGCGGCAAACTTCTAAAAGTTTAAATTGATATGATGTGATTGAGAGAAACAAAACACCAGGATCTCAAAAATTAAACTGTGCAACAACAACAAAAAAATAGATGTTTGCTAACTGACCCTAAGTAATCTTTAGAACAATATTTTAGATACTTGAAGCTTAGTTGTTTATAAGGAGCCGAAGATTATTCATGAACCCAGAACTATTGAGAAATGTAGTCTTTGCCACGTGCTGGAGTGTCAAGGAAGGTCATCGGTTAGGAAATGAGGAAATGACAGGGAATTACCAAACTCCCCCTAGGGAAGAAAAGGAAGAAGCAACAAGCAAGGGTATTCTGTGCACTGCAATGAAGGTCAATCACAAGGTATCTGTCTGGCCTAACAGGCCTAAGGAAGAGGGTGGGGAAACATAGTAGGAGGTTTGTCAACTTCTGACAGTTAACTTTTTCTAGATAACGAATCCAGTTCTTAGCAAAACATCTGTCTTAGTGATGTTGCTGCCTGTGCAGAGTTTTCAAGGCTTCTGTGATCCCATTCCCACAGCACCGAGCTCACCGTCTGGTGGTATCTGTCTCGTGCCTCTTGTGTTCGTCTCCCGAAACAACGTAAGTGGGCAATACAAAAGGTTTGTCTTCGGGAAGGCTGCAGGGAAGAAACTGGAGCTGACTGACTTCTCAGAAGTGCTTCTTGTTTAGAGAAGGCTCGGTGATTTTTTCCCCATTTAACTTTCTTTAATATAGCAATATTTATTTGCCTCCAGGAGGATTTATTTCTGCTCTTCTGTGTGCTAGCTTATCAGTTCAAGTCTCTATTGCAGCTCTCTTTTTATTCCTTGAGGTGCTCTCAGATAATTTACGAATAAAGACTGTCAGCACTTTAAAAATGTTACCACTAGGGAGTAACCAAGAGTAAATATTGGAGAAATCTCTGAACATAGATGGGAATGCACCTTCTCAGGTTAAGGTAACTTAGCATGTCTAATTTTTCCCAACAAAGATGCTGTTAATAAGCAAGGTTTGTGTTCTCAGTTACAGAAGTATATTGAATAAGCCACAATTTCTGAATTTACTATGAAAAGCATCCAAGAACATCCCTGTAATCCCATTGCACTGATGTATATATAAATCATGTTTATAAAATATAACATCCTTGAGCATCCAGGCTTCAAGGGCCAAGTAGCTACTGGATTCTCAGCTTCTTGGGTCCGATTAAGTTGTTGCTATAGTTTTAAAGCTGACTTAATAAGTTCTTATACACAGCCATCCCATTGGTTTTGTTCCCCTAGACAGTTCTGATTATTACAATATATTTGAACAGTTGATGCTTCAAGGCAAGCAGGCAAACTGGATTTATGATGAAGGCTTCAGAGGAGAAATAAAAGACACAAACTGTTTCACTCTTGTCTTTCCATGACAGAGCTAGGTCGCAACCTTAAAAGCATGAGGAGACAGTAGTGAGTGAAGTTTTAAAGACTGAAGGTGAACGATGCTGGTGGACAACTGAGACCCCTCAGACACCAGATGGGCAGCATCCTTACCCATTCAGCAGCTCTTTCCCGCCCCTTCAACAGCCCCTAGTGGGTGTATCTGAGAAAGACGGAGAAGGCCCTGTGACCCAGTGGTGCCATTCACTGCTCAAGTGGGTGAGGATCTGACAAGCCATGAGAGAAATGAGCCGGACTGTTTGTACTGGGGGCCTCGCATGAGCACAGCATGTGACTAAGACAAACACAACTCCATCTGCACCCCGGATGTGGAGTAAAAGCCATCTGCCCTGGGGGAGGCAGAGGAAGAAATTCTGTTGATGGAAGGGATGTAAACACCTGGGGGAAAGATGATGTGGGATTCCCCCTCTGGATGCTGTGAATATTATTGGTTAGTAAAAAAACTACTTTGGGCCTATAGCAGAGCTATAGGGGAACAGGGCTAGGTGGGGAAAACTAAACTGAATGCTGGGAGAAAGGAGGAGGTGTCAGGGAGAAGCCATGGAGCTGCCTGAGACAGATGTGCTGGAACTTTGCTGGTAGGCCACGACCTCATGATGATGCACAGATTAATGGAGATGGGTTAAATTAATATGTAAGAGTTACCCAATAAGAAGCTAGAGCTAATGGGCCAAGCAGTGATTTAAATAATATAGTTTCTGTGTTATTATTTCGGTTCTGGGAAGCTAGGATAAACAAGCAGCTCCTTCCTACAGGAAGGGACAGGAAGTGTCTTAGGCAGGTCATCTACCACTGCAGTGACGGCAAATGAAACTGTGCCACTGAGAGGGGAGGAGTCTATACAATGGCTGAAGCGAGACCCTGGCGCTGGTGGAAACCATATGCAGACCATTCATCACCAAAATCCACGGGTAGACGGTGGTGAGGGAAGACATAGAAAACTGTCATTGGTGAGATAAGTACTAAGCAGAAAGAAAAATGGTCTGGCCCTGGTACAAGAGAATGAATGTTCTATACGTCCTGCCCCTGGACCTTGCTCAGACCTCACTCAGACCAGTCTCAAAGTTTTAGACTGAAGCAGGAGTGCTGGAAATCCTGGCCTTGAATGCACAGAGATTTTTCTTGTCTCTGCCTCCCAAGTGCTGGGATTAAAGGCATGCACCACCACCTGGTGAGTACTTCCTGATCTTGAAGAGGAGCTGAGTTCCCAGCAACCAAGACAGGTAGATCACAACTGCCCATAGCCCTAGCTCAGGGAGGTCTAATGCCCTCTTCATAAGCATCACACATGTGGCATGCATTCACAGAAACGCTCACATACATATAAATAACAATTTTTAAAATTAAAGATAAGGTTGGTGGAGAAAAGTGTCTTTGGAGTAAAGCAGAAAACGTAACACAACAGATTTCTCGGCATGAACTATGAAGTTAGAGGATGCTGGGGAGACATTATAGTCTCTACAACAAAACACACAACAAATTTGTCCCCTACGCATTTAAATGTTTATAGGACGAATAGAAATACATTTTAAAAAGTGTGTGACTTTTTTTTTCTGACCCACAAAAGCAGAAATAATTCACTGCCAATATAACTGCATCATTAAAGTTCTCCAGGCAGAAAGAAAGCAGCATGGGCAAATTTTGATTGACACAAGGGAGAGCACTAGAAATTTCTTTTTAAATATGAAGGACATCTTGAATAAAAATACTTCAGATGTCTTTTTAAAAGATAATAACAGTTTTCATAGCTAGTCATTGGGAAAAGCCAGCTGAAGAATTGTTTTAAGGAACAAAGCAGATAGCTCAGCCCTAGCCTTTGTGTTCCCATTAACATCATGATCTAGCTTTTCAATTAAAGAAAGGCCACTGTGGGTCTGGAGAAAGGGCTCAGCAGTTACGAGCATTTGCTGTTCTTGTAGAGAACCCCAGTTTGGTTTCCAGCATCCGAGTTGGGTAGCTCACAACCGCCTGTAACTCCAACTCCAAGAGACTCAATGCCTCTGGCCCCTGTGAGCAACCCACACAGCTGTGACATTCATTCAATAGACTCACACACATACCTAAATAAATCTTAGCGAGAAGATAATTGCTAATCCTTATGCCCAGCAAGGTATTGGCGTTACAGAGAATGATTGATGTTCCCACTCAGAAGAAAATTAAATTCAAAACTATCCTTAAGAAATTCATTTACCATTGAACAAAAAAATAGTGAGGCTAAATAAACAAGCAAGTGGGTTCGTGACTGCCCTTGCTGACTGCTTTGAGCTCCTCCAGGCTGACACTCAGTACAGAGGAAGTAGGCATAGCCAACTCCCGGATGAAGGTAGTGGGTACAGGGAGCAAGACCATCAAAGCATCTAGAGTTCATAGTCTAGATTTCCAGAAAGCTACAAAGAGTGGGGAGAGGAGCCATAGGGCCTTGTTAGCCTCATCTCCACCCACCCTGAGTTTTTGCCACGTAGTCATTTCTGGAGGAAACCGCTTTAGACTCAGACAATAACATCCCAAAAGTCTCTGCGGCAACTGAATAGAAACGGTGCATGGCTGAGAGCTGAGAATAGGTTCTAGTCTCACAGGTCACATGAGGAAAACACAATCTGTGGAACAATGAGGAGAGTATTCAGAGCTCTGCCTAGTTAGACAGTCACTCATCTCTGGCTGCTTTTGTTCCCGCCACCCCATGTTTGGTAGCAGCAAGCCGAGGCATTGGGCAGGTGGAAGCAGCAGCAAGCAGCGCCCTCTAGTGTTACAGTCCTGGTGCAGAGGCGAGATGCCAGGAACCAGCCCTCCAGTACCTGTTCAGCTCTCCAGGGATTCCGGGTCCTGGTTGAAGCTAGCATTGCAGCTTGCAGGCGGATCTTGCTTGTTATTGGAATTCCTCCACAGCCAGCAGTGTTAGAGCTCTTGAGTAGGTCTACAGTGTCAGGATTTCTTACCCCTTAAAGCCACCCAGTGATACAGCTCTCGGCCATGTGTCTGAAACACTTGGCCTCAATGACTTGACAGCTCTATAAAACTCTTCGAGCAGCCAGAGCTTGCAGCTTCTCTTTTCTGCCTCATCACAGCCTTAATTCTTCCAGGTCAGCTCTTTGCCCTTCCGGTTCTCTCTCTTCATCTGCTGCCCACACTCCTCGTAACTCTACTGTCACTGCTGTTTCTTTGTCATAATAGCATAGCCTGCCCGACTAATACAAAAAAAATATCATTCAAGAGAAGCACTTCGTTGGGTCTATTGCTACAATACCAGCGGAGAACACACAGGAGGGTCTCCCAACTGACCTATCAACTCCGCAGGAATTGCCCGCTTACCTTGCCTGGGAATGGATGTTTGGACACATCCAAACCTTCTCTCTCAACATCATTCACAGGCACTTTCATGAACACCAAAGATATTGACATTTTTTCAAGCATTTATTGGCTATTTGTATTTCTTCCCTGAGAATCATCTGTTCAGTATATTGAGTCATATACTGACAAGATACAGATATATAGATATAGATATAGATAGATTGCAGTTATATATATATATAGTATATTAATTCCTCATCTGATAAAGTTGACAAAGGCTATGTCTCACTCTGTTTACTGTCTGCTCACTCTATTGATTGTTTTCCTTGCTGTGCTGAAGCGTTCTAATTTCATGCGATCACATTTTTTGATTTGGGGTTGTGTGATGTGATATTTGTATGCTGTGTGAAAATGTATTTCTGTGATTGGTGTGATTAAAAGCCAAACAGCCAGTAGCTAGGCAGGGAGAGGTTAGGCGGGACTTCTGGGGACAGAGAGGACTCAGGGAAGAAGAAGGCAGGGTCATCACCAGCCGAACACAGAGAGGAGACATGGAAAAAGCAGGATGGGCAGTAATCGACAGAACATAGATTAGTAGAAATAGGTCAATTTAAGTTATAAGAGATAGTGGGACAAGCTCAGCTGAGCCTGAGCTTTCATAGTTAATAACAAGTCTCCATATTGTTATTTGTGACTGGTGGCCCAGAGAAAAATTCAATTACAGGGATGTTTCTGATAGCATTGGGTTCTTTCAGAAAGTCCTTGCTTATGCTCACAATGTGGAATGTTTTCACTATGTTTCCAACTAGTAGTTTCAGTGTTTGGTCTTACACTATGATCTTTAATCCATTCTGAATTGAATGTTTTGTAGAACATGAGCTACGGATCCAATTTCATTCATCTACACGGGAAGATCCAGCTTTCTTAGCAGCATTTGTTACGTCTTTTTCTCTGTTGTATTTTTGGCATCTTTGTCAGAAGATAGGTCCTGAATCTGGGTAGCTTTAGTCTGCACTTCTGTTCTGTGAGTCTATTAGCATGTTTTATCACTGTGGCTCTGTGATGTAACTTGAGATCAGAAATGGTAATGTTTCCAGTATTGCTCTATCTGCTAATACTTGCTTTGGCTATCAAAGGCCTTTTATGTTTGCAAATGAATTTTAGTATTTTGTTTCTAGTTTTCTAAGACATGTCACAGAATTTTGGTTGGGATTACTCTGCATCTGTTGGTCACTTTTGGTACCACGGCCATTTTCATCAGTGCTAAATCTCCCAGTCTAGGATCTTACAGTTTTCTAGGGTCTTCAGTTCTTTCAATGACAAATAATTTTTACTGTAGAAATCTTTCATCTCCTTGACTAGTTTTATTCCTATGTATTAAAAACTGTGGTTTTTCTGACTCACTAAGCCAGCAAATTTCTTATTTGTTTATTGAAAAGTTGCTATGTTTTGTTGTTATTTTCTCCTTAATGTTGCTCTTGTATTGTGATGGTTTTCTATAAGTGCTTATGGGCTCCAAGAGATTTCCAATGGATTTCCAAGGGTATCATATGTATAGGATTATGTTGTCTATAAATATGACTAATTTTGTCACTGTATCCTCATGTGTGCATGTGTATGTGTGTGTGTTCTATCTATTCCTATTTTTCCAGGTTTTTATCGGATATGATTATTAGTCTTTAACAAAATTCTTTAGTACATGGATTAGGATGATCACATAATTTCTGTTCTTATGTCTACCTATATATCGTATTACACTTATTGAGTTATGTAATGCATGTCTGGGACAAAATCAATTTGATTGGTGATGTATGAACGTCTTCTCTAACTTGCTTTGCCAGAATTTTCCTGAGGAAATTTATACCTGTATTCATTTTAGCATAAGGATTATGCTGTTTCCACAACATGTTTGGTATTTTTTCTTTCCTGTCTGTTTTATAGAAGAATGAGGAATGTTGTCTCTGTTCTTCTCAAAGGGCCTGGTAGCATCCATCTATGAATCTGTCTGTAAGCAGAGACTGCTCATTTGTTTTCCAGCTGCACAGACCCAAATAATCACACAAAAACTATATTAATTACAACAAAGTTTGGCCTATTAACTCAGGCTTCTTATTAACTAACTCTTACATTTTAAATTAACCCATTTCTATTAATCTGTGTATCAGCACAAGGCTGTGACTTTCTGGTAAGGGTCCAGTGCCTTTCTTCTTCTGAAGTTATATGGCATCTCTTCGACTCGCCTACTTTCTCTATATGTCTCTGTTTGGATTTCCTGCCTTGCTATATTCTGCCCTGCCATAGGCCCAAATCAACTTCTTTATTAACCAATGATATTTACAGCATACAGAGGGGAATCCCACATCATCTTTCCAGTTCTGGGCTTTAAAGCTTGTGGGAGGGTTCTACTTACTGTTTTCATCTCAGTGATCATTATATTTTTTTCATTAAACCATTCACATTTTCTTGATTTAATTTTGGTGGGTAGTATTTATCTCAAAATTTAACAATTTCTTCTAGATATTCTATTTTTTATCGAATATGTTTTCAGGATTTCATTAAACCCTGTGTGGTATGGGAGGTCCCTCTGTCTATGTATTGCTTTTATTGGTTAATGAATAAAGGAACTGCTTTGGACCTATAGTAGCGCAGAACTTAGGTAGGCAGGGAAGATGGAACTGAATGCTGGGAGGAAGAAGGCAGAGTCAGAGAGACGCCATGGAGCCACCAGAGTCAGACATGTCCGAATCTTTGCTGGTAAGCCACTGCCATGTGGCAATATACAGATTAAGAAAAATGGGTTAAATTAATATGTAAAAGTTATCCAATAAGAAGCTAGAGCTAATTGGCCAAGCAGTGATTTAAATAATACCATTTCTGTGTAATTATTTCAGGTCTAAACTAGCCAGGCGGCCAGGAAGAACAAGCAGGCCCTCCCCCAACACCTGTGGGCAGCCTTCCCTCCCTTCTCCAGTTCTATCAGTTTGGGTCTGCTTTGCTTAGCTTGTCTATTGTTTTCTCCATATTATTGTTCTTTTAAAAGAAACAATTGCTTTCTCCATATTATTATTCTTTTAAAAGAAACAATGAATTGCTGTGTTCCATGAATTATTTTGAATTCTATATCATCAGCCTCTGTTCTTATTTTATTATTCATTGCCACTGCTTTTTAGGTTTGGACTGTCCTTGCATCCATCCTTGTGGGATTTGAGACCTCTCTAATTTTGATATGTGCATGCATAGCTATAAATTTTCCTCATAGAACTGTATCAATTGTAGTTCAAAAGGTCTAGAAAGCTGTGCCTTTATTTTTGTTTGAGTTTAGAACATTTTAAATTTCCTCCCTGTTTTCTTTAATGATTTAATGACTCACTGATCACCCAAGGTTATATTGTCCAGTCTCTATGAATTCATGTAATTTCCACAACTTTTCTTTCTATTGACTTCTAGTCTTATTACACTATAATTTCACAAGATATAAACAAACTATTCTAATTATTTTGTGTTTGGTAAGACTTGATTTGTGGGCTATATGGTGGTCTTCTTTGGGGAAAGTTCCACGGATTGCAGAGGAGAGTCTGAATTTTTCATCTGTTAGCAAGAATGTTCAGTTTGTGTTCCTAACTCTACGACATCTAAGGTCTAGCTTAACTCTGAGGTTTCTTTGTTGATTTTTAGATTGGACAACATATCTAGAGATGAAAACGGAACATTTCAATCACCCACTATTGTTGAATCAGGTGTTTTTCCCTGTTTGGGAATAGATCAGTTTTTTTCTATTGTGACACTCATCTTCAGCAGCCCATGGGGGTCAGTCCCTACTCACCTACTTTCCCCAGAATCCCCTCTATACTTTTATACCATTCTTTTAAATTTAATTGTATGTATCTGTGTGTGCACATGTATGTGCCACAACGTGTGTATGTATGGACAACCTGAAAGACTCTCCTATCATGTGAGTTCTGAGGATCAAACTGTGGTCCTCAAGCTTGGTAGAAGTCCCTCTATTGAACCGCCACACAAGCCCATTGCCTCTTGACCTTTGACCAGTTCTAACCAGTGCCCTCTTCCCAAGGAAGTTCAAAGAAGGCACAAATGAAGTTCACTTCATCTTGCTAGCTATGAGAAGTTTTGAAAATAGCGAAATAAGGAAGAAAACATAACTGTCAGCTCAACGAATTTAACTCACTAATTAGGTTAATGTTTCCTAAACACCTACATGTGCCGTGCCTTGTTAGAAGTGTGCCTTGTTCTAGACAGCTCAACTTCGTCCTGTCTGTTTTTGCCTTTTAGCTGCTGCCCCTTGGTGCTCCGATTGTTGGGATTATTTACGGACTACCCCAACACCATGTGTTTCTATGAAATGCATATATGGTGGCCACAAAAGGAAATGCCAGTAGGGACCAAGCAAGGGCTGCAAAGCCTGAGCTGAGACCCATGCAACAGACACAGTAAAGAGAAAAATGGCAGCAAGGGAAAACAGATCATCTCCTTCACATGACAGCACAAAAGCCAAAAGCAAGATGGTGAAGTTCCCAAGAGAATCCGTAAAGCTGGATTTGGGTGTGAAATTTCTCAACTGCTTTACATAAGTTCGACTTTTTAGAGCATTCAGTGGGTCAAACAAGACTCATCTTCAAGGGGCAGGCAGCCAACTGTAGTTGTCGGATCTCTGCATGACTTTTAAATTAGCTTTACATGAACACTCTCATATGTGATCTTTCTCATTGATTTTTTTAATTTGAGATAATTATAGATTTATATACATATATTTTAAGAAATAATACAAATAGAACCCATATACCTTATACCCAGTGCCCTGAAATGATTATAACTGGAAAAACAATAGCAAACTATCATAACCAGACATTCTTCTGTAAGAATTCATACTTATATTACTTAAAAATATAAGCAATCACCATGCAGACAAACAGATGATATTCTGATTTGCCTAGTTGAATGATAGTGTTTTTAACAATACAAATTTTCTTTTCACTTTATTTTTAGCTAAATAATATACTACAGTGGGTATCAGCCCACAAAAGTGTGTGTGATGCATATATGTGTGCATGTATGCTTTTATGTATATATATATGCATGAATGTATGTATTTGTGTGTATATGTATATAGGTATGCATGCATGCATGCATGTATGTGTGTGTATATATATGCATGTTTCTGTGTGTGTGTATTCTGTATATTCACCATACTTCTTGGTAGCTGCTTGGTATTCTTCTTTAATATGTAGTTTTTCCAAGTATGCCTGTATTGATGACATTAACTTTTTTTAGCCACTTACTCTTAAAATAGTGCTGTGAAAAGTAGGTTAGGAATATGTCTTTTTAAAAATTGCCACTGTACCTGCCAGATCTGCGTTCTGTGTTAAATCTGTATACTAAATTAGATGCACATGACCACTTCCTGAGCCTGTGGTCCTAGCAGCATGCTGCAGCTGCTCTCCTTTCTCCAAGGGTGTACATGTCACATGCTGGTACCCCAGACAGCTGTGGGCATCACTGCACTCTGGTGCCTTGATATTTTCCTTTATATGGTTAACAGCACGTATGGAGTCTGGATTAGTTACTTTTCTGTTGCTGCTATAAAACACCATGACCAAAGCGACTTACAGAAGAAACATTTAACTTTGGTGTATGGTTCTGGGGGGTTGGAGCGCAGAATGGCAGGGCAGAGCCAGCAGGCAGATATGGGCTCCAGCAGGATGACAGGAGATCACATCGTGAACAGAAAGCACACAACAGAAAGAGGAAAATGCAAGTAGGAGGCCCCGAGCCTCTCAAAAGAAGCATCTGAATGCCCAAGGCTGTGGGGGACACTTCTCATTCAAGCCAGAACAGAGTCTGCCCCTCTATTTATTGTCAGGCTTGCTTTAGTTTGCACGGGTACTGGTAATCTGTCTTTGGGCATTGTCTGACCTGCCTGCTAATGACATTCCATGGATGGCAGCTATTCTTCCACTCATTCGGCCATGGGTTAGAGATAAGGGAGGACACCGTTTTGCCTCCTTATTTCAGATGATTATATTTAGACAGCTTTCTCAATTACTCTCATTGGCAAACACATTACGCTCATGATGAAGAGCCGTAGAGATGATAGTCATTGTTGTCTCTTTCCCGGCTCTTATGGATCAGCCTCTTCCTTGTCCACATTCTCTGGTTTCTGAGTTGCAGCTATATGGGTAATAGAACACAGGCTCTATTTTATTATATCTAGAAGATTTGGTGTTGAACACTGTCTAATCTGCTTACTACTTCTGTGTTGACCACATGGCTGCCCCTCAATAGCTCTATCAATTCAACAAGTTAATTATTTGATTTTCTAATACTCTGAGAATGAAACTTGTGGAACAATTAAAAATGTGCCATGCTGTCAAAAATCTTCAATCCCAGCACTGATGGGGGCAGAGGCAGGTGGATTTCTATGATCTGGAGGTTAACCTGATCTAAATTGTGAGTTCTAGGCCAGGCCAGTCAAGGCTACATAATGAGACCCTGCCTCAAAAACAAAAAAATTAAAGAACAAATAAGTGTATTAAATTTCTGTACAGCTTTTTATATCAGTAGTTATAACTAAGACTGGCTTACAGTTTTTAAGGACTCTTTATATTATAGGGGTCGATGATAATTTGTCTTATAAAGTTCACTTTTTTTAGTTACTAGAGTGTGAGGGTAGGAGGAGATGGGGGACACCAAGAGAACAAGTCTCCCTAAATCAACCTTATCAAAGCCCATGTGCACACACAGAGACTGGAGCAGCATGCACAGGGCCTGCATAGGCCTGTACCAACTTCTCTGCATATCTATTATGGCTTCCAGTTTAGTTTTTGGTTATTTAATGGGATTCTTGAGTATGTGACTAAGTGGGTCTCTGATTCTTATGCCTTCTCTTGGGCTCGTTTCCTTCTGTTTGTTTTGTCTGATGTGCTAGTGTTTCTTTTATCTTCTTTTATTTTATTATAATCCCTTAGGAGTCTGTCTGTTTTCTGATGAGAGACAGAAAAGGAGTGGATCCAGATGGGAGGGGTAGGAACTGGGGAGGAGTAGAAGGAGGGGAAACTGTAATCAGGTTATATTACATGGAGAAAAAAAAAATCTATTTTCAGTAAAAGGAAAATGAGGGTGGATGTCCAACTGAAGCAGCACTAGGTTTCTGTTCTTTGGTCTTCATGGGAAGATGTGTCCCCTTCATGATCCAGAGCAACTTCCCAAGTTAGAAGTTACAGGACATGTTTCCCCTTAATTTTAAGACAGAGCTTTGCCATGTATCCGATGCTAGCCTTCAGCTCGCCTCCTCCCGCAGCTGCTTCCCAAGTGCTGGGACTTCCAGGGTGTGCCACCACGACTGACCTACACATTACAGGAAGCTTTGTGGAAATGGGTGCTAGTTACAAGTTACAAAATTGTTTTGTGCCACAAGAACTGAGGTAACCAAAAGCACACGAACACATTTAGGGAAGGATGGGGAGGGGCACCCACCAGTCCTTTTATAGCATCAAATGATACTTAGTTAAGGAGACGCTGCAAATTAGCATAACTGCGTCTCCTCATTTGTCATATTATTGTTTGAAAGTTCAGACACATGTTCTAATTAGGAAAGATTTATTCCCAGAGGAACAAAATTAACTAATAAAAGCAAGAAGAACTTGATTAATTTATGAGAAAGGCTATAGACCAATTAGTTCATTACAGTAGTGCTAAATAAAACTCCTAAGACCATATTTTCCAAGGAACAAAGACCTCCTTCCTGCTCTAAAAAGTTGCACAGTTACTAGATTAGAGTATATGGGCCCTTGTGTGCATCTTCCTAGGACGACAGAAATGGTGTAGGCACAATCTCAGACCTGAAGAACCTGATGAGAAAGCTGCATCAGAATTCGGGGTGGTAGTGAAGGAAGCAGGAAGTACCACTGAAATGTTCATCACCAGACAACATATGATCCCACACCCCCAGAAAGACCCAAGTCTTTTAGGGTTTTGGCAGAGGACCCAAGTTCATTCCCCATCACCCACGGGGGTCAGCCTGTAACTGCAGCTCCAGGGAGCCAACACCCTCTTCCACCCTCTGCTGGCACCTTCAGTCTTGTGCACAAACCCATACATATACACATAATCAAAAATAAAATAGGTAACTTTTTTTTAGAAATGAATGCATCTGAAACATATTTTCTGAGTAGTCTTTTTTTAAGGTGGTGAAATCTGGATATTTAGTGGCTTGAGCACTAGTTTGTATTATTTATGAACTATGTGGTTCTGGAACTATCTTCCATCTCCTTGAGCTGAGTCTCCTAAAGCTATTATCCCATGAATTACAAGTTTAATATTCACATCCCTAGTTGTCTTGCATTCTGGTCTCTGTTCTTCTGATACGCTATCCCTACAGCCTAAGGGAATAGAATTCAGAGCCGGTGGAAACAGGACAATAAAAATTCCCACACAGAGCGGAGTGTCCTTGTGAGGAAGAACCAGCTTCATCAACAGAAAGTTTATAAAGAAATCGCATAAAGCCTTTTGTGTTCTCAGCCTAGAGCGGTATTGTCAGGGGGTGAATCTGCACCTTGGCAGCTGGGGTACAGACTGTCTTTGCTTTTTAGATCCTGATGTCTCAGACCAGCTGCTCGTCCAGATCTAGGTCTTTTTCCAGCTGTGGCAGGAGTTCACATTAGTTTATAGTATTTGCAAATACCCTGGTATCTGGGGTGGGGCTTCAGCTGGATATCTAGGGTGTGAGCGGTGTTCACTATTCATTTCCACAGTCCTGCTTATGGGACTAACAATTGATTTTTCTGCCACCAAAGATCCAAGATATGCATACTTTTAAGCCTGAACACAGTCCATCACTATCTCTTTTAAAATAAAAAAAAATCTAAATCCATACTGGTGCAAAAGTCAATATTCGTTGAAATATGTTTGGGTTTGTTTGCTTGGGCGGCTTGTTTTTGTTTCCTCAGAGGAAAAAGTTTAGTGAGGGACCCAATGTTTTTGTCCCCTTCCTCCCTTCCTTCTTCTCTCTTTCTTTTTTTCTAGCCCATACCAATTTCTATTGCAGCCTCTAAAGTTTCGCTTCAGTGTCCAGGTTTAGGAAACCACAGCTTATTCTGCGTCCCCTTGCGAGTCACGTAATAAAAGCATTTTAAAGAGTGTTTGGACATAAACACAAACCACAGAGAAGTAACCTGGCTAAATGACTACATGAAGACATGAGACTGTGGTGACATAAAACTGACAACGAATTAAGCTTAAGTTCCCTCAACATGGTCACTCTCTGGGTAGGCAGGGGCCTTCTACACAGATCTCCAACTAGAGTAAAGGCAGAGGAACCAAAGGCACGCTTGGCTCATTTTCTGTTCCACTGATCCCTGCAGCTCTGTTGAGAGATGCTCTAAGGGCTCAATATGCATCCTTTAGTTCTGAAGCTCAACGGCAGACCCCTGAGGGTCTCAGGGTAGACGGAATCTGATTACTGACTTCAAAAGAATGACTCTGCCCATGGCACGCAGCAACAATTCTGCTAGAAGTATGAAACATGTTTTGGGTTTTTTTTTTTTCTCAAATGGGCCGGTAGGATGCTGTTCCCAATAAACGATGCTAATGCAGTCTGCATGGCTCTCGGACATAAGCCCTATAGAGCAGGTGCTTTGTTCCGTTCAATGCTTCATAGCAGGTGGACTCTGACGTAGTACTCAAAGAGCCAGCTCCTACTCAGATGCCCTTCCTGATGAGTAAAGAAGAGAAAAAGGTTCTAGGATGATACTTTCATGATTGGGCTAATGTGGAATATTAGCTGAAGATATGTTACATTCACTTACGCTGAAAAATAATAGTTTAATGATGCAAAGATATGTTGCATTCTTTTCTGCTACATTTGTTCAACTCTGTGAATCTGTTACTTTGCCTGTCTAAAACACCTGAGTGGTCTAAGATATAGCTGAACAGCCAATAGCTAGACAGTAGAGAGAACTAGGCAGGGCTGACAAGCAGAGAGAATAGGAAGAAAATAGAGAAGGAGGAGGGGGGACAAGAAAAAGAGAAGGAAAAGAGGTCACCAGAGGTCAGCCAACCAGCCACACAGCCAGCTATGGCATAAGAAGTAAAAAATGGTATATATAATAAAGTAAAAGGCAGTCAGGATAACTTTTAAGAAATATTGGCTAGAAACAAGCGAAGCTAAGGGCACGTATTCAGAAGAAAGGATAAGTCTCTATGTATTTATTTGGGAGCTGGGTGGTATTCTCCCAAAGAGTCAAAGAGTAAAAATAAAGACAAACAAACAAAACAGAAAACACAACACAACTACTGGCTAAGACCAAACCTTCATGCTTGTGTTCTCAGTATCTTTCCATCTCAACACTCTCCTTCCCTTCTCCTCCTGCCATTTTCCTGGCTTCAGTGAAAGAAGCCCTCATGTTGAACAAACCTGTTTGCCTTACTTAGGGTTTCTAGTGCTTCACTGGTAATGCAAGGTGAGGTGGAAAGAGGTTATATCAGCATACCATGTTCATGTTGTACTCCATGTGATGTTGGGGCAAGGAATCAAGGCAGGGACCTGGGAGCAGGGCCTGAAGCAGAGGCCATGTTGGAACACTAGTTCTCAGTTTGCTCTTATGGCCTCCTCAGCCTGATTTCTCGTAGAGCTCAGGGCCACCTGACCAGGAGCGATATCACCCATAGTGGGCTAGGTCCCTCTACATGAACCATTTATCAAGAAAATGTCCCCACAGGCTTGCCCATGGTACAGTCTGATGGGCCATTTTCTCTCCGGAGGTTCCCTGGACTCTAGTGTATGTCAAGTTGACAAAACTCTAACTAGATTACTATATGTTAGGATCTATATGTACTAGCAACCCATCAGGAAAAGAAATGAGACCTGCTCCAGGAAACAATCCATGAAATACTAATAGCCACACCCACCCTTTTCTAAAGTTTATACAGACCTCACCACCACCTTGAGCTTATGAGAGACCCTGCCACAAGTATAGAGTCCCTACCTAGAAACTGAAGTAATTGTGTACTGTTTTAAGCTTGTAGGTGTGTAGGTATTCGTGACCCAACAATGGATAGAAACACATCACTCTTTTCAAACTCAGTATCTTAAACTGAGCATGGCTCATGGTAGATGTGTATCAAGTGCAAGTTGCAGGGATCAGGAAATGAACTCCACTCTGTCACTAGCTCGGGGTCCATACCGAAGAGCATTAGTAAGCTGTTCATCACAGCCCTGAGGCGCACAACACAACAAGGTGATTAAATCCAATTTTCCACCACAAACACCCTAACACAGGCAATTTTCTAAGATAAACATACCGTCGGTAAATAGAGTTCCCCCTCACAAACATGGTGAGCAAGCTTTTCAGTCATCAGAATAGCCTCAAGGTCAACCCGTGCTTCCTCAGAGACAACAATAAACTTTCTATAGTTACATTCAAAATACAGATGGAGACCTTTTTAGCTCTTTGTGCCAAAGAGACTGACCAGGAACTCAATTTCATCAAGACGACATTCCAAATATGCACCGCTCGAGCCTTCATGGTCCTTCCACCTCACCTGCTCTTGCCCTTATTCTTTCTGCCTTTCTGGTCTCTAATTGAAAATGTGCTCCAACCTTGTGGGCAGCCGTTGGGTCAACCTCTTCTCTTTCTCTCAAGGTTTCTCATTACATGCACTTGTGATTTGTGGCTCGTGGTACTACAAGGTTTTAACCAAGCATGCATTTTTAAAAACTACTTTCATGTCTCATTGCAAGTTGGGAAAATGGTTATGAAAGAAAAATGTCTGTGGTGCATGGTGATGAGGAGAGCAGGAGCCAAGCTTTTCATCCTGAGGGGTCCTTTCCGTATAAGAAAGGACCCAAATTTGCAAACGCCAGGGAGAGAGCATGCGCCTAGAACAGCATTGCAGACAGGAGGAACAGTACGGTGAAAGGATCAGAAGAAAATGGCTTCCACGGAGCTCCAATGGTAGTGTTGGCCACCTGGCGAGTGTGGAAGAACTATGCACAGCAGGTTGGTGAAGAGTCACAAATACAGGCACAGGAGCCTAGTGCCACTCTAGAATCAAGCACATGGGTACTCTTTGAATGACCCTAGAATATTAGGTCCATGAAAAGATCAAGATTGGGTCATAACCGCACATAAATTTATCTTTACAAGAGTGGTATTGCTGGGTCCAGGGGTAGGTTGATCCCGAATTTTCTGAGAAACCACCACACTGCTTTCCAGAGTGGTTGCACAAGTTTGCATTCCCACCAGCAATGGATGAGTGTACCCCTTCCTCCACAACCTCTCCAGCAAAGGCTATCATTGGTGTTTTTTATTTTAGCCATTCTGACAGGTGTAAGATGGTACCTTAAAGTTGTCTTGATTTGCATTTCCCTGATCACTAAGGAAGTTGAGCATGACCTTAAGTGTCTTTTGGCCATTTGAACTTCTTCTGTTGAGAATTCTCTGTTCAGCTCAGTGCCCCATTTTATAATTGGGTTGATTAGCCTTTTATGGACTAGTTTCTTGAGTTCTTTATATATTTTGGAGATCAGACCTTTGTCAGTTGCGGGGTTGGTGAAGATCTTCTCCCAGTCAGTGGGTTACCTTTCTGTCTTATTGACAGTGTCCTTTGCTTTACAGAACCTTCTCAGTCTCAGGAGGTCCCATTTATTCAATGAGGCCCTTAATGTCTGTGCTGCTGGGGTTATACGTAGGAAGTGGTCTCCTGTGCCATGTGTTGTAGAGTACTTCCCACTTTCTGGACCCAGCAATACCACTCTTGGGAATATACCCAAGAGAGGCCCTATCATACAACAAAAGTATATGCTCAACTATGTTCATAGCAGCATTGTTTGTAATAGCCAGAACCTGGAAACAACCTAGATGCCCTTCAATGGAAGAATGGATGAAGAAAGTATGGAATATATACATATTAGAATACTACTCAGCAGTAAAAAACAAGGACTTTGTGAATTTTGCATGCAAATGGATGGAAATAGAAAACACTATCCTGCGTGACTTAAGCCAGACCCAAAAAGAGGAACATGGGATATACTCACTCATATTTGGTTTCTAGCCATAAACAAAGGACATTGAGCCTATAATTAGTGATCCTAAAGAAGCTAAATAAGGAGAACCCAAAGAAAAACATATAGGCATCCTCCTGAATATTAACCTTCATCAGGCGATGAAAGGAGACAGAGACAGAGACCCACATTAGAGCACCAGACTGAAATCTCATGGTCCATATCAGTAGCAGAAGGAGAGAGAGCACGAGCAAGGAACTCAGGACCGCGAGGGGTGCACCCACACACTGAGACAATGGGGATGTTCTATTGGGAACTCACCAAGGCCAGCTGGCCTGGGTCTGAAAAAAGCATGGGATAAAACCGGACTTGCTGAACATAGCGGACAATGAGGACTACTGAGAACTCAAGATCAATGGCAATGGGTTTTTGATCCTACTGCACGTACTAACTTTGTGGGAGCCTAGGCAGTTTGGATGCTCACCTTACTAGACCTGGATGGAGCTGGGTGGTCCTTGGACCTCCCACAGGGCAGGGAACCCTGATTGCTCTTTGGGCTGATGAGGGAGGGGGACTTGATTGGGGGAGGGGGAGGGAAATGGGAGGAGGTATCGGGGAAGAGACAGAAATCTTTAATAAATAAATAAATAAATAAATAAATAAAAATTTATCTTTACATTATTTTTATTAGGGCAACTTTTACTCCATTCACTTTTAAAATTGATAGAAGTCTTTTGCATATTCACTTGTCCTTATCCTAATTTTTACCTAAAAACTACACCAATTTCCAAGAGAGAATTGATTTCTGGAAGGTTTTCTATATCTTTCAAGTTCACAAAGCTAGTCAATCTGACCTGCTGAGCTGCCCACCAGTTCCATCCCTCACAAAACAGGAGGGAAATTGGAGATAAGCCATCAATGTTGGAAGAAGGTAAGATTGGCTGCTTTTCCCTTCGCTACGATAAAATAGTTGATAAAAGCCAATACGTGCAGTAGGATCAAAAACCCACTGCGATTGTTCTTGAGTTCTCAGTATTCCTCATTGTCCGCTATGTTCAGCTAGTCCGGATTTATCCCATGCCTTTTCAGACCTAGGCCAGCTGGCCTTGGTGAGTTCCCGATAGAACATCCCCATTGTCTCAGTGTGTGGGTGCACCCCTCATGGTCCTGAGTTCCTTGCTTGTGCTCCATCTCCTTCTGCTCCTGATTTGGACCTTGAGATTTCTGTCCGGTGCTCCCATGTGGGTCTCTGTCTCTGTCTCCTTTCATCGCCTGATGAAGGTTAATACTGGCTTTGGGGGAGCCTAGGCAGTTTGGATGCTCACCTTAGGAGACCTGGATAGAGGTGGGTGGTCCTTGGGCTTCCCACAGGTCAGGGAACCCTGATTGCTCTTTGAGCAGATGAGGGAGGAGTACTTGATCAGGGGAGGGGGAGGGAAATGGGAAGCGGTTGCAGGGAGGAGGCAGAAATCCTTAATAAATAAATAAATTTAAAAAAAAGAAAAAAAAATAGTTGGTAAAAGCAACTTAAGGAAGGAAGGGCTTATCTTGGCTCAGGATGATAGTCCATGATGGCTGGGACAGCATGGTGGCAGGTAGGTGAGGAAGCTGGTGATATTGAATGTGCCACTCAGGAAATGAGAGAGACGAATGCTCAGTTCAGCTCACTCTCTCCTGTGTATTCTGTCTGAGAACCAGTCCATGGGCCTCCACCTACATTTAGAGTGGGTTTTATCACCTTGGCTAACCCCACCTAGAAACTCCCTCACAGACACTCCATAGTGATTGCCAATCCTGTTGGTTTGGCATGTTAAATATTACATAGGTTGTGCAAATGTTTTTGAATTGTAATGATCTGTAGATTAGAAAACATGAATTCTATCCCCAAATGTCAAGAGAGACACTGTCAGTCACTCTACCCTCTCATTGGTTTCTAAGTTCATTAGGCGTTCTAGACTCTCCAAACACAGCCAGGCAAGGTTCCCTCAATCTGCGGGCAAACCAACTTTCTTGGGGGGGGGGGAGGAATTAGTGCTAAAAGTCCACCTCTGCCTGAGGCTAAATATTGGGTGAACACAAGGAAGTATTATGGAAAGGAAAGTGTAGTCAGATTTTGAGGACAATATTCATGGGAGCAATGGACCAAAAATGGTATCAATGTTAGCTACTTTCCTAAACTCATGGAAGTCAGAAATAGTGTATCTGCCACCTAATACAAAGAAGTATCTTTGCTGAATGAACACAGATATGATGATGTAAGAGTGAAAAGGGTGTGATGGTACACACTTTTAATGCCAGCACTTGGGAGGCAGAGGCAGGCAGATCTCTGTGAGTTCAAGGTCAACCTATTGTACACAGTGATTTCCAAAACAACCAGGGCTACATAGACAATCCCTCTCTTAAAAGGGGGGAGGGAGAAATAAAAGGAAACAAGAAAAGTAAAGAATAGGAAAGGAAAGGGAAAAAAAAACAAATGTGACTTGGGAACCCTAGAAATCACTCACACTCAAGAAAGAGAACTTCTTCAAAGACACCAGATCTTACCTCTGAGTGAAGAGTTTGTCCCCCACTAAAAGCTGCCGCACGGGGATACAAGTCCCTTCAGCCTAAGCAGCAAATTTGGAGTGCAAGGCCTTGGCTACAGTGGAGGGGAACGGAGCTAGGTATGGCTTACTACAGGGAACGAAAGAGGGGCAGTCATGGGGTAGAGGAAACTGACAACAGATGTGTCACTGTGTGCTTTGTGCTCATTACCTCCAATAGAAGGCTATCGCAGAAGGCCTCCTCATCCTTATAACTCCATATAATAAGTTAACTTTTCAAAAGTTCTTATGCAATTGTGAACCCTGTGAACAACAGTAGCGGCCAACATGGAGAGATATGCTCTGGGTACTATCGTGGCATGGATGATATGAAGAGTGGAAAACATTTTCTGATTTAAGTCCCACTCCCTAGAAGGAAACACCAGTCTAAAACTGCTGGGGGGCATGGCTGGCACACTCACAGGCCACAGGGGCAAATTGATGATTATTATTTTACTAAGTTGGCATAGTACTAAACTACTCTCTAAATTTGTATTTCTCTATCCGTAGATTAGCGTGGCTCTCAGACTTCATCACAGAAGTGCTTTTGCACAGTGGTCACTGGTTAATACAAAAATTCACACATGATCAAAACACAGAGAATAAAAGTCAGTGGAGAGACAAGCCACAGATGGGGTACCTATCACACACACACACACACACACACACACACACATACACACACACACACACACACACAGAAATACATATACACACACACACAAATACATAAACACACAAACAACACACACACAAATACATAAACACACAAACAATACACACACACACACAACTCAGGGACCATCTCAAAGGAGGGGACAGAAATGACGTACAAATCAAAGATTAGGGAGGACCAAAACAATGTCTTCTAGACATGACAGACAGAAACTGGGATTGCCAAAGATCAAACACTCAACATTCTAGCCTGGAGCTGGGAGCTTAGAAGCCCCCAGCCCTAACCAAGCAGCATGGCAGGTGATACCTTAAAGGATAGATTTTTCTTTAAGCGGCGCCTAGTAGGTCGACAATGCTGCAGTGGCTAGCCTTACACCCAGGAATATATAGGCAGCACAGAGTGGGCTAGGTCGTTACTGAAAAAACCACACAAAGTTGGTGGAGGTGGACAATGGAGGTGTGATGGGAGAAGTCAGGGGAAGAAGTAGAGGGTAAATATGATCAAAACATTTTTGGAATGACCAAAGAATTAATAAAAGTATTAGATTGCAAAAGTTCAATGGTACCTAATAAATCCCGAGGTTGATTTTTTAAAAAATTATTATTTAGTTCAGATACCCATGAAAGCCCCAAACTGTAATGTACAGCATGAGGGGTGGGCTGGTTAGTTTTTGTCAACTGGAGACAAAGAAGAGTCATTTGGAAGGAGGGAACCTTACATGAGAAGATACCTGTAACAGATTCGCCTGTGGGCAAGTCTGTGAGGCATCTTTTAGTTAATGATTGGCGTGGAAGAGCTCAGTCCATGGTTAGTAGGGCTACCCCTGAGCAGACGCTCCTGAGTTATGTATAAAAAGCAGGCTGAGCAAGCCGGAGAACAAACCGTAAGCGACACTCCTCCATAGCTTCAACTCCTTCCTCCATGTTCCTTCCTTGAGTTTCTGCCCTAACTTTGCTTTGTGATAGAAGCTAAATTGAATCCTTTCCTCCCCAAGTTTCTGGTTGTGCTGTTTTATCACAGCAGCAGAAACCAAACGAGGACAAGGAGTATGGCTAGCAACATTACTTAAAATTCACAGAGAGAATAGATTTTAGGGACAGTTCCCCCCTACACACACACACACACACACACACACACACACACGGAACTGTGGTAGATGTGTTCATTTGCTGGAACAAAGTAACCATTTCACTGGATTGCATATATCAAACATCATGTTATATACTTTAAGTACAAATAATAAAAAGGAATCAAAATAATACCCCATGGTCTCTTGTCACACAAAGCACACATGCCTCACCCGATGGTGTTTGACCATTTTGCTCAAATAACTTGATTGCTAGCAGTAGCTGTTAAATTGAAGAGAAACATGGTGACACTAGCTAACACTTCCTTATGAGGTCCCACACTGCTTTTCTCTTTCAAAGGGCATTTACTTACTGCCTGGCTTGCTCATTGGTGCTGACAACAGACCACAAGTCTGGACTTCTGTGGAAAATGGGAAAAGAAAAGAATCCTCAAGGGTCTTTATTTGGCCAGGAAAAACAAGCTTTTTAAAAAACCTATTTTCCTGTCAATGTCGTTAGAGTTGGCCACACAGGGCTTTAAACAGGCTTTCCTTTGTCACCCATTCAAGGTACCAGTGCTGCCTGATGGAGGGAGAAAGGCTTTCTCGTCTCGGAAACACATCCCGTAATGTCAGCACACAAGACCACGTCTACTGAAAGTCTTGGCATAGTCACATTAAGCATCCTTCTTGGGAAGCTGTAATAAAGCCTCAAAGTATTGCTTTTTGTAAGCTAACAATAAAAGAAGAAACTTGCCTGGCAGGATTCTGGCTGCATTTCACATCCTTAAGAGCTCAGCTATGTCACGATGCCATCTAAATACTCCCCGGGATTAAACAGTAGCAAGGGACGAGAGACATAAGGAGCAGGAAAGTCTATGCCGATAATGACAGTGTTTTCCATACAGTTCATATGGAGAAGTGACAGTTGGGACTGAATTTGTGACTATCGAGGGAGTAGGGCTCATTGGGAAACGGCTCGGAGAACATGTCTTGCCTTTACCCACACCTCCACACACTCAAGAGAGTTCTTCACTAAGTCATCAAGAGGAGTCAGAAGCCGCTGCCTGGGCCCTGCAACTAGGAAGCACAGTAAAACCCATGTTCTCCTATTAGCTATTTCTGTTATCTTCATATGATATATTATGGATATGTACTTGAGTGTGCATGTCTATTACATCATATATGAACTGGTTGGTCTGTATCACTTATCAAACATGGCCCTGCACTCTTGGATTTAGCTACTGAGCTAAAAGTGACCTATGTAGCCAAACACAGTCTGCTTTGGCCTATGGAATACGATCGAGATGACATTAGTAGATTTCTAGTTAGGTCAGAAATAAGCAATGCAGTTTCCTCCTTGTCTCTGGAAAATGCCACCTGAGAAGTACATGTGGGAAGCAGCTGTGGAGGGAAGAAGCCATGAAGGGGAAAGAAAAGCGTATGGAGCTGCAGGCAAGCCTCCTACAAACAGCCGAGGCTCCCATTCACCTCAGCTCTACTAAGGTGGTGAGAGGACCAACAGGAGGTGCCTATCTGTACAAAGAGACTTATGTAAGAAGTGAGTTGCTACAGTCCTAAAGGTCGGCCTATCTAAGCCCCAAGAAAGAGTAGTGCTATAGTTCTTCAAGTCTTAAGGCCAACAGAACCCTTGCTTTTTAGCAAAGACCAGTTGTTCCACTGAGGCCTTCAACAGAAGGAAAGAGGCCCACACCCACGATGAAGGGCAGCCTGCTTTCATCTGATGTCATTCATTGTGAAGGACAACCTGCTTTGATCTGATGCCCCCAAATTCGGTGTTAATTTAATTTAAAACACACAGTCACGGGAACACCAAGAATGTTTGACCAAATGCCAGGGACCATGACCCAGCTAAGTTGGCACAATAAATATGACACCAACAAAAGAGCAAGCCTAAGTGAAAAAGGCATTGCCTAGCTCCCACTAGACCAACCACCAGCTGAATCCAATAAATGACCCAGCCAATACCGAAAGGAACTACAGCCAAACCTTGCCTGGTTCCTGACTCACAGAGTCCAAGAATAGGCCAAGCTTATTATTTAAACTACCAGACTGTTACACGACTTGTTACATTGCAGAGTAACGAGGACACTAGCTCCCATCACAACACCTGGACTATCTCGGGTTCACCAGCTCCTTCCTTTGCTTGGGGACCATCTACCTGCCATTATCGTTTTTTTTTTTTTTCTGCCTGCAGTATTTTCCCTCCAGCTTTTAGCTTTGCTGGATCTTTTCATCCATCCTACCTGCCTCAGGCCCAATACTAATGCCTTAGAATCCATTCCAACTTCCCTAAGCTGGCCTCGCTCATCTCTTCCTCCCTCCCTCCCTCCCTCTTTCAGCTTGTACTCTCTCTCCCCTGCCCATTTTCCTCAAAATATTTATCTTATTGTAAAATGAACTTGCTGTGTCCTGCTTACAGGAGAGAGCTACATCTATCTCATTTACTGTTCCCAAAGTGATCTGCACAAAATGTGTCCGGTGGGATATTTGCTGGACAAAAACTAAAAGCCAAAACCATAGGCCTGTATCCTACATGGGTGACAGACTTCAGACTCCTGTGTACAGTCTTCAGTCCCCCCGCCCCCACCCCATGCCATGCCATGGAGGAAGATTACAGCACTCCTGCCACACAAAGGATGTTTTCGCTTTGACTTTTCCTCTGCTGTTTTTCTCGTCTAATGAGACGAGCATTGACGAGGGAATGAAAACCACACATCCCTGTGCAATACCTCTGAGATAAAACACACTGCATTTTTATACTTGACGGTGTGCAGGAGGCTTATGGACACGTGTTTCTAACTCTTCCCCATTAATTAAGAGACCGTGGCAAACAGACAAAAGGAAGAAGACATTCCCACCCCCCAACCTCCCTTAGAAACACAGGCCGATCCTTAGACATTATGTTGAAACAGCTTCAGCCCTTGCTTTCTTCTGGAGCTCGGCAGCCTGGGGCTTACTGGGAGCTTTCGAGGCAGAGAGCTTTCCGAGGTGAGTAGAAAGGCAAACCTGCCCACTCCCCCAGTTTTGCCTCCTCTCTTTTCCAGGATTGGTTTGTTTACACTTAGAAAAGGAAACAATATTTTTCTTAAGTGAGAAATATTCTTATCTAAAGTTTTTATCCACAAGCCTTGCTGGCACGTACTCACCCTGCCCTGCGTGGTACTGTCTCTCTGAATTCTGACATTTCCACACATCACCAGGCTGCTCAACATTCTGTATGTGATGCCTTGACCACTGGTCCCTGGTTGACCCTGGAGACACTGCCGCTCCCCAAAATCCTCCAATTCCTGGAGGTAAGGAACAACTCTCCTTGGAAGATGCTTCCAAAAGATTCCTCCTCCCTTGAGGACTCCCCACGCTCTGGCCTGCTTGCCATCTGTTCTAATCACTCCAGGGCCAGCTCGCTAACAAGCAGAGACAGGCCGCGTACTCCAGAGCACCCTGAAGGCATTTGTGCTAAACCTGCTTGCCCGATTTCACCTGTACACCTTAAATCACCTGTTGGTCCAACTCCCAGCTGACCTGGTACTTGTTTCGAGTCTCTTTCTGGCAGAGTGCACCTCCCTCTTGGCACTGGGGGCACGGTAAACTACCCATTCAGCAGAAAATATCCCCTAATCAATTGGCCTTTGCCATACCTCAAATTTTTCTATTAATACACTACATTTTAAAACATCCCTCTAGACTGGAAGTAAAGCCAGTGTCTTAAACCTCTTTGAGAAATTCTGTTCTGTACTCTCCTCGGAGCTTTGGGTTTTATTTTAGCAAGATTTTTTTAAACCCTGACTTAGAGCGCCGACTCACTAAGAAACAGCTACTGAGGCTTTCTGTGTATTCGTTATTATGGAGAGTGCCGGGAATGGAAGGATGAATTAAACACTCTCTCAAGCAGGCTCCAGGCAGGAGCGGGACTCAGAAAGTATTTAAGAAGTGAAGAAATGACAGAGTGAGTGCCTTCCCAGAATTCACAAGCTAGAATGTCACTTGATGAATATCCTATGATGATATGTTCTCATCGTGAAATTGCTACCAATTTTATAGGGCTTCAGATTAGAAAAAAAATCATTTTTTCTATTTTATTCTTTTATTTGACAAGCTATTGAATTTGGGAACCTAAAATATTCAAATTTTACAAGTTATTATTTACCAGATTTAATTATCTCTTTTAGAATGTCTTCACAAAACAGAGCCTTGCTAGCCCTTCAAAACAGCCTAAGGGAATTATTATTTCAGGGGCAGGAAGAAAATATAATCTGAATAACAATAGCCAGCATTTATTCAGCTCTTAATATATGCCAGGCATGGTCTCAAACAATGTTCCTGTCACTTATTTAATCCTCGTAGTTCGTATCATCTTCTTTGTTTTTGCAGATGAAGAAAAACCACACCGGAGATTAAATTAAATTAGGTGAGCAACTCTTCGCATGGCTTGAAAGAGGCAGAGCCTGGATTTGAGGGCAAGCAGTTCTCAGCATCCACTTCCATCATAACTAGTTCTAGATTGAGAAGATTCTTGAGTTAATAAATTGTAATTTCTCAAAATGCACTGCTTAGACGCCCTCCTAAAGTCCACTAAGCAGTTTGGAGCAAACTTCAGCCTGAAAGATTTCATAGGTATTCGAACTTCAGCCTCTCCATCAATAACACTTGAGTGTACCTGGACTGTTTCTCTAGTAAACAGTTCCTTAATTTGCTCTGCCTAGCCACCACCCATAGGGCTGCCAGGACAATATGACAAACTGCTTTAAAGAAAAATTCCATAACAATTTTTTCTAAAACTTTCCACACAATGGCACTAAATTTGAATATCCGCATTAGACTGCGGGTGTATCCTCTGCTTATATTAGTGGTGAATACTTCTCGAGACATTCACTCAAAATCCAGGGCTATGACAACCTACCTCAGCTTGAATTGTCTGTCCTATTCTCACAGTCTGGTTTGACCTCCATTTATTGTACCAAGTGTAAGCCCATTCCTCTCTGTAGAACAATCATGTCCTCATAGAACAACGACTTTCAACCTTCCTAATGCTGCGACCCTTTAATACAGTTCCTCATGTTGTGGTGACCCCCAACCATAAAATTACTTTTGTTGCTACTTCATAACTGTAACTTTGCTACTCTTATGAATCGTAATGGAAATATTTGGTATGTAAATTATCTGATATGTGACCTCTAGGAAAGCGTTGTTTGACCCTCTAAGGGATTGCGACCCACAGGTTGAGAACTGCTGTCACAGACAAAGCCTTATAAACCATGTGGAAGAGTTTACACCTCCAGTCACCTTGTGCCTCACATACTTTTGTTCTTATCACATGTTCATAAAAAAGGTGATGTTTAAGTATTAACTAGTCTTCTGGGTGTCCATGTAGAATACAGTGACAGAGACACGGGCTTACTGCAGCAGACACACCCGGGGTCATCATTGGAACCCTTTATTTCAGGATTACCTGTAGAAACACCTTTGAAAATCCACCCCTTCCCTTTATGTACTCAGGAGAAGTCTTTGAGCCCATGAGTAAAGTTCTGAATTCCCTGCCCAACCCCAGGCTTCCTAAAACAGTAGCCTGATGGCATGCAATACTAATATTTTCGGCAGCCAAACCTTTGTATACTGTCTATGAAAGAGAGGGAAACAAGCCAGGATGTTTTGTTAGCCCACGGGCGTTTAGTGAGTGCCCAGTGTGTGGTTTGGAGATTTAGCAGTTAACTTATGTACTATCTTCACTGGGGACCAAAACCACAATGCCTGGCATAGTTATTTGAAACCCTCTTTAGGACCATTCGACAGCACACACCCTCTGCTCACACTTCGAAGTTGGCATACAAGGAAATCCAGAGAGTTTTGGCCCTGTGACCACATAGGAAGCTCTGCTTCCCACATTTACTAGAAGGATATCCACAATATTAAACTTAATACTGTAAAAAAAAAAAGTGCTGTTGCTTGTTTTTCCTGGACAATGACCCTAGACTTTTTGCTATGCCTGGGCTGTATTGCAGCTCACAGACCCAGCTTGTCTGTTATAGCTCAGAACACGTCTGCTTGTACTTCATTGGTGAAACCTATGTTTTTGAAACAAACTCTGGCCATGCCATATCTTCCCAAACGTCACAGCTTCACATACAGAGCATTTGAGAAATGAATGCCAGGAAGGCTCACTGCCCAGCAAAGGGAGCTGAAAATAAATAGGTTGGAGTCCTAGTCCTGAGGACGGTTCAATTGTAAAGTGGACACACGGCAGGGAGATCACTTGTCGTCAGGATGGGATCTCAGTGGGGAATCTCTAAGCTGAGGCCAAAACTCAAGCCATTCATCTGCAACTAGAAAGTTCTCTCAGCAACAAAGACACAGCTGGATGGACGTGAGTTTTCTGAGCTGGAAAGCGGAGCTGCGTTTATTTTCAGCAATCGGTTTGGTGGCACACACCTGCCCTGGAAAACCAGGTGTTCGCAGTCCTTCTATAGGAACATTCCCCACCCACACACCTGAGATGCCCGTGTGTGTGCAGGGCGCACACACGCCCAATCCCGCACCCACATGCAGGGCACACAACCCTTGCTAGTGCACTAGCGAGCCAGGCACAGGCTTGCACCTAGCAAGTGCTGCAGATCTGTGGCTCTTCACCTCCCTCAAGCTGGCAGGAGACCTGAAGACTGCCCTGCCACCCCTCAGGGAAGTAGCTGAACATAGGAGTTTGGAGGAGCATCAGACACCTGAAGACAGTTTAGGGATGGAAGCAGAAGGGTGACCCTTGCTGTTCTCTGAGACCCCTCTGCCCATCTGGGTGGAGTGCTCTTGGTCATAGGATTTGGGGCTATTGGCACTTGAGGATGAGCGATTTTAACAAGCATTATGTTCTTTCCTTTATCTTACCCTCATGCTACAATAAGTAGCACTTGGACGTATTTATCTTCCTATCGTGAATCCCGTTCACCATTCATATTATACTAATATTATGTTATATTAAAATATGGATGGTGGCTAGAATAAGAACCATAAGCTTCTTTCATAGGGCTCTATGATGATCTTAGAGGTACTCTAAGGAAATGAGTAAAGTTCTGTGGCTTAATAATGATTGTAGTTTGTTTTTTTCTTTCTTTCTTTCTTTCTTTCTTCCTTTTCTTTGACTTTATTGCAAGGAATAAAAATCTCAACTGTCCTGGTTAGCTTTGGCTATCAACTCGGCATCTGAAGTCATGCGAAAGACTCTCAACTGAGGAATTGCCAAGATCAGCAGTTCTTGCGCTGTGGCTTGTCACCCTTTTGAGGGTCTCATGTCAGATGATCTGCATATCAGATATTTACATTATGATTCAAAAAGTAGCAAAATACAGTTATGAAGTAGCAATGAAGTGATCTTACAGTTGGGGATACCACAGCGTGAGGAACTAACTGCATTAAAGGGTCACAGCATTTGGAAGGCTGAGAACTACTGGCCTAGACCAATCAGCTCTGTCTGCTGCCACATTTGTGAGAGGTTATTTTGACTGAGGATTGATGTGGAATAGCCCACATCAAACAGAGTTCATCCATGGCTTCTGCTTCAGCTCCTGCCCTGACTTTCCTGCAACAATGAATTTGGACCTGAACACGTAAACCCAATAAGCTCTTTCCTCCTCTTGATCAGAGTATTCACTCACAGCCGCAGGAACCAAACTAGAACACCAGCTTAAAGGATCTACCTCTCTCAGAGGTGGGAGATGACCGGACATGGTATCCATGTGCCCTGGGGAGGAAACTGGAATACAGGCTGATGACTTCGGCCGAGGTGACAGGTCAGAATCAGCGTTGATTCCCTGCAACAGTTCACACACAAACCCAAACCCAGAAAAGGTATGCACTACCGTAGTACAAAGGTTCCCATCCACAATCTAGGCAGACTGATGACTTTTAGGCCTCGGGTGCTGAGACATGTCACCCTGGTAGAGACTGTGACCTCATGCAGCTAGTGAGAGACTCCCAAACTAAGAGACTATGATCGATCCTTTCTGCATCTCACACAGCCTAAGAAGCAACCCAGATTTTCATTATTGGCAGATTCCACATTTGCAAAGTTGCCTACTAGCCAAAATGTGTTTCTAAGTCCCCAAATTGAGATTAGTGGCACTGTCGTGGACATTTGTAGAAACAAGGCAGGTGAAAATATTTTGAGTTGCATGAGGCTTGTGTCCCCAGAGGTGAATGAAAATGCTTTTGCCTTCCGGTTATGGTTTTCTGAAGGGTGAAGGGTGTTCTTTCCAAAGCCTCTATACACGTTGGTGCTGTTCATTGGTGGTTTTGCGGTTGAAAGTGTCCCCGTATAGTGCCTAAGGGCTCACTAACATTCCTACATGGGCGGTGGCACCTGAGTGGGGGACCTGTGTGCCAGAGAAGGTTTGCTCAGGCTTGACTTACAGCATGTTAGTGTGGTGCATGACCCAGTGATAGAATAGATGAAGTGTCTAAACAGGAAGCCACATTAAAGGAGCTTTCGCATTGATCCGTTAATGCAAACGTGACCAGAGGCGCAGAGGAGTACAGTCCCATATTTCCCACAGGAGAGAAACCATTGGCAGCTTCACTGGCAGGGCTGCCTCGGAGCTACTACAGTATTTAGCTCTATTGTGGAGCAACTGCATTCTGCAATAAAGAATCTCTCAAAAGTTCAGAGTTCCAGCCTTAACCCCAAAGGATGACTCCCCCGTGGCTAACCAGCTCACACAGCCTCAATAGGTGGTGTTTTCCAGCCCCTGGGCCTCCCAGGCTCCCAGATCAATTCACCAAACGTGACTCCATGTAGTTAGATCTGCTTACACGGCTGTGAGCTCCTCACTAATACAGTTCCAGGCCCCCACTGGCAACTCCAGTGTGTGGTTACTGTGACCTCTCAAGACCCAAAACAATATAGGTGATTCAGAACCTGTGCTGGCTTCCCCCAGATGTCCCTGACCTTCCACTCCTACCAGGGAGGCTTAGAGCTAAATCAGGACAGACTCGTCGGAAAGAACGTCTTTCCTCTTGGGGTCTCTCAAAGCATATGGTTTACAATTCTTTAAAGTAATGCTAGCATTATTCATTGATGAGAAAACTGGCTTATTGTATTCCATTTATTGTTTCCTTAAATGGAGGAACTGACTTCAAAACACTTTCATAGCAAAAATACCACAAATGTGGTGACTTTAACCCTTTCATACCCTCTTGTGGACAGCCAGCAGCTGCCAGGGGGGTCTGGCGCTCTCCAGATATCCTGGGAGAGTTACCACTCCTCTTCAGCTTTTCTATGGTTTCCCCTGCAACTGGACTTCCCAGCTGCATGACTTTGTTCTCTGCCTCCCTTTGCCCTTCTCTGCCAACACCACTGTCTTCCTTTCTTCTGGATCTCGTTGGGACATCTGTTTAGAGCTCATCTAAGCACAAAGGAGGATCTCATCCAAAAATCCTTGACCTAATTCCATATGCAAAGATGCTTTTTCCAAATATGGTCACACCCATGAGTTTGGGGATATATCAATCTGTTTATTGTTGGTTGTATTTGCTATAATGAAATACCTGACACTGGTTAACTTTATTTTTTAAAAATAGTTTTATCGCCGGGCGATGGTGGCGCACGCCTTTAATCCCAGCACTCGGGAGGCAGAGGCAGGCGGATCTCTGGGAGTTCGAGACCAGCCTGGTCTACAAGAGCTAGTTCCAGGACAGGCTCCAAAAACACAGAGAAACCCTGTCTCAAAAAAACCAAAAAAAAAAAAATAGTTTTATCATCACACAGTTCTAGTGGTTCAAAATCTAAAATCAGTTTTAAGTTGAAGATGAAGAATAAATACAATTTCTGATGGTTAATGAAAAGCTTCAGGGCTAAAGGGATGCCTTAGTCCGCATCTGCCATGCAAGCATGGGAACTTGGGTTTAATTCTCAGACTACACATAGAAAAAGCCAGGCCTAGTTGAACATGGTGGTACGTGCTCTGTTCCTAGCATTTGACAAGCAGACAGGAGGAGCTTAACAGCTTGCTAGCCAGCCAGCTTAGCATGTTCAGTGAGTGACAGGCCACTGAGAAACCATGCCTCAGAAAGGAAAGAAGGAGGGAAGGAAAGAAGGAGGGAAGGAAAGAAGGAAGGAAGGAAGGAAGGAAGGGAGGGAGGGAGAGAGAGAGAGAGAGAGAGAGAGAAGGAAAGGAGGGGATGGAGATAGGGGAATGGCAAGGTTACACTCTAGCATCTATATGCATGCACAGACCCTATCTATCTGTACATACATGTACCTGCACACATGTGTACACACACGAATACACTGCACATACATGTACCTGCACACATGTATATACACTCGCATACACTACACATACATGTACCTGCACACATACATGTACCTACACACATGTGTACACACCCGCATACATATAAACACACACAAGACATTATTCACACATTTTAATTATTGGTAAATATCATATAGACATATTATTTAGAGTCACTGGGTCCTTTTAAACGTGATACAACTGGGCTTTATTTGTTCATTGCTTTGTTTAAGACAGCATCTCACTATGTAGCCCTGGCTGGCCTGGAACTCTTAATATAGAAGACCAGGATGGCCTCAAACTCACAGAGATCTGCCTGCCTCTGCTTTTCTAGTGCTAGGATTAACGGTGCGGGCCACCACACTCTGCACCATCCCTGCCAAAAAATAAAAATAAAAATAGATAAATAAATAAATAAATAAATAAATAAATAAAAGAGATGTGAGGCCTGACTTTTCGAGCAGAGGATAATTTTTTCCCTCTGGAAGAATGTGTCTAGGATTTCTGGTGTGAAGGAAGATTACAAGGGAGACGTGGCAGGTAATTCCCAGTGGATTGGAGTGCATGGACCAAAATTACACTGAGGAATATTTCACAGGCCTAGAAAGAACAGATCCCTGCTTCAGGACCAGGCCACTAATATTTTGAAAGTATGGAAAATTTTTACAAGAAATTCTTCAGGATTCCAGAAGATCATGATGCAAATTAAACGGCATTCACTGTAGAATGGTTCATTGTGTAGCAGCTGTCCTTGGCATCACTCTCCACAGAAACAAATACGGAAAAGTACAAAGGCAAGCTTGAATAGGGCACTTCCCTCAGCCGAAGGGAGTCAGTGCGGCCACTGTCTTCTACTGCTATAGAATAGTGACTTCTGCTTCTCTGCATAAAGTTCATTTTATTCAGTGAAAGCCAAAAAAAAGTGTGAATACCACATGTATAAGAAATGAATCTGGAACCTTACTTAGTTTCTCCTAATGATAGAAAAACGACTTATTAAATATGAAGTGTGTGAGTCTGAGGTTTTACTTCTCTGTACATCTGCTATACTGTCATTTATTCATCTTGTGGTTTATACTATATTCATACCCACAGGCACACGGACGTGTTTGTAAATCTACCAAATAGGTAAACAGCAAATCGATTTCCAGGTTTATTTGCATGGAGGTGGAAACGTTTTGGAAAGTGATGTGATTTTTATTAATCTGTCAATCTCTATTTGAGCCCAGAGTGAGAGGACCTCCGGCAAAGATCTACATCCCTGGGTCTCAACTTTGAATTCTCGAGAGAGGTAGCGAGTTCATATGCAATCTGTGCAAGACTTTTCACGAGGCTCGTTTCTACCCCTCTGAGCAGGAATTAAGAGAGTCACAGTAAGCTTGGTGATTTACTTACTTGATCATCAACTGGTTGTAATCTAGAGGGGCTTTGCTTACTTGATTTATTAGAGATCCTAGAGAAATAAATGCAGGAACTGGCTTAATTCTTTTCTCATGGCTACAACATAACATCTGGCAATGGCAACTCAAGGGAGAGACATCTCTTGGCTCACAGTTTGATGGTGCCTAAGGCCTTGGTCACATTGCATCCGCAGTTAGCAAGCCAAGTGATGAGCTCCATCACACTGCATCCACCAGCAGAAGGCAGAAGGATGAAGACCTGTGATTGGCTCACTGCTCTTCATTCTGACTAGCATTCCCACCCAACAGAATGATGCTGCCCACAGTAAGGGTGGGATTTTCCATTGCAACTAACCTGATCTAGAAACTGCCTCATAGACATGCGCAGAGGTTGGTTTCCAAGCATCTGAAATCCCATCAAGTTGGCAAGATTAACTATTACAAGAACCAAAAAGGGAGACCACATCAGCATACAATTCACTATCTATAAACTAGGAATACGTTGACAAGGAGCGCTGCTGTGTTAATCTTAATACATTCTTGTACAAATACCCTATATTTGTAGAAAATGGTTGATATTCATTCATGTTCTGCATCACTCCCTTTGAAAATATCACATACTGCAGATCTACCTTTAAGCCAGTATCAACACTAGTCCAAGGCCGGTTAATATTTATCACACTAATGCAGCATCTAAAGAGACTGTTAAAATAGAAGATGCTGTATCTGTGCACAGCAGTTCTGATTCATCTTGCCTAATGCTGGGTCACAGAACTTTTGCTTTTTCTCTGGGGTATGGGGTGTGGGAATGTGTGTTTACTCACACACATAGGTGTTCCATCTGCAGGTGCCCATAGTGACCACAATACCGCATCAGATACTTTGGAGCTGGAGCTACAGGCAGTTGTGAAAGACCTGACTTGGGTGTTGGGAGATAAACTCAGGTCCTCAAGAAGAGCAGCAAGTACTCGCATCTCTCCGGCCCCAAGATCCTTCATTTCTAACTTCTGTCATCATCTTGGGTGCTACTGGTGCTGCTGTTCTGATGTGGGGGGGGGGGCACAAAGCAACTCCTGCGTAACGGGGGCACTGCGTGTGAGGTCAGCCTGCATGAATCCTCACAGGAGCTGATTCAAGGGAACTGCATGTGATGGATGATAACCACCATAGTCTAGGTCTTTTCTCCACTTCTGTGCTGAAATCCTCACCCCAAACGAAGTCAGGCCCTCCAGGACAGACCCCAAACATTCTTTCCTATTTTCAATTTCCCTCTTTGGCTTTGGCATTAAAGCAAGAGATGTTTGAGCATCCCCCACTTCTTCTAAGAACTCTGACCCAGCTTTCCTCAACGGAGATCTAACTGCTAGTGTGGCACCCTCTTTCCTCCAGCATTTGTAATAATCAAGCCCCAGGCCACAGCACAATGGCCACAGAGCCTTGAGGAAGGGCTGTGGGGGCCTCTAGCTTCTTCACACAGCTGCGAAGACCAACATCCCTTGCGCTGCACAGGGGTCCTGCCAGACAAGGAAATGCTTAAGTCCTGCCGAGCTCTTAGGATAGCATTCAGTGGTCAGGAATCTAATATATCTCTGATATATTCTCTAATATAATCTCTGATATTATTTTACAATTTGTCGCCACAGTTTTTTTTTTAATTTCTATGGCTTGATGAAAAGTTTAAGTAAATAACCATGTTAGAAGTTACAAATGCAGATTTACAGTTCAATGACTTCTATTGATCTGCCAAATTTGTTAACTTTGATGTTGACAGAGCGAAGTAGGGGACTGTTCCTTTTGATTGCCAAGAATGCTGTCAGTACAAAGAATGTCATGGCACACCTTCCAAGGAATAAGACAATTTTTGGTATGAGGACATTATTAGTAGGTAAATTTGTCCAAGTTAAAAATAAGGGTCACACAACAGGCACCATAGTCTTGGTTTCAGGAGCAGGCAATATGGGTTTTTTCTAAAAGTAGCCATTTCAGTTTGTGGGATTTAAGTTGCATAAGGCACATATACACACATGCTAATTACAGAAATAAAATGTAATCTTAAGGCAGTTTTTACCTTCACCTCCATGCTAAGTAGGCCAGTGTAGACAGCGTCCCTACACTTTGCCATCAGAACTAACGTTGCCGAGTCTGTGCCGTTTGACACCTGCTGCATTCCTATTTGAAGCTTCCAAAAGAGATGTACATCTGCAGTTAGGTGGGCTTCTACTATTCATTTTTCACTTTTTAATGTCATAGATGTATACAATTTATCTCGGTAATATCCATCCCCCATTTGCTCCCTCCAGCTCCCTGCACGCCCAGCACAGCTCCTGTCATCTGCCCAATTTTACGTCATTTTTTAGCGTTCACAAACTCCAATTAGTACTGTCCCATATGCACATGCATTGGGTTAGGACATCGCCAACCTACCAACCATCACATCCCCTCAAAAAAAAGTGACCATCCCTCCACAGCCATCAACTCTCATCAGCTCCTCAGAGCCTTCCTCCCCTTAGTGCTGGGATTTTAACTCTCAGAGTCTTATGGGGGTCTTGTAAGGAATCACTTGGGTTGTGAGCCCACGTGTGTGACAGCCATGCTGTGTTGAAAGGCCAGCCCTCCGCAATTTCCAGCTCTTAAGATTCTCTCAGTCTCCTCTTCCGAAATCTTCCTTGAACCCTGGGCTGCAGGGCGGGAACTGATGTAGATGCTCTGTCTCTGGCTGGGCACTCGGCCATGCACTGTCAACAGTCTGAACATTTCTGAGTCAGCACTGACCACTACTCTCTGCAATAACAAGCTTCTATAACCAAGGTTGAAAGTAATCTATGGACATAAGCATAAATACTTAGAAAGGAGTTTGACAGCAAGACCATTCAGCAAAACATCATCTATGGGTTCTCTCCTAAGGCCTATGACATCCCCAGCTATAGTTTTGACCATGTTTTCAGTACCAGACACGAGTTCCCTCCTGGGGTGCAGACCTCAAATCCAACCAAGGGAGTGCTTGGCTATTCCCATAAGCACGTTTGCTGCTATTGTACCAATGGTCACATCTTGCTTGGCAGGTCCTCACCATACCCTGCAGGATCTAGTGCTGGTTCAGACCATGAATGTCATTTTCCCCTACAGCAGCCTACATGGCCATTCCTAGCACTACAAAAGCCAGACTGCAGGGAGATGGTTTCCCAGTCAGTTCAGGATGCTTCTCTATCCTGCAACCCAAGTATGTTGTGTCTTCAGTAATAGAGTCTGGGCCTCTTGTTATGATGGGCAAGTGAGAGTTATGGCAACAGACTGCCTTGTTTTGGGGGCGTCTCTGGGGCCTCCCTGAACAATAACCCCCAGGAGAGAAGTGTGTGTTTGTCACTGAGGTTTCCATTCAATAACCCATGTTTTCTGGGAGCAGCATTGTCTGCTCATGCTGTGTGACTCTGTTCAGTTCATCTCTACTTAAGAAGAGGATTCCTCAGATAGCTTAAATCACACATAAATTTCAGTGATTATAATGCAAAGAAATTACTACAAAGGTAGACCCCAATTTTTCTCTTGTTACACAATACCTTCCTACCTCTGTAGGCCTGAAGTACACTCATTTTATAAAGGGAAGATAGCAGCAAACAAAAAAATAAAATAGAGAAATAATAATAGAGAAAATGGTCTAGACTATTGTCTTCATTTTATTGAATTGGGTTAATTTAAAGTCCGTTTCTAGCTCCCAAATAAGCACAGTTAGGTAAAATTAAGTAAAACATGGGAACGGTGAGCAAATTTTAAAAGTATCTAGTAACACTAAGAACCACACAAATAAATTTATTGATGATATTTTCATCCCTTCTGCCATAAGGAAGAAACATAACCACGGGTCCTCAATAGAAATGGCTCAAATGGTCACTTGTGCAGTAAAATCCCTGCAGGAGTGTGGAGTCTGGGCCCCCCCTGAGGTCTTTTAGAGTGAGCGGTGCCCCGTGTTTCGCATCAGCCTTCAGGAGCACCTGCCAATTATCTGCCTGAGGTACCTGCTAAGAGGGCCTCTCTCCAGAGCAGCTACAACCTCTGCTCTTTAAAAATAGAAAAGCACTTTGCCTTGTGTGGGCTTAACAGGGAGACGGGGCAGAGAGGCGCCTCCGCCATGGTGCTGCCTAAGCTTTCCTCCTCCTCCGCAGCAAAACAACCTAGAGCTTTTCTCCCACAACATGGGACTTGTGCTCTGAAAATTGAAAAATGTGCTAATGACAATTAGCACGTTTATAAATGACAATTAGTCAATGTCAACTAGCACATTTACTGGTAGATCAATTACAATGGAAAATTTGGAAAAGTGCTATTTTTTTTAGTCTTCATTACCATAATTGAGAGAAAGAAGCATCCTGGAAGGTGATTTTTCCATAGGAAAAACATCCATTCACACACCAGAGAGAAATATAAGGTCTGATGTGCAGGGCCGGGGAGGTGGCTCCGTGGCTGAGAGAGCACACTGTCCTTGCAGAGGACCTGAGTTTGGTCCCCAGCATTCACATGGCATAACTGCCTGTTATTCCAGCTCCAGGGGCACCTATGCATCTGGCCCATAGGGCACACACTCACACCCACACAAGTGAATGTGGGCACACACATGCATGCACACACACACATATATATATGTTAAAAATAAAATATCAGATGCTCAAGTTTATTTAGTTTGTAAACTATGAAACAGAAACTAAGAATTGGATTTTCATTTTATAATCACATTTTCTACCCTGCATTGGTTAAGGACTGGAGTGACCATCACAATCAATATCTATGGAAGGAAAACTAACGAACCACTTCAGGGGATAGAAGCAGCCGAATTTCTGAACATGTGTATCCTTTTGCCCAGCAGTCCCTTTGAAAAGGGACTACAGATGGACCTTGGCGAGAAGGCCAGGAGCTAAGGTGCAAATTAAGCAAAAAAGCATTGTCCTCAGGTCCCTTCAAGGGACAATGTCCCTGCATTGTGAGACTGTAACCCACAGGTAAGAAATAGATTAATGTGCGTAATCGGGGCTTGGAGCGCGGTTGGACCGCGCTTCTGGTATCAAAGAATGAGACTGGAACAAAGACAAAGTCGGTCTGTTATTTCAGTGAAGGGGCTGTCTGTGGCTACAGAACCTGCTCTGGTGGAGCGGGCTGCTGAACTCATCGGCTGCTCTGAAAGCCCTTAGTTTGGTTGGCAGAATATCCCAAGTGCTGCTTCCTTTAGTGAAGGCTGATTCCCTCACTGAGCCTCACTGGGATGTAGGGATCTAGGGGCAAGTTGACGGAGTGAGGGTACCAGTGGCTAGCTTCAGGAGGGAAAGGCTGTCGTCTACCAGTCCGCTCGGGAAGCCATGCTCTGTGTTGATCTCTCAGAGTATGCGGTTCTTTAGCTATTCTTCAGAGATGGTGCTATTGTGAGCCGTTCTCGCGGCTCCTCGATTTCATGACTGTAAAACAGTCTATCTTTTCCCGAATTTTGAAAAGAATCTTATTTTTATTTCTTGAGCTCAAATTAGGTTTGCATACTTGCTTGTTTGTTTGTGGCAAGGTCTTTCTCCAAAGTTTTCTGACTTTTAGGATTATAGGCAAATGCCACCTTGTCTCCTTGTTCAAATCACCACCATCATCACCCGCCGTGTGTGTGTGTGTGTGTGTGTGTGTGTGTGTGTGTGTGCGCGCGCGTTTGGCTTAAGACAAGGTCTCACACTGTTACCCAGGTGTGCCTGGAATTCCCTAAGAAGCCCGGGATGGTCTCCAACTTGTGGTGATCCATGAGCCATCAGTACCATCTCAGATGTCTTTCGACACAATCTGGTAAACACACATGAAGGCAAGTGTGGACAAGGTATTCACTCCAAACAACTGGAGGAGGCCAATCACATTCTGTTTATATATTTACTTATTAGATATACCATGGAGTATAATGTAACTGTGGAAAAGGAGGGAAGAGGCCGGAAGAGATGGCTCAGTGTGTTAAGGGCTTGCTGTGTAAGCATAAGGACCTGAGTTGAGAATTAAGCGCTCCTATAAAAGTTGAATGTGGACACACACATGCTATAACCTCAGTATCATAGGGGGCAGAGAAAGAAGGACCAGTGTGGCTTGCGGGCCACTAGCCCAGTTCCAGGTTCCGTGAGACCCTGTATCGAAGGAATAGAGTGGAGCGGGGTAGAGCGGAGTACCAAACGCTCTCCTCTGGCCTCTGCACATTGTTCCCAGTCATACACACATGCATACACATGCGTTCATACACATACACTCACGCTGTAGTGTGAGACATAAGGAAATGTCTATTCACCCCAGAGAGTGAACCATCACCCACACACCAAGGTAATGATTCTACCATTACCCAACTTGGTAAACCAATGCTTCCATGAGGTTACTTAGGGGACGATGGTGAGGGGTTACCTACGGGAGCAAGGATGACTCAAAGACAGCTGTGTCACCTCAAAGTCTACCCTAATCTGGGTGACAGGTCATGAAAGCTCAGTTCCTGGAGTGCTGCAGGATCTGTTGGCAGTTTGACAGGTCAAAGCGTCTCCCCTAGGCAGCTCGGCTGGTCCAGACAGGCTTCTCCTCAGAAATTGTTCACTACTTCTATAACCCAGGAGAGGGGCTACGTGAATCTTAATTCTTTAAGGCCTGTTAGGTCATTTACTTTCTGAGTCTCATGGGCCTTCTTCTTTCCATGAGGGAATATTTCATTTCCAGGAAAACTGCTACCCAGTGTACACACACACACACACACACACACACACACACGCACACCAAGAGGAGGAAGATATAATATGTAATTCTATAAGTAATTTTTGTGCTTCTACAGATCAAAAAAAATTAATGAGAAAATCAATCAATGAGAAGGAAAGACAGATGGGGGGCACTGACTTGCCAAGGGTGCCAGCCTTCTTCCTTTGGGAAGGAAACTTGCAAGGGGTGGGGCTCTGTAAGAATCAGAACCCACCACCCTCTTACAAGCAGGGGTAGTCATAGGGCAAAAAGGGGCAAGAGGTAAAGGAGTTTCCTTTGGGGCTAGCAGTTGACCATTGCTGGGGTAAACAGTATCCAGTTGAAGACTGTCAGGTAATCCATAAATATCCCTCATGGCTGGCCATCACTGCCACGGCAGTCAAGAATCTAGAAGAGAAACTTACTTTCATTCTGGAAACTGAATGACTGTAGTTTCAGGAAATTTCAGAGTTCAACCAAAATAGAGGAGCTTTATGACATGGCGTGGCCCTGGCTAACAAGAACAATACTCGTGGCACGGTGGTGAGTTAAGGATTGTAAGATGTAGCGCTGGGGAGAGCATGCTTGCCTGGCGTGCAGGGAGCACTGGGTTTGAGCCCCAGCACAGCGTAAACTGGACGTTGCAGTACGGAGGTTGGTGCATGCTCTAATTCCTGGAATCAGAGGGTGAGAGCAGAAGGTCACAAGAATGCCAAGGTCCATAGTGAGTTCAGGAGGCCATGTCTTGAAAAAGAAAGCACACCTGTACACACACATGTGCGTGCGCGCGCGCGCGCACACACACACACACACACACACACACACACACACACGCGCGCATGCGCACAGGCACCAAACCCAGCTCCTGTCCTTGCTGAGAAGGACTGGGTGGGGGCAGGGAAAGACTAGTCATTATCTCTAAAGAGGTAGTAGGAGAGAAAGGCTAGAGATCCCGCTCCCTGCTGTGTGCACAGCAGCCTGAGGACCTCTCCTCAGGGGCCTCCACTCAGGTGAAGCTGGGATCCTTGTCTTCACAGCAGGAAAGGATTTCAGAATGAACGGGTGGGAAGCAAGTTGGAGTTGATTAGGAAAAAGCTTTGGCAGAGATCTCAGCCCAGGAATTAATAAAAGGAGATTAGGAGACACACCTAAAGGTGGCTGAGGGCTTCTCAAAAGAAAGTCATACTCAGGAGCCTTAGTAACAGCCATATATTTTGGTTCCTTCTGGAAATGATTCTAAGAACACTTTTTCTTTCTTTTGGAAATGAAATAAAAGGGTGGTTACTTAGAGGCACTGAGGAGACTGGGTAGGATTTCACCTGAGACGTTCAAACCATAGGCCTCAAGAGTTGCACAAGGGAATCAAGATTCATTTTGCTAAAAAGAAAATGTATTGTGAGGTCCTCAAAAACTTAGAGGTTTATGTGTCGGGGAGGAGAGGGCCATACTGAAAGACCACATACACCTGGGCCTTAGGCGTGGACCGTTGCTATTCTTATTTGACCTATTTCTATAGAAGAGGGATATTTTTATGAGACAATCTTCACAGCATATTTTGTTAACCATGTTGAAATTTTATTTAGCTGATGAGAGGTTAGTGACTCATGTCCACCCCTCTTAAAGAGGACCTAGGAGGTTTTGAATGTGGAGAGTAGAGGACCCCTCCCCTTTAAAAATAGGTGATACATAATATGGGACTGGAGAGATGGCTCAGTAACTAAGAACACTGACTAGTCTTCCAGAGGTCCTGAGTTCAATTCTCAGCAACAATGGCTCACAACCATCCACAATGAGATTTGGTGACCTCTTCTGGCCTGCAGGCATACATATAGGCAGAACACTCACTCTGTAGACCAGGCTGGCCTTGAACTCACAGAGATCTGCCTGCCTCTGCCTCTGCCTCTGCCTCTGTGCACCACCATCGCCTGGCTCTAGGGATCATTTTAATCCAATAATCCGATAATTGTCTGAAATATCTCCTCTCCTCCCATCCAGGCACAAGCTCATGTTATGCTGCAATACCACACAGGGACTTCTCGTGCATGTCTAACCTTAATGCGTGCCTACTGCTGTCCTTACAGACAGACCAGCCTATGTCCGAACCCCACAGGAAGCTTTAACACCCACAAGTCAACACATGCTTGGGGCACCTTGGAGGGAGTCCAAGGGCAGTCGCCAGTCGTTCTGGGTCAGTGACAAATTAGAGACATGAGCCTCAGCCTAAAAGGCAGCAGCTATGGCACTCATCTGGGGCTAAGGAGGGATGGCACCTGCACTGAGAGGCACACACTCCTGGGTATCCGAAATGTATTCTAGGACATGAATATGGGTTACCTGATCTGATGCTCTTGCCTTTTAGAGAGGGAAATTAAGACTTATACACGGACAGTGATAAGTCAGAAGGCAACAGAAGGTCAATATTTATAAAGAGAGAAATCTGGCTGGGGACATGGCTCAGTCGGTAAGGCGCTTCCCATGTGAGCATGAAGACTGAGTACCAGTCCCTGGCACCCATGGTAAGGAACCGGGCATGGTAGCTCACGCCTGCTATGCCAGCTTGGGATTCCTGGTCTCTGCTGGCCAGTGAGTCTTGCCAAACTGGTAAGCTCTAGATTCAGTGAAAAATCCCATTTCATCATCATCATCATTCTAATGATAATGATAATAACAATAATAACGATAAGGGAGGGAGCTACAGAGGAAGACACCCACAGGGGTTGCTGACCCTCCCCACACATGTGTACACATACAAATATGCCTATAAACCACACACAGCACAACAACAATAAAAGCATATATCTTGGACTCTAAATCTCATCTCTCCTATTACTCATTAAACCTTGCTTTTTATATATGATTTCTGGTTGATTTCCTGCTTGCTTGCTTGGTTCACTTTTGTTTTGGTCAGTTTGACAAAAGCTGGTCACCCGAGAAGAAGAAACTTCACTTGAGACGACGCCTCCATCAGATTGGCAGGTAGGTAAGTCTATCTGTGTGTGAGGGGGCATTGTCTTAATTAATGATTAATGGGAGGCAGTCTACTAAGGGGCAGTGCCACCACCGGGCAGGTGGTCCTGAGTTATATAGAAGAGCAGGCTGAATAAGCCATGAGGAACAAGCCAGTAAGCAGCATTAATTCAAGTTCTCTGCTTCAGTTCCTGCTTGGAAGTTCCTGCCTTGAGTTCCTGGCCTGAAAGCCCTCAAAAATAAACTATGACCTAGGATGCATAAGCCAAATAATACTTTTCATCCCCATTGCATTCAATCATAGTGTTTTTCACAGCAACAAAATGGAAGCTAGAACTACTGTTCAAACACCAAAAAGGTTCTTTATCACCTCACACCACCAGGCCAAATACCTCTCCTCTTATTTTCTCCAACTGCCCTTGCTAATCCTGGGCGGAATTGTCCCTCTCAGAAATATCTGTATCCAGGGCTTTCCATCCCAGGACTGTCCACACCTGCGGGTTATACAGTCTTCACAAACTTGAAGTCTGTTTTCCCCAAACGGCCTATTAGTTTGGTTGACATAGTCACAAGTCTGTCAACACCTTCGGAATCAAGGCCTCAAGACTTCCAGCTACCTCCTCTTAACTCCTGCATGCAGCTGAGAAGCAAGGTAGGCTCTCCAGAGAGCTGCTGTGCAATTAGGACCACATTGAGAAAACTCATTAGCTCAAAATACAGTGGAGCAGGAACAAAGTCTTGTCAGAATGACTGAAGTTTCTGGAGCTGCTTGAATAGATACAAACATTGGTGAAACACAATATTGAGAAGGTGTAAGCCTCCTGGTTAGATTGCCAAAGGGGCTACAAGAGCAAAGCTTGACCAGAGTAGCTTGGGTTTTCCGTTGGGTGTAGGTGGGCTGGATTAAGTAGGTGGATTTTTTTTTCAGTCTTATATAACTTTTAATGATCACATTGTATGGGCACTGTGGAAGAGGGGATGCTACATAGAGGAACACGGCAAAGGAACGTCACAGTCTGTCTGTGCAACCATGTGCAATCCTTGTTAAGATTTTTGAATATATACTTCATATCAGTCTCTGCACATCTGTAGATACGGCACTAAAATTCATTTCATCACCAATGACCTTTGATTCTTGTGAGCATTACCCATTTCTTTAGTAGTTGCCTGCTCAATGCAAGGATGTTCCTTGTAGCCCTTGCTCAGTGTTGGGCAGTTGGTTGTCCACACTTGACCATCTCATGGTAATGGCAACTGTATGGCTACCCCCAAATGCTTGCTCTGTGCATGTGCCCAGTTACTGAAGAGTTTTATTGCCACTGTTCCTCATGTCAGGGGGGAAACTGCCATTTGAGTGTGTGCTGGCCTGCCTCTGCTTTGGAAAGAGAAACTTTCTGATTTGTAAATATTATCCAGTCTGGTCTTTTGGTGACAAAAAATAAATAAATAAACATCCATAGTCGTTCATGCTTTTGCATTAACCACAAAAGTTACCTCCAAATCTGGACGGAGATGCCGCAGACTCAGGAGGCAGGCGCCTGGCATTTTGTGGGAGCTTTAGCTCAATTGCTCTAGTTAGGCAAAATTTACTCCTAACAAATACAGTTTTAACCTGAATGACAGATGTATTATAACCAACAGCCAGACAGCAGATGACTGAAACAGGAAAATTATGCTCTCATAGTTCCTAAGACAAGAAGTCCACAATCAATATCCTAGCCATTTTGGTTTCTGGTAAGGGTTCTCTTAGAGGCCCACCATGGTATCCTGTTGCTGCGACTTTAATTGGCATTTCCCGGGTCTCTGTACATAGAGAGTGTGAGATCTCTTGTGCTCTCTGAGATGGGAATATTAAATTGCCCAGACTGGCTTTAAACTCCTGGACTCAAGCGATCCTCCTGCCTCAGCTTCCTAGAGGTTTGTGCCTATGCCCTATTTAGGTGTCCCACTTTTAATAAGGACATTAGCCATTTGAATCAGGACTCATATTCGTGACATCATTTACTGAACATGGTAGGAGTTAGGAATCTGGGAGGGATGACATCAGACACAACAGTAGAGATCTTTCCCACAGCCTTTTTGGTACTGACTTCTCGGAGCGGGATCAATATTCTGATGCCTTTCTCTGCACTGTGGGAGCTTTTCCTGACAGATGACTATTCCAGTCGGGCTCAGCTGCTAAGTGGAACAGAGTCTGGTCCCTGCCTGGAAGTGGCCAGATGCTGAGAGTGCAAGAAACTCACTTTGTCTGTGTACAAGAACTCAGAAATGCCAAATGAGGCTATGAAGCAAGGGAATACCATTGGCAAGCCATGAAGAGAAACAGAATTATATCTAGAGTTTATGACATTGTTATTGATAGTCAAGAGGCACAGACATGTATTGCCACTAATTCTGCCTCCTGTGGTATCTGTGAACATACTCATTTGTCAGTTTACTAGATACCACCTGAGGTCCTACTGTATGTCCTGCATTGTTTTCCACCCTCTAAAGTCCTTTTGAAAAAGCCTAATACCATGTCCCACTGAAGCTTCCAGGGTAGAGAAGGAAACAAGCAGAATAAACTAATAAATCCTTGAAAGATTGGGGCATCAAAAGGACTGTGGGATAAATGAAGCAGCAGGAGGAGAGAATACATGTTAAGACTATGTGGGAAGCCAAGAAAATATGTCAGGTACTGCTGTGGGACAGTGGATTTGTACTCTGTAAAGATTTGTCACTTGTATTGGTTTAATAAAATCCTGATTGGCCAGTCGCCAGGCAGGAAGTATAGGCAGGGTGACCAGAACAGGAGAACTCTGGGAAGATGAAAGTCTCAGTTTGCAGTCGTCACCAAGACCAAGAGGAAGCAAGATGAGACTGCCTCACTGACAAAAGGTACCAAGACATATGGCTAATACAGACAAGAATTATGGGTTAAGATGTAAGAATTAGTTAATAAGAAAGCCTGAGCTACTAAGCCAATCAGTTTATAATTAATGTAGACTTCTGTGTATTTCTTTGAAACTTAATGACTGCAGGACCAGGTGGGACAGAAATCTCTGTCAACAAAGTACTAGCCCAAGGATGGTGCCCAGGGCAGCGCCCTGAAGAGCCTGGTGGCTAAGGCCAAAAGAACTTGCTCTCGAGAAAGAACAGGTGGCCTAAAGTCCTTCTTTGGGAAGTCAGCTAGGAAAACAGTCCTGTACAGAGTCCCTCTGCAGGTGATAGGACTAGCTGACAGGCTGGAGAAGGCAATTCCCCTCCCGCAAGAACAAAACCAACAAATGGAAAAAAACAAAACAAAAAATCAAAAACAAAACGAACAAAAAAAAAATAACAAGAGAGTATGGGCAGGGAAATTGCACAATTTTGCATACTCATTTGCATATCCCTTCATTCTCCCCTCCCCCTGCACACCTGTAAGTATTGAATGCGAAGAGCCATCCAAGGGTGCTTTTATCTGAGTATGCCTCCTCTCCTTCCAAGTCCGCGTACCTATAAACCGCAGGCGAATTAAGCAGGATCAACGATTATTCTTAGCTTAATTCACCACAACTTAACAACACCAGCAAATGATGGGAAGCAAAAACAAAATAAACAAAAGCTTTTCTAAGTCATATCCAAGTCCAAACCCATAAAATTGGAGCTATGCGTTCCTTGTGAAAACACCTCAGCATTGTGCTCTAGGGATACCATGAAACAACCCCACACAGCTCTCACGTGCTGCTCGTTCCTCCAATGAGATAATTTGCTTTTGTTTGGAGAACTGGCAGTTCCTTGTGAGCTATAGAAGACTTCTTTGTGCGCCTTTTTTCTGATGGATGAATGATGAAAAGAGCTGATTGCTAAACACCTCACTTGTCAGATACCATTCTTTGTTTCTGTGACCCTCGGTCCTGGAGAGATACCATTCTCAAGTGGGCTGTCTTCTTTGCCTCCTAGACTGTCAATGCTGGCTTTATGTTTAGTGGCGAGATCTCTGTAGATGTGCTAAGCCACAGCCTGTTTCTCCTTCTTTATCTCGATGGCTTGAGAGGAGCATTTACCCCAAAACTTTTAGTCCATTTTATTTTCCTTTCCCTCTCTACCTTGAGAAGAATGCTGTAGAGCTGTGTGGTATAGCTGCCCTGATTTCTCCTCCCAGAGAAATGCAACTGCTGGCCAGTATTTAGTCCCGATGTTAACACACACCACACACACACACCACATACACATACACACATACCACAAACCACACATACAGACCACACATATACACCACACACACAGACCACACACACCGCACATACACAGACCACACACATCACAGACCACATACATACATAATACGTACACATCACACCACATGCATACCACACCACACAAACACACCTATCACAACACACAAACACATACACACATACCACACATGCCACACACGTATATATCACACATACCATGTACACACACCCCCATACACACATAGAGACATACCACACACACACAGAGAGATCACACATAGATACCACACACACCACTCATACACATATAGACCACACACACCACAGACCACATATATATTACACACATCATATGTACACACACAGACCACACACACCATAGACTACACACAGACTACACACATCACAGACTACACAATACACACACATGACCCCTACATGCACACCATACCACACAAACACACATACCACACAACCAAACACACCACATATATATATATTCCACGTATACCACACACACACCACAGACCACACAATACAATACACACACTATACCACACACATACATAAATACACCCTACAGGGACCACATACCACACATACACACACACACACACTCATACACACACACACACATACACACTGCCACTACTTTCTTACACACCTATATTTGTTTGGATGTTGCCCAGAATCCCTTCTGCCTGTTGTGTCTGGTGGTCCCTGCATGGATCATCATCGCCTAGCCTAAAGGAAATCCCTTTTATTTTTTGCTAATGAAAAAACATTACGTTCTAAATCACTTTTAAATTGCAGCTTATGCAAAGTGCTATGTGTTTACGATGAAGGTCCAAGAACTATGGGCAATCTAGAGGAAGAGCAAAGCTACTGTGGAGGATGTTCCTATTGAGAAAGAGCAATTAAAGACTTTCAGCATTTCTACCTTGTGAACACAGACATGCATCCTCACGATCAGCTCCTGGCTACTCTGTGTGTAACTGTCAGTCTCTATTATCTTTATAGTAACGAGGACATATTTTAGAGGGCTTCTTGCCTGCATTTTTCACCTAATAATCTCCTTGACTATCATCTCCTGCTCTTTAGTCTCTTCCCACACACATCACTGTTAGAAAAGTCAGCATTGGCATAGGAAGTCTGAGTTAGTAGCTAATGAATGAGCCAATATTTGTTCTGTGATTAGTAGCTAAACTCCACGAATGTATCATGAATATTTTATGTGAATTAGAAAATTTTTGCTGATTTATTTGTTTTTTTGAGACAGGGTTTCTCTGTGTAACCCTGGCTTCCCTGGAACTTGATCCGCAGAACAGTCTGATCTCGTACTCAGAGATCCACCTGCCTCTACCTCTGCCTCCCGAGTACTAGGATTAAAGGCATGCGCCATCACCACCCAGCAAAAAAAAATTTTATTGAAATAGAACCCATCACTTTCCCACATCCCTTTTTTCTCTCCAACCTCTCCCATGTCATCCCATCACCCTCAAGTTTATAGCCTTTTTCTTTGAATATTATTGTTCATATATATAAATGTATGTGTATGCAAAAGTATATGTAAGACACATATACACATGCATGCATACATACATACATACATACATAATAGGTATACATGCATACACACATATATAAAACCTGCTAAGTACATTTTTGTTGTACATGGTTTCACTTGTGCAGTTGGCCCTGTGGCCTCACATCTCAGGCTCAGAAGTGACAGTCCCTAATCGCTTCCATCTGACTTTCTAAATCAATATCGCTTCTCTGTGCAGGAGCTGGTTACCCCTTCCTGTGGTATGAGGACAGCCTGGGAAAGGGCGAGGTGCCAGGCAGAAGAGGGGAGCCCGCTGATGTCAAGAAAGAGGTTTAAAAGGCTCTGATGAGGCGCAGTCATGAGTCCTGCTCAGGTGCTTGGTCTTCATGAGCCGCTGCATTCAAGACAGAAGACAGAAGTGTAGACTCCCAGAAACAGGCTATGCCAAAGGACAAACAGATCCAAGCCCTTGCTGTAGAGGCGGGAAGACAGAAAGTCCCCGTCTTTCCTAAGATCATGCAAGAATGTGGTTTCAAGAAGAGGTAATCCTTTTCTTCTTCAGTATATAAAGGCGGGAGGGTGGGAGTCAAGTTAGGGTAAGGCAAAGGCTTTATGTGCGTGCTGAGGGGGGAGACCGAGCACCTAAGTGCAGCCGTAGCAGTGTCTGCCTAAGCCTTCTGTTGTTGATGTTGTTATTGTTGTGTGTGCTTTGCTAAGCACATGAGTCATCTCATTTGATTTCCAAACCTTATACTGTGGGTCTTACTATTCCCCTATGTTTAGAAAGGACGAGACTGGTGGCTCAACAGGGAGAAGCATGTGCTGTGAAAGAAAGCCAGAAAACCCAACTTTTATCCCCAGAAGCCACAGTAGAAGGAAAAAAACTGACTTCTAACAGTTGTCTTCTGACCTCTACCTTGGCACCCAAGAATGGCGACTCACATATACGTACCAGTCATCACACACACACACACACACACCACACACACACATACACACACACACGCACACACACACACCACACACACACATACACACACACACGCACACACACACACACACACACACACACACACGCACCATATTTTAAAACCACACAGCCCAAGCCCATGTGGGATAACAGAAATGGAAGACAGGCAGTTGCTCTGGGAAAACAGACCTGTCTTCCTAAACTACACCACCGGTTGTAGCAGTGAGTGTCCCCACAAGATCACTCAGGAACACTTGCTTCCCACAGCAATGTTCTTTGTCCTTGGCACAGATAAACTAGCAAAGACAACCTCACAGAAGCATATGGCACCAAGAATGACCTTTGGATAACTATTTCCAGAATGCCAACGTTCTCAAGTTGTTGCCATCAGTCTGTCTATCTCAGGCACTCAGCTGGGCCCGTAACTGACAGCTAGAACAGCACTTGGCAGGTGTTTAGCTTCTCTCCACACAGGAATTCACATAAGAACTAATCCATAGGATCATTCGATAGATAAATAAGTTAATACGTGAGGCTTCCTCAGCAACTAGGAAGCCAGCACTGAGAAACCATCCCCATAAAACAAACACTTTCCCTCCTCCTCCAAGGCAGTGCTCACCCTTGTTACCTGCGTGTGTAACATCAGCCTCATACTAGCAGAAAGAGTTGTCATGGTTTTCGATCCTCTCGGAGAAAAACTTGCCTGATTCTGGAGGTGGGGGGTGACCAAGCCAAACACACCTCACTACCGTTTACTTGGCTTCACCATGAGTATAACTTCCTTTAAGAATAAATAGCCCAAGACTGGGGAATGGAGACAAACGACTTTAATTCCAGCACTCAGGAGGCAGAGGCAGGCATAATTTGAGGTCAGCCTGGTCAACATAGTGAGGTTAAGGCCATCTGGGGATACACAGTGAGGCCCTGTATCAAACAAGAAGTACATATCTCCAGGCTTCCGGATTTTCCGATAAGATGACAAACTAAAGGGGGCTCTATGTGAGCCTCAGTGAGTCTACAAGGGAGATAGTCAGAATAAAAGAAAAGCATTCCAATCCAAAGAAACGACAATGTCCAATCCAAAGAGAGAGATAGAAATGACGATGTCCAATCCAAAGAGAGAATAGAAACAACCATATCCAGTCCAAAGAGAGAGATAGAAACAACGATGTCCAATCCAAAGAGAGAATAGAAATGACAATGTCCAATCAAAAGAGAGAATAGAAACAATCATATCCAATCCAAAGAGAGAATAAAAACGACAATGTCCAATCCAAAGAGAGAGAGGATGAGTGTTGGATGGATGTGATCAAGATACATTGTATAAATGTATAAGATATTAGATTAAACAAAACCAAATTATTTTTTTGAAAGAAAGCAAGCAAAGCATACTAGAACCCTTGCCATATAGCTATGACAACTCTCAGAAGAAAGTTTATAACTGTGAATGCTTACATTTAAAAAGGCAGAAAAATCTCAAATAAATAACACAATGATACATTTCCAGGTCCTAGGAAAACCATCACAAATCGAGCTCAGAAGCCATGGAGAGCAAAATAATAATAATAATGATGATGATGATGATGATGATGATGATAAGAGTAGATATGAGTGAAATGGAAAATAAAAGAAAGTTACACATAATACATCAAAAAGTTGATTCTTTAAAAAAAAAGAAAAAAATGGCACCCCCTCCCCCAGCCAAATAAATCAAACGGAAGAAAGGGAAGACGCAAATTAATAAAATTAGAGGTGAAGGTGGGTGGGCGTTTACTGCAGGCTTTAATGAAATTCAGACAGTCATTAGGGAGTATTGTGAAAGACAGCCAGAGGGAGAGAGGATGTGGGAGAGGGCACTAGGGAGAGGATTGAATGAAAGTAAATTATAATGACTTATCCTTACACTTGTGTGAATGGCACGCCGAAACCATTATCTTTAATTCTAACGTAAAAAAAATTAGAATTCTGGGAAACATGCCCGTAGATGATTTCATCCTTGTGACAATATCATGGAGTCACCTACACAAAGACAGTGACTACTGTACCACTGGACAATACATCTGCAGGACAATCATAGTTTGGTTTGTCACTGCCCAAGGCATGACATGGTGCATGTGTATTTGCAAACATCTTCCTGCAGTTGAAAACCTGTGGCATATCTGAGACTAGCGAGCCTGTCATGGGTGGGAAACCAGAGGCCTTAGGTCACAGCAAGGGACTGTAACATACAGGAATGGCAGACGATTTGCATTCATACCTGTCTCCACAGTGTTGTGCCCCCCATCCCCCATTCCTAAACCCAAGGAAGTATGGAAGCCCAAGCAGGAACTGCCTAGGCTAGCTGTGTTAAACATCACAGATGAGACATGTCAGGATTAAATGGAGTGGCAACAGCCTGTGTTTTCTGGTGCGTCCCTGACTAATAACTGATAGTGAGCTATCCTGCACCCAGTCCTGAGATTTTCATTTAATAACTAATATCTTCTGGGAGCAGAATTGCCCACATATTCAGGGTACTTATTTTCAAATGTCTTTTTTTTTCTTTTGTACAGCATGTTTTAAAATTAGCTTACAAACTACTGCATTCCCATAGGGCCTCTTCATATGTCCTTAGTTTTGGCTAACTTACACTTTCTGCTCCCCATCCCCACTTAAAGTCTCCCCTTGGGGGCATATGATGGATCAAGCACCATCTGCCCTAGAAGGAGCCATTATCTCGTCCAGCTTTCTGCTGAATAAATATATTAGAAAACATTTTTTTTTCCTAGAATAAACGTGGCAATAAGATGATACAAGCAGGGATCATCTGCATAGGAAAGCCAGGGTGTGGAAAGCATTCAAGCCGACACACTGTTTGCCATTCAATGGAATCGTTCTAGAGCAGGAGTTCTCTACCTTTCTAAAGCTGTGACTCTTTCTTTAATACAGTTCCTCATGTTGTGGTGACCCCCAACCATAACATTATTTCTGTGGCTACTCTGTAACTGGTATTTTGCTACTGTTATGAATCATAATGTAAATAGTTTTGGAGACAGAGATTTGCCAAAGGGGTCGTGACCCACGGGTTGAGAAGTGATGTTCACAGTATGGCTAAGTCTCATGCTTTACACGTTGCATGATGAACAATCTTTTTGGCAAATACAACAGTTTATGGGTCGTTCTTGAATTCTGTCATCTCAGAATACATGCCAAAACTTAAGGAAAACCGACTCCTAGTTGCTATTTGTCTCTTAGCAGTGAGAAAAAAATTGAAGTTTCTTTATTTTATATGTATGGACATCTTGTTTGCATGGCTGTCTGTGCACCAGCTGTTTGCATGGTGTTCTCAGAGACCAGGAGGCAGCATTGAATCTCCTAGGACTAGAATTATGGATGGTTGTGAACTGTCATGTGGGTGCTAGGAATTGAACCCAGGTCCTCTGGAAGAACATCCAGTAATCTTAATCACTGAGCCATCTTTTCAGCCCCCAAGAACTTAGTTTTGAAGTAAAGTCTATCAGTTTGATTTTTCACACATTATATTTGAGGTTTATCTAATTATTTTCCCAGCCAATTTTCATACCTCAAGCACTGCTTACAAGATTTATCATTAATTTTTCATACCTTGTATTTGAAATTTTTTTCCCGTGTTTTCTTCTCCTTTCGCTTTTCTGAACTTTTTTTTACTTGGACAAAGTATTTTCTTTTACGCTTTTTCATTAGTATGCTTTTCCTTTTGTCTGGAGGACACATTATGTCTTCATCTCTGAGGAGACAACACAGATACAGCTTCCTATGTCCCCATCAAGTCTGGGGTGCTTCCTGCTCCTAAATGGGCAACACACCGATGTGAACCAGGTTTTATCAGCGCAGACAGCTACTGTGCTAGGAGACCTTCAACCTAAATACTGTTTACCATCTAAGTCCCCTCTGTAGTGTGGCTAAATCTTATGGGTTGCAAGTTATACACAAAACAATCTTTCAGTTAAATACAACATTCTCTGGAACATTCTTCAGTCAGTATTTGGTACATGATAAGCACTATTATCATCTTTTCTCTCTATATGGATGTCACTGACAGCCAACAGCTAACCCTTTAGCTGGAGGAGAGATGCTGGGAACAGCTGTTAACCCTTTTCTTTCTGGAACACTGATATCAGAACGAACAGATGTTAGGTCACATAAAATTCTTTTGCCTTGATCTCTTAGACATAATTCTCATGATAAACTTTTTACTGAAAGTAAAGAAACCTGCTCATGAGTCCATAGACTTGAATCTGAATCTTTCCCCCCTCAACTTTGCCAACATTATTTTTCACCAGCATTCAATATCCTCTTTTATTAGATTAGATATAAAAGGAGGCTTTTGAATGGCAGTCCTATTTCTAAGAAATCAAGCTTCTCTATAGGCCTTCCATAAGAACAGAAGGGCACTAGCCCACCCAACGGAAGCTATAGACAGAGAAGTCTCCTTTTCACCTGTTCATGCTGCTGGTGGATACCAGAGTCTAAGCACCAGGGGTGAGGGCAGGGTGGGGGGAGGGGCAGGGGCTTCCCTCAACTATGCAGCTTAAAGCACACAGCTCTTTCTCATCCCTCATCAGGCACTGTAAATGCCTTGACTTTACCTGTGACCATGACGGGCACCAAGGAGATCACATTTCTGCTCTCTCGTAGTGAGGAACACACTTCAGTCCTTGTTGGCTGAACAAACAACAAAGCACACCTAGCAAAGATGTGCCAGCACCCACAGAATGTGAGCAATTAGTCAAAGCCTCCATGCCTGAAGGGTGAGGTAGGGGCCAGAGTGAAGAGAAAGCAGCAATCAACTTTCAACAGGTGTGTGGAGGCAATGAGCATAGAGACCCAGCTGCGCCGCTTCCAGGACCTGCCATGAGGTTAGTATTGCCAGGTTATCTGATTCAATATCAGAAATTCACATTACAGAGGTGGAATTACCGTGAGATCTTCAGGCATGGGTATTTAAATTTTTCTAATAACAAATTTGTTAAAAAAAACTAATCTAAATAACTGTCCCTCCTCCCACAGGACATCTCTGTTTGTTCTGTCTAGTACTGCATAAGCTTATCACACTGTTCCGCGGTCCAGAGCCCTAATGCAGACCTGCTATAAAGCTGTGTGTTTTATGAGGTGCAGACAATCTGACTGTAGAAGCAAGACAATTGCAAAAACAGATGAGCCGGCTCTAAAAATAGTCTGCAGAAAGCAACGGAGACACTCTATCCCAAATGTTGCTGGAGTAGCTGGAAGTTTTAAAAGGAACTCTTGGAGAGTCAATGGCTATTTTTTGAATGCAGAAGGAAAAAAAAAATCTCAGGAGCATCTGTGAAGCTAGAGGAAATAATTTTACCTCCTGGAAATTTAAAAATGAGTGAATGAGAAAATAAGTAGCGCATTGCCATTGACAGTTCTTTTTAGGCTATTAAAGAAATTAAGATCAAGGATAGGTTTTGTTGGCACAACTTACTTGGTCATGGATAAATACGACCCCAGTTACGTTGACCAAACTCCAATCTAGTGATGTTTCTACCTGGAAATGACAAGACAAGCCCATTTTACAGGACCGCACTACTGTACAACTAGTAATAAAGACAGGGCAGGCACAGGTTCTATGTGAGAGGTACCTGCCACGTACGTAGCAAATACCGCACAGCCTCATCCAGGTAACGTGGAGTTGGAGGTGGGCTCATACCCACATCAGCCCCATGAATGTGGAAACTAAGTAGAAACGGCTTGTTTCTCATTTGTGATTCTTTGGGCCAGCCATCGAGCCTAGGCTCAGCTGTCAGGCGTGTGGCTCATGCTGCTTTGCAGCTCCGACTCAGAAGTGCTCTGGGAAGAGTGTGCTGAAAGAGACTCCCCCAGGTAGGGGTCAGGGCTTATGAGTTGTTATTCTTCCGGACAGGGACTGGAGAGCTGACTTTCAGGCAGAACTGTGAATCAGTGGCTAGGGACTAAATGGTCAGGGGTCTGAGTGAAACAGAGGGAGAGGCTGGTGGCATGAGGTGTCTGGCAGGAGACACTTATAACCAGAGGGGTCAGGGTAATGATCACCTCAGCTATCAGGGTACTGTTTCTATATTCTGTGTATGAAGGGGCCACAGCTGCATGCACGAGATGCAGCAGGAACTCCAAAGCACAGACTTCTTTCACCGAGACAGACATGGCAAATACGAGCACTGAGCTGGGGAGAGGAACGTCCTGACGAGACAAAAATGCAAAGATCCCGATACAGCGGTGCTTCTCGGGAGAGCACCTGGCAGCTCACAGCATAAGACCTTGCTGTCCACTCAAGGGGAAATTGCTGATGACCAGCTGGGAGCAGAAGCCTCTCAAGCTTCGCATGCATGATGGTGAACAAGAGACCCTGCCTCAAAGTGGAATGCTTGGACTGACAGCTGCAGCTGTCGCTGACCTCCGTACGTGAACCCACACAGCCATGTATGTACATACACATGTATAAGCAGGCACACACAACACACACCAAGTGAGCAGTGGTCTAGATATGCTATGAACTAAGGTGTCAATATTTTACAATCAACTACAGTTGATAACAAGCACCATGCTAGAGAGTCCCAAGAAGATATTCTCCCCTTTTTATTTCTCTTTTATAGAAACCCTCAAAGTTGGCTATTCCCCACTTTAGAAGACTCTAGATACTCTGATCTGAAAACAACCAAATGTCCAAAAGGTAAAAAAAAAAAAAAAGTAATTTTGACCTTTCTGATGGCAGCGATTACATGATCGTTTTCATTCATCACCCACAAATATACATCCAAGAAAATGTTTCTGCACATATTCAAAGAAAAAGATGGGCAGGGTGTCTTCTTAAGTGCATTAAAATGAATTTTAATAAAGCTATTTCAATTTAAGCAAGGAACTTGAATGCCAAATATCAATGTGAAATGACATAAAACAAACACATTATGAACATGCAGAAATCTGGATCTACAATGGGAATGCTGACAGCGTCTAAAATCAAACAGCACTCAATCACTAATCTTCTCTGAGAGTAAGATTTGTCCCCTGCTGGGCCTATAATTTTGTTTTCTCTTTTTGTGCTGTTCATGTGTAAATATTGCCAATTTCATTTGACACAAAGAAGGAAAACAACTTAATTTTGTTTCTAAGCTAATGAATGACATGGAGTCCCTTCTAGGGGAGGTGGTGTGATATATGCTTCCTGACAATGATTGGGGGGAAAGACAAGCCATTTCAAATGTTTGTAACAAGGAAACAAATTTATTGATTTTTAAAAGACAAGACACCATTTTGTTTTGAAAAACACAAGAAAGCTAGCCTGAGTTCAAGTCTGAAATATTCAGAAAAAATCCTACTAATATCTTTAGTATGTTCCAGTCATTTGTTTAAACAACACACTAAAAGTTAATATATATTTTTATAATTATAAAAGTTCCCCAGTTATTGTACAGTACACAATACAAATCGCCCACAAACTAGTATTTAGCTCCTGCCAATCTTGAGAGGACATGGTATACTAAAAGATTTAGCGTTTCTCACAAAAATCACATCAGGAAATACGTATTTACAAAATCAAATACATTATACAAAAAACCATCACATGTTATTCGGTAAAGATGTTTTTAAATAATTAAAAAGTTTATTCAACTGTAGTCCAAAAACTGGAAAAGAACATTACATTATCTCACACATACAATCTCTACAAAAGTTGCTTACCTCATTTACATAATATATTCAGTCGATTGTAAAATAAATGCTCAAATATCTCCTAGTGTTACTATGTTGTGTGCTTGTGGGACTGAAGAATGTAATCTGCCACTTACTAAGTGAAGTTTAAATGATGGCACTTAAAAAAAAATACAGTATTAAAAAAAAAAACCACAACGAAAGAAGTTTTACCTAGAAGGTACGAAAGCCCTGAGTGATAAGTGGAGTCACTGATTGGTAAGCGCTACAATTAACCTAATTAAAAGTTTCCCACCTCAGGCACAAATTCCCAAGTGTTCTCAAGGCACTCACTTAAGTTTCTGGAGCCAACGCATTGGTCGCCACCATAGGCCCAATCGATGACGGAGATGAGCAGAGAAGAGAATCTGCTTTGGTACAGAAGATGCTTTTTAAACAAATAGAATTTAATACCTTCCTTAGCGGCTCAGAGAAAATTGCGTATGGTAGGCTAAAACAAGGCAATCGTTTGCTCAGAAATGCTAATTTACTCCAGGAAAATTTACTTGGTCATCAAAAGTCAATCAGAGTTTCATTTTTGCTTTCCTCCCCAAAATCAAACTTCTCACGGAGATTTGTTATCATCATTACTGAACTACATAAATGATTCTTACCAAATATTTCATTACTCAGGGCTTCCAATCCCAACGTCATACTTTATTTAAAAAAAAGAAAGAAAGAAAACAAAGGAAAGAAGGGGAAAAGATTCAAATATCAGAACCAAATAAAAGAGACAAAATATTTCTTTTAAGAAGACATATCACCAATCCCTTTAAACAAAAGGAGAATTGATCCTAGGCAGTCACTTTGTAAGCGGCTTTTACTATTTAAGTAAAATTGGTAAACTAAACTCAGGTCTACTGGCACATAAAATCACTAGCAGCAATGGGCAAGGCATGCAAACTGAGAAGCATTTACAGTAAATCATCATGAAGAGTCAAAAGAAGAGAGCTAAAGGAAAACCCTTTGAGGATTGCATGTTGACACACGAGTAATTTGCATGGTCTGACTTCCTCAACTGCCTAAACAGCAACGTGCGGACACTTGCACTATGCTACGGATGTCAGCAGACATCGGAATAGGTTACACTCCCGTTTGTGCCCAGCAAGGGCAGTGCGGGCACATAAGCAGACATCGGAATAGGTTACACTCCCGTTTGTGCCCAGCAAGGGCAGTGCGGGCACATAAGCAGACAACACTGCTCTGTGGTCTGTCAACGGGGGAGGACCAGATCAACTGTCCAGAAGTTCCCTCAGAGAAATCAGCAATGTTGTATGCAGAATGACATTCAGAGATATCTGAAGCAGTAGTCACAGCATCTCCCGACAGAAGAGCTCAGAGCAAGGGACTGCCTTGCTCGCCACTCTGTCTCTCTCTGACTTATTAGTATTAATGCATTGGAGCACAGATACAATGATGCCCCGTAAGAATTTCCAAACAGTATTTTATGACAGATGCAACTTCAAAGACCTAACTATCCCAAGTTCAGTTCTGTTTAAAGGAACTCATTTCTTCCTAAGGCTCCACTTACATTTGTACTTTCTAAAGCTAAATAAATGAGATCTTCTGTTTTGGGAAAAAAGAAGAAATGTAACCCTTTACTTTATTATACCTTTTAAAGGCAATCAGGTACCTCCAGTGTGCAGAAATCAGTTACAACATAGGCCTGCACAGGCCAATGTCTGTGTCCTCCTTTTCTAGAGAGTCACGTGATGCTAGAAAAGCTGATTTTTGTCTTCTGTAAACAGTACACTTACTTAGATGGCAGTGAATATTTGGGAATAAATATATCAAGCCCTCTTGAAGTAAAATTAAGAGTTGTATATAAAATGCAAGTGTTCGGCATGGAGACACTTTCTTTTCTGACCCCCCCTTTAAAAAACAGTGTAATTAGACATTTGGATATAGAGGCTATTTTACTTTTTTAAGTCTAAATAAATGATCTGAAAGGCTTTTATCCCCCATTGTATATCTTACAACGCTCAAAGGGTTAATACAAGGCATTACAGCAAAGGGCTTTTCTAAGACTAGAACTCAGCACCGAATTAATGCTTCAATTCCAGTCTTATAAAAATCACCAGACTCGCAGAAATACTAGGGTTCTGTTAAGGGGTTTGCTCTACCGTGGACATGGAGTTTGCTCTGACCCAGTCACAGCCCGGTGTTCAACAACACTGCATGCCAGCCCTCCTCCCCCATACTCTGACATGATATCAGAGAGTTCTGATTTTCATTTCTGGATGGTTTGATTTGCTCAAAAGAATTTGGGGAGAGGGAGGTTATGACAAAGTCAATCTGTTACAGATAACCACTGCCTCACCTTGTGTACAAATGTGACTAGTCCAGGTTTTGACTTTTTACTGTGTCCACGCAATGAGGACCATCACAGTCACACACTTGGTTGTTTTTACATCGATGTTGCAAGCACAGCATTATTTTAGACATTTCAAATAATAATAATAATAATCTTTTAAAAACTGAAAATGCATTAAGCACTTCTAGAGAGTGTGTCCATGTAAAAAGGCCCATGAGGACAGCATGGAAGCAGTACTCACTCCTGATTGACATCTCCAGCATTCTGCAAGAACGTGCTCAATTCTGCACATCTACTACAAATCAAAGGCAGTTAATGTTGCACACTACTAACTTTATGTATGCAGCGCGAAAACCATCTGTGTATTTTACCTCTGTTTTTAAAGTACACCATCTAAAGAGAGGTGCATGAACCGTGCTATACAGTACAAGGGAAATCACGAAAAGGAACGCAGATTTCTGAAAAGGCAGTAAGACTCACACAGTCAATCCAGACATGATTTGGATGCAAATCCTTAGTAACTTGGTATCCAAAGGAAATAAAACATCAAAAACTGGGCCCTGTGTTCCCAGGAGAAGGTTCACCCATTCCACTCATTGTTCAATGGTTTTGGAAGTGCAAATCTTTTGGCTATAATTCTCCAAGTGTTTGCTAATATTAAACAATTCCTATAATATTCGATTGTATTACATGGAGATAGCTCTTCTGAAATGTACCAACAGCTCATGCACCTCCCTTCCCTTTTCCTCACCGGAAGTGTAGCACTTGGTTTGCACTCATGTATTTCAGGACTATCATTTGATTCCAATGTCAAGAAATACCAGAAGTCCTTAAAATCTGTATTGTGTCAGTAAGTCCACAATGAAGTCTCAATGTAATGCAGATTTTTAGAAAAGTCAGTTTCTGGGAATGGAAAATGGAAACAAATCTTAAATGACTACAACACATGTGATTGTTCTAGCTTATGCCTGCATATGAATTACTGTTTTGTTGTCTAATATATTTCACAATTCAAATCCAAAATTGATGTGTGTCCAAGTGTGTACTACAAATAGCTAGAAGTGTCATAAGCCATTGGTGTTCTGTTGTGTGCACTGGTTAGAACTAGCTACACTAGTGTAATAGGATTAATGTTTCTAAATATTTATAGAAGATTTCAGAATATTTTTGAGTCAATTCCAATCATAACAAGGCTTATTAATATCTACTCTGTCCTAATTTAGAATAAACCATGAACAAGTGGAAGAAATGTGGAATTCTGGAGGGCCACTCAGTCCCTCACTCTGATGATCTATCCATTGTTAGCAGATTCCTTTCATGATACAAGTATCTCCAACATTAAATTAAATGAAGCAGTGATACAAATACATTAAAAAAAATAAACCAGTAAACACAGTGACACCAGTAAATACATTTGGTCCAATACAGACACGACGCCATCTGTTGATGACAGGTAGAGACAGGAAACTGAAAGACCTCAGGAGGGAGAAATAAAATGAAGAGAGCTATGTGATGATTTAAATTTTATGTGTAAACATTCTCTAACTCACAATGAAGTAGATCCATGGTCTTTTGGAGCTTATGATGGATTATGCAGGGGAGGGGTTTACAAATTCATTGCCTTTGGGAATCTTCAGTAAATGAAGTCATGCTTGGATGCCAGTGAAGACAAGTGTGAGTAAGTTCCTCGATACAAAATCAGAACCCACTAAAAGCTATGTTTATGACATTTTAATGTAAGAAATGCTGTTGATCTTCTGAAGTTTGAGACAATTAGGCAATAACAATTTCAATACACTGTGTTTCCTGATAAGCCATTTGTTATTTTTAACTTTCCAGATTGGTGCAGCCTTATCTCCTTAACCACACTGCTCACCCAACTCAACTGGAAAGATGAAGTCTTCATTTTAATACAGGCCTCAGTAGTGATCTAAACATTGTTTTGTGCTTTCCTTTTCTTTTTTAGCTTTATTGATTTCCTTACTTATTGACTTTCACTGATTTATTTTTATAGTTACTTAAACAAAAGAATGTGTCCTATTTTGTTGTTGTTGTTAATTTGAGTTCTGAAAAGAACCTTGGTTTTCATGCAAAATAAAACAAGATGAGCCTGTGCTCTTTAGGGTCTCACCTTCTGACTGTAGCAGACTCCTGCTCCATGTGTGTGCGTGCATGCATGGGTGAGTGCGTGCGCATGTGTGCATGTGTATACAGAGACACACAGACACACAGACAGACATGTAGACTGAAAAGATGCACTTCAATAAGTATCTGCTCATTCTGTTAGCTTTCCAGAATTGTGACTAGATAAGAATGGTCTACAACATATGACCTTTATGTAACATGTTTGTATGAAAACTAGCCTGTTAGTCCACACCCTTAGCAATCTGATTTATAATCAAGTGATATTCAGCTCCAAGGATAAAACATAGACAAGTCCACTCCCAGTCACTCAGAGAGAAACTGAAGTTTTTGTCTCTTTGTGTTGCTTCATTTTCCCCTCAATTCCCCTTGAAGAACATGCGGCCTGTCCTTACTTCAGGAGTCTGAGCACGACAGGCACACTTTACCAAATGGGTTGAAGAGTTATTCGCGAACAAAATAAACCTTACTAAACCTTAGCTCAGTTCTGTTTTAAGGCACCATGTAATAGCCGAGGTACGATGATCCCTGATGTACATTCTTCAATGGCAATGGTCCATCCAGCCACCTATCCAAATCCTACAGAATCGGGGTCAGCAACAGTGAGGTGTGCCAGTCACACTGCCTTCAGGTTCTGTGTAAAATTTAAATCCATGTACTTTAGAAACCAGGAAATAACAATATGCAGGTCGCTACATTCCTTGCATTCTATACATTTTTTTTATAATAGCAGCATATTGAACTACTATTAGAAAAAAGACCTGGAATAAAAGAAAGTCATCCAAATGGAATAGTTTCCTGTATGTCCAGCTCAGTATAAGTAGCATGTACACTTAAAAAAAAAAGTCAAGTCATTTTTCAGCTTCAGTATCTAACTATAACAGCCCCACTTAACAGCAGAATGCATCTGTGCAGTGGTCCCAATACAGAATCAGTAGTCTTTAAACAGAGGAATTGGTATGTAAATAATAGTTAAAAGTCAATGTCTAACGGAAGCTTGCATTGTTAACATGGTTTAATAGTTATGTACACAAATTATGTACATATTAGCATAATCTCTTGCCATTCTGTCATTTACCCTGAACTGATAAATGCACAGCTCAATTTTTTTTTCAGAGAAAAATAGATGACCTTCCCAACCCTCTATCATTATAATAAAAACGCTCTGTGTTCTCTCCATACTCCAAAATGTTATCAAAATAGTGTCTTATGGTTCTGTCCAATGAAAAGCACCTTCCAGAAGCAAATTTGATGCATCTGCTGCCAAATGGGCATGCCTCCAGTGTAAATCAAAGAAATTCATTTCTTTTGATATTTCACAGAAGTGCATCTAATTAAAAAACTTACACATAAAATCGTACACCAAGACTAACAATCAACAATAAAATATTTTTAAGCTACAAAATGTAAATTACTTTTTAAGTATGAGAAAACAAAAACAATGACATTACGAGTTGTAAAAATCCTTCTTGACACCTGAAACTAAGGGGGAGTGGGGGAGAAACTCCTATTATTAAAAGGCAAATAATTTGTGTTAAAAAAAAAAAACCTGGAAAAACACATACACCCATTCCATCTCACAACTCCAAAAAGGTAATGTTCAACACAGACAGACTTTTGACAACAGTCAACCTTTAGGCTTGTTAAAATTTCAGCTTAAGCCCAGGGTAAAGTAAGCTGGAGACACTGTTTCGTGCTGTTAGACTGCCGTGTAGGTGTTGCCCGTGGCGCTGCACTGCCGGATCGTCTGCGTGCTCGTGACGATGTGCTCGCTGTGCACGGGGCTCAGGAGGCTGGGCTGCACACCACTCTCCAGGACTGGCTGCATGCAGCCCACTGGGAACGCCTGGCTCAGCTCTGTTTTCTCTCTTTTGGCCTGAGGCTCTGAAGAATCATCCAGGTCTTCATCCATCTCACTTTCTACTTCACTGCCTTCATCTGCACAAACACCACCAGAAGACATCAATGCATGTTTCAGGATCACCCGAGTATAACAGCTCACTGAGAAACCTCGGCTTTCCCTAGGGGAGGAAACTTGTAGGCTTTCCTCTCGTGGGATTTCATTCCCTTCAGTGCTACAGTGAGACAGCCACAATTCTTTCAGACGTTTGGAATTTTATGTAAAATTTCTGTATTGAATAATAGCATAACTTGTGCCATCATAATGTAGTCTTTTTGGCATATAATACTGATCTTATGGGGGGGGGCATGCACAAATGTTTGCTGACTTAATGTAGATGAGGCCTGTGCTGCTCCACAGAACCACTACCACACTATGACTCACCGTCTAACTACTGTGTAACTATTGCCCTACAGACAGCAAACATCAAACTCAATAAATTCTTAATTCATATGCTAAGAAAAAGCAAACTAATGAAGGGGTAATGGGAGATTTTAAACATGCACAAAGGACATCTTTGCTGGAAGCATTAATTCTGTAAATACTTGTAATTTGTTTCTGGAAATTAAACATATATATTATTCAGTTTTGCTCCCAAATTTTATTACACTGATATAACTCATTTTTTTTTTTGTGGGAAAACCCCACAAAACTTCATGCTCCACTTGTAGCCAAGGGAAGTCCCAGGGTTAAGAAAGAGTAAATAGAACCAGCTGGACCCCATCAAAAAGATGATGGCAGATCACAAATTCTGGCCTCCACTCTCCTGAACTGAAAAACTCAACTGGAAAACTATCAAACTCATATAGGAGGCAGTAGTAGCTCCACCATGGGCAGGCCAGGAAAGGGATGAATGAAGGGTCCCTTTACCCATCATGCTGCAAATAGAAATAGCTCTGAGAAAACAGTCTGAGTAAACTCCAGAGTTTTAGATCTATCTGACTTGACCCTGCCATCTCTGAGTGAGAGGGTTCCTTAGGACAAGCAACAAAGCAAGTCCTTTCTCCAGGTCCTCAGTGCACTTCGATAGCCAGTTGTGCTCCCATTCTGGAAACACACTTGAGTTTTGTTGCACAAAAGCTATAGTAAGGTACTCTTGGGGTTGATCAAATTCTTTGATTCTTCACTTTATGAAGAAGAGTGGAGGTAAGTGATCACCCACTTAATTTTCTCAGGTTACCACTGCAATTCCACAGGTTGTACCTCTGCAGCAGTAACATGCTGGGGGAGACTAACCTTCTCATTTTCCTGCTCTGGTACTAAAATGGAAATTAAGCCAAGAGCAGTGCTAACAGCGCGTCAGAGAGGGATATCCAAAGAGTGGTGATGCAGACAGCATGTCAGAGAGGGATATCCAAAGAGTGGCGATACAGACAGACACAGAGGGCCACTGGAAATTTTGGGGCAGCACATTTGCGGAAACAGTGCTGCATGTTTTTGCAGACTCCCAAGCCCTACCTCTGACCTCAGTTTCTCTAGAGGCTCTCTAGTAAGAAGGTATAACTGTACTTCTTCCTAGAAAAGTCAATACCTGTAACAATTCTTCAAGTTCCAAGCAAGAAGATGGCTATATTATAGTGGTGTTGCTTTCCTGAAAGACATGTCATGATTTAAAACTGCGTTGTCATTTTAAGAATTGTTCTGTTAAAGTTGGATTGGATTTATGTGTTCTAGTCTTACTCAACTCACCTTTGACCCTTCTACTCTTTGTACTGCATTGTCTTATGGACCATTAGGTTATTCAGGAGGGCACATCATGTACACATGGCAGCAGACACTAGACTGACAATACCATCATAGAAATCTATTTACCCTCTCAAGTGAACTACTGATCACTGTGGTTTTACAATACACATCACTGCTACCTCTGAGTTCTTTTGCCATTGAGAAGTTAGCTGACTAGTAAATGGGTAAGCTAAGGGGTCTTTTTCCTGCCTGGCTTTGAATAAAACCCTCTGGTCCAATTTTAGAATATTCGTTCAGAATTATGGCCATGGTCAATAATTTTTTTATTTATAGTGAACTTCTGTGATGAAGTTTAAAGAAGTCTGGAACTGCATTTAAATTCAATCTTCTGCATTCAGTGTATTTCACATGAAGAAGACATGAGGAAACACCCAGCAACATCACAAGGGATGCCCAAGGCAGCTAGCTGCTGCTTTCTTCCTGGTCTGCACACTAGAGGATCCCAGAGGATCTCAGTGCTGCAGCTATGCTGCTTCCTCTCACAGGATCTCAGTCAAAAAGTCCTTCAAAGTTCTCAGTTCTTACCTTTATCCAGATTTCCAGGAGACACAGCATTTAAATCACCAAACTGCAGAATAACAGACATTTGTGCAATAGTTATTACTTGACAGAATAAAAGAACTTTCTATCAGTCTGTGGTAAAAACACCACCCCATGACTTTTTAAAAGTGTGACCTGCTGACCATTTTGCTCCCTAACTAGAAAGGCCACACAATTTTCCAATCAAATGTGTCAAGTCTGAAGCTTAAAATATGTTGCAATTGAGCTGTCTTCACCTCTTTGAGAAAGGATAACAATTTTCTTTGGCTTCCATGCTCCATTTTACTTTTATTTCAGTTTAGCAATGAAGAAAGATGCCTGGCTGACCTGGATGGTGATGGGTGTGATGGAATCATTTGGAAGCCCCAGTCAAACAGTATACAGCAGCGCCTTTCCTCGTGCTTGGCCAGTGAGTCTGGCTGGGACCGTCACTGCTGGACCACAGCCTTGCAGTTGTGGGGACTCTCATCAGTGAGAGACAGACACAATGGGAGCTCCAGAGCTGAAACAGTCTTTAGGTCACATTGTAAAATCTGAGCCTTCTCTAAATTAATTGATACTCTTATTTACCAAGATACAAAGGCTCCATTTTTTTTTTTTAAAGAAAGGAAAGGCATTTGCTACAAGCAATGTGAACAAGAGTTCTCAACACTGTCGAACAATTAATAGCCACGGGCATAGATGTTCCTTTCTACTTTGGTTCAATAGCTTGATGATAATTTAACAGCAAGAAAGTACATTTTGAGTCTCTCATGGGGAACAAAGATAGATACACTAAATAAAAAACTGACTAGCAGAGGTACAAAGCTAATCCAAAAGAAGCAAAGTGAAACGTAAGGCGTCTGCTTTTAGAAAAGATTCCACGGCATTTTTTTCAAAGTAGTTATTAGAAATTCAGATTTCTCAACAGACTTAAAAAGGATGAGACAGAAATTCTACTTACATTCGGAAGTTTGCTTATAAAGAGTTCCATGATAGGAGTATATTTTTCATCTACAAGGAATGTCTATAAAGTAATAAAACTGATCTTATTTTGCAAACACGTACATGTTGTTTCTTTCCCCACTTAAACAAACACTCTGTCCACAGAAGCTACCTCGGGAGCGCATACCTCTGTTCTAAGGTAAGGGTTCTGGAGCAGTCCTCTTTGACAGTCACTTTCAGAGTAAGTTTGTGCATAATTCCAGAAAGTTCGTACTGTCAGCTCACTTCCAATTATGACTCCATATCTCTGTTCACTACATTTGGTCTTGGACTTTATTTCCTTATAAAGAGTTCCATATTCAAATCAAATTCATCCTTGTCATAGTTCAGGGTATTTATAATAATATATCCCTTTACTCCTTGTGGTTCTTAGCATTACAAAAGAAGATTAAGGAGAGGCATTCCACTCCATCGTTAAGCCACCGTTAAGCAGCTTTACTGGAATAAATGCATAGCTTTTCCAGGTGACTGCTTCTAAGGGAAGGGGCCTCCTGAACATGCAACTCCTACTCCATGTGCTGGAGATGCTGCCCCACTACTTGATAGTTGTATCTTACTGGGCAGCAAATCATAGCTACTGAACTGCTGTTTTGAAGAAGACCCTGAGTGCATGGGCCAAGGTCCTATGTACATTTAAATAAAATTTAAAGTATAAATTATATATGGTTTTTGAATCACAGAATATAAAACAAACAACAAATATTCAAAGGGATTATTTATCCACCTTAGATCTTAGTTAAACATTTAGAACTATAGACAGAGTACATTCAAAATTCAGAATCATTATATTATCATTTAATAATTCTTAGGATGTAGTTCTTGAAATGAGCTGGCAGTCATGACTCTAAGCACATCTCTGCTTATAAAAAGGTGAGGATAGCTTGTATATCCCTTATCTGAATGATTGGGAGCAAAAGTGTTTCAGATTTCAGACTTTTTACAAATATTAGAATATTTGAAAACATATGATTATGGATGGAACTTAAGTATAAACATGATTCCTTGGTTTTATGTCTAATTTATATACCTAGCCTGATGGCAATTGTAGTATTTTTAATGCACATAATTTTTGAGTGTACTCCATCACATGATACTTGCAGTATTTCAGTGGTACTCAAAACTATCATATTTTGAAATATTTTTAAGTTTTGAATTATAGTAGTTCAAATTATAATGCATTTGTTAATTTAAAAACCTTAAAGACACTTATCACTACATAAAAAGGTTTTTCTTAGAAACTCTGCTTAACTTGGATGTGTCTGACTATTTGTAACGATGAAAACAAGCCATCCAGCCCAAAACCACCTATTGTTACTGTCATTAGCAAAATAGCACACGCGCACATGCACACACACACACACACACACACACACAGATTGCTTTTCAAAATTCTCCGGGCTGGATGATGTACAAAGAGCAGCAAAGACACTGCCAATGTCCTCAGCTATCTCTGGATTAATGACAAAGTTGTACACACATAGCAAAAGAAGACAATAGATGAGAAATCAAAGAATCCAATAAGGAAGTGAAGTGATTTTAATAGACTAAAGAGGGAATTTTTAGGTGTATTTCATTTGTGAGAGCAATATACATGTCCACACATATGATATATAGTAGCCTGGGTAAGATTAGCGTCAGTTCATCTGTTCAGTTATTGAATAAATACTTAATGAGCACCTACCACATTTTGAACACTGACCCACACAGCATCAGTCAGATCAAGTTAGAAAATCCTCTTATGGAAGTAACTATAAGTTGCTTCCGGTATGAAGGCTAGGTAGGCAAGCAGGAAAATGAGGCAGCCCAAGAAACCTTTGGGTCAAAAATGACAAATAAAAATCAATTGTACGGGTTTAAGGTTTCAGCAGCCGATCAAAGAAGTGGTAGAAAGGCTTGAGAGGGTACAAAGAAACATGGGAGAGCAAAGAGGAGACACGGACCCTCACCAGGTCAGAAGAGAAGGAAGCAATACAAGATGTGAACAGAAATGAACAAGGGGACTCACGAGAAAGCCTGGGTTTTGTAAACCTCTAGTTGCAGAAATTGGTGAAGCTTCTTTTGTGGAGTTTTTCTGCTGTAGAAAGGACTGGAGCAGAGAGGAGCTGCTATGCATTGATATGACAGTACATATACACAGAGTGCATTAATTAGTGGTCCAGTACGTTTTCTTCCAAATAAGTGTGGCCTCATGGGTCACTTTCTGAAGATACTTTCTTGAAGAAGCCTTTCCCAGAAGCTCTACCTAAAGTACCTCATTCCCCACCGCTCCCAATAACTGGACCAGCTGCTTCCTTCCCAGGGCCTTCTGCAGAACCTGCAGTGCTGACCTTGTCTGCTCATTTAGTATGTGTTTGAACTATAACATTGGTGCCACAGCATGAGGACTTTATTCTGCCACCAATTCATTCCAAACCTTAGCATGGTGTCTGATCCCCATTGTGAAGAGGAAATGAATGTTTACAGACACATGCACCCGTTTTTTCACTTTAGCCTCTCAAACAAAACTCAGTATGTGTCAAGGCAGAGGAACTGGATTCCATCCTATAACCACAAAAAAAGAGTGAGTTGATTTGACTACCACCACTTAGTAAACATGTGATGTTACATTTGAGGCCAGGTATTTTCATTTTAAAGTTATGAGAAAGAAAGAGATTTTGGAGGTGGGGGCAGTGAGAGGGATATAGAAATCTCATATTTTTGTAAGAAATATAAATATATAAATTAAGGGATTTAAAAAGTGCTCTTGTAGAAAATGCATGGCATTCAGTGCGCAAACGAATTAAAATTATGTCAAGCAGATGAACAGGAAATTCTGTAAAGTCAAAACAAGCATGGATTAGAGAAAAGGCATGGATGGAGGCAGAGTCTGCGTCAACTAGCTCTGTTGCTTTGAAGAGAAAAACTTAGTCTGAGAAGCCACTTCTGTATAGATTCTAACCAGAGGTCCCAATACTGAACCCCCCGAGAGGCACAGATGCCCAAGAGTATATTTAAGCACTGCAGTCCCTGGCAGCCTGGCAGTCCACAGGGATACGAATAATGGCTATGCAGTGTGAGGGCCAGCGGATCAGTATGGCAAGGGCATCTCTTCAGTAGGCCTCCGGGAGCCACCAAGCAGTTGAGGGGTAGCTCTTTGCAGGACGCAGAGGCTTCATGTACCCAAGAAGATCACAGAGGTGAGAACTGTCCATGCAAACACGAGGTAGTCAGTTCGGAGAATGAAGGGGAAACTAAAATTGAGATTGTTAAAAGTATGTGGCTGAAGATGAGAACACCTTTAAGTTCCTCATCCAGGGAGGGTCTAGACACAACTCTAACACTGAAGCTCCACAGTAAGGGATAGGACAGCCTGGTTTGTTAGCACCATCCCATGGTTCCATGAGGTCTACACTGCACAGAGGATGCAGTCAGATGCCCAGTTGCTGGCATGTGAGCAGACCCCTGGTAAGCACTCCTACTGACCTTGAGCTTTAGCAGGTGACAGGCCATGGAGTGAGAAAAGCTTCAGTTACCGAAGCTTCTTCCTCCACGAGTTGCAGTCAGTTACTGCAGGGGAACCTACACACAGACCCAGGATGAGGGCATGCTGGCCTAGGGTGCAGGCCAGTCTTGAGCTATTTATCCGAAGTTGGCCTTGAACTTTCTGCCACCTGCTCTACATTCCAAGTGCTGAGATCATAGGCATGTTGTACCATGCATTTCCCAGTCTGTATATAAAGTCTGTATGGACTCCTTCCCTTACTCCTGCCATTTTACAATCACGTATGAAACTTTTCAATCATTCCTATTAGTTAACATTGGATTCAAGCCTGGCTATGACAGTCTAAACCTAATTATATTGATGCTCTTCCCTAACACTGGCATTTTCTTTCTAATTGACTTATTTCTCCATTCTATTTTGTTGGTCATGTTTTTCAAATCACTGAATTAATTTGCCTCTGATTATCACTTTGGCTACATACCAAAGAATGCTGCCGGATTCTTTGTAATTCTATGGATTATTTGATTCAGTATTCAAAGACTGTAGGCTATTTTTTTCTGTTACAATACAGCATTATTAAAGACTGCATTATGCTTTGTTATTCTTTCTGTTTATTTTAGCGCCTGAGTTCACTTTTGTTGGACCAAAAAGTGATGGTCTAATTATACAAATCATTGCTTGACATTATAAGTACACAACCAATTAAATCTTAATAAAAGACAATCAAATACACTTTTGGGCAATGCATAGAATTTCAATGTTTATAAACTTATGCAAAAGGGATGGGAATGGAACTGAGATCAAGTACTTACTACTATATGTCTGTCTGTGTCTCTATCTCCCCTATTTACCTCACAACAACAGGGCACTGGCTGCCGGACTCTGACAGTGTAGACCTCACAGCATTACAGGGCAGTGCTAACACAAACAAGCTTTACAAGGTCCTTGTTGCTGCAGCCGGTGATGTGGGGTGGTACTCACTGGAAGACAAGGCCTTACTGTATGACTCCACCTTCACCTTACCAACTTAACCCTCAGAATGGTTCCATAAATAAACTGTCTTTAGACTTCCTTTACTGATGGCAAAACTAGGACTCGAGCAAGAGAAAGTAGAACTATTTAACTATTCCAATTGAAAGTGACGGGCACAGCAGAGCAAGAACACACAGGAGACGGACCAGCTTGACTGGATTTAAATCACAATTCTGACACTGCAATCGATGTGATTCTGGGCCAATTATACTGTTGGAACTTCTGATTTCCTTATCTACGAGTCAGACAGGGTTAGCATCAAGATTAAATATGCACATTTACCCGAAGGTCTAGAACAGAGACAAAGCCAAACTGTCTTCACACCCAGTTTCCCATCACTGTGAATAGAACCCTAAACTTCCATAACCATTGGAAGATGATCTCAAAAGGAAGACCTCTCGGCTGAAGAGGGCTGTAGCAACCCCAGTCTGTTAGGCTTTGGCTTGAGGTTGCTGACACTATACATTCCATGTAGGATGGGGGCTGGAAGTGATTTTTTTTTAATTATTAAGATTTTTATGTAAACAAATGCCATGAGAAGGGCTGTCCTGTACAGGGACAGGACGCACATATGCTGAGTGTTTGCAGGGAAGGTGGAGATCATGCAACAGGAAATGGCGAACAGCTCAGATGAGTTTTGGCTAATTTATTTACTTCCACTCTGAGAGGCGAGCAAAGGAATAAGGCCCTTTAAAGTTTCCCACATCGAGGTAGGGAGATTGTTCGCATGCAGGTTTAGAACTTCCAGAGTCAATCATAATCTTTTCAGTACTCTGCTGCCAGTTGAATTTTGGAACAGTCTGAATTTTACAAGCCACATAACGCTCAACAATGGTCGATGGTTTGTGCTTTGTTAACTAAGGCTAGGGTTAGGTAGTGGCAACTATTTCAGATGCTTTTGATGGGGAGAGAAATGGTTTATAATTTGAATTTTAAGATGTTCTGAGCATTACTTTTTAAAAATATCTCCCAAATGAGAACAAAGGTCATGAAACCATTCTGCAATTAGCACTGACTGGTACAAGGTTCACAACCAGCGGGAGGAGCTGCTAATTTACAGTAACTTCCAACTTCATTCTGCTGGGAATACTGATGTTTACTGGGAAAGTACTGGGATCCTTGGTGGCTTTCTCCTATGTGTGCACTTTTCTGTATATTTTCTAATAGTTTTCACTGAAACTAGAACACAGGATCAAGATTTCGGTCCGTTTTCTCTGTATAAAGACAGCTTTCACTCTGACACTGCTAAAGACGCTGTTCTCTGGGGCTGGCCTGATGCCCTGGCAATGTGCATATATGGCCCCAAGCACTCGCGTATTTAAGATGCAACTTTTTCTATTCAGGCTCTTTGTTCCCTGGGGATACAGCAGCATACTTATCTTCACACTGTTTCAAAATCACTAAAACACAGTCACCAGAGAGCAGGCAGGTAGTGAAGTATACAGCGTTACAGGCTCGGAGAGTTCTACATCTGGCTCCACAGGCAGAGACAGAGCCATTGATCTTGGTTTGAGCATTCGAAACCTCAAAACCCACTTAAATGACACACTCTCTCCAAAGAAGCCACACATCCTAATCCTTTCAAATAATGCCTCTCCCTATGAGCCTGTGGGGGCCATTTTCATTCAAACCACGACACCAGCAATAATGACGCAGAAAGACAATGAGATCGAGCAGGAATGGGAACATGGTCTCTTCAAGACAAATGTGAGTTAGATTTGTAGAGCTTTTGCTAGCTTCATTTTTGGCCCATATTCTTATTGAGAACATCTTTCCTGACATATTTAGCACTGTATTTTATTAAACAATGGCATGAAGAAAAGGAGAAAAGAGTAGTTTCCCGAAGGAAAGAACTTTCCCACTCTAAATCTGGTATACATCTGTAATCATGGCAGGAGGAGTGCCATGAACTGGAGGCCACAAAGCAAGTTCCTGTTACAAAACTGGAGAAATAAACAACACAAAGACCTTTCCCACATTGAACAAGGGCAGTTTACCTTATTAGCGGGACCAGCAACCACCACCTTCTCTACAACAGAGAACCACAGTACAACAAAATCAGCTTCCCAGGGTCACTTGGGGTAGGCCCAGGATCAAAGAAGTCAGTAGGTGGCACTGTCATGCCTAATCTATGTCCAGGAACCCGGCACAGCTTCATCTTTCTCCAAGCAGTCACAGGTCAAAAGTTCTCTAAACAACCTAGGGACAGGCACGCTGCAGACGTCTGTGGGGTCTACAATAACTAGTTCAGATGTTGAGGTGTTTTAAGTAATCTTGAATTTCTATTTTTATTCCTTTCCCCATTCCAGATTTTGAGGTATAAGCATGTAAACAAAAACCTAACACCGTGGAGAGGGGCTCTAAAATATTTTAGAAGGTACAATTGGTCTGGGCACTTTACTTTCCTGAGTAAGGAATCTCATCTATGAGCCATGAGAGCCAACAGGAAGTCCTTTCTTTATTCTTTTGCATTTCCCTCAGTGATTATTTTTCAACACTTTCTGTGGGATTCTCTCTATGAGCATAGAGGAGGGGATGGAGAGGTTGTAGCTAGTAGCCAGCAGAGGAGACTGAACATAGCAAGCAGGCTGATGGGGGAGATCCTGAGGGGAGGTGGTGACTACACCTGGACTCGTGCTGTAAACAAAATTAAGCCCTTCTCCTGGCTGGAATAAATAGCCAATACTACCATATGCAAAGAGAAGAGGAGCAGAATGCAAGCCTGGAGAAAGGCGGGAGACAATGGAAGAGCTTTCAAAGAGTCAATCCTAGGAATCTGGCAGATGGTGGGCCCTAAAAACAGTTTCTTCCACGACTTCTCCAGGGTGTCACATTCATGATGTCCTTTCAGGTTGTCTGAACTTATGCTAATACAGGAAAGCAGACTTAGGGCTGAAACCAAACTACAAAATCTCAAAATAAAAAATTTTATTTAGGTCTGATGTATTTGTGGGTGGGGATACAAAGGAGGCGAAAGGTATAATTTGTTGTTTTCTAATACATTTGACCTTCCAATTGCAAGACTGCTTCAATTAATGCTGCATTTAGCTTGCATATTCTAAATATCTAAGGAAAAAGAAAGGACAGGGAAGCAGGATGACCAAGAGACATCCATGAAAACCCAAGAAAGAAGCCTTGGAACAAAATGATAAAATCTTATATAGTAGGCATCTGGCTTACATGAGAAAGAGCATGTGCACACATTTATGTTTGGGTGCTGTATGCTATGGATACAAGGTTAATATTGTAATTCCTACTTAGAAAACCATTAAAGCAGTTTATATGATAGCAAATTTAAGCGGGTGTTATGAGCCTTGGTTACTGGAGTGTGGCTGGAGCACTCTGTGATTTAACCTTAACACTTGCCATTTCTACCTTGTGACTTTCCACTCCTGTTGGGCTTCGTGGTGAAAAGTGACACTAATACATCTCTTCCAAGGTTTGGAGTAGTAGTAAATGAGAATCTACAACACCCAGCAAAGTGACAGGATCTGACTTCAATTAAAATGTCAATGAGTGATAGCAAGCTTTGTTACAAATAACAACATAGCTTTGACAGGATTCCATAATTTCTCAGTTACTGCTATACACAGGTGTTTTTCCCTGCAAAAACTTCAACTTGTGATACAATTCCTTTTAAAAATAGTCTTTAAAGAAAGTCTACCGGTCCAGCGGCATATGTTCAGAGTACCCGTAACTGCCCTAGAATCCTGTGCACTGACACGGTTGTCTTTGGTTGATTTTAGCTTCCATGCTTATGTGCACGGCTGTCCTTCCTCCAAAGGGGACCCTTTCACTTCATGATTACAACGTCTGCCAGCTGAATTCCTACCAATCTTTTGCTTTTTAGTTTCTTCCCTCCCCTTCATTCTGAATAGATTAACTTTGATGAGTCCAGGAAATATTCTTCTCCAGATGGTGTTATTATTAGATAGGTTGTTTTCCATATTTTATGTTCAAACTGGACAATTAAAGAGTCACTTTGTTTCTATTTTTAGATTTTTGAGTTAGGATTTCATTACCATAACCTAGGTTGACCTCAAACTCACAATTCATTGCCTCAGGTTTGAAATGCCACATTACAAGTATGTGACACCATGCCTAGGTCATATTTTCTAATTTTACTTTTAAAATGTTGGCTATAGAAGTGGTTTAGAGCTAATAATATCTGGGTATGGTTATGATTAAAAAGAAGTCAAATATCTTAATTTCAAATACATAATATAAAATGCTTGTCATGAAGAATCATTTTACAAAGCAACCCAAATTGTTTAAATTCAGTGAATATGTTAATAAAGTGTGTATTTAAGATGTAATACACACACACACACACACACACACACACACACCACAGACTACCAGACAGATTCTAAACAGCAAAAAAATTTTTTTCAAAAAGGCTATTTTTCTGCTCAATTTGCCTTGTCAGAGTTGCATGGAATACTTTATGGTTTTGAAATTTTAATTTATCAGGTTTCACAGGTGTGCGACAGGTGTAAAGCATCTGTCTTATGTACTCTCCTAAAATCTTATCACTGTCAGAAAACCAATGGGTACACTTAAAATACTTACATAAACATGAAAATTTCATGAATTCTGACTGAAAATAAATTCTGCTTTCTATCATGTAGGAAAGAACAAAAATAAAAATTAATCAACTAAACAACAAAATAAAAAGGGAAAAAAAAGGAAGTCTACAATTGCTAATGTTACAAATGACATAGTAGAGCTCAATCTAGTAGCAGACCGCCATTCTGGAAGAGACTTAAGGGGGCTGCGTGGCAGCTTCTGTCTGGCGGACTAATTTGTGGTGGTCCTTACTGAAGCAACCGACAGTACCGCATTGAGGGTGAATATTAATGTGCTCAAAAATAGGTTCTGTCTATTTACTGTGTTTGTTGAAAAACATGTTGATCTCTTACCTGCTCAAATAATGCAACATTAGTTTTAAGATTTATTTACAGAGCTACTATGAGTGAAAAGATACACTGATTTGTTTTTTCTTGTTGTTTTAAAAGGCTTTCCTTTTTCTCAGACCAAGTTAGCGGTCTGAATCCTCCCTGCTGCCCCAAGGAAAGCAGTAATAGAGACAAAGCAAATGTGCTCCAGTTGCCCTAGTGACTCTGAAGCGCCTGCCTTCCACCCCACGCAGCAGCCCAGAGCAGTAATGAGCGCAGCGTCAGCCATGGAGACAGTAGCACAACCCACACTTTCCTAGCCATGTGGCTTTGGGAGATTACTCAACAGCTCTGGGTCTGACTTCAGAACTGGCACAACGAACACAGCGTTTGTGGGGGATGGAGTCACTTGAAATCTATGGCTCCTGCATGGCCCCAGTCCTCTTCACTGTGGAATGTGACAGTGTTTACCTGATATTTCTGCTACCTGAACCTCAGATTTCCCAAGAAAATTTCTCACTGGCCATGATTCCTGTCTCAGTTAGGTCTTCTATTGTTGTAAAGAGGCACCGTGACTATGGCAATTCTTATAAAGAAGAACATTTAATTGAGGCTAGCTTAGAGTTTCAGAGGTTTAGTCCATTATCCTCAGGGTGGGGCATGGCAGCATGCAGGTGGACATGGTGCTGGAGAAGGAGTTGAGAGTTCTACATCTTGGTTCACAGGCAACAGTAAGTGAATTGTGTGCCACATTGAACATAGTTTGAGCATAGGAAATCTCAAAGCTTACCCCCAATGACACACTTCCTCCAACTAGGCAACACTTCCTAATAGTGTGGGGGCCATTTCCTTTCAGACCGTCACAGTCCCCATCTCAGTTGTTCGATGTCACTTTTCACTGGGTCTCTGGGGATTAACACCAGGTTTCCAAATTCTCTAACTTCTTAGAATATTTTATTTTTCATCTCAATATTATTTCCTTGGCAAAAGCTTTCATGGCCTTCCCAGGCAAGAGTAACTGCCCCTTTCTTCAAGCACCCCCTAATTTCCTAGACTCTTTATTGATAGCACCAAGAATGTATAGCTATACAGTTACAGACACTTAATAAATATGCATCTCCTATTGCAATATAATCTCCCTGAAGACATCCCTTTTGTTTACTGTCATAGTCAAATCATAATAGAGTTGTTAAGTAAATGAGTCAACTAATTTCAGAAGGAAGTAGTCTAGTTTTCAACACAGGGAAACATGGCTCATCCCAAATTCAGTTCCTTTGACTTGAAAGTTCCATGATATCTTCAGGCATCAACTTTTCACTTATACAAATCCTATGGAGAACTGTGCAATCACTATTGTGTAGGCTTTAGAACGAAAAGTGAAAGTCCAGACTAAAGAGAATAGGCTCGAATAACAGTCTGTGAGGATTGGGTCTCACTAAGAAACTGATATTTAAACCATGCAGTGGGAATTAGAATGGGCAATGAAAGGTGGTGTGAGGGCTCCTGGAAGAAAACCACTTATGTAGTGGTCTAATGATGGAAAGGCACAAAAGGCTAGCATGGTTGTAAGAGGGGCAAGGGAAGTGAGAGGCTGAGGCCGATGGAGAGCCAGGCCCAGGGTTTAGATGCCTCTTGTACAAGGGGAGAATTTTCTTTCTTAACTAACAGAAGAGTGATCTACTGAGGAGCTTTATGTAGGGGATATCACAATTAGCTTTGTGTCTGCATAAGACAATACTGACTATACTATGAGCGATTTGAGATTGGGAAGGCTTGGTGAGTGGCTGGAGATGGGTCAAGACAGGCATGCAAAGATGATGCTCAAGACAGTGTCTTATGCAGCAGAGGCTAGCCTTGAATTTGTTATACAGATCTGGCTTGGCTTGATCCTCTGTTCTTCCTGCCTCTACTTCACAAGCTCTGGGGTTACAGGCATGCATACTCTGCCATGTCCAGCAGCAGTTTGTATGAAGTAATTAAGGGCAGAGAGAGGGTAAGTTTAGGATGCCATCTGAGGAGTCCATGAGGTGGCGGTGTGTGGTGGGGAGGCTTCTTGACTATCCATCTTCTTTCCACAGATGAAAATCATTTTCAATAAGATAGTAGGATTAAGGCCAAAAGTGCGTGTTAGCTAAAAGGCTTCTAAAGTATAGTGCTATGGGAGGTTGAATAGAGAAAATTAGCCTTGGTTTTCTTTGTGGACTGAATGGTGTATAATCAAGAAAAAAGGATTTTCTTACAGACTGGGTAAGGGTACAGTGAGCAAACAGACTAGGATGCGCATTTAGAGCTCTGGTTTTACAGCAGCTAATTTATGTCTTATTGTTATACCTATATTTTATTAATGTATCTTTGCATTATGCTATAATTTATCTTATTCATTTACAGCTTATTCATGTAGTTAAGTATTTCTATTACAATGATTATGTGGCAGTGTTGATAGTGTATCTCACTTGAATTTTGTAGAGCTAATATTGGCTGCAGGCTCGTGTGAGGAGGTAGCTAAACCTTCGCAGTGTGATGAGCTCATGCCTTTGTTCTTTAGACATGAAGGGAAGCAAAGACCATGCAGAATAAACCACATGGTGACAATAAGAATCTGTTTGCATTATCCCGTTCACTCTGGTAAAGATCTAGAACACAAGAGATGTCTGGCAAAGTGTTCAATACACTAGTGAGCAGATCCATTTCAGAGTCTAGAGCCCTAAGGCAAGAAATGTTTTACTCCAACTGGGCATCTGGTAAGAGGATTATCTAGACAGCTAAAGGCCAAACTGAAGAAAAGTCCAGATTGTCTGGCCTATTATTTAAAAACAACAGCAGTTCTTGCTCCATCTCACACATATCATTTAAACGCATTTAAACACAATCATACAACAATGTATATATCAGAAAACTGCAAAGGATTCTCTAACAAATGGAAAAGATTAATATTACAAATGATGTTAGAAATAACTGACATTCAGGGCTGGAGAGATGGCTAGGCCATTAAGGGCACAGGCTGCTCCTCCAGAAGACCTGGGTTCCATTCCAGCCCCCACATGACAGTTGACAGCTATCTATAACTCCAGTCTCAGGGGACCTACCCTCTCTTTTGGCTTTCTTGGGCACCAGGCACACATGTGGTACAGAGACAGCCTTACAAGCAAAGCACTCACACACATACAAAATATTTAAGAAGGACTGTTTGATGTGCATTTTACTAATATTAGAATTCTTGTGGTTTACAGTGGAATTTACAAAGGTGTTTAAAGTATTTTTAATGATTTGATTTCTTTTTATTTTATGTTTATTAGACAGCAATTTAGCAGCATTTATCTACAACAACTCCCCCCCACCTCCTCTGTGTGTGTCTGTGTGTTCATGTGAGTTTATGTAGGCCAGCTCAAGAGCTGTCTACCTTAATTTTTCCAAGCAAGGTTTCTCACTGACCTAGAGCTCACAGGTCAGCTAGACTGGCTTGCTAGTGAGCCTCCGAAGACTCTGTTTTCCTGTGTCCCAGCTCTGTGATGACAGATGCACACAACCGTGCCTGGTTTTCACATGCGTGCTAGGGATCTAAGCTCAGGTCCTCAGTCATGCACAACAAACATTAACCGCTAGGTGATTTCCCCTTATTTTCTTATCTTGAAAAAAAAAAACAAACAAACAAAAAACCCTCAAAACTTAACCATACATGCATAGATCAAAAATAAATATCTGTACTGCTTTGGGTATTTTGTGATTTTATGTCTGACCTGGTGTATTTTACTAATGTATAAAGTACCCCAATTCAATATAATAAAGTGAGCATGAGCTGAATTATTTCAGCATTTGTACCTATTGTTCATTATATTAACTAATTCTCATTTGTATTATTGTAAGAATTAACACTTTCTGACACTAGGTATGGATAAGTCATATTTATTATTACCTAGACATTCTAGAAATAAAATTTACCCCATATTGTTAGTGACAGAAGCATGGACTTGAAAATCAAACTATTTTTTAGCAAAATGTCTCCATGGTTTACTAGTTACCATTGAATATCCCTGTACCCATGTCCTCTGCATTAGGCTCAGATGTACACTGATAAAGTAGGGAAAGGGGGAACTTAATCTCAACAGTTTGTAATAAATTGTGAAGTGTTTTATTATATACACAAAGGGTGTAAAGCCATGCTTGCAGCACAGTAAAAATTGTCAACCAGCATTGCCATCATCAGAGCCCTTCTGAAGCAAAACCATTCATTTCCTTCTTGAAGACTAGGGGAGAGCCCACAAAATAAACATTTAACTCTTTGTTTTGTTTTTCTTGGTCCTTAGCTTTATCATTGGTATTGGTCTTTCTTGTCTCCTACTCAACAGCTTTTCTTTCAAAACTTTTTAAAGTCTTATGTTCTTCAAAGTTTTATTTATTCATTTATTTTAATATGGGTACATATAATGCAGCAAAGCATTCTGCTGAATCTTCAACTTTAGAATTCTGTGATTAAAAACACATAGTCAGTCCATTGTGGGGCTGATGTGCTGCTTTAGTCAATCATTTACATTCATAATTTGAAATGTAATTAAAAATCAAACGGTAACACATAGTCCTTGAAGCCTCTCTTACCTCGCCCATCACTGCTATTGGTGTCTCTCCTGTTGCTTGAGCCACACGATGCTCTACCAAGTAGAACATGTACTCATCATAGAGTAGCCGGATCAGGTGAAAGGAGCCAAAGCTAGCAGCACTGCGTAAGGTTAAGTCTCGAATTACCATTGAGCTGTCCAAGAGAAAGGGCAGAGATGAAGCCAGAATTAGTGACAAAGGTTAGAGTTAGTACTCTTAAAAGCTGTTATGTCAGAAGACTACACGAAAGCACAGGCGTTAGAGTATAAAACGTGCAATAAAACAATTTCCTTGTTGAAAGAAGTTGGCCCAACTCATTTCAGTGGTGGGAAAGAGATCATTCTCAGTAAGGCTTGACCCTGATCTTCATTAGAGCCAGGCGGTCTTCATTAGAAAAGGCCTTTCATCATTATAGGAATGTCTGCGCTTCCCCTTGTACTCACAAATGATCACAACTGAACAGAAACAACTGTAGAAAGGCTGGAGACTCGTCCCTGCTATAAGGAAAATCAACTCAAAGTGAACATCTTATTGGTGATGACAGATATTCTGTCATCTCTAAACGACAGTGAGTTTACTTTGTGCAGGATTTTGTACAAAGATACGAAGCAAAGCTCCCTGAAGCAGCCATTCTAAATGGAGGTGACTACGTGGGATTCCAGCATGTTCTGTTGGAAGGTAAACTTACTGATTCCAGTTTCTAGGTGAATTTCATTTAAATTAAGGCTATTTTTCCTCATTACAGAAATGAATCATATATGAATTAAGAAATGAGTAAATTTAAAAAGCATGAATATTAAATGCATATATTATACAAATATGAGCCATATTGAAAGAATAATAACAATAAACTCTCTTATATTAAAAATAAAAATAAGTTCATCTAAAACTGTGGCTTTCCTAAAGTTGTATCAACTAATAAGCTTCTTTTATACTTCAACTATAGATGCAAATCTGTGACTCACAGTGAGAATAATGTATGTATGTATTTATGTGTGTGTATTTTATACCAGTTTTTACTCAGATGCCTTTTTCTACAGCTTTTTGGCCTATAAATACTAAAACTGTCATTATATTCTCAGGAGGAAGAGGCAAAATGTCACAAATGAAAGCCTTATTTTTGTAACGACTAATTATAAAATTCTAGGCAATGAAAGAATAGTAAGTAGGCTTTGCTTTTGTTTTCTGTTTCATTTTTCAACCTTTTAAAAACAGAGATTTAAATACATCAGATTCCATACATCCACGGTGGCCAGTGACAGATCATGAGGTGACAGCTGAGGACAGAAGCTCTGGGTTCTGATGCTGGCTCCATGCTATTTGATTCCTAACCTAAAATACACAATTTTCCTGGGGTTATTTTCTCTAGGGAAAACGAAAGCAGTATTTTTTTAAGCTAACTTCCACAGTTATTCCAAGGGGAAAATGCACTAAAGAATATAAAAACAACGTACGAAGAATAGAATACAACAAATATCATTATTATGTTTATAACATAACAGAAAATGCTATTTCAATTTAAAGAATGAAAATCAGCAGGGCAGTGGTGGTGCATGCCTTTAATCCTAGCATTCAGAGGCAAAGACAGGTCTACAAGAGCTAGTTCCAGGACAGCTAGGGCTGTTACACAGAGAAACCCTGTCTTGAAAAAAGAAAGAATGAAGATCATTATATGGAAAAGACTTTTTTAAATTATTGTACAAACAGAAGGAAAGGTAAACCTTGGATGTCTAGTTGGTCCATTTATAGTATGCCTTAAAACAAACATACAGAAAACCAAACCAGGGCCTCATTCTCTAGTCCAGGCTGGTCCACATCTCATTATGTAGCTTAGACTGAATCTCCAGCCATCTTCCTGCCTCAGTCTCCTACATGTGGAGTTATAGGTGACCTTTTAATCTTGCCTACAAACATACAACGATTTTTAGGGCTTAAAAGGTAGTCTGAGAATCAGCTGATACAATACATAGTAGTTCCCTAGATCTACAGTTTTGATTTTCTTGGTTTCAGCCACTGCAGTCTAATAATGTGAAATTAAAATTCCAGAAACAATCAACAAGTTTCAAATTGCATGTCCTTTTGCATAGAGTGATGAAATTTACTCTCTGGTTCCTGACCTCTAGGACACAGCTCATCTTTTTGCAAGTCCAAGCTCTATGAAGTTCCCAGAGTGGACTACAGTGATGCTGGGGAACCAATAGACCAAATTCCTGCAAAATGGCTCCTTTAGTAAGAAGGTGGAGGTTGTTGACTTTGGGGGAAAAATACTGAATTCTGAGACGAGGCTAATGATAAGAGTGTATCTTCTATCTGTTCAATTGAGATGAGCAAAAAGAAATCCATTCTAGGTTTTCTGTCATACATCAAACTGCAAAAGTTACAGACACAACTTGCGGTAAGCACTGACATTAAAGTGTACAAGGCATTAAGTCATAGGTTGAGTAATGTTGGTGGTTTCAGGCATCCACTGAGATGCTGGAATATAGGCTTTATGGATAATGTGGGTAAGTGTGTTCCAGCATAAATGAGCATTCAGAACATGGGAATGGCCATGTCAAGGATGCGGATACCTCAGGCTCAGGGGAGTGAATTGCAAGGCATTGTCTCCAACTCAGGGGAAACAGCAAGACCTTACTGAGTCAGGCTCAGGGAAACGGCAAGGCTTTCCTGTAATCTGAGTACAGATGTTGGCTAACTATTGACTTTAAGAAAAAAAAGTATGTTCAAAGAGTACTAAGCACAGTTTCCTCATCCTAGATAACTTCATGTTCATGTCTCCTGAGACCGATCCTCCCCAGAGACCCTTTCCTCCATACACACACACACACACACACACACACACACACACACACACACATTTCATGTTTCAATTACTTGGTCTCTCTTTCTTAATCTCCCATTGTTCTTGTAAGGTGTCCAGGAATAGGCCATGAAGGTCAGGGCATCTAACATATGAGGGATCTTAACAAAACTGGTCATCACTACACTACTATAGATACTAGAAATAAAAGTATATTCATTACAATAAAAAGTTTCAGATAATGGTTTCTTTCTGTCAATGAAAAACCTTAAATGTTTATAACTCTAATGTATAAATGAATTATTGTAAAGTAAGAATGGCTTGATTTATGTGCCAAATCCCTAAAATTCAATGATACATCATCATCCACTTGTAAAATAATTTACAGTTTACAAGAATGTGATACAGTATTTCTTTTTTCTAAGGAAAATTTCAAGGCAGAGAATTTCCTACATATACACGCACAACAAAAACACAAAACAATGTAACATAATAGTTAAACATCAAATACCACTGAACTCAAAGTCAGTAATCTTTAAAAGTGACCCAAGGGTGGAGTAGTCACTTATAACTCCATCCACCCTGTTGACCAAAAAAAGCTGCTATCTAAAATACAGTCCGGGAATGATAAGTGGTTAACAAAGATACAAATATAAAACTAATCTTATTCAAAAGGAAACATGTTCAAGCTGAAGAGAACACCTGTTACCTATTGCACAATGAGATTGTATTATCGCCTGTAGGGGGTTGAGAAAGCAAGTCTACTGTCTCTACAAGTGTTGAAGGAATGGGGCCGCATTTATCTAAATGCCAGCTCACTGAACAGTGTAATTCTAATTCAAGAAATTCAGAGAATGAGCAAAGTTAGTTTAATTGCATCAACCTCTTCCCCAGCACATCTACCAGGAAGGATCGAATGACCTTCCCTGTAGTTAGCAGGAACACTCCGCTGCTATATTCACAAAGCACAGAAGAAAAGAAACAGTCCACATAATTTTTTCATTTCTTGGTTTTCCAAAATCAACATCAGCCATTCAAAGCTAGTTTAAGGTAGCAGACGGCTCTAGATGGAGCAGGGTCAGTCTGCAGCAACGAATCAACTGCTGTGAGACTGCCAGTTTGTTTCTATGCGTTTGGACAGGTAAGTGCAAACACAAGTTTAGAAATTACTAGATTAAATATCTGATTTTTAAACACGAAGGGACTGTATATATGGCTGTCAAATTTATAATATTCTTTGCAAATTTACAATTTACATTCACAATGCTAAAAACATAAGCGCTCTTCTTCTGCTTCTCTGATGATTTATGCATCAGTTTTCATTACTCACCATGCTCTTGTGCCTCAGCAAACGGCAGTTCAGATATTGCTCTGCCTACCAGCAGGAGGTATGCATCTGCTTAAATGTCTCTTTCCTCTGTGGCCCTGAACTGTAAGCCTTCAAATCTTTTTGAAACGAAAATAATAACCATAATCGTGTCTAATAATAACAAGCCAATTATTCCCAACTCAGGGAGGACAGAGGGCAGGCAAGTGATGATCTACTGGGTTTGTGTATCTGCAGAGAACATGAAATACAAGCGAGTAATTTTCTTTCTTTTCAGGATTCCTGCAATAGATCTCTGTGGTGACAAAGGCTCTAGGGGTTTATTTCTAAAATGATTTCAACTAAATGCAGGGGAAAAAAAAACTCACAGGGAGAAGTGAGAGCAAGCCTGCCGCTACAACACAACACAACAGGAGGGGGCTGAGCATCTTCCTTTCACTGCTATATAAGGTTGGGCACTCTGCTCTGGTCATGCGAGGCTTGGAAAGAGTCAGATAGTATAAGTGATGTTTGAGCCACTCATCATGGGCACACAAATCACTTATATAATTTTCTGTGAAAATTCAGATGAATAAAATATTGACTCTCAAGCAATCAAGGAAATCTATTTTTGCTTTTAATCCCAGCATTCAGGAGGCAGAGCCAGGCTGACCACTGTGAGCTCAAGGCCAACTTGGTCTTCTCTATAGTGAGTTCCAGAAAATCCAGTGCTATTTAGACAGATCCTGTCTCAAAAATGCTAAAAATCAAAACCAACACCAAAAAAGAAAATATATTTCCAAATTCGAGCCTTGAATTATATGACAGATGGACTCCTATTTCATGAGACAAGTTAGATAATTTAAAATTTTGACTTTGGCATTTGATCCTGTAGTTAAAATACAAGTGTTTGCTTCTTTATTCAGGGTGATCCCCCTGACTTGGCCTGAAACATGTTTTTCTTGAGAGGTATAACTGGTTCCTGACATAGATTCCATACCGGAAATCGACCTGACCATTCCATCCTATTCAAATATTGCACAAGTCCTGACTGATACAGCTCATACGTGCTCTTTTCAGATCCTGTTGTAGATTTGGTGCCAACAGCTCATTCCAAATTTGCCATTATGTAACATATAATTAGTAAGCCCTTTCTATTTAGAGGTGCTTCTATGTCTACAAAAACATGTATTCCCTTCCATATTAAGTATTTTAGTCTAAAAGACATGTTACTACCATGCCATACAATACCAGCCATGCAATATAAATACTAGAAAGTGACTGATCCCAATTATCCTCCCAACTACTAACTACCTCCTAACTACCAAGAGAATGAGTTAGTGGGTCTCAGAAGTAACCAAGGGTTAAAAAGAACATATAAATTCTGCTCTCTGATATATAGCTCTGATACATTTTGCTCTCTGAAAGTTAACAGAATTAAGAAATTAACTATGTAGTTCTGAGTGTGAACTGGAATTACCCAGAGGATTTCAAAGCTCAGACTGCTAGGCTTTCCTCTGTGGATTCAGACTCAAGTAGGCTTGGGAAGTGGCCTAATGATGCTTTTATAATGTATCTAAGTGGATGTGAGGCCATAGTCTAGTGACTACAGTTTGAGGGCCAATGGGAAGGGAACAAACAAATAGTAGTCATAACCCCACAAGAAGGCACCTCAATAAGGTAGAAGCAGAGGGAGGACAAGACACCTTTTCTGATTGTTTCTGAAAACATCACCTAGAACAGTGGTTCTCACCCTTCCTGATGCTGCGACCCTTTAATTCAGTTCCTCAAGCTGTGGTGACCCCCAACCGTAAAATTATTTTTATTGTTATTTCATAACTGCAATTTTGCTACAGTATTGCAAATGCCTATGTTTTCTGATGGTATTAGGTGACCCCTGTGAAAATGTCTTTTAACCCCCAATGGGGTGGTGGCCCACAAGTTAGGTACTGCTGTTCTAGATGGACTCTCAGAGATTACTATCTGAAAATTTCTTGGCTTTGAGCGCAAGAGGGTCTACTTTCCCAACAAAAAGTTCATTTTCATAATTTTCCTGCTTAATCTCTGTGCAGCACAGTCATAGAGTCGGATATCCCACCAAGTCTGTTTCTTTTTTTTTTCTTTTTTTTTTTTATTGCGAAAAGAAGAAAAAAAACATAAACAAAAAACAAGTTTCCACCTCCTCCCAGCCTCCCATTTCCCTTCCCCTCCTCCTACCGTTCTTCCCCTCCTCCCACCCTTCTCCCCCTCCCCCCACTCCTCTCCCCCTCCCTCTCCAGACCACAGAGCAGTCCGGGTTCCCTGCCCTGTGTTAAGTCCTAGGTCCTCCCCCCTCCGTCCATATCTAGGAAGGTGAACATCCAAACTGGCTAGGCTCCCACAACGCCAGCACATTAAGTAGGATCAAAACCCCCTGCCATTGTCCTTGGTGTCTCATCAGCCCTCATTGTTCGCCATGTTCAGAGTTTCTTTTTTCTGTGAACAGTGTGCACACACACATTTGCAAGACAGGAAGAAAATGCAGTGAGCTTGGGATGCTACCTGTAGAAAGACCATTTGAGCAGAAACTGCCTGGCGGCCTTTGGGAAGCTGGGTCTTCCTTCATAGGGCTTCAGTGCCTGCATCATCACATTGTCCAGCCATGCCGCCCACTGCTCCAGTGTGCTCTGCTGCTGAAGCGTCATCTTGAAGTCTGTTTCCAGTCTCTGAACCATGTTGTCGTCACACTGGCACACCCAGGAAGCCTGCTCCTGGGACAGGTCACAGACAGAAAGGAAAGTTCAACTCAGCAGCGTCTCACGGAGTGTCAGCACAGAGCACATGCAGGGTGTCGCACAGAAAGCCTTAGTGGGGACATGAACCAATCATAAGCATGGACAATGCTTAGGCACACAATGCCTTTGTCATCTTCAGGGCTTAGCCTTTCTCCTTGATTATTATGTGAAGCAGTATTTAACTGTGATTTGGTTTTCTACTTGGGCTCGGCCTTGTGAGGGACGAGCATGGTTACTTAAGGCAGACAGATGTCAGAACCAGCAGCAGGCATTGTCCTGTTTTCACACTGCTTCAAAGTTTTCCCCACCCCACCACATAAAATCTTAAAACCATTTTAGAAGACTTAGAGTAAGTCAGAGGAATAAATGGATTCAATTGGCCAAAAGTGGTCCCTAAAGATTAAAACAAAAACAAACACTGACTGGTACTAGGAAGAAGCATATGCTGTGTGAGTTTATAGATCGGGAGCAGAAATCTCCAGGGCTATCAAGGCAAACCAACTAATGCAAATTAATTCACAGAACTGAAAACAACAACAACAACAAAACCTCTTTTGAGAAAATGTAGACGTGCTACCTGCCAAGAAACCTGATTACTGTAATTTCCCTTCTGCTTCTGGTTGGGAAGTTTCATGTTTTGTAACAACAATGAAAATAGGTACTTTAAAGTTACTTTTCAGTGACAGTGTAAGTTTTATGATGTTTCTAGTGCTGTGCTGTATTTTAAGATTAAAAGAAAAAGATCTCTCAGGATCAAAATGTAATTATTTGAAAACACTGCTTGACAATCAAAAGGCATACATTTTTGCTCAGGCCCTAATTTGTCAAACTAAGTTCAAACAGTTAATTAGTTCAGTGAGGGCTTCAGTTTCCTAAGCACAAAATTCAACAAATGAGAATTATTACGAGTTTTTAAGTATGATTCATTATGAGTTTCATTGAAGGAGTGTCTGTAAAGTTCCAATACAAAGACATAGAATACATTGATATTTTCATAAAAACACTGTCTGCAGCCTTAATTCTATGCTATCTCAAAGGTCAAGCTGATTCAAATTGAAAACTTCAAATCAATATACCTCTAATCCCACCCTTCCAGCTCTAGCTGACCCTACATTTTACCCATTTAAGGCTCACTTAATCTTAGGGGCAATTCAAATGCAAACCATACCCACATCACTCTCTCTAATCTCTAGGGAATCCTAGCTTCTTCCTCATCTCAGCTGATAATAGCCTATCACCTTCTATCTTCATTTCCATATGCAATCTCTTAAACAGTACATAGAAATAGTTTAAATAGACTAAACTACAACTTAAACAAAAAAAGACAAGAAAAGAATGTGAGGACAGAAGTCCAAGATAGCTACAATACATGGATACACATGTCCTTCAAGTTTTTCACACATATATGCCATGTTATCTGTACATACATATTTGTATGTTTACATTTTCATTAATCATTTATTCATGCTGATTTGTCTTGTCATTTGTGTTTATACTAATATAAAATAAGTATATAAATATAATAAATACTATATATTCTACTCAATATTCTGCTTAACAATGATAATTCGTCTACCCTTCCAGATAGATGAATATGGAGCTGTACTTATTGCTCACTAATAAGCTTCTTTCATTGCATAAATATGTTATCATATGTATAATCATTTTCATACAGCTAGACATTTGTTCTAAACTTTTACTAGTATAAAGTTTGAATTAGCTATGCTGTTAACTACATTTTGCTCACATTTTCACTTATTTCTGTATAATAGATTTACATAATAATAATGGTTAAAATCTTTTAATAGTTTCAAATGGTTCCCAGGAATTTTGTATCAACTTAAGAGTCCCTGAGAACCAAGATAAATTAAACATTACAATAGTTACCAGGAGAGGATTTTGGTGCCCCCCCCCATCTAAGCTTTTATTTATTTTTTTACTTTTGATCCTCTCTTTGGATACAGTATAGCAATGTTAAATATCAGACCGTGTAGACCAACAGAGGTCTAGAACCTTTGTTGTGCAAATGAGTCTGTGCTCCCTGTGAAGGAGTTTGTTCTTGTTTGCACTGGTTCTAGAAAGAGGATCTTATCGATACACACAGAAGAATTTCACTTCTTAACAAAATTTCAAACTCATTATGTGAAAATTATTTTTGGCAAGATAAGATAACTAAAAACCCAATTTGAGAAATAAGAGCACAGCTCCATAAGCCACTCTTCACACCCGTTTATGATATACGTCAGCCTACAGAGTTCACCTAACAAGGGCTGACTCCATAAACAGTCCCATTGTCAAGAAGAAAGCAGAAAACAAACATAATATTCAACAAGGTACATAATAAGGAACTTCAAAATCAGACTGTATCGTCAATAAAGAAACCCAAGCACCTGGGTGTGGTGGCACACACTTTTAATCCCACTATTCGGGAGGCAGAGACGATGGATCTCTGAGGTCAAAGACAGCCTGGTCTACAGAGAGTGTCCAGGATAATTAGGGCAAAGCAGAGAAACCTTGCTGTGTAAAACAAAGAAAAAGACAAACAAACAAGAAGAAAGGAACTGAGGAAGGAAAAGAAGGAATGAAAGGAGAGGGAGGGAGGGAGGGAGGAAGGAAAGGAGGAAGAGAGGGAGGGAGGAAGGAAGGAAAAAAGGAAGGAAGAAAAGAAGAAAGGAAGGAAGAAAAAAAGGAAGGAAGAAAGGAAAGAAGGAAGGAAGAGAAAGAAATTAAGGAAGGAAGAAAGGAAGGAAGGAAGAAACTAACTCAAGTAATCAATGATCAGGTGATCAGATAAGACCATCCAAATCTAATTCTTATGTAGAGAAAACAGATCCATTTACAAAGAGCATTTAGAAACAATACCATTGTAAGATTATCAGTTAAATGAGAAAGAAAGCCCATTAAGCTGCAATAGAAACACATGTCTTGAAATGCAAAAATATTTGTTTACACAAAGATGAAATAGTGAAAAGAGATTTATGGATATACTGACAGGAACAACCAAGGTCTTAGCATACTCTAACAATAATACTTGGAACTTATTTCAGCCCAAAGTTTCTTTATTGCAAGAGTTTTATCCTTTTTTTGTCAGTCTCACTAAGATTCATCTTAGAAGAGGCAGGAACAAGATCCAAATGACCGGAAAAGGTCATGAAGCAGGAATGGGTAGCAGGGAACACTAGAGAAGCCTATCAGAGCTGGGAAGAGAAAGGTGCAGGAAAGGTAAAAGCTGCGCTAGTTTGGTATTCATCAGAATGTACAGAGAAGTAAAGGACAGGGTGAACTGAATGGCTCACAACTGTATTTATGATCTTCTGAGGAGAGGAAAGGCGTTTTGGAGGACAGATGCTTAATTATACAGTTTCCAGTACTAATAACTGTCATGATGGACACATGACACAAAACTGACAGCTGACAACGTAGGAAGACAAATAGTGTCAAAGTTGCTGTGTGAAGATGAGTAATAGATGTACAGCTAACATTCGCGATGTCCTCAAGAGAGATGTTTCTAACCAGAGAGTGGACTCATTTGTAGACAGATTCAGATCAATACAAATATAATGAAGCCAGGATTGAGAAGACATAAATACATGTTAAAACAAGAACAATTAACACTTTTTTCAGATATTAATTGAAATAGATCATTCTTTACAAAAATTTATGTTACTGAGTTGAAATTATCAAGGAAACTGAAGTTGTCTTACTATTCTAACTTCAAGATTGTTTCCCCTCAACTTTTCTTAGGGTACTTTTCAAAATGAAGATCTGAAAAAATATTAGAGTGCAGATCTGAAGGTTATTTGATTGCTTAGTAATTTTGTTAAATGGGTTATTGTAACCCTATTGACATACACAGACCATTTTATAAATCCAAGAGTTTGTTATTGTAAAGGTTATACGATTGCATGTGTGTTTGAATACAGACTGTTGGTAGGTAGATGAATGGATACATGGAAAGAGACTGAAAAATTAGCTACCAGAAACATGAGTCTAGTTCTTGAAAGTCACAATGAACACAGTTAATTTATTCTACTATAAATGAGCCAAGCTCTTTTATATTATTTTAAATAATAAAGCATGTTATGAAGGTTAAATTTCTTCTAAATAATGATTTTAACAGACACACTGTAACAAATTACCTACTTAAAATATTCTTCTTTACAAAAGGAAGTCCTGTATCCATTGTACTTGTTATCTCTCATTCTCTGCACTATCCCAGCTCTACCCAGTAGAAATCTACTCTGTCTCTAATGGCTATCTAGGTCATTTCATGTAAATGGAAATATGTAACAACTTCCCTTCACTTCACACATTTCCAAGGCTCAGTCAAGGCTTCAGAAGTTCCTTCCACTGCTCAGCAATGGTTCAGTGTATCATTAAAGCTTATCTTCAGTTTTCAGGTAAGGACCCCTAGGTTGTCTAATTTTAACAATGATGCTATGAACACTGAAGTACAGATCGAGGATGTCTAACCCGAAAATTCAAAATCTGGAATACATAGTGCTAAATGCTCAAAACTTTTATATTTTGAAACATTTTAGAGTATAGACTTTAGGGATACTCATTTGGTAAAGTCTAGTAAATATTAAAAAATCTCAAAAATACCCAAACATTCCAGCCCAAGGACTCTTAGACAAGGATTGGTCAACTTGTGTGGCCATGTTTCCCTTTCTCCTGGATGTGTGCCAAGCAGTGAGCTGCTCAGTCACATGCTGAGTTTATATTTATCTTTTGGGGAGATGCCAGCCTGTCCCAGTGTTTGTGGCACTTTCCATTCCCATCATCAGCTCATGAAGTGTTAGTTTCTCCAGTTCTCCAGAGACCAAAGCTGGTATTTTCTGTCTTCAACTATATCCATTTTAGTGTGCATGCAATGATATTTCCTTGTGGTTTTAACTCCTGTTCCCATGGTGATCAATGCTGAGACTCCTTTCATGTGTTTATTGGGTACTTGTCTATTTGCCATTTTAAAATCAGGTGGCTTTTGATTAATGGGTTGCAGAGTGGTTCTTTACAGCCTCTGTGTATAGGGCATTTACAAGACATGAGCTTGTGACTTTCTTTGCAGTACCGTTTTGTTTTATTTTTTTTTTATGTAGTCTCTTGTTAACTCCAAAAGTTTTCAATTTTAACTGTTGAATTATGCATTTTTTACTTTGTTGCTTATACTTCAGGGTGTTATCATTTTTACATAGTAACAACTAACTTTGTTACTTTAGTATTATAAATAAAATACTTGTTAGACTTTAATAATGAACTTATATTAGTCATTTCTAAGTGTAAAGTACAGAGCAACAAGGGTTAGGAAAGATATATGTATATATATTTTATTCGATCCAAGGTGTCCAGACTTACTTCAGTTAATTCTTTAAGTGAAAGAATTTTCTCAGGTATCTGCAATGTACATTGCAATAGAGGTGCTTAGCTCTTCAAGGTGGGTTACTGTAATAAAAGAAGTACCTGCTTGAAAGGGCACAGATCACTATTTAAACAACTTAAGGTAGTTGGTGCAGCTGGGAAAATGAAATACAGAGCAGTTAATAGTTGTTCAAATTCTCACAGACAAAGAATGTCTAATTTTTGGCATAACTTGAGTGACTGATATTTATTATCCTTTAAACTCCATTGCAAACATGGATGCATTCTGTTACCTACTAGTTCATAAGCCTTAGCTGACTTTATCCATAAGATGAAGGGTTCAGTTTAGTCTGATGGGGGTAAAACCCCATCTCTGAGGAGATTGTGAACACTCATTCTATTGTTGCATGCATCAGATGGTCCTCGTTTAGAATAACTGACACCATTCTTTAAAAGACAGGATTTGCAAGGAGGTAGAGTACCTGGACATTGGCAAAGTCAACGCGATTGAGGTCGCTGAGCATCTGGTTGATCTGAGAAGTGTTCTGAAGCACGGCACGGGCTGCCTGGGCCAGGTGATTGAGCGATGTGTATCTTCGCAGAGTCTGGGCAAAGGCACTTACAGCGGCAACCTACAGCAACCCAAGCAAAGCAAGCTTCCCTTAGAAACATTTAAATTCATTTGGTAATAGTTGACTTATAAATTATATAAGGTTACTCTGTGTAACAGTTTTAGCTGTTCTGGACTAGCTCTTTTAGACCAGGCTGGCCTTGAACTCACAGAGATCCAACTGCCTTTGCCTCCAGGGTGCTGGGATTAAAGGCATGCACTACCACTGCCTAGCACATTTAAGATTCTTAAACAAAGAAATATTTGGTTTTGAGTATACTGATATCAGCATTTACAACAAGCTCCCACATATTTGGCATCTGAGTGCAGCAATCTGTAGGGATAGCCCAGCCCATTGGGGGGCGTGTTCGCCTCGGGCTAATGTTTATGCATAAATCTGGCAGGCGTGAGCCCTGCTGCTCTCTTTTTTGTATCTCCTGCTCATTGCTGGATCCCTGGTGTTGTAAGCTATCCCTTCATTAAAATTTGCTGTTTCATATTAAGCTAGCCTGGTTAATACGCCCCTTACAGTTTCTCCTCCTTTTGTCTAAATAAGACAGAACTAAACCAAATACAACTATATACAATAGTAACAAATAATAAATATAACAAACAATATTGAGCAAGAAACATATAACAAAAGTTTTGCTAGGCATTTTATCTCAAGGAGTCTAAATAATGTAGAGAGTAACTACAATTATCTAATCTTTAACTCCGTCAAAGATCTGAGAAGGGAGTTAATATTACTTAACAAACGAGAGATATCCAAAATGTGCAAAAAATGACAGAGACAACTGACTACTTGGGCAATCACCCAAAGTCTCGTTTGCAATGTTGAGTCAACCAACTTTGGCTAAGGCCTAACATAACTGACATACCATTACTAAAGGTAAGGAACTTTCTTAGAACTATCCTACCCTGTCTTGGCAAGATAAGACACTGTTTTATCCACTTATGGATATTCTGTATCTTTGTCAGTAGTTGAGGTATGTGCTTTTCTTAACCCAAAGGCCAGTTTTGCCAAGAAGACAAGCTCCCAGTGGAGTGTCTTTGGTGCTCAACGTTCTCTCAGGAGTAGAGTGGTGTCGCCAGGAGTGATTGTGTCTCGTTGGCATAGAATTCTAGGTTAGATTAAAGGCCATTTTCTACAGCTTTTTGCCTTGGAAGTGAATTACTCAACCACAATAAAAAATTACATTGTCTACAAAAGTAGAAAAATGTTTGCTTTCACCACCTCTCAACCCTTTTTAGGACAACTAGAAACTAGACAAGTAAGGACATTCCTTTCTATTTGGAAAAGTAAATTGTACAGAACTATTATTGTTAATCGAACAAAAACCACTTTCAGATCAGCGCCATCCCGACTCACTGTTATAACTTTTAGTTTACAAGTTGGCAGACTGGATGGTGAAACAAAGTTCAAAGTTTCTATGACCAGATACATTTATCAGATCAGCAAGTAGAAGAACCTTTTTTTTTTTTTTTTTATTTAAAGTTCTTCAAGTGAAAAAGTTCATTTACCCTTCAAAAATCACCTTTTCCTTTATGTCCATCATCCTTTCTGGCCAGAAAGGCTGTGTGTGTGTATGTGTGTGTGTGTGTGGGGGGGGGTGACAGGAGCACCTCCTTTGTCCTCCAGCTTCCAGCTGGATTTAATCACGGATGGAGCATTGTTAGGAGATGGAAGCAGAAGACAACAGTGGTCAGAGGATTCACTCCTCCCAGACTATGTTCTTCCTTTTCCAAGGCTACCACTGAGGAAACTTAGAAGGAGGATTCCTGATGCTATGGCACCGATCCCTTATCTATTTCAGACCTAGATTGAGCGATGAGTTCTCACTATTGTAACTGCAGGATGCTTAATCCTTGGTTTTCTTAACTCTGCTTGTATGTTTAGAGAGAAATTCAGCTTTCCCACACATTTTTTCCTTAAACCTTGTGTTTTCTTTTCATTTTTTCTCCACTACTCTAGTGAAATGAACTTAGGACTTCTGTATACTGATCAAGGACTCTACCCTGAGCTCTGTCCCTCTAGCAGGGGAACATTTGTTTTTCAATGAGATGCTGAATTGAGTTAGCCTATGTTTGAAGATATGAAAGATAATAAAAAAAACTCTAAATATCTAGTTTTCATAGAAATGTTAGATACACAGTAAATATGACCCCAGTGTCAAAATATGCCAAAGGTCTTAACATATTTATAGGAACATATCATATTATACTGAGTTTTTTGGGTACATAAGAAGCATATACTGAAGAATCAGTTGGTTGAGTAGAATAATTTATTGCCGTTGCAAAGGTGACTCATTTAAAAGTGACCTGTATTAGGACAGCCTGAAATATTTGAGCAAACTCATATACCCTTGAAAAGAAAGTGTTTTTCCACTTTTGTGGTTTATATTCGCTGAGTACATATCACACGCCAGGCACCAGGCTAAGTATCCCATATGTATGCCACATGGTTCAACTATCATCTCAACATGCTGTGAGTTAGAGAGCTTAAGTACCTTGAGTAAGGTTGTACAGAAACTCATTGAAGTGGTAAGACTTGAACACAGGTATTTTAGTCTATTGCCACTGACTAGAAAGCTCTTCCCTAATCAGGTGAACTGTCTCAATAATCGAGAGCTCCTCAGAAACACAACTGCATGTCAGCAAGAGCAGAAGAGCAGAAGTTATTCTCTGCAAGGGCAAATGCCAGACTATTTCTGAAATTCAGCAAAATGACCAATGTTGCAGGCAATCTGTTGAGGCGTTCACTTTGATGACACGGAGAAGGGCAGTGATGTCAGCTATCAGAGGCATTATTAGGACTACAACTGATTTTATAAACTGGAAAGGTTCTTCTGCCATAATCAAATGACATCTTTTATTTTTGTGATTTTTCAGACTAGAATCCAGGGCTTTGTTCATGTTATCACTGAGCTATTTTCCTAGTTTCTGGTTCTTACTAAGTAACTTGGACTCTCCTTGAGCTCCTTACATAGTCCAGGCGAGACTTGAACTCATGGTCCTCCTGTCTCAGCCTCCACTGTGCAAAGCTTAAACCAAGATAGGAAGTGCTGGAGCTATTGTGGCTCTAGAGAGACTTGCTGGCTACAGGACTTCAACAGAGCCACACTACACACAAAACAAAGGAAAAGATATACTGCGGGAGTCTAATGGTGGATACAGTTGCTTACCAAAACCCATAATATAAATTTTGGAAGCAGAATGAAAGTATAGTATCTATTCAATCTTGCCACGGGCATATACTCACAGATTAACCTAAACTAACATTCCAGATAGGGATAACGTGAAATCGAGGATTTTCTAGGCATGAAGAACAGCTCTGATGTACAATATACATATGTTAGTTCTGCATAACATTGTGCTACTTATATATAAAGATCAGTTATGAGAAAAAATTAGTTGTAAAGAGATAGTTTCTTTAGCAAGCATGCACATGTGCCTTCCCCCATCGAAGGACATGACATACCTTGGTTTGTATCATTCTCTGTGGTATATTGTTCATGGCATTTGAAAGCCAACCTTCAAGGCTTTTTGCAAAATTTCGAATGGCTTGGGTCAAGGCACCTAAATAATAAAAAATAAAGGCAGAACAATAAAGATACCTAAGGCCATTAATTTTTATGCTGGAACAAGGAAAATACATGTTTATACTACTTTTATAGCACTGAGTAGAAACTATATTATCTTTATTGATTAAAAAGAAACGTTATTTCTAATTTCTTAAAGCATCTAAAAGTAACATGTTTGGTTTCTAAAACTGTTTTGTTCTCAGACACTGATGACACCTGTGGGAAAATGAAAACATTCAAATCTGCCTGTTTATGGCAACATATACCAGTTGTGAATATACTTTATGGGGTTTTCTGCTGTGGACAAAACATCACACAGAGTTTTGTGATCAAGGGCTAAGATTTTCCATTTTGATTTCAAACTTAAAGCTCATTTTACATTGTTAGCTAACATGAAATACAGTGCAAGGCTTTGTTTTTCTAGTTGATGTTTTACCATAGAACCTATGAATTGGAGTATTTATCTTTGCTGAAAGTAGAGGAAAAATAATTGCCGGAATGAAAGTTTCAGATGACTACTGCAACTTCACATGGAGGAGCTGGAAAGATCAGTGATAAGATTGCCGTCACAGACAGCCATGTTTCTCTGACATTATTGAAACAGCCAGTCCTAACTTGTTAGAGCCTGGAATGGAACAGGTCTCACGAGAGAACTTTACAGTGGTCATGAAATGGCCACAAACATCTTCAGTCATCATTGCTAACTTTGCTACTACAAGGAAGCTGCTGCTCACTGAGTCTGCTCAGGATGTTCCCAGTCAATGGTCTTTTAATTCCTCTGTGGTGCCCAGGCCTACACACAGTGGGGAGCAGATTCAGGTGTTTAACAATGTTTAAAGCACCAGTACCACAAACTACTCTCTGCAGATTCCATAGGGTCTGGGAGATACCCAGATCTGGGATATATTGCCAGCCAAAGTTCTACTTAAGTCAGCTGCCTTGAGAACACACAACAGAACCCAAGTCTTGGATTTTCCTCTCTACACTCAGGCAGGTCTGATACTTTATTTGCTAGTGTTTGCTAAAACAAGTTTTAGAGGGAAATTTAGCATATTCAAGTTATTTACAGAAAGATATAAAATTTAACACCTAATAATAAAACAACTGAGTCTTTTTTTTTTTAAACGTATTTAACAGGATAGTAGAGCTGAAATGGCTTAAATATTGATTGGGAGAGACTGCAGACTCTTAACCAGGCTGAACTGGAAATTTCCAAAGCATCCCACATTGGTCAAAAGAGAAGGAAGAAACACATCTCTCTGCTGTTTATGTCCTAGAATCATGGAGTACAGGCATGAATGGAAATGAAAGGAGTGAAAAAAATTAACAGTCTTTCTTGAAACTCAGTAAAATTTTGTTCAAGGTTGAACTTGGCAACCTATATTTTCCATTTTGGTCTATAATTAGTATAATAATGATTTAATTTGAAAAGACCCCAATAACTTCTTACATTATTTTTAAAGCATTTCATATATGCCCTATTTTATCTAGAAAAACTTGATGGAAAGGAAATTATAATATAAAAGGAAACACTGTACATGTTAAAAAGTTTAGGTATTTACTTTTTTTATACTAAGTAATATTCTGGCCCACCTTTTATTATATTCCCAGTTGCCCATTTAAAGTGTTACCAGTTGAAATCTTATTCAATAATTCACACTTAATTTCCTTTTTCCATGTTTCGGGTGAATGTATTTTAGAATATAGGCATTTCAAGCTGACTTTAAATTAGTACGATGTGCAGACTTTTTAGCTAAAAAAAGAAATCCCATCTGGACAGAAAATGGTAGAGTGAAGTACTAGTAGCCAAAAAATACAATTTTTAAAAATAAAATTAAGTTTGTTCTCTCTGTAGGGATTCATATAAAATCGAAATTGTGCAGACTGACTCTGACAGCTTCTAAAGACTCATAAATGGATGGTTTGATATTTAAAAATCTATTCCAAAGTGGAGCTCCTTAGCCTTCTCAAGATCAGTATTAAAAAGCACATAACCCAGCAATAGCTATCTCCATTGTATTTTAAGCATTACATTGTTGAGCCTCATTGTAAAATGGAAATTGAATTCCCCAAATTTCTTTTGTAGCTTAGTATATTCATGTATCTTGTAATTTCAGAGAAATAAAATGATCCCATTTTCTGGTAAATGCAGAGAAAAACTACTGACAGAATAAACTATTCTTCTAACTACATTTTAAAAAGACAAAGGTCAAGTGTATTATATACTTAAAATTATAAGGCTTAAAGTAAATCAAATTGATGCAAGATTTAAGTCAGGGACCTGTTAAATCCGTATGATGCTAAGACAAAAGCATATGGCTTCAGAATTGTTTAATGAGTACTGATGTTGTTGACTTCTCTTGAAAAAGCAAGCCCTCCCTGCCACCTCCTTGTATCTCATGAGAGAAGCTGGATGCTGGGAGCCAGATGTCATAGGCTAATGAGCTGGCCTATGCAACTTCCTTTAAACATCTCTAGAGATTAACACTTGGAGCACAAGGAACAGGAGAGTAGAAAAAAAGGATCAAATTCTGAAACAAAAACCAGCAGAAACTGACATGGTGAAATTTCTGTGACAATATCAATTTTTATCAATTGTTTTAGTCAGGCAGCCTGGTGTAGACAGAGTGGAACACATTAGCAATTTATCAAGTGTTAAGATAATGCCAGTGGGATTTCTTTTGTTTCTGCTTTCTCCTCCATATATCAATGTACATTGATTGGCATACTATGTAAATGTGTATAAGCATCTATTTTAGGGTAATGAATATATAAAAGAATTTATACTTTCCACTGTGTCTTTGTATTTGCAAGTATAAACATACAAATGTTAATACCTTCCTTTTCCCTTCTACTAAACCCTATTTATATGTTTTCCATAATAACATAACAAATAATTGTGTTGGCATATTTAAAGCACATACTGCCAATGTCACTAGCTAAAATATTGCTTTGAATGTCAGACTGGAAACAGTCCCATTTCTTTAAAACTTAAGGTCACTAGTACGGCTCATCCAGGTATAAGGCAGCTCCAACATCCTCTAACAATGTGTGTAATGGCATTTACACCAACAGTTACAGAGAAAACTTTGTTTACTACAACTTGGTCACTGAAAAAGGTAAGTGGAGTTCCCATTCACTTCATAGTGGGTCATAATACTTGTGTAGTTATTAGATTCTTCTCTCAAAATACTAGTTAACCAGTAGTGTTAATGGAAACTGAATTTGTAGTTCTGAAGATGGCACAGGTAACAGAGTAAATAATTTATAAAGGAATTCAACTCTACTGGAAACCATAATCAATTTATTTCAAATCCTAAGCAACCATGAGAGAGAAGGGTCTGCAACTAGAGATTTGACTATTTTTTGGCTATATGCAGAGAACTTCAGCCTTAAGTAGAATAATTTTGCATGGTTGACCGAACTAAGATTGTTCTTACAATTGGTTTATTGAGGGTGTCATAGCTGTCCGTTAACTTTTAAAAATAATAGTAATGTAAAAGACTAGAAAGCAGGCCATTTTTCCTTCACTATAGCGTCCCTGTAGGTTCTGTTCATGCAATGTTCTATATGCTGCATGCTTTTTATCTGACAAATTTAAATGAAACTAGGATAATTCCTGATTGCAACATCAATCCCCACAATTGCTTGGGTGGTATGTATGAGAACAAAAGCATCCGTAGTTGTCTCCATGTAACTTACTAGGAATGGGTCTAAGGACGTCGGGGATGAGAATCTCCACCAAAGCCTGGTACATCCCATGGTCACAGTTACACATCCATTTCAGGATAGACTCATGTTTGCACAGAGTTATCAGCTTTGCTTTCGGAAGTCGACTTTCTATTTCACTCAGATTGCTGGCGTGAATAAATGTCGCAAATGAATAGATGGCAAATGAGGATAAAACAGAAAATGGACTTTAAATATAGTTTATCAAATATTACTGAGGTTTGAACTATACCATCATTGCACTGGTGTCATATGGCTGGACATATATGTATGTATATATATATATATATATACATACATACACAAACACACCCCCAGAGCTACCTATGTACATTAGTATTTTCTTATGGTCTGAAAGACAGATAGGATAGTAATCCACTAACATGACACAGATACACCATAGTCCCCCAAATCAATAAAATGGGAGCTACACACACTAAAACCTCAGGAGAGCAGTCTGGTGTATTCCTAGGATGGTCAATCTACTCAGTGTTATCAGGTAAGGTTCACAACTGGTATACATATCTCTAACTTATTAGCTGTGACATCTACTTCGTCATGAAAATGAATCAGAAAAGCATAGTGATTCTGACCTTGATTCAGTAATGGTAGTGCCGTCAGTTGGAGTAGAGGGAGAGTAGCGCCAGAACGTTTGCCATAATTTTTCTATCAGGCTAAACTGAAGATTCACAACAACGTCCAATATTGCCTAAAAACAAAATGACCAAACTGTCATACTTCCTTTACATCCCCTTGTTCTTCTACTTTAGCACCAGATGTTTCTGCCATGGCAGCTACAGTTCCTCCATGGTCTGAGAACCCCATACACATCTGACCCTTTCCACGCTTCCTTGTTTGCGGTGATCCACACCAGGCATGTGTGTCTGCTGAGCCTTAGAAAGCTGGTGACTCCAAAACAGCATCTAAAGATTATAAGCACTGAAGAAACACTGCATACTCAAGACATAGAAGACACAAAGACAGACAACTAAAATAACTAGCTATTCTATTAATTACATATGGAAATAATATATTACCTTTTAAAGATATGGTAAAACAATGTAAAATCAAATAATAATGTTTTTTAATCATTTACAATCTGAAACACTAACACCACTGTATTTCAATGAATCAGCAACAAAAGAAAATAAATACTAACGATTTGTCTATATAGTGTGTTCTTGTTGAAATGAAAGCAGACTGAATTTTAACAACTCCAAAAGGGCAAACATTAGCTACTAATGTTTATATCATTTCTGTGTTGAAACAACACACTGCATTTCAGACTGCGTGGTGGCTTGTATTATATCCCCGTAGTCTTGGGCACTTGGATACTTGGTCCTCAGTTGGTGGCACTGTTTGAAGATGCTTAGGAGGTATGGCCTTGTTGGAGGACATATGTCACTGGAGATGAGCTTCTCAATGTTAAAGACTTGTGCTGTTACAAGTTCTCTATGTCTGTTCCATGCTTGCAATTCAAGATGCGAATCCTCAGCCTCTTGTTTCTGCTGTCCTGCCTCCTGCTGGCTTCAATGTCTTTCTGCCATGGCTGATTCTTAGCCCTTGGGGACTCTAAGCCCAGATAAACCCTTTCCTGGTCGTGGTTTTTTTGTTTGTTTGTTTGTTTGTTTTTTATCACAGACATAGAACAGAAACTAATATAGACTAATTAGGTAATCAACTGAGTTTTATGTCTACTGCTTACATAGTATATAAACTACACTTTAGAGGCCTAGAAAATAGAAAAAATAATAATTAGTAAAATAATATTTTGTTCTTATTCTTTCCATTTTTTGGTGATACTAACTGCTCAGATTTAGAAAAGATGATACAATAACTGATACAGTTTATGTATTGCATCTCCTTTATTGATATGTAACATTTCAAAGTTGGAAAAAGAAATGGAAATTAGTAATCTGCTTTTATTCTTCATATTCTAGCTTTTAAATGACAAGGCATAACACAAGCAATGAACTAATTTATTTATTTATATTGCATTCATGTTAGGTTACACTATTTCTCACATCCTGTTAAGCAAGAAATTATTAAAATATAATCTAAATCTAATGTATTCAGGACATTCCCACACAGACACTCCCACAGGACAACCTGTCCTAAACAATCCCTCAGTGAGACTCTCTTGCTGGGTAATTCTAGAGAACTTGATAAGCTGACAATTGAAACTAAACACCACCTCACTCTACTTACGCCTGTTCAGCAAGGACAAAGCATTCTAACATCTGTGTTCTTGGGTGGACAACCTAGAGTCCATCTGAGTATTTTAGGAAAAGTCAACTCTAACTTAACAGCACTTGTCTAGATCTGGGCTGAAGCGGGAGCTAGAGGATGCCTTTGAGGCTCACAGAGACAGGAAGCACATGCGGGGGGACATGCTCTGAGAACCAGCACTTAATGCTGCAAGTGGCGGACAGTGGAAAGGAAGTCAGTTCATTATAAAACTTTTCAGTACGATTAAAACATGCCGAAGGCAAGCTCTGGAAACAAAAGTAAGCATAGTTTCCCCTCATCTCCTTCGAAATCAAAACCCTCTCCAGAAGGAAGTGTTTATATCTGCTTCTTTAGCTGCAGCTTAAGCATATTCCAAGTGACGTCTCTAAAGTGTGAGGCAGTTAACACTTTACGTACCTCTGAGAATGAAACTAGTGATATTTAAAAATAGCTTGATAAATATATTACAAGAATTCCAAATAGAATAATCCTACCTTAAAAATATAAACTATAGAAAATATGAAGCAAAACAAGACAAGAATTTCAACACATCACAAATCCAGTATCTTCAAATTAATCTCAAATAACACTTTGAAATTGATACCAATACCAACATCATTTAAGGCAGTTTTGTAAGTGACTAAAATACTATTATTTTTAAATACATAGGCAAATAAAAATTAAAATAATCCATATTCTACTGACTATGGCAAATGACTACAGGATTGAATCTGAGAGCCAGGCAGCTTTATTTAAATTGTTTTGAGATGTAACAAAAAAGAATTAGAATTTTAATTTTCTAAATATACCACTCTGTGCTATGGGAGATGGCATGAGTATTGATAACTGAGAAACAAGAGGGGTTCATTTTGTGAAGTGTCACTTCCTACACAGATTAATTTTGAGTGCCCAGTCTCTTCACATAAAACATATTTATTCATTACAATTGGAATTTTCATGAAAATTGTATAATCTATAGGCTATTTTAATCTTATTGGAGGCATCTGTTGCTTAGCATGATCTCACTGTACACTCTTTAGCAATGTAAATAATTATACTCCAATTTACACTCTGAATAAATATGAGTCACTCAAAAAATCTGAATTATACTTGTACAAGCTAAGCTGTGTACAGAAGGCTTTATTTGGATACAGATAAATGAGGAATTGTTTAAAGAATTTTCACTGAACAAGATAGGTGTAAATTTTTTTCCAAGTGTAAATCATGACTTAGAAATATTCCAACACTCAGAAAAACATACTATACAAAGGGTAATGAATTCTAACTGGCTTATACCATGCAGAAGTATTGGAAATGAGTAAGACAGGTTAAGAACACTTTGTCAAGCAAGATGTTGATAAGGAGAGGACTTGTCCTTGGTTGTCAATAACCTAGCAGCTCTGACAACCACTTGGGTTCACTCAAGTAATCTTATTTCTGGAGCAATGGGGGAAAACCTATATATGCCTTAAATGAAAACTTCTTATTTCATTCTTTGCTGTCAACAGGCAAGGACTTGTCTAGAAATCACAGGATACTCTTTCATTTGCCTGCTGGCAGACCACAAATCCTGAGATAAAGCTACTTAAATCCTAAAACCACTTAAGGAAACTCTGTGCAATGTATTCTCCTTTCTACCAGGTAACTATCAGATGCATTAACATACTGGAATGGAGAAATTTCCCTCCTATCCAATGTCACCAATTCTGACACAAGAAGAGTCGTAGGAGTAGGGTCTGAAACATCAAGAGAAGCTGTAAGTAACCAAGCCCTCAGTCTTTCCATGTTTTAAGCCGAGACTTATTATTTCATCCTTCACTGTCAATAGTCAAAAGAAATTCTTTAGAAATCACAGGCCAATCCTGAAACTGTAGGCAAATCATAAATACTCCTGAGATAAAGCTACTTCAATTCTAAAAATTGGTCTGAAGGATCCCTAAGAAGAAGAACAAAGTTCTTACTAAGTTTACTTAAATAGCACACATTTGTGGTATTCAAGAGGGTCCACTGAAAACCTGACTTTCTACTGATCATGGCCTCCAGTTTTTGTTCTGTTTGTATGTTTGTTTGTTTTTACAAGGGTTCTGCATTAGTTACTTTTCTCTTGCTGTGATAAAACACCATGACCAAGGCAACTTAGAGAAGAAAGTCTATTTGGGCTGATGGCTCCGGAGGGTTAGAGATAATAAGAGCAGTGCAGCAGGAGCAAGAAGGAAAGGGCTAATTTGAAATGCAAGCACAAAACAGAGCAAAATCAAAATGGGGGGAGGGGGGCTTTAAGATCTCAAGGCCCACTTCCAGTGACACATATTCTCCTAAGTAAGCCTCCACAAAAGAAAAAAAAAAACACCCACCACCAACTATGGACCAAGTATTCAACTGCCTAAGACTACATACAGGGACCATCTCACTGAAACCACATATTCTATTCCCTGGCTCTCACAATAGCAGAGCTACATTATAAAGCAAAGTCCATTTAATTCAACTTTTAAATTCCCCATAGTTTTTCAGTCACAATACTGTTTCAAAGCCCAGAGTCTCTTTTGAGAATCAAGGCAAATCTCTTAATTTTAACACTTTATAAAATAAAAATTACGTATGTGTAACATACAATGGCACAGAATATACATTGTTATTCTAAGAGAAAAAAATGGGATAATAACAAGGAAATATTGAACCAAAGAAAGACTGAAAGAATAGCAGGGAAAACATCAAATTTTCTAATGCCATATCTGATAACAAAGGGCTTAGATGGTTCTGCTCCCCCAACTCTGTGGCCTGAAACATACATCTTCCTCTCTTGGGTTGGTTCCATGCCTCATGTGCAGGTATCTCATGGCTCTAAAATCTCCAACATCTTAGGGTCTCCAAAACAACCCAGGGTTTATTTACACAGCTTCATTCAATGAACTTTCAGGGTATCTTTCCCTCTCAGAACCTTTAGGTATGGACTCCCCTACCACTTGTTGCCTGACCTCACTCAGCAGCCCTGTAAAACCACCTCCTTATCTTTCATGGCTCTGTAGCCAGCACCACATGGACAACACTGAGAAGTCTGGCTGTCAGTTTGGGATATACTGTGGCCCCCTTAATCCACATTAGCAGCAGCTTTTAATTGAAGTGGCTTTCCAGAAGCCTAAGAAAACACCTCGTACTTTATTTACAAATTGGAAGCTTGGCTGGATGAGGTCTTGCCCTGAGGGTACCTTCCTTTATTGGATTGCAGATCTGACCTATCCTTAGTGGCCCTAATCCCCTTAACAATTGTAGTCTCTCTTATAGTACAAGTCTTAGCAACAGCGTTAAACTCATCAGTATCCTTTGAATTTCTGTACAGTTTGTATTTATCTCTGAACCATTTTTTTTATTATAGATCTTCTTAAGAGGGACTACTAATAAATAACAGATTGAGTTGATATTAAACTGTCAAGAAATATCCTCTACAAAAAAAAATGAGTTCACCACTTTTAAATATTTATTTATTTATTTATTCTTAGGCAAGTTCACAGGGCATGGGCAGAAAGTAGCCAATTCTTTGCCCAAATATCACGGGAAGAGTCTATAGTCCAGTTACTAATTTTGTTCTACTCTGAAATCCTTTTAGCTGGGCCTCTACAGTCCACTTATCTCTTAGCACTATTGTCTTCCAACATCCTATTGGATTGGCCCCATTAGGCCCTATTTACAGCTTTCAGCCATTTTTCTAGTGCAAAGTTCCAAAGCCTTCTACAATCCTCCAGAAAACAACATGCTCAGGTTCCTCACAGTAATAGCACACACTCTGGAACCAATTTCTGTATTAGTTATCTTTCTATTGGTGTGATTATACAACATAACTAAGGCAACATATAGCAGAGTTTATCTGGGATTATGGTTCCAGATGATTAGAGTCTAAGACAGCTATCCAAAGGTAAGGAAAGAAGCAGGAGCAGAAAGTGGAGGGCTCACATCCTGAATCACAGGTATAAAGCAGAAGGAACAAACTTGAAATGGTACAAGTCCTTACATACTCAGTCCACCTCCAGTGACATACTACCACTGATAAGGCCGTGTTTTCTAGGCCTCCCTTAATAGGGCTATATGTTCACATACCCAAGAGTATGAGGGATTCAAACAAACACAGATATTATTAACAATTTACTTTTCTTTGTGGAAAGATAGTTATGCAAGTTCAAAGGTCAATATGTTATATAAAATTTCTGTATCTTTTTTTTTCTTTTTTGCTTTAACATTATACCTTGGAGCACATTTCCTTTTAGTGTATTTAGAGTTTTCAGTCCTATGAGTGTATAGTAGTCCAACCTATAAATTATAGCAGACTTAATCTTTCTTAATTAGATACTATAAGCATACTCTTAAATTAAAGAATAATGCAATAAACTCCCTTGTACATTGGCTGTGTCACACATATGTACAATTTTTTTGTAGACAGACAGACCCAGAGTAGAACTGCTATATCAAAAGACACAAGAATCAGTTTAAGAAATGGAGATTGTCACTTTTATGCATTTCCCCACTTTGCACTGAGACAAGAGGATTTTATTAGTGTTCAAAGAAATGCTCAAAATAACTAGAACTTCTCTGTTCTCTAGGAAAAAAATCTTTATTATTTTGTTTTTAACAAGTTATGTGGCAAAACATAGCATGTGCTCAGACTATGTTTGAAGGTCTTACCTCACAGTGCTCTCGATAAAGACTCTGCAGTGACTTGATATCCTCAAAGGTAGTTCCATCTGGCAGAGAAGAGATTTCAACTTCTCCAAACTCTGGAAGTGCTCGAGATGCATCTGTTACCATGACAACACAACAGAAAAAAGCTATTGTGGATGGTGTCAATTACAGATTAATGAGGGAAATTTTCAGAAGACTAAAAAGGAAAGAAAATTTAGAGATCAGAGTGCCAAAGATCACTGACTTTCAAATTAATATTTTCCAGCCAAACTTAGTAACATTATCAGCATGTAACATGCGAATGAATGGAGTATACTTGTGAATTTCGTATAAACTAAGCTTTACTCTAATTAAAATGGGCATTGGATAGGTTCTTAGTAAAAGAAAAACAACCTGAGCTTGCCAGTAGCAATTTTAGTTATTTTTATTATTATTATGCTATCCAACCATATAAAAATAAACATAGCCTTAAACTTATTATGTTCATATCGTTTACACAATCATAAAATGAAGGTTATAAAACTAAGAGCCAAAAAGTTAAAAAAAATAATATTAACAACAATAATTTGATGTGATGAATGATGCTATCCTATAATCAAATCATCTCTCACACACGAAACATGGTATCAGCTGCTGTGGACCAGTCTTCTGATTATAACACCTACACCAATCTGCTCTTCCTGGGGGCTACCTGCCCCAATACAATTCTGCACCCAAATGATATGACATAGTCTGTTGCACAGAAACATCATGTAGCCCTCTCTTGATGACACTATAATTCACACATCACACACGTCCTCTCGCTTTTTCTCTCCTTTTCTCATTAGCCATTGACAATTAGTAATGTACTTTGGTGAGTTCCTTACCATAAATTCAAAATTGAAGGAAAAATAATATTCATTTACAAGCTCTAGAAAACATGTATATTTTTAATTTTTTGAGACAGGGTTTCTCTGTGTAGCCCTGTTTTTAATTTTTTTCTTAAATATTAAAACTCAACTACCACTACAAAAGAAAACATGATGTTGTTTTAAAGCTCAATGGGGCACTTTGGCTTAGGAAATACTACTAAAACAGTGTCAAGATCAGGAGCTTTCTAACCTGAAAGTCTATCCCAGTTGTCTCCATAAACACATACACACATGCACACATACACAGACACACAAACACATACATATGCACACACACGCAGACACACACATGTACATATGCACAGGCATGCATACACAGAGAGACACACACATGCACACAGATACATAAACACACACGCACACACGTGTGCATACACAAACACCCCAATAGCAGTTCTTTATATTGGCCTACTGTTTGGAGACTATGCACACTCATTGATGGAATAGCTGTCAACTGAACTATCACTTTTGCTCCTCTGGCTCCAGCTTAAATATTCAAATGTTCAATTTCTGCTTCTAAACATTTTCAGTATCAAGAAACGTGTATTCTTTCTATACAATTATAAAAATAGGAAGCACTGTAATCGATTTAAAAGAATAAATTATTTAAAATGTTCATAATTTTTCTTATCTAAGACTATGGATATGTAACTTTGTATACAAGGAAATAAGAATTTGTTTGGACTGGACATTATTTCTGAAGTAAACACAATATGATTTTGGTCACAAAAGTCAACTGTAATATAAACTCTTGAAAACACTTTCATAGCCCTGAGTTTTTAAGGCAGATGCATTCAAGATTTCATATAGCTTAATACTTCAATAAAGATGAACTAGAACTATCATTGAAGGTTGTAGTTTCAGCACCAAACCTCCCCCTTTAAAGGAGTTAACATCTGAAGACATTCTACTTGGAGAATGTTCTCTTCAAAATCCTAAGAGCAACTACTATGCAGCTAGGCATTACACCTTAACATACCTAAAAACTGTTGATGATGTTGACTTTGGGCAATTACAGTTTGCTCAACAGATGTGCCTGTCTGTTGGCCACTTCCTGTGAAACCATCTGCAACCCCATCCACTTTCTGCATAGGCTTGTACCTAAAAATATTAGACGGGAAAAAACAAACAAACCAAATTATTCCTTGCTTTATTGTACTCCCCAAACTTTTAAGGCATTTGGTTTAAATCTAGTTCTGTCAATGTCTCAAGATAATTGTCGAATGTTTCTTCTTGATACTCTCATGAAGTCATGTACAGACCTTTTTTTTTTTCCAATTGTAAAAAGAAAAAGGGAAAGAGAAATCAGAAAGAAATTCATTTGTGAAAATCCAGAAATTGACATAAGGATGAAAGAATGAAAGAATTATGAGGCATTTCTTTGGACAACAGAGGCAAAGTTGCTCATGCCTATAGTCATAGTATATATTGTGAAAGAAACTGTGGTGGCCATTGGCTTAAGGTGAAAAATGTAAATACACTGGAACTTCACTCTGAATGAAGATCAAAGAGTTTGCAAAGAAATGAAGGGCTTTCAGTTAACATATTTAAAATAAGATCAATTTACAAATCTTATCACACTGCTCTTCAGATTTCAGAAAGCCTCTTATGCATCTCAACACATTCATCTCCTTTGATTCTTATCAGAAGCTGCAAATACAAATGCCCGAAGCTTCAGTGTGCAACAAAATAAGAATTCATCTACAAACCTAGTTTATCTAATTAGAGATAAGAGGACTTGGTGGATTTAACTCAGTGTAAGGGCACTTGACTAGCAAGCACAGGGCCTTAGGTTTCCCCCAAGGAAAAAAAATTATAGCCACAAAAAGTAATCAATGTCAGAGAACAATATGTTTTTAGGCCCTAGTTCTAAACTTCATGTACATTCCTTGCTACTAACACAGAGAAAATGTGCTATAGTGTCAAAAAACAGACATCTTGGAGGCCAAACATCACAAACATCACTTCACTGCCTCACCAGCACCACACTACCAGCAGAACCATCTCCATACCATACCATCTTTACTACCACCAGCAGCAACACGGCCATTATCATTACCACAGGCATCGGCGGCACCACCACCACATCTCCATTATACCAACAAGCATAAGCACAAGTACCACACCACCAGCACCCGTACCATCCGCACGTGCACCACCAGCAGCAGCACCACCACCAGCAGCACCACCACCAACACCTGCACCACCAGCACCCGTACCATCCGCACGTGCACCACCAGCAGCAGCACCACCAACACCTGCACCACCAGCACCCGTACCATCCGCACGTGCACCACCACCAGCAGCACCACCACCAACACCTGCACCACCAGCACCCGTACCATCCGCACGTGCACCACCACCAGCAGCACCACCACCAACACCTGCACCACCAGCACCCGTACCATCCGCACGTGCACCACCACCAGCACCACCACCAACACCTGCACCACCAGCACCCGTACCATCCGCACGTGCACCACCAGCAGCAGCACCACCACCAAAAGCACTACCACCAACACCTGCACCACCAGCACCCGTACCATCCGCACGTGCACCACCACCAGCAGCACCACCACCAACACCTGCACCACCAGCACAACCATCACCATACCCTTATACCATCCTTACCAATGGCACCATCGTAACTGACATCATCATCACAGCACCAGTACTACCACCAAGAGCCCGTGCAAATCTCCCCAGACACTCAAGCACAGACTAATATACAGCAAGTATATTTTGTTCAAAATGTACGTTCCTTCATTTTGGATATTTAAGAAAATGTGAAAACTAAAGATCATGAAGTTAATTAGGAAGATCCTCATTTACATTACAGTGTTTGTCTTTTAATCCCCACCCCATTTCTAACAGTACTTAAAAAAAACTTTGCATTTTCTCCACCCTGATATGAGGTTATTATGAATGGCAATGTACCTAACACATGAGGAGGACACACTTAAAGACGTCTCAATTCTGTCTAAAGATAGTAAGTGACTGGACCTAGTGAACACCATACACGCAATGCTCAGATGAAGTCACTGGGAAAGAACGCCAGAATGCGAAGGATGAAACAGGGCACAGTAAGCATAATCCTCACTACAGCTTTAGTCATAGCCTCCTCAAGCAGAAAACATTGGTTGTTGTCCTCTAATGATAGAAAGGAACTCAAACCTGACCTTATATTTAATGGGAAACCCTTCTGCTCCATAGTATCCCTCCTGAAGCTTTCCTCCCTGCAGATCATGTTAGAGGAGTCTAGACACTCTTTTTCTGGCAGGTGGGCTGTGTACCTGAGTGGGGCAGCAGTGGGCTCGCCAATTTGTGCTAGAAGACTTAAATGATTTCATGCTTATCTCATGAGGAAAGTTTCGTTGGTTTGTTTCCTCATTGATTCATTTAGGGTTTAATTTGATTTTAGCTGAACCTTTCCATACACAAAAATTCATAGCAAAAATAAAAGAGTATATTTGTTTAAGCATGTTTCCTCATGGTTAAGTACATTACCTTAGATAAAAATAGTTAAATTTCAATTATTTAATCTGGCAATATTCCGTATAAATTCAAAATTATTAAGTTTTAATATTGGATTATGCAATGACTGTGCTTTTGTCTAACTATTTTTAATCATGCTCTTTTTATTCTACACAGCATTCGGTCCTATAGACATGAATATAAAGGGCAAGTGAGATTTAACCTGAAAGGAAGTGCTGACAGCTACTACCCTTGCACATTTTCCAAGGTGCATCACAGTCCCTCTTCGCAAAGTGTATAGCAAACCTCCTACTTAAAGGCAAAATTATTTGCCTCTTTGGGAAGACAGAGTTGAACAGTATCATAAGCAGTGGAGGACTCTAAAATAAAGGGACATTACATCTTAAAATATACAACCAAACTACAATGAATTACAATTAACACATGATTATGTACTAATAATGCTATTGAGTTGGAAGAACAATACAATAATATGAAAACAGCTTACAGGAGGAACAGAGCTATATATACATATACATTCTAAAAATACTTTGAGTCAATGCTTATCAGAAGAAAAAGAGGACAATCAGAAAATGCAATTAGAACTGGACAACGAGTGTTCCCATAAAACCATAATAGTAACAATAGCAGAATAAACAGTGGATTACAAGACAGACAAAGATGCACTTCATATACTTTTCTTTTATTGTAATGGAAACTGGGCAAGCCAGAAACTCTGTGCCTCAGGCTGAAAGGTCTGGGGACAACTCTGGGAGGAGTTTGTGCCAAGAGCTTCTCAGGGCACCGATTGACTTCTACTCTCCTCATGTCTAAGGCAATGACCTCAGAGTGCTATGACTATAGTGTATTGTTGTCTAGCATTGGCTCGGTCCTTAGAGGAAATCCCCAAAGTCAAAAACTTTGGATTCAGGAAGACCAGATGTTCATACTCTTGATTCTAAGGGAAATAGCCATCAATTATCTCAGCTGCCCAAGTTTTCCCAAAGCAGGAGGACCAAGACGGTCACACTCAACAGATGCTAGACAAATACTCGTGATTGCTGATTCTTCCTAGAAGAGATGGTTAGAGATGACAAATATTGGTCATTCTAAAGCTTTATCACCAATAGCTAGGAAGTAGCCTTTCTACTCAGCAGTTCTTGAGAAGGAGGATTGGTGCTGGCTTTACTCCTAAGAGATTTCCTAAGTAGCCTGAATATCCACAGGAACCTCTTATCTCTAGGCAGGCACCTTTAGCCCCATTTGTAGAAATATATCCAACATTAGACAATGCACACTTCTCAAAAAATTCATAAATTTAAATTTTTCCTATAATAAACATTAATTTAAAAATGACCAAGATCACACTATTAATTGGTCTTAACACATATTACATCAATTTATCATGTAGTCATTGAGTATTACATATGATACGGCCTTGTGCAGGCTCAGTTTTAGCCAGGTGAAAGGCAAACATAATATTTTTAAGTTTTTGAATATTTTATTGATCTAACATAATAATTCTAAATTATATTAAATCTGGTGAAATTTCATTATCCTTTTATTATTAAAAGATGATTTTTTCTTTTTTCTTCATTATTATATAAGCATCAAAAATACTACATTGTAAAAGGTAGGAAAATTGATTGAAAGCATAGCACTAACAAACGTCCAAATTGAAACCTTTTAAAGTAAAGAGCTCTCAGAATTTAGAACTATAACCTAAAGTTAACCCCACTTACTTTGCAAATTACTTCTAGGTTAAGTTTTCTTATAGTAGACTCAGGGTTGTTGAGTTATGCATGTTCATAGGAGAGACCAGAATTTTATTAAATGAGGCAGCAGCTCTTGGTTTCAAAATTAGTAAGGAGCAAATGATCATTTTAACAGCTTGCAGCTCCATGGGCAATCAGAGCTAACATTGTTAATGATTAAGAAATGAAAGACGCTCTGATGTCTTAATAGCTGAGTGTATGCTTGAAACCTGTCACTAACACAGAGAACTCGGGAAATTGTTAGGAATCTGCCCCCATGAGGTTAGCTGTAGCTGTTATTTAGGGCTTGGACAGCTGTGCTCTACTGTAGAAGTAATATTCTGTCAATATTCTTGCAAGCACAGACACTGAAGCAGCCCAGTGGAAGGCAGAGAGCAGTACATAGTCATCATTACTGGAAAGTTTTCAGCACACCAAATGAAAAAAAAGTCCTCTCAAAGCTGCTAAAAAATGTCCAAGCAAAAGTCAACAGAAGAGCTACCTAGACAGTTATTATTTGTATTTAAAATTCCTGAAAGTATGAACATAATTTGCATGAAGAAATAAAAAATGCCCAGCTAACAATAATAGCAAGAAGTTAGAATCTTCTACTGGTTTCTTTTAACACTCTTTGGAAAAATTGCCCTAGGACTTTTAGATATTTATTGAAAATGAGCCAAATGACACTAACATGAATGAATCAGAAGAAAATAGAATGTGGAGAGATCCATTCCTTTAGAGGAGCAAATGAGTCTTAGAAGTCACACTAAATATTTAAATGACTTATAACACCACCCTCACTAACTAAAGATAGGATTTCTTTTCTTCTTGCTAATTCAGAAAACCTGGTTATTCACTATTTTTACATTTGCAATAATGCAAAAAAACAAAACAATTAAGTTCAAATGGGATGGTTGTCTTAAATGATAATGAGTGATGGGAACCATTCATTTTTTTTACTGAATATGGTCTTCTAGGTGTTGAGGATGGAATGTTGCAAGAAGTAAGCCTAATTTCCTGAATTTATTTACTGAGCCCTCCTAGCATCAGGAACTTACACAGGTAGAAGCCTAGAGCAGTAATACTTGCACAAACAGACTATAAATGTGTGTGTGCATGGGTACATGCAAGTGAGTGTGTATAGCCCTTCATTTACAGCTAGCCCATCTTCTTACAGAGATTCTAAAAATATGCTCTCCATCTCTTCTTTATTTAGAGAATTACCATTATTCTGCTCCACCTGACATCAATGAAATTAAATTTTCCTGCCTAGGAAAAAAATGGATTGATAAGATTCATGCATAAAGCACAATTAATGGGGCTAGTTTCTTGTAAGTAAATAACAATATAATTTCCAGATGAAACTTAGCATATAAAATGAGACTGAAGAGCATTTTTAAGTTTAACAGACACTTAGAGCAGTATTAGGTGGTGACTATGACTATTTATTAAACTTTGTGCACATCCCTTGAGTTCAATAATTCTTGAGGAGTCCTTCTTTAGGATCCTCTTGACTATAGCGCAATGTGATCATGACGTCATGAACTAGAACGCTGGCAAACTAATAACTACTTCAGCAAGCAGTGTCATGGTTCCTTACTGATGTTCCAGAGTGAAGTGCACAGTTAACAGAGTATCTGCTCACTAAAGAATTCTCTCACTCTTACCCACCTCAGAGAAACGACCCAGTCCTCCAAGCGTAGCTTTGCAATAATCCAAGAAAATTAATGGTTCGAAAAAAGTACGATGAACTATTAACACTGACCAAAGCTGGGAACTAATATATTTGAAGTATAAGCAAGGCAAACACATTACATTTTGAAGGTGCCTACTCTTCCAAATTTGCAAAGAACTGTTAGAGTTTTCCGTAGTGCTTATAACAGCATGCTATTATGAAGAATAACACTTGAATGTTTCCAGCTATAAAATATTTTATTTTTTTCTGCTTGAACTATAAAATGATCTCTGGAGTTCATTTCCATTTTAAAAGAAACTGAGGCTCAAAGTCATACAAAATAGAAGTACTACTTTAAATAGAACACTTTTGTTTCACCTGTCCTAAGCTCCTGGTATTAAGAATAGTCCAATGACAAATGCCTTTGGATGTCCTCCTTCACATCTGAAGTAAAGGAGTCTTGCCACCTGTTCCTACCAGACCTCTCTCATCTTCTCCCAGTGACATAAAGGCTTATTCCTCTTCCCAGCAAGGGACCATTCAAATGGGTAGTGACACATCTCCCCCTTAGTTAAAATACACTCACAACATTGTGATTTTGCCCTGGATTTCATGTGCATTCTTGGCAGAGGTCTCACTATGTAGCTGAGGTTTGTTTGAGCTTGGAGCAATTCTTTTGCCTTAGTCTCTCACGTGAAAGGGAGAGGGAAATTTAAAGAGACACGTGGAGAAGAAGGGAAGCAAAGAGGGGCATAAACCACCATACTTGGCTATCTGCTTTTTCTTGTAAATGCATATTTTTTTTGAGTTACTTGTGTCTTCAAGGATAGATTCCATATAAGAATGGAGATGAGAGGGTCAGTTCTTGTCTAGGCTGCTATATGATGACTTAGCTATCCCATACAGACATTTCCTTAGAAACCAAATGATCTCCTCTTCCTACCTCTCTGTCATCCTATGTTCTTTTTCACATGTGATGTGTTTATTTTGTAAGCAACTGACAATTGTATGAAATTGTTGAGAAATTATAAATGTATTTTAATATTTTGAGAGTGGCTATTGGCACCAGATATGGTCAGGCACACTGTCAAGAGCATATGGCTCCTTTTCACCAGTTCTGAAACAAGAATCTAGAAGAACAGTTAAAATACACATGTCAAGACTTCTTATGTATTTCCTTAAGTGTTAAATATAAATGCAACAAACACTTTTGCATAATTTATAGACCTGGAAATTACTGATCTCTTTATTTTGGTGCTTGATGACCTATGTGTTGTCTAAATTAGTCAAGCAATTAGTAAATATCCTTAAAATCTGGAGACTACCTCATTTAACTGTAAAGTTTATTTTCAATAGTAGATATTTTATACATTACTCACTTTTCTCCTTTTGATTAGCCACAGTTGACAATATTTTCACAAGGCAGCTATCGTATTTTGTTATGCTAACTCTGATAATTAGAGTGACAGCAAAAAGGGCAGATGGGAGTGGCTTAATTCATTTGTCCTTTCACTGTCCACAGACCAAGGTACTGAATAAGCCTCAAGGGAAGGCAAGACCCTGACTATTATAATTTTTATGTCAGTAGTTATACCCCACAGTTGATTTGAATCAAGCAGCCTCTAATATGATCTTTTACTTTAGATGAATGATTTGAAGATGGATTCCTCTTTTAAATATGAGAAAAGATATCTGTCTATCTGCTCCTCAACCAGAACTCTTTTCATTTATCACTTGATGCATGGCTATGCTCCATGGTAGCCTGGAAAGGCATCTGATTTACCACAGAAGTGGAAACTGTCTCTATTGCCCAATCTAGTTTTCAGACTAGATATATAAAATCAAACACCCAAACTTAAATTATCAAAATAATCAACACATATACTTGACCTTTAATTACAAAAAAATATGTGAAACATGTATTTAAACCATGTAAGATATGAAACTACAGATGCAGACTCTATAAGTCTGAAGCCAGTGGGCTGCATGGTAAGTTCCAGGTCAGCTGAGACTAGATGGTGGACCCAGCTTCAAAAAAAAAAAAAAAAAAAAAAAAAAAGGGCTATCAGAAGAAAAGAAAATCCAGTACTTCTTTGGTATTAAAACGCTCTTCATTCCTAAGAAAAAAGACCCCATAAGACACTGGTATTGACAGATCTTATTCACATAATAAGAAGTCTATATATCCATAAACATGTTTACATTTTATCTTTTTCTTTTAGCAATTATTACCACCTGGAGATATGTATTAAAGGGTTTCATGGCTCCTTAGCCTTTACAGTTCTTGGGTCTGCTTAATAGAAGAAAATAAAAAAAGAAAAGAAAAGGGAAAAAAAGAACAGAAATAGTATTTACTTACCTAATTCAAGCTTTTTAAATTTTTTAAAATATTTATTTATTATGTATACAATATCCTGTCTGCAGGCCAGAAGAGGGCACCAAACCTCATTACAGATGGTTGTGAGCCACCATGTGGTTGCTGGGAAGTGAACTCAGGACCTTTGGAAGAGCAGGCAATGCTCTTAACCACTGAGCCATCTCTCCAGCCCTCAAACTTTTTATAATGATCGTTTTTATGCAAGCTTACTAGATTTCCTCATAGGTAAATCACAGGATGGAACTGGCTTCACTTAGGTACAATTTATCAAGCTTTTGTTAGTATTAATGCTTAAATAATGTTATTTCTTGATTTCATCATTATCTCATTCTGCATTGCTGCTAAACTTTGGGGTGGAAATCATATCAGAAAGTAAATTCTATAAATTATATTCTTTTTTTTTTTTGGTTTTTCGAGACAGGGTTTCTCTGTGGTTTTGGAGCCTTATAAATTATATTCTTAATAAGTGGAAAAATAATAAAAAATTTAAGATCATAATAGTTTATTATAACAAACTATTGCTAACATGTATGGTACTAACCTATGGTTTATTTTGTCATTTTTTAGTCCTTTTAAATTCATTTTCCTACCTACAGACAAAAAAATAACTAGCAATTAAAAACAAAACTGAGAATCTGTGGGTTAAAAATCTTCATATGATGGCCAGCCTTGAATTGTATCTCCAGGCTGGGACACACTGGAAAAACTACACAGCAAGAGTTCATGTCCATACCTCCGTCTCTTCCCATTAAATATGTCTTGTCCCAAGTCAAAAAGCTATCTCTCTCGAAAAAAAGAGAATTTCACTGTTTTTCTTCAAAGCTTTAGTTATGTGTTATACACACATAAAAGTAAACCATTGCTTTCATGCAAAACCAAATCTTTTAATATGTGGCTCAAACTACTATATAAATTGTATCTCTCATTAGACAACTTAGCATCTTTTCTACTTTCCTTCTGCAGTAACAACTTCAGCAGATCATGGGCCACTACCCACAACATCATCCTTCACCTTGTGTGCTTATGTGAACACTTCCCTTCTGCCTAGGTAGTCCTTGTTTTTCTCACTCTTAGTCCCTACTCAAATAACACCTTTTCTATGAGGTTTTCTAGTCCTCCCTCTCCCAGAATTTGCTCAATTACTCTGTATTCTACAGTTCTTTGATTAAAACTGAATTTTTGCACAACGTATTGCATTACTTTACCCTCTCATTCCTCACACACTTTGTCTTTTTAAAGGCAGAGACTGTCTTATCTTTGGATTTAGAGCCCAGAACACAGTAGAACTTCAATGAATATTTGCTGACCAGAAGAAAATCTATTATGTAACATTGTCTTTCTATGACTTAGAAGTCATGCTGTGTACTACACTAGCTTGGATGAAATCTTGCCTATACAAATAACTACTCGATTGAAGAAGAACCTAGTGAAATCATACCTTTTTCTTAGTTACTTCTACCACTTCAGTTGTAAAGAACAGTTATAATTACAGAGCATAGGTAAGCTACACTGGTAAAAACAGAGTTCTCAAAATATTTATTTTCTGTAAATTGTGACAGTCATAAGTGCCTGGAAGGCTTAACAACAGTGTAGCGGTATATATATTCCTCTTGGCCTTTGTGAGACATTTGAAAACAAGGCTGCTCATGCTTTCATTGTCAAGGATTATGAGCACAGATCAAAGTTGCTTTTTTTTTAAATTCCAAGAAATATAATTCTGTCTGTATCTACCCATCCACTCCCATCCACCCATGCATCTACCCATGCATCCATTGATCCATCCATGAATGCATGATCTGTTAAAGTTCTAACGTCTACAATTCTATGTTCATAAAGATTAGACTAAAAATGTAAGAAGTCCCAAAGATCCTACAAGAACTCAGACTTGGCCAAAAGAATTAGTTGGAATGTGTAGGACGGCTCACAAAGTAAAGCTGCAAGCTGTGCATGGCTGATGACCTCACTGGATGGAACCCATGGTGGAAGAAGAGAACCAAATCCTTAATATTATTCTCTGACCTCCACCCACCAACCCTCACAAATACATCAGACACAGGCATGCCCAGGCATGCTTGCGCGCACGCGCGCGCGCGCACACACACACACACACACACACACACACACACTCTATCTCTCACATACACATTCACACTTGCAATGTACAATAAATAAAGCTTGAAAAATGATTTGAAGGATGTAAGAATAGTATGTCTCATAAACACTAAAATTAAGTTTCTCCAAAGATACAACTTGCCTATGTGCACTCCTTACTCTTTTGTGTTATTTACTGTAAGAAAAGTAGTTTGGGACATCACATTTAACTTCAAAGGGGCTCAACAAGTTCAAGAATAAGCTATTTTTAAAAAATTGGAAAAGGATCACTGAAATTCTCAATGACATTTAAACACTATCCACAGTGAAAGCATGCCAATGGTAGCAGCAGTCCAGTGCATTTGTTTGTTCAGAAATAAGAAGACTATGGAATTAAGATGTGTGAAGCGTTGACATAACAATAACTCAGAATGTACCTTTGCTTCTGTTGCATGGGTTGTTGTCTCATAGCCATATACTGCATATCTTCTTGCAGACGATTAAGAGGAGAATCTGGCTTCACACGAATCCCATAGTAATGGTATTTGGAGTTTCCTCTTCATAAAAGAACATTAAATATAGAAACATGAAAAGTCAGTAACAACAATATTAACCATCAACTTCACACAGAAGAATCTGGTTGAGACATTATGCTAACATTGCACATTTAGAACTTATCTTTTCTGGATGCCTGTTATGTTTCTCTGATGACTTTCCAAAAATCAAAATAAGATTCCAAAACAATCACCTCAAGGCAAACTTTCCCTTTAAACTTTCACTTCAATATTCACCACATAGCTCACTTGTCCCACTCACATTAATTTATTTTCTAACATCCATTTCAAACTTAATTTAGAAGGGATAATGGCTGGGAAAGAGTTTGGGCCAATCACAATTCAACCACAAAGCACTGCACACTGACAGTAACTTGCTATAAATACATGGAGAAAAAAGTCTTTATTCTGTAGTCTTGGATTAATTCTTTGTGTGTTTATTTTAGAAATGATGGTGTAATATCATCTTTAGATGCTATGGTGGTTTATTTAATGTTTTGAAACCTAAAAAGGGAGAAGGTACTTAACATATGTCTTTTAAATTACATTTTATTATTGATTTAATTGATTCATATCTGTTTTTAAAGATTCATAGCTGTTGTTTACTAATAAGATATACTATAAAAGATTTGGACATTTCCCTGTAAAAATGGTGAAGTCCCCCTGGCAAAAAAGTTTTGGAACTTCTTAGTGTTCATGAAAAATACCATGCTTGATATTAAAAATGACAATTTTTATCCTGAATGGAACTTGCAAATTCTTGCAAAAATAACATGTTAAATATGTAAATTCTTGCAGAGAGACTAGTTTTCACAAGTCTATATATAGCAATATGTCAGTGAGTGCTCTTCCAATTTTTTCTTTCATTTACAAAGAGAAATGTAAGTGGTGTGTGGATTAAATATTTTTAATGAAAATAGATAATTTTACTTCCAAGACTAACAAACATACATTGGATGAGCCATACATCTGAAGAGACATTAAAGCCATCAAATCCCTATACTTTAGGAAAATGAAATAGAAGTGAAAACTTAATAATGGCAGAGAAACGCCTTCTACTTGAGAGATTAGATCTTGTCTATAAAACGTACCGAGATTAGAGAAAAAAACTACAACAAAACCTACCAGGAACACACTTGGTAATGTGCTATATGAAGCAGACGTTGTAGAAAGTAAAGGGAAAAGCAGGAAGCAGGAGACATGAATCATGGGGAAGTTCACAACGTAAACTGATGCTTTACTTCTGAGACTCAGTTTCCTACAAACCAGCTTTGGGGTTGGAGTAAGAGGAAGGTCTTTTATCCCCCCCAGGAGTGTCCCGGGAAGAGACAGACACCCAGGGCCATCCTCAGTCAGCTGTAATCTGGAGATGGGATCTATGGAAATGCAGCCTTTGCACTGCTTTTGTTAGAAATGCACTGGTTTTATATGTTTACTGTTTACATAAGTGCCAAAGGGAGGTGTGGTCTGGTTTGGATAATTTCACTAGACAATCCTCTTGACAGATAATGCTTCTAGAGACAGTTTACTTAAAAACAAACAACCAAACCCCATTCCCCCCCCCCAAAAAAAAAAAACCATGAGATTTAATCTGCCTCTTGATCTATACTGATTGTCCTTCCATTCCTTGGAGCAAGAATGAAAAGCTGGTATCACTTTCCACAGCAGAAGAATCTCTGAGATTTCGCCCCAACACCATGGGCTTCCTCTGTTAGTACTCCACCAGCTTCCGAACACTCCATTTGTTTAAACCTAATAGCATTGATTCCCTCCTTATTCATTCTCTTAGGCTTTCCTTTCCAACTCAACTGCAAACACCACATGCAACGTTAAAAGGATTAGGAGGCAAAATCCTTGGGGGTAGGGAATCGAAAGTAAAAACTGCAATACTGCAGAATGTACTTGTAGAATATGGATTCTACTCATTCACAAACCCAAACAACCCCAATTTTGTCCCTTTCTATTTTAAAGATGTGTTTCAAGGTTTGAATAGAGCCTCAAAATAGGACCCATTGAAATCCTTTCCAGTAACAAAAGCAGCACAACAATACAGCTATTAGAATGTTGACTAAAGCCTAGAGTTTCAAAATATTGGCACCATATGTGTAACTACTGAGCCATCAGCTAGGAAATACTAGGTTAGGTCTCCAAATAATGATTTTCCTGGTTTTGGGAGGGAGGAAATACAAGAGAAACAAAAGTTCCTTTTTTCAAAGGCATGAAAGCTGGTTTCTTCAGTCTGAATAGACAATCACATTCTGCAATTTAAAATATACTACCTTTTGAAGTACCAAAAGAATATATTTATGAAAGAACTGAACCTCTGGCTATTTGAAAGTTGCTTCAAAGCAAGCAAAAGGAAAAATTCACAGTTCAAACACATACAAACTCTCCTAAAACTAACACAGTAATGAGTTTCTGGACATACTATCCTAAAATATGGTACTCAGAATTAGAGAAAACAGCAGAAACAGGCCATGGAGTAAAAAAATTCTCTCACTTCTTCTCCAGTGAAATGCGTGATAAAACACAGCTGCTCCTCCTTGTTCTACCTTGGTGTTTCTTAAGATCCCCATGCCAGAGGGACCTTCCTGCATCAGGAGGACGGAATTATCTTTCTGCCCGAGGACACAGCATGGAATCTGAATGAAGGCCTTCCTGGGCCACAGCTCATCCTGTTTATAATTGCAGATCACACCACTTTGTCCAATCACGCTTCTCCAGGATTGCCCACTTTTTCAGAGTTTGCATAAAATCACATTTTTTTCATGTCTTTGATTCTTTATATATAAAGACATCATTTTTATAATTTTCTATAAAAATTATACTACAGAAATGGGTTCCTGCTTAGCTTTTATTTTCTAGTTGGGTCACCTGAAAAAAAAGCCCTCACTGAGAAATCGCCTAGCTCAAATAGGCCTGTAGGAATGTCTTTCGGAGGATGTCTGGATTATTAATTGGTACAGGAGGGTCCAGTCCAGTGTGAAGTGATACTATGCAAAGGTAGATGTGGTCTTGGTCTAAGCAAGAGCCTGTGAGTTAGCCAGCAAGATGCATTCTTCCATGGCTCTGACCTCCAAGTTTCTGTATTTAGTTCCTGGTCCTGAATTCTATCAATGGTGGATTGAGACGTGGAAGTGTAAACTAGCTAAGCTTTTTCCTCCCTGAGTTGTTTATCACAGTAACAGAAAGGAGGCCGGAGCGCATAAGTATGTGTTGCACATGTTAAACTGTGTTCTGCTATGAAGATCTGAGCCCTATGTCTGGAGATAAGTACAGGCAGGTTAATCTTTTCTCTCTGAAAACGTTCACTTCTCCCTTCCGCATAACGTGTAATGATGGTAATTAGTAGTGCATTGCTTCTCAGCCTTTGTACTGTAAGTCTTGGAGGCCGTGACCTATAACTAAAAATCTATCACCTTTACAGGGCAGCATTGCTAGTTTAGTGTTGTGTGCACGATCCCTGTATGAGTCAGAAAGCCAACGGGTGCATAGATCTCTACCTAACTGCTTAAAATATTAGTCTTCAATTGGTAAAAATCATGGAGAATAAAAATGAAGCTTCAAGGCTCTAAATTTTCTGTTCATCATAAAGCTTAGAAAAAAGGCTCATTGTTTCTGAAGGAAAGAAAGCCATGAGACTGAAAGCTCCTCCTTCACATCGCTGGTCTCTAAAATGGAAATATGACACAGTTTCACTCCCACAGATGACTATTTTCATTATCAAGAGAAAGAGAAATGTATAGGAAGCTTAGAAGGATATTAAGAGGTAAAACAGGACCATCAGCAAGGACTTCAAATATTCACATTTTGTAAGTTTACCAAATACCTTTAATTTGTCCCAGAATTACAGGATAAAGTGAAAACTTCCACCTTAACTACTTCTTCTAGTCAAAGTTTTCATAAAAATAATTAAACGTATTTTAAAGCAGTAAGGAAATGCTTAGTTTTCCATTTACTATGTCACTTTATTCACGTTTAATAGGTTTATTTTCAAAAAGCGATGGCAGTGGTATATAACAATTTTTAAAAATATCATATGCAAATCTTGCACAAACAGGTTGGCCTTCTAATTTCTATGTAGTCTGAAAACGAGTTTGATGATATTCACTGAATAGTAATATTCCTTTTTCTATGAACTTACAAATAGACTTCATGCTATATTTATCTCCTTTATGTTTTCTATAATCAAGTACATTTCTGCTCACTGTATAACACTGCTGTAATTTGATAAAGGAGGAAGAACTAATTGTGTTGATTTTCAGTACTAACCTAGTTCCTAATCTCCTAGTTCGTAGCCCCATAAAGATGGACCTTATTAGTTTTCCAAACGAGGCAGCGTTGACTGGGTCCAGTTTGTGTTCCTGACAGTGTCGAAGATAGTGATTGTACAGAGTGCTTCTCGGAAGGCTCACTCCTTCCGCTGTCTCATAGTTGTCCAACAGCCACTGGAGCTGGTAAGATAAGAGAGAATAAGCAGAGAATTCACATTATTTGCCAAAGCTTCGGCAAGACACAGTATGTACAAATACTTGGAAGTACTTCCATTAACTGTCAGGATAAACAGGGATTATCTTGAAGTTGGTAAATCTGAATTTCTAAGCTCTGGGAAATGTCACAGCAGTTATCAGTTTAGACAATATGTTATATTCAAATTTCCAAGTATAAGGAAAGATAATAATTTTCCCTATATTGACTATAATCCTGGAGTAACATACTTCTTTAAAAAATTCAAATAATAGCATTCACTGGTCAAGATTAATAATATAAACATATCATTTATAATTGTTATAAAATAAAGCACAGTACCTAATACATTCTAAACCTGGCAACATGGTACCTAACAACTAGCATGTTGGTCTGTTACAATAAGTAAACAGTACCCTTACTCATATGAAGTTTTATATTAGATTGTATTCATTTTCACAGAAAATGAATTTACTTATCTCAAATTATCACTACATAATACAATAACATTATTATCTACTGGGACAAATAACTTCTATATAAAAAAGGCAATAATTTTTACAATCATCTCAATTTGTTACCTCAAAGTTGAGGTGTCTTTTTTCCTCAAAATTTTGGAAAGCACGTGACCCATAATAAGCAGTAAATAATGTTTTTTTCCACCTATAGTCTACATTTCAAAGTTTTATATTGTACTTTGTTTATTAAAAATATTTAAATTTAGAATGTACGAGAAAAATACCTGCCATAGATGTATATATTTTTGTTACTAAGTTCCAACTTACTCGTTTACTTACTTATAAAAGAAGTGAAAGAAACGTAAACTGTTTTCCCAGGGTTATATAGTGTCTCAGCGCCTGAGTGTGGTTTCTAATTCTTGCTTTCTATACTCTAGACCAACAGGCAATCAAAGCAGCAAATGTTTTATATTATTTGTCTTAACCATCTCCATGGCATGTATAAATGGAATGGTAAAGAACAAACATTGAAGAAAAGATTGTAATTAAGTGTGAATTATGGAAGTAAAATAATTCAAAAATGAATGCGGTTCCACCTGTCCTCTGGATATTGACTCAAAGGCTAAAATGATGATGGTCTGGACATTCAAGTAAGTCAAAGAATTATTTTACCCTATCTATAAAGTTTATGTGTCTCATTTAAGACGTTTCTTGAAACTTAGAAGCAGAGCTTTTAGGTTTTTATTTAAAATATCAAAATATTTTGATTATTTTAAACTATAACAGCTGAATTTCCCAGAGCATTTCAATTTCAAACACGCCTAAACAATCATTAAGCAGTTAAACATATCACCACACTTGTAAGAATTAATGGCTTTGAAAATATACCACAATGCATATAAGATACTTTTAAACATAAAATTATGTCCTGTTCAGGAAGTCTTCTAGTTCCCTAAGGAACATATATCTATGTGAGCACACAAAACACATATCAATGCTGTGCCACAAATAATTCAACACTATAGAGCACTAAAAAGATTACACAAATTAGCTCTCCTTTTTATAGTGACAGAAAAGTATTACAGGTCATAAAGGATTTTTTCATAGCATTTATTTTTAAACTTCATATCAGTAAAATGTTTTCTAGAGACACCCAAATATGAGTGTTATGTATTGAAAATAATACACAAAATATATCCTTGATAAACATCTGTTTAGTATAAAACATCTGAGATAAACTCACACATACATTAAGTCACTGACATCAAAACCAGTACTCTACAGTGGGCTGGCATGCTTCTTTTGAGATTTTTTTTTAATTTCAAGAATTTTAAAATATAAAACACAAGTAAGAAAGACAAAATACAGCAATACAAACCTGACTTTTGTTTCATCCATGAAACTCTGTAAAATGACCAGGATCTGAAAGCACTTCAAGTGGAATTCAAGGAGCCATTGTGAACCATATGGCATAAAAGTGAGCTACAGTCTTTCGTACAGGTGCTAGTTAGAGCAAGACACAACTGCCTTCTATAGGTGTTTTTAATATGTTAAAAATAGGAACACAGACCCTTGATAGCAAAGGTTAACAAGGAAATACTAAAAAAAAAAGCTATTAGGAGGATTTGTATGAGGTGAAATATTTTTAGCAGTTGCTCATGATGTAATATTTTTCTCTTATCTACAAGCATACATCAGAAAAAATATATTTAAAAGTAGTGAAGGGGTGTGTGTGTGTGTGCGCGTGCGTGTGTGTACCCCTATCAAAGGCATAATAAAATGAGTAAGAATAAGGAGTAAAATGAATCAATGTTTTTCTTTCTTAATGAGCAGGTGACAAATTCACACAGAAAATTTTAAAGGATATTTTCTCCAGAAATGAAGCAGACAACTTTAAAATGTGAACTTTATAATCTTAGTATGCATATAAAAGCAGATCAATCCAAATCAATAAGTCAACACAAATAAAAATGTTAATTCTACCATAGTTATATACTAGTATCATTATAACATTTAACTAATTAGAAGTGAAGAATAACCAGGTATATTAGCTTACTCATTTCTCACCGCCAAGGATAGTCTTTTAGAGATAAAACATTTTATGAAAGATTTTGAAAAAAAATCTAAATATATCATAAAAATATTTCAAAAGGTGTGTTTAATAATTGTGGAAACTAGCATAAGAAGCAAAGGTCAACATAAAATGTTTCAAGTTCAACAATGATTTTGTGTGAGAGTTAATCAGGTCAATTATAATAACAGCTTTTAAATATAGTAAAAAATAAATCTTTCTTTATGACAAAAACGTTCTCTTTAATTATAGCAAAAGGTGGCATAAACTACTTAGAATCCTCAATGATGTCACCCCCACCACAGCTGGAGAGAAGTCAGAGAAAATGGGGCTTTTCTTCAGAATAGCTACTCATTCCTTTTACATACAAGTAAAAACTTTGGCTGGTTTTAAAAACTTGTTTTCTACCTATACTGTTTATATTCCCACCAAATGTTTAATTTTTAAACTAATTTTGAAAATATGAATTTGACCAGTGTGAATACAGAAATAGGTACACACATGCATACTTCACAACATCCAGCTGTGGTTAGTTTATAAGTTCCAGAGTTCAGCTGTCTTAGTGACTAGGACTTGGCTAAATTTGTTTCCATCTCCATCTTATCAAAAGGAGAAACTTTATTCCTCACAGAAGCAAGGAGAGCATGTGAGAGGAGAGAAAAGGTCAACAGAGACAAAAACCCTGAAAATAGAGGGGCCTGGTCTGCTGACATGGGGTCCCATTGGGAAGCTGGTCAAAAGCCACATCACCTATGGTTATTACCCAAGAAACTTAATATAAACAATATACCATCTAGAATATGCCAGAAAAGACTTCGGGATACAGCTGGTATATTTAATCAACATACTACATACTAGTATTTCATTTTCTGATTTTGACCCATAATGAAACAAAAGAATAAGATATTACATCTAAACCATAGGATTAGATAGCATTTTTTTCAATTATTATGGGAACTTAGAAGTTACATTTCTGTGCTGTAATGTAAAAGATTATGCTTTGTCCTACATGCTACCTACCCAAAGGAAATGGGTATCTCTTATAAGGTACATTATTTCTTGCTATTAACAGAAAGTAGTTGGACATTAGAATTCAATAGCCTTAACATTTAGTAGTTTAGAAAGCAACTATCTGTTTCTTATATTATTCTTTTAATAAAGTATCTTATATAAAGTGATTATATTTACAAATATTATAGCTTCTTAAATATCATAGAAACTTTGACCTTTATCTTTAAAACCAAATTATTCTAATAATGAGCTAATAATACTCATCTAAGGGTAGAAAGCAAGATAACTGCATCTTTCCACCTTTGCGTGTAATCTGTATTAATCAGATCAGATTATAAAAGATGAACAGTTTCTATTTTTCCAAAAGGGAAACATTAATCGACAAAAAAAAATAAATAATGTACTGCTCTATTAACATCTAAATGTAATATTTGGCCTTTTACAGATGTGTTATTATCAATTAGGAATTACTTTAAGTTCAGTGAACCTAAGCTATGCATTTGACAGGTCTATAGTAACTTTTATTTAGAATAGCATCAAGCCAGTGGTGAGTGAATGACTAATAACCAAGATTTTATTTTAAGCTGAATATATTTCAGTAGCTTAATCTTGTAAGAATTATGAACCAATTGTCTGCTATATTGTGAAAATTCTGAAAACATAAATGCCTAGAGGTTTTCATATACTTTAAGTGGAATTAAAAGTGCACTACACAAAAGCAACAATTAACAATAACTATGTGGAAATTTACAATCCAAAATATCCTAAATTGGATAGAATACAAATACTAAATGAAAATGTATATTAATTACAATTGAGAGTACAAAGCAAGCAGGAGTCAGTAACTAAAAGAACTAGATAATATTTGGATTTAGGCATATCTATAAGATTATTAAGAGCATCTTGATATATATATAAATTAAAAATAAAATACACACAAAAGTATTATATAAAATAATATAAAACCAAAATCAAAACACATTATAAAATACAAAAAAATGAATCATATCACTCTGGGGTACAACTTTTTAAAGAATTAGACTGGAAGAAAAGAAAGCTACTCTTAATCTTAAAGATGAATATAGAAAATTATAAAGTGACCCACATATTCTTCATTCAGTTAGAATGACATATGACAGAACCCTGTACTAATACATACACACTGACTGAATATTTGGGACAAAAAGAGAAATCAATACAGTCTATGTGTGAGTTTCAAATAGACACTTATGTTACTGTGAAAGGAACCCTAAAACATTAAAGATAGGGTCTTCCCATTCTATTGTTTCTGATATTCATCTGCTCAGCAAATATTTAGTTTGCATCCACTACTATATACCAGCACTGCTCTAGACACTAGGACTGTGTCAGAAGACAAACCATAAAAGTCCTTATTCTTTTACATCTTTTACTAGGCAATAAATATTTATTGACTGTCTATGGTACTATTGCTGACATAATGGCACCAGGTTATCAAGACTAAAGCACTGCACGCAGTGTAACTAACTTAGCCATAGCTGGAACATAGTATTGTGTACCAAACATAGAAATTTCACTTGCATTTTAATTTGGATGATAATAGTATATGGAAATTAACAAATAAGGCTTGGTAGCATAAAATAGCCTTTAAAATACACTGGAAGGGGCTGGGAACATACTGTGGTTAAGAGTGCTGGCTGCTCTCCTAGAGGACCAGGGTTCAGTTACCAGTACCCACATGGCAGATCAGAACTGTCTTCAGTTTCAGGGGATACAGTGTCCTCCTCTTACCTCTCTGGGCACCAGGAAGACATGTAGCATACATACAAACATTCAGGCCAACAGTAAACATAAGTAACTCTTTTTAAAAAAGATAAACTCGGAGAATGGATATAAAACGAAATATTGCTTCATCATCAAATGTAGGAAACGAAGGGGAAATGGAGACAAGCTTGATTCTATTAGAAAAAGATTATTTACTTAATTTGTATGTAATAATATTTTCTGAATTACTGTTAATATTTAAATGCATATGGATAAATCAGAAATAATTTCCATACTGTATCACCAAATAAAGTAACATTTATGCTCAAAAGTTACTATTAACATCCATTTTTAGAAGTCTGAATATGGATGCACACTAGATAATGTTTCCTAATTCCTTCCTAATGAGGCTGATCTTTGCAGAAACTGACAATTCAAAGAACTAATCATCATAAAGGTGGACTCCTCAACCACAAAGAATCCTATAAAATCTCAAATAATTCTTTATTATATTCTCATGACGGGTAATGGTAACAGTTCATTAGCATTTAAAATGTGGGCAACAGAAGATATGTACTAAGTAGTATTTTATTTATTCCTTATTATTTTTATTTCTATATTTTACTTTATTATACATTATTTTGTATTTGTTTGTTCATTTACTTCAGCTGTTGGTGAAAATCCAATGAAAGTCAGGAGCATCATGACCTTCCTAAGGGAAAGACAATGCGAATATTTCCTGCGTTTAAGAAGAAGACAGTACTCAGAAATATCCAAAAAAAAAAAGAAGGTAACCAAATGGGCATCCGTAGAACTGACCCTGCTTGCTTCTGTTCACAAGCCATCTCTAGAATTATTCCTATTCCTAAAGACTGAACTATCCATGCAGTTTTGAATAAGGCTGACCATTTCACAGATGTAATAAAAATGAGAGAAGCCAGGAGACAAAGATTATCACCACACAAGCAACATTTGTGTCCACTCTTCCTACATAATGAAACACAGCTAGTAGGTTCAACCACATAGATTTTCTATAGTACACAATGAAAACACAAAACCAGGGAAGACTATGGAATTGTGTTGTTTGAGCAGGTTCATTCATTCAGTTATTGACAATGAATTTTAATTCACAAGTTCTAACTGAAGAAAATTATTTTTTAAACATCCCAAAATATCTCAAAAGTTTCAAACAAACAGAAATATTAAAAATTCTTAAACATACATTATTGTTCAGGAAAAAAATCAATAAAGTTGGGTGATTGAAATTAAATTCAAACAACATGTTATATATTTCATATCACAAAAGTGAAATAACAATTGACTTTCAGAGCCAATCTAGAAATCTGAAAATTTCAAACGAGCAACTACAAAATTATATTTATTTTTTAAAATACTTATATGCCTGCACACGTCTGGTTGGAAGTGATAAACATTTTCACGTGCTATTTTCAATATCCTAACTGGCAAACGCATCCTAATAGCATATGGTAAACTAGCCTTTAGCCCAACCACAGACTCATTCCAGTAAGCAGGATCTACTGAAGATCGAAGAGTGGAAAATTGTATTCAAATTGTTTTTAAAAAGAGGTGACAAAATATATATCCTTATTTTAAAGTTTCTATCTACAATTTCCACCAAAATTATAGGCCTTCTGCAAATTGGCTAACATGCTTGTGTTTGCCAAGAGACCTCTCTTGAAAAAACAAGTCAAAACACCTCCTCCAAAACCAAACATTAGAACATCAAAAAGAACTGTATTCCAGAATACAAATCTTAAATAGTTCAAAGTATAAATATATTTTTAAAAAATCAGCGAGACATTTTCTATAAACTATATGATTGTTAAAAATACTATAGCCTTTTTGAAAATTAATGAAATTTAATGAAAATATTTCAGTGATCTTAATTTTAAACCTTTTAGATATAAAAATATTACAAAAAATTAAGAAATAACAATAAATTATCCCTAAATTAAAAAAAAACAGTTTTAAAGGAAATTTCTAATTCTTACTAAAATGTCATTAATACTAATTTAGCACATCTACCTACAACAGTTTTAAGTCATGGATCTACGGACATCCCCATACATTCAGAAATCATCTTCTAAAAATAACTGTAACAAACATTTTCATTTGCTCAACTCTGAACATCAATGAGAAGGTTTATTTCACACCACTTACCAGTGTTAGGGTGATGCTGTACCTGGTGACAGTGACAGCTCCAAGAAGTAATGAGGCCACTCTGCTTGCCTCAGGTACTAGCAACTTACAGCTTACACACAACTTCACTTTTGGCCCATTCTCATTTCTCTTCATTGTATAGGACTTGAGTTCATCCATGACTGTGACCTGCCTACCTTACAGTCTTATCAGAAAATACATTTTAAATAGTTTCTCAGTGCTTTTGGTATTAGTGACTATATCTTCACTTAAAGACTCATACCAATTATACGGTAGATAAGGTTGCTTCTATGTCTCAGACATAAAGATGTGTATTATGAAATTTTACTTCAGAGGAAATAAATACGTAGCTGAAAATCTTTAAATTTGTAAAACCACTATAATTACATTTTAGAAATACATGGTGGCTTCTTGTCAATTTTCAATTTTGTTTATATAAACAAAAATACAAACCACCCAGTAAAGCAGTAAACTGTGGTTCTGTTTTGGGATATCCCACTGTGTAAAATGGGCAGTAAATGGTTAGAGTCTGAAGAAGCTTGAGAAAGGAAGATTAAGAAGCAAAATAAATAAGTAAATAAATCAAACAAGCACTTAGAAGCAAGCAACACATGCGGAACAAGCAAGAGATTAGTGTACACAAAGAGGAACTTACATGGCTGTTGAGAAGAGAGCTTCTGTGAGTGGACAGACCGTCAGACTTTTGCAGCGTCTCAATCGCCATTTCAATCTGATAATAGATGTCATTAAGAAAAGGGCTCAAGACAAGATAGTAATAAAAGGCTGACCAGAGAATTTTTGATCGATTCTTAAAGTCTAATTCATTCTTCAATGACGGCTAATGAATAGCTATCACTAAATGTGTTTCCCCCAGCTTTCCCATCCCTAGAGAATGAAATATAATATGCACATTAATAATAAGCTCAATTATAATAGTAAACCTTTCTGAACACTTTGTAATTTATATTCAGCTTGGAGATCCAAGGATCAAGAACCCTGGTAGATTGTTCTAGTTATAAAAATTTATTTTTACTTGCATAGTTCAAGATGTGGGATATTGGTCCCTCTTTAAATAGCCTCAGTCCTAACATATATTTAATACTTGTTCCATTCTGTCACAAAATAAAAATCACAAAACAGAATATGAGTTTAATACGCATTAGTATTTTAATGCAGGTTACAAAATTCTTAATTATACCTAAAAGCTAGTAAATCTACACACCCCTCTTCCACTCTTGCATTAAAATTTGGAAGGGAAAGGTCAGTCAGGGGAGCATCCGGATGTGACGATGGTCTCTACATTTTATTTTAGGACATGATGATGAAGCAGAAATATTAGAATTAACAGCAGAAAAAAAGTAGAAGAGAAAATAACTCAGAGCAAATTAAAAAAGGCCAAGAACAGAATCAGTTACATTGGATGTAATCCCAGCACACCAAGGGCAATCATAAAAGTCTTCTTAGGCAACAGCATCCAGGAACAAACCTGAGGCACTTTGATGACCTTGCATGTAAAAGAGCTGTCCTTCAGTGCTGGGAGCTACTGCACATCCTACTGAACCAGGGCCTAAATAGCATGCATTTGGGAACTGAGTGATGCTAATACTAGCTAATTAAAAATATCATTATGTAATTTGAGAAGATGAATTTCATTATTTATAACACTATGAATGCATCAACAATTCAGTATAAGCAGTTATCAATTCATAAAAATGTACAACAATTTATTCTATAGTTAGCTGTTTTTGAGAACATAAAACTAGGGAAAGTGGCTTTTTTTTTCCATTTTCTCTACCAGCTGAGATGCTAACAGAGTTAATATTAAGCTCGAAAATAAAGAAAAAAAAGTGATCCTGTGTATGTTAAAAATGATTACATTTAAGAATACACAATGTAAATGTAAGGAGTAAATATCTTTTGCTTAACTAAAGCAGTTTAGTATTATATCTCGTAAAAGGGATCAGTAAGTTTTCTTGTTTTCAAAGGGAAAGACAGCATAAGATAGATGAATACATTCGTGTAACAAGAATTTCTCAGAAGAATTTGCTCAAAATTGTACTTTGTCAAAATGCCCACAATTTCTTTAAAGTCTGAGAGTAGAAATTTTGAGGTGAAACTACATTTAAATAAACAAATGTAAAATGATCCATAATTTTTAATTTTATAGGATTAATTGAAAGGTAAAAATTACCAGAATCCGAACAGCTGAATCATACTTAGGAACAAATCCTTTCAAGGGGTTTGTGAGGTAGCAGTTTTAGGCAGATCAGCCAGCATTACTGACATGGCTACCAATGGTGGCACCTGATTTCCAGCGGATGCCCTACAGGGTCAGGTTGTCAGGAAATGAGTCATTCCTCTCTGACTATTTTCTGGTTTTGTCTGATTTTCTGTGTAGGTTGAAGATTGCTCCCAGCCCTTCTACACAGCTATATAAAGTCCCCTCAAGCCAGTTAGCAAGGAACTCTGTTGGAAAGGAGGTGAAATGGCAAGGGGAAACATAGGTCCAAATGCATTCACCAGGACAGATAGATGGGCTGTCTAGGTGGTACTGGTCCTTCAGAATACAATTTCTGAGATCATGATCAAAGCTGTGAACCCTGTATTCAGACAGACTTATTTAAGAAGAGTTATAAACCTGTACAAATTTTTCATTGTTTAATTGTCCCTGAATTTAAAATTCATATTAAAAGATATATATTCCCTAGTGAAAAGCTTGAGGGAAATATTGGAGGAAGCAAGAGCTGAAGTAAGTTAGGGAGCAAAACAGCACAGGGTGTGCTCATAGTAGAGAAAGGGAAATGAAGGTAGCACACACGTGCACAAACACAAACACACACACTAACACACACACACACACACACACACACACACACACACACACAAACTCCTATGAGTGAAACCGAGAAAAGTCAATAATATTTTGAGGGACAATCTATGACTGTTTGAAAGACAGTTTCAGATCAAGGCAGGAAGTGGGTTGTGATTAGAATACTGGGTTTTGTTAGTCGTGGGCTAGTCATACCTTTCAAATGTTAATGAACTGAACAGAAACATTAAGCTCGACGAACATGGAAAGCTACATTCATATTCCTGATTTCTGACACATCATGACAGGGAAACTGAACATTTTCTTTATATTGTGACATTAAAAAAAAAAAAAGGCAGGGCACAGTTAGAAAACCAAACCTAACTGAGCAAGCAGTTAAGACTGGTTCACAAGGATCACAATCAGAGAAACTAGTCTCCAACAGAAGACACGGGCATAGATAGCCCCACCCCCATTAGTTTTATTGTGATTGATTCGACTGGTGTGAAAAGAGAAGTTTTTATAAAATATGTATTTGGATTGGGGTACCTGGAGGATTAGGGTTGGGGGATTTATGCACATACAAATGTGACTTGCTTTCTTCATCAAACATAGAATTCTCAAAATACACGACTCTATTGAACACTTAAACGGGTTTTCCCTTGATTAGGAAAAGGAGCCATTAGAGGCTGGAGCACTTGTCAAAAGCTACACTGGTTTATTTGTTTCCAGGATAGAAAACTGAACGGTTGCTGTGATGGAAAACCTTGACTAATAACTGACTGTACTGAGAAGCACTTGGGATAGTCAAATGCACCTCTAGGGTTTCTGTGAGGCTGTTAACAGAGGAATAGCCAAGGAAAAGACAAACTTGAAATGTACCAGGCATCCCATAGTTTGAGAGTCCAGACAGAATAAAGGAGGAGAACTGAGAAAGCTTCCACTAACACAGGCAATCTTTCTTTCCTGTTCACTATAAGGAAGATTGTTCAAACACACTCTCCGCACACGATCAAATACCAAGACTCATACAGAAAGGCAGGCATGGCTGCACACCTGCCTGTCACTCAGTGCTGTCAGGACTGGAGACCCAAGGATTACTGGGTTTGCTGCTGCCAGGCTAGCTGCACACTCAATGAGAAACTGTTTCTAAGGAATAAGGCAAGAGAATGATAGAGCAGGGCACCCAGTGGCATTCTCCAGCCTCAGTGGGAATAAGAGGCACTCACACTTGAAAACATATGTATGTATATACCATACATATGAACCACCACAAACCCACACACCCACATCACCACCATCACCACCAGCAGCAGCACCAAACAACAACAATAATGACAACAATAAAATTGAAACACAAAAACAAAAGAAACTATGCATTTTAATTTGGAAAATAGGATGCGTGAGCTCATCTAAAGAATTGGCCAGACCCCACCCATTCTAAGGCTCAAGAATAAGAATGCTTCAACTCCTTGAAAGGTCTGAGGAGACAACTCCAGTGCCCTTGCTGCGCAGGACTTCCTAGGAAAGAAGTTTGGCTTTTATTCAGTCCTCTGGGCATTCTGAAGCTACTATAGCCACAGTACAAGAGACCCAGGCTGGTATCAGACCTTGATGCTCCCACATGAGGCTAGCTTTGCAGGCATACTAAATGCAAGAGTTCCAAAGTCAGGGAGGATTCTAACCAAATTTCAACCAGACCTGGGAAGTTAGACAAATATGTAGCAGGGTCAGAATCACTACAGGTAGCTCTTGAGGGGACAAATTATGTGAAGCAATGACGGAGAAGATCAAATGGGAACCCCGAGAGTATGCTATTCTAGGAACATGAAATGTCTACAGAAGAAAGCTTCCAGCCAATGGGTACAGCTAATTTCAAAACAAAACAAAAGCACAAAAACAAAATGGTGGTGACAGCAAGGAGCGAGGTTGTAGGGTCAAGGTTACTTTCGAGCTTACCTCACCATACAGATGCCCAAGATGACGGATATGGGGGCTACAGGACTTGATGCTTGCCATGCTGGGTTTCAGATTTGTTCGGGTCCTATCCCTATTTTCTGTGCTCTCATTTGTGCAACTGCATGCAGAAAGCAGTACATTTTTTAACTTCAGAGTTCGGTCACACAAAGAGTTTGCCTTTAGCCTCCGAGCCATTAAACTTGGACTTTTGAGCAATCTTAGAACTATTGACTTTGGAGACTTTTGTGGATAGAGTAACTGTGTTTCACATTATGAGGCAGCCGTGAGCTTTTGGGGAACAGGGACAGAATGTAATAATTTGATTATAAAATGTCTCCAGAGGCTCAAGTGCTGATTTCTTGGTTGTCAGCTACTAGACTTATTTTGAAAAGTGGAAATGTGAAGGAACAGAATGTAAAGAAAGAAGGAAAGTGTTCATTCTTAAAGGTGTTAAGTGGCTTTGATTGCCTATTCTTTTGCTTCCTGGCCATCATGAGGTAATTTCCTCAGCCATAAGCTTCTGGCATCACAGGACCAGGAGACAGCAGGCTCAAACTGTAATTTATAATAAATCTCCCCTTGTTCTCTATCTCCTTTTCTTTCAAGTGTTTGTCACAGCAACAAGAATTTGACTTATACAGTCATGAATTAGTAGAAATGACTATGTGGTAGGCTGGAGAGGTGGATGGGGGTGAGCACAGATGGTGGGGGGCAAGGATGGAGAGGAAAAACAATGAAAGAGAAGTCTTGGTAGAGAGAGCCACTATGGGGTTAGGGAGAAACCTGGTAGGGAAATTCCCACAAATCCACAAGGATGACCCCAGATAAGACTCCTAGCAATAGTGGACAGCATGGCCTTCCCCCGCAAACAGATCGGTGGATACCCTACCTCTCATCATAGAGCCTTCAGTCAGTAAGTGATGGAGCCAGATGGAGAGACCAACAATCAAGCACCAGGTTGAGCTCTGCAAACCCCATCAAAGAGAGGGCGAAGGGAATATACGCGCAAGGGAGGTAAGATCATGATGGAGAAATCTAGAGAAAGCTGAAACAAGCTTATGGAAACTCATGAACTCTAGATCGATAGATGTGGAGTCTCCCTGGGGTCAAACTAGGTCCTCCATATATGGGAGACAGTGGTGAAGCTTGGACTTTCTGTGGAGCCTCTGGCAATGGGACCAGGATCTGTCCCTGGTACATGAGTTAGCTTGTTAGAGCCCATTCCCTATGGTGGGATGCCATGTTCAGCCTTAATGCAGAGGGGGGGAGGGGCGTGGTCTTACCCCAACTTAATGTGCCACACTTTGTTGACTCCCCATGGGAGCCCTTACCCATTGGAAGGAGTGGATGGGGGGTGGGGTTGAAGAGGAGGCAAAGGGGGGCAGAAGAGAAAACTGTGGTTGGAATATAAAATAAAAACAAATGACCATGTGGCAATAAGTATAATTATAAGTGGTTATTTTAGTTCAAGAAAAAAAACAATACATGAACTTTGTAAGATGGAAAACACATTTAAAAATATATCAAATGTGCAAAGGTCATAGACTAGAGCAATAAGTGAATATTCTGTGATTTCTCAGGAATTGGCATTTGACAATTAGAAGTAGGGAAATACAGTATTTTCCATCCAGGAGAAATAATAATGAATTCAACATTGCTTCTACAAAGATTTACTAACACCTTAAGGGAGACCTTGAGGAGGGCACAGTATTATCTCATGAGAAAGAGAGAGAACTAACAAAGATGCAGCTCAAAGCTCAGGCTGAAAACATTTTCAGCACCAGAACTACACTGCCTTCCTGGAGTCCTGAATAAGGTGGCAGTCTCCAAGCATGCAGAGCCATGCTAAGTCACTTCCAACAACAACAACAAACCAATATCCCAAAAGGAACTTCAGAGAAAAGTCCCACCCAGGTCTTTACTGAAAGAAGACCAGAGGGAAGAGGGGCCAATGATGCTTGGATATTAAGAAAAAAAACTGCATTTTTATTCTTTGTTCATACTCAAAAGGAGACTGATAACCCATTCTCTAAAATAGTGCGTAGTATCAATGAAATGGAAGTGACGTTCCACTGGCACTGTTCTCTGCTGTGGTTATCACTCTCGCTGCCCTCTAACAAAGAAGAATGCCTCTAATGGGATGGCATCTTAGTTTGCTAAACTGCTACCATACCTAAGTGCTCTCTCTACTCAGTGGTTGAGGTTAGAGGAGACTGAACCCCCTGAGAGGGTGGTTGGAGGCAAATACTCATTTGCAGATTGAATAGATAGACAGAATGGGGTGCTACAAAGAAATTGTGACTGATATTGGAGAACCCTGCTATTAAGGTTGCAGTTCACCATGTCCAGATAGCTCTCTGAGAGAGGTACACTACGGAGGACTCCCTTTATAAGCAGGGCCTCCTCTTCTCCACTCACTCACCTTATTTGGAGATTGTCTCTAAGCTCCGATGCATGGCCTTATGTGAAGATGAGCCTGCACAGAGCACCCTGCAAAAGCTATATGACTCAGCACCTAAGTTCTCATCTTTCCTCTTGCCTGTATGACAATTAGGTGCTATGGCATGACCAATCAGCCCTTCTTGCCTATATCCCTAAGAACCCTTACGTACCTTACCCCTGGAACAATAAAATGAGCTGTCTCCCGGAAGCTGACTCCCAGAAGTTCTTTCCACCTTACTCACTGCTTCTGCTCCCTTAGCCCTTGTGGGCCGATAGCCAACGGGTAGCCAACGACCTCCAAGGAAAAGAAGACCCACAACTGTTTTAGAGAATATGAAAAGTCTTCAGTTTCTTCTACAAATCTTCAGTAAAATAGGGCTGGAGAGCTGGCCTAGTAGTAAGAGCATAACCTGCTCTTGTAGAAGATTTGACTTCAGTTCCCAGCACTCAAACCAGACAGCTCAGGATCATCCATAACTCTGTTTCCCAGGGATCTGATGCCCTCTTCTGACACTGATGGGAACCATGAACATACATGGTACATCAACTATATGCAAGCAAAATACTATATACATAAAATCAAATAAATGACTCTAAAAATATTTAGGAAAATAAATGCCTCTGGTATAAGTAACTGATAGACTAGAACACAGTGCTTATTTTGGAGCAACCATAATGCCAAGAAAGTAAGTGTCTACTGGACAACAAAAATAAAAGAGATGGTGTTTTAGATAATTCACACAGGATGCAAAAAAAGGATCCCTCTGACATGTATTTACATACATATTCATGTACATCCAAGTAAGTGTGTTAACATGTTCATGAACAACTGAAAAATTATATCATCCCATTTATGATTACTTTCTTTATAAGTCAAGGCATATCCTCTTGACTCTCAGATGGATTTTTCAGCCTTTTTCTATTTGATTTTTACAACCATCTCATAAAATAGGATAGGTATATTTTCATATTAGATAGGCACATTTCCATGGAATATGTTTATTTGCTCATAAGAAAACTACGGCTCTCAGGAACCGAGGGACTGCCTTGAGATTGTGTGGGCACTGAATTTGATTGGAATCCAAGAACTTATTACTCTAAATTCAAACTATTTTTCTTTATATTTGTGAATTTATGTTGATTATCAACTTGACAGGATCTAAAAACCAACCAGAAGACAAGCCCTAGGCATGTCTATAAGGGATGATCTCAACCAGGTTAGCCCGTTGGCATGCCTATAGGGAATTATCTAGATCAGGCTAGCCTCTGGGCATTCCTTTGAAGGATCATCTAGATCCTTCAATGGAGGTTGGAGACTCTATAACCATGAGGAGCACCTCATGGCTTGAGGTAATGGACTGAGTGAAAATAGAAGGTGGATCCGGAATGAGTGTGTGCATCTCCATTTGCTTCCTGACTCTGCGTGCAATATGATCAGCTACCTCAAGTTCTAGCCATTATCACTGCCCTGGCATGATGGACTGTGAGTCAAAACAAAGCCCTCCTTCCCCAAGCTGCCTTTTAAGCTTCCGAATGCTGCAAGTAAAGAGTAATGTGCTGTTTGATGGCAGCTGGAGTAAGAATCTTTGAGATAGAAAGGTGGGCTGGAGCTGACTCAGGAGTGAAGAGTACTGGCTGCTCTTCTAGAGGACCCTGGCTCAATTCCCAGCACCACATGGCAGCTTACAACTGTCTGTAACTCCAGTGTCAGGGAATTAGACAACCTCACACAGACATACATGCAGGCAAAACACCAATACATATAAAATTAAGCAAATTTTAAAAAAAGGATACTTGAGAGAAAGGGGAATAGCAGATTCCCAGATCATGAGATTTCAGAGGTTGGAAGGACCATATTGGGAACTAGACTAGAAACCATTCAGGTTATATGTTTAAAAAGAATATGACTGTATTTTGCTTTAGTAGAGAAACCTTAAGCAGAGATAAATTTAAAATGAAAGGCTAATGTGTTTTGGGTAAGAAATTTTAAGGTAGGATAGAATTCAGTTTGAGGCATGGTAATTATTCAGCATACTTAACCTCTGCTGACAGTGAGAAAGCCTTGTGGGGCTGGAGAGATGGCTTAGAATTCAGGAGTAGACTTTGCTATTGCAGACAACCTGACTTCAGCTCTTAGAGCCCACAGTAGGAAGCTTTAAATCGTAAGTCTAGCTCCAGGAGGATCTGACTTCTCTGGCCTCTGTGGAAACCTGAACTCATGTACATACACACCCACACACAAACCACCTACATACACATAATCAAAAGTAGAAAAAAATAAATCTCAAAAACTAAAGCTACAAGAGGGCAGAGAGGTGTTTTTTAAGTGTGAAGCTTGTCAGGAAGAACTCAAACTGGTTTAAAATTGAACCAAGGCATGCAATAAAACAAAGAAGCTGTAATGATGAAAAGAAACTAGCTTCCAAGCACTGGGGCAATAGCAGAGGTAACCTGAGGATGAGACCCACCAGTCAAAGGCTAGAACTTGTGAAAATGCAAATGCAATTGATAAGATCAGGACTAAACTCAGAAAGACTCTGAAGGGGCTCCCTGACCATAGAAAGTGTTCCCTTAGGGTCAGCACACAGAGGCTGATACAGCTAGGTTCCAGCCAAAGTCAGCAGCAGAACGCAGTAGCATCTTCTACATGGTAGTGGTTTGCCTGGCATGAAAGATGTAAGGATGAGGGAGCCAACAAGTCTTGTACCATTGTTCCAGATATCTATTGATTACAAAATGTATGGCAGGGTCAGACTCCCTTTAGAGGGGCCCGAAGAGAGCACTAGGTAAAGATGTAAAAGCAGAGCTTAAGTTGCCATGGACAATCAGAAACTGGAGGTGCCAGCACCATGGAATGTCTGCCAGGAGTAGAGGATGCCCAGCAGGGTGGCTACGTGTTTAAAGAGAGTAAACGGAGAAGAAAACAAGCATGGCTCTGCAAATGATATAGGAGCTTTGATTTCAGTCACATGCGTGCTCACACTGGCACAAAGACAGTCATATATGAGGGCATACTGATATGCACTCATGAACACAAGTCCTGGCTATCAACGTAAAGGTATGTCTCACAGAAACTTAAAAGTTTTAGATGCCTTGCATGAAGTAGTTAAATCATCATCAGTTTAGGTCAGGTGATTGAGTATTTTCTAAATGTCTATGCTGAGTCTTTTTTTTCCTCCTTCAAGAGGCCCGAAAAAAGCACAAAGGACTACCTACCTTTAACCCAGAAAACTGCAGTGCTGACTAAAGTATTGCTTTAAAAATTGCAACATTAGGAAAAATGTTAATTGATATTCAATACTGATAAGATATTAAAAGGAAGCCTAACTGAGAGGGATTCAAAATAGGCTGTTGATTTAACTTTAAAAAAAAAAAAAGCCTGAAGTTGTCCAGAACACATCCACACAGTTTTACTTTACATCTTGGTTCAAAAACAATCAAGGGTGACAAAATGACCACTACAGCTAAGCAATTAGAACAGATTTTAGGGTTTACAAACAGTGTAATATATAAAATCTTCCAATTCTATTCATTGATAGTTTTAAATGACTTTAGAGAATTTGTAAAATTGATGAACACATGTTTGGTGGTTTGAACAGATATGGTCCCCACAGACTCAGGTCTTTGAATGCCTGGCCCACAGGAAGTGGCACTATTAGGAGCTATGGCCTTGTTGAGTAGGTGGAGCCATGTTGGAGGAAGTATGTCACTAGAGTCAGGCTCTGAGGTCTCATACAAGCTCAAGCAAGGCCCAGTGTGTCAGTTCACTTCTGCTCCCTGGAGATCAAGATGTAGAACTCTCAGCTCTTTCTCCAGAACTACATCTGCTTGCATGCCACCCGTGAAAATGAACTAAATTTATGAACTGTAAGTTAGTAGCAATTAAAATTTTTCCTGTATAAGAGTTGCCATGTCATGATGTCTCTTTACAGCAATAAAAACAAACCCTAACTAAGACACATGTTTGACCTGAAAGGTGATATTATTTTATTATTATTACCTGAAGTTCTTCTGAAAGTATTTAGGAGAAAAAGAAGAAAATATTTGGATCAGAAATCTATATAATCAGATGTTTTTTGATAACAGTTGGTGTTTAAATTTAGATGGTGGACTGGAACCAAAGCATTGTCTTTGTTGGGCGTGATTATTCTGTGAACTTACAGCTTCACCTTCTATGAGGCTGATATATATATATATATATATATATATATATATATATATATATAATCAGTTTATGATGATATGTCCACTAAAGAAGTCAGGGGCTAGAATTGCCCTTTAGGACCCTGCTGAGTTAGCATTAAGCGATAGAGTTAAAGATCAAGCTTATATTTGATCTTTTCTAGTTTATTCTAAGTGGTAAGAACATCTTCACTATTATATATATTCCCTGCAATAGCAGTGATTACTATAATTTGTTAGGACTGAAAATTCTGGGCCCTCTGCCAGCAGTCACTAAGTCAGAACTCTGGGAACAGGGCTCAGAGATGCTCCCTAGAGTACATACTCACATTTGAGGACCGCTTCACTAAATTGCAGTCAAAGGTTGTTTTTCCCCTTTGCCAGAATCAGAGTGTCACTATTACCGAAGCAGCATAAACAGGCAAGTGCTCTATTTAAAGAGAGACTTTGAAGTCTAAGTATTATTTGATTTTTGTGCCTTTCTAAAGCATCTTTGAACTTACATTAGCAAAATTACTAGAAGACAATCAGGATTTTGGTGACTCAAAAATTAATCAAATAAAAATTTTAAAAAATTAACATCCTAATTTTAAAATAATATGAGGGGATAAAACTAACCAGAAATACTTAAAAAAAAATAAAACCTGAGGTGTTAGCTTTAGATTTTAACTCTAGTCTTAAAGGACAAGCTTTCAGTGACAGAGCCAGTTCCATTGACATATTCTAAGGAAACACGCACCAGGTCATTAAATTCACGGTTGATGAGAGCAGCTAATAATAATTCAGAGAGAAACTTGTAGGATTGTTCAGAGGTAGTACACAGTTTTATGCATGTGACCCTACCTTAATTCCAGGACACACACATACACATGTTTCTGTGAAATGATACAAATATGGTATAAGAGGATAATTCAAACTCAGATACATGAATACAAACACATAACATTCACTCAAGGCAAAATTTTGGGTACAAATAGTTTTAAGTCTGTAATTAAATTTAGACCTCATTTCATTCTCAAAACTTCCAAAAGTCTAATCAAGGACTTTCTGAAACTTGGGATCAAGGTTTAATATTAATCTTAATACCTCAGAGTCAATCACTTTTTATTTGTTTGTTTTTAAAACAAGGTTTCTCTATAGCTTTGATGTCTGTCCTAGAACTAGCTCTTGTAGACCGGGCTAGCCTCAAACTTACAGAGATCCTCCTGCCTCTGCCTCATGACTGCTGGGATTAAAGGCGTGTGCCACCACCACCTGGCTGAGACAATCCCTTTTTAAGTGTAAACTATAACTTTGTTCTGATTATATTTGCTAACACTGCTTACATCTAGGAACTATTAATCCCAGAATTTGAAGCTACCTCACTAAATCTCTTAAATGGTTTCATCAGATTCTCCGTAATTTATCAGATACTACCACATCAACTCAAATTCTAACTTTTTAATTTCTCTTTCATTTTCATGTTTTGTTGCAATCTCTTGATTTTTGCATCTTTCCTGTACTTTTGAAAACATATTAAGGAAATCACATTATCTACGTGTATACATGTATAAATCTAGCATCCAGGGCTCTGAAGCCAGAGGATCAATTATCTGAGGCCACCTTGGCTATACAATAAGTATATTAAAAGAAGAGTGATCTTATCTTTCTTTCTTATAAGACAAATGGAAAACTCATTAAACCTACACCAAAAAGTTTGAAAATGAATGTGTAAAATTATTTCTAATAATCTGCGAATATATAACAAACCTTCTAGCCTATGAAATTTACTGCAGTTATAATCGAACCCAAGCTACAGAAGGAAAATATAACAGAATAAAGGAGCTACTTCTGCGGATGGCAAACACAACTGTAACTATTACACCAAATGTAGTTGCACTCCATGTTGTGGAAGCTGAGCTCATAAACATGAGCATATGAGAAAATCCCGCTCTCTGCAGAACTGCTAATTCTGTGTGTATTGTGTTTCTCCCCCAAATCAGGAAGAAGTATTAAGCTTTATGGGTCTAACATTGACTTAAATCTTATAAAAAAAACAGTGTGATTTAATATATCACCAATGTATTTCACACTATAGCTATATACCAAATTTTTATGAATGAAATATTAAGTTAGTATTCAACTAGTAGATTTGAAGTTTGATTTGTAAACTGAAGGAATATCAAGACAAAACAATACAACCAGCCACAAGAGACACAACTTACTTTACTATTTACCAGTGCTAATAACCTTTTTGATTTAGTTTATACAATATAAAATGTAGCTATTTCTGGAATATTGCAATAGACTTATTTTGTCTGAAATGCGAGGTTGTCATTTCATTTGTCTTAACTTCTGGTTTATCCAGATCTCTGGGAGTGTAATGGCCTAAGCCCTAAGTGTAGAAGTACTGCCTCATGTGCTGGAGGGGGAGCTGCTGGGTGGAACGCAGAAGCATGGATGGAGACCACACGCCTGTCAAAGTCCCCTTTAATTAAAAACTAAAACGAGGTCCCAGAGCCTTCAGTCATTTTATGATTTTGTGCTGGAAGCAGAAGATTCCTGGTATTCCATCTGAAAATTTCACTTAAAAGCTCAGTTTGGTCTTAGCAAAATAGAAATGCTAAGATCACGTATGCTTCTGCTCATATAAGTACTGCTTTCTTAAACACGCTAGCTGGGATGTTATATCATTTTAATACAGTAAGAAATCTGACTTATATAAAATTATACATATTCCCAACTTTAAAATTATTTTCTCCCCAGCTTACCATTACAGAAGACAAATCATTGTTTTATGTAACTATAAAGCTATAGCTCAAAGACCAATAGTAAGATAGACAAATCAGCTATTTTCAACCTAATTATTTTTATAAATGTAAGAAAGCCATCGATACACACGGTATGAAAAACGTTCTCTATGTCATCGTTAGAGGTAAAAAAATTAAAAATTATTTTGTTTCCATTTGTGTGAAAAAATAAACTCTTCTGCTTGTATATTTATGGGAGATTTCTAGAATGAAGCCTAAAGACTTAGAAGTAGTGACTGCTTCTGAGAAGACAAAAAGGCCAGGGAGAGAGGCAGACATAGCATGCTTGTTATTTGACCTATTCAATGTACAATTTAAGAATGGTTGAGTAATTCATATAAAAATTAACAAAATTTGAAATAAAACAAATGGCCATCACTACAACATCCACAAAGGACTAAGAAGGCAAGTGGTTTTCTGCGCAGTTCAAAATACTTACTCGTTTAGAAAAAGCATACGTTACATGGACTCATGAACACTTAAAGCACAGGAAAAAGAAATAAGAACACCTAAAATTCTAAAATGAATCAGATTTCTCTACATTATATAAAGTAAGCTAAGTTTTATTTACATCAAATAGTTAAGGTATATTTTACATTAATTAGAAGAGATATTATAATCAACATATTTTATTTACCTTTTTTTGGCAGAATCTAATTTTACTAAAAGCTTTTAAATGTATGTCATTATTATTACATATAGGTCCTAAAATTAATTTTATAGCACAGCCTCAAAATGCCTAATGCAATGTTATTTATTTATTTATGAAGATAAAAAATAACCAAATAAAAAATACAAATAATATTTTGCTTAACAGAGGACTGAGTAAAGGTTCTTAAATCATATTGCCATTTACTGTCAAGGAAAGTATAAGATATAATATGCTGTTGTGAGCACAAAAATATCACTGCAGTCACAAGTTTTTGCTTTGTATATGGAAATTGTTTCATTTTTAAAGTTATTAAATTCTATAAATGAGGATGCTATCAAAATAAGCAAACAAACAAGCCAAGAATTTCCAATAAAATGAATGAAATAGAGTGAGACAGTCAGAGGAAAGGAGTGTGAGGAGTCCAGACTCATGACAGTAACCAACTCCCACACCTTACGGTCTGTGACACAGCAACAACAGATCCCTAATTTCAGTTGAATTGAATCTAAAACACTTATTTACATCACTACTTAGCTAAACTCATATCTAATGGTGATCCAACAAAACTGTCAATATTTCTTAAAATTCTTAGTATCAGCATAAAATATCTTATATATGTATTTTTATAATATATGTACATAAAGATATACACATATATAATTTATAAATATATAGGTTCTTTATGTTCTTTTTGGGTTGTTTTGTTTTGTTTGTTTTTAGTGACAGGGTTTCTCTGTAGCTTTGGAGCCTGTCCTGGAACTAGTTCTTGTAGACCAGGCTAACCTCGAACTTCCAGAGATCTGCCTGCCTTTGCCTCCTGAGTGCTGGGATTAAAGGCATGTGGCACCACCACCCGGCAAGATATGGGTTCTTAATGACCACATGATATAATAGGTAAAACGAACAGTAGTGTTGTCATCAAATAGGAATACTAATAGTTTGCCACATAATAAATTCATAATATAAAATTTATTACCTTTATAGCTTTTTCATCTAAAGTTATAAAGTTAAAGCAAATAACACTTGAAATAAAAATTCTGCAGATAATCCAGATGACTGTAGTAGAGCAAAGATGATTCTGATAAGATGTTTTAGGCTAGGCATCAAAGTATTCCAGGAAATGATCTTTGATTTTTCTCCACTGGGGTTTTTATGTAAAATCACAAACCTCTTCCATAGCATGCAATAAGAGGCTGTTTGCACATTAAGCTTCTGAGGACACAGTCTTCTTCCTAACAATTCTGAGTGCAAATATTTCTGTACAGACACAAGTGAATTGCGTAAGGGCACATCTGAGGACGGAGGTAGGATACTCCCAGCCTGCAAGTGAGTTATGGTGCTCAGCTGTGTTCCCAGGGACCTTAATCAGTTTCCTATCAACTGAATGAGGTGAGCTGGTGGCACCACAGCACTTCAAGCTCTGCTCGTCAGCAATGCCAGGCTGACTACGGCTGGCTCTTGTTTTTCATAAATGTTCATCAGATACCAGATGTCTCTTATTTAAGATACAATCTACCAGAACACTTGTGTACTTTCTTTTAGCAAAAGAAGTGAGGTGTGTGTGGGCGTGTATTATGTGTGCATGTCCACATATGGAGGTAAGAGGGTAACTTCTGAGAGTCTGTTTTCTCTTTCTCCATGTGAGTCTTGGGGAATGCATGCAGGTTATCAGGCTTGGTGGATGTACCTTTACCTGCTGAGCTATCTTGCATGCCAGAATGCTTATATTGTCTCTAGATTATTTATAAAACCTAACACAACATAAACATGCTTGAAAATAGTTAATATACTACATCTTTTGGGGAAGAATGACAAGCAAAAAGTATGTACACGTATTGTAATTTTATCCCAAGCGTTTGCTGTGAGGTTGGTTGAATCCACAGAAGAGAGATCTGCAGATGTAGAGAGGTGTCTCTCTTTTCTGCACTCAGGCATTTTGGCTAAGACACCACCAATTTCTATAGTCGATTATATTAGCTATGCTACATGTTACAGGCACAACAAGACCAGTCAGAGAAACTGAACTTAAATGGCATATAGCATATGGCCTAGTGTGGAAAGGCATGCTGCCAGACACTGTACTCACAGACATGCCTACGGTTCTACGGGAACTGAAAAAGACACATGGCAGCAAGAAGCACCTACTAGAAGCATGCCAATTTCCAGTCATCAAAACAATGAAGAAATGTATTGATTTTCAAAATTTGGCAAGAGAAGAATAGTATGAAAAGTTTCAGGGGTAAATAACACTTAATTTCGCTAATTTGCTATAATAAATAAAACTGAAAAGTGATAAAAGAAATCACACACTGTGATTTGAACTAATATGTTCAGCATTATTGAGGTGAGATGTAAATTAAATATATAGCTTATTAATGCATTTCAAGAAACCAAGTAAGCACTGACAGATGGATACAGATAGGTTTAGATAACTCATAACTATCTTATGCTTTCAGTGAGGGCCTGCATACACAAAATTTCTCGGTAAACTTTTAATGTTTTCGGTTAAAAAGGAACTATTGATGTAAAAAGAAAGCAACCCTAACTGGAAACACATCAGACTCATAACTCCCCAGAAATGGATATTGACTGCAAATTTATACCTAGATTTATTTATACCTATAATAAATCGCCAATTTAAAAATAGTTCCAACCATTCTTACTTGCTATAACTCAGTTATCTATGGGTTCATTTTATAAACTGAAATAATAATAAATGATTGCAAAGTTGTATAGTGGAAGAACTAGGAGTAATGTCATCTTGCATATTCTGGATACAAAAACAAAGGCATCCACTGGTTAAAAAATTATAAAATTAATCCTTTTAATGCCTTTAAATATGTATTTAAATGACATGAAATATAATGTTTAGTTAATTTAGCAACAGAACTTGCAAATTAAGTAAACATTAATCAAGTTGTTATTGGGGATATTTGGTTAGTTTGAATTGTGAAGACAAATGGGAATGGCCACAGAGATGAAGTAGGAAAGGATAAGGTCAGAAGGAAGGCATGTCAGCATGAGAGAGTAGATGAAGTGAAAATGAGACAGCTCACAGAGCCTTGAGAAATCATTGCCTACAACTGGAAATGACATTTGACGTGTATCGCAATAGGCATCTATAAACTATGGGTACCATTTTCCTTTTGTGATAAATATAAACTTACTGTTTTTCTTGTGCTATTTCATAATTTTTTGTAATTGTCATTATTTTAAATAAAAAAATTACTTAGTATAGCACTTTGTTTTACTGATAGAGCAACAAGGCTAGAGAGGATATGGCTGATTAGTGGTAACTTCTTTATTTTGTAGTCTGTATAAACATGTGTATGATTGAAAAATTTAGAAGTATAAGATTTTTGTATTAAAAGCAAGAGACAATACATATAAAAAAGCACTTCAAAAGTATGTACAAAAATGCAAAAAAAAAATCTACTCAGAATAGCTATTCTGGTATTAAAAATACACTGAAGTCAATAAAAATAGAGGGTTCTAAAATGTGTTGAGGGATAGATCAATAATAATGATGAAAGAGTGAACAAATCAGTACAACAAATACACAAGAGTAACACAAAGTACATAGAACAGCCTGAAGAAAACACAGAAGGTGAAAACTAGAGGCCTCATACTGCTATTGTTTTCCACCCAATTCACTACTTCCTCATTTCACTTCAAGAACAAAATACATGGTAACAAAATGAGAAAAGTGTGTATACACTTAATTCAAAACCCTATCACTACACTCCCTACTTCTTTGTAGGGTTAGGGGTAGAACTCAGGACTCTGAACACACAGAGCACTGTCACGATGCTACTGAAGTACAACCCTAGCCCACAACCACTATTTCATATGAATCAAGTAAGAAGTCAATTCCATTGCTATTTTGTCTTAGGTGATCATTCTCCCTTTTATACATACGTGACCTTACAGCTTGATGATATCAAATGGTATATAACTTCCTACATTCCTGAAACCACTTCAGCAAATTAATACTCTCATACTGGCAAGCCATCCTTCTCTGTAAAAATGCATATTTAAATTTAAATGTTTGAGAAGTGCTATATGAAGATGTGTCTTCATTCATCATTTGGTCACAGCACCGACCTAAGTGTCTTACATATGAATCACTTGCCACCAGGGCTTCCCAGAGCTTTCTTTGGTAGATGCAATGTGACTCTGGCAAATGAAATACAGCACAGGGTAACACATCTCCTGACAGGGCCACACAACATAGCACAGTCTGGCTTCAAACTCACAATCCTCCCCCCGCCTCTCATGAACCAAGAAAACAGGCATGTATCCACATAATTTTTTTAAAAAAATTAAATACTAGTATCACTATAAATTTGATAAAACAAGTACATGTGACTTTCTATTGTAAAAGCAAACCAGTTTTTTTAAATGTATAAACAAACTATAGTATAGCTTCTATAATTCAGTCTGGCCTTGAATTCACAACACTCCTTCTGCCTCAATCTCTGTGTACTAAGATTCCAGGCATGAGCCCAAAAATATAGCAAAGTCAGTGTTTACATTAGGAAAATTCATTTCTCTAGATGTAGCTTTCTATTACTGATAAAGACTTTCTAATTACTGAATTAGAGCATATATGCCAGTAACATTCTTCATAATGCTACCTGTTACATCCTGTAAAGTGGCAGGATATGAAAACTGCATAATACAATTTGCCCTACTCAAGTCTGTGTGGTTTGCTTCCCTCCATAGAGGAAAACAGTACAGTACAAGCCACAGAAGCTAACGGAAATAAAATGAGAAACACTTACTGTCGCTGGGGAGGCCCGAGTTGTGTGTGTCACTGAGTGACCAGAATTCTCCATTGAATTGCCAATCAGATAGGTTCCTCCGGAGCTGCTGATGAGCTGGCCTCCTGTGACGCCCATCTGAATACCACCAGTACCCACCATACTGTGGGAGGACACCACGGTTGTCACCTGTGCTGAACTTCCTTGAGTATCAAAGTAATTTCCTCCAGTGTTTTGGCTGTACATCTGTGTTTCTGTATAGGGATAAGTTGTTGTTCGGCTTTAGAAGAAAAAGAAAAACAAAGAAATTTACTAGCTTGTTTATATCAAGATTGCTCCTCTCCTCTCCTCTCCTCTCCTCTCCTCTCCTCTCCTCTCCTCTCCTCTCCTCTCCTCTCCTCTCCTCCTCCTCCTCCTCCTCCTCCTCCTCCTCCTCTTCTTCTTCTTCTTCCTCTCTCTCTCTCTCTCTCTCTCTCTCTCTCTCTCTCTATCTCTTGTTTTTCGAGACAGGGTTTCTCTGTTTAACAGCTCTAGCTGTCCTGGAACTAACTCCTGTAGATCAGGCTGGCCTTGAACTCACAGAGATCCACCTGCCTCTGTCACCCAAGTGCTGGGATTAAAGGCATGCCCAAAAAGATTGTTTTAATAAAAATATTTTTAAAAACACATTATTAATGTCGCGCCTGTGAAACCAGGTACCTTCTGTATTCTTCTATGAAATACTATTCCCACCAATAGATGGATTGAGTTCCTCTCCCAGAACCTTAACTTGTTTCTGTACTGGCGTATATCTACCCTGCACAGGATCTCATCTCCAACCCATCAACAGGTCAGCACGCTGCAAGAAATCTGTTCACAAATTCTTCCCTTGCATACAATCTCATGTATGAGCGACTATTGGGAAGGCTGAGATCGGCCACGATTGGGACCCTGACCAGTCAGTCTCTCAGGCCACTTCCCATCCATGGAAAACTAGTGACTACCCTTTATGTATGAAGAAGTTTCTGTGGGTTCCTTCCGTAACACCAAAGAGGTCTTGAGCGAAGATACTACTCGTGTCTTTGCAGGAGTTCTCCCCTTCGTTAATGACTGTGCCAGCTCTTCATGTCCTCACTTTCCACCTCCCCGAAAGTCTGGTCAGGCTTCTGCCCTTAGCCTTTCAGTGAAGTGGCTTTAATAAGGCCATTTGTGATCAAATGCAAATACCAGGCTAAAAGGCTCCTCCAGCCCGTGTCTCTTTTTGACCTCTTTGCAGAATGATGCTGCTGACCACTCCATGTTGCCCTTTTCTTCTCTGTCTGTTCTGATTAAGTTTATCCGATTTGTCATTTTCAGTTGATGACATCTTACATTATAGGATGCCTTCAAGCTTTTTTTATTTTTTACTTTTGTGTAAAAGCTCACAAGAAGTTATAAGTCTACAGAAATATAAAAGCGTACAGTGACAAACACTTCACTTGCTTATGTCTTTAAAATTTCAAACGATAAACTAACATGTCCAGGGCTTGCTGTTCTCTAACTCCACCCCCACATGTGGCCAAGCCTGGCACCTGGGTATCATCTAGCCTGGTGCTTTATTTTCTGTGGTATTTCATTTCCACTCTTTACATTCACTGTTATCCCTCAACCCCCTTTGCTAATCACCATGTTTCTGGCATGTTTGATATGCCAAGGTTGTTGTGGTTTCTGCTTTTCTTGTTACTTAGACCACAGGCATTCACCATGTACTGCATGATACATGTATGTTCAGGGTAATCTATCACAGAGCTGGGATACTATTCTTTTTATTTTCTAGCTCTAATTTAAGAATTTTAACGTCTGAAATTCTAATAGCCAACACTTATTTCTAAATACCTACACAACTCATTGAACCTGGAGATATTGTGCTGGTGCCAATATGAAGCCTGGATCTCTCTATTCTATCTTTGGTGTGGTAAGGCACTCTGAAGACTACTAAAGGAGAAATGTAAACACCTGTCCAGTCACAAACCCTGTCTCCTACAATTGCTCCTACATGCCACACATGCTAGGGCAATGGAGGCATAAAACTTGTCAGAGTAGCCAACCAATGCCTTGTTTTATGTAAGGCCCACTTCATAAGACTGAACTTGACAGTGCTCGGTGAACAAGAACCAGAGGCTAGATAACCCAGAGACCTAGAGTAAATGCAAACACTATGGATCTTTTTTAAAAAAAGTATCAATAAAATGACTCTGTTATACTCATAAATGACTCTGCTATACTCATAAATCAGTCTTTCATCATCATTAGAGAGGCTTCCTCCTGTAGCAGATGGGAATAGATGCAGAGATCCATAGCCAGAAATTAGGCAGAGAGAGAGAGAAAGAGAGAGAGAGAGAGAGAGAGAGAGAGAGAGTCTTTGTAACATGCAGCTCTAAATAGGATGTCTCCATCAAATCTCTCACCTCAGAGCTCAGGAAATCCCACTGAAGAGGAGGGGAAAGAGTAGAGCCAGAGGGCATGGAGGACAGCAGCAGAACAAGGCCCTCTAAATCAACTGAGCAAGGCTCATATGAACTCACAGAGGCTGAAACAGTAAGCTCAGGGCCACTGTGGATCTACATCAGGTCCTTTGTATATATATTATATCTTTCAGCTTAGTATTTTATATGGGACTCCTGAATGTGTGAACAAGTGGGTCTCTGATTCTTGTACCTGCTCTTAGGGATCTTTTCCTTCTGTTGAGTTGCCTTGTTCAGCCATGATGTGATGACTTTTGCTTTATCTTAATATATTTTATTTTGCCATGTTTGTTATCTCTGACAAGTCTGTTCTTTTCTTAAGGGAGACAGAAAGGGAGTAGATCCAGAGGGGAGGGGAAGTGGTAAGGAACTGGAAGGAGTAGAGGAAGGGGATCCTGTAATTAGCATACATTCTATAAGAGAATAATCTACTTTCAATAAAAGGAAAATAAAGAGAAAAGGAATGGTATGTTACATGGGCAGCCTCAGAGGTTCTTATTCTTCTGTACCCTTCACCTGGCCAGAGGACCGCACTTCCACCTCCAGTTTTTGAAATTAAAGCTAATGCTACCTGGGCAGCCTCAGAGGTTCTTATTCTTCTGTACCCTTCACCTGGCCAGAGGACCGCACTTCCACCTCCAGTTTTTGAAATTAAAGCTAATGCTTCTCTTATATTGATCCAAGCCAGTTAAGTCTAAGAATTGTCTTCTAAATAAAATGTGAAACTCTCCAATTCTCGTTTCCGTTCTCATAATCTTTAATTCACAATGTTATTTATTATAGTTGCACTCTGATGGGTTTTCTTTCTTCAAACCTGGCTCTCTTCCAATTTGCCTTCAATTTTGCTGCTATGGGAATTTTTCTAAGATACAAATGTGGAAAGAAAATTTTGCTTAAAAAAAAATCTTGTTCTCAGTAGTCCTCATTGTCCGCTATGTTCAGCAAGTCCGGTTTTATCCCAGGCTTTTTCAGACCCAGGCCGGCTGGTTTTGGTGAGTTCCCGATAGAACATCCCCATTGTCTCAGTGTGTGGGTGCACCCCTCACGGTCCTGAGTTCCTTGCTCGTGCTCTCTCTCCTGACGAGGGAGGGGGACTTGATTGGAGGAGGGGGAGGGAAATGGGAGGCGGCGGCGGTGAAGAGACAGAAATCTTTAATAAATAAATAAATTTAAAAAAATCTTGTTCTGATTCTTGCTTTCAAAATTCTCCTTTTCCTTCAAAAATGCTCAAAACCTTATAGGAAGAACCAGGGCTGGTTTGTACATAATCTCAGGACTTGGGTATGGTTACATTCTTAAAAGCTTTCTTCAGTAATAACATATTGGACATTTTGTACATCAGTTTTCTCTAGGAGATACCACTTTCTCTACCCTTCTTGCTTTACTTGGAAAGCTTTCTTATTCCCCCGTCTCTCTTCCTTTGTCCTAACCTTTAGCAGTTCATCTTAAGCTCTCCATCTCAGATTGATTTCATGTGTCTGTCCTTACCATAGGCACTCCTCACAGGCCTTTCAGCAGTTCTATCAAGGTAGACATTATTACTAGAGCTTAAGAGAAACATATCAAGGGACCGGAATCATTCCATCTTCCAGATGTGCCTTCTTCATGCAATTCTCAATAGACATCAGTAATACACATGCACTGCAAACATTTGGAATCCACATAACCCCCAGGCAGGGGTAAAAACAGGAAGTGGAAAGCAAGTCACTTCAGTTTTCACATTTTCTTCTAGTTGGAAAGGATTCATGAGCTAGAAAATAAGTGCAGAGCAAGAGAAGGGGGCAGGCACTGGAGATCAAGCTAAAGCCACGGAGCATCATACTTGGAACTGTACAGTTGGCTTAGCTGTTTCATAGACGCACCGTGGCTAAGACTGTAAGAGGGGACACAATTAGGAAAGGCAGGATGTGCATTGTCTGAACTTGATTTTGACAAAAAACTCATATATTTAAATGGAAAATGGAGGAGACTTTCAAATGCTGGGTTGATACGAGAAGTAGGCCATGATAGCCTTGCATGGCTTTTAATCTTTGGGAAGCAAGCATTACTTTGATGGTATCCCTGGAGCCCTAGCCAAACCAAGTCATACACAAGTAACGCTTAAGCTACTGAATCAATATCAAGAATGTATAATTACTACTACTACTACTACTACTACTAGTAGTAGTAGTAGTAGTAGTAGTAGTAGTAGTAGTAGTAGAAGCAGCAGCAGCATCAGTATTTCGTCTGTATAGTTATGGTATTCATGAGACCATGCATGTCTCACAATGTAGTCCACGATAGGCCGGACTCAGGAACCTCCTATATCAGTCTCCCATCTGCCAGACAGGCTTGTGCTACCACAACCAGCTTTGAAGAATGTATTTTTTTTTAAAAACAAAAACAAAAACAAAAGACACCACCAAGAGAAAAGCAAAGAGTTCTTGTCACTATAAACACTGAATGCATCCTTCATTTCTTGTTTCAGTACTATTTCCCCAGAAATCTCCTGAACATTCTGGAAATAGCAAACTTTCTAGGCAGTTTTATGCATATTTGAAAAGATGCTCTGTGTTCATTTTGCTTCACACAAACTGCCAAAGGCTAAGAGTCATGAAATTATTTATCATATTATTTTTACAGCCAAAACAAAACCTTGCTATTATTCTCCATACGGACGAGTAACGGATGTGGATGTGGGAATATGTACATATTTGCTGGCAGAAGCTTCTTCAGAGCTGAACTTACAGTTCTATATACATCCCAGGACTCTAACCCATTTAATTCAGCTAGTTAATGCTATCTGCATCCATCATGCCTTAGTGTGCATGCCATGGCTAGTATAACCATGACTATTCATTTCTTTTTTCATTAGAAAGACTGAGATAATCGAGCTAAATTTTAACCATAACCCTGAATACCCTCTCCTTACTTATTCATTAAGATGACTGAGCCAATGGAGCTCAACTCTAACCACTTAGTGTCCTACTTTGAGCATCTAGTGCCTCATGTATAAGGCCATACACACAATCTCTCTCATTACGTGTTTTGCATTTTATCAAGGTGTTTGGATATCACATCAACAATAAGCTTGACATTATAAAATCCAACAAGGTTATGGAAGGAATAAATTAAAGAAATAAAATAGTTTGTAAATTTTACACCATAAATCACATTATAAATATATAGTAACATGAGAATGTATTCCATTACAGTATCTAATGCTGTAGACTCAGTAAAGGTAGGCTTTCCTGCACATTCTAATTCTACCTAAAGGATGCATTCATTTTCCTTAAATATTTATAAAATACATCATATAAATATAAAGAATTAGACTACTTTAATAAAAACCATAAAGACATTCATGGGAATAATAATGAACTATTTAATAATTAGCTATTAAAATTACAAGTTTCTTTTCTTTCTCCAAGAACTATGCAAATACTTCATATAAAATATTTAAAAAAAAAAACAAAACAGAAAGCCTAGCAGTGGTGGCGCATGCCTTTAATCCTAGTACTTGGGAGCCTGAGGTTAGGTGGATCTCTGTGAGTTCAAGGTCAGCCTGATCTACAGAGCAAGTTCCAGGACAGACTCCAAAGCTACAGAGAAATACTGTCTCAAAAAAGAAAGGAAGGAAGGAAGGAAGGAAGGAAGGAAGGAAGGAAGGAAGGAAAGAAACCAGCTCCCCCCCCCCCACACACACACACCAGAAACTGGCATTCTCCTCCTCTAAACTCCAAATAAGGCACAATCAAAAGGCTGCATTTCACTGAACAGCACTGCATGCTGGAGGTAAGACAGAGTGGATTCTACCTATCTGAGCTGCAGTTTATTTGTCTGTAAAAGGAATGGGGATAAATGTTATCTATCTTACCACCTTTGACATTTTAGGACGCTACATTTGAATGTCCTTCATCTTTGAAGAGACAGGAATTTTTTATGTAGCTAACATTAGAAACCTTTCTTTAGAAAGAAACATCCAAGCTCCTTTCCCAGACGGTCAATTTTCTCTCCAAGGTCTCCTATGGAACCAGCTATGCTGGGTGAGCTCTAAGTGGGAAGTGGATTGACACCCACTCCTGTGCATCAGCTGAAGGCCACTGAAGACAGCATCCTCACTCCTTAGTCATGGTGAGTCTACAGAATCATTTTTTCTAAAGAAAGAGGATTTTAAAGATAATAAGAAAACATAATTCCACTTGCAAATTCTGAAACTTAGCTGTGTCACTTGAGGGGGAAAAGAATAACCTGAAGTGGTTTCTTATTAATCATCTGAAGTATATGGGAGAGGGAAGTGGAGGCCTTCAGAAAATGTACTAACCACAGGATTTTCAAGAGGTAACTTTAGAAAATTGAGTCCCAATTCTGTTCACATGCTTATGGATTTTGAATAAATTACAAATGTCAAAAGTGTCACCTCCCAAAGTGTAGTGTGTAAAAGTTTTAGAAATACTTAGTTTCTTTCCTAAATTCTGACTTTCTTTTGTCCTAAATACAGGACTTAAAAAAAAACTTTTTAAAACCTCGAAAGCTCTATTAGGAACTGGGATCCTCTCCATCTATGTAACCACAGTATGCTTTTAAGGGACTCACATTTTGTGAAACATAGTTTGGGAAATTTCACACTTGAGATGATGATAAATGTACCCTCAAACAAAAAGAGCTGAGAAGGCGTGAATCCACATACTGCACAGATATGAACACACAGACACCTCTGCGTCCTAAAAGCTGATCACCTCTAAACAACAGATGTTCCACTCAACAGCTTACACAGAAAATCCCTTGTAAAACAGACGCCTTAACTTTGACACAACATAGGTTATATCATTCTTTTTTCTCTGATGGATAGAGTGTAGGAATGAGCTGGAGGGGTAAAGGTCAGGAGGTGTGATGAAGAAAAATAACTGTATTTTTAAAAACCTGATTATGAAAACCAAGAGATTGTGGATGCAACGGACTCTCCTTTGGTATGTGATATTCCTCAGTTAGTTCAATTATGGTAGCACAGATGATTAGAAAATGAAATTGTACAAACAGAGATAACTAGGACCTAAATTTTGCAGAAACGTCTTTGGGAGAACCACTGCAAGGAAATAAACAAATTATGCAAGTTAGGTACCTAAAGAACAAGGATAAAACGAGCAGGAGAGGAATGAACTCTGTTACCTTTTCCCTTGAGTAAAAAGTGATTCTGTGCCAACACCCAGCACTACAAAGTAGTCTCAATTGTTCAACTGAATTACAGGCCTACTTACTAACCCACACCGCTAAGCCTGTTATGCTAGCAGTAATTGTCAATATTCGCAGCGAGAACCAGGTAAACACTTTAGTTTCAGAAATGATGATGATTACACATTCTCATGAGTGATTACTTGCATCTGTGAGTGCTGTCATCACCTCTTGAGTGAGACCCCGTGCTTATGTCTACACGACACGGGAATGCTGGTAACACGGGCATAGAGAACCAGAAGTACTGAGCATGTGCGGGTTGTAGGGTCATGTACTGGGTGCTTGAAAGTTCATGACAATGATCAGAGTCCCTCTCCCCTAGGACGATCATTAGCAAAATGTGGCTATTATCGCAGAGAAGTGGGACTCTAGGGTCTAAGTCAGAGATCAAATACTAGTTGCCTATTAATTCTGTGTGACACAACAGAAGGATAGAGATCTCCCTCTCTAACACATATGGAAATCTTCTGAACACAAAGAGAGAATACAAGTATTCTCAGATGGGCATTTGATACACAAACTGTATGCAGTCTAATGGCAACAGTGTAAGAGCACAAAACAGATTCTAACAGCTTATGCTGAAAAAGTAATTATTTTGATGTCTGAGAAAAAAATATTCATAGTCATCTAATCACTACAATCCTGAATATAATTCATAGCAGTATAATGATATTTCCTTATTAAGAACAGAAGTGATACCTTAGAACTTCTATTCAAAGTGTATATTTGCCAGTGACAAGGGATCTTAGACGCATGTCTTATCTATCAAGACCAAAAGTGCTCATTGTCACGATACTCGGAACTGAAGATGCAATCTAGGCCCACACAGTCCAGATCAAAGCTAATTGGACTTTGTAGCAAGTGAACTCATGACCTAGACCTCATTAGTCATGATCTAATCAACCGAGCTAGTGGCCACAGAAAGTAAGTGTTGGCACTAGACAATTCCTGGGGAATCATTTCTGCACTTACACAGGTCCCACAATTTTAAAGAATCTACTTCAGAGATACTGTTTTTCTAAGGCTTTACAAGTACATAAAACCATGAACTCATATTCATTATGTGGGAGAGTTAAGTTATACAAGAAAGAGCAAAGGGCCAAAATGGTTTAGCAGGAACAGGCTTATATCTTCATGCTTGATAACTTTAGTTCAATTCCTGAGACTTACATGGCAGAAGGGAAACTATACTCCCACAACTTGTCTTTTTTTAAAAAAAAATTCACATACACACTGTGACAAACTCACACACATATAAATAAACAATGTAAATGTCCAGTTGAAATGTTAAAAATTGGTTAAAAAATTCAACATTAAATTAAAATTTAACTAAGAATGAAATTACAAGTTAAAAATTATCCAGAAGACAATGTGAAGAAGAATTGAGGACAGAAAAATGCAAACAAAGCACAACATTTAAGAGCAATAATTAATGTTTATAACAATTTCTCAGTTGAGTCACAAAGCACTTCTGAGAAGCTATCTCCATTTCAAGCTCAAAGTCACATCCTCCTAAGTAGTAAAGCTGACCTGCCTGCACTACCTTAAAGCAGGACCAATGAGGAAGTACTCTGGCAGACTCCCTTAACATCCATCTCAAGTGCCCTTTTTCTTGGCCACCTAGCTTCCACCATACAGACATGAAAGATCAGACCCCGTTACTCTCAGTCTCTATAGCTAGCTATCACTAGTTGTCTGGGGCAATGACAACTAACAACTAAGTGGCCTCTAGCAGCATCCACAACCTCTCAACTACACAAAAATAGAAAGCAAAGACTCAAAGATAGTTAAAATTTCAAAGATAGAATTTAGATTCTCTCTCTCTCTCTCTCTCTCTCTCTCTCTCTCTTTCTCTCTCTCTCAAAGGACCAGTGGTCATAAAGATCACTTAATTGAGCAGATGATCAAAATATGGAATCCCATTCAGGACCTAGACAAGAAAGTAACCGCAGTGAAAGAAATGGTTAGGAACTTGGAGTACAAACTTAAAAACATGGATAAAAATCTCAACCAAGAAATTGAGACACTGAGGAGGAACCAAACAGAAACAAGGAAATGTAAGCCAATCAAATTCAAAGGAAAAGACAAATTCAAGACAATAATACATTAAGACAACATATTTTTAAATGTTAATAGGATGATCAAAGCATATGAAATGTCTAAATTAAAAAGACTCAATAATCCATGAATTAGAAGGAATTGGGAGGAAGTCAAATGGTATAGACAACTAATTCATTGAAATGACAGCAAATAATTTCCTAAACCCAGAAACTGCTATGGACAAATATTCCATTCTCAGTTATAGGCACATATTTCTGAGCAAGGCTCTAATAGCATTCAGTAAAACCCTATGAACTGATCAATGGGATCTGAATAGGATTCTAATAACAAAGGAAACAACTCTAAGAGCTGATAAAATCAACTACATGAAATTAAAAAGGTTTGGGAAGCCAAGAAACTGTCAGTAGAGCGAACAGACAGCCTACAGATTGGTAGAAAATTCTGCCAGTTATACTTCAGAAAGGGTATTATTACCTAGAATATATAAAGAACTGCCAAAATTAAATACACACACATATGTGTGCAACCAATCAATATATAATCTAATGAACCAAATACTCATTTCAAGAAGAAAAAAATTGACAACAAATATTTTTTCATGTGTTTCAATATGACCAAGCAACAGAGAAATGCAAATAAAGCTACACTGAGAGTCCCTCTCCTACCAGTCAGTATGGTTATCACTGAAAGAGCAAAATATATCAAATATGATCAAGAGTATGAGAGAACAAGCTTAATTCACTGCTAGTACAAGGTACCCTGACTCAGATACTATGGAAATTAGTGCTGAATTTTCTAAAAAAAAAAAAAAATCTAAAACTACCATGAGAAACAGTTATTCCACAACACAGCATACATCCGAAGAAAGAACTCTATATACTACCTCAGTGAGACATGCACATCAATCTTACCAATTCTTTTTTTGGCAAATTATTAAAATATAAACAATGGTAAATATACACAATGGCATTTTATTCAGCCATAAAGAATAGCAAGTTACAAAACCTACAGAAAAAAATAGATGAATTTGGAAGCATATCAGATAAGATAACCTGAACTTGGAAACAAAAATGTTGCATAGTCTCTCTCTAATGCAGATTCAGGTTTTATTTTTTAATTAAACTTTTTCCTGTATGTGAGTGTTTTGGATGTATGTATTTTGTGCATACCTAGTGATCACAGAGGCTAGAAAAGGCCTTTCCCCTGGAATGCAAGTTACAGAAGATCATGAGCTGCCACTTGGATAATGGTAATCAAACCTGATTCTATGGAAAAGCAGCCAATGCTCCTAACTGCTAAGCCTTCCCCCTCAGCCCCTAATTTTGTGTGTGTGAGAGAGGAGGGGAGGGAAGGGAAGGAGGGAGGGAGAGAAGGGAGGAAGGGAGGGGGAGAGAGAGAAAGTATAATTGAGTGTGAGAGTAAACACAGACCATAACAAGGAAGGGGACAAGATGAAAACAGTTTCAAAGGCAGGGAAGACATGTAATATGAAAACAGCAGGAGTACTGCCACATATGGAAAGGTATGGGGGGGCTGCTGTCACAAGAGGGAATAGGGGACAAGTACAAACAAAAACAAGCCAGGTTTGAAATGCCAGAATGAAACCGTGACTTTGTATTCTAACTAAAAATAGAAAAAGAGACAAAGAAGAACTTTCTTTCCATCTCCCGCTCTCTATCATGATGCAGACCCCAGGTCAGGAACACTAAATGCATCCTGGAATCTTCTGACACTAAATTTGGTTAGAGCATACCCCACTCTAATTTAAAGGAATAACAAAAAGTTCAGAATATTTTACATGTATCACTCTTATAATACTAACACACAATTAAGCCAAATATAAGCTTTTAGTCATAACAGCATGATACGTGACTTCAACTGTACTGTCATGCATGCTCGTCTTTTGGCAATTACTGTAGTGAGTAAAATCCAGGCTTTCTGAGAGCTCACAGGGTGATATCATTGGGATCAGTGGAAGTAACCATGGGGGGGAAAAAGCAAAGACAGCAGCGTTATCTTGAGGAGCAATCACACTGCAGAGATGCAAGAAGCATCCATTGAGCAGGGATGTGAGGAATGCCCATCCTGTAGGGATGCGAGGAGCAAACTTACTGCAGAAACACACATACTCCAGGGATGCAAGGAACAGAGACACTACAGGGCCAAAAGCAAGACACCCAGAGAACCTAAATTCACTTAGGGACATTCAGAAACTCTGCTAACAAAAACCCAGGATGAAATCACTGATGACAACTTGGAAAAATTTTTAGTTTCTTCATTTATAATAATACACTGACTTGCAATTCAAAATGGCTGAAAAAGCCAATAAATTTGCAAATTGCTACTACTGCTGAGTCAAAGGAGATAAGACAGTTGTGAGTGGACAGACTTAGGTAGGAAAATAAAATTCATAGAAGATCATTATTCTCATACAGATTTAACTGTGAAGAAGTCTACCAAATTCCCAAAATGATTTTTTTAAAAATTTACAGATTAACACAAGCCCCATACTTTTCATCTTAACATTTAGAAAACCACAGATGTTAAGGCATTATTAAAACATGGCCATAAGTAACAAGAACCACAAGCTTTTCTCAATTTAGGGAAAATTATTAAAGTACATGCAATTTCAACAATCTAAAATATTCTGGAAAGCTAAGTAAGATGAAAATATGAGTGTATTTAGTAACAAATACAGACAAACTTTTAAATATCAGTTTAATTTAAATAACTCTGCTCTGGTTTAAAAAATGTTAAAATCATGCAAACAATCGCAGGAGCAGAGGACAGTGTTAGACAAGACAGTATTGCCCTGAGCTGGAGGAATTCACCCAACCTCAGCATCCGACTTACATTGCTCCATTGGTATAGACTGTGTCACTTCCTTCCACATACTGCACCTGAGCTGGGTAGACATGCTGGACCTGCTGAACTGTCTGTACCTGCTGCACCTGAAAAAAAAAAGTATGAGTAACATGTTAGGTGGTAGACATAGAAAAGGCACACCACACCAGATCCATGGGAAGTGGTAGACATAGAAAGGGTATGCAACACTAGATCCACGGGAAGTGGTAGACATAGAAAAGGCACACCACACCAGATCCATGGGAAGTGGTAGACATAGAAAGGGTATGCAACACTAGATCCACGGGAAGTGGTAGACATAGAAAAGGCACACCACACTAGATCCATGGGAAGTGGTAGACACAGAAAAGGCACACCACACTAGATCCATGGGAAGTGGTAGACATAGAAAAGGCACACCACACTAGATCCATGGGAAGTGGTAGACATAGAAAAGGCACACCACACCAGATCCACGGGAAGTGGTAGACACAGAAAAGGCACACCACACCAGATCCACGGGAAGTGGTAGACATAGAAAAGGCACACCACACTAGATCCATGGGAAGTGGTAGACATAGAAAAGGCACACCACACTAGATCCATGGGAAGTGGTAGACATAGAAAAGGCACACCACACTAGATCCATGGGAAGTGGTAGACATAGAAAAGGCACACCACACCAGATCCATGGGAAGTGGTAGACATAGAAAAGGCACACCACACCAGATCCATGGGAAGTGGTAGACATAGAAAAGGCACACCACACTAGATCCATGGGAAGTGGTAGACATAGAAAAGGCACACCACACCAGATCCATGGGAAGTGGTAGACATAGAAAAGGCACACCACACTAGATCCATGGGAAGTGGTAGACATAGAAAGGGTATGCAACACTAGATTCATGGGAAATGGTAGACGTAAATCCATGGCAAACAATAATCCTAGAAAGGGAACACTATATTAGATCCATGGTAAATACGAAGAGTATATCATATTAGGTCTATCTCAGATTTTCCAGAATATTGGTTAGCAGGAGATGACTAGGGATGAAATCTCTTAGGTTTATGCTCCTTTCAAGTTAAGAAACTTACACGTTTAGATCAAATATAGCCCTTACCCAAATAGTTCTACAATTGCTTGTCAGTGTACATGTACACACAGTTTTATGCTTAACATTCTGCAAGTTTCTCCCTGATTTTGATGATTTATAAAATTCTACTCCACTTTAATTGTTAAATAATTATAAAGCTAATTTTTTTTTATTAAAATCAACCCTCCCAGTCTGTATAACGTTACTCATACATATTCTTTTCAGGGCTGACCATTTGGTATTGGACTGATGAGCACTTTAGCCCTGAAAACATATCACATACAAGGAACATTATATGGGCTAAACAAGGTTGTATTTAGAAATACATATATACATATGTGGAAGATTCCTTTACACTGTGTGAATATATGTTACTGTAATTGGTTTAATAAAGAAGCTGACTAGCCTATAGTTGGCAGGATAGGTTAGGCAGGAGAATCAGACTAAGAGAATTCTGGGAAGAAGGAAGAACTAAAGGTAACTCAAGAAGCCTCGAAAAGAAGGAGATGAACCTGCTGTACTATGAAAAGGTAACAAGCCAAACAGAAATAGTAAACAAAACATATGACTGTGGTGCCTACTAACTTACCAAAGGCATGGAATCCCCTAGAGATGAAATTTCAGGTACTAGGGTGCCACCCAACATGGGTTCTTTCTTAATAAATATAGATTATAAAGCTACTAAAATACTCCTCTCTATCCAACATCACAGTTAGTGAAATCAAGGGCAAAGTGAAATACACAAAGGTCTATTCCAACCAATGAACACTGTCATACAATGCAAATTGAGAGCTCAGCCCATTCCATTTTATTTGCAAAATATTATTATATTTGCCCAAAGCTCCAAACAGGTTAAACCAACTGTAAATGCTAAATAATTGCTCAGTAGTTAAATAGTGCACTGTACCTGGCAAATGAATGGCCAATAAATATTTATGAAATTTATATTATTTTCTAACTTTTGGCATCAACTTTTATTGAAGAATAATGAAGTTACTAAGGAACACATATTTTTCAAAAGCAAACAAATAAGACCACTTTATAAAAGACGCATTTTTCTTTATATTTATGTAAATATATCTGTGTGAATGCATGCCATTTGCATGCAAGTGTCTACAGAGGACACTGGAGCTGGAGTTATAAGCAATTGCCAGCTGTCTGATATGCGTGCTAGGAAGTAGACTCAAGTCTACAGGAAAAACTGCACATGGTCTTAACTGATAAGCCATCTCTCCATTCTCCCAACAAGACCACTTTTAATGCTGTTTAATGCAGCACTAAAGATGAGAAGTGAAATTTTCACATTGCATGCTATTTTCACTTTCTAAAACAACCAGGATTCAAAATTATACAAATATCATTTGCTATTCTATAAAACATCAAGTGATGTTTGGATTCATGTTAAAAGGTTATACATTAGAAGCTGATTTCTATTTTAATTTTCACTAGTTTAATGTAGGAAGATTCAAGTAGATATGGAGAAGGAAAAATAACTTCCTATGGATAGTTCATCTCCATCTCCAATAGCTTTATTTCCTGTATGTCTTGTGAACTCTCTAACCCGGCTCATCTGTTGCTATTTGTCCCCACCCACGTCCTTAGAAAAGGAAATTATTAAATAAAGTCTACATGAAATTGATTATATATTTTGATTTTATTTACTTCACAAAATAAATCCCCAAAAATTAGTAAATATTTTTCACCATTTTTTAATTTTAGTAAAGAGTTAAATGGTAAAAATACAAATTAGAAAAGACAGAGAAAGGTAGATTTAACATTTTTAGAGGTAGAATTAACAAATTTTTTATAATTAACTATTCATTGAATAAAAGTGACTCTAATATATGAAATTCAAAATAGCCTTGGATCAACTTTTAAAAGCTTAGAAAGTTGGTAGTAATAGGATCTCATTATAACAACATTCAACACCAGAGTTATTTTGTCCATTAATCAAAAATACAGTGCCAAAATGTAAATATGTGAAATAAAACATTTATATTCATTGTGACTAGGTGCTGAAAAAATCTAACTCTGTCACATGAATATATACATATCTAAATAAACAGAAGTATTCATAGCACCATTCAAAGCATAGCACTCTGAGCTTATTTGCTTATTTAATGTACATGTTTTATGATTTGCATTATTTACAATAGAAGTGAATTTAAAAGCAAATTACACACCACAGGAACATGTGCTAGCTCAACAGAATCAATTAGTATATTTTGAGGACAAATTTACACAATATGTTATTTTGGATGTATTTCAAGAAAAAGAACATGAATCATACTTCAAAGCAGAAATCCTTCTCAATGGTAAATGAAACCATGTATAATTGTTAAGTTCATTATTTAGCTAAGAAGCTTTCTAGTATCTTTGTAAAAAAAAAGTTTTTCTCATGTTAAAATAATTATCTCGCTCATAATAGCATTCCTTATACATTTAGTTGGTGCCAAGTGTTCTAAGTATTCAACCTAAGAACTACATAAAGTTGCATCAACAGCACACTCAGGCCTACAAGAGACATGAGAGCTCTATGCAGATTAAGAAGGTGAGATGGAAGAGCAGTTAGGTGGAAGGCTGCAATGCGACCAGCAATAAAGATGCCAAAAAAAAAAAAAAAAGGCACAAAGGGAAAAGCTGCTTGTCTAATGAGCAGAGAGTTAGGGAAATAGAAATCATAAACATGTAACACATGCACAAATACACACACAATTTGTCTCAGCTCTGGTTAAAAGTAATATAAATTCTGCCAGGTGGTGGTGGCACATGCCTTTAATCCCAGCCCTCGGGAGGCAGAGGCAGGTGGATCGCTGTGAGTTTGAGGCCAGCCTGGTCTACAAGAGCTAGTTTCAGAATAGGCTCCAAAGCTACAAAGAAACCCTGTCTCAAAAAACTAAAACAAAACAACAACGAAAACAAAAAAAGTAATTTAAATTCTGCTGTATGCTTTTTAATACGTCTTACCAAGAAGACTCCTACCATCATTGTGACTACCAGAGTAACCGTAGGTAAAGAGTATTGATTCATGAGCACCAAATGATGTTGAACAGGACACTCTAGGGGGAAGTCATTTAAATTCTCTCCTGTTGCACTTTCTGAGGAAAAGGCCCTTCTCCACAATGTTAATATCTACAGGCTTCATCCTAGGACAGTCAATGCTAACCAAAAGAAGACTTTGTCTCCTGACTGTGGTTGCCCCTTCACAAAGAAGACAGAAAAATTGAAATTACTGTAATAAAAACTTGAATTTGGTTCCTTACATCATAAATCCACTCTGTGGCCTGAGGTTGTCTGTCTTGTCCACTCACAGACTGTGTAGCTTCTCTTTGGAAGGGAATTTCAGGTCTTTAGATACAGTTTCTTGAAGTAGACTTTATGTGAATCTTCCAGGAAAATTACCGAAAAGCTCCTTTCTGTGGCAGGACTTCTGTCAGACTGAGGCACAGCTCCATAAGATTGCTTGCTAAAACTGCTATGGGTAACCTGAAGAAGTTACATTTGGGCTTCAATCAACCAGAGAGCAGTATACTCCTGATGGACTCAGTCTCCTTCTGACCACACAAGAAACGGGTAAATCAAATAGTAGAGAATTAACTCCATAAGATATTCCTAACTGCCTATCATCCATCACACCCTCAAACAGACTAACAGCAGAACATAGAAGCCACTAGTAAGAGATGAAGTGTCCAAAGGCAAGAAGGGAAGCCCAGGGAGTAGAGATGAAAGGCAGGAAAGTTCGTTTACACAATTTTCAATCACAAAATACAATGGATGTTACGTAAACAAACTTATTTTTGTCATTAAATATGAATATAGTAATTTCTTTCTATAAAGAATAATATTTAATCATGGTTATAAGTTCTTAAACATTATTTCTCTCAAGGCCCACTAGAACACACCACTAACATCTATAATAAGTAATATTTTAAAAAATGAGAATATACATTTTAACGTAATTCCTTATGATAACGCCAATATACAAATTCCTCCCTGGATTCAGGATCTCCTAGAATGAGGTCTAGGTGGTTCCTGTAGGATTCTTGCGCTAAGAACATGTGTTATTAAGCTTAAGTGTTACCATCCTAGTCTTCCTCTAGTGTTTTTCCAAATTTGCGAAAATCTAAATAACTAAGATATAATGTGCTTGTACTAATTGGTTTTCTTTACTCGATAATATATCTTAGAACTGGTGTGTGTGTGTGTGTGTGTGTGTGTGTGTGTGTGTGTGTGTGACTGTATGTACATCCACCTAAAGCTACTGTTAGTTAACTTTAGAGTATTCTACAACATAGATTATTTAAATGTTTTACTTTTAGGGAGCATTTAGGTTAATTTTTATATTATAAAGTGTTCTAAATAAATAAAAGACTGTGGATATAGCTTGGTGGTAAAGTGTTTCCCTAGCATATATGAGACAGTGAATTCTACCTCAACACTACAAAACAAAACAAAACCTACTTGTGTTTTAGAGTGAAAATTATATTTATGTTAAGTTGCATTTGGTGTAATGGCTGCAATTCCAGGGCTAAGGAACAGAAAGGAAGACCATGGGAACAAGGGCTACACTTAGCAGTGTGTCTGGCTACATCCTCTCATAGGTTTACTGGCCATTTGTTTCCACACTTTGTGAAGAGTTATTCACAGCCTTTGTGCACTAATCCATGGCACTGTTTTTTTTATCCATTATTGATTTTGAAGATTCTTGTAAACAAAGCTTTTCTTTCCATATATTCAATGTCATTCTACCTTTAGGTTTATTTGTGTTTTTTGCTAACACATTTTGTTATTTGTAATGTTGAGGCTGGCCTTGAATTTAAGAGTCCTCCTGAATCAGCTTTCCTAATGATGGGATTTTAAGGGTACACTACTATGCACAGTATGTCAATAGTTATCAGATAAAATATAACAAACTAGTTCTTAGATGCCTTGTGGTGTTTTATATTCTATGTAAGCCTATTTTCCTTTTCTAAAATCAGGACATACAAGTTTGCCAGAACTTGCTGTAATTTCTTACAAAGCAAGTGCCTTAGTTAGGGTTTCTATTGCTGTGATAAAACACCGTGACCAAAAGCAACTTAGAGAGGAAAAGATTTGTTTCAGCTGACATGTCTTAGGTCTCATCCACCATGGAGAAAAGTAGAGAAGATCAAAGCAGGAACCTGGAGGCAGGAACTGAATTAGAGACCGTGACAGAAAACTACTCGCTGTATTGTTTCCCATGGCTTTGCTTGCTTTCTTATGAAACTCGGGTTCACCTGTCCACGGATGGCACCGCCTCACCCACCCCACGCCCAAGGCTGAGGTAGCACTCACCAACTATTAATGAAGAAAATGCAGTATACACTTGCCTATGGGCAGTTTTCACGAAGGCATTTTTTGTATTCAGGTTCCTCTTCTCAAGTTGGCAAAAGATTAGCATTAGCCAGCACAGCAAGAGAAAAATCATCCATACATGATTCAGACCAATTAATCATTGCCAGGATTAGGCAAGTGCATGGTTCTTTGGATCATTCCTGGAAGAGGGGTGTGGGGACACAGGGCATGACAGGACCCTTTTTCCCCTTCACTTGTATCCTCATTGCTGCTCCCTAATTAGGACTAACACATACAAACCTCATCACTGAAGCTCCTGTTAAAATTAAGGCTTTGCTAAAATGGAAGGATGGTTTATTCTCAATTTGGGTAACATCTGAATATTACAGGTTCAGAGAAAACTGACACAGCTATTCAGACACCACATGTCACATACGTAAGGCAAGAAAAAAATCTTAGCTTCACTAACTAAAACCTGGTAAAAACTTAACATAAATAATAATATGATCAAGCTCTCAAACTCCAAGCAAATTTCATAAGAGGGAAAGATATATGATAAAGAAGCATATTTTAATATTTTACCTATATACATGCAGTAAATATAATTTTATAGGAGAACTCAATATTTTGGTAAAATAATAATTAACCAGTATTCTCAATCTCATTAGCATAAACTTCCCCATTAATGACCTTATATCTGGAAGGGAAAAATAATTTATTTCATAATATATTAAATTTCTAATTTTTTCTTACTCTAAGAAATACTAAATTATATTCTGATATATAGCTGAACTATTCAAACTTTAAAAAATATATCTTGAAAGGAAATTTATAATAGGAGGATAGCAAGACTTAAAATAAACTTTATGTTTTCCCTATGGACCTATATAGTTTGAATCATCTTAATAATTATGCTATACTTAGCACTTGAATACAGTTACCTTTAAGGGTAATAAATAAGTTAAAGAAAAGAGATTTTATAGAAAATGAAGGAAAATTATTTCATTTACAAGAAAACTGTAGAATTTGTAAAAATACATAAAATAGAAAAGAATTAGGGTTAAATAAACAACATGGAATGATTAAATACTTATTTAGATTGTTAAAACATTGACCTGACAAAAAAAGAAAGCATATTTACTTCAAATACTGATTGATTAGATGGAATTGGATCTCTAGTCCTTAACTGACTTTCTTGATTTTTTTTTCATACTTGTCCTCATTAACTTCTAATGGCCTAGATCACACGAAAAAGAAGTCTGTTGGTCCTGACTGTGAAGCACTGTTTTGATTGTTAATTAATGTAGGATGGATGGTAGTACCATCCCCTGGGTATGTGGGCCTGGGCTATACAAGGAAGCTAGTTGTTCATGAGCCAAAGAATGTGCCAGCAAGAATGTGCTTGCAATCCAGCAAGCAGTCCTTCCCCGATTTCTTCTTCAAGTTCTTGAGTTGCTGTACTGACTTCCTTCAATAATAAGATGTTATCTGGAAATGAAATCAAATAAAGCTTTTCTTCCATATCTTGCTTTTGGTCACAGTATTGATTTACAAAGCGAAAGTTATCACTTACCTATCTGTCGAGGGTACCCCTAGGTGTGTTCAGCGTGTGTTTCAGTTAAACGTCATTCATTAAGAAAGCCTAGCTACTTGCTATCTTTTGCCCACTTGCCTGCCAGTGTGCCTGAAGCTCGCAGTAGAGATGAATTTTTTTTTGTACTAATGCTTTCCTCATTCATAAACACTGTTTTATAGATGAGGATTGCATGGAGAGCCAACTCCATATCTTGTCATTCACTTGCATCTCAATATAAATAGCTTTCCTTCATAATCAATGTTAGACCTAAAATGAAAGAAAAGAAAACTTTTGTATGTGTGAGTAAGCTCCAGGAATGAAGGAATAACATCTACTTCTTTATTACTACAAACACAAGAACTGGTAAGTAGTTAAAGCCTGAGTACAGATTTGGGAGAGGAGAGAAAGTAGTCACAAACAAAACACAACACACAGCTTTAAGGTTTCCTGAAAAAGACGTAAGTCAAGCAGATGGCATAGCAAAGAAAGAAGATAGAGGAAGGACAATAGTGAGGGAAGAAGGAAATTTTCGTTCTTGTGGTATTCCAGCCTTAGTCCATTTGGGAGAAAGTAAGTATAAACTGGGGGTCCTAAAAATAACTGAAACTTTTTCATAAGAGTTCTAAAGATTGCGAAGTCCAAGATAATGCAACAGCAGTAACTGATAAGAACTTCTGGTTAATAGATTGTAACTTCATGCTGTATCCCCATGTGATAGAAAGGCTAAGGGAGTCAGTTGTCCCTTGGCATTCTTTTAGAGCACACTGACGATCTCCACGAGGCTTCTCCCTTTGCTTCCTGATCCCAGGACTGGGGGAGAAACATTTGGATCATAGCAAAAAAAAAAAAACCCTTTTATTTCTCTTTATAGCCATTTAATAGCTCTACTCATCCATAAAAATACATAGTAGAATTAAAATTCTACTAGGATTGCTTCCAAGCAATTATTTTACAAAGATATATCACTGTAAAAATGTGAGCAGGGTAGTCAAATACTTATTTAGATGAATTAACTTTTACACGAACAGAAGCAAGCCTTTCTGTTCTAAAGGAAAGAACAAATGACCAAAGAGAAGTCACAAATTGTTGATGACTAATTTCAGTCTGGACTACTAACTAATTATAAATATACATAATTCATTTAAGAAACCAGTTAAGACACTGCAAGTGATCAGATGTTTTAAGTGACCTTTATAGTAAATTATGAAGTAGAGTAAGTTAGAAAAGACAAATTATTATATTAGATACTGATTTATTGCTTTGATTAGTGATTTACTTAAAGTACTGTTTGTACCGCCTCTCTGCCAAGCATGACTTGACTGGATACATGAAACGGAATGACCTGCTGAAACAATGGGTCGTTGCCCTTAACAGCCTGCTGATTGCCACTTACGCTTTGTAAAAATCCTACTTGCTTGTTTGTCCCATCTCATGGTTTTAGATCATAACATGAGAATACAAACTGGACCAGCAATGAGACCTTCCAGGAGCTTTACTAACTTTGGTTGACTGGTGACCTCTCCTCTCTTCCACTCTCATTGATCTTGAAGTGCTTATTCCGGAAAGACCCCTGAGCAGTTGTCCAGTGAGCACATGGAGTTCTGGTTTCAATGTGAAATTAGTCAAATTTCAAAAACCTTTCTAAGGCCAACAATTAACTAATGATAAAAATTAGAGTATGCTTTCCTGATTACATTACGAAGTTATATCAGTTCAGCCCTTTACGTAACAAGTGGCTCAAGGCAGTATTTAAGAAAGCAACACAGGGATTGGGGCATGCATGGCTCCACGGGTAAATATTTGTTTGCTTCAAAATCATTCGAATCTGAGTTCAAACTGCCAGCACCCATATAAAAAGCTAGATGTTCTCACCCCCCGGACTGGAGCATTTCCTGCACCAGACAGTCTTGGGATTCAACCGCAATGACATTTGAGGCCTCCAGTTTTCAGGTTCCTACCACTAGATTCAGAACTTGCTAAGATTTCACAGTGGCATGAACTTATTCCTATGCCATCCTATTGGCTCCATATCGTTGGAATGTTCTAACATATCTATTTCCCCTGTGCTCTCTGTCTCAAGAGTGGATATGTGAAAGCACAGGACACGGGGAGCCCTTGGACTGCTTGCCTCCCTTTGCATGCCTTGCTGATGAGCAGGACATCGGAGACTAATTACAGCCAGCTTTGCCCAGGGCTTGCTGGTGAGTGCAACAGAGAAAAGATGAAGAGGCCAAATAGCACATGGACCCAGGAAAAAAAGGGCCAAGGTTCCCCAAGAAAGAAGAGCAAGGCAGCAGTATAACAACATTTCAAAGCTGCCACACCAAGAAAGTCCTCAGGGCAGTGATCCTATATATCCCTTCCTTTTTTTTTTAAGTTAATGTTATCTTTTCCCCCTCAGCAATGTTCTTGGTGTTGTAGTTGTTGTTTTTCTGCAAGTATTGGATTTGTTTACCAGACCTGAACAGTTTAAATATTTGCATATGATTTTTAACAGTCTTAAAAATATTTTCTCATTTCTTTCTCTTTTATATTTATGTTACCAGCCTCATAAGCTTTGCCCACATCAGCTGGATCTTAAAATTTAAAGGGATATTTGTTTTTGTTTTTGGTGTTGTTTTTGTTTTTAAGGGGTTGGTTTCTTATATAATCTTGCTATTTAGACCTGACTGGTACAGAACTCAATGTGTAGAGTAGGCTTGCCTTGTTTGAACTTAGAGAGATCCTCCCATCTCTGCTGGAATTACAGACGGATGCCACAACCACACTAATGTTATGATGATCTGCTTTCTTTTTCTACTCTTAAAATTTTTTAATTATCTTATTAAATCAGTTATGTTTATCTTGTTACTTCTCCTTATTTTTCTCCTCTTTAAACAATAACGACAAGAATAAAAACCAAACGTGGTGCTGGATGTAAATTAAAGGTTAAGAACATTTGCTGAACCCTGAAGAACACTTGGGTTCAGTTCACAAGTGCCTGTAGCTCTCGTTCTTGGAATTTAGGGCCCATAGTAACTGAACCTAGTGATAGTGAGGGACTCAAAAGAATGAATATAAGAGCAATCAATGCCACCCACATTCAGAGGTTCTAGTTTGGTTCCTATCCAGCTGGAGTTGGTGAGCTCCCATTAGCTCAGATAAACTGTTTCAGTGGGTGTTCCCATCATAGTTTTGACCTCTTTGCTCATATTCTCACTCTTCCCACTCTTCAACTGGATAGTATTTTGCTGCGTGCCTCTGCTTCTGTTTCCATCAGTTGCTTGATGAAGGTACTATGGTGGCATTTAAGATATTCATCAATCTGACTATAGGGCAACGTCAGTTAGGACACCTTCTACTTAACTGCTTAGGGTCTTAGCTGGGGTCATCCTTGTAGATTCCTGAGAATTTCTCTAGTGCCAGGTTTCTTGCTGGCCCCATAATGGCTTCCTCAATCAAAATATCTCTTTCCTTGCTCTCATCTCTGTCCTTCTTTCATCTGGACTATCCCATTCCCTCTAGTTCTCCTCTCCCTTCCCCTTCTCCCCTTCTTTTTCTCTTCCATCCTCCCTTTTCCCTTCACCTCCATGCATCCAATTTTGTTTGGTGATCGTGTCTATTTCTCCTTTCCAGGTGGATCAATATATGTTTTTTTCTCATGGTTCACCTTGTTACTTAGGTTCTCTAGGGTAATGAACTATTGGCTAGTTTATCCTTTGTTTCACAGCTAGTATCCAGTTATGACTGAGTACATACCATGTTCATCTTTCTGGGTCTGAGTTACCTCACTCAGAATGATTTTTTTCTAGTTCTATCCATTTGCATGCATATTTCAAGATGGACCCTCTGAATGTGGGTGACAGTTAAATAGCTGGGACAGACTACAGGGCCACTGGCTGTGACACCAGGATTTATCCCTAAGGCTTGTACTGGCTTTTTGAGAACCCATTCTCTTTGGATGGATACCTTGCTCAGCCTGGATACGGTAGGGAGGACCTTGGACCCTCCCCAAAGCAATGTGCCCTACCCTCTCTGAGGAGTGGAGAGGGGATGGGCTAGGTGGGGAGTAGATGGAAGAAAAGGGAGGAGGAGAGGGAGTGAGAACTGGGATTGGTATGCAAAATGAAAAAAGATAGTTTGTTTTATTTAAAAAGAAAAGAATGATCAATGATCAAAGACCCAAACATATTAACAAAACCAATGATGAAACTAATAAATGTTGGAATGAAACAGGGAAGACAAGTCAGGGTAGAAAAGAATACAAGGAAATTAAGTGCTAGAAAAATCAGATGTAAAATTGGAAAAAAAAACCTCAGGAAGTCAAATAAAAATATTCAGTTGAAAGCCTTAGCCAATGGACTATATTACTGGAAACAGACAATCAGGGCTTGAACACTAAGCTACAAGCCATGCATAGAGAAAGGAAAAGTACAAGCAAAAGCAATGTTTCTCCACCTGTGTGGAGACTCCTTACCAGATCGATAGATCTTTATATTAAAATTTGTAACAGTAGGAAAGCCACAGTTATGAAGTAACAACAAAATAATTTTATGGCTAGGGGTCATAACATGAGGAACTGTATTAAAGGGCTGCAGCATTAGGAAGGTTGAGTAACAATGAGCTAAAGGCATGAAAAACATATTCACAAAGTAAAAAAAAAATCCTCAAATCTTGTGAGATAGAGACATTGAGAGGACTCTTGGAACCTTAATCAGATAGGACCAGAAAATAGTTTCTACTTGTGATTTTAGAGTTACAAAAGCTCAAGTATACAGATAAAACAGAAAATGAAGGTCTGAGTGAGACCTCACGACACACATGCAGACAAACAGAATAATAGTAGATGTCTCAAAAGATAAAAGTAAATAGAACACTAAAGGACATGGCATAATGCCCTTCATGCCCTTCATGGAATGAAATAGCTGCCAACCAACTACTTTATCCACCAACATTATACTAGGGTAGTCAAAGGATAAATAGGTATCTTTCATGAGAAGTACAAACCAAAGAAACACATGACCATTACTCTAGTCCAGTGGAAGAGTCAGAAAGGAATCTGTAGTGGTTAATTTTAATTGTCAACTTGATGCTATTTAGAATTTCTATGAAAACAAATTGCTGAGCCTGCATGTGGAAATTTTTCTATATTAAGGTAACTGAGGTAGTGAGATCCACTATAAATGTGTGTGGTCTCAGGTCTTGAACTAACAGAATAAAAGAAGGAAGAGAACTGAGCAGCAGTATTCATCTTACTCCGCTTCTTGACTGTGAGTGCACTGTGAGCGGCATTGAGCACAGGCCCTCATGATCTCACCGCCAATGTAGACTACATTGGAAGCATGCCAGAATAACCCCTCTCTCCTGTAGATCCTTTCGGCAAGTCAGTGGGTAAGACAGATTCCTACAGACAGAAGGGAAGGTAAACACCATATGAAACGGGAGAGAGTAACTCTTCCTAGAGGTGTGGAGAAGCAAACACAAAAACAACAAAATGACAGAAATTAGTACATATCTTTCAGCCATAACAGTTAATGATGATACTCTAAACTCTTGAATTAAAAGGGTCATATACTGAGATAGCTCAGTGGAAGTGCCTGCTTACAACCATGAAACTCTGAGAAGAAATCCCCTGGAAACATATAAAAATAAGAAGGGAAACAGCCAGATCAACAGAGTATTGATGGGGACAATGAGGTGGGTTAAACATGAGATTATACTATGTACGTGTAGTAGTTTGAATGTAATTGGCCCCATAGTCTCAGAGGGAGTGTCACTATTAGGATGTGTGGCTTTGTTGGAGTGGGCATGGCCATGTTAGAGGGAAGTGTGTCACTGTGGAGTTGGAGAGGAAACTGCCCAGTGTCTCAGGTGACTTCCATTGTCTGCAAGATGTAGAACCCTCAGCTATAGTTCCAGCACCACACCTGCCTGCACACAACCATGCTCCCTGCCATGATGACAATGGTTTGGACCTCTAAAACTAAGTAACCTACCCTAATCAAATATTTCCATTTTATAAGAGTTGCCACAGTCATGGTGTCTTTTTACAACAATAAAAACCCTAAGACAATACATGCATTAAATGTCATAATGACACGTGTTATTTTTTAACATATACTAGTAAAAACCAAAAAAGCAAAACTGATACTTCTCCACTATGTATAAAACATATTTATTGAATCAATTGCAAGCTGAGATGCAATGTTTTTTTTTTTCATGTCCAGATAAGAAACTCACTCTGGTAAGTGTCTTTATGTGTGGGACAGGACAGGTGTGTCTGCATGCACGTGCATGTAAGAAACAGCATGTTTCCCTGAGAAACGTGGAATAATAATTTAAGTTTCAAAAAGAAATCATTTATTAATAATTGTAAGATAAACACTGGGATGATGACCAAATATATAATGCAAAGAAAGATTATTTTAATATAGAACAAATCTTTTTAAACTAGACAAAAGTTATTGAATTATTTTACTCTACTTAAGAGAAAGTCTTATCAGAAGTTGTCGATCAGTTTATTTGCAACTGTGTATGTGATTGAAATGTGATATTATTAGTTGCTCTCAGGACAACAATACTTTGTCACAGCTTTCATAGACTGGATTTTTTAAAGAGTCAGATAGTTCTGTTTTCACAGTAGCAAAAGTGCCCCTCCTCCTGCCAATGGAGTTAATCAAATAAAGCAAATGAATTTAGAGACTGGTAAAATAATTCAATTTCATTAGCAACATATTCAATTCCTACTGTTTAATTTTAATACTTTATTTATATTAGAGCAAAGTGCTTAGGATTAAATCAGTGTTTCCACTTACACAGCTCTAAGATATGTTATAACTTAGGTAATTGATACCAGATATACTACGACTTTTAGAATAATTTCAGTGATTTGTAGATTCTCAAATCCTTTAAATTTCAACTTGATGAAGTAATGATAAATTATTAATCAAGTATAAAGTTTTACTGATGGCCAGAAATTCAAATTATGTAGCAATCTCTTTAATAAATGTATAATATTGAGAAAGTAGTTAAAGAAAATAGACCACCAACTTGCAAAAGATAAACTGGAGAACATCCACGAAGAAGTAGCATAAATTAGTAAGTGATGGGAAATAGTTTTGCTAAAGAAGCCTAAACGAACAGCTTAGCAGAGGACAGAGGCTGGGGAGGAAGTTTCAGCATGAGAGCAGAGATTGTCAATACTCTCTGCCTTGATGAAAGAGTCTAAGATAAACTGGATCCGCGAATCAAAACGCTGTATTTAGGCACCAAAATAATATATATTTGCAGTTTCAATACTTCAGACTCTGCTATCAAAGATGACTGTCAAGTGGCATCACTGAGGTTGATAAGCCACAGTAGAGATGACTAAAGGTAGTCATCTTCTGATAAATGTACAGAGTAAATGTGCACACTGTATTATAGATTCACCTAGACCAGCCCGTGTACATTTCACCAAGCAGCCTCAAGACAGCACCTACTACATACACTCCCTAGCACTCCAGTTCACTGCTGAATTACAGCCCCAAAAGTCAGGATATTATCTACATCTAGAAATATTCCTCTGGAAATGACTGACAGGAGTCAGACTATGAATGTCCCAGGAGTCTTCTCAACTCAAATTTGTTAAATGAAATATCCTAGGTGTCCTTTCTCCAGTTACCTTGGGCTAACATTTTATCATGAATTTTTTAAAAAATGTTCTGAGTATACTGATGCTTATTCCTAGGTTCTGTGTTTAGATAGGATATATAAGATTCAAGATTCCTATTTTTTATTTGACACTTATCTTGATCAAATAATCCTTTATACTCCAGGTGTTATCATTTACTTTATTAGTTTGGCTGAGGGATTGTTCAAAAATGCACGGAGAATGGTAGAGCTAGAATTGATCCTTGACATAAATGTACCATGCTCTTTGCCACAGGGCTGTCATGTTTAGCCTTTCTGTGTTATTGGGTTTATCCTGCTTAACAGTTTATCTTGTTAGTCGTCTGATTACTTTATCTTTAGGAGGATAGCTTAAGCGCTCCAGTCCAGAACCCAGATGACATGAACTGAACTCTTGGTTTTAAACAATCATGGCTGTACTAACCATCAAAATCAGGATTTAGCACTGAGCTACTAGGCAGTCATGACAAGAAGGTGATACTGATTTGCCCTAAACACACGTTTTGAAGAAAATGAAAAGGTATATATCTTTCTAAAATATTTCGAGATAAAAGGAATGACAAAATAATCACTTTTTATGGATAAAAAGATATGCAAATATTATAAAAATCTAACCTTGTAAGTTTGATTGATATATATAATTTTGCTGAACAATTCATCTGACTACAAAAAAAGATGCAGAAAGATGATTCCCAAACTATGTGTCCTAAATCCTTACCTAGTTCTACTAGGAGCTGCTATTCAGAGAAAGAAGCATCTACCAGATGGAGCCATTACCCCCTTCTACTTCTTCAACAAAAGATTTCACAGAACTGCCCCTATGTTTTAATCATTTAGTATATTCCTTTACTATATATTGAGGAACTTACTATTACTTGCCAAGAAATTACTGGTTTTTATAAAATACGTTTTCATTGGGTTGATAATACAGATATGCCCCAATCTTAAAAGTACTTGTATGTGACCCCACAGACTCACTTTGTAATGATAGCTCAAACATAGAACAAGTTGTCATGGCCAAGTGACTATTACCCAAAACAAGTGATTTCAGTTTCTTGAGCCCCAGTTTGGCTGGAAAAGGAGGTTAAATCCATTGACCCTGAACAGTTGTTTCGAGTTTAGAAATAACAAGAATGTATTCACTAGAAGGAAAGCGCACCTGCTAGATGTGCAGTAGCTGGCAGCTTCTGCCATGGTAGCTGTAGGGAAAACGGGCCAAGAGAAGAACATCCTGACACTGACTAGACTCCAAGCACCTGTGCCAAGGGAAGAACACACTATCCCTGACTTGACCTGGAGCTCTGAGACTTGAAAACCCCTACCCCCATGACTCTGAATTAACAGCCAAACAATGTTTCTGATCCCACAATTCTTTCCCACTAAGCTCACTGAACATGCCCCAAGCCCCCTAAAAAAGCCTTTCTCTTTATCCAGCCTCTGCTGTCTCTCTTCCCATTCGGAGGCAGCCACACTTCTGTTTTTCTACCCAAGAAATTGTTTGTGTGAGGTTTGTTGAGTGGTGTGGTTTGTGATATTACTTGGCTCCTAATTGCCAAGATACCCCTGTGCCGGAAAACCCCTTACTTGATGTCATGATTCAGACAGACTCTCCTGGTGCCTGTGCCCCCTCTGGTCTGAGCCACACCAGAACCCTATCCCTCAGATCTAGTCTACCTGCAACAAACTTCCCTTCCAGCTCAACAACCTCTCATGATTCCTATCCACCAATGGTAATTCAGTGATTCCCATCCACCAATGGTAATTCAGTAAGTTTACCCTTCAGTGGGTATAAATGTTTCCCTGAGTCCAAGGAAGTGACCTTTGAGTGTCCAATATCCCTCTGGTACTAGCCTCAGGCATGGTCTTTAGGGCTGGCCCTCTTCACCACACCCATCCCCCACCCTCAGAGCTGCAATCCTGCAGCTTCCTTTGGCCTGACTGGGCTACTGAGACCCTTTCTTCCCTCTTCCCTTTTCCACCTCCCCGTTGGACATGCCAGTATTCCCACAGCCTCTCTATTCGCTCATAGCTTTTACTATATGATCCCGTTCCCTGTCATTTCCCTTGATGAGCTCAGTCTTTCACCACCTTCTGGCAAGCCATGGGGGATTGTCAAAGTCCTGGTACCAGGTGCCAAGCCTTCCCAGGCAGCTAACCCTGACTCCTGTTAAGTATAGTGAAGACCACTAAATAGCTTGGTCTTTGTTGCTTCCACTCTGAGTTCCAGCTATGACCTTCTTCCTCCCCTCTTTCATCCATGGGATTGGTGACATCTATACCCTCTCATTTCCCCTTGGGAGGACCCTTAGAAAACCTCCAGCCTCTCCACTCAGACCAGACCTGAAGAGCCCAAAGTGATTTGATTCTGCAATCAAATTTGGTCTCAATATTTCTTAAATAAGTAATCTAAAGGGCCACCTAATGGCACCCTAGATCCCAATATTACAAGGGATCTCTACAACTACTGTGAGCCCATCAGGGAAATGGAAAAGGATTCCCTATGTCTAAGCTTTCTATTCCCTCTACTCCAAGCCCTCTCTCTGCTCTTCCTGTCCCCCCACCCAGCTGCTCCTAGCTATGAAGCCCAAAACATTGCTTTCGACTCAGCAAGCTAGCTTTCCCTCTACGGCCTCAACCTATAGGTCCCCCTCTTCCTCTGGCCCTGCTGGCTTCCCTCTCACCTTCCCCAGTGGCAGGGTGCCCAAGCCAATTGTCCCTGGTGCCCACTTTGAGTTCATTGCCAGCCCTTAACACCCCCACTACCCACTCCCGCTCAGCCATGGGACCTCCTCTATCTTCCCTTACCTGGCCTAACGAAGCCATAGTTCTGATTCTGCAGAAAGTTGCTGGGGTAGATGACTTGGTCACGAAACATGTCCCCTTCTAGCCAAACTTAACCATCTCAAATAGAAGAGATTGGGCTTCTAAGACTGATTCCCCACCATCATTAAAGAATTCCATCTTACACCTGTCAGAATGGCTAAAATAAAAAACACCAATGATAGCCTTTGCTGGAGAGGTTGTGGAGAAAGGGGTACACTCATCCATTGCTGGTGGGAATGCAAACTTGTGCAACCACTTTGGAAAGCAGTGTGGCGGTTTCTCAGGAAATTCGGGATCAACTTACCCCTGGACCCAGCAATACCACTCTTGGGAATATGCCCAAGAGAGGCCTTATCATACAACAAAAGTATATGCTCTACGATGTTCATAGCAGCATTGTTTGTAATAGCCAGAACCTGGAAACAACCTAGACGCCCTTCAATGGAAGAATGGATGAAGAAAGTATGGAATATATACATATTAGAGTATTACTCAGCAGTAAAAAACAAGGGCTTCTTGAATTTTGCATACAAATGGATGGAAATAGAAAACACTATCCTGAGTGAGGTAAGCCAGACCCAAAAAGAGGAACACGGGATGTACTCACTCATATTTGGTTTCTAGCCATAAATAAAGGGCATTGAGCCTATAATTCGTGATCTTAGAGAAGCTAAATAAGAAGGTGAACCCAAAGAAAAACATATAGGCATCCTCCTATTATTAACCTTCATCAGGCGATGAAAGGAGACAGAGACAGAGACCCACATTGGAGCACCAGACATAAATCTCAAGGTCCAAATCAGGAGCAGAAGGAGAGAGAGCACGAGCAAGGAACTCAGGACCGCGAGGGGTGCACCCACACACTGAGACAATGGGGATGTTCTATTGGGAACTCACCAAGGCCAGCTGGCCTGGGTCTGAAAAAGCCTGGGATAAAACCGGACTCGCTGAACATAGCGGACAATGAGGACTACTGAGAACTCAAGAACAATGGCAATGGGTTTCTGATCCTACTGCACGCACTGGCTTTGTGGGAGCCTAGGCAGTTTGGATGCTCAACTTACTAGACCTGGATGGAGGTGGGGGTTCCTTGGACTTCCCACAGGGCAGGGAACCCTGATTGCTCTTTGAGCTGAGGAGGGTGGGGGACTTAATTGGGGGAGGGGGAGGGAAATGGGAGGCGGTGGCGGGGAAGAGACAGAAATCATTAATAAATAAATAAATTAAAAAAATAAAAAAAAGAATTCCACTACATTACCCAATCTTCCAATCTCACCTTATTGACATTCACATGATTCTCACCAGCATGCTTCTCCCTGAGAAATGCAGGCAAATCTAGGAAGAGGGTAGGGCACCTATAAAGGAAATCTACCAGGCTAGCACTACTCAGTCTAGGCTGAGCTGGTCCCTGCCTGGGAACTCAAATAAAGCTGGGGGCATGTTAGCTGAAGGTCAATCTATAACTTGCCTCCTGGTGGGTCTCCTCAGGCCACCTTTAAAGTGGTAAATTATAAAAACTTCCAAGCAGTCACTCAGAACAAACATGAAACTCATCTCAATTCCTAGACCCTTAGCAAGGCTCTCTTACAAAATACCAAACTGGATCCTGAAACCTCCCAAATGGGAAACAACTCCCATCTGTTTCTTCTCCCAGAGTTTCCCTGACTTTAGGACCAAAGATAAACGTTTACAGAGGTAATCTCGGAGTCCACAGGCAGAAGCTGGAGCTTGAAAAAAATACTTTTCCACTGGCCATAACAATTGCCTGGGCTCCCACGTCGGAGAACCTCCAATTCCTGCTTCAGGAGGGTCACTGGGCCTGGGGCTGCCAGAACCCACATAAACCACTTTGACCATGCCCAAGGTGCTATCAAGAGGACACTGGGCTGTTGACTGTCCTCATGTCCCCTGTAGTGTGAGAACAATGGACCCAGGTCACTCTTCATTCAACCTCCAAGGCCATGGGCAACTGAGGGGGCTCTTGCTCCCTTGTCCAGACCACCACCATTTCCTATAATAAGTCTCAGGATAGTTACTACAATATAAGAATAACCTATCTCTTTCTCTTTGGACACTAGGGCTACTTACTCACTCTTGATAGAGTTTTGGGGACCCATCTCTTCTTCTTATTCCTCTAGTGTTGGGGTAGGGAGACAGCCTTACCCACCTCACCAAACCTCACCACTTAGTTGTATTTCTAGGGGTATTCTCCTTACCCACTCCTTTCTAGTGGTACAAATCTGCCCATTCCTAATCTCTTAGCCATGGTGGGAGTCTCTATTTCCTTTACTCCCTTAGTCCCACTGGATTTCAGGCTCAGTGGCTGCTGCTCTCCTCCTTTTCCTCCAAACATAATCTGACATACCTTTGACTTTACCAGCCTCCATGGTGGATCCCTGAATATAACCAAACGTCATTTCCCCTCTTGTCATCTGATTATAAAACCCTACTTCCCTAATTATACTATCAGTTTTCCTCTCAGCTCATCCAGAATCCCCAAGAATGGCTAGACTATCCTCCCCCTCCAGGGCCAAATAGACATGCTGGCCAACTGTAGTGCTACAAAATTGGCAAGCGAGAGATCTACTAACAGTGGAGAAGGGTGGCCTCTGCCTCTTCCTCAGCAAGGAATGATGCTTCTATGTCAACCAATTGCATATTGTAAAAGACAAGATCTGACAACTCTAGATGGGTCTTTAGAAATGTAAGAAACAGCTTGATGTCTCTGGCTGGTGGATCACTGATGGTACAATACAGAATGGGATATTGCCTTTCTTCACTCATTTTCTTCTCCTTTTCCTAATTCTATTAATTGTACCCTGTCTTATAAACTTCTTGCCTGTACTTTCCTTTTTAAAAATAAAAATAACAACAGAAACCCTTTCTTCTAGTCCACCTAAAATATTAACAAATCTTGGCTTAAAAAAATCATTCCCTCAGGGAAAATGTCCTTGATAAGTTCTAATATGACAGGTACTTTGAAACTATTTTTGCTTGAAAGGCACTGATTCTTCACTTGAACCCACAAGATAACAAAAAGCAGGATGAAAGGCTGGCATGTCTGCTCTAATTTCCTGTCTCTCTGTCTGTCACCTTGAATAAGATCCCTGCTTGATTCTTAATTCCGCATAAACATGTTAAATACTCAAGGATTATGTGTGTCACCTCATGTATCATATTGCTCTTCAAGGCTGTAGGTACAGGGCTCTGGCTTTGTCCTAAACCTGCTGTCACCATGCATTTAAGAAACTGCAAAGCCTGAACCCCCAAACGAGGTCAAGCATCTGTGATGACGAGGCTACCCTTTAGAGCTGATCCTATTATAGGAACAGGATTGGTTCTCTAAAGGAATAGGTACTTCTTCAGATTACCTAGTAGAATAAAGTCAACTACACCTTAATCAGGGCTAGTTAATTATCCATACTTCTTGCACACTTGCCCTAATTATATCTTTATTTAAACCTAAAGCTAATTTCAATATACTAAATATGAACATAGGGTCACTGGATCCTATTATTTGTTCATTTCCCAAATGTGCTGACTCACTCTTTCCTGTTTGTTTTTACTATCACACACCTCATTAACAGGCACATTGGTCCAGGTGCTCCAGTGATGTGGGATGTCCTTTTATATGCAGTGCTTTTATTTACTAATGAATAAAGCAGTTTGGGTCAATGGCTTAGAGAGTAAAGCCAGGCTGAAAATCTGAACAGAGATATATAGAGAGAGTATATGGAGTTTAAGAGACACCATGTAACTGTGAAAGGAGAATCTTACTGGTAGTCCACAGATTCACATTGATGCACAGATTAATAGAAATCAGTTAATTTAAGATGTAAGAGCTAGTTAGATATATGCCTGAGTCATTGGCCAAGCAGTGTTGTAATTAATATAGTTTCTGTGTGATTATTTGGCTCTGGGTAGCTGGGAAACAAATGAGCAGTTTCTGTTTACATAATGGAGCCACAAAGACCTGAAAATAGCTTAAGAGAAAAAGAGGACTTCTAGGTGCACAGAAATGAGAGCCAACTACAACTTCTTGAGAGCCATAGTTTTTGCAGACAGGCTCTGTTTGCTGGCAGCGAGCAGAGGCATGGCTCCTTTAAGAGCCTTAGCATTAGCAACATTCCCATTAGCAACAAAACTGCATGGCTTCTTTAAGAGCCAGCTTCCTGGTTTGTACTGGCAGCATGAACTCTTGCTCTTTTGGGAGGTTCTGCACTTAAATGAGGGTCTATGAGCAGCAGGCTACAAATTGATAAATGGCGACAATAGACTGGTTGAGTCCCTGAACCTGGGGTGGTGAGCATGGCTACAGAGGAGGTGAACGTACCTCCAACATGTTGGAGGGGGTAGAGCCAACAGGTAAGGCTGTGGAGTTGGTTCTAGTCATGCCTGCTTAGTAATAATAATAAAAAAAGGTGTTTCAGGTCAGAAATGTTTACAGATACAGATATGCAATAAAGACAGATTCAGACATAAAAGACCTCTAAATGAGACACAGCATATTTACAAATGTACACAGGCTTGGGAAACAAAAAGAAAAGAGTAAAGAGAGAGTAAAAGTAATATAAAAGATTACAGACAAAAATTCAAGGAGTAAAGATAATTAAATATTAAAAAGTAATAGAGTAAAAAAAGAAGCCACATAAAAATGGAAAATACACAGAGAGTCTGGGTTATGTATATTATTGTGCTTGCTTTGCAGAGAGACATTTGATTCTGGAGGCTGCTAAGGAAAAAAAACATATATATTTTCAAGGTATCTTGACTTCAAATTTTGAGTTTAAGGATCTGTTACTTTGGAAAAGAGGTTCTACTTTTGTTTCCACAGAAGATGAGAACCTGTGGATTCCTTCCAGGCTAATGTGGTTTGATGGAACAAGACCCTCCCAAGAGATCTCTTTGAACCCTAAAAATACTTTACCCAACAAACAGCAGGAAGCAGTTTGGAGAAAACTACACCCAAATTCCCAAAATTATTGTTTATAAATGTTTGTTTTCATTTAAAGGGGTTGATTATAACTGTTTAATGGTCAGTTTCTTAAAAAAATGAGGGGTGAAATATGATATAGAGATAAATATTTTGATTGGTATGGATCTTGGTTTATTGATACAAATTTTGGGTCAATTGTTATAAGTATATTTCTATTCTTGTTTAAGGTATTATGTTTATACATCTCATTTAAAATGTAATACATAATTAAAAATACAGATAGTCATTTAAAACAATCAAACTTGTCATGTTAGGTTTTCTAGATATACAAAGATGTATTTCAGTTTGATAGATAATCTTCAACACTTCAAAGACCTCTAGAATATGGCATTTAAGATGTTCTAAGAACTTACTTTTCTCAACAGTCAGACATGTCTGCTTCTAGTAGCACCAATTAGTTCAGAGAGGCTGATGGCACTGAAGAAACTCATTATGGAATTTGTCTTCAATATAACAAGGCTAACCATTTGGGCAAGAAACTGCACTTGCCTGGACTGCTTGATGGTATACTGTATGAACTGGAAATGAAGGACCCATACAAAAGTGACTGTTTAACTTTCCAAAGGAAAGAATGGTCCTTCAGGGTTCCTGATGTAGGAGGTCCTTCTGTATTTGTGTTGCTTTCATTGGTTAATAATCTGCTTTGGGCCAGGTGATAGGGCAGAATTTAGGTAGGTGGGAAGACAGAACTGAATTCTGGGAGGAAGAAAACAGAGTCAGGGAGAACCACCATACAGCTGCCAGAGTCAGACATGCTGAGTCTTTCCCATTAAGCCACGACCTTGTGGTGATAGATAGATTATTGGAAATGGGTTAAATCAAGATGTGAGAGTTAGCCAATAAGAGGCTAGAGATAATGGGCTAGGCAGTGATTTAAATGCGTACAGTTTCTGTGTGATTATTTCAGGGGTTAAGCTAGCCGGGGTGGCTGGGACGAAGAGCAGGCTCTATCAACAGGTTCCTGCTTCATGAAACAGTCTGCCAGACATTCTGCAGAACACAGAAAAAAGTAATGGACAAACTACCAATAGAGGTAACACAGTCTTTCAAATTTCCTACTTCATGGAAAAGTCTGCTGGATACTATGGGCCTATAGGCTGAAGATGGATGCCCCAATGTTACAGAAAAACTTTGGGTGACTATCCAGGCAGCAGGATGTCTCTGTCAATTCTAGAGTTACAGAAGTTGCTTATAATTTAATTCCTGTTTACTTAGTTAATATTATATCCTTCTGGGGTCTTTGACAGATTTGAAGACTAGATAGTTATAATTATAGTTTTCCTTAGTTATGATAAAAGATAAATTAGATATATAACTTTAGACTCACAAAAAATATGTAACTGTAATTCTTGCTTGACACCTGTTTTGTTATATGTAATTTTACTATGGTAAAGTTAAAACTTCCATTTTTAATTAGACAAAAAAGAAGATTATGTGGGATGTCCTTCTGTATATGTGTTGCTTTTATTGGCCAGTAGACATAGCTGTTTTGGCCAAAGACTTAGCAAAGTAAAGCCAGTCGGAGAATCTGAATAGAGATATATAGAGAGAGTAGGTGAAATCTAAATGACACCATGTAGCTGCCAAAGGAGAAAGACACTGTTACCTTACTGGTAGGCCACAGCCTCATGGTGATACACAGATTAATAGAAATTGGTTAATTTAAGATCCAAGAATTAGCTAGAAATATGCCTAAACTATGGGCCAAACAGTGTTGTAATAAAATATAAGACAGGGTTAGAGTATTACAGCTGCAAAGGTACCTGGGAAATTTGAAAGAGGGGGGAAATCTTTGTGAGTTTTAGATCCAATGGTTTAAGATCATCATCAATGTCTGCAATATCTGAGGGTAACTAGGATCCAGGATTAGAATAAGGATTAAAATTTTGTCTTTTGTCATGGTTCTAAAGTTAAAATAACCTGATCTGGCTATCATACATTCTCTGTCCTATAAGTTTAATTCTGTTAGACCTAGGAGGATTAGAAGATCTCTTAGAAACAGACATGAAATGACTACTGTGAAGAACAAGCTATGAAAAACTCAAACAAAACTTCCAAAGCAGAAAGACAAAGAGGACAGAAGGTCAAAGTCCATCCACATCTAGCCATAATTATACAAATATCTACTGGTTCAAGCAGTATTTTTTTTTTGTTTGTTTGTTTGTTTGAGACAGGGTTTCTCTGTAGCTTTGGACCCTGTCCTAGAACTTGCTCTTGTAGACCAGGTTGGCCTCGAACTCACAGAGATCCGCCTGCTTCTGCCTACCGAGTGCTGGGATTAAAGGCGTGCACCATGACCGCCCAGCCCATGCAGTATTTTTATAAAGACAAGATGGGTATTTTAAAATTTTCACTCTAATCAACTTATACTAAAAAGTTAAAACAAGAGAATTAACTATATTTAACACTAATACCTTTATTTCAGAATCCATCAATATACACCAGGGTCAAAAACAAAAGCTAAAAGCATTCAACAGCATTATAATACAGTTTGCAAACGCAGGAAACATTAAATTTTCAAACATTACAGGGATGTTAGAACAATGGGAAAGTATTAAAGTACTATTATTATCAGTTATGGACAGTTGCATCCCTGTCCCACAAGGACAACCTCAGGGAACTTCAAACCAAAAATTCTTCTAGTAGGCCAGGAGAGAAGGAGAATAGGAAAGGAAAAAGGAAAAAAAAATGACAAAGAAGAAAAAAAATCCTTCCAAACAGGGCCAGCAGGAAAATATAACAAGTGTTTCTAACAAATCTAACACTAGCCAACTATGTGAAAAAAACAGTGTTGACAAAAAGAAAATGAGAATTCTCACCTTTTCTGCTCAGTGCAAGCAAAAGGAAGGTATCACCTGCCTTGAACACCCTAGAGGAAAGCACTTGAGGAACAGAAAAATATGCCTACCAGAAGGAGCCACACAGAAGTGCTCAGCGGTTTCTAAAGAAAGGTCCAGGCATACAAGAGACTATTTTTTTTCCTGTAGGATGAGAAAATGAAAGGTGTGTGTGTATGTGTGTGTGTGTGTGTGTGTGTGTGTATGTGTGTGCGCACGCAAGCATGCACTTGCACATACACGCTGTTTATGTCTGTTGATGCTGACTTTCTTCTTCTGATAGTAGTCTCCAGTTAAGTGGGATAGATGTGACAGAATTCTGTTGTGTCCTACAGATTGGCCTTCAATTTGCTCTGTACTATAGATTGGCCTTTAATCAACTTAACCATCCAAGTGCTGGGAATACAGACATATCTTTTGTTTTTGTTACACACACACACACACACAAGCTCCATTTAACAAAAAGATCCTATGAACTCCATAAAGTAAAGTCAAAGATGTTCCTTACTTTGTTGAAATACTAGTAGCATGAAGAATGGGAAGTGTGTAGGGGCTGTGTGTGTGTATGTGTGTGTGTGTGAGACAGAGAGAGAAAGAGAGAGAGAGAGAGAGAGAGAGAGAGAGAGAGAGAAATCATATATTGCATATCCAAATGAAGCAGCTTAACATAATGCTAAACACAAAAAATTCAAGACATAGCAAAGCAGTAAGAGTAAGCTATGTTTAAACCCCATGAAAGTACATATAAAATAATGAATTAAAAGAGATAAAGCACCCTTTGAGGGATGGATGGTACATGCAAAAATAGGGAGGCTAAGTTCTGCTACATTTATTTCAGCAACAAGCTCACTGAGTTATTGGATACTTTTCTCTATTATGTACACTCTTTATAAACTGTAGTAAGCATTGGGCAATATACAAGTTTAATAAGAGAAAAAAACTGTCTCTGAAAACAAAAAACAAAGGAAAGAAGAGAGTAAGAAAGCAAAGACAAGGGCATAAGTTTAGACATATATACTACAGGCCTGCCACTATCTCAAGAGGGTACGTTCTGGAACTAGGAACCTCTGGCACATTCTCTACTTACTCGAACAGCCATTTTTCCATGGGTAGGATTGAAACTTAACCAGAGAGTTGACTTGGTCAGCAATTGATTAATAGTAACAGATTAGAGTCAGCTTTCTAAAGGCAGAAATACAGACCAGGGTCTCAATAACCTTTGGAGAAAGCCCTGCTTCTCTGAACAGTGTTAAATTGTGAAGTTGGTAACGGTGTCAGTAATCCCAGTGGCTTTCAAGGCACTATTTGTGGAAGTTCCTTTTTAGTAGTAGTGAAAAAAAAAGGTAAGAGGGGTAGGGAGGGAGAGAGGAAGGAAGGAATAAATTACAAAGAAAGATAAACATAAACTAGCATATTGAAATACGCAAGTTCTTGCCACTATTTGGGGAAAAAATGACATGCCAGTGTGCTTACAAACCACACACAGAACTGTTCATTGGCATGGATAACATTACTTTGTCAGTATCTTTCCAAAACAAGCAAAATTCCCTAAGCATGAATAAGACCTGTACTAAGTAAGCATCTGGTGATTAATTCTTCTGCACTTCTTTAAATGGGATGAGTCATATCTCCAGACCTTTAAGATAATTTTATTTTCATTAAATAGTATTTAACAGCCAACTAGTGCCAAGGCAATTTCTAAAGCACCACAAAGGCAAATTCCGTGCCTATAAAGTATATTATTCTTTCCACTATTAAGTACAACTCTCAAGCTATGTAAAAAATTCCATCGGTTTGGAAGTTCTACTAAGCAGTGGGAAGAAAAGAGGAGAAAACAGGTGGATAGGTCAGAAAAGTCACCTCCCTTTAAGAGATAGGAGGAGCTCCTAGTAGAGGAATATGGTCTGAACATATGTCCCATTAGCTATGCAGTTCAACAAGGAAAGGACCTGGTACACCCAGGACCTGGGAAATATCCAAGAAATGTTTGCCGAGTTGACCTAGAAGGGTACTATGCCCATCTCCATCCTCCAGGAAGCAAGAAAATAAATTCCTCATGGTGTTGAAGTAAGTTCTATTAGACGACATAAGGAACACCACCTCTCTGGATGCCATGGGTCCTTACCTGCTGCTGGACTGGCACTTGCTGTACCACCTGGGTAGGCACCGCTGCTTGGCTAGCCACAGATGTCTGTAGAGTCACTGTCGAACCTGTGTCTGAACCCGTCTCTGAAGTCTGCATGATGGTCTCTGGAATATACAAAAACAGTTTATAATGTTGCCCTTGCAGCATTCTTAATATCAAAAACTGAGGCTTCCAAACATGTAATACCACGCAGTCCAACACTGTCACATTAACTCATGCATGTTTTAGTCATTTTGATCAGTTTTTAACTAACTAAACAGTAATAAAATAATAATACTTTTATAAAAGTCTTTATTAGTACCTCTTGACCTGAGACTAAAGAGGCAGAACTTCACTAAAAGCTATTGTCCTTTGATCCCAATTGTTAAAAGTATCTCAATTCTTTAATGAACTATGAATTTAAATATTAAAGCTACTCAATCTGAAATAGATGCTCATGTAATGTACTATACTTTATAGACACTTTTTGAGGCTATCAGGCGACAATAAAGAAGCATAATATAGACTAAATCATTTCTAAATTATAAAGTAATTATTCAAATGTTTTATATATACTAATATACTCTGAATTCAGCCACAGGATCACATTTTATAATTTTCTTAGGCTTCTATGGTTTGATGTCTTCTTTTGCCACTTACAGATTCAATAAAAAATAAATGTGAACTTTCTGATATGTGGATAAAGGTAGGATACAGTATTTAATTCGTAGAGTATGAAAAGTAATAATTGCAGTTTAAACCAGTAAAGAACACCATGAGCATTTATGTTCCTTAAGAAAATTAAATTCTCAACTATTCAGTTCTTTGGAGGAGAAAATTTATTCTAATCAAAATCTTTGTCACAGTGTGATCAATCTAATTCTTTTTTCCACAACAGGTTTAGAAATAGACCTTATAAAATAACAAATCCGTTCTTATTTTATAAATGCAAAATGCCCAAAGATGTTAAGAAACATATCAACGTGGCAAGAAAAAAAGCTGTGGCTGTGCTTTTTGTTTTAATGTCAGTGATTTTCTCTAGAGTTTCATAGTGGCTCTTCTGTAGGTGATGTGTGACTTTTTTATCGCTTTCTTGGTCAAAGTCCTAAAGCTACACCAATCTCTTTAGATACAAAAGTCTGGAAGTGATAGCTGCCACCAACTGTTCAAGACATGTAAAGGGCTCTTCCGAGTGTTTTTCATAAATACATTTACTCAAGAACATATTAATCCATGAAACAATCTGACTTTCACATTTAATTGAGTTATACTGAGGAAGGAAAAGGTGGGTGAAAGGTTAAGACTGAGGCTACAGCATCATTTGCACAGATAGGCTCACATTCAGCTCCTGGACTTTCTGGATACATGGGAGGCTAACCTGTAGAAAACTGGTGTGATTTTTTTTTCAAAAGAAGCTGAAAAATCAAGATTTTCATGTGCAAAAATACAAACTGTGGGCCTATTAAATAGCAAGTGTGTTAGATAAATGTGCATTTGGCCTAGCATTATAACCATGGAGATGCCTAAGATAAATGAGAAAGGCATCATTCACTACACAAAATTCTTGCTTGATTAGGGTGATGGAAGACACTAATGCTCCACATTTTGGGAGCCAAAGCCAGGTTACAGTGCAGTGAAAGAGTGCTTAATTTTCGCTAGGGTAGATCCCAGCACTGGCCATTCCCTTCAAAATTATCCTTTCTTTAAAGAATAGATAAATTAGGAACCGTATCTTTTCCTTTTATTTTTTTTTCTTCCATGACAAATAGGGAGAAAAACAGCAATCCAAAAATGAAAGCAAAACCTCTCAGGTCCTCTGATTTATTAAGTATACAGAGTATTGATTACATTTTGTGCTACAACAAAGGAGCTAAATATGTATGCAAGGCTTGCTTCTGTGCAAGGAACAAGGAACGGACCAGATACTGGATAGCACCTGCTACGAAGGTTTTCAGTCCCATAAGCTCCAGGGTGAGCGGTAGACCTTTGTTTGATGAACACATACAGAAACCACATGTAGCCAACTAGTGCTTCTCCTTTACTCTGCTCCATCAGTAGAATATGGGTTCCCACAGTCAAGTCTTTTGCACTAATACTCCCTCTTGTTTACCACAGAGCTAGTGAGAAGCTTTGCCAGGACTAGCTTATGTGCCAATATTTTGCGCTAATGATTAAAACTATGTGGAAACAGACCTGGAGGGATTTTAAAAATTGCTAAAAGCATGTAGCCAGAAAGAGGAAGAATCTGAATTCACTCTAATTCTGTGTGGCTTGAAAACCCATGCTTACAACCACTGGGTGTAGTGTGTTGTAGACTCATGACAGTATAGTTTCCAAACAAAAAGCTGGACACTGGGCATCAGAACAGTAATTTGGGGTTCTAATGTATGTTTTCTTAATGTACATTTTCAACAATCATGGAGATAGATCCATTCCACCACTATCCCTAAGGCATGAAATTATTTCCTTTACTGAAGCAATACTAATTCTCAACTAATAAATGTTTGTTCAGAGTCATTTTACACTCACTGACTCTGAAGACCTAATCTTAATGCAGAACAGTAACCATATAAAGCATGTTGAAAGAGTATAATCATCTGCACAAAGTTTGTTAGACACACTGACATACTGAAAGTATTCTGGGGAATCCCAAACATTTGTGCACAGTGAAGCTCATCCCAGGAGGGCAGTGTCCAGAACCTGCTACCTTAGGGAGCTGAACAACAGTTGGGTGCTTATAAGGCATTCTCATTCACCAGCCCAAGTTTCTGAGACTTTGTTTATGTCTGGGGGTAATTTGGTTAGTTTTGTCCCTTTGGTGCCTGTTAAGTGATATTTGTTTATCAATCACAAGAGCAGTCACATTAATCTATTTTGATAAGCTAAATAACCCCCTGCAGTTTGCCTCTGATGCAGCCCACATGTAAATGACTTGTATATTCTTACAGGGGAGACATGCACAATTTCCGTCTAGTCATCCTTGCCTAATGTGACTGTCAGGTGTGTGGTGAGCAACAGATGCTTGTTTGACAAAGGCCTTTTCATTCTGGTAATTAGGCAGTTGGACACACCCGCCTGCTAAGGGCTCTGCTTTGTACAGCCAGCTCTGGATGAGTCATGAGAAGCTAAGGCTAAATAGGCCACATTTTGAAAGAAGGTTAATTAGCCCCGAGGAGGAGGATAAGAATATTGCAAAACCCAGCTGCTGAATGCAACAAATTAGCATTTTTTTCAAGCTGATGGGCAAACCTAGGCAAATCAAGTGTGTTTGGAACAAACATGCCTTATTGCAAGTTTCAAAGCATTCAAATGTCCTTTGGGGAACTTCCTGAAAATTGTTTAATGAACTCAAATTCACAGTTGGATTCTTTTTAGCACATACAATGTACATGCCAAATTAATCGGTTTAATAATCTGACCTTGTCAATCACTTGTCCAGCAGAACTTTATAAGCTTATACCAAGCTGGATTCACCTGATGCTTACTGGGATCTTCCATGAAATACTTTCTCTTCCATAAAGAAAAGCCTCATGTCTCGTTCCACTAAACTGACTTTCAGTTTTCTATATGAAGATTGTGATAAAGATCTATAGTTTTCAAATTGCTTTTCCTTTTACCTTACCATAGGAAGACCAAAATGCTAAATCCACTTTTGGCTTAAACCAACTTAACCAAAATTATTATAATAGTTACTTTATGGTAAAATAAGTTATATCTAAATACAGCTATACTCAACACAAATTATAAGAATTTTAGAAGCCTAATTCAACATAAGATCAAGAATGCTATTTGATAATTTTAAATTACTATTTTTAAACTAGAGAACAAGTAGTTTGACAGTAGTATATTTTTACAAGAAGAAAGAACCAAAATCATTCTAAAGATTCTGAAACATAAAACTCTTTATTACTAACACTCAAATTCAGTTAAACCTCCATTAACTAAGATTATGGGTATAATGGGGCTAGAGAGATTGCTCAGTGGTATAGCATATTTCGTGCTCTATTAGAGGGCTGGTTCCCAGCACCCATATTGGTCAGTTCACAACTCCCTTTAACTGCAGCTCCAAGGGATATGTCACCACCTTTTTTTGGCCTACACACACACACACACACACACACAGAGAGAGAGAGAGAGAGAGAGAGAGAGAGAGAGAGATACACAGAGAGACAGAGAGAGACTGACTTAAATAAAATTTAAAATTTTAAAAGCATAAATTTAGAGAATTAAAGTGAGCATTACTTTTAGAGAAAAATATTATTAATATTTACATTCCTGAACAGAAAACTCTGAAGTTGATTATTAAAAGATTATTTCAAAACAAATATGGCTATTAATTTTCAAAAAGGCATAATACAAAGTAATGCATTAAATAATCACATAATTTTTAAAACCTTAACAAAACATATTTAGATGATTATTTTACCTGCACAGATAAAACAAAAGACTTGATTTTTCACTTTTCTATGCAAGAAGAAAGCAAATGGAGGAACTATTACTGCAGCCATAGCCCACATTTTCTCTCTTAAAAAAAACCAAAAAAACAAAGCAAAAGAAAGTATTTCTAAGGAAAGTTTATACACTGCAAAACGCAACCTTATCACATTAACAGATAACGTAATTGAGGAATATAAGAAGTAAATTCATGACTTTCTCTATGATGAGAAACCTCTTTTAGGTTTGATGGTGTTAATTCTTAGGCATGTGTATAGTAAATCTTTTATGCTAAATTCATCCTTAGAAAAGGTGAGGAACGACAGTAGTGGATGTAGACTGTCCTGTAGTCATCTTTCTGTGATAACCAATGACAGGGATTAATGCTGGAGATGATTAATCAGCACACTTGTAGCACACACAGGTTGCCTGGGTAACTTTCATCACTTTTCAACAAAGACTTTCATTTATCTAATTCTCCCTATGACTCAGAATAGATTTCAAAACATGGTTTCTTCAAAAATAAAATACAAAAAAAAAAAACTCTGTTAACAGTTTTTATCTTGAAGAACTAATTACTTAAAAAATAAAATAAAACCACCCATGAACACTGAAACCAAAGTGATGAAATGATGTGAAACCTGTTTTGCCATTTGTTTTGCTCCTGGTTATCAAGAGAAGCCGTCACCAGGCAGAGGTGGCTTTGCAGCTTTTTATCTCGCTTGTGTTCATGAATTAATAGTCAGTTCAGTCTTGTATAGATGACAGAGGCCAAATAACAACCACAAAACAGTGTCCAGCTAACAGGAGGGGGCAGAGAAGGGAGGCAAGCCAGAAAGCAAACAAACTCCTTAAGGATACCAACTCTATTCTTGTCTCTGGAAACAGAACTGCATAATATACAAAGATTCCTACAAAAGTTTATGAGCCAGAGTAATATATTTCCCCACTGATAAACCCAATCTTAAGAATAACCTGAATCTATCAAATTAATAATTCCTCTTAGAAATCAAAAGAAAATGAACACTGATTATTTTATCATAAACTTATTATCACTATTCATGAAGATACTAGAACAAGTTACTATGTTTGTCACTTATGGCATAGGTGATTTGTATATGTTTAATTCTAATTTTGCCCATGAAATACATATTCCTAGTTATAGCACAGGGAAATTAAGTCTAAAGAGATTAAATAAGCTTAATTATTTAATAATTAGTAGCAAAGAACTATTAATAAAAAAATTTCAAGACCAAGGCTGCCTCAATTTGATAATAATGGCCAGTCAAAATTTGGGCACTAAAAGAACGAATTACAGTTTTGAGCACATAAACATATCAAAATAATTGAATATGTATTATGCTTCATGGAATCATCAATACAATGTTTTATGGTTATATTTTTTAAATTAGGAGAGTGTATTATAGCTGTCTCGGAGACCCTAAAATAATATAGGCTGTTGTCATTGATCTAGGCTGTCCACCCAGAACTTGAATATAACTCTATTGCTGAAGATACTATATATTTTGGTCACAGGATTTGGCAGGACCAAGGAGTTAGTGAACAGGAAGTTCACCCTGTTAGGCCAGATTTCATAGTCCTGGAAGGTACTATGCTGGCTATTCTAAGGGAAAAATCATTAGCGCTCTACCTAGCTGTAAACCCCATGAGTCACAACAATGAACAGTGTAGAAAGATGTGCCCAAGGGGGCAAAAGTGGCAGGAATGTTATGGAGTTGAACAACGCTTTCTGACTGAATGTAAGGCCCACTCTACAGAGGAAAATAAATACATGCCTGGTACTGTAACTCTGGCCCACATATTTGTGGCCAGAGAGGGTTCTCTGCTAAAATTCTGTTAATGAACACAGTATCAACCTGCCATTTTAATTCCTATCTTTATACCTTTAGGTTAATGCAGCTCTCAGACCTCACCATACATGCTTCTTTGTGCAAGGATAACAGTCAATCCAAAAGCTCACAACTGGTCAGGGTGCAAACAGTGTCTTTGGAATACTCAGCTGTAACGGTGACTATCACACTACTTCCCCAAAGGATGTGGAGTAGAAGGGAGATACCCAGAGAAAAAGTGTGCTCTCCACATGACAGAAATGTTGTACTCATGTACTCATGACTGTATGCAGAGGACCTATGTAAGATCAAGCCAGTCAACATTCCAACATGGGGGTGGCCTTTATATTTCCTTCCATGCAGCTAAGGAGCTACTGAGAGCTGAAGGCTGCTGAGGGAAGGAACACAGCTTTATGTGCATGTGTGATTCCAAGCAGGTGGACGAAGTTCCAGCATGTGGGCTGTATAAATACACTGAGTGGTTAATTTTTAAAAAGAAAGAAAAAAATAAAAGGACATGAAGTTAGGAGGGGTAGGCAGCAGGTCTTAGAAAATTTGGAGTTTGGAAGACAGCAAATACGATCCAAATATACTATGGATGCATAAAATTCTCAAAAACTACACAGATTTTTAATATATATATTATGTAATATATATATAATCTTTAAATTTTTGTTTAAAAAATACTCATCTGCATGTTTTGGGAGCATCTTGGGTACTATACTACATAACTGCTGAACTCATATTAATCAGTGACAGGAAATAAACTCAATAGCTCAACTACCAAAAAAAAAACCCTCTAATATCCCAGTAATAGATTATGACAAAGGTATATAAGACAACACAGATACACTACCATAAGCCTAAAAATCAGTTTCTCAATTAGGAGGCAATTATTATGCAAATTTTTCAGATACACAATCACTTACTTAAGGAAACGTTCTTGTCACATATATTATACATGATCATAGGTGGGGACAATGTTATCATTGTAACTTCCAAGAGACCAACAATATAAAGTTGGAGTAGTCTCAATCTAGACCTAGAATTGCTGGTCAAACACAACATGGGTTGAGCAAGGGATGGTAGCACATATCTAAACCCAAAGTTTGAGAAATTAAGGCAAGAAAATCAGGTGTTCAAGGCTACAGAATGAGTTCTAGGTCACCTAGTCTATAGGAAACACATGTATCCAAACAAAAAGGAACATAGATCCTAGAAACCTACCTCAGCACGGACCAATGAACCTCTCCAGTATGGAACAATGAACTCTCCTCAGAATAGACAATGAACCCAACTCAACATGGAACAATCAATGCAAATTAGTCTTTCATAATTTCTGTAACCCAACACAGCTTTTCATATCAGGAAAATACCTATTAATTTAGTGATTCTGATAAGTTCCGCTTCTGGTCAAGAGTTTTGCCTGTCTTTTTACTGCCAAGGAATTCAAATCTCTCAAACACTTCTTAAGAATACTTTACATGGTCTTAATAGAATAGGATATGTTTTAAAAATATTGCCAGATGCCAGGAATAGTAGTGCTTGCCTGTAATCTAAGGACCTGACCAAGGCAGGAGAATCTCAAATTCAGGCCAGTTTGGACTACATGCTATATTCTAGAGCAGTCTGAAACCACAATATCTGAGGAGAGTTTCTAGAGTCACTCTTGGTAGTTTCATAGCCATTGTCATTTTGTGCTGATGGAAGGAAATCTATATTAATATATACTTTCAAATATAAAATAACCCCTTTTGTGATACTGTCCAAACCTAATGTCCAATCAAGAATTAAAGCATGAAGTTAATTTCTGATCCCATTAATAACAACTGGTAAGAGCAGAGATACCTCTAACAAAGGTTTGGATTGTAATACTGGAAGATACACAATGAAGTACTTAGTTCCACCAAGAAAGTGTTTCTGGTTTGTTTTTGTAGTTCTGGGGGTCAATTACACCCAGGACTTTATGTATACAAGGCTAACATCTCCAGCGCTCAACCATCTCATTTCAAAACTGGCATTGGTGTCACGTGTGCATTCTTCCTACAAACTCCACACACAAGAAGGACCCATCCTATCTCATGTTTTGGGGAGATGACCAAAAATATGCTTGCCAAGTAGGGCTTCTCTATGTTAGGATGGCAACAAAGGAAAAGCAGACATTGTTTTAAAAGGCACAGACTAAAAGAATCACTGGAGAATTATGCCTACAATACTATCCCCAAACAGAAAGACTGTGGTTGCCTTTTATAGCGACTATAAAACAAGAACAGGAATTCTTACTTTTCTTCACACCCCAATGACAATTTTCCTCTTAAATATTCTTGCCCACACAAGAATTTTTACCATCTTTTTTTCCCTTTATAAAGAGAATAGACTCTTTTGCAGTTCCTAATTATTCTAATGACAGGTTCAAAGAAATCAACACCATCTAAAAAAGGAAAAGAATACTGTATAATAACATTGCTAATAATGGGAAGAATATATCCCATTTTTAGTGTACAATATCTTAAAGAACTGAATTCTCATCACTGACATTTTTGGCAAAAAAGTGAATATGAGTGGGTGGATCCCCCCCCCAAAAAAAACCCTCCTTTTTTCACACACACACACACACACACACACACACTAAAACATTTGCTGCAAAAAATAATGCTAGTAATCAAACAAAACGTTTACACCATCTTTCAATACAGAAATGCACTTGGAATACAATGAAATATTTAGCCAACTTCAAAATATCATTTAGATATTAACATCTAAATAGATATTTAAATATAGATAGACATGATGTCTTTATATAAATAAGTAAAAATTATAATAATTGCAATTATCCTGTCTTCATTAAGTTAACATTTTGAGGACTGGCAGTACACTCTCTATATGGCTGACCTTACAAAAATGGTCTTAGTCTAAAGCATTTTCTTGACTTCAAAACAATAATTTCTTTTAAACTCCCTTTTAAATAGTACTACAACAAGATTGATTTCTTATGTAATTTTATAAACGTTTAATATCTGAAACAGAAATAAGTGGATGTTTAAGATTAACTCAATTCTTTATGATTGACAGAAGGTGATGTTAGACATCATTTTAACAATGAAAATCCACACAAATGAGTTTCATCTCTCTCCCTCTTCTCCTCACTAAACTTTGCTAGTCTTTTGTGGGGAGTACAGTTAATGGGATAGAATTCTTCATCCTTTATAAATACATTAATGGTTAAATATTCTTAATCCAGTAATTCTTTTCCTAACAAATTCCTAATTTGTTCACAAGAGTAACCTAAAGTCATTATCTACATTTATGTACATTCTACTGGATACTTGAATATTTGGTTTTTCTTTATTTTCAGAGAACTCTTGTTTCCAAAGATGTTAAAAGAAACATCTTATTTCACAAATTATATGGCTTTTCTTACTTTCAGTCTGGATTAATAACAACCTCTTATCTCTCAAAAAATTCTTTCATGACATTCTGTATTTCTGCTTTTATCCCAATCTGCCTGCCCAGTCTTCCCTCCCTCAAAGATTTAGTTTCTTCCCCTTTTAACACACACACACACACACACACACACACACACACACACACACACAGAGAGAGAGAGAGAGAGAGAGACAGAGAGAGAGACAGAGAGACAGAGAGACAGAGAGACAGAGAGAGACAGAGAGAGAGAGAGATTTGAGTTTGGGATATATGTTCTACATTTCCAACACTGAGTTTTAAAGGATTCAGCTATTTATAGCAACTGTAAGCAATTAACTTCCTTATAATTAAGCATAGTCGATAATTCTACTGAGTTGTTGTTCTGAATTTTCAACTACCTGTTGAATTATTTTTACCAACATATCATCATTACAAGTCTAAATTTTAAAATTTAATCATCAAAGCGAAGCTTAAATTTTTATCATGCTAATTAAATTCCTGCTAATAACTGCTCTTACAAGATGTGGAAGTTAGTCTGTTCTCAGTGAGTTCAAGATCAATTGATCCCTTCAGACAAGAGTAACTACCTTGATATTTAGTAACTTTGGTATCTCTATTTCTCAAAGAACATTATAAATAAGAGACAGACTTCTTTTCTCATATACCCCAAGTTTAATGAATTACCCACTCCAATGATTTAGCTCTAATAAGCCCTCAAATCTCTCCTTAGGCTCCATCCAACCCCACAGGTGACTGGAGTTCTACTCTCGGGATAAACTGCAAGCTTCATATCAGGACTTCAGAGGCTCTTTAGAATGCAGCTCCAGTTTGCATGTACTGAGTTTACATCATCTAAGTAGTTGGGGTTCCCTCAATGCTACAACAGTTTACTCTGCTTCAAATATTGTTTTCCTCCTCACTTCTCTTATCTTCAACTTTAGGGTGAGAATAAATTCCACTTCCTTAATGCTCCCAAACAACTATCACTTCCCCCTTCCTCTTAACAAGTCTGGGCCTGTGGTCCCCCAGTGTTCATGCAGAAATGTGTCATTATTCCACATGGAAATTACCATATTGTGGACATTATTCATCTTGGCATGGACAGAATAAACGGTATGAGCACATGGAGTATGATTACCTCATCACCTACAAATACGCCACAATGTCTAATACACACAGGATGTTTAATATGTTGAATACAAATATAAATCTCCAAAGATTGTGATTTTAAGACCCTATTGAAATACTTCTATGCTTTCTCAGAAATATCTAATACTTAAAATTTTGTAAAAGTATAATTGTCCATAAGAGCCATCTGCAATAGTGACATTGATTAAAATGTACTTTTATGTTCATAGCAGCTTTGTTTGTCATAGCCAGAACCTGGAAACAACCTAAATACTCCTTGACCAAAGAATGGATAAGAAATATGTGGTACATTTACACAGAGGAGTACTACACAGCAGAAAAAAATAATGAAATCTTGAAATTTGTGGGCAAATGGATAGTTATAGAAAACATCATATTGAGTGAGGTAACCCATACCCAGAAAGACAAATATCATATGTACTCACTCATAAGTGGTTTTAGATATAAAGCAAAGAAAACCAACCTACAAATCACAATCCCAGAGAATCCAGACAACAAAGAGCACCCTAAGAGAAACATGGATCTAATCTACATGAGAAGTAGAAAAAGAGAAGATCCCCTTGAGTAAATTGGGAGCATGGTGACCATGGGAGAGGGTTGAAGAAGAGGGGAGAGGAAGGGAAGGGAGCAGAGAAAAATGTAGAGCACAATAAAATCAATAAAATGGAATGTACTTTTATTTCTAATATGAATTTAATTTAAATTGTTAAATTATTATTCAATTGTATAAATCTTTATAACTACCTTTTAAGTTTCAAAAGATTTTGTATCTAATTTTTAAAATAAAGAAACAAGGATTAACTCAATGAGCAAATCAAAGCTTTCGCTACTGCTCTGAACCTTCTAGAACACCATTTCCAGCTTTAGAAAGTACAAACGCTTCCCTGAACTGCAGTTTCAGACCCAGGACTCTACCCAAGTCATCACAGAACTGCTGGCCCAACCCTTACAGAACTTAAATTTTCGCAGAGGAAACACAAAGATTAAGTAGTTAGCCTAATAGTAATTGTCTGACTTCATCGGTAGTTAATCATTTGAAATTTATTTGAGCTTAGTAATACTCAGCTGATATTATCCTAAGTTTTCTAGGTAAGTACTGAAACTTTTTACAGGAAAAGGTATTCCAGGAAGATTCTAAGTACTAATCAGTGAACAATTTATCTATAGAATTTAAGTACAAAGAATCTTAAAATAAATAAATGATAGCTAGAAAAAGAATTATTAAAGTATATTATTTTCATCTTTCTGGAAATCCTGTGAGGAATATACAATTATTATCCCACTTTTTCTACGGATGAAAAAAGTACATAGTATTTAAATAATCCTACCAGGACCAAGGTTATGTAACTAGGAAAGAAAAGAATGAGAATGTAATGCAATATAGGATTCCCTACGGTTTGAAAGACAAGTTATCTTGCTTTCCTAATTATCCATCCATATGTCGTACTAGGTTCAACAGATGAACAGTTCTGTTGCTGCATTATAGTAACTGCACATGCTATGAATTTTTAACCCAGTTAATAATCTTCCACAACATATCACCCTCTTAAACAGTCTTCCTTCCTAGTTCAGCAGCTCACAGGACCTAACAAGGTGGTTGTCTATTCTTTTCTATGTCTCAGCTAAAACTAATAAAAAATGACTAAATCCAGGGCTGGAGAAAGGAGCTTGGTAGTAAGGCACCTGTCTAGTAGGGCAAGGCCATAGTCTTGAACTCCAGCATTACCCCCTACCCAACACACATACACACACACACAGAGAGAGAGAGAGAGAGAGAGAGAGAGAGAGAGAGAGAGAGAGAGAGAGGCGCACACAGGCTTTAATTGTGTGGCTGCTATAATCCTCTGATGGGGCAGTAACCATTTGGAATTTGAATCAGGGCTTGGGGGACATCTTTTTTTCCTGAAATCTCAGCATCGAGCTCTCAATTGCCCACTTCAATTTTTCTAAAAGAAGGAGACTGACCTACAGTTTCTTAAATGCCAAAGCAAAGGAGAGTCTCAGTTAGTGGTCTTCAGCATAGGCGCCAAAGTCTGTAGCTCCTCTTTTTTTCAGTAACAAACTGCCTGCCAGCAAGCGCCAGAGAAATATACTTATGTCTACAACCTAATTGCATTCAATTAAAGGTAATAATTGAGAAGCCGTAGGATATAGATCAATAATAAATAGATAAAAACAAAGAATGAATAAAATAGCCTTTAGCATATCTAGCTGCACTGCAATGCCACAGTGAGGTACTCTAATCCAATCTTGTCTTGCTCCTGTTGAGCACAAGCCCATCTTTTCTTGTCATATACCAAGAACTCTTGCACAGCTTACTGTATTGATTCGGCTGTCCAAATGCTCACACAGAACATATTCACAGTAGTGGTATGTCATGGGAAGTGTAAAAAGGAATTTTTTGGCTCTCATCCAGGTCTTTTTAACTTCTTTGGTTTAGCAAACAGTCCATGGTAGTTATGTCTCATACATAAACCTATCAACACACAAATACAGAGACACAGACACAGAACTTAAATTTGGTTTGAATTCTAGTTACAGGATGTGGCTGAGGTAAACAAACAAACAAACAAAACAAAAAACAAAACAAACAAAAAACTCTTTTATTCCAAAGACAGGAAGGGTCTCCTATTACAGCCTGGTTCTATGCCACACATCCAGCCTGCTCCCATGTCAGGCAGAGATGATAATGAAGAAACAAGAAGGCTAGGTTTACAATGCCAAACGACAATTCACTTTGTTAAATAACAAATTTACCAGTTAACACAAAACTTTAAAAAAACTTTCTTTAAATCATATGTAACATTGTCAGTTATCTGTACTAAATTACCAGCTTTAATGATCTTTGGAATAGTTATTTGGTGTTTTAAATTAATAAGTCCAAGGTTTATCATGAATGTACTGCAATCTTGCTCTATGTCTATCCAAACTGTATCTGAGAAATTTGTTATTCTTTGGTACAGTACTTCTGGGAATGAGGATGCTTATTTTATATAAAATTATAAACAAACTTCTTGAATACTTATGAGTTTATAAGTGACAGTATGAGTGCCTTAATTCTTTAAAACATCTTTTTTCAACTTAATTCTTTATGAACCTCAATTCATTTCTTTTTTACTTAGTTCAATTGGTCATAACTTCTGTTTTAAGTGACTAAAAAGCATTAAAATTACTACATTCAGTTATCAAATATGCATGATAAATTTAGCATATAGCTGAGTAGAACTGATAAATAATTCTAATATAAAATATCTGAGGTGAAATGGTTATATAAAGAAACATTAAAAGTAAATTGAAACTTAATACTTGCCACTAAAAATTCCAGTCTTTTGCAACTATTCTATACAGAGTGGTTTGTGATAAATTTTAAACAGATTTAATATAAACACATTTCACGAAGTTAATAATTTGTCATTAGGAAAATTGATGCATAATACTAGTTGGTACATTAAACAAAATGAATAGTGAGTAAATTCATGCTTCAGTAAATTTATTTCAGGAGAAACATTCATTGGTAAATGAATCACTCAATAGATGTACTTTGGGCTAGGAGAACAATTATCAGATAACTGACCTCTTTACCAATAGCAACATTTAAAGTTAAGAAGTACTCAGGCTCCCAATTCAGAGTCTGAGACCAATATTCAAAATTGTCTCATTAGTTAGTATTAGAGTTGGCATTACAACTCAGGACTTCAGTTCCCAGTTTTGTTTTGTTTAAAAAAAAAAAAGCTTTAAGAGAGCATAGCTTAGAAACAGCAAGAAGACTGTCACAAAGAACAGGGAATGCTGCCAGGAGCTCCAAGCGCTTATTGCACGGTGAAAGAAACACTCATATCACACGGAGAATAGAATCCCACGATCAGAGGCTCGCCTAGAAGTTTCCATGTCTTTCTTACATAAATGAATCAAGCACCTTTTAAGGGCATTTAACAAAAACTCAAGTAAAGCAGATATGCAAATGTGTGATGATGCAACAAAATGCTTATACGCTGTACATACGCTGAAGGTGTTTGTTTGCTATGTTGTGTTAGCCCAGGGACTTGGTGATCTGAGTTCATGATTCCGGAATGTAGCCTACAGTATACATTGTGTTTTTATTGCAATAAAGAAACCCAAAAGACTAATTTCTAGTTCACCAGGAAGCAAAAATCAACACATCAATAATTGCAATCAAAATAAACAAGGAACAGATTCTGAATTTCCTCTTGAAGCGAGTAAGTGTAATTTCAGGGTGTGAAAAGGAAACCTTTTAAATGAAATGGTTTGTGTAACAGCTTTTACAAGGTGTACTTTTCACTGTCAAGCTGCATGAAATGCTCACAAGGATAATCGGTTTAGTGTGGCAATTTACAGGTTCCCCACAGCACGCACTAAATGTCCTTATTTTGAAGTTGCTTCTAGGTTTTTTTATTATGTTTAGATTTATATTTCTTCTATTATAAATTAAGCATATTTTATTAAAGTTAGATGTCCAATGTGGAAAAAATGTGCTCAATTAAAAAACCAATTCCAACCTGAAAGATAAAGGAAACACATTTACATTACTAAGCAAAGAAAAGTACAAATTTCCTTTCTGAAAGTTCAGCTGGAGAATGGCTAAAGAAAACGTGGCACATTTACACATTAGAGTACTACTCAGCTGTAAAAAAAAAATGACATTTTGAAATTTACATGCAAATGGATGGAACTACAAAAACCACGAGTGAAGTAATCCAGATCCAAAAAGATGAACGTGGTATGTACTCACTCATAAGTGGACACTAACTGAAAAACAAAGGATACTGGACCTATAGTTCATGATTCTAGAGAACCTAAGTAACAAGGTGAACCCTAAGAAAAACATACATAGATCCACCTGGAAGCATGGGGGTTGGGGAGCAGGGAGGGCAGAAGGAAAAGATGACTGGAGAAGGGGACGGGGAGGAGAACTTGAGGGAATGGGATAGTTAAGATGGAGGAAGGACAGAGATGAGAGCAAGGAATGAGATAGTTTGATTGAGGGAGTCATTATGGGGTTAGCAAGAAACCTGACACTAGACAAATTCCCAGGAATCCACAAGGACGACCCCAATTAAGACATTTAAGGAGAGGGTGCCCTACCTGGCCTTGCCCTGTAGTCAGACTGATGAATATCTAAATATCACCATAGAACCTTCATCCATCAACTGATGGAAACAGAGGCAGAGAGTCACAGCAGAGCACTGGGCTGAGCTCCCAAAGTCAAGTTGAAGAGTGGGAGGAGTCAGAATATGAGCAAAGAGGTCAAGACCATGATGGGGACACCCACTAGATTTATATTTTTAAAGAATTTAAAATTTCTACTGTGTGAGAGTAATGTCCCACCTAATATAGATAAAAGAGTATTGACAGATTTTAAAACAACATTGAAACAAATACCTTATAAAATTTTTGATGTACATGTAGTATTTATTATGAAGATATTGTCAACTATTCTCTTGTTACACACCAACATTAATCTAATTTATATATCTAAAATCTCATGTCAGATATGTTTATGGCATGGTTACATGTGGTCATTTTTCTTATATCTAGATTTATAAAACTGTTTCCTAAACACAACTGAATAGCTAATTATGGAAAAATATATTTCCTTTCACTATAAAATTTATTTAGCATGGAATAATAAATTTTGTTACACTTAACAAGAGTTTTCTTATTTGTGAGAATAACTAGTCTTTCCTCCTCTTTTTCTTTACTCCATCAATTTCTCTACTGCCCATGCCAAATAAAAGGACTCCATATAAATAACAGTAGTGACAAGATAGCACCTCCAAATTGTTCCCGGTAGATAATCTGTCACTAATGCAGCTTAATTATACCGTTTATTTTATTCTTCAAACATTTTTGGCATATCCTGACAACTAATTTTCACATTAACTATAGGAACCCAGTCATAATCTGAATACTGTAGATATTAAAGATCCAGGGAAAGCTCAAAATAATGGGAACAAAATAATTGGGAGGAGAAGGAAGGGCGACCAGGAGGACAAGCTCATCCTCAACTTTATAATCCAGCATGGGTTATATGAGAATTTATCTCAGAAACACAAAACTAAATTTAACTTAAACAGGCAAACTATAATGTTACATATGCAAACATGCTACATTAACAAAATGGTTGGTTCTGTAAATAACACTATCATCATGATATCAAATCCACGGTGTTTTATATTCTAGGCTTGTACAGTCAGCACTAGGGCAGAACTGCACTATAGCAAGACCACTAAAGGTCAAAATTCGTCTTGTGTTACTAGACTTGACTTTGTTCGGAGAAACACAGGATCAGAGAGCAGGGCTAAACATGTACTTCAGGCAATGGTCCTGAGTCATGGTTTATACCCGGATTAATTTGGACCTCCACAATGAAAGATCTATTGTATCATGTTACGAGTAATGCTATGAGTTGCAAAATTTGTTCTCAACATGACCCCAAGATGATTCTATTTTTGTTTCCAAGTTCATAAACAGCAATTAATAGGAGAAAGATAAAAGAAGCAAAAGTTTCTAACTAATAAGAAAAATTTATTCACTAGATTGTTTTCTTCTTGAGAGTGCTCTAAAGTATTTTTAGAAAGTAAACATTTTTAGTAAAAAGATAATGAAGACTAGGATGGCGGAGACTGGCATTTCTGAAGCTTCTGCTCTAAATCCAGCCAACTGGGAAGCCTGTGGCACTGTCGGGCAGCTTCAGTAGATACAATGGTATCTGCAGAAACTGCACAACTGGATCAAAACCCAAACAAAAGAAATCAAGAGGCAATATATACTTTAATTGTACCAGCCTCTTCATAAAAGTATGCACATAGATTTGTATAGATAAGGAATTTTATGGTCATCTGAAAGTTCAGGAAAAAACACAAATCTCTGAATTGGCACAGAAAATTCTACAGATAAATTCATTTTTTTCTTCGAAATTGGGTATTAATCATTCATACAAATGTTGGAAGATCTGTTTATTTAACATAAGTGGAACAAAGATTAGGTAAGTAAAGAATAATGTAATTTAGAAATAAGATTCTAGTGTGTTCTACACTTATGAGTCTAAAAATCCCATGATAAATGAATAAAAGTTTCCCTAGTTTAAGAGTAAGAAAGTAAAATCTATAAACCAAAACAACAAAGGAAAGGCAAACAAACCCAAAACCTTTACTTCTGTAAAATACATATATTTATTGAAACATCAATTTTTTTCAGGTATAATAACACTTTTTCTTATTATCTAATTTATCAAAATATTAAGTTTCTTTATAAGAAAACATTATAAAAATTCTTGTTAAAGCACAGTTGTGCACATATCAAGCAAAAGTCTTTAAAAGCACACCCAATTTATCTAAAGAGTCATATTATAAAATTGTATTAAAACTCAGCAATTATAAATGATGTGGCTTATGTTTTCCTCCAAGAATATTTAATAAACTTATTTTATAAATATAAGTTTAAAATTTGGAGGATATTATAGCTAATAATTTGTCTGTATAGCTCAAAAGTGAACATATTTAATTTATTTTTAAATACCCTACCCTCCGTATTTAGATTATGCTTTGTTTTGATTAAACTTACAAAAGAGAAGAAAGGAAGAGAAGGAGGACAGGGATGAGGGGGAGGGAGGGGAAGAAGAGGAAGAGGGGGAGAGGAGGAAGAGTCTAGTCCTAGGCCTTGGGGGTGGAGGGTGGGCTATCTGAAGTTCAAGGTCATACTCAGCTTGAGTGCTCAGCTAGTAGAGTGTTCCAGGAAAGACTGGGCTAAGGCAACCCTGTTTACAATAAACATCTAAACAGAAACTAGCATTTACTGAGCACCTACCATGTAGCTGCCAGAAAAATTAACACATTATTTGTTTTACAGTCTTATACAATGTACGTTGTTCTCCACTGGGAATGCTGAGTTCTCTGTTCCCAAGACACACTTGGGAATAAGTAAAACTATAAAACTATGCTCTTAGCACACTCATCTGCTTACACATTTTCTTGCTTTTGAATTTCAAAGTTAATGAGAAAAAAATTGCTTCATATTTGAAATTTGCAACAAGAATGAGGACACTCATAAGAGTAAAATTGTGTTATTGCAAAGAGCCAGTGGAAAATTGGTAAAAATACTTTTTTTTAATGTACTTTCCATTAGTTATGCCAACCTGAATGGCCCAATGCAGATTTGCTATCTTACTGAAAGAGATAGTCTCATTAACTACCACTAACATTTCATAGGCATTTATGATTCTAATCTGTTTAGGATAAAATTAAAAAAATTACATTAACTCCAAATTAAAATTAACTCCCTTAATATAAGTCACTGCTGAGAGATTCAAGTAATGCTCCCTAGCCCTGAAAAGCATTGCCGCCCTCGGCTGCCTCTTTTGTCTTCACTACAGAAGACCCCCCTTGCTCTTGTGTCCTATGCATACAGTGCCCCTGAAATAATATTTTGAAGTTTAACTTTCACTAGTAAATTGTGAAGACTTTTAGATCCATTGTCCAAGGTCTTTTCATTTATCCAAACTCCAGTTCCATTAATGTGAACTGCTTCCTTTTGAATGCAACACATGAGACCCAAGATGACCTTCCTTCTCACAGTATCATACACTGGTAGTAATCCTCACATTCTCTTTCTGTAGATGATAAAAGCAGTGACATTCCTGAATGTCTCTACCACTTATAGTATGTGAATTTTCCTTAACGTCTGCCACTAGACTTACTGTGACTTACTTGCTACCTGTGTCTCCCCAACTCTTGAACATATTTGGATTATCAAATTCACTCACAGTAATCTCATCTACATTAACGATCTTGGCTAACGTGAGAAAGCTGTCTCAAAGTGGAAAGGAATGATCAAAGTTGGAAGAATTAAAAGAAAAACGAGAGTATAGACTTGTGAGTCAGCCAGTAATTTCTAGAATCTTTACATGACAAATCACTAATAAATCCTACAATCATTTTACTTATGTATTTCCAAATAAATACTAACGCACTGAATTGTGATAGCCAAGGTAGAAGTCAAATGCTTAAACACGCAGGACAATAATTGTTTTGGGTGATTCATATCCACTCTGGAGGTAAAAAAATTGGCAGGTGATAGTGCCAGAATTTGAATACAAACTAAGAGATTTCAATAACAGTATTTGTTACATTATGCTATTTGGCATATTCCTGCCATTTAAAGTCATTTTAATCTGAGTTTCATTCAGGGGAAATAAAACAGAAGTTACCATTATGCCTATAAAAGGAATAAGCCAGTAGGAAAATTTGTGAAAGCAGTGTTCTTCAAAATTCCCAAAAGGTACACAAACATAAATGTTCCCTACTGCCCAGTGCTGCTGACAACCACAGGCTAGTCTTAGACTATACATGCAGTAGCGTGATGTGAAAGAATCCTGTGGCAGGCCAAAGAGGCAGAGTCTAAGTCTATACTAACCAAAAACAAGATAAAACAATAAGCAAAAAAACACATATTACAGAAATTACTGCATTTAAATAAGAATGTAGTTCTCAAAGCAATAACTATCGGCTCAACTATAATGACAAAGGAGTTAATTTATTAAGAAAACACAGAGATCATAAATGTTGTGTACCTATTTTCAGAACTACTAAATAAAGCAAAGAATGAGATGTGAAAATAGCAATATATTCTATCATACATGGAGACTTTAATACCTTTCTTCAAAATTAATATAAAAAATCAGCAAAGACAGATGGACTGAATATTAACCATCCTAACCTAGCAGCATTGATCGGACACCATAACCAACAGTACCCAAATATACACCCTTCTCAAGAACAGATGACAATGTTAAAACTCTATCATATCAAAATGAAGTTGAAAGTCAGTAGCATGGCTGGTGTTATAATTAGCAGCAGTGTGTCAATCAAGCATGAGTGAGACCCTGAATTTTACTCCTAATACCATAAAAAAAATTTAAAAAAGAAATCGATTATTTGAAAAATAAATATATATACCCCAATTAATTAACACACAGTCAAAGAAGAAATAAAAGGGAAATTGAAAATTCTTTTAAACTGAATAAAAATGAAAATATAACATACTGTAAACTGTGAAAGGCAGAACCCTTCCACAAACACGAGTAAAGAAAGCACAAATAAATGACCCGATAACTCAATGTGTTTAGCAGTAAACTTGAGTGAATTTTAAATAAAAAAAGGTTTATTATCAATAAAATGTTAAATCTGGGAAAATTCTGTGGCTATTTCCAAAAGGTAAGACCAAAATATTTACAGAAATATAAAAATCAGTTCTAGAAGGTGTACAATTTGTTTAATAGCATTTAAAACGGCAAACATTTTTTTAAATGAGCCATCTCTGCTATAGGAGCCATATATTAATATCTGAATACTTATAGTTCTTATTTCTATCTAATAAAAGCAGATACCGATGTACATGTCAGTCTTTATCTAATTAACTTAAGAAATCTGTGTGTTATCAATTGTCTGTATTCATATAAGTAGCATAAAGGTTAGGAATGCTGAATTCTCCATCGTCTGGAATTATACCCTGGTTTATCAGTACTAGTAGCCATGAGAATGAGGAAGATATTTAACAATCACAGTCTGAATTTTCTCAACTACCAAGTGGAGAACTAGTAATTCCTACCTCCTAGAGTGACCCTAAGAACTGGAGACAGAGCCTTTTGGCTTACAAATTAAGAGTTAAAGAAGTATCAACGACTATTAGGTTGTATTGATTTATAATTACTTGAAGTTTGTAGTCAAGGCGTGGCTTGAATAGTTTAAGTAAAAATAGGATATAATCACAGAAAACTGGAAGCTCTTCAAGTAATTTAAAACTCAGCGTCAAAACAAGAAGAGGTACACTTTCAAAGTGAGGAAAATGGGTCAATAAAGAATTCCATATTTAATGGGCTGTTTTTGGATACAAAAAAAAATGTAACAATTCAGCACTTCAAGCAATAGGGAAGTTCCTAACGCTCAGCCCTTCTGCCTTCAGCTACTCCTTCCTATGTGCTGCATTCAGCCAGCCTATGGGCTTGAATGCTACATCTTACAAAACAGAACGTTTGTTTCTAAATTGGTTTTAAATGGATAAGCAGCCAGCAATATAGTACCTGAACATTTTTATTTTGTATTAAAAAATTAAAACTAAATGTGGAACACATTTATTTAGTATGCTTCATCAGTACGAGTATAAATGAATTTGTAAATTAAATATTCAATAAGCTAGGTTACTGTAATAAACTGTTTTGAGTACTACGTGGAGGGTCTTGTTAACTGCACGCTTCATAATTGAAAGTTCACCCACAACCCTTTATAGGATATGAGGAAGTTTGCCACTGTGAACCTGACTGCAAGGAGACAAACTATCAGAAAGCAAATTCATGTGATCAGAAACACAAGAGGTTGCATGCTGCCATACACATTTGCCTTGAACTACACCAAATAATAGCATTTAACCCTTGAAAGAGAAGGCCAGAACAATGTGAAACATTGGTTAAATATGAATGAGATTTTTGATGCTTCACAGAGCCTATTAAGACAGAGGGTGAATACTTAAACCCAGAACAAAATAAGAAAACCAACAGTTTTGAAGGCAGACTTAGGTCATCAATATGAACATCACCAGAAATTCACCTGGGGCTACTTAGCAAGACTCTTACATCAGAAAGAATAAAAAAAATTTGTAATACTTATAACAAATACTTCACATACAGAAAAATTTACTATAAACCTAAAGTGTCAGCTTGAAAACTAATTTTAAGCTTTATAACATCTTTGATTTTCATGTGTTTGTTCATATGGGTATGTATGGAAGTGTTGTGTGCTAACCCAGGACACCTAGATCCACAACCCTGGATATTTTATTTTTTGTAAATGTTTTTTATTCCTATCAATGATTTTGTCAATATCAATAAAATCAATAAAGTAATGAAATAAATAAATGTGCTACACCAACTCTCTTATTTCATTACAATGTCACATTCTTAATTTTCATAAGTCCTATCTTTATTGTTTCATAACTATATTAGTCTCAAATTTTTATTCACTCTTTTAAACATTTTAATATTTTATAAAGATAACACTTGGATCACAGATTACAATCTAAATGTGGATTCTAATTCTTGAATTGGTGGGGTAAAAACAGGAAATGCCACCTTTAATTTCAGTCTAACAAGATTGATTAGGGCAACACATCAACTTTAGGATGTGGTTTGTTTATCTGGAAAAAGATGGGGCCAGGTGGACAGTGCCATGAGGCTAGCTTCCTGCCCACCCACTCCTTTCATTGTTGACCGTAACTCCAGGTACTAAATGAATCAAACCCATTAGGAACACAGACACAGAACTGCTAATAGCCAGACACTACAATTATCAGATGTGTGAGCACTGGAATTGATGTCGCTTGTCATTTTAAATATTTCAGTAAAGAACTATAGAGAAAAATTACAACTAAATATTGGTAAGAAAAGACTTAATTGGTCTCACTTACCACTTTGGGATTTTGAGAACCATTGCAGATTCCAGTCTACATTCCTCTGATAAAAATCTCTGAATAAAAAAGAAACAGGAGGCTGTCTTTTGGTGAACTTTAGGTGCAAAATCACTTCAATTTCATTTTTTAAAATATCATTTAAATGAGAAAAATTTTAATACACATAGGTGTATCCCTGAAAATTTTTAGCATAGCAATCTCTTCAAATAGTGGAAAGAGTAATAAACATCAACAATTCAGAAATTCTAATACATAACTGAATGTCTTATCAATTGAGATAGAAATTCTGTATTCAGGTTTCATGAAGTAGAAACAGAAGGTAGAAGCAATTTTTATCTCTGCAATTCATTTCTCATCTATAACTGGCATTGCTACACATACATACACACATTTATATATTATATTTAGGCTGAGTTTACCGTGAACTTTTACCATTAAAGAGATCAACTTAACATAAAAATTACATGTAATGGTCAGATTTTAAGGTTTATTTTATTATGTAATAGCCTTAGTCACAAACAGTGGTCCATGCCTGTTATCCTCACGTCTGCGTGATAAGAGGCAAGAGAATCACCAAAAATTTTAAATCACCTGGGCTACACACAAAGACCTTGCCTCAACAATAATAATAAATTATAATTATTAATATGGTTATATAAATTAGTAGTATGCTCCCATAAGAAAATTACTTTTTAAAATGATACTCTATTGCCTATCAAAATAAACAAAATAAAAACATGATGAGATCAAACAGTCAAGAGCCAAAGCAACTTTTCATTTTCTATCTACATGGTTCTGCATAGTTTATCTAATGGGCCTGCACGCTTCTTATAATCTGAAATACATTATTCTTAAATTAACACATACATGCAGACTTAATGACTCAGTATTTTTAAGTACATAAATTAGAGAAATTGGTAGCTTCTTCGGGAATGGTAGTATTAACACTTAAGAGTTCCTTATTATTTTCTTCAAGCTTGGCAAGGTGGCACATATCTTTAATACCAGTATTTTACATGAGTTTGAGGCTACTCTACTCTACACAGAGAGTTCCAGGTCAAGTAGGGCTATATAGTAAGACCCTGTCTCGAAATTTTTTTTCTTCATTATCATTGTAACGGTTATTAGCTATTTTGGCAGTTTAATATGAAACATTATAGTCAATTTATACTTGGGGCTTGCTAAGCTTGACATTTTCTTATTTAAAATGGTACATTTTCAACCTAAATATTTTATATTCCCCTCATGCTCCTCTCTTGCTGACTTCAGTTATTATACATCTGCAAAATATCAGATGTGTCTGTTCAGCTCCCTCCATTGGGCACTGCCCATTTCCTGCAACCTTTTACCCCTAGGTTCTACAGAACGATATATATGAAATTAGTTTTCCTTAATATCTTATTGGAGATGTTAAAACAAATACATTTGATTATTATCATTACAATTAAAGAATTTTTACTTATTTTAATTATTTCATTTTTATGCCTATTATTTTTTACCTTTTCGTTTATTAATATCACAATTACCCTACTGTGTGCTTGTTTTTGTCTTTAAGTCTTTGCAAGGGTGTTTGCACATGAACTTTTGGCCACTAACATCAACATCTAGGTCATATCAAGGTTCACTTCTCTTTACTTTCTCTCCTTACCAGAGGCTACACTTTCTTTTGACATCTCTAGAATAATGTTTTTAATTATATATTGAGCATTGTAATAATAAAATGTAGGTAATTTAGATTCTATACCGATGTTCCTTCAGAGAGTGACAATATTTGGCCTCAACCAGCAAAATCATCAGCTGAACAAGTAGAACTGATTTGATGTTGCTGGGATGGGTTTGAGAAGGACCCAGTGTATTTATCAAATTCTTCCAGTTTGGCAGGTTAAAACCTATTTGTACTCCAAATTTTGTTGAGATTTGTTTAAATTTTCTTAGGGTAAAAAGAACGTAAGCTGTATGCCAGGATGCTGCTTTGGTGTGAATGGATGGCCTATAAATTTCAAGAGATAAAAATGTAAAAGACAAAATGATGGGACAGATAGGCAATCAACTGATGAGGACTCTCATGATTCTGACTATGGACTGCATGGCAATGGCTCCGTAAATGAGGACGGTCCCTTCCATCTTCTGCCGTGTGGAGACACAGAACCCTCCTCCTCCAGAAAGAGGAGCATTCAAAGGACCACGTAGTGGGTAAGAACAGACTTAGACAGACAACTGAATCAGATGCTGCCTAAATCTCAGACTTTTCAGAATACACAACTTATGAAAAGAAAATTCAGTTCCTTATGAATTTCAGCCTTGGGGATTTTCTTAGAGTAGCAAAAACAGACTAAGGGAGGGGCCCTTGCTTATTTCAACTGGATGGCTAGAGTGTTACAAATGGTGCTGGGTACAGAGCGCCAGAGTCCAGCAGGAACTGTTAACACAGCTGTAGACATTCATGAAGCCCATGCAGATTCTCGGTATGATCGCCAGGCTCAGTGGCACAGGTGCAGACAATCACTTAGCTAGAGAATTCAGAACCTGGTTCTGGGCAGTTTTTTTCTTCCACACTTTTGTTCCAGACCTCAGCCGTCTTCAGAGTTCTAACATCTGATCTCTTCTGTCTCCGCTAACAGACACCAGTTTCTGCTAACATTCTCAGTCCTTGTCACATAGTGAGGCTTTTCTTTTCTTTTCTCCCTGCTCTTGCAGAGCAGGCCTACCTCCCGAGTGCTGGGATTAAAGGCGGGTGCCACCACCGCCAATAAATGCGAGGCTTTTCTTACAAATGTCTTCCGCACAGTTTCCTGTCCAACTCTTGAAAAACCTACCTCAAAATTAGAAAAATTTGCAATGTTCTGTGGCAAGGGGATTCCAATACCAGCAACAGGAATTACTCTCAACATTGCTTTAAACTGTTCTGCACCCTCCTCATTTCAATTCATAGTTCTCTTCTCTCCTAGTACCCAGTTGGATATTCTGAATCTGGGTTAAATACACACAAAATGCTTTTTAAAACTTGAACAAAGTTAGCTGGGCATGGCATTGCAAGTCTTATCCCAACATTCAAAATCAGAGGAGAGAACATTTCGGGTTCCAGGGCTAGCCTTGCTCTATGTTGAGATCCAATGTTAAAAAACAAAAAATCTTAAAACTTCAAGTATTGTAATCATGATGATATGAAAATATTTATTGTAAATCACATAGTTTCTAACATGAAAAAAAACCTGTCTTCAATAGAACCTTCGATACATCAGTGCTGACTGAACTTTTCGTAACCTATAAGGACTTAAGTAAAATAGCGTCACAGCCTGCTACCTACTGATCTGCCTTCATGTCCTTCCTTCCTGAACTCTACCTTCCTATTTCCCTTCATGTCAAATGAAAATAGACAATTCAGAACACTTTAACTTGTCATAATTCTCTTCTCTTGCCAACTATAGCATCGATTTGTTCTCTTGTTAAGTATAAATATCGTTATATTTATATTTAAAATTTATAGAAACATCTCTTTCCAGGGAATCATGAGAGATTTAAATGAGAAATCAGTATAAAGACAAGCACCTTTATATTTTAAAAAACATTTTGATAAAATTGATAATATCCCAAATAAAAACATATTAGCTGAGCACTGATTTCTCAACTGACAGATATTAGATATACTTATGCAAACCAAAGCTGAGACATACTCAAGGCCAAGGGCCTAGAGACAATAGCTTTTTAAAGAGTCCATAATACATTTTGCAATATCTTAAAAATGTGAAGAATACTTGAAAATCGAGTATTACACATCTGATGTTAATAATACAGTATCAGAGCCAAAAAACCTAATTATGTGTTTGTAGTATGAATGGATAGATACAATCAGTAAGTATTCCAGAGTTGCTAGGAACTTCATTCTTTGACTATACCTGGCTGATTCTAGAATGTGAGACACCAGGTATTTCCCACCAGGAGAGATAGGCATTCTTTTCTATAGGTACTCTCCAAGGAAACAATCTACCCCTAATACTTTACACACACACACACACACACACACACACACACACACACATTTTGTAGTCACAGAAACTTCATTCACTTCCAAAGTATCCATGCGAGCCAACTTAGAAAATATTGGGCAAGCAGTACTCTGGGTACCAGACCTCTCCAGATGCTTTCACTGAACTTGTTAGCTCAGAGTCCCCAATCTGTTGAAGCAGTATATAAAGCCACAAGTTCCTGTCTAGGTGACAGCTTCCAACCACAGCCACATGCAAAGAGGAGATAAAATCACTCTGAGAACCCACAAAGTCCCCAACCTAGCTGAATTAGACTCTTCTAGATTTTTATTTTTTTATTTTTTGAGACAGGGTTTCTCCATGGAACAGCCTTGGCTGGTATTCGTTCTGTAGACCAGGCTGGCATCGAACTCACACAGATCCACCTGCCACTTTAAAAAAAAAATTTTCTTTAAAAATAAGCAAGAAAAGTATATATATATATATATATATATATATATATATATATTATTTCAATTTTTTTACTTCATTATAATCCTGAATTCTGGGTTTAAAGGCGTGAGCCGCTACAGTCTAGCTCACCACGGCTTCTTAGTAAGAAAAATGTTCAGTGTTTTAATTGACCAATATTTTTATTTACAAAGGAACATTAAGACAACAATGTGTTTTCAACCACATAAAAGAAAAATGATGTGATGTAAGTCTTGAATGCTGCGGGGATTGCATCCCTTTAATCATGAACCGCTTATAAACCCATCCCCTTGCTTATGTCCAACATAGTTTAATCAGAGGTGCTGTCTTCATTCCAGCTCCACCGCTAGCGTATTCTCATTGGCAGGTGCCTCTGCCTAAGTTCAGTCTCCTAGGTACATACAGAAGTAAACTGATAAGCCGCTGCAGTTCACAAAAGATAATTACCATTAAATGACAAATTTGCCTGAGAAGAACCGGGCAACTTTTATAAATATAGTAAATTATTTCAATGTAGCAGCAGACACTTAGAGTGCCAGTTAATTGGTAGGGTGGAACAGGAAGATTATTTGACTACATGATTTGATGCCACCAGATTAGGAAGTACCGTGAGACCCTGTCTATAAACTTTTTTCTTTAAAAATAAGCAAGATAAGTATATATTATTTTTATTTCATTATGATAGTCATAATTTTCTCAAATTTCATAAGTATGATCTCCATTATCATACCTATATTATCATAAATTTTTGATGCATTTTTTAAATGTTTAAATGTTTTATATGCCAGTCTTCCAAGTATTTAACTTGGATTACATATTGAAAGGCAAAATGTGTTAAATCACTACTTCCCAGAGCAGTTCAAACACTGACAAGACCTAAAGCTGCTCATAATCAATAAGGTAAAGTCAGTTTCCATCATGCATGCCAAAATCTGTTTATGCTCTAGAGGGGGCAGCACAACAATGCCATAAAGGCTTGAGCAGTAAATACCTTAGGCTTTGTGGGCACAAATGTCTCTGGGGCAAACAGTCCATATCTGCTGTGAAGGCGGTCCCACAGAAGTTGTAAACAAATGGGGATGGGTAACACATGGATGAGAAATACATGCATACTAAAGTGGTCTTTAATCAATGTGTGTGAATATGTGTGTGTGTGTGTGTGTGTAACACATATATAACTATATATATCAACATTAATACATATGCATTTTTTTCTGTTTTTAAGTAGTAAAATATTTTTAGGTGCTAGGGATCAAGTCCAGGGCCTCATAATTGCTAGGGATGTATGCTTCCATTGAGCCACATCCCCAACCAACATTTTTTATTCAAAATAGATTTTAAATACTATTTCAAAGAGGACTGTAAAGATATCTCAGCAGTTATGAGCACTTTCTGCTTTTACAGAGGACCTGGGTTCATTTCCCAAAACCTACATACTGGCTTATAGCTATCTCTACGTCCAGACCTAGGATATCCAATGCCCTCTCTACATACTGGCTTATAGCTATCTCTACGTCCAGATCTAGGATATCCAATGCCCTCTCTACATACTGGCTTATAGCTATCTCTACGTCCAGATCTAGGATGTCCAATGCCCTCTCTGGCTCCCGAGGGCACCAGGAATGCACATGGTGCACATATATACATGCAGGACATTCATGCTAGTAAAAATAAATCTTCAAACATTTATCTAAAATAATGATCTATCAGTGGAACTCCCCCACCCCAAACCATAAGCCATTTCTGCTCTAAAATATTGCTTCTCAACCTACAAAATGCATATTAACTGCATGGTGCTCTTAATGAAGAGCTGATTCATTAAGACCAGGTGGGGTCGAAGAGTCTGAAATTTCACTAGTCTCCCACTTGAGTAAGATTAAAGGGCTGAAGAAATGGCTCAGCAATTAAGAGGAAATGCTACTCTTGTAGAGGACCTGTCTTCAGTTTCTGGAACCCACATAAGGTAGCTTACAAGCACATCTACCTCTTCTAGCCTCTGCAGGCAACAGTTATAATGCGCACATACCCCCATAGAAACATATATGCACATGGTTTAACAAAGTCTTTTTTTTAAGTTGAAGCTCAGCACAGGATGTTTTGGGTAGCAGAACTTTGATAAGGTCGATGTGAAGGGGCCTCCTAATTATTCATTTGATAACCATGATGACTAAAACTTTCTAATACATAATAAAGTGCTAAATAAATATTGCTGTAAGTGATCACATAAATAACAAGGGAGAAGCTTTGAAGGCAATGCTAAGCTCTTTCTTATAACATGATGTTATCCTGTATGAGTTTACCACTCAAACGCCCATCTTAATATTAAGTTTACTGAAAATAACAGTGCCTTTAACATTCATTATACATTTTCTTCTATTACTCAGATCACACACTTGGTATATAGAGACAGTACAAACACTAGTCCTTAGAAATTGACAAATAACTTTTAGGAATTAAAAAATTTATTCAGATTATTTTTCTTTGTTAATCCACAATTACTATCTTCTGTTTGCATCACTATACCATGCTTATTGTACATCGAGGCCTTCATACATTCTGCTTGTCCAGATTAACACATATCCCTCACTACTTTAAGTTTAAACAGTTTCACCTGTTTAGAAGGAAGTGCGTAAAATAAGAAACCCTATCTTCTCCAGACCTACTTCCCTCATGAAAACACTGTTTTCCCTTTAAGCAGTGAGGCTTCAAAGCACTTAATATATTTATTTATATTATATAATTCATTCTTCAGAGCTAATCCTTTTATTTTTCTCTTATGTGTATGAATGATTTACCTATGTGTACAGCCATTCTCCAGTGCATACAGTACCTACAAAGACCAAAGGACAGTACTGTAACCTTTGTACCTAAGTTACAGATTTTTAGCCTCCATGTGGATGCTGCTAACCCAAACCAGGTCTACTCCAAGAGTAGCAAGTGCTGTGCACTGCTCAAGCCATCTCTCTAGAATAAATTAATTTGTTCAAGGCTGTGGACTTTCTGATATCTATTCAATGCAGTACTTGAAGTTCTAGTTAGAGCAACAAGACAACTAAAGGAGATCAAGGGGATATAAATTAGAAAGGAAGAAATCGAAGTATCGTCATTTGCAGACAATAAGATGATATAATAAGCAACTCAAAAATTCTACCAAAAAACTCCTATTGCTGGTAAACACCTTCAGTGACATGGCTGGAGACAAGATTAATTAAAAAAAAATAAAATAAAATAAAAAAATTAGTAGCCTTCCAATATACTAATGACAAACAATCGAGAGAGAAATCAGGGAAACAACATCCTTTACAATAGCCACAAACAATATAAAATATCTTGGGAGTAACTCTAACCAAGCAAGTGAAAGATTTGTATGACAAAAACTTCAAGGGCTTGAAAATGAAATTGAAGAAAATATTAGAAGATGGAAAGATCTCCCTTGCTCATGGATCTGTAGGATTAAAATAGTTAAAACAGCAATCTTACCAAAATCAATCTACATATTCAAAGTGATACCCATCAAAATTCCAGCACAATTCTTTACAGACCTTGAAAACAATATTCGACTTCATATGGAAAAAGTAAAAACCCAGGATAGCTAAAACAATCCTGTATATAATAAAAAGAATCTCAAATGGCCGAGAAACACTTAAAAGGAATGCTCAACACCCTCAGCCATCAGAAAATACAAATTAAACTACTTTGAAATTCTATTTTACATCTGTCAGAATGTCTAAGATCAACGACACAAGTTACAGCTAACGATGGCAAGAATGTAGAACAAGGGAAACACTCCTCCATTGCTGGTAGGAGTACAAATTTGTAAAACCACTATGGAAATCAATATGGCAGTTACTCAGAGAACTGGAAGTCATTTTGCTTTGAGAACCCAGCTATACTACTATGGTGGTTTGAGAGAAAATGGTCCCCGTAGGGAGTGGCACTGTTAGGATATGTGGCCTTTTTTGAGTAGACAGCCTTGTTGGAGGAAGTATGTCACTGTGGAAATTGTCTTTGAGGCCTCCCATACTCAAGCTACACCCAGTGTTACACACAGTTGCTTATTCTGCCTGTGGATCAAGATGTAGAACTCTCAGTTCCTTCTCCAGCAACATGTCTACTTGTACGCTGCCATGTCCCATCATGAAGATAATAGACTCAACCTCTGAAACTGTAAACCAACCCCAATTAAATGTTTTCCTTTATACAAGTTGCTGTGGTCATGGTGTCTCTTCACATGAATGTCTTAGAAAGCCTAAGACAACCAGTCTTGGGCATATACCCAAAGAACACTCCCTCCAGCAAGGCCACTTGCTCAATTACGTTCATAGTAGCCAGAAACTGCAAGCAACCTAGATGTTCCTCAACTGAACAATGGATAAATAATATATACATTCACATAATGGAGTACTACTCAGTTGTTAAAAAAAACATTATGAAATATGCAAGCAAACGGATGGATCTATAAAAAAAAATCATCCTGAGTGAGGTAACCCAGAAAGACAAACATGGTACGTACTCAGTTATAAATAGATATTAGCTGTAAAATAAAAGATAATCATGCTATAATCCACAGGCTAAGTAACAAGGAGGGCAGTAGGGAAGATGCTTGGATTTCCATGGAAAGGGGAAATAGAATAGATTCTGAAGGTAGACTAGGGGTAGGTAAAGATGGGACTCTTAGCAATGGGACATACCAAGCCTGAACAAACCTTCCATCTTCTGTTACCAGGCAAGGCTTCCAATGATGGGACCAAGACTCTAAACCAACCACAAACCCTTCAATCTACAAAATGTTTGCCTAAAAGATGTGTTGGGATAATGGTGGCCCAGAACTTGTGGGAGTGGCCAGCCAATGCCTGGTCTAATTCGAAGTCCATTACACAAGAGAGAGCCTATGCCCCAGACACTTCCTAGATGGCCAGGAACTGGAGGCTGTATATCCTAGAAACTTAGAGTAGAACCAACTATAGTTGGGGTGGGGGAAACAGTGAAATGATTCCTTAATGGTTATGCTATTATCATAGATAAATGGCCTAAACCAGTGGTCACCAGAGAGGCTTCAGCTGATGGGAGCAGATAAAGAGACTCCACATATAAACATTAAGTAGAGAGAAAACCCATGTTGGAGGCCTCCAGCAGGTACCCTCCCCTTGGAGCTCAGGGAACCCTGTGGAAGAAGAGGAGGAATCGTGAGAGACAGAGGGATAGAAAACATCCAGGAGAGCATGGCCCATGGAATCAAATAAACAAAACTCATGAGGGCTCACAGAGATTGCAGCAGCGATCATGGAGCCTGAGTGGGTCTGGGCTAGACCCTCTGCATATATGTTATAGTTGTTGGCTTAGTGTTCTGAAGGGACTTCTGATATTGGGGGTTGGGTATCTCTTACTCTTTTGCCTGCTGTTTAGACCTCTTATTTCCTACTGGGTTTCCTCATCCTGTCTTGATTTGAGGGTTTGTGCCTGTTGTTGTGTCTTATTGTGCTCTGTTAAGTTGATGTCCCAGAGAAGCCTGCTATTTTCTGGGAAGAGAGGATGGGTTAAGGGGGAGTGGATCTGGGGAAGAGGAAAGGTCAGCTGGGAACTGGGAGAAGAGAAGGGAAGCAGTGGTTGAGATGTTTTGTATGAGAGAAGTGTAAATAAAAATTAAAACTCCACACTTACTAGTGTGTAAGCTTCTCAATATTTAGAACTGTACTTCCCTTATTCACCATTAAATCTCTGCCAATAGCAGTTTCCAAGCATATTTATTGATTGAGTAAAGAAATTAATATTGATATACCCAGTAAAATACATGAGTCCCTTCCCCACTCAAATTCCCCATCTGGCACAGGATGGCCTTCAGTTTCTGAATCTCCTGCTTAAACCCACTGAATGCTAAAATTACAGGACTGTGCCGCCATACTTTTGTTGTTGTTGTTGTTGTTTCTAGTGCTAGATACCAAACTCAGAGCTTCTTGTATTCTAGGCAAACACTCTACCAATATTCCCAACTACTTACACTGCCCTTAACTGGGAGGGTAACAGCAAGCTTGTCATTTGTGACACTGCCCTTGGACTACTGTATGTTTTTACAACCAGTTACAACACTATGCAGGATGCTCCATATTCTCTTTTCAGGGACTGTTGGAACCAGAACTAAACTCTGACCTCTCCATCCATGCTGGTCTCTCTATCCATGCTGGTCCCTCTATCTCTGCTGGTCACTCTAGCTGAGTAGTGGTGGTGTGATGGCCTGGTGTATCTGAGAGTGCTAAGCATTAAATGTACAAAGAGTGAAGAAGAAGGAAGCCTAAGTGATGAGAAGGGCAATATCTAAGCTCCTAGTGATGGGACTGACAATGTATTTCCAGCACTCCGGGAACCACGTGTTTCCATGGGATTTCAGAAGTTAGCCCAAAAGCCTTCTGCACTTGGATTCTGAGATAGACTGAGATTGGTTTCTGACAGTTAAAAATCAAAAGAAAGTTAAAATAAAATTACTTTTCTGAGTAAACATGTTCAATATACACAGAAGAAAATTATAACCACAAGATGTCTCAAAACTGCAGAAGGGAAAGTACTGTGTAATAAAGAGCTTAGTAAATGTATGCCTATTATGAATGATTATTAATAAAAAGTATTAAAATTAAAGCATTTATATGAAGACTAACATATCATGAAACGAAGACTTCTACAATAACTGTAGAAAAAAATTAGCAACAATGGACCCTCCTAAAAATAGTCAAGATACTTCCTATAAAATGGTTAGCAGCAAGTACATTTTAAGCTAAAAAATTAACAACCGAAATAAAATGATTAATATAAACAAATATAATTTAGCCCAAAATAAATAGGAGCAGAGCAGGAAATGGTATTTATCATATAGAGCAGAGGTGAGCTTGAAAATGCTACCTGCCATCCTACTACTTACACACGCATGGAAGAAAACAGCAAAATAGATCAGAGCCAATAAACTCTCCAAGAGTCTTCTACAAGCTTATTGCTTCAAAATGTAAATCAATTCTGGTCACTCCTGTTGTCAATTAATACTATTAAATTAAAAAAATAAACCCTGCTAATTGAGTGATCTACATTTTCAAGAAGTTATAATGGAAATTAAGAAAATTTCTTTCATAGTGCAATTCAAAATATCTATTATTTTCGAAGCAGAAAATGAAAATGTCAAAAACAGTTTTGCTGTAGATATTTAGTTGTTTTCTGCCAAATTAATGAAAGGAAAATATTGCACTTTGAGTTGGTTAATTACCATGAATCCTTCTGCAAAAAGGCTCCTGTTTGCAGAATTAAGCCAGCTTCAGTTGGCACACTTCCCTAATATTCATGGAGACTCGGCTATAGGCTCCCCTGTCATCATTCACCAGCTTACTAATTAGCCCTAACCACTCTGCATTCAACTGTCTGGATCCACTGGGAAAAGATAGCCCCTGCACGATAGGGACACAGCACATTTGATGTTTTGAAAGCTTAAGAACTAGCTTTAGAATATGTAATGATCAAGGATACCATGATTTCTAATCTTCTAGAAACTAAAGGCACTTTAAGAAAAATTCTCTATGGCAATGCTACTTAAACAAACCCTTCAGGCACAAAGCAGTAGATGGAAGGAAATTCCTAAATCAAATGATCATTATATACCAATTTCAGTATTTATATCTTTCACATCTATATATCATAACCAATAAAAAAATTATCAGGGAGAGATTAAAAATATAATTCCTAAAATATCCTAGCCAAAAATATTTTAAAACATTCCTCAGACATTAAAGCAGTGACAATGTGACACAAAATGTCATATATACCTTTAGATAAACAGTAGCTAGCCCAGGGGCACAAGGATGTCATATATACCTTTAGATAAATAGTAGCTAGCCCAGGGGCACAAGCATGTTTAAAATGTCATATATACCTTAGATAAATAGTAGCTAGCCCAGGGGCAAAAGGATGTTTAAAATGTCATATATACCTTTAGATAAATAGTAGCTAGCCCAGGGGCACAAGGATGTTTAAAATGTCATATATACCTTTAGATAAATAGTAGCTAGCCCAGGGGCACAAGGATGTTTAAACGGGCTAGTGATTATGAAGAAAATCAGAATATAAGCAAAAATAAAACAAAGAAAAAAGCTAAGTAGGTAAAAAAAAAAAACAAGGTAAGACAGGAAAAAATGGAACATTCAAATAAATGACTATAATAAATGTGAGTGATCAAAATATTCAAGTTAAAGTGCATAGATTAACAGACTCCTAGCAATAAATGGCCTAACATACTGGTTAAAAATGTATATTAAGTATAAACCCACAAAGATTAAAAGCAAAAGTTTAAAAAGAAGACATAACATACTAATACCGATCAGAGAAAATTTGAGTCACTATAACATCAGAGAAAGGCCACTACAGAAAGAACTGTTACCAGAGATAAAGAGAATTTCATGACAAGATTGTCAATCTATCAAGAGGATCAAATAGTCCTAAATCATTATGCACCTAAATACTGAGCTTCAAGACATGAATACAGGATGCAGAACAACAGGTTAATATATTTACACTACTGTCACCATAAAGGAAGCCTTAAATTTCAAAAGGTCTAAAACAACATAGAGCATGGTATCTATGAACAATTATCGAAATTAAAATACAGTACAAAAAGGTTGTTGAGAAACCATAAACTACTCAAGCTAAAAATATATTTCTAAATTATCAAAGGCTAAAGAAAAATCAAAAGTGGAATTAGAGGAATTTTAAAATGAATAAAAATGAAAACATGTCACATCAAAATAAATGCCACTGAAACAATATTGACAGGAAAATTTGTGGCACTAAATGTCTATAACTCTGTATCCTAAGAAATAAAGCAAACAAACTAATATATACCTTAAAGAAAATGGATCATAGAGTTTACGGAATAAGATACATAGAGCAGAAGAGAAGAAACTGAAAGTGCAATTCATTCTTTTAAAAGGTCAGTAAAATCCCTAACCTCTAAAACAAACAGATCAGAAGGTAAAGCTATAAATAAGCAATTTCAGAACTGAAAGGTGGCATGACTATAGAATCTATATAATATGCAGCTATATTAGAAAAACTCTATGCCAATAAATTTGACAATGTAAAATAACTTCTTGTAAACTTCAGATTAAATTTGTTTATGAATAAGCAAATAAAACCTCAGGAATAGACAAATTTACTCTACATTCTACTACACCCTAAAAAGGAAGAAAAGTCTACACCCCTCAAACTATTCCATAAAACAGTTCCTTCTATGAAGCCAGTTATGTTGATGCTAAAAATGTGAGGGTGCAACCAAAAAAATGCATTATGATTGGGCATAGGAAATGACTCTAAATATGAACAATTGTATGACAAATAGGATTTTGACAACTTAAATGGTTTCTAAAAACACTAAAAAATATACAAATAACCAAGAGAAGGGACAGCCTACAGGAAAGATGGCCTAATATCAACAATATAAAGTCAATACATTAAACCCCTTAAGCAAATAATCTAATCCAACCAACAACTGGGCAAATAACTAAACAGACACCTTTCAAATGAACTACAAATAACCAATAAATTCTTTTTTTTTTTTTTTTTTGGATTTTCGAGACAGGGTTTCTCCATAGCTTTTGGTTCCTGTCCTGGAACTAGCTATTGTAGATCTGGCTGGCCTCGAACTCAAAGAGATCCGCCTGCCTCTGCCTCCCGAGTGCTGGGATTAAAGGCGTGCACCACCACCACCCAGCTAAATTCATTTTTTTTAAATACTCAAAAATCTTAGCAACCAAGGAATATCCATGAATTCGTCATTGAGATCCAACTCACCTCTGTCAGAATTGGTATTATCAAGAAGGGGATGGGGGAGATGCTGTTGGGTATGTACTAGTAAAAAACCCTTATTCATTGTTGGCAAGATGCAAATACGTTCAGACATTATGGAAATCAGTATGAAGAATCTCTAAAAACACAGACACTAGATAATTCAGCTACCCTACTTCTGCTTATGTACACAAAAGATTCAAAACTGGTGAACTTAGATTCTTGTATACCCATACTTATCAGGGCTATATTCAGAAGAGTAATGGCAACAATCTATGTGCCCATCAACCAATTATCAGATAAAGACAGTGTGGTATATATACACCAAAGACTTTCATTTCTTTATAAACTGAAATTATGCTGTTTGTAGAAAACTGAATGGAAATAGAAAACATTACATTAAATAAGCCAACAACAGACAGACAAACATACCCTGTTATTTTCTGCGTAGGTGAAATGTGTGCACAGGGGGCGGGGAGTCATGCAAGTAAAAGGGGTTCCATTAGAGATGGAAAGAAGGTATAGCAAATGGCAACTGAAGCTTAAAATGAGCAAGAATATTATACAAATGAACAACAATTAAGGGAAACAGAGGCCATGAATTTAAAAGAGGCTGGGGAGGGTTTTATGGAAGTGTTTGGAGGGAGGAAAGGGAAAATAATATAATTTCATATAATATCCAAAATAAAAAAAATAAAAATTAATTGGACCAAATCCTCATCCCTATAAGCTTTTTAATTTATTTGTGGTTTTTCAATCTGTTTTCTGAGACAAGATCTCAAGTAGCTCAGGCAGGCCTCAACTCACTGTGTAACCAAAGATGATTTTCAAATCCTGACCCTCTTACCTCAACTGGATTACAGAAAGAGCCATGAAGATGGCTACTGACAAGCTTTCCTGAATAGGTCTTGGTATGCTAATTTTGAATTCCACTTGGAAATCCTGAAGACTTTGACTACCAAAACAACTTCAACAGAAAAAAAGAAAATTCGATTACCACTACCTGATTTGAAGACTTTTTATAAGTCAGCAATAATCAAGTAAATATGATACCAAGATAGAAGAATATAATAAAGAATTCCAAAACTGACTCACACAAAAATGGGCAACCAATTTTCAACGAATATTCAAAGCAAGACAGTGAAATAAAGATATTTTTTAACAAATAACATGAGAACTAGAGATCCAAAATTTTTTAAAAAATAAAATTTAAGTATAAGCATCCATGAAATTCTTAAAATCATTGTAGTACAGAAAACAAACTTTGATAATACCTATATGATACATAAAAATTAACCAAGAAAGGAATTTCATGTTACATATTAACAATTCTGAAGCTGAAATATATGTTGCTGAGGTTCAAAGCATAAGAAATGGATTATAGGGGCTATTTTTATCACTTTTGGAAACTGACATCCACAGATAATCAATCATGATAAAACAAAATCCCTTGTAGCAAATTAGAATCAGAAACTTAAGTAGGCATTCAAATTTAAATAACACAGACACAGTAATAACCACAAATATCGGTATAGAAGATACATGAACGTTCTGATTCCGTCAAGAAAACTAGACATATGGCTACAGCAGCAGCAAACCAACTAACCACCCAGTGTGTGGACCCTGGTTGTAAAGAACATGCTCAAGAAGCAGGAACCAGGGGTCCTTTAAGAAATGTTTAAAACAGTAAAACACAGAAAAGAAAAATAATCGTTAGTTATCATCAAATAATGTCAGAATGCAAAGAAATCCTCAAATCAATAAGTAAAAGAAGCTAGTAAGTCAAGGGAACCTTGGAGCCATCCAAAAGGACTCTCACTGGCAAAGTGAGCAATAAAATAAAAGATTACCATAGAACATGAATATGAACTATGATGCAAAATAAATATATATGGCTTCACACTGACATGATAAATAAATAATTAAGGTAGAAGAGATAAATCTTTCTTACAGAATTTCAAATTACTTATGTAGCTGTTTCTCTTGATAGGCCATATTCACCTCCTCTTCGTTCCCCTTATTTCTAGACTAGATTTTATGACTTGCTTCCAAAGAACATAATATAGAAAGGGTAAAAATAAATTAACCTTATACTCAGGTAATCAAAATCAACAAGAATGACAAGGCAAATTGATTCCCTTGCTCACAGCTCTCAACTTTTACCCCCTCACCCACCCCCACAGATATATACACACAAACACACACAGAGATACACATACATACACACATACATGCATACACACACAACCAGCCTCAAGTACAATATGATTAGAATGACTGTCAGGTAGGTGGGGGAATATAGTTTCACTAAATCACACATGCTGGGCTCAAAATCCTGTCGCTTCTACCTTCCAAGTGCTGGCATTCCTGGTATACATCTTAACACCAGGTGAAAGGGTGTACCTCAAAATTCATTTGGATTATGAAGAAAACATTACACAAACCCATACTAAAAGAAAATTCTCCCCAACACATAGACAATAAAGCTCAAAACTTCTATCGTCATGAAAAACATAGAATATAATAAACTATCGTGGTTCAGAGTAGATGATGGAAACATTAGAACTAAAGGCAAAGTGGAATCTAAAACGGAAAGCCGAGCTTTAGAAGAAACATTGGTGAAATCCAAATAAAGACTGCAGTTAATTGAAATGTACAATTCCAGTGCTTAGTTTTGATAAATTCATCAGGGTTATGTAAGGTGTTAATAATAGGAGAAAGTAGGTGAGGGGTATGCAGGAACTCTTTGTACTACCTTAGCAACTTTTCAAGTCTAAAATTATTCTAAAGTAAAAAGTTTATTATAATAATGGGTTACAAACTTAAGTGTAAAAAGCAAAGCTACAAATCTTCCTGAATATAAGAAATTACATTTGATGTTTAGTTTGGCAAAATGCTAGCAACAATAAAACACATAAAGGATAAAAATCGGTAATTCTGATTGAATCAAATGGAAAACGTATATCTTCTGAAAGGTTCTTTATAGGAATTGAAAAAGAAAGCAGAAATTAATAAATAAGCAAACCAGAATCTAGAAAGCATAATACCTAACAAAGAAATTATATTTATAATGTATATAGAACTCCCAAAACTCTAACAATTTGATTAAAATTTAGTAAAATATTTGAATAGCCCCCAAAGAAAATACACAACAAAACATGCCCAAAATTACCAACTACAAAGAAAAATGCAAGAAAATATCACAAATTGAAGTCATTACACATGTGGCTAAAATGTAAAAGACTTGGGAAGTTTTGGCAAGGGTGCCCAGGAAGTGAAATTCTCTTGCAATTATAGTTAGAATAAAAATTAGTATGTTTAAAAAGCAGTTTAGGAGCTTCTTAAAGACTTCAACATAGACCTGTCATTTAATCTAAGCCTGTTACTTCTAGGTATTTACTCAAAGGCAAACAAAAATTATTACTGGTCATAGCAGTCTTCAACAATATAGTTAATAATTGGATGACTGATCATCTTATACTCATGTTGCTATTAACAGATAAAGGATAAAACAACTTCAATATATGACTCATCATTTAAACAAATGTTACAAGCAAAAACAGATGAATCTTATGTTGAGAGAAAGAAGGCAGGTATGATGAATAAATAAAGCATGATTTCATTTCTATAATGCTTTAGGAAATTTAAAAAAAAAATCTAGTGTATAAAAGACAGGCGAGTAACTGCAGGAATGGCATTGGGCTGTCTGTGACCAGGACAGGCAGGAGAAAGACAGATTCAGAGACAGCAGGTAAAATACTGATTCAAGGTGTCTTATGTAGAGTCTTAAGTTTTCATAGAAGAGACATTCAAAAGAACACTGTATCAACTATAATATCAAAATTTAACACAGGGTTTATTTTTTACACAAAATGTTATTTATTATACAAGGTTAAGCACATAAGAATTTAACAAAATAATGATGTCTACCAATTAACATTGAATAGTAGGGTCTAGAAATTTGAGCAGGAAATCTATTTCACACATGAACTTTATAACATTTCTAGATAACTATTATCTCCATTTTACAGATGAACATTAGATTGAGGAATGTTAGGAGACCATCATATAGAGAACTCTCAGTCGCTCTTTCTGGCTCACAATTTAATGCTATTTGAATGCTTCCTGGTCTGCTGAAGAAATGAAGGCCAACTGATGACTGTTTCCCTGAAATACGTCCTATAATCTCATCAAATTTATTACTTTAAAAAATCGTTATGATTCATGTTCAGTTCTTTTGCTGCCTGCTAACTCTTTACAGTACATGATAAACAGGGCTATACCAGCCCACACCAGACATTAAAAGAGAGGTGAAGATGATATATGTAGTATATAGAAGGGATAAACTAGTTAGCAAAATAATAACATAGCTATATCAATTCTGTAGGATTTAGTCTCGGAATGTCTCAACTGAAGCAACTATTTTTACCTAGACTACGTGACTGTACAATCTGTTAAAGCAGTTTATTTAATCAAAAGAAAAAGCAATACATAATTTGATATAACATTTTTCAAGTCTTTAAAATGGTTAGAAACCAGAAGATTTGTGAACTCCTCTGATTGCTTGTCATGAAGAAAGCAGAGAGAAACCTTTCCATGACCTCCTCCTACAAATAAAACTATTCACAGATCATACCATTTCAAGATACAACCTTGTTTAGTGCTTTCCTTGGACGGATAATGAAACATCACGAAATGAAGAAGGAAAAAATCCATCATTTGATATTTTAGGTTCCTTCCTCTTCATTCTTGGTGATTTAAAATTAAAATATTCTTACACCTAGCCAAAGTATGTATCAATAGTTTCCTTAGATCATCCCAAATATAGCTGGAGTAATCCACAATGCACTTTGGTTTGAGGGCTTCTATCATCATCTCATTCTCTTGCCCAGACCTGACAAGCAAAGAGTTTGGTTCTCTTTGGATACAGATGCTTTATAGTAAAATTTATAAAAATAGGTGTGATTACTTATAACACAGAAGAAGGTAAAAGAAAAATAATCTGTCCTCAGTCAGAAGAACCATTCTCTCAATGCACCAGAACTGTTTGGGAGTGATCTGCACCAAACAAAGCACCTTTTCCACCACAAGGAAGGCCCCCCTAAAGAGGCATTCTTCTAATGGAAGCACTATATGGGAATCCAATCTCTTATGCATGGAGGTAGACCAAGACAGTTCACACTCTAGCAATTTTACTTCAAAACGCTGTCTCGTTATAGCAATAACATTTTGATTTATGCTATAAGGGCTCCATTCTGAAGAAAAACCAAAACTCCGTTTAAGACACCAAGGGACAGAAAAAAAGCCTTTGGAGTAAGATACACATGGCATGAGCAGCAGGGGACATGGCTTCCAAAGGACAAAGGAAGGGACAGATTGAAAACATTTTAAATACATTCACTTTTTCTGAAACATGATAGTAAAGTGGCAATAACTAAATAATTCCAGAGCAGAGAAGTGCAAACTTAGGGAACTAATAAGGAGACAAAACTAAAATCTTGGGCTAAGAAACCCACTAACCAAAGAAAAGTGCCTCCCAAAAACTGATAAATTTTTCTCACATTTGCCTCAGAACACAGCACATACAATTTTTTTTAATACTTCCATTTCTACTTTGAACTTGACTACTGAGTTTCCTTCCATAAATAAGCAGGTTAACATAGAAGGTTAACTGATTTCTTCTTTAATGTATCACACTGAGATCTTTCAAGGGAACATTTCATCTTTTCAAGACCTGGCTCCTCTAAGCAGCTTCCACATGTCCTGCACAAGCAGATAATATTCCATAAACAGATGCCATGCATGAATTAAGAAGGCTTCTTGAGAGAACCAGAATCTAATTACATAAACACACTTCCCTACAGGTAGATATAAATTTCAAAAATCTCTGAAATCTTATCTTTAAAGGCTGGCAGTCCTTTTTTAATTATGCTAAAAGTCCCTTGTCTGCTTGATCTCTTGTGAACAATTTTAATCAGGCCAGCTTAATACACTCCGTCTCACAGACAACTTAACAGAGCTCTCAACTATGAGCTAATGCGAAGGCAAGGAACCACAAGGATTTTTATAAAAAGGAAAAAATGGCTAGCCTAGAGATTTGGCCAGCCATAAAGCAAGATTAAATCATGCTTTCCCCTCACCTAACCTACTTAAATTCAAGAACTACAGACATATAATTAATTTGCTCTTGAGATTTACTCTGCAAATGTAAACATGCTGTTTTTGTAATTATCTTAAAATTCAGTGAATTTAGTTATGCCTTTTTTTCCCTTTACAAATGGACTAGTGTTCTAACAAGCAGTTTGTCAGAGTCTAAAGCAGAATCCAAACCTCACTTCCAGGATCTGGACAAAGGATCCTGTGTCAAATGGGTGCTCAATAGCTAACCCAACTGAAGAGCCTGGCGGGCAAGCTTCTCCATCCACCAGCACCTCAGGAGACACAGGTGAGTTTATCTAAACCTACAGCCACTACAACAAACTTCTCCCTTAAACAACTAGACACAGAAACTCCTACCATTATTAATGGTTGCCCCTACCTGAAGAGTCTGCACCTGTGCTTACTTACTTGATTTTCTGTCAATTGCCACACTACCCTGAAACTAAACATGGTACCCCGGTTTCTTCAGATGAGCGTGACATCATGTTCTCCATTCCTGTCCCCCATTCCTTGATGTACCTCTGTAATAGTTAAGAGCCACTCCTCAAAGAGTTGACAAGAATTAAACGACATAAAACACCGGAAAGAAGGCACACCGTTGACACACCCCAGGCACACAAGGTGTAAGCTTTGTTGAAAACCACTGTTCTAGACATTAGACGCACTGGCTTCAAGATTTATGTACAATCACAAATGACATATTCAGGTCCCCATGTTTTCCCTGATAACATTGGCCAGTCTCGACACACCTCTACCTCTTTTCTTCTCTCAGCACCCGGATACTATGCACCATCCAGCTGTTCTGATTACAGGGCTCTCTGGGCATCTCCTCACAAATCCCATGCACTGATTCTTAAAAAATGATTTGTTTCTCTCATTCATGTTTATTCCTTGGGTCCTATAATTTTACTGCCTCCGTTTCTAAGCTTTACAGATTCAGTCAGTTTGATGAAATGGTGTACACCAAAGAGTAAGAGAGAAAATGTGCTCCCAAGGTATCTCAGAACTGTTCGGTTGTTTACTGGTATTACAAGGTTACAAATACAAACACATGGGTTTCTATCGAGCCTCTAAACAGTTATCTGCTCTGTGTAAAACCACCCAGGTTAATAAACTCTCCATTCTAACAATGGAAGGCAGAATCCATACAGTTAACATGTAGAACAATAAAAACTAGTTAGTGATACTGTCCAGGAATTTTAAAATGTTGGAAGCTTTTCTCTCTTCTTAATCATTTTCCCCTTTTCTCAGCAAAATATTCTCTAAGCTCTGTTGAATATAAAACGTAAAGTGATTACTAATATAAAACAAAACATTTCCCACATATATATTTTTCCAGAATCTATGCCTGTTAATTTTCCTAATAGAATATAGAGTCCATTCAATAGCAGAGTTAATCTCAATACTCTTCGAATTATCATGTTTTAAGTTTTTGCCTCAAATTTTCTGTTCAAGAACACATACACAAAAAAGATGTATATAACAAACTGACATTAAAAAATTAAAAGAAAGATGTAGTAAAATTTCTGAGACTTTTTTCATTTAAAAAATCTTACTACTATTTCATTTTATTAAGTAAAGCAAATTTTTCATTTCAGAAGAATTTAATTATTACAATGACCTAATTTAGTATTACTTACAACAATGGCTCAACATTTGGATTTAAAGAGCTGTAATTACATCTGGCACTGGGTTTTTGGCTTCCAATATTTGTTTTCAGTAAAAGGAACCAGTGCTCTTAGGGGAGAGAGCTGATTCTAGAAGTGGGTTAGGAAACAATCACATAAAATTTGAAACATTCTGTAGTATCAGAAAAAAAAAAGTCCTTAATAAAAATCACAATAATGAGGGTATATCAGTGAGAAACAGAAGACAAAAGAGATCGTAATGAGCAAACAGGAAAAATTTGAACATTAAAGAATTAATGAGTGACGACTTAATAATCTACAAAAGTGCACGTATATAGATAAATAGTTGAATAAACAAATAGAGGGGAAATAAATCCCTCATGTGGAAGTTTCTTAAGTAATTTACTTTTATATTCTACTGCAAGAGATGCTACATCTCTGCCTATTCCTTGAGCATGGGCTCTACAATGATACCCTTCTGGAGAACAATATGGGGGTATGGTAATATGCAGCTGTTCACCCAAATAATAGCTGAGGAAGGAACAGGGAATATGACATAAGAACAGCATACTAGCCACACGGTTTTCTGTAAAATAACAAGGGTAGAAGGCAGAAGGGAGGGGGAGGAGAAGAGAGTGTAGATTGGCTTTGGTTCTTTCACATTTCCTAGCACACCTGTAAAAGTTTAGTGAATTCAGATCACTTCAACTATGTAACTCTTCCTAATAGTCCAATTAAGGGCACACACACTGCATCAGGATGGAGAGGCAGCGTACTTAATATGAGTTTTTCTCTAACTGCAACCATACATACACCTTAAATAACCTATTTCCTCATTGATAGTGCTAGGAGGCCTTTGTTACCCTATGTAAAGAGGGCCTAGTCTTCCAATCATAGGAATTTCATCAAAGAATTTTCATTTAGATAAACAGACATGGTTTATCCCAGTCACATCTCTGAAAACAGAGGACACACGTGGCAAGTTCTGGAACAAGGCACTACTGATTAAAGCACAAGAGAGAGGGCTAAAAAACAAAAACTGAAACAGTCATTGGGCCCTTGCCACTGTGAAGACAGTATTTCACATAGGATGAAGAAAAACAAGAATAAAATATAATCAAACGCAACAAGAAAGTAACATATAACACGGCTATAACTGTTTATTTCTCCAACCTTACTTTTGCATTGACACACACGAGGATCAGGCATATTGTCTCATTTTTCTGGTTTTGATCTGTACCTCAGCAATCAGATGGGGAGTCTTAGTTTTCCCAGTCTCATCACGAGATAGTAACAGGCTACCCATCATCATCATCACTAACTTATCATTATTAAATAACCACATAGTGGCAATAATGAAGGGAAAAATCTATTAAAACATGTTGACTTAAAAACATGTTAAGAGATCAAGTGCAATCTCATTTTTGACGTCTAGTATCCTGGTATGAAAGCAAAGCTTTACCAGCTTTTTCACAGGAGCTGTGACAAAAAATATGAAGTAAATTGATGTGGGAGTCCCCTCTGTGTACTGTGATTACCATTAATGAAGAAAGAAACTGCTTTGGACCAATAGCAGGACAGAATTTGGATGGGCAGGGAAAACTAAGCTGAATGCTGGAGAAAGAAGGGCGGAGTCAGAGAAAAGCAATGTAGCCACCAGAGACAGATGCTGGGAACTTTAGCCAGTAAGCCACTGTCACGTGGCCATATACAGATTATTAGAAATGGGTTAAACTCAGATGTAAGAATTAGCCAATAAGAAGCTAGAGCTAATGGGCCAAGCAGTAATTTAATTAATACAGTTTCTGTGTGATTATTTCAGAGCTAAGTGGCCGGGAACCAACAAGCGGCCTCCTCCCAACAGAAAGTTGACGACTATAAAATTGAATCTTAGTACAGTAACTTTACACATCAAAATTCCAATTTTTTATAATGAAACCCAAATCAAATTAAACAAGGATTCAATTATTTCACTAGAGACAAAAACTGTTATGCCTCAGTGAAACTAGGTAAAACTAACCTATTTGCTGTCAGTGTCACATAAAAATATACTTGTATTCTCCTGCCTCAAAGCAATGTGCTAGACTTTGTTGACTCCCCATGGGAAACCTTACCCTCTCTGAGGAGTGGATGGGAAGGGGGATGGGAGGAAAAGTAGAGGGATTGGGAGGAGGGGAGGAAGTGGGAACTGGGGTGGTATTTGAAATGAGAAAAGAGTTTTCTTTAAAAAACAATTAATTAGTTAATTAATTAGAAGAAAATTCTCATGTTCAATCATTATCTTGATATTGTAAAGTTTCTCTAAATCTGATGTAGTCATCAGATAAACATGTTAGGACATTTTTTAAAACCCCAAAATAGAACTTTCAATGCTCAATTTCAGTTTCCTCAGCAATTAAACTTGAAACTAACAAACTAAAGTCATGATAAACTGTTTTATGCATCATTTAGTCACTTCACTCTTGTATACCTTATGCTGAGGCAGGATTTCACAGAATCTCTTTACCTCCCTACCCAAAAATAGGTTCAGGAAGAATATTAGGGATGTGGTAAAATTCTCATGCAATACTTTGCATTAACAATTAGCTTCACTAATTAGGATATACTAATTACAAGCCACATGTACCAGAAAAAAAAAAAAAAACTCCAAAGCCCAGCTAACTGCTCACCATTCCCAAAACATGTGTTTGTTTCTACAGTGAAAAATGAAGGAGGTTTGTGATCATTCACTTTTGTAATAGTCTATGTTTAATATATACACAACAGAGAGCTATGCACATCTTTCAAAATCCCAGAGTCTGACTTTAATACTCTCACGGATGAGTTTTCCATAAGACAACAGGTTATAAGATGACAAGTTATCAAGATTTAACAAATACAACACTTTTAGTTAGAACATCCAGCTGAGATTTACATTTTCTTTCTTATTTCTTCCTCTTTATTTATTTAAAATACGCATTATAGTAGTAGCCCCATGGCTGCCATCAGGAGAGTAATTGGTTCTCTGGCTTTTTAAGTCATTCCATATAGTAGAGCAAAGCAAGTGCAGCTCATGCCGTGAGATACTTCACAAAATGTAGCCATGCAAAGTACCAACAATGCATTTAATGATTTAGTTACAGGGGCTGATTCAGATTATATCATTATGTAGGTGGTCTCCCCTTCAAAGAGAACATTAGCAAATTTACACAGGAGAGAAAATTCAAGTTCATGGCTGTTATAAGAAGGAAAATGAAGAAAGAATCTATTTAAGCACCTTATGAAATCCCATTTTGTGTAATTTAAAATTTTCACATAGTTTTAGCTGTTTGTTATTTTAATATATGATATTCAATATTTATCAAAGCAAGAATGTACCATACGATTTATGGGGTATAAAGCTTCTCCTGAAGGAAGAATCAAGAATCTCAATAAGACATAAACAAAAATGTAACTAACAGATGCTTACAAAGCTCTTGGGAAAGCTTAAATTCTAGTATTTAAGTGTGTTAAAAGAAATAAATTATTTTTGTCTCATCAGTATACTTTTTATTATCTCATATTTCTATACATATAATCCAAATTTAAAACTCTACATAAGAACATTAACAAATATTAGCTCAATCAATAAATAGTATTCATCATCCTTACTCAAAATTTCACAAAATGTGTTTTCAGTGTGAATATAATGGTCTTAATATCAACATGTAAAAGGCATCCCAAGAGATCAAGGCAAACTGGTAACGAAACAGTGGAATACATCAACAAGTCTTCTCAATAATATCACTTAAAACTAGTTTTAAATATAAAGGTTTTGTTAATAATGAGGTAAATTTTGGTTGTTGTCTGTTTCTTCTGGAGTATATATCATCCTGAACTTGAACTTGCTATGCAGCTGAGGGTGACGTGAACTTGTGATCCTCCTGCCTCTGCCTTCCCATGGCTGCAGTTACAGGTGTACACCTCTACACTCAGTTCGTCTGATGGCAGGAATCAAATCTAGGCCTTATGCATTGTAGGCAAGCACTCAACCAACTCTGGCAAATCCTAACCAACAAATATTTCTGTTTGTTTGTTTTAATTTTTGTTATGTAAAAATGTGAAGAGAATTGAGGAGTTGTTTGTTTGCTTTTGTTTTTTGAGACAGGTTCTCTCTAGATAGCTCTGGTTGTCCTGGAACTTACTCACTATGTAGACCAGACTGACCTGTTCACAGACATCCACCACCTACCTCTGTATTCCAAGTGCTGAGCTAAAAGGAGTGAGCTATAAGGCCTGGCAAGGGGGAATATTTTAAATTTGTTATACCATACTATGAACAATCAACTCCTTCCCAAACTACAAACTTACCATGGGAGCACATCCTATGCTTCCTGCCTAGTCTGGTGAGTCCTGTGGACACTACCCTGCCTGCACCTTTCCCAGTGTCCAGGCTTGACTGGGGCCACACATCCTGTGTGTGCACTAAGCCAGTCTGAAAAGTCTCCCTAAACTTAGCCCATCTGCGCAGTATATACCCACCAGTGCTTCAATGTGTTCCCTGACTCTAATCTGCCTACATCTTCCCAAACGACAAAATTAAGCCCAGACTGCACATCTTGCACACTGAACTAGTCTAGTGAGTCGTGTGGCTTCTACTCCGCCTGTCCTTTTCCCAATATATATGCTTGGCACCTGTCATCAGCCCAGCCTGCAGAGTCCATGAAATTCACCTGCCCATGTTATCTCAGACTCTCAGGCTTAGCTTTAATCACATATCCTATCTATAAGAATATGAAAAAAATTAAACTATATGAAAGAACATGTAGGTGTTAGTAACAACTATGAGAATATCAAATTAACAAATTATAAGCATATAAGAAAGAGAAGAATCACAAATCAATGGCATAAATATGGCTTTCAACAGGATCATAGAAGAAAACTCTCTCAAATTAAGTAAAGATAAACCCATACCATATCAGAAGCACTCCAAAGAGATAAGACTAGAAAAGACTCTCTCCACATTCTAAAGTTAAAACGCTAACTACACAGAACAAAGAGAGAACTGAAGGCTATAAGAACAACAACAACAAAAAAAAAAAAACAAGTTGAAAACCAATCAGAATAACAGCTAATTTCTCTTTTTATTTATTTATTTATTTATTTGAATTTTCGAGACAGGGTTTCTCCATAGCTTTTTGGTTCCTGTCCTGGAACTAGCTCTTGTAGACCAGGCTGGCCTCGAACTCACAGAGATCCACCTGCCTCTGCCTCCCAAGTGCTGGGATTAAAGGTGTGCGCCACCACCGCCCAGCAACAGCTAATTTCTCAATGGAAATTTTTAAAGTCAGAAAACCCTGAAGCAAAGAACTTTGATCTCTAATATAATACATTTCCTAAATGTATGAACAAAACTACACCAAACAAAAATGTTTAGTTGATAGGAAAAAATAAAAATAATCTTAGCAGAAGGAAATGAAAGAGAAACTGAAAACTAAGAGCTGATTCTGTGAGCAGACAGACAAGACTGATAGACCCATGAACAGGTTGATCAACAGAAGAAGAGGACACAAATTAGCAGAATCAGTGATGAACAGAAAACATAACAACAGACAGTAAAAGAGTCACAATATTACAAAGGAATCTTTATAAGCTTGCTTCTCACTAGATTAAAAATCTGAAAGAACTGGACAAGTTTTTAGATCAATGTAAACCAAAAGAGATCAACAACGTAAGCACACAGACCCAAACCAAATACGGAGATTAAAACAGTAATAAAAATCCTTCTGACTATAAGCAGACCAGGCCTAGATAGACAAAAAAATTCTGTGAGATTTTAAAAAAATATTTACAAGCATATTTTTTAAATTATTTAAAATAGAAACAGAAACTACACTTTCAACCTTCTTCTATAAAGCCAGTATTACTATAAGACATAAAACAAGCAAATACACAACAAAAAAGAAAATTACAGGCCAATATTACTAATAAATATGGATGCAAAAATCCTCATTAAAATACTTCTATGTCAAATACAAGCATATATCGAGAAGATCACCCACCATGATCATGGTGACTTTATCCCAGAGATACGATGATGGTTCAACATATGTAAGTCAATATACATAATAAACAAGGTAAATGGACTTAAAGAGATTTAAAAAAAGAAAGAAAGAAAAAACATTATCAACACAGCAGCTACAGAAAAAGCCTGACAAGATCCAACATGCCTTCATGATAAAATCCCTAGAGAGAGTAGGACTGGAGGGAATATACCTCAATATAATAAAGGCTATATATGACAAGTCCACAGTGAACATCATCTTAGATGGAAAAAGAAAAGAGAAAACATTGAAGCAATCCTATTAAATTCAGGACAAAACAGGGCTGTCCACTATCTCCACTCACTTTCAACACAGTGCTTGAAGCACTAGCTAGAATAAGGACAAGAGAATGAAATTAAAGTGATACAAATACAAAAAATATAAAATTATCTCTATTTGTAGATATGTTATATATGTAAGAGATACCCAAAATTTCACCAGAAATGTCTAGAAATGATCAATATTTCAGCAAAGTAGCACTATTTATAACTCAGAAAAATCAGTAGTTTCTATCTATTAATAACTGCACTGAGAAGAGCATCATGGATACACTCACATTCATAACAGCCTCCAAGAAAGTAACAGAATCAATGAAGTGAAAGATTTCTACCATGAGAATTTTAACTCTGAAACTGAGGATTACACTACAAGACAGAAACATCTCCTATTCCATGGATTGAGAGAGTTAATATTGTGAAAATGACCATTCTATCAAAAGCCATTACAGATTCAATGCAATCTCATTGCAAATCTACATGACATTCTTCAGAGATAGAAAAGATATAAAATTTCATGGCAAATAACAATATAGACAGCCAAAGAAATCCTGCACCAAAAGAACAATGATGCATGGATCATTAGTCTAGATTTCAAGTTGTATTACAGAGTTATAGCAATAAAAGCAGTATGATGCTGGCAGAAAAGCTGACATGTAGTACAATGAAATAGAGAAAACAAAATATGAATACACACAACTGCATCCACAGTTCCATCAATGTATACCATTCAGTATATCAAACACAACAGGGGTAAACATTTGTGGAAATACATTCAGTAAATTTATACTAAAGGCTTCCAAAAAGTGAGAGATACTACAGAATATCTAAGTAAATCAGTAAATACAACATTTTCCTGGATCATTACATTCAGTCTTGTGAAAAAATGAAACATATCTATAGTAAATAAAATAATAATAGACATATTTTTTATATGAAACTAACCTTAGTGCCATAGACCTTATGAAGGTGAGAAAGAGGATTATCACTGAAGACCTGCTTAGAATACAAAATGAGTTCAAGGCCAGTCTGGGCAACTTAGGGACTCTCTCTAAAAATAAAGCATAAAACCATGGCTATGGGTATGATTCAGTTGTAGAGTATTGTGGGGCGTATGTGAGACACCAGGGTGAATTCCTATCACCATGGTGTAGGAGCTCCTTCTGTTTATGTATTGTTTTCATCGGTTAATCAATAAAGAAACTGCTTGGCCTGATAGGGCAGAACTTAGGTAGGCAGAGAAGACAGAACTGGGAGGAAGAAAGCAGAGTCTGAGAGCAGCCATGGAACTGCCAGGTCAGACATGCTGAATCTTTCCAAGTAAGCCACAACCTTGTGGTGATATACAGATTAGCAGAAATAGGTTAAATCAAGATGTGAGAGTTAGCCAATAAGAGGCTAGAGATCATGGGCCAAGCAGTAATTTAATTAATACAATTTCTGTGTGGTTATTTTGGGTGTAAACTAGTAGGGGGCCAGGAACAAAAGCAGGCCCTCTCTCCTTGCCACAACCATAAGAAACTTAACTAAAAATGTATATGTAAAACTGAAAAATGTTAAGGTAAGTAAAACAATTTTGAAATGCAAGATAAGATAAAACAGAGACATTTATACACCACCTAATGTTAAGTATATAAAACTCACAGAAATTAAGGGGAAACGGTATTGACACAGAGACGGTAATAAAAATGGAGAGAAATAAAGCCACATGTATTTACAGCCAATTAATTTTCAATGACGATATCAATGTAATTAAATGGTGAAATTATAAACTTTTCAACAAATGTTCCTGTACCTGTATACCCACCCATATCATAATGTCATAAACAATGATTTGTTACCTAACATTGTATATAATAATCAACTCAAACAATATCTACTTGAAGAACAATATTATAAACTCCTAGAAAAAAATGATACAATATAAATGACATTGGATAAGACACAAAAATTTTAATGTAAAAACCCAAAGGGGGCCGGGTGGTGGTGGCGCACGCCTTTAATCCCAGCACTCGGGAGGCAGAGGCAGGCGGATCTCTGGGAGTTCGAGGCCAGCCTGGTCTACAAGAGCTAGTTCCAGGACAGGCACCAAAGCTACAGAGAAATCCTGTCTCGAAAAACAAACAAACAAACAAAAAAAACCCAAAGGGGATAAAAAAAAGAATTTCACCTAAATTAAACACTCTTAGCCTTTTAAAAATACAAGTTACAAAAATAAAGACATGCCCATAGATTTGGATGGGAGGCTGGGAGATGCTTTCAAAATATGACTCTATAAAAGAACATGTACCCAAAATACATAGAAACATGCACACAGACAATAAAGAAACAAAATCCTATTAAAATATCAGTTATTTCAGAGAAATACAAATTAACACTGTAGTAAATTACCATTGTGCTTCATTGGAAAGAATTTACATTAATTACAACCTACATATTACCCATGACAATGCAAAATAATACAGGTACTGTGGGAAACATTTTGAAAGTTACTTGTTATGATAAGAACTTATTATGATAGGTTCTCTTACCATAATACTTAGATATTTCATTTTATGAATTGATCTGCGTGAGATTAAAAAATATGGCCCTATAAATACTTATACTGAATTTTGTGTAACAACTTTATTCATAACATTATAAACAGGAAACAATCTAATTCCCATCACCTACTACAAAGAATAAACAAATTGTAGTATTGCCATACAGTGAACTACTACCCAGTAATAAGAAGGAACAAACTACTGACTTGTGTACGGGAAAGAGTCAGAGAAGACAAGTATAAAAACTACATACTGTATACTTCTATACTTTGGGTCAGTGGGAAGAGGCTCATGTCAAGCATGTGTGAGGCCCTTAGTTGGATTCCTGGCACCATAAAAGAAAAGCAGAATAACCCTATATGAAATTTCTAAAATCGGCACAACACTAACTAGGGGTAGGGAAATGGGACACAGGATCAATCTTTTGGCAAGCAATGGAAATGACATCTCTTCCCACCTCTCCTCTTCTCCCTGCCCCCCACGAAAACTCACTATTCTGCCCAAATAGTCAATCCTGGGACTGCAGACACATATAACCATGTTCAGATATGAACATTATGTTGACTAGGACAATGATGAATATGTCGATTGGGACAATGTGATATAATTTACACACTTGTCAAGATTCATTGTATGTATAACATTAGTAACCTGCACGATAATTATAATAAAAAAATCAACAAGCAAAATAAAGATGCCATGTTGTAGTGAATTACATTTCTAAATCCTAGCACTTAGGAGGCTGAGACAGGAGAATTATGAGTTTAAAGTCAGTCTGAGGTACACATGAGGGTTTGTCTCAATTAACTAGTTACAAGCAATCAAATATACAGTGAAGACAAACACACTGGTGAGAATGCCTGATAACTCACCTACTGCAATTTGAGTAAGAAAAAACACAGTGGAAAACTAATGCAAACCTGTCCAGTGGCACAGTCTCTCTTACCTCTACCGTCTGTAATACCTTCTTACACGATGTTTGTGTTTCTTTACGATGAGCCATGTATTAAAGCACATAAGAGTCTGGCTACCAATCAAGGTATTTTAAAGGGATGCTTCAATAAAATAATCACTGCAATGAAAATAACCCCTGGGCCATTCTTTTCCAAAGACTTTCCCCAAAGGCCTTAAAATTTGAATTTCAGCTCTATAAGTCAGAACATTGGTGTTTCTTTCTTTTTTTTTTTTTTTTTTTTTTTTTTTTTTTTTTTTTTTTGGTTTTTCGAGGCAGGGTTTCTCTGTGGCTTTCGAGCCTGTCCTGGTTCTTGCTCTGTAGACCAGGCTGGTCTCGAACTCACAGAGATCCGCCTGCCTCTGCCTCCCGAGTGCTGGGATTAAAGGCATGCGCCACCATCGCCCGGCTTAGAACATTGGTGTTTCATCAGCAGGTCAATACCCTTATTCTCTGAGTTCTTATTCAAATTCCATGTTGCAGCAAATGCAATAAACTCAATAAATACATCCTTAAGTAGTAACTACAAAAGCAAAAGTATTATCCTATTCTGCAGAAGTTTGCAAAGAGAAGATATGCACAGGACCTTTTCATCGATAATAAAAGACTTCATATGCAGTAAAATTGAGGGGCAAGACATTGCTATCATGCATGGTGGGTGGAGAAGAGCAAAATAAAATTAGGAGGAGAAAAGGCTTGATGACTTTTGAACAACACAGTTTGAGAAAGATAAACACCACTTTAGTTTCTACCACTGTGATAAACATCATGACCAAATGCGATGTGGGGAAGAACTGGACTAGTCGGCTTACACTTGTACATCCCAGTCCAACACTGAGGGAAGAGATGATAGAACTGAAGCAGAGACCAGGCAGGAACGCTGCTTACTGGCTCACTCTTGCTTATTGCTCAGCCTGCTTTCTTCTACAACCCAAGACCACCTGCCCAGGGTGGCACTGATCTCAGTGAGTTGGGTTCTCCCACAGCAAGTATCAATCAAGAAATTGCAATCCCATCCCCACCCCAGGGCAATTTTGAATAGAAAATTTTCGTTGTTTGTTTCAATGGTTAAAATTTACCTGCCTACAGGGCAATATGATAAGGCTCATTTTCTCAGTGGAGGTTCCTCCTTCTCAGTTGATCCTCACCGCGTCTCGAAAAATCCAAACAAACAAACAAAAAACCCTAACCAGCACAAGCACAAACTGAGCAGAGCAGAGCAGAGAGAAAAGGATCCCACAGAAGAGAACAAGGGATGAACAGTTTTCCTTGGGAAGAGGAAGATGGCTTACTTCAGTTGGAAGACTGGAAGACCATGGAAAATAATAAAAGGTTTTAAATATAAGATACATGTAGTAGCTTTTATTATATGCCAAGAGCAGTAAGACATGGTGCTGTTTAAAAAGATTGTAAATTGAAAGCTTCGGCACTTCAGTCTGTAGCTGAGAAACTCAGAGAGTACTGCAAAACTAATAGCAATTCTGCACACCAACAAATAATTTTTACAACAAATACTCTATAAAGAGGGGAATGGGAGCAGTAAAAGTGTGACTATGATGGCTATAGGAGCAGAACGAGGAACAAACTCTACATGTTTCTACTCTTAGCCCCGTATTCCCCGCCTCCATTGGCACACCACTCAACTTTCTTTTTTTTCTTTTTCTAAAGCAAACAAAAATTAAGTTATTAGGATTTTTTCTCAATGTAAGATGTAATAAAAGCAATGTTTTATGAAATACAGATAGTCAAGTTATAGAGTCTGAATTAGAAGTCAGCAAACATGAAGAATAGAAAACTAGAATTCCACTATAATATTCAAGAAATATTCAAAGAAAGAAATAAGAGGTTTTATATAAAAAGAATTTATCAGGTATCTTTTATGAAAATGTAAAGTCATTCAGAATTAAGTAGAGATTAACAAGGTAACTAACAAAATTGAAATAACAAAAGACAGACCCAATTTTGGGGGGAAGTTATTTATTATAATCAAATTATTCTATAAATGAAAAGTTCTTAGGTTAAATAGCACAGTAGTCTCTAATTAAAAAAAATTAAAGCAACCTAAAATTTGCTGCCATCCTTAGATTTTTATTTAGTTTCCTGCAACTATCTAGACTGAAACTCTAAAACCTACTTCCCCTCTCAGAGTTAGCCACACTCATAAAACACAGAAAGAATTTATTCCCACTTCCTAAAAACACCTGAAGTAATTGGTTCATATAAATCAAACATATAAAGTGTTTGTTTAATCAACTCTATCACTGATCAAAGCTTTGCTTCAGGAGATCAGGGTTATCTGTCAATCACAAGTCAATAGCTAGTCTCTGGATTGAACCAAATGGAGAAAGTATTATAATCTTTATGAATATCAATCTGCCTTACCTATTAAAATATTTCAAAAGCAGAGCTATAATCACAACTCCTTCCCAAAGTTCTAAAAATACCCACCCATTATTGATGTTATTTTTGAAAAAAATTAGAAGAGCGGCCTTTTTAATAACTATAAATGAAGTTATCGAACAGATGAAGCAGTCTTCCAAAGACAACCATAATTAATGAGAGCTAAGAAAAACAGCATTGGCAGGGCGGTGGTAGTGCACCCTTTTAATCCCAGCACTTGGGAAACAGAGGTAGTGGACCTGTGTGAGTTCAAGGCCAGCCTGGTCAACTAAGCAAGTTCCAGAGAAACCCTGTCTCTAAAAACCAAAACAAACAAACACAAAACAACAATAAAACAATCAAACAAAAAACTGATAAGGAACACAATCCTGACAATAGGAATGGAAAGAAGAGAGGTCAATGCTGTATTTCAGACTGGTCAATAGAGGCTGCCAGCACACAGGACCGTCAGTTTCCCTCCTTCCACAGCCACAGAGAGCACTGCCCTGATAATCTATGAAGACCAACACCCTGGTCTCTTACTCAACACCAATCCTTCTCCTTACATCTCCTAGGTCTGTGTCACAGCAACCAAAAAAATGTAGACAGTTTTGAAGATTTTCAAACATGATTACTTAGCTACCAAAGAAACCACCAACCACATGTGTGATCTGCACAGAAATTCTATTTAAGACATCAGAAAATGGGTATTTTCATTGGAGAATAGTTCAATTTATGTCCCTCAAGTCCTTCACTGAATAAATAGGAACTCAATTGGAGATGAAGAAAACTTCCAGTTGCTGAAAATAAAATCCTAACTTGCTGTAGAATTTGGATCAATCTTAAGCTACAACTCTAATATATCTGAAATTCTTCCTGTGCATCAGTCAGGTGACAGTGTCCATCTGAGCCCTCTACCTAGAACCAAGGGAAGAGTGACACCCAAACACACCAGGTGACAAGTCGCTTTCTAAAATTCACTCCATGAATCTGCACCATGGTTTTATGAATTATAAGTCCGGCCCTCTGCTCTTCACAGCACAGCACTGCGGTTTCTTAGAGGGAAAGCTTGCCATCAATCCCTGCACCCTTTTGCTACACAGATATGCGCTGCAGCTTTCACCCCCATTGTGTGCAATGTAGGCAGCTTAGCACCGAATCAACTTAAGGAACTGCAGAAATACACACATTATTGTTATGATGACAGAGAAGGCAATGAACTACTTGCAGCTCCATTTGGTTTCCTTGTTAAAGAGAAAAAGCTAATTATCTGCAGCTGTCAGCCATGAAAATCTAGCCCTATTTAAGTCAATATTAGCATTGGACAACTGAAAACATTCCTCATATTTTTGTCTGATTATTTTCTTCTTGGAAAAAAAATCCACATAATTTCATTATAAAACACTAAACATTCTGAAGGACAAAGTAAAACACAGTAGAAAATCAGAACCACACACTTATAACTACACACTTGTATTATAACTAATTCAGAAAAACTGCCTGCCATTTTTTGTGATATTCATTCTGTAATTAGTAAAGGCAAAATTTAGACACATGCAAGGCACCTTCATATAAATTTATATAAAAAGCCTCCAAGTGAAAGCTCAGACTACTGACCATCAAAGGAGAAATTCTGTTCCTTTATTGAACAAAAAGAGAAAGAAAGGAAAACAGACTCCAAAGTTGAACTGCTGCAGAAAATCCCCAACTTATGGACTCCCATGCTTTTTACTAGTCTACCGCCAATCTTCCACTTCTAGTCTGGCCCCATTGGAATCCAAGGAAACAACTCAGTACTTTTGACATTGTTTCAAACATAAAGAGCAAATTAGATTTCCAGAATATCAGATGAATAAATGATTTTCTTCAATAAGTTAAAGAGAGAGTCAATATAAAAACTATAGGACTGGGACCAGAAAGATGGCTCTGTAGGCGAAGATGCAACTGCTCAAGAGTGCTACCAATGGAACCCACATAAAAGCTGAGTGTGGCTGCCTATATCTGTAATCCTAACACAGCAAGGGGAGGCAGAGACACGACAGTCACCACGAAGCTCGCTGGAGCATGCAGCAGAGCAGCAGAGGCATCAGGAGAGGCTCACCTCAGAAGGAAGGTGAGAGCCAACTCGAAGTCTCTCTTCTGAGAGCCACATATATCTTCTCTCTCTCTCTCTCTCTCTCATACACACATACACAAAATATTTAAAAAGTTCACGGACTCTCTCTAACATTGTATTCTACAATGTATATAATAAAGTGATTGCTCATAATTATGATTATAAACATTCTTTGATTCTGATTTTGCTCAGAGTGTTCGGTGATTAAACACTATTTTTGAGCAAGAACTCTTCTGATAGGAGCACACTTAATTGTATTTTTCCACATAAAAGTCCCTTTACTTTCTAGTTAATATTAATACACATGAAACTTAATTACAAGGGGATTAACAAAGGTATAATCAAATTACAAAATCAACAAGGTAAGCAAAACGTTGACATCCAACAAGATTATGGTTTTAAAGTTACAGCTCTCTCTTGGGGACCCCCAGTCAGCTTCACAGGCCACACTGGGAACTGCCTCTGACCAAGAACACCAATACTGTGGCCTTTCACAGGTGGCCTCTGCAATCTTGACCAAGTGCTATCTCATTCTCCTATTTCAAATTTGCTCTAAAAGGGGTTAAGTTCAAGAATTTATCAGTATATCATAAAACCAAATAAATCCTAGATCCAAAGAATCATGTGTGAAAATGGAATGTGAGCAAGTAAGGAAAGATGGGGCTAAGTGGTCACAACACAGCCAACACTAAGCCAGTTCTCAGTGGCACAAACTGGCAGCATCAATTTCACCTAAGCTTCTGCGAATACAACCAGAGCCGTGTACTACCACCAGAGCTCTTACGTCTTCACAGTTCTCATGAGTGTGATTCTCCACTCATATTAGCACAGCAGAAAAAAAGCAATCTCAGCTTTACGTTTTAGAATTCTACAACTTACATGGTTTGTTAAGACATTTGACGACAAGCGTCACAGGGCACTTCACAAGTTCAGCATGGCAGTGCCCACAGCAACCCTGCAGACTTTGACAATAAGCCAGTAAAGCCCCAGCTTTATGGGCCCTGGTGCTCAAGGAGAAACAGTCTACTGTGGACAATGGAGTTCTTCTGAAGCCACAGAGAGATGGACAAGTTCCTGGCCCATGATGCAAAAGTGGATGTGGCCTGGAGCTAGGCTGGATTTCTCAGGCCACAGATTCGTGGATAAGAACTATCAGGGTCTTCTTGCTGGAGAAAGGCCTATTGGTCAAAGATAACAGCTACAGGATGTGGAGATAATGTCAATCAATTTTGTTGGCATCCAAGTAACCCTGGCCCCTTTGTCACTTCACCTGGAGATACATTTCCATCTGGGACATGAGGACTACAAAACACATAGACGGTAAACTTTAAAGGAGAGAGCATTAATATCTGCTTAAGTACCAATGGGTAGACCATAGCTGTGGGCAGCAAGGAAGATGTTGTGACCTTTAATGACTTCCAAACCAGAAACACTGTTTGAGCTCGCAGTCATCAAACTTCCTGGAACAATGCTAATGACGATACCCCTGGCAAACAGCAAGAGCTGTATCACCGTTCTCAGCTATGCAGAACTTATGCGTATAGAGTCTGTCCATGTGCATCCTTCTAACTTCATCTGTATCAGTTTTAACCCCATGGGGAAATCCATTGGTAAGGAAGAGCAGGTGATTTGGTCAACTTCAGGAGCATGGAAGAATTACTGTGTGGAGTGCTTTTTCAACTCCCACAGTGCAAAATACTAGCACTGTCATCAGAGGGTCACATGAACACAGCCCAAGTACAGACAGGAACTGGAAGTAAAGTCTGAGTCCCAGACGGCCACTGTGACTTAGCATTCCTAAAGGTCTCTACTGGTATTTGCCTATGACGACATGGGCAGCAAATATGACCTTAGTCAGGAAGCTGGGACTGTGAAGAGAACCTGACATAGGAGGAGGCCTGATATAACCCCCTGCCCCTCAACCCCCACCTTTTAATAGTTTTGGTCTCTTGGGATTTGGGGGTACCCTCAATGGTTATAAATTGTATAAAACACAAAAATCTCTGGTCAAGGTGTCCATCCCTTACCCACTTGTGGTAGTTAGGTTTAAACCAACCTTGTCCATGGTAAGCAGGTGCCCTACCACTGAACTACATCCCAAACATCTCTCTGGTTTTCATTTTAGTGTATGTACATTATTGTTTCCATCTTTCCCCCAAGACAGTTATCTAAAGGAACTCTGCGAGGACAGGTCATGACTCCAGTGTATCACATCTTTCAGGAGTCACCTGGTCTTGACAATTTTCCACGCACGGCAGTGTTTATTAAACATGATGTTGCTTTGGCAATATCTATTTAAAGGGAAGGCAGGACAGAGTTTTTTTTTAATAATTAAAAACATATATCAAACCTTGAAACTTAATCATTTAATAAAACTTACCTTTTATTATGAGTTTTCTGGGATTGTTAAGATTACAATATTACTATTCTATTACCATAGTGGATACTGCCCAGTATTTGGTTTGGGGGTTTTAGGTTTTTTTTATTTAAATCAGAAGTAGAGATGAAAATTATAATTTAGTTTACTGCTTTAACCAAAAACTCTCTGAAATACTGGACAAAACTTGTAGCATGGGCTATGCAATCCTTTAAAGTTACTTGCATACATAGTGTGTATAGGCCTGCCTTCATTCTATACAGATATATATATATATATATATATAAAGTTGTAAAAACAAAATAAAAAAAAACAAAAATAAACACAAAGTAGGGTTAAAAGAAATACAGATTAGAATAAATAGTCAAAATTGGGAAGTTAGGAGAAATATGTGAAGAATAAGGACCAACATGAATGATGAGTTTTGACTTCACGTCCCCTTTATGGCAATAAGAAGAAGATTAAATCAGTTTACTATTTTTTCTTTTCTATTTTGTTTTGATAAATTCTCACGATGTTGCCCAAGCTGCCCTGGAACTTACTAAGCAGGCTAGACTGGCCTTGACCTCACAATCCTACCTTGGCTTCCTGAATACCCATTAAGATGTAGCACAAGCCTAGCTTACTTTTTATTTAGAAAAACATTTAGCAGGGCTAGCGGCGGGGGGGGGGGGGGGGGGGGGGGGATTCAACACGTAAACGCAGTTGCTTCCAGGCTTGACCATCTGAATTCCCAGGATGAAAGTTTTAGAAGAAAAAAAATTCCTAGGCTATAAAAGTACTCTACTGTAAGCAAGCTAACACCCCATGGATGTGCATAAGCATGCACACACACGCACATGTGTGTACACACACACAAATAAAAAATGTAACTTACTTGAAAAAAAACCCATGAGAACTATTTGCTCTTAAAGAGGACTCACTCAGATCTGGTTCCTAGTGCAAACACTGCCTGTAACTCTAGGTTCTGGGGATCCAACACCTTCTTCTGGCCTCCACACGCACCAGGCAAGAATGTAATACACTTACATACATTCAGCAAAACACACACACACATATTCACACTTACATGTAATACACCTACATACATTCAGGCAAACACACGCACATATTCACACTTACATGTAATACACTTACATACATTCAGGCAAGCACACGCACATATTCACACTTACATGTAATAAATACACTTACATACATTCAGGCAAACACACACACATATTCACACTTACATGTAATACACTTACATACATTCAGGCAAACACACACACATATTCACACTTACATGTAATACACCTACATACATTCAGGCAAACACACACATATACACACTTACATGTAATACACCTACATACATTCAGGCAAACACACACATATTCACACTTACATGTAACACACTTACATACATTCAGGCAAACACACACACATATTCACACTTACATGTAATACACTTACATACATTCAGGCAAGCACATGCACATATTCACACTTACATGTAATAAATACACTTACATACATTCAGGCAAACACACACACATATTCACACTTACATGTAATACACTTACATACATTCAGGCAAACACACACACATATTCACACTTACATGTAATACACCTACATACATTCAGGCAAACACACACATATTCACACTTACATGTAATACACCTACATACATTCAGGCAAACACACACATATTCACACTTACATGTAACACACTTACATACATTCAGGCAAACACACACACATATTCACACTTACATGTAATACACTTACATACATTCAGGCAAACACACGCACATATTCACACTTACATGTAATACACTTACATACATTCAGGCAAACACACGCACATTATCACACTTACATGTAATAAATACACTTACATACATTCAGGCAAACACACACACATATTCACACTTACATGTAATACACTTACATACATTCAGGCAAACACACACACATATTCACACTTACATGTAATACACTTACATACATTCAGCAACACACACATATTCACACTTACATGTAATATACTTACACACATTCAGGCAAACACACACACATATTCACACTTACATGTAATACACTTACATACATTCAGGCAAACACACGCACATATTCACACTTACATGTAATACACTTACATACATTCAGACAACACACACATTCACACTTACATGTAATACACTTACATACATTCAGGAAAACACACACGCACATATTCACACGTGCACCCACACATATAAACAAATCTTTAAAAAACAGAAAAGGATACTTAAACACCACACCCAACCATAGAGATTTATGAATTGCTGCTCCAATCACAATAGCAATAAAATTATAACAGCCTACACATCCACCAACAGACACATAATGAAATTTTACATATTTACTATAGAATATCACTAGCTATAAAAAATCAAATTTGCAGGAAAATGGATGGCCCTGGAAAGTATAATGTTAAGGGAAGTGACCCAGACGCAGAAAGAAGAAAGCCACATGCTCGCCCTCATTGTGTATCTTAGTCTATGTGAGAATACAGTATAACATTTAGAAAGGAGACAAGAGAGAGTATGGTGGGGTGATGAGGAGGGATGCAATGCAGGCAAAAGGATGTCTCAAAAAAGAATGTAATGCTAATTAAATTCTAGTTTCAACTCCATAAGATTTTTCTTATTTTTGATGCGTGTATTCAGCTTTCTGTGTAGTGAAGCAGCAATAATCACGTTTACATCCAAAAGAATAGATCTGATAATCCTCTTGGGCAGTAGTTAGGAAGGTTGGGCAAATACTTTTTAGTTTCATTGACCATTAGTACAACAGACATTTGAGACATTTATCACAAATTAAACACTACTATATAAACAGCACATGATGGAAATATAGTGATAAATTTATCATGTCCTTAACTTTGCCTCAGAATAATCTGGCAATGTAACAAGGCAATTATTATTTAAACATTATTTTCAAATAACAAAACTAAGATCTTGAACATTCTCATTACATGCTCAATGTCCTGTATTGATCATGTATTCTGGGTGATACGTATGGATTCTTCAACTCTTTTCATCATTTCTGTGACTATCCTGTGTAACCTGATCTCTCCCAGTCTGAAATTCTCTAAGAGTGACAGCATGTAGAGGTGCTGTGTTTGATTATGCATGACAGACCACCTTAGGTAAAATTATTTTCTAAATATATCTGCATAATATTGCCAAGAAAATTCCCATTTACATTTTGAATGGTCAAGAATGAAGTTTTTGTGCTAGTAAAAAGGTTGAGCAGGTAAAGGCCCATGTGATATAAGACTGCTGCCCTAAACTCAAGTCCCTAAACACACGTAAAGGTTAAAGGGAAGAAGAAAGCCCACAAAGTTATCCTCTGACCGCTACACATATGCCCTGTCATTCATGCAAGCAAACATGCGCGCACACAAAATCAAAATAATTTTAAAAATAAGAATGACCAGTTAGCCTGGGTCTGGAAAAGCCTGGGATAAAACCGGACTCTCTGAACATAGCAGACAATGAGGACTACTGAGAACTCAAGAACAATGGCAATGGGTTTCTGATCCTACTGCACGCACTGGCTTTGTGGGAGCCTAGGCAGTTTGGATGCTCAACTTACTAGACCTGGATGGAGGTGGGGGTTCCTTGGACTTCCCACAGGACAGGGAACCCTGATTGCTTTTCGGGCTGAGGGGGGGGGGGACTTAATTGGGGGAGGGGGAGGGAAATGGGAGGCGGTGGCGGGGAAGAGACAGAAATCTTTAATAAATAAATAAATTAAAAAATTAAAAAAAAAGAATGAAATTGCTGATAATTAGAAAAATCCTCCAAAATCCCTAAAGAATAACAACATAAAGAGATGTATAACATGCAAACAAACATTATGTGCACACACAAAATCAAAATAATTTTAAAAATAAGAATGAAATTGCTGATAATTAGAAAAATCCTCCCAAATCCCTAAAGAAAAAGACACCAAAAAGAGATGTATAACATGCAGGTTTATTAAATTATAAGTCTGCCATCTTCTTGCTCACATCAACTTAACAAAACCACAGGATTATCTATCAATTCTTCAAATCTTTTTTACCAAATCCATAATGATTACTAAAGGCCAAAATAAATGCATGTAGTAAACCCTGCTTCTTGCCTTTTCATTAGACTCTAAACTGTGGTATAAAGACATGGGCTCTCTGCTTCTCTGACTGGCTCATGATAAAGGGCACTGGCTGGCCATGAGGCCTGGTGAGGTCCTAGGACACAGAAGCAGCTTTTTTTTTTTTTTTTTTTTTTGGACGTTATCAAACAGAGAACAGGCAATTGATTTTGAGCCAGAAAAATAAAATATAATCTTGGGCCATCTGGTCCTGTAACACTCTATATTTGTTTAGAAAGGTCACTGTTGTCAAGTTATTGAATGTTATCTCTGGAATTGACAGGAAGAGGGAAGGTTTTGAAAGAAAGCCAGGAATACTAAAGCACCGGATATTAATGTGTAAAATTGTAAAATAGTATTTAAAAGATTGGTCTTCAGTGCTAAACAGACCACAGTTCAAATCCAAGCTTCACCACCTTTAAATGACCTGAGGGGCATGTTATCAGATTTCTTAATTCAATGTTCCCACCTATAAAGTCTAAATAACAGTACTCTGGTGGGCGGATACAAACACACACACACACACACACACAGAGGGGGGGGGGAGGAGAGAACATAGATACATGTATGCATGTGATTACCTCAGTTACCATTTAAAATATAACAATTGCTAGTTCCAGGACAGGCTCCAAAGCCACAGAGAAACCCTGTCTCGAAAAACCAAAAAAAAAAAAAAAAAAATTACTAATTTACTAATTTCAATATAATTCTGATATAACCTTTCCTTAGCTTTATATGGCATTAAATATTTATATTTATCTACTTATTATGCATGTATGTGTATGCCCACTTCCTTGTTATTTTTTTTATTATCTATTTGACCCACTCCAGAGTCATCTAAGAAAGTCTTGATTGTGGAATTGACTCAATCAAACTGATCAGTAGGCATGTCTCTAGTGACTGTCTTAATTTAACTAATAGAGGAAGTCCAGCTCACTGTAGGTGGGACCATCCCTACAGTAATGAGCCAATCAGCAAGCAGCACTCCTCCATGGTTTCAGCTTTAAGTTCCCAGCTTGAGTCCCTGCTCAGACTTCCTTCGTGGATGAACTATGTCCTAAAAGTGTAGGCCAAATAAATCCTTTCCTCCCCCTAACTGTTTTAAGCTGGAGTGCTATATCAGAGAAACCGGATAAAACTAGAACACTATGCTCATGTAGGGCGGTCAGGGGACAATATGCAGAAGTCTGCTCTCTCCTTCTAGGACATGGGTTCCAAGTATCAAGTTTAGGGTCGGGCTGGCAGCAAGCACCCTTACCTTACAGAGTCAGCTTGTCAACCTGACATGTCGAACATTAAAAATTTTTATTACTACTATGAACATTTCTCCAGAGAGCAAAATAGAATTCAAATATAGAATCACAGTTTATGCTTACATACCAATTATATGGTTTTGGAGTCTATACATGATAAAAAACAAAACAAAATTAAACTTTTTAAAAAGGAAGAAGGAAAAGAGAAAATCAACTCTATGAAAATTTCAACAATCTTCCTGTTGGCAAAAAGTAATGTTTTACTTCAACAGACCAGAGTACGAGCCAATTTATGGATCTCAAGGGTGGATAAATACTTTCATTTCACTTTAATAGGCAGGACCACACACAACTGTTTCCCCAGTACCAAAGCAAGCTGAGAGAAGACTGGCATAGGGGTAGGAAAGGCTTTCCTCTTTCCCTTCTCTCAATGGTGAGCTGCTACACTTCTCCCCAGCAACTGCTGCGTTATCTAATTCCTCCATAATACTGTCCAGGGAGATCTGAGAGTTATTACAAACAAATTTCAAAACCTGGTACCTAATGGCTAATAACAAATACCTAAGACACATACACTAAACTAGATAAATGAATCAAAGAAACGCATATACCTAAATAGAAAGAGGAAGAGTGGTTATCAACCTTCATCTACCCAGCATGCTATGTGAGCTCATATCCACCACTTCCTCTCAAACCACACTGACTGAAATTCAAAGTCTATAGTCTTTTTCAGTTTGCATCTCATTTCTGATCCCAGATGCTCACATGTATGTTCAGACAGAAGAGTAGTATTTGCTTCTAAACCTTGTGAATCTTGCTTTATCAATTCTTACCTTCTCTGTACAGATTCAAGAAACAAAGCATACAACTAGACCTATAAGCACATCTTTCTGGCCCTTGGTCCCAATCAAAACAGTTAATTCATACTTTAAATTAAAATGCTAATGGGAATGTATGTTTCACTTTTGTAAGATTGTTTCTGATTTTTCTAGGTAATATTCAAATTTAGAGAGGGAATATCAGAGCCAATCCCTTGTCAAGGACAAATCGTGACAGCGCAGCTGCAGCTGCCGTTTGAAAGCTCCTTTCCCTTCAACATCCCTGGAGAACACTGACTTCACAAGACGTCCACACTAAACTGAGGATAGAGCTCCGTGGTAGAACACCTTAGCACGTGCAAGACACTCATTTCCGTTCTCAGCATCAATCAAGCAAAAGACTTTCCCCAAACACAAATTCACACTAGTAATGAAGCCTTTGAAATAGATGTCAAAATAATAAGTATTACTATCTCCAGCTCACAGGTCAGGTTTCTCTCAGAAAGAATAAGAAATGCAACTCAAAGCAGATCAGCAAACAAGAGGCAGAGTCGTGACTACAGATGCGCCTCCAAATGCACCTTCCCTCTCTTAATTCTCTTCCAAACATACAACACTACAGTTCAATCCTTAAGACAGTCAAAAACAAGCCAGAGACCATATCATACTAGAGGGCCAATCAATGTAAAGGCCTGGAAATCTTTAAGTGGCCAAACTTAAAATATTCACAACTACATGATTACAATCATGACCTTCAATGTAAATATCATAAATACCATCTATAAGCTGAACTAATTAAATGGTTAGAAAAGTTCATAACATATAGAACACCAGCTGGTAGCAAGTCTACCAAAATTCTACAGCAAATATTGAGAACACAAAGTCTGACAAAGAAACCCATGAAGAAACAGGTTCACAGGAAGACACAGAGTTAAATGGCATGGAGATTACCAGGTTCAGAGAGCACCGCAGCAGTGACACCCTGAGTGGAGCCTCACAGCTGGGGCATCTATGGAATGCTTGAAAACAGAAGCAGAAAACGGGTTCCAGTGATGCAAATCACCATTAATGAAGCTAAAGGCATAGACAAAACAGCAGCTCTTTCTGCCTACTGTCTTCAGGTACTGTCTCATAAATTCTGTAACAGGACCACAGCTGTTAAGCTAAGAAGAATCCACATGTTCAGTATTACACCTTCATTCTAGTATGTTTAGAATGCCCAGCTCCAATATTCTACTGTTGGATCAGGAAAACAACAAAATATTTTCAAAACCTGTAGGAGCCACTCCTACATCCCTTAGAAAGGACTGCTGAGCTGCGGCATGAGGATGCGAGTCTGAGTAGCGGCTGAGGGGCCGCTATCAGAACACCAGGAAAGAACGACGTTGATGAGGGCCTGGGCAAACGGAAGCTGTTTGACAGGACAGAAAATTGTGCAATCACCATGCATTCAGTGTCATATTTTTAAAATCTATTGAGAAATATCTGACAAACTGCTGATCTATGAACCAATGTGTTCTATGGGTAGCTTTTCTCTTCAACAATTATCTGAGCATTTATTTAACATGGAATTCACATATTAACATTGCTGTAAATATATGCTGAAGCCTTGACAGGAGAGGAGGCAGTCTAAAGTAAGATGCATGTGATCCCCACCTCCACTGTAGAGTACTGATACAACAAACCCAAAAAACTAAGTTTTCTCCATGTGCTCCTGCTGGGAAAGAGCCTAAAGCCCTGCACCCAAAGAGGCTTCAAAGAAAGAGATTCATAGTTTTGACAGAGTAACTAACATGTTTATTTCCTAAATGTGGTTTTGTCTTTTCCAAAAACTGTGACAGTGTTTCAGGAAAAACAGAAATAAAAGACTCTCCATGATTGACCAAACTGTACTACATTCCATTTCCCTACTAATTTTTCTTTCCTAATTTGTCTTTTTTTCCCAATTTTTTAAAGATTTATTTATTTATTATGTATACGATGTTCTGCCTGCATATGTCCCTGCAGGCCAAAAGTTGGCACCAGATGTTACTACAGGTGGTTGTGAGCCACCATGTGGTTGCTGGGAATTAAAGTCAGGACCTCTGGAAGAATAATCAGTGCTCTTAACCGCTAAGCCATTTCTCCAGCCCTTCCTAATTTGTCTTAATTAGGGTGGAAGGCACGGGATATATGACTCAGCACATACTACTCTTAACCAGACCTGAATTAGAGTCCAAGCACTCATTGTATCACAGTGACCTATTAACTACCGTTCAAGGGGATCTATCGCCCTCTTCTGGCATTCACAGGTAGCTGCACTCATCTGCACATACCAAACATAATTTAATTTTTTTTTACAGGGAAATTCTACATTACATTTATAAAACGAATGTCCTATATGCCTACCGTCTTAGTTTATGAGAATACATCTGAGCTATATAATATCTCCAATTCCAAATCCTCCTTTACTGTGTCAAATACTTTCAGGCATATTTTTACATGCCTATGTTGTTTCTTTTAGTATATTTTCTTTGATTTATTTTCCTAGTGGTCCCCCTGAGGATCACAATTAGTAGTTTGCCTAAATTATTCCTGTCTGGGTTGAAAAAAATTTATTAAACTATTACTAAGACAATTTTATAATTTTGTATTAGTTAGCTGTAGTTTAGAGAAAAATAGAAGGAAAACTATATTTCATATATTTTTATACCTGTCTTTCATAAATCTAGTGTCACTTTTACAATTGCCCTTTATTTCACGTGACATCTTGTGACCTGTCATTTGAACCATTGGGTCTCCCTTACAATTACTTAGGGAGTTCTCTTTAGTGACGCTCTTCTAGTTTTGCTTATTTGGAAATGTCTTCTAGCTTTTAGAGTTTGGCTAACCACAAAACTCCTGGATGACAGTCATTTCCATTCAATGCAGCAAATGTCTTCTCACCTAAGCACTGTAAACCATCTGATAATTACTGAGGACCCCACATGAAGGAAGTCACATTTCCCTCCAGCTTTCAAGACTTTGCTGCCACTCACTCCCATAAAAGTAAATGTGCATCTAGATACGGTAGCTTGGTATCTGTTCCGTTCAGATTATGCTGAATTCTTTGAATATACAAATCAAAATAGTTTAACTTGCTTTGGAAACTTTCTGTAATTATCCTTTTATTCTTGCCTTTCTCTTCTGGAGCTCCGTTTATGCACATGTTGGTACATGCGATGGTGTCTCTTGAGTTCCTTGTTCTCTGCTTGGGGGTTGGTTTCTCCTCACACTAGGTGGTCTCTATGGGCGTATCTCCATGTTGGCTGCTTCCCCTGCCAGCTCATGTATGCTGCTGAGTCCCTCTAATAACGTGCTTGCTTTTTTTAAACTCCAGAATACCTGTGTGGCTATCTTAAAAATCTGTATCATTCTATTCTCTCTTGATAAAACATCATTTTTTTTTCTTTCATTTAGTCCTTTAGACATGCTTCACTAAGTTTTTTGAGATTCGCAGTTATAACAGCTAGCTTTATAAATCTTTTAAATATAATATGCCAGAGCCAGGCATAGTAAAGCACACCTACAATTTCAGCACTGCAGAGGCAGAAATAGAGTGATGGCCGGAAGTTCCAGTCCAGCCTGATCTAACCAGTAAGATCCAAGTCAGCTAAGGATACATAGGAAGACCCTGTCTAAAGAAATTAAAATCAATTAACTAAAATAAATATGGACTGGCAAAGAATAGTTTTCTGTTGGCGGTGTTTGTTTAGTTGTTTCCTTCTGACCTATGTATGTGATATGTCCAGTGACAAGGTCATAACGGAGAAGCCAGAAAACGCCAACCCAACCAATGCAGAACGGTGCGACAAACCAGAATTACTGGATACCACAGTGCCACCTTCATCTGCATGGCACAAGTGCATGGGTGGAAACTGCAGTTCACCCCATCCATCCACACGGGCCTCCTCCCCTGAACTAATTACCACAGTCAAACAGTTCTTTGTTACTGCAGTGCCTGCTGCTCCAGCAAGAAGACTAAATGTTTTACTTCTGTCTCAAGGGTGAATTCGTTCACCAACCTGACAAATTCCCTGACATAGCTTCTATTTCTTTGAAGTTTAAATATTCTGTATGAAACTGAACATTTTATATAGCATATTTCAATGTCCTGATGTATGAATTATTCCATTATCCTCCCAATGATCTGGAATTGTTTTTCAGATTTGCTAACTTCGCACTTACATAGGTTCTACTACCTAAGAACAGCTATCAACTTTTCTGCTAACTTTTCTTTTCAAATTCCAGAGTTTAATCTGTAAGCAAGGCTTACTAGTGGTCACACTCACGTAAATACAGTACCGTGTTCAATGACTGTTCTGATGATTTCCTCAAGTGCCCTGGTTACGTATGTTCTATCCTTTGCCAAAGGCATCTTTATGAGGTGCCAACTCCAACTTTGAAGGGCTTGTAAAGGAGCCCTTGCTTTCACTTTCTAATGATACAGAGCCTCAAGTTCGCACAGAGGTGCGATTTTTCAGATCTTTCCTAGGCAAGTATCACAGCCTTAAGTATTAGGCAGCCTTAGTTATCAAGGCGCACGCAGATCTTTCTAATGTTCTATGATTGGCTAGTTCTCCAGGACTTCCTTTAAAATTCTTAACCAGGCTCTGGTTTGTACCAAAATCAAGTTATAGCCTTAAGCAGTCGAGATCTTGCCAAGGGTTGGCTATTGTCTCTGTGATAGCCTGGAAAATGAGCTTTTTCTTTCTCCAAGCACAATTCAAGTCCACCAACTAGCCAAGCGTTCTCTGAGAACAGTTTTCCCAGGGAGCTGCAAGGTCAGACAAAACACTGACTATGCTCTCAAGATGAAGATTATTTTTAATGGAGTTACAAAGACAGTAAGATTCATATTCATTCATATTCTCTCCTTCCCCCTCATTCAAACCTGCTCAGTTGCCAGGTTTTAGCTATATCACTAGGGTGGTGCAGAGGGGAGATGGGAATATCACTGAGTTCCTCAGACCTCATTGTCTTTCAAAGGTTCCCTCATCTTTTTTTCATTTTCTTTTTTTTTCCAGTGCATCCTCCAGCTTTGAAAATTATCAGAATCCTAAAGGTAGCTTGATTTTCATTATTTTACTCATATTTTTGTCATTTCCATTATCAATATTTCTGGATATCAACCATGCTCTAATTCTAAAGCTAGCTTCTAGTTTTGGGAACTCTGGCTGTAAATTTTAGAACACTGATTCTAATAAATAAAAAAATAGAAACACTGTCCTCCAAGGGGGTAAAAATAGGACTATGTGTAAAGCCTTGCCACCCTGTATCTGATTTTTTTTCTATTAAAATAAATGTTATTTGAGGTCTTTGCTCATTAACAGCATTCCGAATCCTTTCTATAAAGCAGAAAAAAACTCAAAGAAAAGCTGCTCCATCATATCTTACTTGGCAAACCCAATTCAACTGTGACAGACAGAAATTTAAAAAGAAAAAAAGAAACAAACAAAAAGCACAGAAATCTGGAGTGAGAAGTTTAAAAAAGAGAGAGAGAAAGAAGAAGACACCCCTAAGCCTGTTCGTGGGCAGCTATCCCTCCCAAGACTCCTCTGAAGAGACTCAATACAGAATACTTCAGAATCACACGACTTTAGTTAAATCTGTGGCTTGAAGTCAAATAAAAAAGAACTTCTGGAGAATAATTATTCATCACTGCATTTCTACTTAACATCACACTTATATAACCCCCAAGGAGGCCAAAGAAAATCAACGCCTGCACAAGAATGATGCTAGGCATTTTTTTCTGTTGTACAACCAACGAAACCAAGACTAACTGGCTCCGGATGACTCTCGTTGTATAGTTCACAGTTCCCATACAGAGAGGCCTCACCAGAGATCTTATGGCTGCTTCCTGCCTGCAGGTGACACAGGCCAACCAAGAGTCTAGGCCAGCTAGGCTTCGCTCTCCAGATCCTCATCAAGCCTAGCTCTTTTCATTTGGCCAGTTTTCCATGTGGTCTTTCTAGAAGGCTAATGAAATTTGTTATAAGACTCGGTCTCCTAAAAACACAAACACTGAAGCTGCCAGGCCCTCCTAAAGATCACATATGGATGCAGAGCAGCTTTTAATTCTATGTTGTGTTTGTGAAATATTCTTGTATTTGTTAAAGCTCAAATGAAAAAGAAGAGGACTTTGCAAGAGTTCTGAATACTATCAATGTAACCAATTACTGCAGCAGTAAGGCAAATGTTCACATGAGCAAAATGGAATCAAATATAAGAAACACAGGAAATGGCAAAGCTGAATGAAGATCAGAAATTATAGTCAGAGGCTATGTTCTGTTCCTTCTCACAGTAAGGGTCAATATAGGTTCAGCTAGAAGCTTAATTCTAAGTGAGTTCATAAATCACTCATAAGCTGAACAACCTTGGCCAAGTCGATTAATCTCTCCACATATCAGCTCTTCATTTATTCACTAAGCAAAATCATATTGCTGTATTTTACAGGAATGTGGTATAAACAAGTAAGAAAATGTTTTAAAAGCCACAAACTGTTATACAAATATGAAATAGTACTATTTACCTGAGAACATGCTAATTTCATATATATAGATTCTATTCTAACAATAATTATTTCATTCCAAATAATATGTTATTGGCTAAAATTACATCAAATTTTACTACAGATAATAAAGAATACTATAATTTCCTGTCAAACTATTTATCAACAAGTGATATATATCCCACATATATATATATATATATATATCACTAATATAGTCATCAACAATCTTTAAAATAATAGACCTTATATTTGTCTACTCCACTAAGCAAATAAAGGTAAGATTATGTGACTTAAATGCAAGATCTTCCAAATAAATTTCACCCATATTTGTGTTCTTTTTTCATAACTATATTTTCACATGCATCTACTAAAACTGTAAACACAGTGTTGTGGTTTGAATGTGTAATGGTCCCCATTGGCTCTTGTTCGAATTTTTGATCCCCAGCTGAAAATGATGTTCAGGGAAGTGTGGCCAAGAGGTGGAGCCTCTCTGGTTGAAGTAGATCACTGGAAATGGACTTAAAGGACATACTTGAGGGAGGTTCACTCTCAGCTTCCTAGGTGTGGACGTAATGTGACTAACCAGCCTAATGCTCCTGCCACCACGCGTTCCAACCCTGACTCAATGATGGACCACATCCCTCTGGACTGTAAGCTAAAATAAACCCTTTCTCCTTAAATGACTCGAGGTCATCAGCGCAACAGAAGAGTAGCTAAACAGAAATTACAAGTGGGGCTGCTGTCCTGTTAAACTTCGCCAGGTGGGTCTTAGGCTCCAGGCATGGTTTGTGGGGGAAATGTAGAAGAGTTTGGAACTCTGAGGGGAAAAGCCCTAAAATGCCATAAGCAGAGCCTAAGTGGGCCATTCCAGTGGGAGTTTTGAAGACAAGAAAGCTAACAAAAATGCTGTGAAGGCCTGCCTCATAAAGTTTCAGAGGGGAACAAGGACACTATTGGGATCTAGGCCAGTGGCTAATTGGGTTATATTCTATCAGTGAATACTGGCTGCAATCGGCCTGTGTCTTAAGAAACTGAGTGAAGCTGAATTCAAAAGTAATGGCCTAATTTGTGTGACAGAGAAATTTTCAAGTTACAATACTGAGGCTGTGTCATGGTTATTGCTCACTGCTCTCATTCAAATGTATAGTCAAAGAGAACAACAAATAGAACAAAAAAATTTTTAATGACAAAGCATCTGTAACTCTTTAAAAATATTAGCATTATTAAAGAAACCCTCCCTGCTCAGCACTGGAACCATAAGGAGACCTTGAACGCAAGGCACACCCAGGAAAGGCTCAGCTTCTAAGGAGCACACAGAAACTCAGAGTGCCACATCTTAATATAATATTTATATTTGGCAAATTTACCTAACATTTTCTAGGACCAATCTTCAACGTAAAAATGACATGATGAACAGGATTGTAACTTGTTCTAGAGCTTTACCCAGGTGTCTCACAACTGAATTCAATGAATTTTAGAAAAAAAATTAATATCTCTGAAGTCCTAGGACAACCCATAATAATGCATGTTGGTGTTTCTGGGGCAGAATAAACAAATGTTTCAATTACAGGTAAAGACTAGTAAGTAGTCTCATGTTATTCATTTCAGGTTTAACAACCAGATTAGTTTACCTAGAACTCAAGGAAATGGGATTTCCAGATCATTTTCAATATGAAAAATGAACAGTAAAGAATCTAAAATCTCAGATATCCATTTTATTTGGAGAGTTAATGTGAAGATTATAGGAGTTTAACAAGAGGGCCCAACACACAGTATCTGTTAGTGATCAATGTTATGAAATGTTAACTAGTTGCCAACATATGATGCAAGACCATCCAAGAAAGCCTCATTCTTGACTCATATTTCATTTCTTCTATATTCTATTATTTTCAAAAAACACTTAAGGGTAGCATAGATTTTATCTTTTTAAGTTTTTCATAAGGATGTGTGTATGAATGTTTGTCTGCACATATGTAATGTGTACTACATGCATACCTGGTGCCAAGGAGACCAAGGCAGGGAGTTAGATCCTCTGGAAAAGGAGTTACAGACAGTTGAGAGTTGCCATATGGGTGCTGGAACTGAACTGGGGTCCTCTGTGAGAGCAGCATCTCTCCAGCCCCAACATGTAGTTTATTTTACGTAACAAAGGAACTTTGTACCATAAACCAAAAGTACTCAGTTTTTAATCTTAATATACCTGTAGTGGTTTGAAAGAAAATGGTCCCCAAAAGGAAGTGTGTGGGGGCAGGATTTCAGGTCTCTTTTACCCCAAGCTTCCCTCAGTGTGACAGTTATTCAACTTCCTGCTGGCTTCTGGTCAAGACATAGCCAGCTCCATGTCTACCTGCATGCTGCCATACTCCCTGTCATGATGATAATGGGCTGAACCTCTAAAACTATAAGCCACTACCTCAATTAAATGTTATCATTTATTTATTTATTTCCAAGACAGGGTTTCTCTGTAGTCTTGGAGCATACTAACTCTTGTAGACCAGACTGGCTTCGAACTCACAGATATCCGCCCTCCTCTGCTTCCCCAGTGCTGGGATTAAAGGCCTGTGCCACCACCGCTGGGCTTAAATGTTATCTTTTTAAGAGTTGCCATGGTCATGGTGTCTCTTCACAGCAATAGAAAACACTAAGACAAATCTAAGAAAATAATTTACACATCCCCATAATTTGCATATATAATTCTTAGTCGTGATCACAAAAGGAACACGGCATCAAATTAGCAGCATGATTATAACGTGAACTGTAAGGCTGGCAGAGACTTAAAGAATACACGTATTATATAGTTGAATAACTAATCCTTGGGATACAGATTTGAGTCACTGCATTATGAAGCCATGCAGTGGTGCAAACCTTTGCTCACTCCTATCAAGAGTACTTTGTTGTCACTCTTGAGGCCCTCCCAATCATTCCATGTCCAGAACAGACTGTGGGGGAAAAAAAATCGCTCAATAGTATCACCTAGGGGTGTTTAGCTTAGCACGCTAAACTAAAAGCTCATTAAGTAGTTTGAGAAAAAAACAGATGTCACTGCTTTCTTAGAACATAAACTCCAGACACACATTCAATTTGTACAATGAATTGAGTCTAAACAATTCAATTACATTTCAGTCTAAATAGCTATGTTTAACTTCAATTTGTATATTTTATGATTAATTCTTATTAAATTTCATGTTTTTAAAGAACCACTGATTTTTGGATTTCTTCCTGTGTTTGTAGGAAAGAAACTTCATAGATTAGTACAATACGGTAAGAATTAATGCATATTTGTATATCGTGAAAACCCAACTTGAAACTTATATTTGAAAAACTCTACAATTCTCTGATGTGAATGAATTATTCCTAGCAATTCTACTACTATTACTGAAGATTACCATAACCCAGTGTTTTTACTCTATAAACTGACAGTAGCTCATAAAAATTACTTTGACAAACCTAAATGTGTTTAACTATACCAGGGTTAGTGTTATGAAATCCAATAAACATTACAAATACCAGAAAGAATGATATACTTACTAATGTTACATTTTCCTTCATTTAATATGTTAAATATATTTAATAAGGGAGTCTTATGTATTTAACTTTTTTTGTATTTTTCGAACTAGTATAAAAACAAACTACTACAGGCCTGATTTTTTTAATCATTTTTATTTCCTGTATAGTGTGTGAAAATCAAGAAAGAGAGAGAGAGAGAGAGAGAGAGAGAGAGAGAGAGAGAGAGAACATTAAGCCTAATTCTTATTTCTGGATCCACAATAGGCAGTAAGAAAAGATATAAACCTGATCACCACTTATACCAAAATAAAGAACACAGAGAGATAGTTAACTACTCTTAGTTTACAGACAACCATACAGAGCTGTGAATAGCTGTGAAGCTTTGTAACTCAAGGTCCCAAGTGAAAGAAACCAAGATGAATCTGATCTACAGACCAGTTTGACTCACAAAAATCCCCATGAACATGGTTCCTGCAGAATGTCTTTAATTTGAAAACAATCTGAAAGTTCCTGACATGATGGATAGAATATTTCAGAGCCATATCAGAGTTCACAGCCACACCATCAACATGAGAATTACATTACTCGAATTGTGTTTCTTTACCTGTCAGTCAATGCTTCCCCATTAACATCAAGGAGACAATGGCTACACCATAAACTGACCAATCAGAACAAGTTCTTACAAATACTAAACACACACACACACACACACACACACACACACACACGTAAATTGTGGCCTACTATGTAAATGAGCTACATTATAATTGCTGACTTCTATACAAACTTGCTTACTTTCCACCAGTTCCCCTTTCCAATAACCTCATTCATTTCACATACAACAGAAGAGATTAACGCTACCCAAACTAAAGGAGATCTAAATATCAGAGTAAAAGGGAAAATAGTGTTAGAAGAAACACATGTGAAAGTGTTCTCTGCTGCTTTCCTTGGGATGATGGAAGGATGCTTCCTCCATATCTTTTCATAAGGAAAAGTTTTACCAGCACATTCACTGCTTTATTTCCTTTATATTATTTCTAAAAATATACTTCAACCACCTTTACAAATTCACCTAAGTTTATATAATTATTAGATATACAATGTCTATAGTCACATACTCTCAATTATGGAAATCAGTCAGTAAAATTATGGAAATCAGTCAGTAAAATGAGTATCGGATTGATTTGATTAACAACTTTAATGGTTTGAAAAACACAAGAAAATTGTGACACTTCCCAGGAAACTATCTGAAAGAAAAAGCTGGTACTTTAAATATAACTCCTACGCATAAATGCAGAGTTATGTTTCAAATCATGTTGTAAGGGCTTAGACACAAAATTAATCACCATTCTTAAAACCTTATCGTAACCTTATATCCATGATAAAATTTCGAGAAATGCACTGAGGAACTTTTGGTGCAACCTCTGGAGGACATTTACAAAACACAGTCTGAAACGGAGGCCACAGCAGAGACTACAACTGTAATCCCAGCAATTCCAGTATTTGGGAGGCAGAGACAAAGTTCTCCGTGTCTGTCTCTCTCTGTATGTCGCTGTCTCTGATTCTGTCTAGCTCTCTCATTCTCTCCTCTCTCACACACACACATGGGCAGGGGTGGCGGCGTATAGTTTTGGTGTCTCTTTAGCTCTGAGATGATGAGAAAGTTCTTATTTCTCTTTGGTGTTGTTTCCAAATTAACAGCCAGTACATTCATTTTCTCACAGAAACTGAAGATTTTCTTCAGTAAGCAAGGGTACTTAAAGAACCCAGAACTTTCATAGATTCTACCTTATCACCACATCTTCCAATGGAAATATATAAAGGTTTATAGGACTATGAAATAAACTTGAAAGGTAGCTTTTAAAGACTAATTGAACGGGTAGTGTGACTCAGAGACAGGCCATGTGCTTAGGCCCGAGAGACACTAGGTCTAATCCACATCTCAGCAAAAGCAAACATATTAGGACAGAATTAGGACAGAGAATTTGCCTAGTACGCATGAGGCCCTGGGTTCAAAAATCAGCACCATGGGAGAAATATAAACTACATTTAAAACCATTAAGACACATTTAATTATTAGATCATTAGATCACCAACTACAAGGTGAACCATATAATTACTTGAAAATGCCAACTTTAAGTTTCATTTTAGAACAGGAATGGCAAAATATTTTATCAACTTTAATGGACTGGCAAATGAATTTCAACAATTCAGAAAGGTAAGAACATAGCTGAATGCAAACACCATCTCAGAGAGCAATGATGAATAAGTGCTCAGACACTAAACCTATTCCCCAACATCACACATCCACCCCAGCACATTTTATGTTTCTATACACCAAAGGAAAGGCTCTCTTTAAAGAACTGTTTGCAATGAAAACAAAGGGCTCACATAACCCAAATGCAGTAACCAACCCATTAATGAGTGGAGGAATTATGACATCATCAGAAACATGTTAGCCAATTACCACATCTTCATACCCACTGGTCTAAGTGTTACCATGTCATTGTCTGAACTTCAGAAAGTGACTGCTATTTTTCTGCCTTTAAGTAGATTCTGCTATGTGCACGATGTCTGGTAATTTAACTAGTATAGAAATGCAGAAAGTATGTACAATTATTTGGCTACCATTTTAGGATACCCAATCCAGACAATATGGAAGTTGACACATGGGTACCAAAGCAATGTAAAAAGACTGCACCTTCTATTTTTTGTCTCTTTAAACTGGTCTAAGCTTGTAAAGTACTTGATTATCTCACATAAAGGGATAAGGATGCTTTCTCATTATTTCCTATAAACTGAGTGATAGCTATATTAATTTTCAATATAGCATGCCTTTATTCCTACCTGAGACAGCTGGAGGTGACAGAGGGGCTAGGTGATAGACAGCAGAGAGAAGTTCTCTTATAGTTTCCATAGCACCACGGACAAACAGGGTTCCTGAAGCATTTAAAAGAATTACATGACACAATCTAATGATGACTCTAGTACATATAGTTGTGAAAGAATAAAGTTCCTCACCATATTCATTATCAACCACCAAGAAAAGCATATTTCAAAATTTTAAATATACACTTCTGAAAACTTTCAGACACGAGATCCTGTACATGACAGACTGAAGTATTTTACTTTTCAGGTATCTTTGTGTTACACTGTAACTGAGGACGTGACCAAGTTAGCCCTAGTCTTTCAACCAGCCAACAAGGTATTTGTTTCATAAAATGTCAGAAATACCAAAAGTTCAAATATATTAAAAGATAAATTAGATTAACATAAAAATTATTTTTAAAAATATTGAAACTGTTGATTATTTTAAATTACTGCGCTTGAGGATAAATACTACTATATGTCTCAATTATTTAACAGTACTCTTTGTAATTAAATTTCTCTTTAAGACAAAAAGGATATTGGTTTTGATTTTACAGGAAACAATGGGAATGTTTTAATAAATTGGAATTCAATGAATAAAACTAATGTTTTAATTATCAGAAAAATATAAATGAGGAAAAATAAGAAAAGGCGATTTCTTAAATGTTTGCTTTACAACATGAAGAGGAAAGAACAAACAACTCTAAAAATCATCTGCTAACTCTCTGTATTTAAAGAAATAAAAATGAGACAAGATTAACAGGTAACATATTTTAGCTCAAATCACAAAATCAGTATGATTTCTTGGAAATAGAGAAGCAAAGTGGAAATAAACAGACCATAAAGCTGAAATATTAATAAAATACACACAATAGGCAATTTTATATTTAAAAAAAAAACCTTCCAAGATAGGATCTTACTATGCAGATTATGTTGGCTTCAGACTCAACACAACAGACCATCCCACCCCTGCCTTCTGGGTGCTGGGATTAAAGGTGTATGTACTTTATTTTATCAGAGGGTTTTTTTTTTTTTGAAGAAATCTCTGGTTCATAGTAGAAAAAAAAGAAAGTTATTTTGAAATCACTAATCTTTATTTCCAATACAGTCAACTTACAGTGACAAGGACAACACAACACACAATTATGTATCTGTTTATATTCCTATTCAGGCTATTTATGCTTGCCTAACTTTGTTCCATGGTATCACAGGTCAGTTTAGCATAATGTGTACCTTATAGTCAATTACAACAGCAATACAGTTTTCTAGCTTGATTCAGTATGTTTTCATTTTCCCTAAAGGTAGAAGTGACATTAAGTGACAGTTGCCATAAATTTTTATATTGGTCCATTAAACTTGGAAAAATAACAAAGCAAACAGGCACAGCTGGGTCTATATGAACAGGCAGCAAATCTAAATACATGTATTTCAGACTAACAAATGACAAAGCCCACAAAATAATCACAGGTGTTTGTGTATCTGAAAGATTACAAGTCAGACTCGGCAACATGAAATAATCTACACTAATTAGTACATCCACTTTCTCTAAAAAAAACTGGACATTTAAACTTTATTACCAGATATGTCTGTTACACTGTGACTGTTTCTGAAATGGAGTTTATTGAATACATTATAAATGAAGTGACTACAAGTTTCACAATGATTTTAAGTAACGTAACTACTAATTATACAGGCATATAACTACGCATTTTTAGCCTTTTAAGTATTCCTTTAATTTAATTATTTTCTCCAAATACCCTTCCCTGCATCAGCCTTGTGATCATCCAAGTCCAGGATAAATAACAGTCAATTTATCTTTGCCAATCCCTCCTCTTCAAACAGGCTAGACACAAAATCTCCATTTGGAACAGCTGGTTCTCTGTTTCCCACTATGATACAATTGCTCATGTCTTTGAAGACACTACAAGTTCCTCACTACCACACTAGTTCACTGATACAAGTGTGCCTTTACAGTGTGTCATTTTAACATCAAACCTAAGTTCTTCCTCGAGAGCCTGTTCATATACAATGACTCAATTAAAAAGAACTATGTTGGGTATAATATACACACATCGAACATGTATGATCCTCATATACAACGCATTAACTACATTAATGCACTACCATGTGAACAAAATGCCCTCCCTGGGGTCCTAAGCTCTATGTGGACTTTCAATAATTTATTTACCTCTTGCTGTATTCTATGATGACTTCATCATCTCTGTAAGGTGGTTAGCAATGGACTAGATGCATGCAAACATGGTGATAAGCAAGACCTGGCTACTTCCCATTCTTACCGTATCCAAATACAGTCTTTCTCAACTGCTTTACAAATCACCAGGAGCCCAGCTGTCTTTAGCTTTTTCATTCATTATGGCACTTCACAACACAGTAAGTCCAGTTGATCTGTCACCAAGTCCAATGGCCACTTTCAGCACCATCTTAAGAACAGCCAAGAGAAACTATTGTTCCAAGTTCTTGAACTTGTGTATGGGGGGAGGGGGGCGAGGTACTCTGCCTACATGCGTGTCTGTGCAGCACATGCGTGCAGTGTCCAGGGAGGCCAGAAAATAGTTGGAACCTCTGAAACTAAAATTATGGACGGTTCTGAGTTGCCATGTGGGTTCAGGCACATGAAGCCACCACCTCAGGAAAAGCAACAAGTATTCTTAACCATTGAGCCATCTCTCCAGCCTCTCCTTGCACATCTGGATGTAGGTTCTGACTATCCAGGTTATTATAAGCTCATGGGACAAGAAGTTTGTTTAGTTCAGTGTCATGCTGAGTTTTAAAACTCTACTTGAGCAGATCCCGAGGACCCAGAGTGCAGTCATGGACAATCCTTCCCAGTGCAGGGGAGATAGATGTACTGACCTCTAGCACCAAGAGTTGTTGGGAAGAGAGCCTGCAGAGGGCGGAGCAAGGCTAAAATAGACTACACGCTTGGGCAAGCTATAAGAAAGCACTTGGGACATTGGGAAAGAGGTGAACTGCAAACTGGGGGCAGGATGATCAATCAGTTCTCCTTTGCCACTGTTCTACAAAATCAGTTCGCCTTTGCCACTGGTCAGGTTACAATGATAAAGCATGTTCCATCTGCTTCTTGGTAAACAGTCAAATGTAAAGGAATATGGTTTGTGAGCTTTGGCTTTTGCTCTTTATTGATGTAGGGCAGTAGTTTCAAGCTTCCTAATGCTGCAACCCTTTCACACAGTTCCTCATGTTGTGGTGAACCCCATCCATGAAATTTAGTTGCTACTTCATAACTGTAATTTTGCTAAGGCTACTAATACTTTTGTAGATAGTTTTCCAAAGTGTTCGTGATCCACAGGTTGAGAACCACTGGTGTAGGTCTTAGCATGATCCCCATTTCCTTTTTATATAAATGCTTCCTCAGCCTCAATCTTTACTACAACACAACTGATAATTATTATGGCACCATCACTTGTATTAGTGCCAATAAAGTGCTACACTGGCAATATAGCTCACTGTCATGGGGCTGGCAAACAGCTAGAATCACACTTGTTCACACTTTGCAACACAACTCCACTGAGTAGCAGTTATATGTATCACCCATGAACTCATGTAATACAAGGAAAAGAGGCCTTACCCTTTTCTCTTTTTTCCAACACAAGGTTTCTCTGTAGCTTTAAAGCCTATCCTGGAACTAGCTCTTGTAGACCAGGCTGGCCTCAAACTCATAGAGATCCACCTGCCTCTACCTCCCAAGTGCTCTTAAAGGTTTGCACAACCACTGCCTGGCCAAAAGGTATTTCTTAATTAAAAGCAAGAATCCTGGTTTATGGATCTTTATGCTCAATGTCTTATCTATTCTATCTATATCTTCCAAATTCATTTCAGTGAAGACCCTTTCACCTTGACAGTGGATCCTTTCTTAAATGTACACTGGCTGGTTATGCTCTAACCATGTTTTAAATGCTATGCCTTTTTCTTGTCGATTTCATCTGTTCCACTATTTCAAAGGAATATTGCAACTCTACATACTTGGCTCTACATCTACAGTGTGAATAACCCTCACAACTGTAAAATACAAATCATGGTATTATCTTATCCCTTAAAATGTCTCTACTCAAACACAGAATCTTCCTTTTTTTTCTGTTCTTCTATATCCACACAGTACTAAGGTCTTTAAAAGCAATTAAGCTATGCACTTAGTATGATAAGAAGCAGAGAAGACAACTTTTGACTTAAAATCTCTTTATATTGCCTATCTTGTAGAAAGGCATTATAGGAAAAATACAAAATAACTCCAGAGGCACAATACCTAGCAGTAGTTTTGTGAGTGTGAAGGACTTTGGAGCATTCGGCCCTAACTGTGATGCCTATCAAACCCCTCCTCTCAAGGCTTGGGGATCTATACATAAGAGTCAGAGTTGGTGGACAACTCCAATGAAACAGTATTTTCAAGATACAACAGGACTGAAAAACATGAACTCACAGAGACTGTGACAGCATGCATGAGTCCTGCACAGGTTCAAACCAGGCAAAATTCCAACACTGAGGAGACGAAGCAGACACAAATTCCCACCCATGACCAGCTGATACCTGCTAGGAAAGGAAAATCAGTTTTCTCCAAAGGAGTGTCACTGAGTATATCCCACACTCCATGGAAGGCCAACACAAGACAGATCCCATGTTTTTGTTTTGTTTGTGCATGTGTTTGTGCTTTTTCTTTTGGTACTTTGAGAGAGAGAAAGTTGAATGGGTAAGAAGGTAGGATGAGACTGGGAAGAGTTGGGAAAGAGAAAAGAATATTATCAAAATATGTTACATGAAAAGTTTTAAATAAAACATTAATTTTTTTAAAAGTTTACAGTTATAAAACATTCTGAATTTAGTATTTTTAACAATGCTTCATTCTTTAAAATTTCATTAAAGAGTCAACAATATTAGCATACAAATTGTTCTTGAGAAAAAATAACTTGTGGTCTACAGAAACCACAAGTAACGGCTAGTGGTTTTACTGCAGACTTAATGTTACCTCCTAACATTAAGTGTTCTTTGCACTGGCTCTAGATTATCACTTTATCCATGTATTCTTCTTACTTGTTAAGCAAATCCCATACCTTTGCCTTTTCTTAAACACGGTCAGGAATTACCTTCCTCAAAAATATGAGGTCAGATAGTCACTTCCTATACCTAGTTTAATCCGATTAGCTACTTCTGTTATATTTCAAGCGATTTGTATTCGTTGAATGCACTACCTTCTCATTAAATCAAATACCTTCATCACATTTATAACAGAATATGGCATTAACAACAGAATATAGTAAAATATAAATGATTTTTAACAAATTAACTATAAAAAGTTGAACATTCTTTGAACTAGATCAAACAGTTCTAAAGGTAATCAATGAATTTACAATGCCTCCAATGTTGCATTAATTCTTAACAGATTCTGATTACTATCAATTCTCTTACCACAACAAAGACACTAAACCGAGCCAGATTAGGCACATCTTCACATCATTTTCACATGGGAAAAAAATGTTAGAGAAGTTTTTTGTACATATTTACATATTACGGAGAGGCCTCACTGTACATGTTTACCAAAACAACAAAAGTATGGCCTGTTTTTTGAAATTCTATCAAAATTGTGAATAGGTTAACATTTAACATGTTAGCATACACATTTTGGTTCTCATAATTTTTAAAAATGTGGCCCCAGGGTGTAGACAAGAGAGGTCACTTATACATAAATTTTCACTACTAGCCAGTGCTGAAACAACGACTTTATGAAGTCTAGGTCTGTGGTATTACCTTCAGCTACTGCTCTCTCCTAAACACTTTCCTTACATCGCACAGTACACTGATGAGACACAATGCAAAGGATAATATCGGGGCTGGAGAGATGGCTCTGTGGTTAAGAGCACGGGCTGCTCCTCCAGTGGACCGTTTCTGAGCACACACACAGTAGCTCACAAACATCTAGAACTCCTGTTCCAGGGATCAAACACCTTCTTCTGCCTCCCATGGGTACTGCATGCAGAGGGACCACAGATATACATGCAGGCAAAGCACCCATACACACAAAATAAAATGTAGAAAAAAATTAAAAAGAAAAATTATCAATTTTCAAATTAACTACAAGAAACTAAGTGTTTCTATTCTTAATTCATGTTATCTTTTACTTATCTTTCATTTTATAGCCCTCTTGAGTACATAGCATCCCCATTTTTACATTTTTAAAAACCCAAAATCAAAGGAATATATATTTAAGCAATTTGCTACCAAACAACAAACTGGGACTTAAGTTTCTATTAAAAAAAAACAAACACAAAAACAACAACAACGATGACAAAAAACAAAAACAAAAACAAACTAGGCCTGACTTTTTTCTCTTTGAATTCTGTAAACAGCAAAACTCTTCCAACTTGGACAGATATTCATTAAGCTAAAAACCCAACTTGTTTGCAACCGGAATTAATCATGAGTGTCTTATATAGCTTAGTTTAGGTATATGGAGATTACACAGCTCCTTACACATACAACAGCTTTCTATTAATATTGTAAATTCTAACAAGTCAATTTTGTATGCATCTATTTCATACAAAGTCTGTATTTGTGTCTTCAACAGTGAAGCATAATTTGGTATTCACACAGAATTTTCTACAAGTGATTGTCCCATACTTAATGATATAGAAGACAGAGTCAAAAAAAAAAAAAACAGGAATTGGTATGTATACTGTGTTTTCCAAAGCAAGCAGAATAGTACCAAAGTTAAAAAGAGCCAAAGAAGATGAAAAAGAAGAGAAAGCAAACAAGTCATTACTGTGAAGGGGATGCCTAAAGTTCAAGTATTGAACTCATTGGGGCTAATCCGGCTTGAAATAAAAAAACACTTAGAATATTATAGAAGTAACCTAGTAATGGAGCTTCTAAAGTCTAAGCTGTGTTTGGGGTGGGGGCAGAAAAAAAATACTGCTTACTTGAAGCCATGCTGCTCCCTAGATTGTCTAGTAGGAAGCTAGTGTGATCCTAGATGAGCATTGTAAAGCATCTCAGTGGGAAAATCCGGCTGGTAAGCTCTTCCGAGAGGAATGCTAAGGGAGTGCACGACTTAGCCACTGACAAACATTTCTCCCAAAAGCAAATGTATTGTTTAAAAATGACTTTATTCTATATCATTTATTTATTTTAAGCTATAAGCGTGCTTAAGAGGTTGGTTTTACCTTTAGCTGAAACTGTGTGTTTTCTAATCTGTTTTGGGCAGCTGTCAAGTAATCAGAGTAAGCAGTGCCATTTTAATAAGGAAGTCTTTTAATGAAATATAATAGGTCACAAATACCTAATTTCTGCTCTTTACTGTAATTGCTAGTCTTTACTACAACTGCCACTTTAACCATCTTTTCCAAATGCTGACACAAAAGATGAACAAATCCGGGGCATTAGCATGTGTGTATATTTACAGCTTATTGCTGTCAAAGGCTGTAGTTCTACTCTCAACTCCAGCAGCTATATGAGTCTCTTTGATGGCAGCATCCTTCTTCAGACTGGGAATGTAAAGTTCCTTTACACAGCGACATTAGTAAACACACAACGAATGGATGAAAAGAAAGAATGCTGAGAAGTTAGAAGACATTACATTTTTAGACAAACCACAGTGCTTTTACTGGAAAAAATTAAATACTTTACTTCTTTATTGTTTCATTAATAAATACTGTGCTTCAGTTGACTTACAACTACAAAGCAGTTAAATTAACCTGGTTTTTTTTAATGTTTTGAAGTTTGTAAAATGATCAGTTTTATATGAATGTTCAATTATATCACAACATAAAACTACAGGTAATTGCAACAAAATAAAAATAGAATGTCAAAAAGAGAAAGCATAAATAACATGTTTTTATTTTTAAAGGGGGTACTAGGATTATTTGGTTCTGAATCTAATTTAAGTTTATGATAATGTGCTTTTAAAAACTTCCTCCTGAAAACTTTAGATAATAATTTTTGTAACATTATTTTATTATGGGCATATTATTAATCCATGACTTTTAAATTTTGGTATCACTATTGCTATGGTAATACCAAAAGTCCTATGCACAAACAGTAAAAGTTTTATTAGAAGTTTGCCCATTTTTGAAAAGCTTAGCTTCTCTAAATCAAACTAGCTTGCTGTGAAAAGAAAACCATGACAACTGTTTGTACCTCTTGCCTTATTATTACATCCGGCCCAGTCACTCTTAGAAATTCAATCTATTATGGTTGCTAGGAGTCTGTTGCTGTGCAACCTAAAAGGGTATGCTGTGCTTTCAGGCCAGGCAGTGCTAATAAACCTGTAGGCTTCCCTCTGTGGGGCTGACCAGTGTGTTTAAAGGGCTTAATACTTTTCAAGAGTGATTGGTCTACAATTCAAGACACATCCTATTAAAAACAAGTCACACTGAGAGATTTCTAACAAAGAGATGAAATGCTAAATATACACAAATATTCAAAATGTATCCTCAGAACCCCCGACTAATTTGGTAAAACAAACAGAGATTATGATCTACATTTCAATTATACCACCTACCACTAGAAGTTTTTCTTTCCATATAGTCACCTAAAAGGATATAATTTATATAAAAGAACTCAGGAAGCTTTGGCGGGGGCAGGGGGATAGAAGAGTGCCAAGTCTGAGTTTTCAAAATCTGCTATAGGTCCAAAAATAGAAAAGTAAACTGAGCAAGCCAATAGCTACAAAAGTAGTAGCAATGAATTATAAAAAAAAAAATTCTAAATTTCACTTTACTCTATTCATCTCAATAGATCAGTATTGTGTTTACATTAATTCCAGAATCTATGTATCCTATCACAAAATGTCTATACTTTTAAGATTAATAGTGAATAAGTTATTCACATAAATTTCACTGCATTAGACATTATTTTATTTACATCCAATTAGAGAAGGAAATCATAGAGTCTGTCAATAAAATTCTACTAAACAAATTCTGTGAAGCACACTGAGAAGTGGCATAGAGTAGGGAAGACTTTCAAGAAGACATTGTCCTACCTGTGTGCTTACACTTGTGAGGCCTTTTTCATGAAGTACTGGGAGAAAAAATACAAAGGTGTAGTATCAAAACTATCAAGAAGCCAAGGACAATGGCACTGGGTTTTGATCCTACTTCATGTTTTGGCTTTGTGGGAGTCTAGCCAGTTTGGATGTTCACCTTCCTAGACCAGGATGGAGAGGGGAGGACTTTGGACTTTCCACAGGGCAGGGAACCCTGACTGCTCTTCAGACTGGAGAGGGAGGGGGAGAGGAGTGGGGGGAGGGGGAGAGGAGTGGGGGGAGGGGGAGAGGTGGAAAATTTTTTTTCAATTAAAAAAAAAACAAAATATCAAAGACTATACAGGAGAAAGTAAGTTATTTAATAACAACCCAACTTTTAAAAATGTATTCAGGCTTTTTCAATGACATTTGGGTTAAATTAATACTGCCTGCAATTTTTTAGCCTTAAAAACAAATTTTAAAGACTTAAGATGGGCACTTTCTCCATGTTCTTCACAACCTTTGGCCCTTCTACTGACACGTAGAGCTGGGAACATTCCCATCTGTCAATGCCCTACACCTCACTCACTTTGAAAGAGCCACGGTTCTCTCTCAGGATTCCTTTCACTTCTTCTCATTACACACTACAGGAGCAAAGCAAAGGAAACTTTCTCTCAGAGCATCCAGAAGCAACAAGCAGGAGAATGTGGAACAACTGTCCCAGAACAAAGGACAGTGAATCCAGCAGAAGAGCTGCAGGAAACTGAGATGGAAGAGCAACGTCTGACCAAAGAATTCTGTCTGAGCCTAGAGATGAGCTAAGATTTAGAAGTGACAGTTTGTAAATAGAGCCAACCTGAAAACAGAACAAATAAGAAGTCAGCCAAAAAAGGGTGAGAGAGACAGCACACACTAGGAAGGGAATGAGGAAAAGAGAACTAGTAGAAAGACACATGCAGATTCATTTTACAGACGTGAAGCTAAAAGAAAACAAACAGAAAGCATACATCCAATAATGTTATATTTCTTGTGTCATTCTTACTTCTTAAGGTACAACAACTCAAAAATCCTCATTTCCAGGATTCAGGGATATCAGGAGACACATGATATAAAAACCAAGTATAGACTCTACTTAATTTCCAAAGAATAACTGGAATGCTTTCTAATGGTCTTGCCTAATAAATTTTTAATTCTAAAGCTAAAGAGACTGTTAATATGAAGATATTTTTGAAGCAACTTCAATACTGATTCCATAAGTAAGATCAAAACATTAAAATACATATATTACAAATATACATACATAGTAACCAATAGTTACTAAAGCCACATATGACTTAGAAATATATTATTCACTGGGCACGTGTTAGCAAATTTACTAAGTTCCAAAGCAGTTATTTAATTCTTGGTCAATTATTTGACAAATATAATACACTGTTCCAATCTGTTCAGAAAAAAAAAACTGACCTAATGTATACGTAAATCACAAAACAATCCCACACCAGTTTGGAATTATGATTAATAAAAGGGTTATTTATTTAAGGGGGAAAGTTACAGAACACTGTCCTAGACAACAGCCCTCTGTGTGACCAGGAACAGAGTCTAGTAGCCGGAAACGGAACTGGAAGCAAAAGAGAGCAGGGCTACCACTGCTTTTTAAAGCAAAAAAAAGGAGACCATACCCAAGTGGGCTGGTATCTTAAAGGTTATTGGCTGAAGGAGCGGAAGGAGCTCCCACAGCAATCTAATAGAAGTAAAGTTCTAAATTAGGTGTATGACATTTTGATATTCAGGATCGTGTTAAGTAGAATTAAGGAAAAGGCAATGGGATCAACATAAAATAAGTGAAGTGCATATGCTGCAGACTGTTCTCTGGTCCTCCCTGGTCCCTGCCTCATGAGGCCATACAGCTGTGTTGTGAAACTTGACATCCTTAAAGGAAACTAAGCCATGAAGCTTTGAAAACATGGTGCGCCATACAATTCTGCCTTCTTTTATAAATCTTGGCTTTGTCACCCTATCATACTTCATACCCTACCTTTCTAATTTTACTTTCTATAAATCAAATATCCTAAGTAAATGTTAACTAGAACTAAGTTCTAAATGGATTTTGTTTTCATAATTGTTTTTAAATAGGGATCTCTCTGCCTTTGATAAATCACCTAAGTATGGTGGGTGACCAATGAGTTGAAGGTGAGACTTCCTCTCAATACTAATTATATCTTTTCAACTATAAAGAAAAAAGAAAAGACATCCCAAGGGACATACATACAAGGTTTCTCCTTCCTTCTAACAGTTGTGAATCTGAACCCAAGGTTTCCTTTCTCATAAAACAATGTTTCCTCAGTTTGCTTCTTCAAATTATTTCACTAGGACCCACATGGTGGAAGGAAAGAACCTACTCTCTCAAGTTGTCCTTTGACCTCCACAGCATGCAGTGGCATGTACATTTGTAGGCACAAAAACAAAAAAAATGTAATAACAATTTAAATAATATTGCATATATAATCACAGAAGTTCATAAAAAGGCTTTGGTTTAATGATACACAAAAATTCCACTAATTTTTACTTACTTGCTATAAAATACATATTTACCTAATATTAAATATATGTACCATGTGTAACAATAGCCTCAAATATGAAGCTGTGTATTTCACAATGGCAAATAATGCTGAATATTTTCCAATGAATTAAATGAAAATATGATTTTAACATGAGCACACTGAAAATTCTACAGTTAAAAATATCAAATGACTTAAAATATCTACACTTAAAATTATTAAATGAAAATCATTAGGCAAAAAATCAAAATTCAGGAAAACATGCCTCCATCAGTAACAGTAACTTTTATATCTAAATAATCCTTTGTCTATTTGCACATCCAAAGTTTTATAAATACATTTATCTCATGACTATAATTAAAGATGAGATATGATGGCTATACCACATAAGCAAAGATCTTAAAATTCTAGGACAGGTGTGGTACTTTTAACATAAATCTATAATAAACAAACTTTTTTACCAGGTTAAAGTCATACATAAGCAAATTGAGGAAACAACCAATCAAGTTGTAGACTGGTCACTGTAGTCCTCACAATTTTTACATTTTCTCCTTTGCACATGCGCTCTGTTTAGGTACTTAGAATACATTTTAGCAATAGTTAATAGGCTTTTCAGAAGAACGTTGAACTTGGATACATGAAAGATTTATTTTTCAAGTCTCTCAAGTGCCAATTTCTTTAAAAACTTGTATTTCTAGTCAATAACCACACATAAAAAAAAACTTTTTCAGAGAAAAACATATAAAACTTTAAATCAGAGAGTCCGGTTTTATCCCAGGCTTTTCCAGACCCAGGCCGGCTGGTCTTGGTGAGTTCCCAGTAGAACATCCCCATTGTCTAAGTGTGTGGGTGCACCCCTCACGGTCCTGAATTCCTTGCTCGTGCTCTCTCTCCTTCGGCTCCTGATTTGGACCTTGAGATTTCAGTCCTGTGCTCCAATGTGGGTCTCGGTCTCTGTCTCCTTTCATCTGGGTCTGGAAAAGCCTGGGATAAAACCGGACTCTCTGAACATAGCAGACAATGAGGACTACTGAGAACTCAAGAACAATGGCAATGGGTTTCTGATCCTACTGCACGCACTGGCTTTGTGGGAGCCTAGGCAGTTTGGATGCTCAACTTACTAGACCTGGATGGAGGTGGGGGTTCCTTGGACTTCCCACAGGACAGGGATCCCTGATTGCTTTTCGGGCTGAGGGGGGGGACTTAATTGGGGGAGGGGGAGGGAAATGGGAGGCGGTGGCGGGGAAGAGACAGAAATCTTTAATAAATGAATAAATTTAAAAAAAAAAAAAACTTTAAATCAAAGGCCCAAACAGAAAAGTAGAATATGATGAGAACAAATGAAAGAAAAAATTGAACTGCTAGTATAGCAATTCTATCAATCAAGCATCAATAGTTTAACACACACAGTCACATTTGAAGAAATACCCAAAGGCCCACCTCTGTCTTTGTTCTGAGGTCTTCAAAGTCTGCAGGGCCTATTTAACCCTCTAATCTGTCTCTAGCATCCTTCCTTACCATATCCCTCTCCATAACATTTACAACCAACCAATATCATCTATTCCCATTTATTTTCTTTCTCCTTTAACTACAGTTGTTTGATAACTCTTCTATGACAAGAGGCCTAATCAATTTTGTTCACTGCTTGATCAACAGTTCACTTCTTGATTCACTGTGTCAGTAATTGCTCAAAAGATGCAATGATATAAAGTGGAAATGAGGGTTAGGGAAATGATTCAGTAAGTGATGTGGGATTCCCCTCTGCATGCTGTGAATATGTTTTATTACCATTGGTTAATAAAGAATCTGCTTTGGGCCTATGGCAGCACAGAATAAAGCAAGGCAGGAATTCTAAGCAGAGGTAGGGGGAAAAAGTACGCAGAGTCAGGGAGATGCCATGTAGTTGCCCAAGGAGACAGAACTGTACCCCGTAGGCCACAGCCTTGTGGCAATACACAGGACAATAGAAATGGGTTCATTTAAAATATAATAGTTAATAAGAAGCCTGAACTAATAGGCCAAGCAGTGCGGTAATTGATATAGTTTCTGCGTGATTAATTTGGGTCTGGGCAGTCTCTGTCTACATACAGTAAGTGGCTGGGAGACCAGAGCTGGATCCTCAGAACCCACATAAACCAAAGGGTATAGTGGTGTCCACTGACAATGCCAGCGATGGCAAAATTCTGGAACCTACCCTGGCAACATGCCAGGCCAATGAGACCCTGTCTCAAACAAAAGGTAGGTGTCTCCGGCATGATCCCAGAGGTTGTTCTCTTACCTTCACATCCACTACAGCATACGCACCTACACCTGCACACAAATGTGCATTTTACACACACAGTCTTCATTTTTAAAGACTAAAAGAGGCTGGGGAAATAGTTCAAAGGAGAAAGCACTCACCCTACAAGTGCATAGCTGGAGTTAGGATCTCAAAATTCATAAACAATACAGGCAGGCATGCTCTGCCTGCAATTTGAGCAGTAGAGAGGCTGTTTCTGCTGCTATCCCAGTGAATACAGTTAAATTAGGTAGCAGAGAGAGACACACAGGGTTGGAGTTACAGTGTGGCGTCCCAAAGGCAAAATCCCCCAATACTCCACTTTCTCATATAATAAGCAGAATTAGAAATATGCGCCTACTACAACCAGACTTGATAAAGCATTCCATAACTGGTAATATTTCTTTGCCAAGATGCTATAGAAAACCCAAAGGCAGATGGAATTCATATGTGCATATAGAGTGAGGGAACAAAATGCCATTTGAAAAGACAGAAAGATACTTAAAGTCAATTCAAATCTACTGTTAACTAAGTGGTATTGTATTTAACAAAATGTCAAAAATTTATTTATTTATGCCAAAAGTAAATATATGCAATGATTTATTTATCAGAAAAAAAGTAACTCTATGCAATGATATTCATAAAAATGTATTATTCTAATCATAATTAAATGTTTTGGATATAATAAGTGATGAAATAGTTGATTACAAATTACAGTCTGAGGCTTAGCCAACAAATTAATGACTGGCTTCTTCTACTAGGAAAGAACACTACAGAATCAAACTTACAGAATTGAATATATAATCTTTGCCCTCAAGAAGTTTACAATTTGAAAATGTCAAATATTCATAAAACAAAACTATAAAACACAATTCCTAATTAGTACGCTGGAAAACAAGTTTGTTACAAGTGAGCCCATTAAGTTCAGGATCACTCTTAACCTTCCATAAGAAAATGCATTAGGGAGCAAAATGCATTCTAGACAAGATGAAGACTGAGACAAAGTGTCAAAGAGAACAGAATTAGCAGAACACCTTCAGGAGACCATGCAGGGCAGGGACAGCAACTCTCCCTTACTTGCTCACTTCCATGTCAAGCACAGTGATTTTATTTGCATCCTATAATGGGGCCCCCTAAACAATCTTTCAAGGCAGAACTGTCAGTTCTATCTCAGACATGAAGAAGTCTGCCAAGGGTTGTCGTCAGTAGTGGGACCTGGAATTCTAACGCGGCTGTGTTTGTTTCAAGATTCATGTTCCTAATCAGCTCCTAGTACAGTTGAGCCAGGCTGGCTGGAGAAAGGGCACTGCAGGGAGAGTGGTAAAGTGTGAGCATGAACGCATGGGAGACACTATCTCCACATGGCCAAAGCTAAGCAGTTCTGAAGCACAAAGTAGAATGGAATAAATGCTTTGTAATTATTCTGGTAAATAGGAAAAGAGTAATCATCAAAACAGTGGTTCTCAATCTGTTTTATGTCATGACCTCTGTGGGGTCACATATCAGATATGCTAGATAGATATTTACATTACAATTCATAGCAGCAGCAAAATTACAATGAAATGAACTTTATGGTTGGGGGACATCACTGTTTTAAAGGACTGCAGCATTGGAAAGGTTGAGAACCACTGACTTAAAAGATTCTGACCCAGAGAAATATAAAACTGTAAGTTATATTTTAAAATAAAGAAAAACTGCCCGGCGATGGTAGTGCATGCCTTTAATCCCAGCACTCAGGAATCAGAGGCAGGAGGATTTCTTTGAGTTTGAGGCCAGCATGGTGTACAAAATGAGTTCCAGGACAACCAGAACTGAGAAGCCCTGTCTCGAAAAAAAAAAAAAGAAAAAGAAAAAGAAAAAAGAAAAACTGTTAACTGTTAGAAGAAACATTAATATAAATACTCAGGTTCTAAATTCATGATATAAGAGCACATTTCCTGTTTTAAACTCTCCCCCTGTATACACAATAGATTCAACAGTTTAGTCCGAACTCTTAGTAACTTACTCTTTATGTTCAGGCTTTAATTCACTGCCTGAAAGGATCTGGCCCTCTTTTCATCTAAGTTATACTTCTAATTTCCACCGTATGGCCCAGTAAATACACTATCAATGAAGACACATTTAAATGTAAACATAAACTGTTCTGATCACTTTCCACAAAACAAGATCATCAGTTAAGCACAAATCAACACTGTGTGCTCTATTCTGAGTCCCACTTAATTCATATGAAATGGTACTGTTTTAAACCTCAGAGAGTAAGAACTTGGAACTTTCCAACAAAAATGCAAGAGCTCACTAATATTTCGTCATACCTTTGTTTACCATATCTCCCTTTTTATTGAAGGTGAGAATAAATCCAACGGGAACAGTTTTACAAGAAGGTCTGTCTATGGGGATTTACCTTGTTAAGAGCAAATGACAAATGGTTTTCCCCCATAGGAAACCTGCTCTTGCTTTATATAAATGTATCTTTCAGATTTGGTGCCACAAATTAGACTGCAGAGAAATCAGTTTGTGCTGGAGAGCTCACCTGTCAACCTTCTCGGTGAATCTGAGATGGAGTGTTCCATATAACTAACAGTACTAACACTCAAATTATGCACCTTTATCACAAAAAGGAAAGCAGATTCAGTTCAAGCTCGAGATCAAAGATTTACTACTAATTCTACAACAGGGAGGCAGGGGGAGTAATCCAAAGTCTTGGTAATTATTCCTGCCATACTAGTCTCATACTAGTAACTGGTAAACAAAGTATTCTTCCAAAACCTCAAGTTACAAAAGTAAACATGATAAAACACTATGGCTGAATACATTGGTCCCCACTGCTGTGGAGCTAGGGCAGTCTGTTCACAGATGTATTCTCTTACTGTGCTCATTCATATCTGAAAGTACTGTGACACCTTTAAAGCCCAGCCTGGCAAGTCTCAGCGTGTGTGAACTATATCAAGAGTCAAAATATATATATATATATATATATATATATATATATACACCAATAAGTCAAAAAGTATCACTTTGGCTTCTCTATAGAGTAACCCACAAGAACAAGCATTTCCATTTTTTAAATTAACAAACTGATTTTCATACTAATCCTCGGAATGATTCAAATCAGAAGAGCTGGCGAGGGGGGTGGTAACTCAGTGGCAGAGAGGATGCAAAGTGGATAAGATCCTACACTCCACTGCCATGTACAAAAGTGGAAATAAGCCCACCAAGCTTGAGAACTTCACACACAAAGAAAAATTACAAACAACAGGGACAATAGTATAGTTTTCAATACTGTATTTTCATTTATTGTGCAACCTTAAAGGGGTTTTAAAGGATATAATTTACTTCCAAACAATCGCAAAACAAAACAACTAAATGATTCTTATACCCAAACTTACAATTGTAAATTTTTTTAAAAGCACTCAAATTTAGAATGTAGATTTCTAAATATTTGGATTCTCCAGAAAAATAGGGAAATGAAAAATATAAAATACAAGTATAGAATTTTAAAAGCACCACACTTGTGGTGTTTGCCTGCAAGAAAAGTTTTACACTAGCTATATGAAATGTGTCAGAGCAAAGTGTATGAGGTTCATCGTAGAAGTCACTTACTCTTAGCTTTCTTACCTTTAAAGCACCTGGGAGGAGATAGGGAAGGGGTTCATCCAGATAACCTTCAAAGTGCACATGAAATGTATGCACTCCGATTTTAAGATGAAGATATCCTAGCTATGTCTCTAGCAGAACTGGCATATGTATGTCATCTGAAAACACATGCAACTGTGTTAAGAGACACATTCACTGGGCAGTGGTGGCGCACACCTTTAATCCCAGTTCTCAGGAGGCAGAGGCAGGCAGATCTCTGTGAGCCCTAGGCCAGCCTGGTCTACAAGAGCTAGCTCCAAGACAGCTAGAACTGTTACACAGAGAAACCCTGTCTTGAAAAACGAAAGAGAGAGAGAGAGAGAGAGAGAGAGAGAGAGAGAAGAGGAGGGGAGGGGAGGGGAGGGGAGGGGAGGGGAGGGGGGAGGGGAGGGGAGGAGGGGAGGGGGGAGGGGAGGGGAGGGGGGAGGGGAGGGGAGTGGGCATAAGTTGAGCATAAAAGAAATAAGGCATTCATCATATGGCATTTGAGGTTCCAGACACAAAATCTGTCAGGTTCTAAAGCACCCAAATGGATTTTTGACTAATGTTCCTCTTTATATATGAAAAGACAGGAATTCCTCCAAATTACAGCTGTTTGGTGTTAGGTGGTTACTCCAAAATAGAATAAATATCCATCAATGTTATTCTCACGTTCGAAACACCTGCCTTTTAAATTATATCACATCCCAGTAGCAGTCATATTTAAAAGAGAGGATGGGAGAAACTTGTAAAGGTTAATCAGAATAAAGTTTCCTTCCTATTCTTTATTGATATTTCTGCAATGTAAAATAATAAAAACCAAATAAAATTATGCTTTCTGTACTTGGTTTCCAAATGCACAGAGAGTTACTACAACTAATGCTTCTGTTGGCACTGCATTAGTTTCATAATGAAATCCTCTATAAATACCACATTAATTAACATTATAATACATAATCAGTTGTTTTCTGGGTTATATTACACAAGGCAAATATTCTATCCACTCTAGAATATTTCTATCTCTAGCCCTAGCTATTTAAATTTTTCCTTATGGAAGTTTAGTTACTGGACAAGATCATGTAACACAACATAGCTTTAGTTATTTTGTATCACTGTTAGTTACTGGACAAGATCATGTAATAATAACAACAACAACAACAACAACAACGTAGCTTTAGTTATTTTGTATCACTGTACTACATAGCCTGGATACTTACTATATAATAAATATATTTTAAAAGATGCTACAAAATATTTTAAGTTACAGACATTTTCACTAAAACCTTTAGATCATAAAAGTTTAGCAATTAAAGTTATTATGTAAGTTAAAATTATTCAATATGTCTATTTGATAATCTGATATAAAAAATCAGTCTTTAAATAAAGATTCATGTCTACATTTTGTATTGTTCATTCAAATGTCAATAATTACAATCTGTAACACATGTTATTCCATCACAGATTATATTCCAAAAGAAGTGTAATCTAGAGATGGGAAGCAGCTTTTTGTTTTTGCTCTAAACTTTAACATGGAAAAATGTTTCATTCATGACTATATTACCTCAGTCAAATAAAAACATATAAATGAAAAAGTAAGCCTATGTATTATATGAAGATACTGAATACAGAAAACATCACTGTTTTGAACCATACCACTAAGAAGTACATCAGTTTCTAGATGTCCCTTCCTTCATGATGTACCACAAATGTACCCAGGATGGACTTAAAAACTTACTATGTAGCTGAGAATGACATCAAACTTCTGATCCTCCTGCCTCTGCCTCTCCAGTGCTGGGATTACAAGCATTTGTGAGCACCCATAAATAACACGGTGCTGGTGATAGATCCCAGGGCTTTACACATGCTAGGCAAACACCCTACCAACTGACATCACAACCGAGCAACACATCTGTCTCAGCACGTTGAATATTCCAGAGAGCAGCTGCTTCTCTTCCCTTGACAACTTACAAATGGCTCTTAACTATTTAATTCAAACCTTCCCATAAACAGGTTGGAATAAGGGCAGATCAGATATGAACTCCATCACATCTGGAAGGTTTATCTCAAGACTTTTCTCTACCCTTAAAACATGGCCTTCTGTCCTTGGGCTCACTCCCTTTCCACTAAATCAAATTTCAAGTAGAGAAGCCTGGTATTACTAAACAAATTACTTAACCTAGCAGCTTAACAGCAAGCAAAAACAAATTTTCTAATTTAATGTTCTTAGAAGAAGCAATATGAAGGTCAATCATGTTAAAATACTTTATATCATTGTTTTAAAATCCATTGAAATCGTTCTTAAATTGTAAATTTCTTCTAAGCATCAAAGAATAAGGAGGGGTTGGAGTTACTTTCAGTAACAAGTCTTTAAATTATGTACCTTTAATTTACTGAGCTCAAGTGAGCCACCCACCACAACCTCCAAGGTAGCTGGGACTACAGGCATGTACCAAGGCACACTATTATTGCATAGCTTTAATAATAGATAATACTAATTGTGAAGTCCATTGTGAAATGATAAGTACACAAGGTTCATTATACTCTTCTACTTGGGTATCTTTTACATATTCTGAAATATAAATAGTTTAAGTATATTTATAATACATATACAATACACTGTATTCCCAAGTGCAGCGTTTAATGTAAGATAATCAGAGATTCCAATTGGAGATGTGAATTTTGATTACTTTGTATACTAATATTGTATTTCTTTTATAATAATAAAAACAAGATGCTGATGCAACACCTTAAGTTGTTCTTTTTCTATACATAACTTTTAGAAATAGTTAAATTTTATACAACAAAAAATGAAGGTACCAAAGCCTTATTGTAAATATTTGTGAAAAAAATTTAAATGTGGTACCACACACACACACAAAAAAAAAAAACCCCACAAAACCTAGGGACTCTCTTCCTCACCTTCTCCTACTAGTTAAAATTCATAGTCTATATCTATACACATATCTACCTATCGATATCTCATTTAACTGATTATTCCACTGTTCTAAGTGATTTATTCACCTACCTTTGTTTAATCTTTAATTATAATTTTCCTACTAATTTCATCCATCTTTCATTACCTCCTACCATTTTTTATCCTGTCCATATGCCCAAGCATCATTCATCATTTTTGTAGCCTTCTATAATTTAAACAATAAAACTATATTCATATAATTGGAGAAATGCAATTTTGTATCTAACATACTCCTTTATTGACTTTTCAAAATACATCTTAAAATCTAATAGAAATCTAGGCCAGTTCATAATTCCTAAATTAACCAAAATAATAATGGCACCAAATACTCAACTTACATAAATCCTTTATTAAACAACTGATAAAGATTAAAAACTTATATACTGAAATATCCAACTATTTCTTACATTCTGAGAGAATGTTTTACAATGAAACACCAGTGGCAGTATTAGGTTTGCTGTATATGGCAAGCTGGGAATTACATACAGCCCTCAAATGTACGACACCTCTTTTCCTCTCTGTATCGCAGTGTTTCCAATTACACAATCCCATTCCCACTTACTCTCATTTTTACTCCATTTCCTCAGACCAAAGTGGTGTTCTGAGCATGGGGTGCTGCCTACAGGCAATCATTTCAAAGGTTTTTAAATCCTAAGGTAAACTACAACTTCCAAAGTTTTCATATAATGTATCCAAGGGAAATTCTAGACAGCAATGGAAACTAACCTAAGCACAACTCTACAAAAAAGCTCACACTGTGTATGAAGGAAATCTTACTTTATTGCTCTCTAGGGCTACAGGAAAAAAGGGGAGTTGGGTATCAGGATCAAAACACTAGCCTCCTCTCACAAGTTACTCTGATCGTCATCTCCAGTCCTTGGTCACTTGCATTTCTTTAAACTCCAAATAAAATAAGACTGCTCATGCAATCTTAAAACTAATCAAAATATTCTCTTTCCAAATCAAAAACAAAAGAATCACACCCCACATGGAGGGCAACTGGCTTTGCTTGGAGATAAGACCACATTTATTGTAGTTACTCACTCAATATCATTTAAAAGTTTCAAAACTTTCACCACTCAGCAAACTTCCTAAGCACAGAATGGTGGGATGTTAATCCAGCACATACCGTTGAACCCTACTGTAACTGAAATGAACTGTACTTTTCATCTCTATCAACTCTGCACACATACCCTTAGCCAATGGAGCCTCCAAGACTCATCACACAATGAGAAACACCGATAAAAACTGGTACCAACCTCACACAGAGGTCACCTGGAAAACTTAACATCTGCCCTAAATCCTCTGGTGTGACTCCAAAATGATGACGGTACATGGGGCAGTGAGGAGAAAACAATTGATGATGTTCTACAGCCCTCAACAAAATGTGTATTAAAACAACTTTCTCAATTTGCACAATATACACACTCATAAAATAAAGTATCTAAACCAAATTCCATTTTACTAGCATCTTAAAAATGTAATTTTTTTAAAACAAGACATTTAAATGTCCTTTAGAGATATGCAATATAATCACAAAATCAAAATTTATTTCATCCTTCATATATTAAATGTACATAAAATATATTCTCCACACCACATTAAATATGTGCTGTAAGTATATTTAAAGTTTTAAAGGAGATTGCTATTATAATAGCTTTTTTATTAATAACCCTATGGATGATACTTTATCAAAACTTGTTGTCAAGATATGCATCAGACAATCAGAAGCTAATAAGTAAAAGTCTGATGTTACAGACTCTTTGGCTCTTTGAAATGTCAGCACAAAAAGCTGGGTGCTGGTGGTGCATGCTTTTAATCCCAGCACCCAGGAAGCAGAGACAGGCAGATCTCTGTGAGTTCAAGGCCAGCCTGCTCTACAAGAGCTAGTTCCAGGGCAGGCTCCAAAGCAACAAAGAGAAACCCTGTCTGGAAACATCAAAAATAAATAAATAAATAAATAAATATAAAATAATATAAAAAAGTCACCACAAATAGAAGCAGAAGAAAATGTTATATTGTGTTATTCAAAGATATATCCACAAATGCATCTATACAAAGTATAAGGAGCTAGATTAAGAAATCACTTGCCACTTGGAAACAGGTGTGATAGCACACCATACCTTTAATCCCAGAACTTGGAAGACTGAGGTAGGATGTTCAAAAGTTCAATGCCAGCCTTCACTTAAAATGAATGAATGAATGAATGAATGAGTAAATAAATAAATACAAAGACAAAAACTAAAAAAAAAAAATCACATGTGAACATTCCTAAAGCACAATGCTAGCTCTTGAAAAAGATTTTTTAGTCTAATAATGTACTAATGAATAGACATTTTCAGATACTTTATCTTGAAGATAATAAAATAATTTAATGAAATAAATAAACATTTTAGTAAAGTAATAAAATATTTATCCTTAAGAAGTATATGTACTCTGTACGATACTGCAGCAGAAAAGGTATAAGATCCAGGAGAAATCATACTTCTTTGACCACTTCTTACTCCCATCTCCCCAAACTCTGTGCCCTTGCAACATCCACCACAACCAGGACTTCACAATGTAGAAAAAAAATAGGAAATATACAAGTCACCGGTATTTAAAAGAAATGAGATATAGTCTCTAAATGTGCATGTGTCTTGTTCCCCTTCAGCACCTACTCCCATTCGTCCACAGTTAGAGTATGAAAGGAAAGAGAATTTTCAAGACAGGCTCCCATTGTAGCCCTACCCTCCCAACTTCCAATCCTCTACCTCAACTTCCTGGGGCTTTGGCTTGCAGGCATATGCCACTGTACACAGCTTGAAGAAGCCCAACAAGCAAAGATTCTCTAAACTGATTTGGCACAGTAAAATAAACTGTACAAACACAGAGGGCAGAAAATCAGATCCACTGTAGGAATAATAGTTATGTGACATATACACAATGTTAGCAAGCATACAAATCCAAATGAGAGCCAGAAACTTGAATCTGCTTATATTAACCAATTAAAATACCATTCAAAACAACGTTTAAATAATAAGAATTACAATCCCTATCTTTCACACACTTCCCTATATAAGCTGGTGAGAGTTGTGATACAGCAAAATATATGCTCTTTCCTAAGTACAAAAATGTTTCCTGCCTTAGCGCCTGCCTCTCCCCACACCCTCCCACCCTGTCCTCTGTCTCTCCACACACTGGGGAAATTATGTCCTGTTTTAAATATCTCACTGGTGAGCAACAGGAGCCCCAACTGTCAGACACATGTCTGGCACACATACTTAGAGAAGCTAGTTCCAGCAAGAGCTCAAGCTGTGAGGCTCAGCTCACTCCCATGTGGGTGAGGAAATCAGAGCACTTGGCCACCAGTCTCTAAAGAAACCACCAAAATGATAGAACTTTGAGACCTTGCCATAGGCATTGCATTATCACTGGGCTCTGGGTTTCCTTTGTTGCTCTCCTCAAAAAAAAAAAAAAAAGGAAGCCTACAAGTAAGTAAAACGCTACATTTTAATTTCAAAACCTTAGAGAAATAGCAAACCAATTCCTAGCAAACCAATTCCTGCTTCCATGTCACTGGCATACTCTGTCTTCCCTGGCTAATGCTGCCATGGATATATAGTTTGCAAAGGGTTTTAGAGATCACACAGTCTCACTGTTTATCTCACAGATGGAGAAACTGAGATCCACATATTTTATGTAACTAGCCTGCAGTTTCAATAAGCAACAAACTGGGTACTTTTGTCCTCTTCTTTATGCTACTCTGGCCACACTCTGAGCCCTTTGCTTTCTGGACTAGTAACCTTCTTTCCTTTCTTCTCTATCATTGCTGAATGTATCTGTCTTTCCTCACTTTTACTCAGGCAGTTGCCTCACTGTTTTAATGTTCCTGGTTAAGTGCCTGTTACCTCTTACTTAGGTTTGCCTAAGCAGGAAATATAAGAACCCTTGGGAATCCCTGACCAGGCACTATAAAACAAAGGCAAGCAGTACTGACTGGCCATACCTGCTTCTATAAAAGAAAGAACACTGGAGTTAAGAGTCACCATAGGCATTGGCAACTGTGTAAACATATTAATTTTGGATTAGCCTGAACATTTAACCCTTAAGTACTTTGCCAAAGGACAACACATAACCAGAAGTAAAAAAATTCCCCCGCCCCCAAGACATTTGCTTCTCTGTATAGTAGCCCTGATTGTCCTGAACTAGATTTATAGACCAGGCTGGGCTTGAACTCACACAGATCGGCCTGCCTCTGCCTCCCAAGTGCTTGGGATTAAAAGCATGTGCTACCAGGCCCAGGGCAAGAAGCCTTTTAAAGAGAAACAATACCCAGATTGCATCACTAGTAAAATAATGTTACATTTCTGTTCAAGAAAGCAGACATTTTCAAGAAGAAACAGATGTTTGGAAGGAATACAGTATATCCATTTAAGTCACATTTCCTAGCTTTCCTCCAGGCTCCTTTGAAAGTCTGTCAAATCTGAACTGGGCACAGTGGCAAGGCACAGGTCATCGCCAAACCCAGGAAACTGAGGCAAGAGGATCATGAGTTTAAAGGTGGCCTGGACTACAAAGAGAATAAATAAATCATATTTCCAGTTTAAGATTAGTACTATTTAAATAACTCTAAAATGAGAAAAATATTTTCTTACTAGTCAAATTGCCCTGAGAAGAGAAATACAGCTATTCAATATAACTACTGAACAGCTCCATTATCTGTGGCAGCCAACTTGAAAATGTTATTTGAAACTTAACATCTAAAGAGACCAAAGATAGCATTTTATTGTTTAATAGTTCACATTTTAAGTTATCCTGTTATCCTGGGTTACGTTTCAAAGTTACTTCACTACATAAGTAGACTTAGTAAATTATGCATCAGTGCTAAATAAATGTATCAGAGGTAACCTCATGTATTCTCTTTAGTAATAGTTAAACGGCAAATTATAAGATTGTAGAATAACTGCAAATGAATTCCTGTTTTAAAACTGTCTAGACTATTTACTGTCAGTACATAATAAAGATTGCATGTAGCATAAAGTTGATGAAGAAAACTCCAGATATTTTCAAATATGGTAATATGTAATATGAAGATAAAATATAAATGGAACAATGAAATAAGCAATGAAAGACTAAGACAATGAAATATTATATCATTAGTTCTACATAAAAATCTCTAGGCCTGAAAAAGTATATGAACAGAGTAAAAGGGGCCCATTATAGGCCTGGAGCAAAACTAAGACATAGATTTGAAATAAAAAAAAATGAAAAACTGATTATGAAATGGTAATCCATAACTGATGGCTTCAGATCTTTGTTTTAATTTTTCAAATTAAGAAAAGAGGATAATTAATGACAGTAGATTAGTGGAGAAAATTTTCAAAACTCAAGTCCTTATGCCAAAGGAATAGTTAGATCAAGATGATTCTTAGGGAGCAAAAAGACTGGAAGAAATATCTTCTCAATATTTCCTAATTGAAATATCTAATAGACATTAAGTATGTTTTCTCAAACTGACCATTATCTTTGACACTGCACATATGTCAGTAGATCGTCTAAGTGAAAGCAGCTAACTTGTCCAGAGCCACACAGTTAATGAGATTAACCGAACTTTGACTCTAAAGCCTGTGCATTTAGCCTAGAACACGGTGTCCCATCCATCTATTATTCCAATACAAGTTATTTCCTCAACTTTCATTACATATACTTTAATATGAAATATAAGAATTCAAATACAAAGGGTTTTAATATATCCACAAATATTAAAACCTCAGTTTTATAAAATGACAAACTACATAGATTGTATCTTAGAAAAATGACTAAACTATTGTAGTTTAAAGAAAAATTACTAAACTACTGTAGTAAGGCCATGTGGGGGGGAGGGGAATGCTACTCTCTTTTGAAGTTTTGGGATCAAGGTGTTCCTCCACACAAATTGTTACAGCTTATAGTTTCTTTTCAAAAATATCACCATTAAATATCATAGCTGAGTTGGGGATAGAAGTGTATCATTACCCAGACTCAAGTTTGTACAATGTAACTATACTTTTCCAAGCTTTCTTGAAGAAAATACTACTGTTTTAAAGATTGCCACTGAGTGTATACTGTGTAAAAGGATATTCAGTAAGGGAAGAAGCCACTCAAAAGATGGAAAATGACACTTAAGAAAAATCTCAGGTGGGGGGATAGTTCAGCACTGAGAGCACTGGTTGCTCTTGCTAAGAACACAGGTTCAGTTTCCAGCAACCACATGTGGGTTCTCAACCATTCGTGACTCTAGTTCCAGGGCATAAGACTGAAATAGCCTCATAATATAACCAATGTAACAACTATAAGATTAAGTATTAACCTTAGACTGTGCCAAGACTGTGCTCTCAGAGATCATTTCCATAGCTCATTACCAGACCTGATGTGTTACACATACTCTCTCTGTTCAGGTTTCCCCAAAAAAACTGCCAAGAAAAGCAGTGTATTAAACGTTAAACTTCATAAAAGTAAGCCAGATGCTTAAATGCATAAGTGGTTAAGGTTTTCTTTACATAACTGTTCTAATCATTTCACATTTTAGTGAAAATAATCTTATACTGCAAACAGCACAGCACCCTCTGGTGTATCCATTATAAGATATATAAAATTTCCACAATAAAAGGATAAAATTATAAGTCAAAAATAAACTTAAGAGATCAATAGGGTGATACTTTCTGACTTTATTCCAGCACATATACTTAACATGTTTAAACAAAAAAAAATTCATTTTTAAAATAACACTATAAAATGTATAGCAATTCTGGTCAGAAAATTTGTTTCAGCTTTAATACTAAACCAACTAAAATAATATGTTTTCCGATATGTTAAATTAAGATAATGCTATCAATAAAATTTTTGAAGTAAGGAATGGCAAAATTTTATAAATTATGTAAGCTAAATCTCATTTTCCTCAAACCCACCTGTTTCTGCTGTAGATAAATTTGAGTTGACTATATAACTGTTGCTATATATATATTTTCTGGACTCAAAGGCAACTAATCATTATTTACAAGGATGGAAAGACAGATGTAAATGAATCTACAATTTCTACAGTTTGAAAAGCTAGTGAGCTGGGTTACAAATCAGGAGCACTTCAAAGACCAGGAGTGCTCAACTTTCCATAGAAAAAGAACCCTCTCCCTATGAAATAATTAACTAAAGAGGCTATAACAAACTCAACATGATGCCACCTGCTTTGGACAGCCCTTTGTGACCCACTGCAAGTTCCAAAACAATGCAGAAAAAAGTGAGGCTGACACCTGTTTAAAGCAGCCATCTGTCTCTAACAAGTTAAATTTAGTCAAATCCAGACTTAATCGTGCTTTTCCAAAATAAGGGAACACTATGCGCCTGTGAAGAGAAAAATAATTTAAAATCTATTTTGTGATTGACAACTGGGAATACATACTTAAAGAGTTAAAGAGCTAAGGCACAAAATTCAGTAAGAGAAACTATGTTTAATGCAACTGCAAGTGAAATAAAGGCTATTTAACCAAATGCTCAGCATAAAAACAAACTAGCAAATTTCACAATTTAAAACCTGACTGACTTCTTTTTCTGTTTCTTGTAATAGAGTCTCCCTATAAGGATCAGAGTAATGCTACTGGAGTATTCAGGAAAAATGAACTCTTCCGACATATCTGATTCTATGAGCCATCCTTTTCAGCATGTGTGACCTAAAAATCTTTGCTTTTCAGTTTTTTTTAAAAAAAGGGCCATGACTAACCTATTTAGAGTTTTAAAAGATTGTTTGAGGAAAGTTAAAGAATATCTCACTATCTCACTTATAAACTCTAAGCCTTGTGAGAACCTTCACAGAATACAAGAGTATTTGAATATTGGATTAAAAATACAGTATTTTAGAAATTAGTTCTAAATACCTCATGCCAAGAAAGCAGTGTGAAATGATAAAAAAAGTTTCTAGGAATGCATTCATTTATTATATATATATATATATATATAATTTTACTATGCCTAGTCCCTATATAGTTTAATAGAAGTGTATATGGACAAGGTGGAATTTAAAAAAGCCTGAGATAGGCATCATGGCACACCCTCAATCACAAATATTCAGTTACTCAAAATGTTACTCTTTAATATATTTAATTTTAAAGCACGCAGATTTGTTAGTCTAAAATACTGAAAACAAAGAATGCCGATGCAGAGCAAAGTTCCTCCTAGGAAAAATAATATGGAAAAAATGAACTAAATGGTATTTAACTTTGCATTTAACGATCAATAATTACAATTCCAAATTAATCCATAACACTAATTTTATTTTATCAGAAGCCAAAGCATCTGTAATATCAACTCTTAGAACACAGATTTGTTTCAAATCCAATGTTAAATTCATTTTTAAATCAACTTGTGAACAGAAAAAATATATATATAAATTTGGGGAAACTTGACAGATGTTTCATGAGTGAAATGTCTCTGAAACATTCTCGGACATTGCAAGTAAAAATATTAAGCAAAGACATTTTAGCACAAACAATCTATTCAGCCAAAACGTATATAAATGGCATAAGATCTAAACTGTCCCAAGACAGCAAAACTCTTTTTAAGTTCAGAGCCAGGAGATTCACCATCCAAAAGTGTTCAGGCATTTGACACTCATGTGAACAGGAAAAAAAAAATAAAAAGAAAAGGAAAAGGAAGAAGAAATAAAGAAAAGGAAAGGAAAAAATACACGTTAGAATTTGAGATGTGCACTGAAGACAGGTTGGGGAAGGGATGTACCTATTGTGAGATCCAAACAGACTTCTTTCAGAATCTAATATCTCCTTCATTCAAAATAACAATCATACAGAAATGAATTAAAACGTAAGGTTTTTTTCCAATCCCCCAACTCTTATTTTACAAAATATTAGCCTTAATGACATTATAATTACCCAACCTCTTCATTGACAATCTCAAGAATAATTAATACTGTCACATTATTCACAGGCTGTTCTGTCAGTTAAATCAATAAATGTTTGCTGTTAAAAGATTATTTAAATAAGCACTTTAAAATTTGAATTGGAATTTCATATGTGTAACTATAATAGTACATTTTATTTGTTTTAGTTCAGTCATTACCAATTTTTTGTTGTTGATAATCTACTAGATAATAAGCTGAAAATGAGCAAAATTAAAGGATCTTTAAAACCCGGTTAGCTCCAATCAAGAAGACACTACTTGAGAACTGGTATCCAAATATACAGGGGGCAACTATTTTCTCCAAAGAAATACTTTAAAAGGAAGTTTTTTTCTCCTGAGCAGGTTTAAATCATTGTCTAAAGAAAAGCAGAAAGTCAACAAAAAGACTATGTTAAGCACACACAAGCCTAGATCTTAACAGTCACAAAGAAAGTGAAATATACACACGTTTCAAGTTGAGAAGCTTCATACATTCTTTATGAACAACTTGACTTCAATTTCAACTCTCCAAGGGAAACGAACAGAGATGAAGATGGGAGAGAAAAAAAACTCTCAAAGTATCATAACTGTCACAAATAGCGTTGTGAACTGAGTTCTCACAAAGCTTCCTTGTGTCCTTTTCCTGTTCATCACAGACAAAGTCTCAAAACCACAATGAAAATTGCTAACACTCTCCTGTGGGGAGGGAGGTGCATCAAAGTGAAACAGAACCTCAGGACTACCCCTCCCATCTCCACATGAAGGATAAAGCGCTGTCAGGAACCACTAACCCAAGTAGCACAGATGCCCTGCATCCGGTTTAAATCACAAGCGCGCCCGCACACGCACACATACACACACACACACACACACACACACATATACAAACACACACACACACACACACACACGCCGAAAAGGAGGGGGAAGCGGGGAAAGAGAGACAGAGAGATAGAGCGAAAGGAGAGGGAAGAGACAGAGAGACTTAAAAAAAAATCTCAGAGCAGCAGAGGCCCCTGGTTTCAATGTGTGTGCAAAGGGGGAGGGGGGAGGGAAGACTGTCGAATGGATAGTAAGACTGTTTGCTGCACAAAGAAAAATACAGTTTTAAAAGAAAAAAAGAATCCTGTGAGACCAGTGATGGTCAAAGAAGTGCAGCCCGTTTAGCGGCGGGCAAAGAGGGGCCAAGACGAAGGGAGCGGGCTGCGGGAAAAGTTCACCGAGCTACAAGGATAAAAATAACAAAACCCCCAACAAGGCCCCGCAAGTGAACAACAACAACAGCACAGCACCTTTCGGGGTCTCCCCTGCTCACTGCTGTCTGTTTCGATCTGGACAAGCAGCGGCAGCCACCAGGCAGCTTTGGCAAAGCAGCGAAATTAAAGAAAGAGAGAGGGAGAAAGCAAGCCCCTTCTCTCCACCTGCCCCTCCTCCGGAGTGCCTGCAGACCCGGGGGGAACGCTCTGACACCCGCGACGGACAGCGGCGGCTTCCCAGCCTAGCCCGCTCTCTCGCTCGCTCACCCCGCAGCCCCGGCTCCCGCTCCATCCCAGAGCGCCGAGGCCGGGCGGGCAGGCGCGCGGCGCCCACACCCCCGAGCCCGCCGCGCGCGGGTCCATTGTAAACAAGCCCCGGGGACCGAGCCCCTCCAGCGGCCGCAGCCCGTGTCAGGAGGGAGACCCCCGCACAGCCACGCTCGCTCGCACACACGAACACACGCACGGACACACACGCTCCCACACACATGTAGAGACCGAAGAATATTCACCTTGGCTGTGGATTATTGTGGTGTTGTTGGTGGGTGATGGAGATGGTGGTGGTGGGGAGGAGGAGGAGGAAGAGGAGGAGGAGGAGGAGAGGAGTAGTTGTTGTTGATGGGTAACAGTCGCCAGGACTACGGTGACTATGGCGCTTGATTCACAAGGCAACGGTTGCTATAACTCACAAAAGAGAGAGAGAGGGAGAGAGAGAGAGGGAGCGAGGGAGAGGGAGACACTCGCGCGGGGAGGGGCGGGGGAGGGAGGGAGGAGGGGAGAGGGCGGGCCCGAGAGCGCCGGAAGAAGCGGCTTCGGCGCCGTGACTGACAGCTCGGAGCCCGGGCGGGAGGCCGCGGTCGGGATTCCGACGTCGCTTCCCCGAGGTGCGCTTAGACTTGGCGGGCCCGCCCGGGGTCAGTGCGCGGCGGGCTGCAGGAACGGCACTGCGGACCTCGGGCGGCCGGGGCCGCTGAGGGCCACTGTCCGGGAAACAAGCCCCGCCTGCCTCCGCAGCCAGCCCCGAGCCCAGGAGCCCCGCAGCCCCGAGAGGGAAACCGCGAAGCCGGGGAGGGGGAGTGACGACGGCCCCAGCACTGTGGGAGACGCGCGCTACTGCGGGGGCAGACCCCGCTTTCAAGAGCGGGCTCCGCCCCTGGCTACGTCATTTCCGGGGCGTGCCCTAGGAAGGGCCCGGATGTGCTGCGCTCCTCCCCCTTAGTCCCCCCCACACCCGCAATTTTTTTTTTTCTTTTTCCTTCTCGCCATGCTCGCCGGTGGTGTTCCCCGGTCGTTTGTGCCTCGCGGGCGATCCCTTTTCCCAGGCCCTCTGCGGCCGGCGCGGGCCCCAGAGTCTCGGTCCTGCTCTCCCCTCCGTCACCCGCGCCCTCGCCTCCCTGAGCCTCACGAGGCCGCAGCTCCGGGAGCGCGGGCGGCGGGGCGTGAGCGGTGCCTCGGCCGCCATCTTAGGGATCGAGAGCCAGGGCGCGCGAACCGTGGCCCGTCCGGCTCGGCGCAGCGGAGCCCTCCCTGTGGAACGGAGAGGCCATGGTATCACCCCCGCAGGACCCGGAGGAAGTGCTCACGAGAAGGGGATGTGTGCTTCCCAGGGATGAGGGTCCATGCAGGGTTGGGCTCGACCTTCCAGGGAAACGCTTGAGTAGTCCGTAAGGTGCTCGACCCCCCCTTTAGAGTTGACGGCAGGGACTTGAGCTGGACCCTATTCCTGGTCTCCGGTTCCCCTACAGCCTAGGCTAGCCAAGGCTCTTGAGCTGTTTCTGGCCGGTTTTGAGACAGGCATGGCTTCCGTCCATGAAGAACATGATTAGCACAAAACCTGGTACCTCAAACTCCGGTTGGTAAGGCACAGCTTCTAATACCTCCCGGTTCAAGCTTATTCGTCCAATTCTCGCACTGGAGTTCAGCAGGCACGTGCCCCCGGGCTCGCCAATACCCCAAAGCTCCAACATTTGCAGCTAAGCAGCTTATCCAAGACAATAACATATTGGAAGTAGAGCCTTAAGAAGTCAGTTCTCTTGAGGCTTAATTTTTGCACCTGCAAATAAGGGATTTGGGCCGGCATGAGTTCACTGTTAAAAAAAAAAAAAAAAACTGTGCTCTTTTTCTGTGCCCCGGACCTTGTGCTAAGTGTTTTACATACATTATCTCATTTAATCCTGACACCTGTTCTATCGGATATATAATATTCTCGTTTTAAGGAAAACAAGCCGTCATTTTATCTCGCCTCCGAGTGTGCCATGAAATACTAGGCAAAGACATCCTAGGAACCAACTATTAGAACAATAGATTCAAGAGTAATACTGAAGACTGATAATTTCATAATGATTTGGAGTCTTGCTTGTAAGTTACAACACAGGAGCTAACAGTACAAACAAGCACGGGGCTAAAGTTACACGAAGTCCTGAGCCACTGTGGTGGTAGACAAAAATGACATCGTGGTGACTTAACAGCAGTTAAAACTCTTCCAATTTAAAATACTCCTTTTGCAGCGTTTACAGCTCAAGTCCTCCGCTATGAGGTTGGTTAGGACTGCTGGATGATCCGTAGCCCATTGTCTGTTAGGGCGCCTGTTTCCCCCACTCAGCTGTTGCTTCTTACTGCTGTCAGTGAGCGGAGTTCTATTATCCTCCCCACCCTTTTAATTTACTGCTTTTAATCTTCACGAAAGGAAACCACATAATGAAGCTTGTGCAAAACTGTCTCGAGGGTATAAATAGATACTTGGAGGCAGTGTCCTTTAGGGAAAGTGTGACCTTTGCGCTTAGAACATTGTTAACATCAGTTTCAAGCAACTGAGAGCCTTCTTTATTCTTGGTTTCTGGTACCATCTTTTTATGCTTTCAGATTGCGTACTTTTATTTATATGAATTGTTACAAAGTTAGGATATTTTTTCCTTTTATAATAATTGGAGGTATGTCTTCCAATTGTAGTAAGGTTAATATTTAATTTCAGTGTAACCTTTATACTAGTTCAAATAACCAAGCTACAATGCAAGCTATAGAATTCAAAACATATTAGATTATTGTTTCTATGGCTTATGTATATACATGTAATGTATGATGTGTGTGTGTGTGTGTGTGTGTGTGTAAATACACACTAAGTAAACCCTTTGCTTCTCAATTGTCAGTTCTGACAGAAATTCTTTTCAGATCGTCTTTAAAGCTGTGTGGTTGTATCTTCATATGTATCATACATGTACTTCAGAAATAACTTGTTAGGGAGTCTTAGGAAAGACACAGCAGGGGGTTAACAATTACTACTTTTCCTTGAGTTCAGATTATGTTTCATTATTAATATATAATAATATATAATCTGAACTCAAGGAAAGTATCTTACATTTCTTGACAATTCAATACACTATCAATACAATTTTTTTTACTGAATTCCTAATATGAAACAGATGAAGTTCCTTTCCGAATAATTCTCAGTTTTTCTGTGAATTCTAATAATTTCCTTTGAACTTTGTTTCCACTCTAAGACTGTAGTTATTGGGAAAGACATGGGTGAACACAGTCATGTCTAAAACACTTGAAGGAAAGCTGATTTTTCTGTCTATACAAAATGCTATAACATATCCTTAAAGGTAAACTTCCTTTTCAACATCAATCTCTTAGGCTATTTCCTCCTGTGGACACCTACTGCACACTCAAGAACTAATAAAGAACTTCAGTATTAATGCTTGGGAAAGTGTATGCAAAGATAAAATGCTGACATGCCATGTGTTGCTTCCAAAAAAATTGTGTAGGAGAGTTTTTAAGTGTATACTATAGCACCTTACCATTAAATTCGCAGCAAATCTTGTCTAAAGCAGAAATCACACCTGTTTTAAAACCGTGCATTGACTCCCTGTTCGACTGAGACACACAATAGAATCTTGCTCCCATATGAGAAATGAAGGTTTCCTTGCTGCTAATGTTCACTAAGTAATACAGTGCACAAACTGCTAGTGGGGCAGGTTACTGAGTGACTTTTCTGGATCCAAAATTCTGTGACTACGTGATAATTACCAATGACAAGAGAGCGCTAGAGGTCAAAGTGATTCAAGACCGCACAGTGGCTTTGCGTCCTCCTCCAGCAAACAAGCATGGACATCATTTTAAGCATCCTCTGGGGCACCCCTCAGAAAGCATGCTCTTATTTCGAAAACAGTGCAGTAAGTAACTGGTTTGGTCAATTGGTCTTTATAATTGTGTTTTCATTAAGTACCGCAAATCAGCTGATTATTCAGCCAGCCTGAAGTCTGTCTGTTCTTGTATATCTCGAAATTAGACTTTCACTCCAGTGCTAAAGATGATCACAGAATTGTAAATTGACTACCATTGTTCAAGACCAAAGTAAAATTTATATATGCATACTGCTTTGCAGTTAATTCAGATCAAGTACAGTATTTGCACCATTAAATCCAAATATCTGGCAACAATCCAAATGTCAGATGTCTATCAGCTAAAGGATGCATAAACAAATTGTGATATATAGTCACACATGGTAATGCAACTGAACAGTGGAAAAGACTGTTGCTATACAAAACTACGTGAATACATCTCAGAATCATTATGTTCAACAAAAGAGGCCGGGTGCAAATGTGCAAATCCACTTATATGCCGTCCAAGGGAAACTGGTGTTTCCCTGTGAGGGCAGCGCCAGCAGAGAGGGATTTATTGACAGAGCGGGTGAGAATTTCTAGGGTGACAGGAATGTCCCACACACTTCAAGTTGTTTGCCACTATCCATGTGCTACTTAAATTTAATTGTAAATTAATTTCTTGAAAAATTGATACTGCCACATTTTTGAGTTCTCAGTAACCATATGTGGCAATGGCAACTAATTGGGACAATATACACACAATTGTTGTGTTTCAGAATTTCTATGGAAGGATGCTGTTCCTTTTCTCTTTTAAAGTAATGTGCATATAGATGTTTATATTTGTCAAAATTGTGATTAATGAATATTATATGTTGATTTTACCTACCCCCTAAATCCCAAAACTCACTAGCCTACTTTTTTAATACATTACTAATTTGATTAGCCAAATTTTTAATTGTTTTTATTTAGTTCAGGAAAAGAATAAGAAAATTATCCCTGGCAATTTTTTCAAAAATGTGAGTATGCCAGGAAGTAGAGGATGTCCATTTGCTGCTCAGAGAAATAAATTCTGACACTTTAAAATCTGCAGTATCTTAAGAAAAAAGGAAACACTTTTGAGGACTCAAAGTGTACTCTAGAATACTTTGAAGAAAATTTTCCTTTTGCCCCCTGAGAACCTTGGAATATGGAAAGGTGATAAAGACTACATAACCTTGTGAGGTAACACAGAAGAACTTGGAAGAAGCAGGTACTCTGACTACATTATAAAAGTCAAGTAAGTTCTCTAGATCACACTTAAGAGTCAAAGGAGGCCAACAAAATGGCTCAGTGGCAAAAGCGCTTGCCAGTCCTGGTGACTTAAACTTAATCCCCAGCTCCCACATGGTAGAAAAAAAGAACCAACTACCACAAATTGTTTTTAGATCTCCACACACAGGCAGTGGCACTCACGTAACTATCCCCTCTACTGCCCCCCCCACACACGTAAAAAATAAAAATTCAAGGGTTTTTGTGATTGAAGGAAATTAAGTTTGCATCACAGATCAAAGATCTCTGATCTCAAGCTCTGAATTCCGAACTACATGTACTTTAAAGATGAAAAAAACAGATTCAACATACTCAGTAGAAAATACTCAGTAAATATGTTAATACATTTATAAGAGAGAAAAATGAATAAAAATATTGACTCTAAATATAGATAGTAAATAGGTCCACTGGAGTTTAAGCAGTTTGTGAACACCACGTAGATTTTTACAAGACGATGAATATGAATTATTAACAATTGAATCATAGCCATTAATTAATGTCAGTATTTCATAATGAAAATCACTTTAATTTTATCAATTATCAGTGGTCAAAAAGAGATTTTAATTGAGCTAAATTATTTAATTGAACTAAATTATTTAACGGACGAGTTCTTAAATTGTCTTCCTCTTCCTCCGCCAAGCTGGAATAAAATCTGAAAGAGAAAGCTCCCAGGTCTGGGCTGGGCCATTATGCCTCTGAACTATACAAATACTGCCTAGGTCTTCCTTTAGATTGTTACTTAACAGTTATGCTGACTGTTACAGGCTGGAACTTCAGGATTTTATACTTACAACTATTTTTAAACAGTCAACCATAACCATGACGGAAGGAAAAATAATCACTGATTCAAAGTGCATGTATTTATCTATTTTTGTATTTTTCTTTTTATGCCTTCCATTTTGTTTTGTTTTAATACAGTTTTAAGTTCATGTAATATTTTTCTAAAACTTTTGTTTAGCATATTATCAGCTTTGTTTGGAGGAGAAACACACACACACACACACACACACACACACACACACACAACAGTTTGCTGAGGGATGATAGACCATGATCTGAGCATTGTTTGAAGTTTCATTGAATACTTTCATTCATAAAAGATCATGATCATTTTTAAGGCCTTCCTGGATCTAATTTTCGGATACCTTTGACCCAATATGGGTCATATGCTATATTAAATATATAGAACAAAGAATCGTTTACAAGTAGCCTTGTGATAGGTTTTTATAGACATCTAATATTTAAATTATATTTGCAGCTCTTCATGGTCAATAATTTCAGATCTCTAACATTTTCAAAGGCTCTTGAGATTACATGTAAGTCCTATAGAGTTTGAGAGATAAATGACCCTGAGAGTATATTGAAAAATTCAAATTTGATATAATTTGTATTTACTTCGTTTTTCTTCCTTTTCTCTGAGTGAGGATTAATTAGAAAGTCTGCAGAGTCACTGAGATGGAATCATGAGGAACTCTGAATACTAGTTTCACAAAGATCAGAAAAATAAATTATTTTCCAAGATGATTAGTGCATTTTGTTCAGTACTCTTGTTTGGCACTACAACCTTTGCCTCACTCTGAAATTATAAAATAAGCTACAGACAGTTTGAATATGCTTTATAGGATTGCCATATTTGTAGCTTCAAATGTGTGACATGGTAATTACAGACTTCTTGTTAAATGTTATATCATTCTTCACCCAGAACAAAATAATACTTAATGAACACTAATTTGTGCCGAAGATTGGTGGAAGAAGAAATTTTGATGTGAATCATTCAGAAAAGATACATAAAAATGTATGACAAAGAATTTTTAATCAGGTTATGCATGCATATTTTGAAATTAAGTAATTTTTAAATTCAAAATAATAAGGTTGCATGAAAAGGTCATGTCTTTTCCTTTAAGTCAACACTGGCTCAGAGACCCCAGGCTCACAGCATTGCTCTTCTAGAACACCAAAACCGCATCAGTTCCTGAGGATCCAGCCACCAAGGGGGAAGAACTGAGTGACGCATGGGGAAGTGGATTGAAACCAGAGCCTAACGCTAAGTGGGAGTTCTGCCTGCTGAGAGCAAACCAGAGAGCACCCAACACAAGTATGAGTAATTTCATAAAAATATTTTAAGTTAGTCGTTTAATCAAAACATTACAACTTGTTAGCAACTCTTCAAAAATCCACACCTCTATATTTGGCAGTGGTGTTTGGGAAAGAAATATAATCATATAATTGTGGAAGCTTATTGTAGACTTAAGAAGCTGCAATGCTTCTGCATGAGAGACAGGTAAGGGAGGCCCAAGCTGCAGCACTTTAAGGAAGCTGGCAGGGCACTAGCAAGTCTCCACAATCTAATTAGGGAGTAAAGGCTAACAGTGCAATGTTATGAGAAAGAGGGAAAGTGTAACCATTAAGTATAAGCAGCTGAGATGGCATCAATGCAGAGTATTGATGATGTTTTTGAAGCTCCTGGTTTAGTGGAGCTGGTTGGCTTAAACTGCTTTGGTTTTGTTGTTGCTGCTGCTGCCGCCATTGTTTCTGCTGCTTGTTTTCATTTGTGGAGCAGGATGAAAAGAAGCTGAGAAGGGGACATAGCAGTCATAGAGGTAACAGCAATTAAGGTACAGTTAAGGTTCTCCAAGAAGAGGAAGACAAAATCTAGATGAAACATGGATAATCATTTCAAATTACTGAGTCTAAAAAGTACTGAGCTACCTAATATAAATGGTGCTTGGCTGTGTGTGCTGTGCTAGCTGCCATGGGCACATGGGGGTATGGAACATGAGAGGGAGATACAGAGGAGCTGAAACTCAGTCTCCCTATACCAGCTCCTCTCTCTTCTGCCTTCCTGACGTTCATGGGCCACACCATCGCATTGTCTTCCGTGGGTAGGACGGGCACAGAAATTACAGAAAAGAAGAGCGAGTAAGGCCAGGTTATTTATTAAGAAGGCACTGGGCTATCCATTCTATTGAAGTCTCCTTCCCCACTGCTGCTCTCTGAGCTAACGCACTATTCGTTCAGTTCTCCTGTACCTACACATAGGTAAACAGATGTTTGAACTTAAATCCCACCTCCTTATGTAAATGGATTTTATTTTGGGCTGCCAACTCACAAATAATGACCCAGTGACTTCTTATTAAAAAAGCTCAGCCTTAGCTTAGGCTTCCTCTAGGTCTTATAACTTAAGTTAACCTGCTTTTATTAATGTACATTTTACGATGTGGTTTTTTACCTTTGTTTGATTCTATACCACTGACTTGTTCTGCGCCTTCTGACATCTCTATGCCTAGATTTCTCCCCAGTTTCTCTATTTGCCTGGAAGTCATGCCTATTCTTTCTGCCTAGCTATTGATTGTTTTGTTTTTTTATTAAACCAATCATAGTGATACATCTTTATACAGTGTAAACAAATGTCTTGAAATATTTCCCTTTTTTGTATAATTAATTATGAAAGGTTTTAACTCTAATACAGTAAAACTATATACAATACGAGCAATTATATTCACAATGTCCAGTCCATTTGTATTTGGCATATTCGGAGGAAATACTCTATTACCTATATTATCTTGATGAGTTTAAAGTTTTATACCTAAACCATTTGTATCATAATTTGAATTACCATCCTAAAACTATCTTTTTAGAACTAAAGATATTTTCTTAGATAAACAATTTCTGTTTTTATGTCTTTTTACCTTGTATTCTTCATACTTCTTTTGTGAATTTTTTTTTAAATTTAGTAACATGGAAAACTGTAACTATAACTTGTCTTCAGTGCCATCAGAGATCCAAGAAGAATATAATATTATATGAGTAAACAGTAAGAACAGAGCAAACAACTTCCAAAACTACAGAGATGACAGAGACAGCTGGTGGCCTGGACAGTCACCCAAGGTTCACCTGCAACATTGAAGCGTCCAACTTTGGCCTATGGTCCTAGAGTATCTGATTGACTTTTTTGTGAAGCAGGAATTTTGAAGGATTGTCCTACCTTGTTTTGACAAATTTCAGCAGTCCGTTTTGTGTGTGTGTGTGTGTCCTGCTTGTTCAGTTTAGACAGCATACTGTCAGTAATCAAAACAAGGACAATTTCTTGCCCAGTGGCTTACTTTGCCACAATAAAATCAAACTTCATATGGAGTTTTTTTTAATACCCATCATCATTTTTTGAAGTAAATTGGTTCTGCCAGGAGCAGACATGTCTTATTGTCATGAGACTCCTTAGGTTACTAAACATCTTAAATGCTATATTCTGTAGGTCTCTGAAGTGTTTGAAGACCATCTATCTAAAATATATGCTTAACCCTGAAAACATAATTAATATGACTAGAAGTTTGATTATTATAGATGACTAATTACTAGCCTGTATTTCTTAATAATACATTACATTTTTAAATTAGTTGCATAGGTACAATACCTTACACAAGAGTAGAAAACTTGTATACGGTATCACAAAAATAACCTTAAATTTGTATCAACATACAAGAATAACTTAAAACAAGAACAGGAATATATAGAGTATGTTCTAAGAAAAATAACATTAAATTTATATTAATATACAACAGTCCATATCAATGAAAATATTTTAGATTAATAATTACTTTTTAGCTTAAAGTACACTCAGTAATCTACCCTTTTATTCTTTATCCTATCCTTTCCGTATCCCCTTTTCTTTTCAGAGAGAGATCTTTGAATCCAACCTCCCTTGCTTAGTTTTCTCTCTTAGCATAACTAATAACAATTTGCATCCAACTCCACTAAACAATGACAAACATTCATAACCCACAAAATGATCAAAAATTTTCTACATCTTAGGAATATGAGTATCCTATTCTCTAGGCTGCTTTCTGTTTTCTGGGGGCAAAAGCATCTTTAGGGAACTCTGAGAAAATTGGAATAATGGTCAAGTCTTGGAAGAGCTAGCTGTACTATTTTTTGTTTAGTCTCTGTGTGATGGAAAAGTGTAGAGTTTATCTGAAGTCATAGCTGGAGTAGTCTGTGAGGCTGGACCATCTCAGCTAGCAGCTTTGAAGTTGTTCTGGATGAAGAATTTTGAGAAAACTACAACAGAGGCATTTTGAGAGACTGAATCACCTGGGCTATTAGTTTTGTCTTTGCTGGGTTTTGGTTCTTTTTTCCTGAAAACACACAAAATTTTAAAGGTAACATATACATCTATATTAACACAAGTATGGAATGTGTGATATGTAAAAGTTAAAGAAAATTTTTTGTCCTATGTTTAAGCAGATAAAAGGCATCTGTTAACTTTATAAGTCAGGTTGGACTATATATCCAAACTGTAATATAAATCATTATCCATGTCATATGAAAGCATAGCATATAATAATAAGTCATGGGGATTCTGTCGCCAATAAGATCTATCATGTCTCATCCAGTCTCAGAGCTGTTGAGGGATCACCATATTTGTTATTTGTTCTGTAGTCTTTTTGACTTTTTTCCTCATGTCTGTAGCCAAGATCCTTAGGAGGTCTCCACCAAACAAATTTGATCTTTATTAATTTAAAAGAGAACCATAACCTCTTCCCCAACACAACATATAAATTCTTAAATATATATAGGTTGGTTTACTTTGGCACTTTCTGTAATTCAGTGTCTCGGCAGTTATTTTTTTGTACATTAGCATTTTAAAAATTCAAAGTCAGTGAAACAACTTACAAGATCCATGCATATTTCCCATGTATGTGCCTTATTTTTTATATTACTTTAATCTCTCTTTAAAGACTTTGTTATTGTAAAACTATTTACTCTATGACTGTCTATACCTATTTTCTTTTCTTCAGCATATAAGTACATATTTTAAACATACTATATCTCTTTAGAGTTTTCTGGATCTGGCTTTACTAAGCACCTGTAGTATTCTCTGACCAAGTGAGACACATCTTAACCATGTCAGTTGCCTCTCTGCTCATCCTAGCACATGGCACTGACATTGGCAGACAGCTCCAGCCTGCAGGCAGCAGCCAGGAGCCATGTCTATGTACACCACTGCCTGCCTGAGACACTGCGGGACTAGGAAGCCTTGTCTGGCTCCATGTTTGTGTGTTTGAAACTTTTTAAAAAAGGTTTCTCAGGTCCTGTGTGGAAATATGTGCCCCCATGTTGGACACCATATGTAAACAGATTTTTCTTTGGGCCACCAACTCACAAATAATGATCCAGAGACTTATTGTTATTTATGGAAGCTTGTCCTTAGCTTAGGCTTGTCCCACTAGCTCTTATTACTTAAATTATTATTAATCTTTTATTAATATACCTTTTACCACATGGCTTTTTTACCTTTCTTTCATTCTGTACCTCAGACTTTTTTTTTTTTTTTTTTTTTTTTTTTGCATCTCCTGGCATCTCCTCTGCACCTAGACATTTCCAGTTTCTCTTTTTGCCTGGAAGCCCCACCTATTCTCCCTGTCTAACTATGGCCATGTAGATTTTTATTAAACCAATTACAGTAACACATCTTTATACAGTGTAATCAAATATCTCTCAACATCCTTACCTTCTCTCCATATCTTATCTACTTTTTTTGAGACCCTAATGGTATCCAGCAAGCTAACGGATTACTTATTCTACCAGTTAGGATTGTCTTAACAAAACACTACATACTGGTTAGCTTAAATAGCAGAAATGTTTCTCACAATTCTAGATACTAGATTCTGGAGGTCAAAGAATGACAGAATTGTTTTGTTCTTCAGCATCTCTCTTGGGCTTGTAGACACTCATAATGTACCCTTGACTTCATATGATAATTTTTCGAGGGGTTCTTGTTCTAATAACAAATTCCCAAAAAGACTCCAAACATAGTGAATAAGGGCCCTAATAATGACCTCATTTTAACTGAATTATTTCTTTAAGTACCTTGTCTCCCATGCCAGTCACATTCTAGAGCACATACAAAGTAGGAGGAGGGGCTATAATAAGACTTGCTTGACATGTTGATAAAAGCACAGATTGAATTATAAATATCACCCCAAGATTATGTGTGTAAACATAAGGAAAGGATAGCATTGCACTTGCCCTAATACAACATGTTTAAAAGGAGCACAGCTTTATAAATACACAAATTCCAATCACAGAGCCAAGTGTTAGAGAGACTGAAGTGGGTTCTATCTAAGCAACCAAACAAATGTAAGAACTAACAACAATGGAGCATTCTAATAGATACTGGTTACCTCTGTCCTTCCTATATGAGAAAAGCAACCTGTGTTTGAGGTTTGCCCTGAAGATTTCCTTTTCCTTTAATGTAAGATGAAGTCTCGTGACAAGTCTGAACAATGGTATTTACTGAGAGACAATCATGGGGCAGCTTCCAGTAAATCCTTCTTGAAAAGTAGTTTGCTGATATCCTTCACCTCTTCAACCTTTCCATTTCCTCACCCTTCTCTATGGTGCCTTTTAAAGCCAGGGTAGCACCAAGCCAAGTGCATGGAATGATGGAACAGGAGACTAAGTCCCTAATTCCAAGATCAATACACCCCTCTGCATTATGTTCATTGGTAAAAGAAACATCAAACATGTTAGCTTACCCAAGTCTCAATTAATGTAACCATTGTTTTTTACTACACACTGCTTTCAATTTTTACATGATTTGTTTTGCTTTTTCTTTGTAACAGTTCTATAGTACATTAACCTTGCCATTGTTTATTAAAAAAAAAAAACCTAGATGGCATACCTCACACAATTAGTAATTTAAGTTTGAACCAGTGTACCAGATCCCTAATCAGCCCTTTTAGCCGCTAGCAGAGTCCCGTCTCCATTTTTTAATCCCACAAGAAACCCAAACAAGGTTGTTTTTAAAAGGTACAGCTGAACAAGAGGAGCACACTTGGTTTTGAGATAGTGCCACAGTTATCAAGGGAAGAAAGGCAAACTAATTGGGAAACACTCTAGTAAAAATACCCATATTCCAGAGCCTTCATTTTCCTTCTTAAAATGTAGCCTAAAATTTTCAAAAGTTTCATCTGTGCTTTAAATATCAACAATTTTCCTTTAAATCTTTGAAAAGATTTTCCTTGTGAAGCTCTGTCAACCTGAAATGCATTTGCTCCCGAGTTATCTGGCCATGATCAACTGCATCTGGCTAAGTAAGATATCTAAGATTGGGGCCCCAAAGGGGCTTCTCTTTGGCCATATTCTGCCAGAGTCCATTTCAGAACCCCAACTGAGATAATCTTTGGTGCAATCTGGGGACACATTCTGCACTTAATTGTCAGTTTTCTCTTGAGAAAGACGCAGCTCTCAGCCAGGAGCCAATCCTTATGGCGGCAGGCTCTGTTGCTCTCCTGCTACCAGCAGGAGAGCTTTAAGAGTGTTGAGGCTTTGTTAACCCCTCTTAAAGAAACTACAGGGAAGGAGATATTTAAGGACATCTTGATCTTCTTTTTTTCATGTTTAGGGGAGCAACCCCCCCTCAGAAAAATGGACCAGTGGAAATTTTCTATTTCCTTCCCATCTGGCATATAAACAGCTTTGGATGGGCCACTGGATCTACACAAAGAATGTGAATGCATTAAAATCCGTTAAAATAATAATGTAATAAAGAGGAGATCCATTTATTCATGTGCAGTGGAAGTGTTGAAGGCACAACATAGAAGGCAAGGACTTACAATGTCTCTGGCATGATTTACTTCCAGGCTATAACTAAACCTGGCTATCATGTATACTTTGTTAGAATGAAGTTGTCAAAATAAGTCTATCCTTGTGCTTTTAATTCCTACTCCCTACAATCATTTTTTCAGTCAATAAAGACAATTCAAATGTATGTTTATTATCAATATCATCATGCCATCTTGGGATAGAAATAACTTCCCATTCCTTTTCAAAAACAGCTTGACTGAGGATAATTCACAAACAGTGAATTCACTTATATTAAAAATATGCAATTCAGTAAATATTCACAATGTATGGCAGTCTTTTGATGACTACCTTATCAAGACACTTGACATTTCTATAAGTTATTGTCAAAGACACCCCCCCACACACACTTTGTGGCTTTCTAGTTTATTCTCTTTTATCCTGCTTCTAGTGCTATGAAAGCCTGGATCTATTGTTAATATATTTATTTCATTTATTAGAATGTCATAATCAAATGGAGCACATTATTTAAGACTTCATTTTTGGGTCTGGATTCTTTTATTTGACAGAATATTTTTCACATTGTTATCAATATTTGCAATATGGGGCCGAGCAGTAGTATGTTGAATGGATATACCACAATTTCTTTAATTTTGAGATAAACAAGACTGCTGTAAGCATGTGTGTATAAATGTTCTTGTAGACAGACATTTTCGTTTCACTTTGGTAGACAATGGGGAGTAAAATTGCAGAGCCCTGACTTCATATGAAGTTGCCAAAGTTCTTTCTCTGTGCCTTTATTGTATTATGGTTTCTAGTTCCATAGACAGCTTTTATCATATTTAATATGTATTTTCCTAATGATTAGTACTGTTCAGCATCATTCAATGAACTTGCTGGCCATTCTCTTATCTTCTATGTGAGCTAACTGTTCATTTTCTGGCCTTGCCCAACGTTTGCAGCTGTCATCATCATCCTAGGAATGGGAGTCATTGCTGTAGATGTAAATCTTTTTTTTTTTTTGAGAGGGTTTCTTTGTGTAGCCCTGGATGTCCTGAAACTTGCTTTGTAGACCAGACTGGCCTCAAACTCATAGTCACCTGCCTATGCCTCCTCAGCACTGGAATTGAAGGCATGTGTTGCCACCACCCAGCTAGGTTTAAATCTCTCGCCAGATGCACATTGCACAAATATTTCTCTCACTGATTTGCTTGCCTTTCAAAGAGGAAATTATTTTAATTTTGATGAAGTTTAACTTATTGATATTATATTTTCTTGGCTTATATCACTTTTATTTTATCTAAAATATGTTTCTTTGATTTAACCTTTTTTATTTTTCCAGTTTTTATACAAAGTTTTATTATTTTTGCACATTAATTTAGGTCAATACACTATTTTGAATTAAGCTTTGTAGAAGATGTGAGATATGAGCCATGGTTCAGAAATCTCAAAATTCCATTTGTCCAGCAATCTGTGAAAGGACAACTCTTCCTGCCCCAGCTTCTGTCATGGTGACAAAACACCCAGCACAAGCATGCAGTCCTTTCTGTCTCGATCACACTTAGTCCTAAAACCATGAGTGTGCAGCCTTCCCATCTCGGTCACACTTAGTCCTAATACCACGAGTGTGCAGCCTTCCCATCTGGGTCACACTTAGTCCTAATACCATGAGTGTGCAGCCTTCCCATCTGGGTCACACTTAGTCCTAATACCACGAGTGTGCAGCCTTCCCATCTGGGTCACACTTAGTCCTAATACCACGAGTGTGCAGCCTTCCCATCTGGGTCACACTTAGTCCTAATACCACGAGTGTGCAGCCTTCCCTTCTGGGTTACACTTAGTCCTAATACCACGAGTGTGCAGCCTTCCCATCTGGGTCACACTTAGTCCTAATACCACGAGTGTGCAGCCTTCCCATCTCGGTCACACTTAGTCCTAACACCATCAGTGTCCAGCCCTTTATATCTCAATCACACTTAGTCCTAATGCCACGAGTGTGCAGCCTTCCCATCCAGGTCACACTTAGTCTTAATATCTTAGTATTTTGACACCATAGTAAGTGATGTGACTTTTAGATTCATTTGGTTCATTGTTGATATGCAGGAATATAATTGATTTTCATATTGACCTATGTCCTGGGCCTTTATGAACATCACTTATTATTTCCAGTAACTTCTGTGAGTCCCTTAGAGGTTGATTATAACCATATCAATCTGTCAGCCATGATTAAAGATAAATATATATTTATATATTTTATATATATATTAAATATATATATATATTTAATTTTGGGAACTGAACCCAGGTCTTGGGCCAGGGGGCTTGCTAGCAAGCACTCTGCCACTGAACTAAATCTTCAACTACCAATGAATTTAATTTCACCTTTTTAAAAAGTAAAAGGCTTCCTTTCCCAGCACGTACTACTTAGAACCAGAGATAAATTTTCTTTTTTTTGTGTGTGTGTGGGGGTTAGTCTGCTTTCAGTTACTCTATCTTTCACATTAGGCTTTAGAATCAGGTAGTATGTTTCAGTACTCCATAAAGAAATGATGAAAAATTATAACATTTTTCCTTCCTTCATCTTGCTGTTATCTCTCTGATACCTGTTTTTCAAACTAGACCATACTTTTACATTCTCTGTATTTATAAGTGGTTCTGTTTAGGACCCTTAGGGGGTGTAAAGAAACTGAATAACGTCCCCTTAACAAACAGGGACATGTTTTGGACCAGGTATTTGGACAACTTGTTAAGCACATCCCAGAGCTGGTTAGAACTGAAGGGAATTTTATGAACAGGAACATGCCTAGTGCTGACAAAGGCAAGCTACTACCAGTAGTAAGTTAGATCCATTTTGATGCTCTCTTGGAACGTGCATACACATATTACATAAATAAAAATGTTTAAAAATAGATAGAAATGAAGCATTACTTCAGTTTTAGAATGCTTTTGTACCTTCTGACGAAGTTAGAATAACATCACTTGATATTTTTTTGCCAGCCTGAAAATCTGAAATAGGAAACATCATTCAAATCCTTATATATTAATATATGGCCTTTGATTTTATGAAAGCCTTCGTTTCTATGACATAAGGCAAAAGAAGACTCAATTCTTAACTACTTTGAAAAATATATTAAGAACTAAGAGCAAAGAAATAAAAATACTAAACAAAATTTTACATTGATTTTAAAAAAACAACTTTTTTTCTTCCTTTGAAATTTGCTTCCTTAATGCTTGATATATTTTTAGTCTTGCTTTCCATGATATGATTTATGAATTTTCCCCACAGAAAATCTAAAAGTTTTTCTTTTTTTCCTGTACTGGGAACTGAATCTAGGATTCCACTCCCACTAGGCAAACAGTCCTATCACTCAGCTGTACTCCCCACTCTCCCAGCCTTTTTATACGGGTTCATGTTGAGAAAGACTGTCACTCAGCTGCCCAGGCTAGTCTTGACCTTTTTACTACCCATCCTGCCTCAGTCTCCTGAGTAGGAAGGATTGTAGGACTACATTACCAGGCCAACTGAAAGGTCTCTTAATTTCTAATTTCTTACTGTTCTGTGCTGTATTTTTTTCCATGAGGCATTTATATGGTTTGTGAACTCTAAATGAGTTTTAGGGAGTCATAGAAGTTACATAATTAGATATTTTTCTATGTCTAGTTCAGAACGACACAAATGGGAGCTTCTGAAGGAAGAAGAAAACATCCTTTTCATCTGAGCCATTTTAACTTGCACTTTTTACCAATGCATAACATAATTAGAAACTTCTTGTAGTGCCACAGCTGTTTTCAGGACCTTGTTATTATGAGCAATGCAGCTATGAGCATGGCTATCTAACACCACGGGAGTCTAACCAGCTTATTTGAATGTGTGTTTTAGACCAGCTTTATTAACATGATTTTGAGGAAATTGCTTCACCTCACTGGGCTTCATTGTTGAGTCTATAAAAGGATTAGACTTTTCTTTAGCTGTAGGAAGAGTGTACTTTGATGTGGATCACTCTGAGCACTGTGAACGATGCTGCTGCAGCCATTTGTGGCAGGAAAGGGGCTGTTTAGCTGTTGATGAAACAACCTGGAAACAATGGTTTTTGAGCTCCTGAGTGGATACACACATTCCAGTGAAATTTAGTGTTAGTAGCATTTCGATTTTCATTGGCCATTTGGGATCCACATTCTAGCTTTTATTAGTAAGAGTGAATTTAAAAAAAGAAAAAAAGTGATACAACGTGATATGGGTGGATGTGGAAAACAATGTGCAAGAACCATGATAAATAAAAACACAAGTAGTGAAAAAAAAAGAGTCGCTATGGAAAGATTGTGTCCTGGAATGAGTTAGAGTGTCAGAGTGTTTATACTCTCCGTCTTATATAACAATTCAAGCTTAGTAAAATTTTGTTGATGAAATAATTATTAAAACGATGAAACAGAATCTTCATTTCTACCCATAAATACAGCTCAGATCTCAATGACATCACTGAGTTAAGCTGAAGCAAGCTGCCTTTGGACCATCATTTCTTTCTGTAAAGTTTAGCTTAAGTAACGACATTTGAACAACTGCCGTAGGATGGATTTTGAAATACTATTGAGACCATTTAAATGTTCAGAAAAAATAGACTTAGGAAGTGCTTTGGATCTTTAAAAATATAACAAAAATAGGATGTGAATTTGAAAGAGACAGGGGTAAGTACATGGAAGGTTTTGGAGGGAGGAATTGAGAAATTATAATCTCAAAACATAAAAAATTAATATTTTATATATATGGTGTTGGTATTAGTCGAGTATTCTTAACATATCTCCACCGTAGTCACACTTGTGGCTGTGTTTCTCTGTTTCTACCTCTCAATGTGACACTGCTATTAATGTGACATATATGTTAAAACTTCATTGTTAATTAAAACAAGGTTTAATTTTATGTTTATGATATCTGTGATTCTAGTTAATTGAAACAAAAATTTTGCAGGAAGAGTGATGCTTCACTCTGAACTTTTATGTATTATCATAGGTACAGTGATATCCATGATATCATAGAGATGGTGATAGCTCATATTTACTGAGGTTTACTTTACACTTGTGATTATTCTATAAACTCCCTGGATCCTTATAAAACAGATCTTACCTTAATATCTGTTTTAGATATTGAAAAGACATGTATCTAAGAAATTGGGTATTTTTTGCTAAGTCAGAAGTTAGTAGATATTAGAGCCATTATGCCTTCCGAGTTAATGGTTTGTACATACATCACGCTTTCCCTGCAGGGGAACAATGATTATAAAGTTGACAGACTAGAGATCTCCTTCTGTCAAAATAAATGCACAAACTGACGTCAACTATAATAACACAGATCTTTGAAATATATATTTAGCTATATCTACAAATGCAGTAAAAGGTAAAAGTATGATAGCTGCCCCTCTTAGAACGGCTCAGTTAGTAGTCAGCTGTAATAGCACATGCCGGGAACCTTACCAGATCTCTCTCTTTCCAGCACCCTCGCTAATGGGCACACAGTGATTTCTAGAACAAAATTACTGGTGTTTTTGTTCTTTGTTTTAAAGGCAGAGTCTCTTTGCTTTGCTGGCCTTGAACTCTCAGAGAGCCTCCTGCCAAATCCTGGAAATAAAAGTATTAATAATAATAATAATAAATGATACATGGAGAGAGAAAGTTTGTATTTAAAAAACAAGAACTATCCTCTTCTAAAGCACATCTGTTTTCTCCTTTTTGTTAAAAAATCTAAACATTCATCTAGATCCCAAACTCCAGACTCCTGATGACTTCTGTCTCCATATAGATGTCCTATAACCAACTTCAGTTTAAAATACCCCAAACTGGTCTCCATTAATTTCATCCTAAATTTTAGTTTTGATGATGCTTTCCTTATTTTCAGTGATGACAGCATCCTTCCCTCAGCGCCTGCTCTAGGAATCTGGTCCACCCTCGGCACTTCTTTCTCTTACTCTGCTACACTAATTATTTATCCCAGAATGCAGACCACCTTCTCTCAGTGATGCCTCTCATACCCACAGTTGTGCTTCTCCATCGCCACTATGGGAGGAGTTTCCGGATCCCTGGGATCATCTCTGGAGTACCTCCCAATGCTTGGTCCTGCTCTGATCAGAAACTTTACAGAAGATGGCATCTGGAAGTGAAAGTCTGATCATGTTTGTTCTTTACTTAATCTCTTAGAACATCTTAGCATAGCTTTTTGGGGAAATATTTAATTCCTAAACTGAGCACATAAAACTCATTTCTATTTAGCTGTGGATGCTCTTATAGAAGATCATCATGTCATTTTCCATGTGTGGTGACTCAGTATCATTGCAGGGACAGGCAAGGGAAACACACAGGAGGAGGACTGGGGTGCCAATGCAGAGCATGTCTCAACCATGGGTTAATTCAAAGCTCTAGGGGATAAGCACCAGATTGTGTATCCTTTGGTAGTATCCAGTCTGGTCTGCAGGTTTTTGTTTTGTTTTGTTTTGTTTGTTTTCTGATTTGGTTTTGTTTTTTAAAGGTGAGGTGGGTGGTCTGAGATTGCACTAAGGGCAGAAGCCAGATCAAGACCCAATCTCAATTAAAGAAGCAGAGGAATGAAATGAAGGAGCTACAGTTGAACGAGTTTCTGAGGTGGGATGCAAACTTCTCTATGCCATCCATACATCCATATACAAACCGGGAAGCCATACTTGGTCTAATAAAAGTAAATCATAGTAGAGCAGATCTGAACCACTTGCTGTGACTCAGAGATCATGTCTCTCTGCCTGTCACAGGTCATTGCCTCCCCTGAATGTCTGCTTCTACTCCCTTAATCTCTAACTATTCATTCCATAAATTGAGTTCAAGTATCCTCCCTTTGGTAAGAGTGACAGCCAACGCAAATTGAGCATTTACAGTCTCCAGGCGTTATGCCAAATACATAATCTCACTTAAACCTCATTAGGAAAGGTGCCTCTATTTCCCTCATGTTGCAGATTATGAAATTGATGCCTAGAGAGATGACTCAATTTGTGCAAGATCAAATAATTACAGAGGAAAGAATAAAGCTCAAAGAGTCAGACTCAAGACTGAGCTTGTTGTAACCATTGGCCTCCACCAGTCCCCCAGGCTCATTTGAGATTCCTTTCTCTATGCTTGTATCACCATACCCCATCCCTCACTAATATCTTCTGTTCATCCATTCTCAGTGGTTGAGAAGGGCCTAACAATTAGGGCTCAAATTATGACTACAAAAGGAGAATTCTAATATGTGCTTTTGTCATGAATTTCTTATTATCATCTATCAAGTTGCTTGGGGTGCAACTTAGGACGTGGAGTGCTGCATTAAGAAAAGTCATGTCATTCACATCAGTTACATGTGGTGGTTTGTTGCCTCCGGGAATCTTCTGTCCTTCCAAGAAGTTTCTTTCATAAAATGTGGGGTCAATGGATAAGAATCATGATATCCTCTCCCAGAGACGAGTACACATAGATAAAATATTTTCCCATGTCTTTCTTATGCTCCTCATATTCATCATGCCACAACTTCAAGATAGTTGCACATGTTGCATGCAGCACATAGCAGAAAAATGTTCTTCACCATCCATTCTTGGTTTTTGCTCATGGTTGCCTTTGAAATTCTATCTCTTATCGACATTGTCTTTGTGTGGTTATTTTGGTGGGACCTTAGAGACCAATGCGACTTTTCGACTTACAGGTGAGTAACTCCATTAGACGCAGAACAAATGTGAGTGGCACAAAGAATTTTTTTACAACCCATTATTTAAAATAGGTAGATTGAGGTTTGTTCTATCCATCAGCAAATACCCCTAAACCTTTGAAGGGAAATAAAAGTGGGAGGAGAGAGAGCTAAAACGTACTGGAGAGATGTGTGCTCACTGTTTCTATTAGGCCCAAGAAATCTGACTTGCCAGATGCTGCAAGACACTGATGAATGAACCAAGAAATTCTGTCACAACGAGACCAGCAGAAGGTCTGCCAGGCTCCTCCTAGCTCCCCATCCATGAGTCTGGGGTAGTGCAAGCTGCTTTATAACCTGCTACAAGACCATTAGAAGAGCATGAGGAGCTTCTATCTTATTTGCTTCTAGATCACCATCAGCCAAGTTCCAACAAACAGCATGATGAAGCAGAAATAGTGACCCAGATAAACTTCAATAAACGAAAAGAAAATGGCTTGACCATTCTGAAAGCTAATTACAGCACCTCCATTAGCAGAAGAAATGGGGCGATAGAAGATAGTCAGCTGAGAACGCCTGTAATCTGAGCATTCTGGAAGCTGAGACAGTGGAATTGCAATGAGTTCCGGGGTCATATGGGTAACACAGTGAGATTCTTGTCTCAAAAAATAATGAGAAAAGAATCAGATAAATTATTAAAGATCACCAGTTTCATGAGGACAATGTGCCATATTTTAAAGTAAGAAGAATGTAGCACCAGCTACCTCAATGTGGGGTACAGTGGATCCTGCCTAAAACCATAGGCTTTGTTTATCTTCCATCTCTGCCTGTGTTTCTAGCACCCTCTGTCACAGCAATTGTAATATGGTCTATCACAATCCTCCAGCCTTTGATGCACAGGGATTCCTGGCTCATCTGACAGGCTGCATTTAAACACTGATATCTAGGAGGGTATGATGGAGGAACCAGGTGAAATCCAGGAGACAGCAGGGAATCCTCATCGATTGTGTCTGACTTTTGAGATTTTAGTTTTCCTGATACAGCACTTATCTTACCCTGCTAACATGGGCTTCCATAAAATTGAATTGTCCCTTCTGCCCTAGTGGAGCAGCAATATTTTTTGAGTCAGATCATCTAGATCTCCTTCGATTCTCTATTCTTTGAGGAAAAGCATTTAAGAGAGTCAGTTCTTCTCTGTTTTGTACCAAAAAGATCACAGCTTTAGGTTTGCTGAAAAGATCACAGCCTTGGGTCCACTAAGAGTGAAACAAATTTGTGGTAAGGGTAATAATTGGAGATAGACATCAACAGACCCGTGAATCTTGTGGGAAAAAAAGAGAACTAACTACGCAGTTCAGCTTTCTCCCAAAGATTTCCTTTTGAGTTTCAGCCCTGGAAAACTATTTTTTGTTACCATTTTTATCATTAAAAACTATTTTGTGTGGATTTATGTGTATATATTTATGTGTGCCATGCATGCAGTGCCCTTGGAAGTGAGAAGATGTCAGATCCCCTAAAAGTTTTAAGCGATGGTGATGTATCATGAAGGCGCTGGGATCTGAACCTGGCTCCTCTGAAGAGTAGCAAGTACTCTTCCCCACTGAGCAATCTCTTCCATTCCTATTTATCTTAGAGTTTCTTGTTTCCTGAAACTTTTATTTCTACGAAGGAAAATGGAATGCTCTTATTAAGAGCCTGACGTGACTTTATACACACCTTAAAATGTAAATATCTGGTTCTGAAGTATCACTGTGCATTGCTAACGACAGGGATCTAATTCTGAGAAGTGTATCAGCCAGTGGATTCTTCACGGTGTAAACATACGAGAGTGCACTTACTAAGACGGCGTCCTCAACATTAGCAGTGACATCTGCAGCACAGTGTATTCAGTGGATGACCGAACCCTCATACAACACATGACTAATTTTACAGTGGAAGATATACATTTTTAAAGTGGGTTACATTTATATTAAAGTAATGTTTATACTTTTAGTCATACAGTTCAAAGATAAACACTTGTAAAGATGATATCTATGCATTGTGATTTCTGGTAAGTATTTAAGGGAGAACTTGGGATGTGGGTATAATGTCATGCTTTTTGTCATTAAAGAAAAGAGGATCATATACCCTTTTAAATTCTCAAAGTACTAGAATTTTATTTCACACAGCTCATCTTTTCAACTGAGATATAGTACAAGTTGGTGCGATTTAGTCATTCTGTTTTCAATATGATCAACTATCACCAAATTACTTTAGTATTGGTTGTTCAGAAGGTACTGTGGAAAGGCACTTCCAACAAAGATGATGACCTGAGTTCCATTCTATAGTCACACATGGTAGAAAGAGAGAACTGACTCTGGCAAGTTGTCCTCTGACCTCTACATGCATGCCATGGTATGTACATACATACACATGTGCTCACCTATTTATCCACACACGTGTGAATAAATGCTTTTTTTGCATGTATGTATGTGTACTGTGTGTGTGTGTGTGTGTGTGTGTGTGTGTGTGTGTGTGTGGTACCATGGAAGTCAGAAGAGGACATCAGTCCCCTGGAACTGAAGTTACACTTAGTTGTGAGCTGTCATTGAGGTTCTGAGAATCAAACACCGCAACAGCAAGAGTTATTCTAAATCACTGAAGCATCTTTCCAGCTCCTAATCAATTTTTTTAAATACATAACTTTAGTATGAGATCAACAAGGTAGACAAATAAATGTGAGAAATTAATGAAACCTTTATAATAATTATATGAAAGTTAGTTGGCAAAAAATATGAAAAATGTGTGGACAAAATGTAACTATTACATACAAAATTACTGTGGAAGAATAAAGGAAGTCAGGGGAGGAGAGGCTTCCAGAAATGAATGATAGTTGTGATTCCTCAGCAAAAGGCAAAGTCAACCAAATGAATAACAGAAAGAATGTGTGCCTTCAAGTTAAGCTAAAATGGGGTAGTCAGGAAATGGAGCAGCTTCAGAGTTTACAGAGTTTACAGAGGAGTTTACAGAGGAGAAAGCGTGCAAGACTCAGAAAGAATCATGAAAAAGTTACCTCCTGAGCAGCAAACATCTTGCAAGAATAATTTTTTTTTTCTGAGGAATTAGAAAGAACTAGTTCCTGACTTTCTACAAAATCTTTTGATTTGGAGTAATAATGCTCCTTTAGCACTAAACATGAGCTAGAGATATTTCAGAAAGGAACAGAAACTCTCACTCATGCCGTCCCAGAGACAGTCGCTTGTACCAGATGCACAAGTTACCCAATGCAAAGTAAAACCTGACTTGGTGAAGCCCGGGGCGACAGGGTTATTTACTAACGAACAAATCCTGAACGGAGTTAGCTGATTGTTTTCAGGTTTAAGTCAGGCCCCTCCACTTTTTCAGGAGACACCAGCAGCCAAACCAACCGAGAAAACAAGAAACGCTCCTATCTACACAGATTTCCACTTAATGGCAGTGGTTTCTTTGTCTTTTATACATCCCTGAAATGAAGAATACTGCTAATTAATGGTGAAGCATGCTCCAGCGATCTATTCATATTCTCTGGCATGCTGCTCCGGAGGTGGCGAGCAGAAAAGTGTTGATAACTGTATTGACTCAGCTTGGAAAGAGATTAAGAGTCTCAGTGTGACAACAAATATGAATTTTCCTGCTATAGAAACATTTCGCTCTTCTGTTCACAGTGTACCGTGGTTTTCTCAGTCTTTTTTATATAAGACTCAAGCTCTGATACCCATTGTCAGTTTATACCTATCCATCTCCACTTGTTTGTTCAGATTCCACTACATTTTCAACCCCCACCCTTCTTCCCTCTCTGTCCTTCCGCCCCTCAATTTCTCATCCCCCTTCTCCTCCTCCCTTTTGCACAAATCCCTTTTGTATAATCAAGTTTGTTCCAATCTCTCCTTCTATTAATGTTCACTCCATCTATTCTATGAATTTAAGCCCCACATTGACTAATCAACTGTCCTTACTGCAATCAGTGGAGGTTGCTAGCCAGAAGTGGTGAATGACCCTCTATGGTTTACCAAATGACCTTTAATAATGTTTGCGGTAGCCCACACTGGTTGCCCACGTAATAGCATTCTCTCTTCTTTCCTGATAGCAAGATTCCAATTTTGCTAGAGTAGCAGCCAGTTTTCTAAATATACTTCTTCTGACTCCCTGATGCTAAGGGCCATCACCTGTCACAATCATGGACAAGGCATAAGTTCAAGGCTATGTAGGATGTTGTGGTTTCTTGTAGTGAGCCCCTCTTACTTACTCCTTCCTGTCCTAGGACATTGATGCAATACCTAGAGTTATAGTGACAATGAGCTAAGACAACCTTGGGGCATTAATGGCACGGAGAACAAAAACAGAATATCTGTTTATCTATCTATCTATCTATCTATCTATCTATCTATCATCTATCTATCATCTATCTATCTATCATCTATATATGATATATACCTTATATGGATATGTGTACCTGGGGAAGCCAGAAGAGAGTGGTGGATCTCCTGGTTCTGCTGTTACAGGCAGTTGGGAGCCACTTGACATGGGTGCTAGGAACTGAACACGGATCCTCTGCATGAGCAACAAGTCCTCTCAACTCCTGAGCCATCTCTGCAGCCCCAGAAATTGCATCTTGTTATCATTGTTGTTGTTTTGAGACAGAGTTTCTCTGTGTAGCCCTAACTGTCCTGGAATTTACTCTGTAGACCAGGCTGGCCTGGAACTCAGAGATTTGCCTCTCTCTGCCTCCCAAGTGCTGGAATTAAAAGCATGTGCCACCACTGCCCAGCTTCAGAAACTTCATTTTTACTATGACTGTTCCTACTGTACAGATGAGGGCATAGAGACCAGGATCTGTTGAGTAAGTTGCCAAAGGACAGACAATCAATATGCAAGAAATTCTGTACTCCTCCTTAATCTCTTGTGAATCCAAAGATCAACTCTTGTATGCTTCATTCCTTCCTTCCTCTTTGTTTCTTTTCTTTCTTTCTTTCTTTCTTTCTTTCTTCCTTTCTTCTTCTTTCCTTTTTTTCTTTCCCTCTTTCTTTTTTTTAAATGTGCATTGGTATTTTGCCTGTATGTATGTCTGTGTGTGGGTGTTAAATCCCCTGGAACTGGAGTTAGAGACAGTTGTGAGCTGCCATGAGGGTGTTGGGAATGGAACCTGAGTCCCCTGGAAGAGCAGACAGTGTTTTTAATGGCTGAGCCATCTCTCCAGCACCTGTATGCTTTCTTTTCATATTCAACATTTCATTATTAGTATGTCACTGTGAAAGGAACATGTTTGTTTGGGTTGAGAAATTCTAAGCATGCTACCATAAGGAATGAGCTTGTCTGGAATGGCGCCTGCTGTGTCTTTTAGGATTTGGGCTTGATTTTCATGAGGACATAAATTGCCTTGGTTTATCTGGAGATAAGACTAGGGGTGAAGGTCCGATGGGAAAGGCAGAATTTCTCATCTTGAAGGAAGTAATCTTCGAAAGATTAAATGGGGCAATATGAGAGTACGTGGTATATATACAGCCCCCAACCCCAATACCTGCAATAAGTCATCTGAAGGATTTATCAGGGAGCCACATTGTTCTCGTGTCTGAAGTTTCTAATCTCTTCAGTGAATTACGTTCCTACAGAGTCCCAAATACAGATGTTGGCGCATATGAAGCTAGGACTGGGTCTGACAGCTTTATAAAAGACACGCATGAAAATTTCAAGCTCTTTTGTTCTTAGGACATGTCTTCTAGCCTTCCTTACTGAGGCCTCACGTGGCTTCCCAGGGTCCCCGTTTTGATGGTCCCCAGGCTTATTTTCCCTACAAGGCTGGGTCACTATAGTGCTTCAGCTGTCAAATCTCAAGCCTTAAGAACTCTACAGAACGGGGGAGGGTTCGTGGACTGAGAAATGGAAGCCTTGTGAGTTCCCAGTCTCTGGTAAAAGCTTAATCAGTGCATCATTACTTTCTCTAGGGTGTTCCATTTTGAACAGAGTGTCTGGTCGCTTCTGTGTTCCCACCCCACTCCCCTTTTCTCAAGATAGGATTTCTCTTTGCAGCCCTGGCTGTTCTGGAACTTGTTCTACAGACAAGACTGGCCTTGAACTCATAGAGATCCCTCTGCCTTTGCCTACTGAGTGCTGGGATTAAAGATGTGCATCCCCACCACCTGGCAAAGATTTATTTTTATGTGCATTAATGTTTCACCTGTATGTATATCTGTGTGAGGGTACCATATCCCGTGGAATTGGAGCTACAGACAATTGAGAGCAGCCATGTGGCTGCTGGGTATTGAACCCCGATCCTCTGGAAGAACAGTCAGTGCTCTTAACCACTGAGCCATCTCCCCAGTGCCCCACCTGCACCCCAGCTTTTGTGCTTTAACTCAAAGAAGGTATTTTTTACAGTTGCATTATTACTCTTGTATGTTAATAATGAAATATTTAAGTTTTCTAATAATGAAATAGTTAAGTTTAGATATGCTTTTGGATCCCTTAACTTTATCCTCAGATCGGTCTGCTCTACCAACACAGAGTTAACTGTGCTCAGAACAGTGTAAATACTGGTTTCCTGGAGACCTGGTTCTGTTAATTCACCTCACCATGCAGAGGTCTGGAGGTAGAACAAGGCATTATAAGCATAAAACCAAACAAAGCAAGTTTAGTAAGTGGAAATAATGTAGGAACGTAGACTCACGCTTCTACCCTCAAACCTTGCCTGGAGTTGTCCATCTTGTGTTGGGAACCTACGAACACTTGAAAGCGGTCATTTCACAAAGACATGCAGACAAATCTGTGCTCATCGGGAACATGCTGGACTCGTCCTTAGAAAATGTGGTTTCATCCAGCAGTGGTACCCTCAACTGGAGTTTGTTTTTTAAACAAAACGACAACAGAAATTCAAACTGGTCTTACTATAAAGTTTCAATGCAAGTATATTTGTTCTTTATGGGAATACAGATGCTATGGGGATTCCTTGTATTGCTTTTTTATTTTAGATTGTTTATTTTACTCAATGTGTATGAGTGTTTTGCCTACCTGTATGTCTGCCCACCACCTATGTGCCTGGGGCCCTCGGAGGCCCAAACATCCCATCAGATCTCCTGGAACTGGAGTAGAGGGTGGCTATGAGTCAGCACATGGTGAAAGAGGTGGCCCAAAACATCAGGCTGTCCAGCTACAGTCCAGAAGTCAGCTACAAGCCTGTATTTACATTACTTGTGGACTAAGAAAGTGGGAAAAAAAAGTGTTTTTATAGTAGCGGATAAAGAATATACCAAGAATATATGACAGAGAGAGGGAGCCTAAGATATTTGCCATTCGGCACTTTACAAGGAGAATCATGTTTGCTTATCCGTTCTCCGGATAGTTCTAGATAATGCTAACAGGACGCTGTGTTGCTAGGAGCAAAAGCTAGGCATTTTCTCATGGTCTTCAAAGGGCACACAAACTGCACAACTATCTTCATTGTTTGTTCCTAAGGGTCACGTGTGCTTCCCTAGGAGGGGAAGAAACTTCAATCTGTCCGAGTTGTCTCCCAGGGCTGCAGGGGGCAGGTGCAGGAGAATGGTAGTAGCACTCATGACCAGTAGCATAACCTAAAGTGTAGAATCTCAGGGAAAGCGAGTGACTGCTAAACTCAAATGCAAAATTTGCATGGACTTCGCCACTTCTAGTGATCTTCTGAGAAACATTTGAGCTGAAGGTAACGACACAGGGAGACATTTGAAGCAGAGGGAGAGACCTATTTAAAGTGCTTGAAATGGATAAATAAATGGAGCATTTGAGAATAATGTTTGACAAAAGGGACAGGTGAAAAACTGAGACAAATAAGCAGGGGTTAATGCTTGGAGCATTCACCTAAGGCACTTAAACTTCATTCAGAGAACAGGCTCCAAAGCCACAGAGAAACCCTGTCTCGAAAAACCATAAAAAAAAAAAAAAAAAAAAAAAAAAAAAAAAAAAAAAACAAACTTCATTCAGTAGTGAATGGAAATGAGAGAGGGCATTTCTCAGGATGAGCCCTCTGCATTCTGCCACGGAGGAGCCCAAAGTACCAGAGTCTTCGCCTTCGCCTCCCACAGGCTTTGTCAGTATCTTCCAGATATTCCAATTCTCACCCTCATTCTGAGAAAGGATTCTGTTCATACTTGAGGACCTATATTGGCATCCTTTTAAGCAAAATCTAGTTGCTAAAAAATATTGGCTTGTAATAGATTCTGAGTTTGAATTCATTACTCAATGCTCAAAAGACAGAAGTATTTGTATAATGAATTAAGATCCCTCAGAACTCTGATTAGGTGGAGCTGAGTGAAAACTTCCAATCACTGAAGGCATAAGGCTTCAAATGACCATTTCCTGTTATCTCCTAGACCCCGATACTTAGTGTGTACATTGCTACAGATCATCAAAATAAGGTTCACAGAACTAGTTTGAGTTAGTTCCTCAGTATATACAATTGACTTTGTAACTCCTGTTTAAAATTCAGGACAGGCACAAGATCCACTTCAGACCCATTGTGATAGCTGTTGGCAAAGCCAAGAGAGAGAGTCAGAGGCGAGAAGGTTGGGAAGAAGCAAGAACGTTTAGACACAACTGGAGTCATACAAAGAGTTGTGGCCATTTTGTGAACAGCACGACAGTTTCTAAAAGCTTTAAAATAGAATTATTTTTATGATCCAGACATTCCACTTTTATCTGCATTCCCAGAGGAACCTCAGGCATGGACTTGAGCAGATATTCATACATGTATGTTTATAATAGCCTTATTAACAATGGGCAAGATGTGGGGACAACAGGTCATCACCAGCGGATTGTGGATATACAGAATGAGATACGTACATAGGATGGAATATCATTTGTTATTGGAAGGAAATCTGACAAATGCTTCAGTGTGGAAGAAACTTGTCACTGTGCTAGTGAACCGCAAAGCCAGCAACAACACGAGAAACGCTGTATGAGTTTACTTGAGTGAAGTTCCTAGCTAAGTCTGATTCCGAAACAGAGATAGTGATTCTCACAGAATTAGAGAAAGGAGGAAATGAAGAGTTACCAGGCAGTGGGTACCAGTTTCAGCTTTGCAGAAGTTGAAAAATGTTCTGGAAATAGATGAAGCTGAGGGCTGCCAAACAGTGAGAATATAGTTAATGACAGGGAACTGTATACTTAAAATGGTTAATGCAAGTGTGTATTTTACTGCAATTTTAATAGGAAAGATTTTCTCAAAATTCATACCCCTTTATTTGAAAGTATTAGATTGATATTTGATTAGTATCAAATATGATATGATTCTGGACCATAAGTAATCCTAATTTTAAAAACTGATTTATCTGTATATGTATTTGTGAGTATGTTCATGCATGTGTGTATGTGTGTATTGTGTATTCGTGTGTGTGTAAGCATGACAGGTAGGCCTGCTCTTTAGTGAATAGTCAGTCATACTCCAGGTAGGAATAATACCACGGGACTGCTAAACTCAAATGCAAAATTTGCATGAATTTCGCTACTTCTAGTGATCTTTTGAGAAACATTTGAGCTGAAGGTAATGACACAGGGAGACATTTGAAGCAGAGGGAGAGACCTCTTTAAAGTGCTTGAAATGGATAAATAAATGGAGCATTTAAGAATAATGTTTGACAAAAGGGACAGGTGAAAAAGCGAGACAGATAAGCAGGGGTCAAGGCTTGGAGCACTCACCTAAGACACTTAAACTTCATTCAGTAGTGGATGGGAATCTGTGTGTGTGTGTGTGTGTGTGTGTGTGTGTGTGTGTGTTGTGGTATGTGTGTATGTGCACACATATGCTTGTAGAGGCCAGAAATCAATATTGGTTGCTCTTTTCAAACCCTCCCCACCTTATTGTTTGAAACCAAATCTCCTACAGAACCTGGAGTTTGCCAGTTTGACTAGAATGGCTGGAAGCTGGAAGCTGGAAGCCTGGGCAGTAAGCCCAGGGACCCTCATGTCTCTGCCTCTTTAACATCTGGATCACAAGCATGGGCCACCATGCTTGACTTTTAAGTGGGTGTTGGAGGTGCAAGCTCAGGTCGTCACGCTTGAGCAGTAGGCCCTTCACTCACTCAGTCACTTCCTCCAGCCCAGCCAGGGTTAGTTTTAAGCATCGTAGAGCCTTGTCAACACTATTGCAGACAAACACAGGCAACATTGTACTACAGATGGACAGATATAAGAGCTTAATTAGAAGTTATGAAAGTGTTCAAGTCATGATCTACTCCGGACTAAGTCAATTTGACAAAGCAAGTCGAAAGTATCTGATTTGAGACATCAGAGCATAAGAAAGACTGAACAGTTTTTATTACCTTGTCATTGATATAAAGCCTTGAGTAATTTTCAAACTAATAATTGTTGCTAGAAGATCAGACACCTAGTCCCCAGGACTCTGAATCATAGATCCTCCACATTGTCCCTATTTCCATATGAGTCTTCTTCAGGATCTCTAATTAAGTAGTATCATTCCTGACTTTACAAACTTATTTATTCCTAAGATTTCTGATTTTTAAAAGAAATAACATTTATGCTTTCTCCCTCTTATTAAAAATGCAATATATGTACGCATACAGAAACATTTAGAAATGTCCTCACATTATCAAAAAAAACTTTTAATACTATTTAAAAATTTTGACAAATATATTTCATAAACCTATTTATGGTCTTTAACCATATGACTAACTTTTAAATAAAAACTAGCATTAAATCTACATGCTACTTCATAACTCAGTTGTATAATTTTCATAAGCAACTACATCAAGACCGTTTTATGCAAGTCAATTATTAACCATGTCATCTTTTAGTTCTAGATCCTGAACTCCTTAATGAATATGCTCATTCTTAGTTCATGTGGATGCCACAAGGCTGTGGTTCCTAAATTCTGCTGCGTGTTAAGAGTTGCATGAAGAACTTTTACGTTTTTTTAGATTTTATTTATCTACTTATTTAATGTGTGTGCGCATGTGTATGTGTGTACATACATGTGTAGTGGTAAGAGGAGAACTTGTAGGACTCAGGAACTGATTCCCTCCCAGCGAATGAATCCCAGGGATCTGCCTCAGGCTGTCAGGTGCCTCTGCAAGCACTGGAGCATGCTCAGCCACTTCAGCAGCCTGGTCCAGAGCTCTTCTAATGTCCCAAACTATAGGCCGTCACTCGGGAGTCTGAGGAGAGCAGGCAGGCATTAGTAATACTTGAGCTTCTACAAATACCAATCTATAGAAAGTCAAGGAATCACGTGTGTCAGAGTGATGTGAGATCACATACAGTAAGCTGGTGGTGGGGCTGGAGAGATGACTCCAAGTTAAGAGCACCCGGGGCTCTTGCAGAGGATCTGGGTTCGATTCAACCCACATGGTAGCTCACAACCATCACTAACTCCAGCTTCAGAGATTCTGATGCCCACTTGGAGCCTCTGTGAGCACGAGGTTCTCACATGGTGCAATACATAGATGCAGTCAAAAGCCTACACACAAAAAAATCAAATAATAGCCGTTAGGAAATGACTTAAATACCAACCTCTGTGATGCCCTAAATGTTTACTGAACCTCTGCACCCCTACCAGTTGTAGGCAGTGTTTCATTCTCCTTTAGCCATCTCCGTATGCTGCTCCACTAGCCTAAATTCACAACAAAACTGAATGTTTGAGTGAGAAGCTTGTGCTTTGTCACACAGCTCCCAGTTAAGGAAATCGGATTCAGCCCAGGCTGGCCAGACTATATCCCAGGCCATTGCACAACGTCGTTAATCTAGAGACCCTACTTTTCCCATTTCCTTCCCAGCTTCCTCCATCCTATCTAGTCCATTTCATCAACACACTGCTCGAGCTGGTTAAATTTCATGTTAAGAAATCTTATGATACGCATTTTGTGGACTTATGGTCATACGTTTTACAATTTTAATAACTATATTTTTAACCAAAGAGAATGGGATTCATTTATATGACAAGAGAAAAAGTGTGAATGCCTTTTTAAAATATATTATGTTGGGCTGGAGAGATGGCTCAGTGGTTAAGAGCATTGCCTGCTCTTCCAAAGGTCCTGAGTTCAATTCCCAGCAACCACATGGTGGCCCACAACCATTTGTAATGAGGTATGGTGCCCTCTTCTGCCCTGCAGGCATACACACAGACAGAATATTGTATACATAATAAATAAATATTTAAAAAAATATTATGTTAACTTTACTTAATATATAGGATTTGTTCTTTTATCCAGAGTTCCATTAACAATGAAGGGATAGGACGCGATATTCATAGATCATACCCAAATCTAATTCAGCCCTCATTCACATATGTGACATTTACTATGAGGGAATGGGTACTGCTTACACTCAACTAGTCACCACTGTGGCGAAACTAGCCACAAGCATACACATTTTATATACAATGAAATTGTTTTGTAACAGACAGAATTCCTGGCTACAGCCAGGCTATTCTGGGCCCCTAACCATGTCTCTGTTCTGCGAGCTGTTCCGTTCTGTTCCGTTAGCATAGCGCTTCCTTCCATCTGTACATGCTTAGGAATCCTGTCAATTTTTATCATGTAGTAAGACACAGTCAAATTATTTCCATAACTTTGGAAGTTACTCATTCCACATTTTCTTTATTATTTTTTTTCCTGGCATTTAAGCCTATTTTATTGCTCCGACCAAATGTCTCTGTCTTGATAGCAAAAACATTTGCTTTTCTCCCATCTTCCTTGATATTTTTGGAAGAACAACTTGACAGCTCCCCAGCATGGTTGTGAGTTAGTAGGGCAGCATCTGTTGTAGCTAGCTCTTCCTCCTCTGATGATCACTGAGATGCCGAGCTCATCATTTCAAAGCCAAAGTATTGCCTTCTCCAGCATCAATATCTTCATCATTCTCCCCCAGGGAACCTCAAAGTGTTAATGTTCAATTGTAGGGGTGTTAACAAATGCTACCTCCACTGATAATGCACCCCCAGAAACAGCCCCTGTACCGTCTGCCCCGTCACTTATTTGGGACTTGACATTTGTGTTTGACAGTTTGATGTCCAGAGTGACTTCTATTTTAAAGTTCTATAAGTAGTGGGCAGAGGCAGACACTCACTTCACTTGATAAGACTCCCATGCACTCTCAGGAAAGGAATTATTTTCTCAAAGGACTTATCATCCCTTAGTAATGGCAAATGGATTCGTTTCTCCACCGTGCTTGCATTGAATTTTCGTCAACCATGATTTAATTTTCTCAGCGTTATTTTACTGGTCCTTTTACATTTATTCTATTGACTGGATTTTTTAGAAAGAGAAAGCTATCGTTAAATATCTTTGGGAAAATGTTCAAAAATGTTAAAATGATGGGCTTCGTAAAATTATGACAGGCAACATAAGCCAGATTGAGAATTATCCTGCCAAATAGTATTTCTCAGCAAGCCATTTGGAGAGACTAAACATTTTTTAAGTAGTTGATACCTTGATAAAAATTTATATATAATTTCTCTTTTCTTCATTTTTCAACATTAGCATTCTTGTATGCATACTAATCTTTATGTGGCTATAATTCTAAAGTATTCTTTTACAGAATATTTGATAATTAATTAATTAAATATAAATAATGGTTTTTGGAGAATATAAAGAAAGATAGAAATTCACAGTGGCATAAATCTATTATCTTTAGGAAATTAATTTCATATTGTATTCTACTCTTTGGGCTCTGAAGCTGCAGCGCATCATGCTCGTCTGCGCTCTATGCGCTGCCATACAGTTCATGAACCGGGCAAGGGGCTGGAGATTGAAACACAAAGACTCACAGTCCGAGACACAGGTCATCCTTAAAACAGAAATGCCCCAAGAATGCCCCCTTTATTGTGTCCAGGGGCAGCTTATATAGGGATGTACATGCCCCAGCCAAACACACCAGAAACCATTCCCCTGCCATCAGGAAATCCTGAAGGTCTCGTGCTCAGAGCAGCTGTAGGCACTCAGATCAGGGGAAAACAAGTTGTTTACAAGAAATTCAGGATCTGGGGGTTCACAGCTCCCAACAGAAGCCATGTATTCTTGACAAAGATGAGAAGAGTAGATAATTCTCTTGAACGATCAACCAGATTTTTACCTTGAGAGGAAAATATGTTAGCTTGGCTTCTGGCTTCTATCTGAAGCCTCTCTGACAGCTGGAAGAGAATGTCTCTACCTTGAATAGCAGAGGTGTCGGAGAAATCATCTGGATAGCACAGTCAGGGAATGATTCCTATGTGCAAATTTTGGAACCCAAGCTCTGAAGCAAGAAAAGCTTGAAGGGACAGCACAGGGAATGTCCCCTGCACCTGAGGCTTGGGCAGTCTCTCCACATGTCTAAGATAAAGTGTCGAAGGAAACACTGAGCTGCAGTGAGCAGCACAGACCGTTAGGCTCCTTTTAGACACGGTTAAAGAGGTTGCATTTTATGTTTTCATTAGGTTTAAGAGAACTGGCGGCATAATTTAACTTCATATTTAAGTAGCTTAGCCACTAGATTATACACAGGAGGAGGCAAAACCAATTCAAAAGCTATTACAAAACAAAAATGACCCTTACAGACTCTACAAGTATGAAAAAAATCACAATGGTTAAGATGAGTCTACAAGAATAATGTTAGAAATGACTTCTTTCTCACCACCAATGAGTATATATTTGCTTTTGGTTCATAAATTCTCATCTAGATAATATCATAAAGACCTTCCAACTGAGTTTAGAATTGCCTTATAAAAACATTGTTGGCAGAGTTTTCCTGTCCCAACCACCTGCTCCCAAATAACCACCAGCCTCTTCCCAAATAACTGACTTGGAGACTTAATATAAATTGTATATGATTGGTCAATAGCTCAGGCTCATTACTAACTAGCTCTTACAAGTCAGCCCATTTCTAATAATCTATGTGCTGCCCCAAGGCTCATGGCTTTTACCTCTACTCCATTTTGTGTGCCTGATTCATTCTCCATCTGGCTGGCAACTCCCCTGACTCTGCCCTTCCTCATCCCATCATTTTCAGTTTGGCTTTCCCGCCTAACTTTATCCTGTTCATCGATTGGCCAGTCTGCTTGTTTGGTAAACCAACCATAGTGACCTATATTCACATAGTGTACAGAAGAATTATTCTACTGCCAAACATGATGAAAGATAGCAAACCAAAACCTCTGGGGCTGGGAGTAAAACTCTGTGGCAGTTACATTACGTTTCCTCAAGGCCCGGTTACAATAAGCAGTGTATGCACGCACACACACACACACACACACACACACACATACATATCATACATACACACACAAGCACAAATGCACATACACCCATACACACATACACACATATACACATATATATATACACACACAGAGCAGAAGTGCAAGTGAGCAAGAGAGATTTTCCTCTTTGGAGGGACAGCATCTATCAAGATAATGCAACAGATAATGGTTAGAGCAAGTAAATCATACTGACTATATCAATGATTATCCTTGAGTCGTTTGATAAAAATTCATCACCTATTCCTAAACAAATCTAGGAAGACTGGGAATAAAAGAAAACTCCCAGTTTTAGGAGCCAGAGGAAGAGGAGGTTTGGGGGAGTCCACTCACTGCTATGGAGAAAATGCTTCCTTTCTCTGTCCAGTCTGTTTTACCTGTGGTCCCTGCTGTGAGGCTGACAAGTCTGGACACCTCCAGCTCGACAGTGACCCCAGTCCAAATCTAGCAGAGCTGGCACTGCCACTCCCAGCTGCAGGGCAACAAGAGCCGGCTCCTTGCTCTTCTCAGCCTGGCTAGGCCCACCTTCTCACACTGATTTTCTTCAGTTAGGTTCAGAGCTCCCTTTCCTGTGCCGGGAAACTTCTGTTATTCTGTCACTATAAAAAAAAAAAAAAAAAAAAAAAAAAAAAAAAAAGCACTGAGACAATCCCCTTAAAGAAGGAGAGTATTTTCCATTTCAGAGGTTTTCATCTATGATCGTGCGCCCCCCCCCCCCCGCTTCAGTGGCTGTATATGACAGTGGTGGGGAGGATGGCAGAGGAAAACTGCTCAGTTCATGGTGATCATGGAGCAGGAAGACAGGGCAAGCTGTACCCGAAAAGGTATGCTCCCAAGGAGCCATATCCTGAAGTAGATCCAGCCTTGTAAGTGTCCATCACTTTCCAGCATCCCATCAGATTATAAACCGACCACTGGATGAATTCATCAGTGAGGTCATATCAACACAATTCCTCTAAGCCCCACTTCATCGTGGACCAAGTCTTCAACACATGAACTTTTAAAGCATATTTCATACTCATGCTCCCATTGTAAGAGTTTTCAGGGTTCGGTGAAGCCAAGCTTCTCAACTTTAGCACTACTAACATTGGGGTCACATATTTATCATGAAGAACTGTCTCCCCACTGTGGAATTTTCAATGGTACAAATGGCCTTTGCTGTTAACTACCAGTAGACACACCTCTCCTCCCTCCCTACTTCCATTCGTCCTACCTATGACAAGCAAAAATGTCATTAGTCATTGCCAATCAACAGGGTTGAGAAGCGCTGGGCTGAATAGCAATGTCATAATTGTGCCATCGTTTATGGTTTTGTAGGACTGAGTTTACCAACAAACTCTCGGTTGTAGGAGGGTGACTGCATTAGTCAGTTCTACTGTAGCCTGGGTGGCTTTAATATCAAGCTCAATCTGTCATTTTCTGAAAGCTGGAAACCTGAGATCAGGGCAGCAGCATCGTTAAACTCTGGTGAGGGTCCCCTCCTGACATCCACGTGGTCACCCTCCGTCTGTGTCATACATACATGGAGGAGAGGAAGAGAGTTTTGGTGTGAAGTCCCGCTGGACACTGCCTGACCCACTCTCTAAATGCATTTAACTCTAACCATCCCCTTAAAGGCCATGTCTCCAAGATAGAAATATGGAGGTTACATAACCAAAATACGAAATTCAGGAAGGCATGATTCATTACCTAGAACCATCTAAGTAAGATTTTAAAAGTTTCTCTCTACCTAAACCTAGCAATTACATTCTATTTGGCAACTATTTTTTATTTCATAAGTAATAAGTCAGGGGTTCCTGATATTATCACTATTCTTTAAAAAGCTGTGTAGATTATAAGAGTCAAAAATAAAAAAAAAGGTTAAATATAAAAAATGAGAAACAATTTCATCTTGACATGAAGTTTGTATGATAATATACTTCGAATATACAAGATTAACTACTCAAAATCTTTTTCAGTTAATAAGAGAATTTGTTCATAAGACAAGACAGATATGAAGTTAATAGCTTTTCTTCCTATTAATATTACGTAACTGAAATTGGAACAGGAAAATATCCCATCATAAGTATAATAAAAAGGAAAAATTACTGGAAATAAAACAAGAAGACAGAAATTAGAACATACTCTGGGAGTTCCTGGTATGAACCTGACCAGTATCTGTGGACATGGCCAGGATTTTAAAAAAACGCTTCAAATTTGACTCAAAAATAAAAGGCAGGAATTAGATCTAAATGAAGAAAATGATAGCATTTTATTGAAAGACATAAAACAAGACCTGTGACCTGGAAAGATGGGTTTCTTACATTAATACATAAATTTATTGTACTTCTAATTAGAATTCCACCAGAGGTTTGTTTCCCCCCAAACTGATCAAATTATTTTTAAATATTTATGGAAGAATATATGCAATTAATTTCCACCTAGAAATTATTATCAAGGATGGACCTTTCCAGATATGAAATACTATTTTCTACTCTTGTTAAAATATTACTTAATAATAGTAAAACATAGTTGATTAAAAATGAAATAAAATGATAAAGTGTGACATTTTGATTTGATAGAAAAAAAATTCCTCCTCTTACATGATAGTAACATTACTGGCTAGTTATCTAAATGAACACAAATGCTTATTATTCTGACTATAGAGATAAAATTAACAAAAATTATAAGATAAAAATATCATGAGAAAATTAAAAACCTTAAAAAAAAACCCTCAAAATTTTCAAAGTAAGGCAGTAAGGTCTTGAAAACATATAGAAAAAGCAATCAACTTGGCTACATGAAGTTAGATATTTTTTTTCAGGACAGAGAGGCAAAATCAGTTGCCACAACAGTGATGACAGTAGAGATGGGAAGAACAGGAAATATTTAACATATATTTTGAGGTTGAAAGTACAGAGTTTTTTCATAGATCAGATAGGCATGTAAAAGACAGTGAGAAGTAGGACTGCATCCAGGTTTTGTACGATCATTTTAAAGAAAGAAACTCAAAATTACTCATACCGAATTAGATAAAGTTTTTCTTTCGAATGAGAAAAGAAACCACAATAAATTACAATTTTCTCAAAGCTGCCAAATACTATAAACATTACCAAATCCTCAAAAGAAAAAAAAAAGCACACTATTTTTAATCAATCAACTGCTTTAAATGTTTTGGCAGTAAAATTGATTTTGCCATTTATATGACAATGATCTTGCAAGTTCCTTCAGTAAATGAAGACTGGAGGAATGACTCAGAATTCATGCTGGCCCGGTTATCAACATTTGTGATTTTACCACTGGGATTTGGCATGTATAAGATTTGTGACATCACACATGCTCTCTGGTGGTGCAGCTTTCAACTTCTGTTAAAACAATTTCGATAAATTCTATGCCATATAATTTTCATCTAAAAAGTATGGAATGCCCACCACTATATATCTCACAGTACTGAATATACAGAAATCCATTTTGAACCGGCATTATCTAAGAATCATTCTTGGATTTACTTCGAGAATGTTTGATTACTAGCGTTTGTCCTCTCTAGACAATACTAAGTGAGACTCATTGTGTTATTATTGCAAGACAGCCAAGGAAGGTCCTGAACCTTGGGGGTGGGGCTTCCCCCAGAAGCAGCCACTGCAAGAAGGATGAACCTTAACTGCCTACAGATGTGACTGTGAACAGCCTAAGAACATTCTACTGGACCCAAGGTAAAATTATCTCTAACATGGCTTCCCTTTAGTCAGACCTCAAAGGTGTCTGGTGCAATGTCTTTAAGGGAAATGGGATAGAGGAAAAGTCAGAACAACAACAACAACAAAAAGATATAATCTAAACTAATTACAATTCAAATGTGCTATTGTGGCAAAGTTTTAGGCATACAAACACTGTAACTGCGTGAATGCACTTAGATTCCAGGGTCCTGAAAGCGTTGACACAGACATTTATGCTTCATAAATTCTCGGTCAATTCCCCTCAGTTTAACAGTGGGAAAAGCTGAGGATCGTCCCAGGCTTCAGGCCTGGTCTGGTCAAATCCAACTGCTCTGTAAATATCACCTTACTCATGGTTCCTGACATCTAACCAATATGGTCAGGGGGAAAAAAAAAAAGCCAGGCAAAATTAGTTGTCCGGCCCAAGAAGCTTTTTCTCTGTGGGCCAGAGAGTCCCTTCTCCCTGAAGAGAGATCAGACTGCCCAGTCTAGGGATAGGTTTTCTCTCTCTACATCATCACTCATGTGAGATAAATCAAGTGAATGAAATTTTCATGAAAGCTATGAAAATTAAATTGCCATTGGAAGCACAGCCCACAAAAGCAGATGAAGATGTTCGTGCTAAACCTAAACAGGATTATTTCATATTGCCAGTGTCCTCTTCCTTGCCTTTCTCTAGTCTGGTTCCACACTAATATATACAACTTCATTAAGCAATCAAAACCTCACTAGTCTCTGTTTGCCTGCATGATTACAAGCACCGGAAGGGTCATTGTTCCTTTCCTGGTTCCCCCTCTCCACCTACCACCTCCTATCTTTTATAAGGAACTTTTACTATCATGTTTTCTTTATCTATAACATTATCAATTCCACTTTGTTGGATCCATCCAAACTGAAACATGCTTTAAATTACCCACTGAGACAACCGAGAGAACAGGGGGACAGATAACTGTGTCCCTTTGATGTAATATTTCAGCTACCTTTTACCCCTCTGCTGTCCCTTGTAGAAATAATGGGACCCTGGCGTACTTACTGTCTCCACTTCTTTACCTATTGTGATCTCAAAATCACCCTGGTAGGAATTCCTTCTGACCTCACTGATAGAGAGGGTCTTATCTCACCAATGATCTCATCTTTAGAAAGCGAAAGGCTGCTTCTCTGAGATCATCTCACTGAAGGCTTAACAATTGATATCCTGTGCTCTTTGCCTGGTCCCTTCACCCCACTGGTGATGTGGTTTCCTGAATCTCGGATGTTTGCAGCCTTTGAAGCTACTTCACCTCCGATTCCCTCACCTTCTCCCCGACCTCTAAGTGTCTTGATGACAGAGGCCACTCTCTTTGGCTCTCTTACCCCACTGTGATCTCATGTGGACCATTTCAATGGGTCCCAGGCCAGCCTTGGCAGCTAACTCAAATTTATATGGCCAGCCAGGGGAGGTCCTGAACCTTTGGGGTGGGGCTTCCCCCAGAAGCTGCCCCTGAAAGAAGGATGAGTCATAATTCAACTGCCTACAGTTATATGGAGCCAAACTTCCATATAACATCCCCCTTTTCACTTTGAGTATCTAGTAAATTTGCCCTCACACGAAAGTGACCAGTCAGAATTAGTAACTCCCTTTTAAAATTGGCTATTCCAGACCCTTTCATTTCTCAAAAAACAGATTTACCATCTACCTAACTCCTTAAAAGAAAGGTAGGTTTCAGAATCCCGGCTTCTTCATCCACAATCTATAAGCAATCCTTCAGGAAGTACTGTCAGTGCTGCTCTGGGATGCTCGGTGTCCGTTCAGTCACTACTGTCCCCATGGCTGGGATGCATATCAACATCATCTACTTATCTCACATTTAACAATTAACCTAATTTTTGAGGCTAGGGAAATATACATAAAATATAAGTATCAATCTTAATGTGAAATTTATTGGATATTACAGGTTGATTTTAAGGATCGGTTCACATGATAACGAGGGTGAGAAAGTCTGTAAGGCTTATTGTTTAGGCCCCTGTTCAAGCCCACAGATCTGCAAACAAGGGGAGCTGATGGTGTAGATTTTAGTTTAAGGGCAAGAAAAAAGCAAAACAAACAAAGAAGGGAAACAGCTGACTTCCTTATTGCACTTAAAGAGACAGGACGGTAGGAAATGTTAAAATAGACATACGTTGAACTTCTTCAGGGTGGCATATTGTGCTCGAACTTTTAAATCTGGGTCTTAGATGATAATCAAGAATAATTGTCTCTCTTAGGAGAGACAATTTAGAATATTAGTTTAGAAATATTTGAAGGCATGATTTTTTTTAAAGGAATGGAAAACATAAAGAAGAATAGATAATCAAGGGTGAATTTAACATGTTTTAATAAGTGTTTAAGAATAATCTAAGACATATGACTTATTGAGCCAAGGCTTGTATAAAATCACAAGGGTAAAGAAGGATTTTAAAAGTTACATTCATGAGCAAGAAGAGCAAGCAGGAAGGGGAGGCCCTCTGCTTGAGACAGATGGCAATAACAGACGACAAAAACAAAGCAGGGTGACTCTGTTGCCACACTGCCTAGCTCCTGCGTCAAATACAATGATCCCCAGGCTGGAGAGGGCAGAACAAACAAGCTCAAGAGGGAATGGGTGTCAATAGGTGGGGGAAGAGAACATGGAGTGCTCTGGCTAAGATGGGCACCCTCACAGGGTGGAGGAGCCAGGCAATGAGTTAGCAAGGCAGAACGGTGCTGGGAGTTTGGGGACGGAGGCAGAGAGGGTGTGGAAAAGAGGAGATGGAGAGGGAGAGGGAAGCGGGGAGTAATCACAAAGCACATTTTAAATGAAATGAAAGTGTGAGTGCTCCGTGTGTAGATCAGCGAGCCTGACATTAAACTCTGCACAAAATTACAGAATGGGTTATTAAAATGGATGGTTACTCCAAAAGTGAAGAACGGGAGTCTGGAAATTCTTAGGAAGAAAAGTAGTGTTTCTCAGGACATTGTACAGGCTCCTGAGGTTTGAGCCATGCCAGGTTAACCTCAGTCACCTTTCAGGGCAGGTTAACAACCACTGTTAACAGCCTATATCTCTCCAACCTGTTTTAATATTAGCTTCTAGGTCAAATACTTTACATGTGTTTTCTCATCTCTTCTTCAGCGCTGTCCTCTCTCATCTCTCCCTTAAACACATGAGGCACGATTCATTAGCACTTTGGGCAATATCTAAAGCTGTTCAAATGTACTATGAATTACAGGACAAATAAATTCCCAGAATCACAATTAATGATCGCACTGTAAGAACCAAAGAAGCTAAGGTGTGTCAATGCCACAGTAGGAAATTTATAATGCAGAGAAAAAAAAAACCACATCATTTGTCTACATACTCAAGCTCAGTGCAGACGAAGTCTTGGTTTTGACCAGGATGGTGGAAAATTTGAAAGAATGTAATAATAGAAACTCTGAAAGGGAGGGACATTCCCTTCCTGGAGAAGATATTAGTTATGGTTTGCTAATTTGTGAAATTGGCTGCAGTAATAATTGTTTATAAGAGCAAATAGAAAATTCTGAGTGTTTACCAAAAAGAAGGCAGTGTGGGAGCTGAAAGCAAGGGCTCTGGAATTAGTCAGCCATGTTTAGAGGCCAAGCTCAGCACTCACTAGCCATTTAGCTGTGTCTAGATTACTTAAACTGCCCTGTATAGCAGCTTCTCATTGATAAAATGATCAAAATAAGAGCACAACATTAGAATCAAATGAGTTAACTAATATAAAAGCGCTTACTATGAAAAGTGCTTAATAATTTTGCCTATGGATAACGTAAAATATAAAAACTTCCTCCTGCTGAATAGCGGTGAATTAGCGAGTCCACATTTGGTGATGATTAACTGGGAAGGAAATGTTGAGAGAGCCAGCCTTGAGAACTGAAGTTGCGTGTGCTGATCATGAGTTAGATTGAGCTGAGGAAAGAGAGCACTGTAACCACTCACATGACAGTATCTTCAAGCATCTAGTCAGGCTCCATCCTCCAGAAAAGCCAAGCACGAACTGATTACTATTTTATTTTAAGAAATTGAAGTGTCGCAGATCTAAGCAATCAAAAAAGAAAAGAAGAGGAATGTAAACTATACACCAGGCTTCTCAAACCTCTTGGGCTTAGCATAAATCCAAGTTAAGAAGACACACGTTGAGAGCATCCTCCAAAAAGTATCATAAAGCTACTTCTCAAGCATAGGCACAGATCACCCTGGAGTTACTATACTGTGTGTTATCTGCAGTAGGAAAATGTGTGTGCATAGAAAAAAAATGCTTCTACTATGAAGTTAATTTATTTGATGCCTAGACAATTGATATTTGGTACCTACTGTATGTCTTGTTATAAATATTCTCCTCTCATATGTCACATTTTAGAAACAGGATCTTCCTAGTTGACAAAGGATGGGAACTAATAGTTATATCCAAGTAACTGAATTTAGTTGTACAAAAGAATAATTCACCTTTAAACAAGATTTTCACAGCTAAAACAAGGACACAAATTTGAATGATGAGGAAATTGATCTTGACTAGCTTGACTATTGTCTTAGAAGATTAGGTCTCAGGATCTCCTTCGTTCATTTCTTCAGCAGATTTTGAATGAGCACACACTACGTGGCTATTTCTTTTCTAAGCTCTGATGCAAGAGCAGCATTAAGAATGTCAGCCCTACTGGTTTCATATCAGTGGGAGGCAAATTCACCAATAAGAAAAATCCCAGAAAGTGGTCCGCGTTAGTAATCCAAAAAGACATAGGTGCAGGACACGATGAGATGGCTACTGTGGACTGAATGTCAAGGGAGGCACCTCCCAAAAGAGCTGATGTCTCAACTCAGAAATGACTAAGATGTCAGAACTGGGAGGATAAGAAGAAAACACTACCTCAAGAGAAAAGGGAACAGCTAGCTCCAAGATTCTAAGATGACTGCAGAGTTGAGGGCAAGGTACACGATGTTTACAAGATGTTCAGAGACATAGGTGCTGGCGTCAATGATGCAATAGGACAAGGTAAATTCAGGGGAACCGACATGAGGGGATTTGCACATCTGGCTGTGAGTCCAACCAGGTGACCTTGGAAGTACCTGTTATGCAATGATGTTCTAGGATTCTTTTGCTATGTGGCATTATCTAAAATTGCTCTCTTACCTGTCTAAATTGTCAGCGCTCTGTCCTCCACTTGCTCTCTTTGCAACCTTATCAACGATAGGTAAATTATTTCATTAGGCTTCATAAGATACTGGAAATAGCTCTTGAATTTTTATTACTTTCTCAGTAGACTCCAGGTTAGGAAAAAATTGATCTTATTCAGCTGTCTCATAGTGGAGATAAGACAAGTATCTCTGAAAAGTGAAATGATTGGTCAATATGAAATTCAAAGATAATAGCAAAGCTTGGACTCGAAACTACGTCTCCTGGTTTCATTTCAGATCATCTTAGGGCATCTTTATTTTTGTTTCAGGTAATTTTCTATCTGAAAAAAAAACAGAAACAAAAACAAAACCTTTACTACTTTTAAAATGATATTATTAAAAAAAAAATCAAAACAAACCCAAAACAAAACCAAAGAGTAGACATTCCTGAATTCTTAGCATCAGCACATTGGTGATGGTCTCTTTTCTTTCTTTTTTTTTTTTTTTTTGGTTGTTCGAGACAGGGTTTCTCTGTGGCTTTGGAGCCTGTCCTGGAATTAGCTCTGTAGACCAGGCTGGTCTCGAACTCACAGAGATCCGCCTGCCTCTGCATCCCGAGTGCTGGGATTAAAGGCGTGCGCCACCATCGGTCTTTTTTTAAGAAAGAGTTGGAGCATTCATTTCTTCAGGTGCTGAATACGGGCAGGAGACAGCTGTCAGCCCAGCCCTCTGAACAGGCAAGCCTCAGAGTGAGGCGGACACAGTAAGCCATCCATCATAAGACAGAAGTGTTACATCTGGAATCAGGCAGACACAGGGTGTGAGGGTACAAAGCTCAATGTCACCTCTCCCTCAGCAAGGACTTGATCTATTTCAGGGTTTCCATGTGATCTGTTGATCAAGGAAGCAAAAACACAGATGTGGTTTTTCACAGTTGTCCAAAAATGGGGTCAAGGTTAGCGCTGGACAGCTGTTGCACCGTGACTCCACTTGGGGTGTCTCTGAAAGCAAAAGTCCTCACAGTGGCCGAGCTTCAGACAGAGTACCAGCTCGCGAGACTCGAGGGGGAAAAACAGTCAACCAAAGTAGCAAGCTGTACTTATTCATGAGCAGAGGAAAATTATTTAGCTTATTGTCAAGGGACTAGGGAAAGCAAACAGGAGAAAACAGGCAGCAAGCATCCTTGGGGAAGAAGCTTGTGGGTGGCCTATGGGAACAAACCCAAATGGGAAAACCTTTGGGTGTTAATTTACACCAAAGCACATGCTACAGAGGTACCAAGCAACCCTAAACAGAATGGTTTGACCTGTCTCTGTGTTTACCATTTCAACGCTGGACCAATGGTCATTCAAACAGAGTATGTAAACACAGTGGCCGGAACAGAGCATATGCATGGGCCCAACAACATGGATCTCACTTACCAAGGCTAATCTAGCTCTGCCTATTGCCCCAAATACTACCCACAAGCGACAGAGACCAATGTCAAGCAACAGCGTGGTATAATTTTCAAGAACACAAACCAAATACTTGGTGGTTACTTGTATTCACAGAACCCAGATTTCAACCTTGTAGCAATCTCAACTGGTAGAAAACCCTCCGTAGGTTCCAGGTTTGGGTTTGCTTTGATTGTCTACAACCCTACTCAGCACCATTGTGCAAGTCCCTGGAGAACATTAGATTCACTGACATGAGATACTGTCGTACACTGAGACCCAACTGACGGCTTATGACAGTGAACACATTCCCATGAAGTTCTCTGCTCCCATCACTAAAGCCAACCTGGAGTGAGAGAACAGCCTTTGCAAAGTGTGAGCCACCAGTCTGCATATAAGGTTCAGTGACAATGGGGTGCGACATGATGCCCTGTCCCCAGTGGTTAGAGCGGCTGAGACTGAAGTTCAAAGGAAAGAAACAGGTGTACCCTGTAGCTTAAACTCTAATTGTTCTTGATAAAAACTCAGAGTCAGCGATCATGGAGTAAAAGCTGAAGATCAGAGAAGCAGTGTGGCCAGTCACCTTTTACTTCTACCAACACTCAGACCAAAGGGGCAATCTGTCCTCAGACTGCATCCTCAGATTGCAGGGGTGATGCTCAGACTACGCTGAGCTCCTGTCTCCTCCTGCCTTATATTCCTCTCTGTGTCCAGCCATATCACTCCTGTCTCCACCTCCCTAGTGCTGGGATTAAAGGTGTGGGATCCCAAGGGCTGGGATCACCTTTGTGTGAGCTCTGTTTCTTTAGACAGATTCAATCTCGTGTAGCCCAGGGTGGCCTCGAAGTAACAGAGACCTCTCTGCCTCTGCCTCCCACATCCTGGGATTAAAGATGTGCACCACCACCGCCTGCTTTCTGGTGGTTTAGCCCTGCACTCTGATCTTCAGGTAAGTTTGATTTGTTAAAACACAAGCAAAATATCACTACAGTACCCTGTCTAATATCCCTCCAAGAGACTAATTTGTATACTTTGTGTTTAATATTCCTGCAACTCTAGACAACTCAGATCTATATATTCTGTTTCCCATAAGGGAGAATGTTTATGTTTTCCTTAATGGACACAATAAGAGTCTCATTCATTACACTTTACAATTGTAATTGCTGCTTCGGAGTGATCATGCTAAGCAGAATTCTAAGGGAATTGTATATAGGAAGAGGCCGCCATCTAGCAAGGATGTTTGTCTCTGAGCCTTCGGTGAAGGTAGAGCTCTATTTACAGTAAGGACAGGGCAAAGGAAGTTTGACACCTATGGAATGCACTGGAGCATTGATTTACTCTACAAGCCATAATTTTAACAATGACAGAGTAAGTAACACAGCTACAGTGTGAGGAAGTCATGATGACCAAGAATCAAACCATTAAAAACTGAGGGTTCACCACCTCACCCCACCTTGGAATGCTTTTAGAAAAGCAATGAATGCAATCAAGAATATCTAGATGAGAACTGAAATCGTGAAAACCTAGCAAAACCTGCAAGTGGCTTCCAGTGACGTAAGAGGTGGATTCTAGAAAACAGTGTGCTATTCTGCTCTTCCTCTTCGGGACTGAGGATTTCAATTCCTCGGGTTCTGAGAGCACGGCTGACTGATAACTCTCACCCCAGGTCTTACTGTGGAGTTTCTTTCAGCCCAAAGGAGCTTCCTAGCTCAGGTTCATAACTCTCCCATAGGCCCAGTTTCTATGCGGAGGAACAGCCTCCTTGTCTCAAGAAGCGACAATTCTTGAAGGGTTATCTCAACTCCACATTGAACTGAGTGTTATCGCAACTTCATAGCAACTGCACTCCTTCCTCTGCACAGCCTGACTACCTCTACCTGCCTCTGAACCCTAAAATTGGTCATGCTCCTGCTTCGGCCTCCCCAGCACTGGGATTTTAGGCTTGAGCCACCATGCTCAGTTTAAGTTTTACCGTTGACTCAAACGTTTTCTTTGCAGCATTTAGTGTATGTCCCAGGCCTTCTATCTGCCGGACAGTCACTCTACAATGAAGGTACCTTCCCCCCTCTTTTTTATTTATCATTAAACTATCCAGCAACACATTTGCCAAAACAACTGTATTTTGGTTGCATTAAATATACAATATAAATTTTATAAGATGTCCTGAGAATAGACCCCAGGAAAATTACTACACATAACATATATCTCTTTCTAGAACCTGTCTCTCAGAGACAATTAGTTCAGAAACCATCTAGCTCACCAATATGAGATAAATATCTGTGGTCAGGATACTGACATTGCAGTGGTGTTTTTCATGAAATCAGAAATAATAAATTAAGAAAACTGTGCAGTGCTTGCTTGTACTTAAAATAGATGTACTTAGAAATGTGAAAATATGACTTGAGAAAGATAATAAAGGAGCAAAATATTAAGTGATAAGATTTGCCTATCAGGATTGATATCTTCCTATATTCTAAAATATCACTAATTGTAGGCAGAGTTTCCCATCCCAACAGCCACTTCTAAATTACCATGCTGAGACTTATTAATATTAAATGCTCAGCCAATAGCTGTGACTTATTACTACCGAACTCTTACATTTAAATTCACCCATATTTCTATTTATACTTTGCCATGTGGCGCATGGCTTTTTACCTTATTTCATACATGTCCTGCTTGTTCCACCCTTCTACTCCCAGTCATTCTCACTTTGGCTTTCCCACCTAACTTTATCCCATTTAGCCATTGACCAGTCAGCTTGTTATTAAACAAATCACAGTGACATATATTCACACAGTGTAAAGGAATATTCCACAGCAACTATCGCTAACACTTAGATATGTTATCATTTTCCATTTAGCATATTGTCAGTAAAAAATTTAAATGTTTATAATATACCTATAAAACTTTCTGAGGAGCAGATGGAGGGAGGGTGGGGGCAGGGAGGGGAAGCAGAGGAAGGAGGGAGTGAGAATGGGGATAACTATGTAAAATGAGAAGAGATTGTATAGAAACTTCTTAAGAAAAAAGAAAAATAGAAGCTTAAGCCTAAACCAAAAGCAGAGAAAAACTCAGAGTTCAATATAACTAGTGTAGTGCAGAGATCTTAATATAAGAAGAGCAAGGATTTGATCTCTTTCTCCTAATTCACTCTCTGCACTAATTAAAGCTATTAGATGACGTGCACAAAAAGGAAATAAATGTCCAGGATCCAACTGGTTGGGCTGGTAACTGTGTTTTAGGGATTGAAACAGATGTAATGATGTATCCTCAGGCAGTGTAAACTATGGTTACTATAAACCCCTGTAGATAGTATCTAATCCAAGCAGGCTTCTTTAAGAGTCCACATTTTCTGCAAGAAACAAAATAATTCTCTCTCTTTTGTGGTTCCATGCAGGGTCCTAATCAAGCCAAAAACTAGAGAAAGCCAAAGCAATTGAGTTGTTTCCCAAGATTTCATCCAAAAAGTCAGAGTAAGTCACCGGTATCAGTCTGTAGACACTAACACTAAACCCTTGCAACACTTCTCTTACTGGGAGTGTGCTGATTGGCCCAATCCACTCAAGAATCAAGAATCAGGCACTGTGGTCCAGACCTATAATCCCAACCACTTGAGCAGGCGAGGCAGTGGTTGGGATATTAGGTCTGGACCAGTAAATACAGTGGACTGGACGGTGAGTTAAAGGCAGGCCTGGATAGCTTGGTGATAAATAAAAAGGAAGACTGGGGTGGACCTTCATTGCAGAGAGCCTGTCTAGCAGGTAGGAGGCCTGGGACAAATGCTGAGTGCTGCAGAGAAAATGGCTGAGTCAAAAGTGAAGCCTGAGCTTGGTATGGTGCCTCATGCCTGTAATCACAGCACTGGGGAGGCCAAGGCAGGAGAATCACTGGCATCCAGTCCACCCAAACCAAATGGATGAAGGAATAAATAAATACCCCCAAATTTCCTCATTGGCCTCTTTCTTTCATAGACCCCCTCCAAGGAAGGTTCATCCATAATTGTTATCTGCTCAATTACTTTACCTCTCATAGAAAGCAAATTTTAACAAAACTCAGAAATTGTGCAGACTGCTATCCAAAACAAGAGTTTTTTGGTTGTATTAAAAATACAGTTTAAATTGTGTAAAAGGTGATATTTGTCTTCCTCTTTTCTCAAGGCCATAGCATCCCCCAAAATTTGTAATAAAAAAATCTGTATGCAATGGTTGAATACTATTTTCAACCCCACAGTTCTTGGCAGCAATTCTCATCTGACAAGAAGCATACATTAAAAAAATACATTTTCTATTACAAAAATTTAATGGAAAATTATGATTTATACAAGTGGCTTGAAGGAGCCACTTCTATAAATCAATGATCACGATGTTTTTTAACAGCTTTACAGAAAAATGTAGATGCATTCTTCAAGTGGGTGTTCCTTGATCAACTCTAAATAAAGCCAGATGAAAAACACCAGAGCGTATTTTCTGTGAAGATTATTCTTTGAAGAAGTTAATTGAATGAAGTTCAAGAGCAATGTGTCCACATTTAATTTGATTTTGAACTTTGGTGATTTGAAGTAGTATGGCACGAAACATTTTAGAAGTCTTTAGCTATGTATCCTGAAATAGTTTATTTCCTCTCCAACCACCAAACACAATGAAGAGTTACAGAATTCAAGGCTGACTAACTGAATAAATCGTGAACTCTACCTTTGCCATTCCCATTAAGAGACAGTAAACTTGCTGGCAATGAGACACACCATCTTCTGTCAGAAAAGGGAGGTTTTCAGAAGTGTATTGATCATATGGTCCAGGGACTATGCCTCTAGCTGTTTGGTACCATCTCTCTATAAAACAAAAATTTGTTAATCCCTTAGCGATAAGACATGTGCTTGTCACATGTCCCCTCTTTGCATACTATATTATTATGTTGTATGTTTTATAGTTCTTGGATGGGAGTTAAAATTCTCACCAGAGTCACACAGTGCAATTGTTATTTTAAAAATGTTTTGACATGCCCGTTATAGAGATACATCTGCCTTTAGTCATTTGGAATACAAAGTACTTTTACTAAGCTAAAATTTCAAAAGGTGAAAGCAATGTTTACACAGGGAAGTTCTGTCCTCTGTCTGTCTCCCAGTATCCTCTTCTCTCTAGAGCCAACCCATTACCATCAGCTGCTTATGTAATCATCTGGAAATATTTCATGCATATAGAAGTGAGTATGTATTTGCATTCTTTCTCAACAGTACTGGTAAAATATGTAAACACTATTTGTCACTTAATAAAAACATCTGGAAAATTGGCTCCTATCCATACATAAAGAGGATTCTCCTTACTTTTTTTTTGCATATGAGTTACACATTATCATATGGATATATCCCAACTTGCTTAATCAGTATACTTGAGAAGTTCTAGGAATATATATATATATATATATATATATATATATATTCCATTATTCCCTTGATCTGTGGGATAAAAATGTATAGGCCAGAATTTAGGGATATATTTTTAAATGGCTTCACTTGAATGTTATCCAACAAGCCTGAAATCTTTTGACAGATTGATTTTCAAGAATCACTATGTATTTCCTTTTTTATATTTATTTAGTTTTATCTATTTTATATGTGTGGGTGTTTTGTCGGCTTGCATGTCTAAGAGAATGTCTGGTCCTCTCTGGAACTGGAATTAGAGACAGTTGTGAGATGCCATGGGGATGCCAGGAATTGAACTGCACGGAAGGTCCTCAAGAAGAGCTGTCAGTGCTCTTAACCGCTGAGTCATCTTGTCATCCCCCACCATGTATATCTTAAAGAACCTACCAATTAATCAGAGCAACCTCTGCATTTCATTTTGTTTGGTAGATATTTTGGATAGACGTAGATCTGAATTTATACAACTTACCTAAAGTAAAAAGTAGGAAATTATTTGAAAATATATAAAGGGTAGTTTTGATGTGTGGCACCTGCAAGCTGTTTGCGATTCTTCTCGCAGGAGCTCCGCAGCTTACCCACCCTCGGCAGAACCTTTCATGCCTTTCATGTTCGCTTGCCTTCAGTTTTATCAGGCTCATTATCAATGGGAAAGCAAAAGTAAAATGGCTCATCAACCGGCTTTGCCTGGAGGCTTTGCAAGGAGAGAGTTAGCGATCTGCTGTAATTGATGTGTTGTTTTGGTTTGGGCAATTTGAAAACATAAATCAATTGTTTAAAACAACTGCAATAGAAGATGGAGTGCTCCTCACTGCTTTGGATGCTAATGGGGCATGGAGTCTCAGCATTTTAATCAATGATCGTCACTTTTCATAAGGATTTCATGGAAGTGGGCAAGGAAGAACCAACCAGCATCGATTGTATTCTCGATAGATAAATCACTCCGAGCAGTTGTACAAGGAATAATCATAGGCCCCCATTTGATAGACAAAGAGGTCGAGACTCAGAGGTTAAATGTCGTGCCCGAGTTGCACAGCTGCGGAGAGGCGTAACTGGGGCTGGAAGCTAGCTCTGATTCCAGATACCATCCTAAGCCACACTCAACACACAAACGGCACAATTTAGAGCCACATTTACGAGAGAATTATCAACAACGTTAGATAAAACTTATTTGATGTTTCATTATGAATCTATAAAGCTAGAAACTGAAGGGATTCCGTTTCCTAGGAATTTCTGCTGCTGTTGGAGGACTAGAAAATCATGTGTGCCACTGGATTGTTTTGGTCATATGCTACTGAAGACAGGGACTATGTGTGATATTGTACCATACATACATATAGTACCACAAAAGAGTACATTCTACACCATCAAAATTACTCTTATGACAATTTGGTTGCAACAGCATATTACTTCATGATAGCATATCTAAGTTAAAAAATAATTGACCCTTGCTCTTATTATTAATGGGTTGCTTGTCATAAATCAATCAATCATATATGTAGATATGTATAGATATAAATATATGAATCACTTCCAAACATACCTGAAATAGGTTTCATTACTAGGGAAAAAAACCTGGCCTAAAAAGGACTAGGTTTTTCAAAGAAGCTGCCTCTCTATTCTGATCTCTCTGAGTTTTAGAATGTTCCCTGAGAGTTTGTCCAGGCTAAGAATCTATAGCAAAATCTGGAGTTGTTATCAGAATTTCATGAAAACAAGAAAATAACTCGTTCCTAAGAAAGAGCCAGTCTATAGTATTTAGTGAGAGCAATGCATATTCTAAAGTTAATTTCACTATGTGGAAGCACATATGTGCACGTGTACATGCTTGTGAATGTGTTTCCACAGTGGGTAGTCTGTCGCTCCATCCTTTGCACAATGGAGCATCTATGCTGCAGTCTGGCCTGGATCTGTCTCCCCTGTCTTCCAAAACCCCTGCCTTACATCCTGAGGTCTTATTTTCATTATTTATTCATTTAAAATAGTCCTCTCAAAATACAGTCATTATAATTTTGCAATATTTTGACATACTTAAAATTATACGGTATAATATAAATCTTGTACCTAGCTCCTAGGTTCATTGTATTTAATATTTACTTCATGTTCTTTCCCCTCTGAATTGAAAAACGTAATGGATATAGCTGAAGTTCTGTTGAACTCTTCAACAAGCCTGTGACCCTCTTTCTTCCTATGTGCCTGTCACGAGCAAGCTTTAACTTACTTAGCTGTTTTAAAGAAAGGCCCAAGTCAAACATGCCAAGCTGAACACACACATTCATCTTCAACCTTTCCAGGACACCCATGTCAGAGGCTATGAAGGCCTAATCGTGCCCAGAGAACAAGAGGAGGGTATATTTCGCCCCGCTGAAGTGGAGACTATGTGGAGGAAGGATTTACATTCCATCAAGACAGGACAAAGGAGCATGAACTGTCTGTCTCGTCTGCCAATGATGAAAGCTTGCCCAGATGTGACCTGTTGACTTTTTCTTCTTTGTGTCATTGGTGAAAACCAGTCACGTGACCACCACCGTCTAAAAGAATTCTAGTGTTTGTAAGAATAACAAATATTTGGCTTCTTGACCATCAAGGCAAGGCATGCCTTGTGGATCTGCGTCTTTTAAGCCAAACATTCCAATTTTCCATATGGTTCAAGAACCCTTATTTGTTTGGGAAGAGGAATTGGAACTAACTAGGAGAATCTAGGAGGTGCTGCGTTCGGTAAGTTCCATAGAAAGTTACATGCCTGCCTTGCACATCAGCATTGTCTGGCTCAGATTCCCCAGTGTGTTCTGGGAATAAGGATTCACAAAATGTTTTGCATGCATGCTTTCAACAGGATTTGGTCAAATAAGCTTAAAAAAATTAGAATTGACCCAGCATACACTTTAACCATCTAAATCCTCTCAAATTCAAAATTCTGGTTTCCAGTGTATTTCTTGGCAGGGAGTTATTGCTCCTTATTGATTTTCTTTTTTTCCCTTTGTTCCATGAATGTTAAATTAAATCTTAGATGAAATTATAGCATGTCAAACCTCTTAACTCCAGTTTCTTTCCTCTTATTCCAATTCCCTTAAGTAATATAGAACCAATCAATGATTTTATTATCATTTTAGATTAGAAGTATAGAATTTTAAATATCTTTTTAAAGCTATTGTATATGTGCATTTTTTGTAATAAACATCTTACGAAATCAAATAGTTGCAAAATGTGTACAGCGAGCCGGGCGGTGGTGGCGCACGCCTTTAATCCCAGCACTCGGGAGGCAGAGGCAGGCGGATCTCTGTGAGTTCGAGACCAGCCTGGTCTACAAGAGCTAGTTCCAGGACAGGCTCCAAAACCACAGAGAAACCCTGTCTCGAAAAACCAAAAAAAAAAAAAATGTGTACAGCGATACCATCAATCCTCCAGCTCATCTTTCATCTTGTGATTCTCACATTGGCGTGTCTGCACTGACAACACGCATGTGTCATTGTCGTTTTTCTTACTTTCCAACTCTTGTGTATATTTATATTTAGGAAATTTTCAAACACTATTAATAAGAAGGAAAATAGTAAAAACAACCCACTTTCATCCATCACCAAATCAGCAGTTCCCTTTGTGACTGATCTTGTGTCATTGAAATTCTTACCCATTTTCTTTTCTCTGGGCTGTTTCTTTCTCTCTGTAAAAAATTTCTCTTGAAGTAGAATGTATAGATGGAAAATGCACAGGTCCCAAAGGGATGCTTCTTAAATTTTCAAAAGAACACCTCACCTAAGCAGTACCCAGGAACTCAGTGTTCCCTGGGGCTTCTACCGTGTTCCCAGCTGTTCATCTCTCTCCTGTCTTCTAAGAGCATAGAAGAGTTTCCTCCATTTCTGCACATTCCATAAATGGAATTATTCACTGTATGCTTTATAATCTGACTTAGCTCCTTCAATGTTATATTTCTGTTGTTCACTGCTACAGCTGCCACTGAAAGCTGGCCTCTTCCATTACTGTTTAGTGTCCCATCTTGTAATCACACCACACTTTATTCAGACACACAAAGGTTGGGCATCTCAGTAAGTTCTGCCTTTTAGTTATCTCAGCGTGTCGGTGAGGGTGCTGAAACTTTTCCTTTGATATTGTAAGCATTTTTATTATGAACAGCAGGCACAGCAAAGACAGGGAGTGATACAGGTGTGTCTGCTGTGAAAAGCATCAGGAGCAAGAATGTGCCTTTATGTTTCTGGATAGTCGCCTAGGGTTGGTATTACTGGGCCAAAGAGTAGGTGGCCATTCCCCTAAGTACACTCTTGTAAAAAGACTTCTAAAACTCATTATCTAAATATAAATTCTATCAGTTACTCCATTTTTGTCAACTATTTCATTATTGCCAACACTTGGCACTTTCTGCCTCTTTATTTTAGTCATTATGATGGCCTTGCCATGGCATGGGGTCATGGTTTGAATCTGCAGTCATACACGATTTCATTTTCGTGGTAGGCATGTGGCCATCTGCTCTGATGCAGCCAAGGCTCTCATCAGTAGCCTTTACTGACTTGCAAAATTCTAATCTACTTTACACGTGAGCTCCTTTTCAGATGTATGTGTTGCGAATACCTTCCCCCACCGTGTAGGTTGCCTTTTTATAACCATAATGATATCTTTTGATGAACAGAAGTTTCAAATTTTAAAATAGTAGCATTATTCATATTTTAAACTTGGCTAATGTTTTCTGTGTTCTGTTGAAGTACTCTTTGCCTGCTCCAGAGTCTCAATGCACTCCTGTGTCTTATCCTAAATTCTTTATTTTTTTTTGCACATTTGGAAATGAGATATTTTCTAATTGAATATAGTTTATGATGTGGGATTGGAAGAAAGCAAGACTCGCTTTTTTCATGGCTGTATAACAAACTTCCATGGCATGAAATGCCATGCCTTAGGCATTTGTTTTAGTGAATTAGGACAAATTATTTGTCAACTCCAAATGTTTTCTGTGGGAGTCTATGGTTGTCATCTTCTCCAGATCCAGTCAGGGCCATGAATTCCTTTATCATGCATTGTAACAATGGCATCAGACAGTATACATTCATTTGTGCCTAGCACGTCATTCAGCATGGCTTTAAAGTATTGAATTCCTTCCTTTTCATGGCTGAGTAATATTTCACCAACCAAATATACTACCATTTAAAAAATCTATTCAAAATGTATTCTGTCGACCAACGTTTGCTTGTTAAAAACAAACCTGCTATGAACACTCTGGTTTGTATCTTGTGTCCATATGTTTTTATAGCTTTTGAGTAAGTATGAAAACACTGACCTATTTCATGATGCCACTAGATTATCATGCAGTTTTCAACAACTTGTAAGAGTTCATGCTGCCCTTATCCTCACCAGCAGTTGGAATAATAAATTTATCAATGTAGCCATTCTGGTTGTCTTATAGGTTAACTAGATGAGCTCATGGGATGTCCAGGTAGTTGGCTAAATATTATCTGTGGTTTTGACTCTGAGAGTACTTATGGATGAGATGAAAATCTAAATCAGTGGATTAAATGAAATATTTTGATTAATGTTGGAGGGGTATCATACAGACTCATTGAAAGCCTTAGAATAGTAAGAGGCTGGGGAGGGTATAAAAATCTTTCTTACACGTGGATTCTGACTATAACTTGTACCATTGTCTCTGCTCCTTCCAGGTCCGTTCTGGGAGAACACTGGGACTATAGCATTTGTTGTCTTAGGGGCCACAGCACTGTGAACCAATTCCTTATAACAAAGCTCACAATCACTGACACACATGTACACTCGCACACAGTTCTATCAGTTCTTTTTCATAGACGTCCCTCAGTGCACTAGTGAATGTGTAGTGCTATTTCACTGTGGTTTTGTTGTTGTTGTTGTTTTGGATTTTTGAGACAGGGTTTCTCTGTAGCTTTTGGTGCCTGTCCTGGAACTAGCTCTTGTAGACCAGGCTGGCCTTGAACTCACAGAGATCGGTCTGCCTCTGCTTCCCAAGTGCTGGGACTAAAGGCATGTGCCACCACCGCCCGGCTTCATTGTGCTTTTAATATTGTCGAGAACTAAGGACAATGAGCACATTTAACTCTTTTTCAAACATTTGCAAACCTTCCACTTGGAAATGCCTGCTCAAATCTGTTGCCTGTTTGACCTTTAAACATTGTTTTCCCGCAAAATCGGGACAATCCCTTTATTATCAGATGAGAGGAATTCTTTTAGACGTTTGTTCATTCTTGCAGTGCTGGGGGCTGAACTTGGGCTACATGAATTTTGGGCAAGCTCTCTACTACTGAGCCACATTCCCACCTCACTCCTATCTCTTTTCTCCCACTCCTCTCTTTTTGAGATAGGCTCTCACTCTATTGCTCAGACTGGCTTCAAACGCCCAGGCTCCAACAATCCTCAGGTCCTGGTGTCCTGAACAGCTCCGACTACTGGCATGTGTCACTCTGTCAGGTTGCTACTTAATCTATTAATGGTGATCTTTTTATTGATTTTTATTTTGATCAAGTTCCATTTTGCTTTGTGGTTAGTAATCTCTCTGCCCTCGGAAAGGATCCCATGCCTTTCCTAAGGTTAAGATAATTTTCTTCCAGATTACCCATTGATGTATTGCCTAAATGGAATATTTTTGAATAGCATGAACTAGAGATCAGGGTCACTTCCCCCTACAGATGCCTGGTTATTTCAGTGCTGTTTGTTGAAGACGATTCTTCTTTTCCTTGAATTTCTTTGATACCACTTAGGAAACTAACATGATCACTAATGTATGAATCTATCTTTAGGCTCTATTCTGTGACACACCAGTCCCTTTGCTATTGTTCAGTTTCTATCAATTTGTCTGTCTTTGTTGTCTTCAGATTGGATATTTTTAATTAGTCTATCTTAAAGTTCTGTAGTACTTTCTTCTTGGTTGTCAAATTGGCTTTTAAGACCACTCTGTTTTTATTTTTTTTTACATTTCAGATACTATATTTTTCAGTTTCAAAAATCCTCATTTGCTTTTCTCTTTTCCATTTCTTTACTGAGACTTTCAGTTTCCTTTCATTATGCTAACATTTTACTTTGTATCTTTGAGATATTCATCTTAACATCCCAGTCTGATAATACACAGCTTCTATCATTTATATGCCTTATTATTATTGAATGATTTTCTGCTAAATTATAGGCTCCTTTATCTGACTTCTCTCCATATCCAGTAAAGACTAATTTTTTTAAAGTTGGATTTTGGACAATTTTATAGATTTTGTATAAGCTTTCTTATGGCAGGTCTAGTCTGGAGCACACGGGGTTTATTTATCAGATCTTTTTTTCTTCGGCATCACATGAGGGCTGATTTACTGAGGGCTCTCACGCTGGCAGAACCTCAGCCTCCCCTAGCTCCATGCCAGCTCTGGAACCCCCACACAGCTTTCCCTGCCTGGACACAGTCTTACTCTTCATTGGCATGTGAAAGTCTTAGGTGGGGATTTAAGGGCATCAAACTAAGATTTGGAGAACTTAAGTCCTTGCGACTTTCTTCTCTCTGCTTCGGATTCCATCTGTCTCAACAACTGCTATTGTTCTCTTTGTTTCTCCTTATCTTACAATAACATTAGGTTCATCTGTGGTTCTTGCTCATTCCTCACAGTGGTGAAAATCGTTCCTTAGACGTCTGGAATGCAGGAGTGCTCAAATGTGGCGGTTTAGCTCCCAGAGCTCCTTTCTATTTTTTCCAGAAGCAACAAAACATACACGGCCTTAGTTCTCATCTCTTCTCCTATTTTATCAAGACTTTCTCTTTTCCTTTCTCCATTGCCTCAGGTGGGTTTAAATGGGTGTCTGTTTCACACAGTTTCTCTTATATGTGACCTTGTCCCAATAGCGGCTTGGGTAGTTTAGTCTTTAGTGTCCTGGAAGCCATATGAATCGAACATCTCAGATTCTACTATCTTCCCTGACCTTGAGTACTGAGCTCAAGCTTTTCTATTTCGGGATGTGTTTTCAGACCATATTCTGGCAATTTCCATGGGGTACCTGCTGCTGATTTTACAGTTCTAGTCTAAGGGCCCCCACTACTTTCTCCAACTTTCTCCTGAACAGATGTTGACAGATCTTGCACAGTGTGGTTTTTGTTTTTGTTTTGTTATCACGTGTTTATATTTTAGGACCTGAAAACACTTACCATACTTTATTGTAGATGTCATGGTTAGGTTTTCCCCCCTTTCTTTTACTTTGCTGTTTCTACTTTATTAACCATTTGGGCATATTCACTACCAAGGTCAATCACCTTAGACTCTTTATATAATTCTTAGCACAAATACATAGTCTTTGTCATGCAAGAACAGAATTCTTGCACTAAACTTTAAAATCTCCAATGTTGCACTGAGTAATTTTTAAAATTAAAGATAAAAATTGTTTAGCAATTATTTTAAATTTACACTCCCTATCACGATTGGAATGTTTGTACATAAGAATGAACATCAGTTAAGGAAGGCACGACCATTGTCCTTTTTACTGGGAGATCTCTAGAGGCCTGTGAAGTCCTGACAAATCTCAGTGTCTTTGTTTGCCTGGGGGCTTTCACCAGCAAATACTCTGACAATGTGATTTGTGACTGGAATTTTGGAATACTTCACTTTGGACCAGACTTCCTGAGGGATCAGAGATTAAGGTATTAAGATGGATCCAAGATGGGATTAAGAAAAAAGAAAGGCACATGAATAGTTATCTTGTCCAAATAATTATTCTAGATACCAGCGGTTTGGAGGAGGTTTTCTGGTTGGCCGTTCTGTGTCCATTGTGGCATATTGGTGTGCTGGGAGGACAGTGTGTTCCAGGGGGTGATGGAAGTCTGGAGAACACAGCCCTCAAGGATCTTGCCTGATGCATTTCCCTTTAGCACATTCTGAGCTGTATCCCTTTTGTTATAATAAAACTGAGTTTTGTGAGTCATCCTAGCATTTTATTGGAACTTGAATATGTAGAAAAGAACCTCGACTTTTCGGGCAGCTGCCACAACAAATGTCCCTTGGTGCCATGATTTGATGATGTCCCTTCCAGAACAAAGTCACAGTCAGTGTGATGGCACTTATAAAAAGGTGAGGCCTTCAAGAAATTACTAAGGCATGAGGGCTCCTCCTCCATGAATAAGATGAAAGCCCCCTTCAAAGAGGCTTCCTATCGCATTCCACCCTTTTTATCCTTCTGTCTTCAACTGTATGAGGACTCAGAGTTCTCCACTTCAGAGGATGCAGCAACAAGGTACCATTTGGAAAACAGAGAGCATCCCTTATGGGACAATTGATTCTATTATCCTTCTGATTCTGAGCTTTTTACTCTCTAGACTGGGAGGAAATAAATTTCTGTCCTTTGTGAATTTCTCAGTCTTAAGAATTTTCTCTCAGAACCAAGACATTTGCAGCATCCCATAGAACGATGAGGAGGTGGGGTCTCAAGCCAGGTTATTCTTGCAAAAGATCACATCAGCTACCTGTGGAATGTGGCCTTATTCCTGGGCACAAGGTGTTGTAATTTTAACAAAAACCTTTATGCATATTTGACAAATAAACATAGCTATATCATGTAGTGATACAAACCAAATTAAAAGGTATGCACTAAAATGACATATTGGGACGAGAAATTTGCAACAATGAGGGAATTTAAAGGACACAGAGATTACAATAGGATTCGCCACTGTGATTCCAAAGTGTCCAATTCTTTTCCTGCCACACATCTGCCCAGAGTTCATGATGTGGCCTCAGCAATAAGGAACAATGGGATAATGAGACTCAAATGATAAGAGAATGATAGCTTAGCGTAGATCTGAGGCACAGCCTTGCTGGGTCACTATCTCCACAGCCGCCTGCAAACAAAACACGCCAGCTTTGTCTAGTCCACCATCCACCTGGGGAGACCAGGCGGGAAGCACAAAGGCAAAGAACACAATTAGACTTAGAAAGACTTGCATTCCACAGTAGGGAAGGGATCGCTTCCCTCTCTCCCATGCAACCCTGCAGCGAAGGGATTCCACTCTTGTAGCAATTCAGCTTTTGAGTTGTAAGCAGTCACATCAGGACAGAGATTGCAGCACAGAACAGAGAGACCGGAAGAACAGGGATCATTGGGCAGTGTGCTGTGCGGTGTGTGTGTGTGTGTGGTGTGGGATGTGTGTCTGTGTATGTATTTGTGTGTGTTTATGTGAGATGTGGTATGTCTGTGTGGTGTGTGTGTATTAACAGCGTGGTGGATGTGGGGGGTATATTTGTGTGTGTGTGTGTATGTGTGTGTGGTGTGAGTATATGTGTAGTGTATTTATGTGTGGTGTGGTCTTCCTTGTGGTGTGTGTGGTGTGTGTGTGTATGTGTGTGTGGTGTATTTATGTGTGGTGTGGTCTGCCTTGTGGTGTGTGTGTGAGTGTGTGTGTGTATGTGTGTGTGGTGTATTTATGTGTGGTGTGGTATGTCTGTGTGGTGTGTGTGTATTAACAGTGTGGTGGATGTGGGGGGTATGTTTGTGTGTGTGTGTGTGTGTGTGTGTGGTGTGTGAGTATATGTGTAGTGTATTTATGTGTGGTGTGGTCTGCCTTGTGGTGTGTGAGTGTGTGTGTGTGTATGTGTGTGTGGTGTATTTATGTGTGGTGTGGTATGCCTGTGTGGTGTGTGTCTGTGTATGTACAGTGTGATGTGTATATTTGTGTGTGTGTGGTGTGAGTGTATATGTGTGTAGTGTGTTTATGTGTGGTGTGGTATGCCTGTGTGGTGTGTGTATCTGCAGTGTAGTGTGTATGTGTGTGATATGTGTGTGTACATGCACATGTGTGGTATGCATTGTAATGTGGTATGTGTGTCTGTGTGTGTATGTGTGGTGTGGTATGTCTGTGTGATGTGTATGTATGTGCAGTGTGGTGTGTGTGTCTATTTGTATGTGTGGTGTGAGTGTGTGTGTATTTGTGTGTGTGTGGTGTGAGTGTGTGTATGTGTGTGGTATATGTTTATGTTGGGGGAGAGAGAAAAAGAAAAAGAATAGGGTATGTATCAATCTTGTACCCACATTCTAAGCTACCAAAAGGTTACCTACTAGTCAACCTAGTCAACACACAGTTGTGCTTTTTTGTTTTGTTTTGTTTTGTCTACTTCACGATGTTTTCTTCTGCCTGCAATTCTCTTTTCTCTCTTCGGCAAGTACGGCAGGTCATGGACAGACCCACCACACAGAATACTCAGGAGGCACAGTGATTGTAGTATGGGCTCAAAATGGAAGCCTGACCTCTGACATAGCACAGATTTTCCTATGTAAAAGTTCCTATGCACCCCAAGCAGCATAAAAGACAACAATTGGACGAGCTTATATCTCATTTGGGGTCGCAACAATCATCAAGTCTCCGTTTTTAAAAAAAAAAGGAACAAGGAGATTCCAGGGAGACATGCTTGCACCTAGAGGTTTTCTCCTGGACACTTCAGCAGGGTGGGCAGCTTATGAACTAAAAATCACTTTGGATCAAGCCCAAGTTGTCATTCTTATCACTATTCTAAACTTGAGCAGAATGTGCGGTCTGGTGGAGGTGTGCCTTGCTGTCCTAATGATGCTGGTGACTTTGGAACATGGGTGCTTGTGCTGCAGCAAATGGCAGGGGATCACTTGTCCAGACACACTGCAGCTGCTAGGGCCTGTATTCATATCACACAGCAGGCCGTTCAGGCTTTAGTTTTAGGTTGGTTGCTTTCTGCACCCCAGAGGTTAGAGCGCTCTATTAGGATAGAGGAGAAGAAAATGTGGAACAGAGAGGAGCGAGAGATAAGGCAAGGGCGCTCGGTGACCATCGGAGCTCATCTAGCATTTAACGATGCACTCTGCACCAGCTGTCAGTCACCTGACAGGGTGTGGGCTGTGCCCAAGTGGAGAGGGGTGCACAGTCCACTAGCTGGCTTTAAGTTATTACACTTATTTATTTGTTTGTTCACATGCATGAGCACATGTGTGTGGGCATTGCTGTGCCATGGTGAGTGTGGTCAGAGAACAGCTCGTGGAAGTCAGTTCTCTTCTTCCACCACATGGTACAGAGGCATCATCAGACTTGTGTTGTTGGGTGTGGTGGCAAGCGCTCTGACCTACTGAGCCATCCCATCCACTCCCAAGCCCAGTTTCAAATGTTTGTTTCTACCTTACAGGGTCATTGACTTTCCCATGTCCCCCAGAAGTCACTCCTGTCCCCGCTGTATGAAGCCAGCCGTGGTAAGAATAGCTCACTTCTCTGGCTGTCCTGAGCTTTGTCCGGTTTTGTCTGACTTGCCCGTGTGTCTCTATAGTTGTCGTGTAGGTGCCGTTTCTGTATGGTGTTCCATTCATCTGAAGACCACTGTGCTTTCTTATCTTTATATTTCAGTTTAGGCCGGGGGCGAGGTGGCGGGGGAGAAGGGGGTTGGCAGACTCACAAGCAAATTTTCTAGAAACAAATATTTCCTTATTGCTTTCTGAGGAAGCCCTTCTGTTAATGCATGTCTCCAATGACAAGTAACGCATTCCTTGCCTTGATCTACATATGGCACATACACTTCCTTTCCCAGGGGATAGGAGTCAAACATGGAAGGCAGTGGTTCTCAACTTTCCTAATGCCGCGACCCTTTAACGCAGTTCCTCATGTTGTGGTGATCCCCTAGCCGTAAAATCACTTTTGTTGATGCTTCGTAACTGCACTTTTGCTACTGTTATGAATCATAACGTAGCTATTTCTTGAAGATAGGGGTTGTGATCCACAATGTAACACAAAAATACTTTCCTCTGTTGGGGAATTCAAGCAACCCCAGTAACTTTATCCCTTAGCCTGCCCTGCTGTTTAACTCAAGCGCTCACAGACGCCACAGAACCCTTCAGAAGCATAAGAGATAAGGCCCTGACTAAGTGTCAAACACAAATTATATTTTAAGTAGCAAATGATAAACAGATGAGGAATGAGAAAATTACGGCAGCAGCCCTTCACCAACGCTGATCGTCTTAGTGTTTTAGACCAAGTCTATCTGTGATAAAGTCCTCAGGCAGGTGGACTTTTAGATGGGAGACTGGACATTCACCTGGTGCCAAACTGATAACACACAATGGTCTCTAATCACAAGAGGTCAAATAGAATCGCACAATGGGAGGTTCTGATTGCTTAGGCTCCAGAGGAAGTTAACCTCAACAAATTAGTGAGGAATGAGTTAGGAGTTTTGTCTCAAACATAATAAAACATGAAGTATACGATTCTATACAATAAGCTTCATGTATTCATCATGTTCTGCTTGAATCTACTAAACTTTTCAAAATTACTCTCATGGGGCTGGGAGTGTGGCTCAGTCAGTAGAGCACTTACTTAGCGTGCATGAGTACCGTGTAAACTGGTTGTGACGGCACATGCCTGAAATCTCAGCATTAGTGAGAATGAGACAGGAAGTTCAGAAGTTCCAGGTCCCCTTTGGTTATACAGTGAATAAGGTCAGCCTGGAATACCAAGGGCCCACATCAAAACAATAACACAAATTCTACAAGGAATAAAACAAAAGAGACTCAACCAGAAGACTATAAAATAGGACATTGCCGGGCAGTGGTGGCACATGCCTTTAATCCCAGCACTCAGGTGGCAAAAGCAGGCGGATCTCTGTGAGTTCGAGGCCAGCCTGGTCTACAAGAGCTACAGGACAGGCACCAAAGCTACAGAGAAACCCTGTCTCAAAAAAATAAACAAAACAAGAATTAGGACATCTTGGAAGTCAGCTCTTCCATAGTCACTGGAAACAGCTGAGCAATGGAGCTGTCCTGGATTAAGCAACACATACGACACCCAGAAGGTATTCAGTAGATGCTAACTATGGTGAATGGTGCGACAGCATTTTCCTTCTGTAGTCTATTTTTTTTCCATTTTCTTCAATTCTCAGCTATTTTTTTTTTTCATCAAACCTCACCGGTATTCTGCCTGAATGCATAGCTTACCCAGCCTGTATTTTCTATTGTCCCATCTGAGTCATGAACTCCATTGTTTAGCAATATGCCTCAGCTTTCTTCTTATTGGCTAAAGTAGATTTTTTTGATCCGACCAGTACTAAAGCAATTAAAGTCTTCTCTGGCCTTTAAACAATGCAATCATATTGTTGACTGTTAGAACAGTCTGTTGACCGGAATAAAGATTAAGGGCATGAGCTCTGGAGGGCTTGGGAAAATTACTTAATTTCACTAAGAGTCAATGTTTTCATTTGCAAAATGAAAGAAATACGAGGACCTGTTTCAGAAGGGTGTTCCAAGGATTAAATGATATAACATGGCAAGAGCTGAGTGTCAGGTTTAGTTCACAGAATACAAGCATCAATTAGGACCATGATTGTCTCAGTCGTATATAAGCATCAAAATGGAAAACTGCATTTTTAGACTTTAAAACTTCAGTTATTTCAATAAAAAGTGGTGTATTTTGCTACCTACCTTCCTGATAAAATGTACCTATTAAAACTAGGACCAAACAGGCCAGGTGTTGTTGGTATATGCCTTTAATTCCAGAATTCCAGAGGCAGAGGCAAGTGAGTCTCTGTGAGTTCAAGGCCAGCCTGGGCCACAGAGTGAGTTCCCAGGGATACACAAAGAAACCCTGTCTTGGGGGGGGGGGGGGGGAGAGGAAGATAATCGCTTTAGCTCACAGGGTTGTTATATTTCTAGTTTTTCTTTCCTTTATTTTTTTTTTCAGTTTTTCAAGACAGGGTTTCTCTGTGTAACCATTGCTGTCCAGGAACTCTGTAGACCAGGCTGACTTTGACCCCAAAGATCCCCCTGCCTCGCCTCCCCAGTGCTGGTATTAAAGGTGTGCCTCTCCACCACCTGATTTCTCATTTCTCTATACTGTGAATTCAGTATTTAGTTTGCTGACATTATATTATTTGAATGTTTAGGACCAATGGGGACCTAGAAGGAGCTTGAGTATAGTATCCCTAGATTTCAGGATAAAGCTGAGGGGTATCTCATGAAAACAGAAGGCGAAGTTTCACTGAGCCTCCACGAGAATGTGCAAAAACAGTTGTATCATCTTGATAACTGATGGTGCTGGACCCCACAAGGGCCACAGCCCCTCTGTGTAATGACGTGTGTTTTCCTTTAGCTCGTGAAATCAGAGTCCTATATGCAAGAGTCAAAAAAAAATCATAGGATATTATGAGAATATCAATCAAAATGAATAAATAGAGATGATTGTCTGAGTGGCAGCCAAAGTAACGAGAATCTTAAGTTTTATAGCAATGGTTTCCCTCCAAACCCAGATAAGTTCAAATACAGAGAAAAACGTAACAGATGAATTACTTCAATGTAATCCATTTCTTCAGTTATACATGCACTATTAGTAATTCAATCAAAAGCATGGATTCCTTTGCATATTAACTGAGATTCTTTCTCTTTTGCTGGAGTTATAGGCTCTCCAGCAATTGGATTAATAATGCAATGTGTTGCCTCAAAGAATTGGAAGTCTAGAAATAGGCCCAGCTTCAGGGTTGCTCAGCTCTGTGTATTTCACATCTCTCCCCCAAAGGCAATTCTCTGGCTCTGTCCATGTGTCGACATCATGAAAAAGCACCCATAATTCGCCCTGCCCACAGCATCTTTCCTCACCTCTCAAGGAAATTCTCCTTCTGGAATCTCTGGAAGTGGTCTTGACCTCACTAATCAGAATTATGCCTTTCCCCTCATCCTTGAATATGATCTGTAAGTAAGAAAGGATTGCTCCTGCAACCCATGCTAAGAGAACAATGTGTGCATCAATGAGAAGCGGGGTGCCTTTGGGGGAAAGGAAACCATGATTGTAGTCAATGAAGATATCAGAAATCATTCTGGAAGTCTGGTGGAGCAAAGATCCTCCATATTATCTGAAAGGTTGTTTTTTCCCCCAACAATTCTTTGTTTTTAAATAATTATGAGAGAAAACAATGCAAGCTTTCCTCACCCAATTTTCTCCTTTGCTGAAATGAGAACAATAATTATAAGTGGGCGTAGTAATATTGATTCTTACACTATCTATCCCCAGCTAGGTTGGAAAATTTGAAAATGGCTCTGAAGATTTTTGGGTTGTTTGGAGTTTTAAAGATTTAGCTGACAATTTCCTCATAGTTATGAGGGCAGAGGAATTTTTTATGGAAATGCAATCTGTATATAATAACCCAAACTTCAAAATGTTGTTATAGAACAGCGATGTGATGTTTGACACGTTTTTGACACTCTTTAATGAGCTTATTTATGTCTTTGAGAAATAAATTTACCAAGCTCAAGTCTGAGCGGGAGTATCCTAAGCGCGGCATTTTATTCTCGTAGGGGTGGACTGCCACCTAAATCCAGGAAATCAGCTTTTAATCTCCTTAAAGGGAAAGGCGTCTCCATGTCCATTTCCATTTCGTTGCTTTTTCTTTGGCTTTTGGCTTTTGTTTTAAGAGACCCGAACAAGCTAAGGAAGTGAAGTGAACTCAGAGGAATTAGATTGCCGTCTAAAGCTTGCCGAGATGACGCAAGAAAGCTGCCTCACCTACCAAAACCAGATTCTCTTCTCAGATGGTCAGGGTCAGTGAACCATTGGCTAGTTCTTTTTTTTTTTGGTTTTTCGAGACAGGATTTCTCTGTGGTTTTGGAGCCTGTCCTGGAACTAGCTCTTGTAGACCAGGCTGGTCTCGAACTCACAGAGATCCGCCTGCCTCTGCCTCTCAAGTGCTGGGATTAAAGGCGTGCGCCAACACCGCCCAGCTCATTGACTCATTCTTATGTATTCATTTGTTCAATGAATATTTTTGGTGGGCCCAGTAGCCTAGAGAATTAGGAAAAAAAATGTGTTCTTTGTTTTTAAGGTTGTCAACAGTAAGATGATACAGATGAGACTTGGCCAAAGGGAGTTTTATACCGAGTTAAGTGCAGTGATGGAATTAGGTATTTTGGAATTAGCTACAAGGCATACTTAAGTCACCTGATGACTGGAGATGGGGGAAGATAGTTTCCTTGGAGATGATGATATGGAGCTGAATATAGACGGATAAGTAGGCATTCCCCGGGCAAGGCTTAGGAGTGAAGACATCCAGAAAGAGGCAACATCAAGATTAAAGGACAAGGACACAGCCTCATGGATAAGCGATCCATGCTGCCAGAGAAAAATCTTGAAGCAGAAAGTGGGAACAGAGAACGCTGGAGAGATGAGTGGGAGCCAGAAGGCTTTGTCCCTAATAGGTGACATCATCAAAACATGTCGCCTTCAGGTCAAACGGAAACAATCTCAGAGTTTCTGCAATGTCTCACGCCAGCCTTCTTTAATTGCATTTTATCCTGCTGTTGAAAACGCTTCAAGGGACATGTCCAAAAGCATTTCCTCTATACTATCTTGCCTTCCAAATATCACTACCAATACCAATAAATTCAATATACATTGAATCCCCTTGTGTAACTGAATCGGGAGAGTTGTGGCTCTTTTTTTATTCATAAGTTTTAGGAATGAGTAAAATGTTGTCAAAGACGCTCACCAAAGTCCCAACTCCTACTTTCAAGCAAAGAGCCCTCACTCGATTTTCTTTCTGTTCCATAAGGGTAGCTGTTCCCTTCCAGAGCACAGACCTTAGAGTTACGAGAGCACTGGGTGGTCTGGCATCTGCTGTCTGACATGTATAAAACTCTGGATATGAAAAATGAGCTTTCTCCACCCCAGTCTCTCCTCCACCTCCTCCACTCCTCCTGCTTTCACCTGGAAGGGTTTCCTATTAAGATGCAAATCCTTGGAGTTGGAATCATTTTGCTATTATCTGTAATGGTAGTGCGAATCAACTGACTATTAAACAGCCAGAGGAAAGAGAAGTCTTCCTGTAGTCCAAGGTTGAGTGTCCATGGGTAGAAAGGAGCCTGGACATCTGAGAGGAAAGGCTCCATATCTCAGTTCTTCCTCTTCAGCAGAGAGAGCCAGTTTTAGCCTGATGGATTAATCTTTTCTATAGCAGCAATCAAAGGTCAGGAACACTACATAATATTTCTCAATAAAGTAACAGACAGGTCCACAGTGAGCTCCAGGACCGCCAGGGAAGAAAACATGAGAAAATCTTTAGTCACTGAATAGCAGCGCATTTTCTCAACCCAACTGCAGAAACATTGTCTTAGATAATAATGGGATGCTTTTCTCACTAATGTGCAGGGATCCTGAATAGAGAAACATTCTGAGGCTCTCTGAACAGGGACACTACCTTGAAACTGGAGCACCCACAGTCATTCTCCTTGTGTGGGGTAAATTTCTACTCCATAACTCTGCTCATTTTGCTGGAATGAACAGATAAGAAACACCATATAACCTGCAAACAGTAGAACACATTTCTTTCAGGATTCCTTATGGTGGTGACGGCGGGGGTTAGAGGGGCTGCTGAACTTGGAGAGGATGCTGTGTGGCAGTCCGAACAGAGACTAGGGAGAGCTGTTCACAAAGTAGACAGGGAGAAAGTATGCAGAAGCATCAGCCTGAGGTTTCCATCTGGAAAGACCTTCCTGCAGGCTGCATACAGGAGTAGTTCAGAGACCACGTCTATGACTGCTATGCCTCCTCGTGGACCTACAAAGCCAATTTCTGGACATATAGCGCATGTTCGCAGGGACCTTCACTTGGTTCAATGCTTTGCCCTTTCTGTGTAAAATTCTTGTGTTCTTTTTTCTTTGCCAGTGAAGCCCAAACGGGACCATAGCGCATGAGTATAGGATGCAACGCAGTGTGCTGCCCTCTTCGTGCCACCCCAATTATGCATCATCTTCAAGATACCCCAATAGCACAAGATTTCCCAGACCTAAGATATGTGGACATTCAGAAACTCAAAACAAGCCTTTGATATAGGATAGTTGCTTCTTCCAGGTGGAGTTTCATTATTATGGTCTCAAAGTCAAGCGGCTGCCATGACCCACTTGAGACCCTCAGAGAATCAGGCTTCTTTACATCTTCTTGTGGAGGGATGGAGGAGGCTCAGGATATGCATGAGGATCAGTAGAAACCAATGGCCTTCAGAAGAACATCTCTACGGATCTCCCATCTCCAGATGTTTGTCTTAGGGTTTCTATTGCTGGGGAGAGACACCATGACCACAGCAACTCTTATAAAGGAAAACATTTAACTGAGGCAATTTTTTGTAGTTTCCAAGGTTTAATTCATTATCATTGTGGTGGGGAGCAAGGTGGCATGCAGGTGCACCTATTCCTGGAGAAGGAGCTGCTACATGTTGACATGCAGGCAACAGGAAGTAGACTGTCTCAATGGGCATGGCTTGAGCATATATAAGCCCTCAAAGCCGTCTCCACAGTGACACACTTCCTCCAATAATAACACAACTACTCCAACAAGGCCACACCTTCTAACAGTGCTAATCCTTTGGGAGCCATTTTTTTTCAAACCACCACACTGGGCACCTCCCATCTCCAGACATTACAGTCAAGCAGTCACAACTGTGTGAGAGGTGAATGTGAGACTTCTCCACAGCAACTGCCTAGGAGCCATCAATACTCCTACAATGGACCCCACAAACTGATTGCTTCACCAAGATAGACTTGAACAGAATCCTTTTGTTTGTTTGTTTGTCTCTTGTTTTTCCTCTATTTAGGGTGAATAAGCATGTCTGTATGTTGTCTCCAGAAGAGTCCCTCAGCAGAAAGTTTGTTACACTTGTGTCTTAGTTAGCCAAGGCTCTGGTGGTCAGTCCCAGGAAGCTCAGCTTCCTGTTTGAGAACACACATTGAGTATAGAGACAAGGCGACAAGGAAAAGATGACCCATACAACAGCAGATGTTAGTTTGCAAACAATACATCTGAAAAGTAATTAATATAAAAAAATATAACAGACTTAAATATGTTTTTGTAGCATTAATGGTAGTCACTTCCTGTTTTGTTGTCAAGGGCCCTACATTTTCATTTTGTAGTAGAACTCACACCTTATGTGTCTCTCCCTGATGACAAAAATACCTTTCAAAAATATTGCATTTTATTACTTTGTGCATGCATGTGTTAGTGTGCATATGCATGTACATGTATGCACATGAGGTGCATATACGGAAATAATCAGAAGACATCTTGTTGGTTCTTACTTCTGCATGGGTCCAGGAATCAAAGTCAAGTTAGTGGGCTTGGTGGTAAGCCCCTTTACTCGTTGAGCTATTTTCTAGTCCTGCCTCACCTTCTGACACCTATCTAAATGCTCAAAATACTTATGCTGTGGGACAATGGTTTAACCCTGTAAAGATTTGTTGCTTATACTTGTTTAATAAAATGCTGATTGGCCAGTAGCCAGGCAGGAAGTATAGGCGGGGCAACCAGGCAGGAAGTATAGGTGGGGCCACGAGAACAGGAGAATTCTAGGAAGAGGAAAGATTCAGTCTGCAGTTGTCACCCAGACACAGAGCAAGCAAGATGTGACTGCCTTGCTAAAAAAGGTAGCAAGCCACATGTCTAACACAGACAAGTATTATGGGTTAATATAAGTTATAAGAGTTAGTAAGAAGCCTGAGCTATTGGGCCAATTAACTTTTATTTAAAATACAAGTGACAGAGTACGGACCATAGTCCCACAGCATATTTATATATTTATACCTTAACAGAATGTGTTTAATGTAGTGGGATCTTTGATATCTCCTTATCAGTCATCCTTAGCATTATGAACAGAGCAGGGAGAATATTGTATGGAAAACCCACTCATTGGTATTAGGAAGTTGTTATTGAACTATTGAAAGAAAGACAATACGTCTATTTTCTTGAAGGCCTCCGTAAGTAAACTCCATGAGTTTCTTAAGCTAGTAAACAAGAAGAGTTCAAAGTGAAGATGAAATCAAATCTGTTCTTAACACATTTGATTAACTATCACATACCACTTATATTTATGTCCAAACAGGCTTGTCTACAACAAAATTCATACTTATAGCATCTTGCCTTGAAATCTAAAAAAATCATAGATTATAATTTGCTCCAAATTCAAGTGACAGAAAGAGGCCCCGATCTAATTAAACTGTAATTTTTTTATATGCTCTTTCCACTCTGATTTATAAGCCTAGAACGAAGTAAGTAGGGGTTAGTATGTCTTCCACAGCTAATGACTCTGGACCCTTCTATTTTATGACTCAGCTATGGTTAGCCTCTGGCCCCAAACTACCGATGATATAGAGATCTAGGTTGTAAACATGAAGTGAGGAGGAAAGGGAAGAGAAAAGAAAGAAGGGAGGAAAGGAGGGAGGGAGAGAGAGGGATAGGGAGGGAAGAAGGGAAGGGAAAAAAGGAGGGAGGAAAAATGGACACAAAAGCATGCCTCCTTAAGAAACTTTCAGAAATCAGTACAGATACCACTATTGATCTATTAGCAAAACTGTAAGCCTCTTGCTATATTACATAAAAGAGAGACTAATAACTATAATTCTACAATCTCAACCAAAAGCACAGTTATCAAGGAAAATCAGAAAAATGGAATCTGTGCATATCATAATTTTAAGTCACTCATGGCAATTTTGCAAGGTTTATCTTTTCAATAAACGAGACTAGTATGCAGCCCTTATACATAGGAGGTAATCAATGGATGTTGTTCAATTGATTTGTAAATTGTCAGACTTACATTTATATGATTTGCTAATTTTGTCTAATACATACTTTTATGTGGTAACTCAGGAGCTAATAAAAAATATAAGTTAATTGTAGTATAGAATGCCTTTTTAAAAATAAGCATACACGAATTGCAAACCATACATCTGATACATACATCCATCTTAGAAACAAGACTTATTTTTCTAGTGTTGGATGGTATGATGGAAAGTGACAAGTACATCTGAGTGACATTGCCAGGCTCAGGGCACTTCTTGGAATGCTTTACATTCCGAGTGGTGCTGGGCTTGGGAATCTGGGTTTTCAGTACGTGGCCAGGCAATGAGAGATGCTGATGCAGGCCACAAAGTTTGGTCTGTCTCTCCACGAAGGCTGTTTCCCAGAGAGCCCAGTCTGGGATCAAATCTCTAAATGGACACGTGCAAACCCACTCTCTCACTGTTCTTCCTGTATCCTCAGGCAGTCGCTGCAAATATCAGGCTCTTGCGTTTGTCCCTTTCCCTTGTCACTTTGACTTCCTGTCTCTACTTCATCTCTGCCTTTTCCCTCACTACAACGTCTGACCTTCTCTCCTGCACAGAAAGAGCTGCCTTGGGATAAATTTTTACCCAGCCGGGGGAGTACAAGGTTGGTAAGACAGGGCAGAAGGGAATGTAAGCCATCTGCCATTACATTTATACATGTCCCCAGTCGGCAGGTAAAATATCAATTTCTCTACATGATATTTTAAGTATAGTTCATAAGGGTAGGCATTAATCTCATAACTGTAAAACTATTTTTAGGTAAGCTTCTTTTGTTAGAGACTTATTGTATACTCCAGTGTTTTCAAGAGTGTTCTGTGTGTCTTATACACACAAAGGAATAAGAAGGGGCACCTTTGCAAATTCACAGCTTGAAAAGTTTCTACTTATTTTTTGTTCTGACTCTGCATTATTGCAAGCCACTCTGAACTTCTATTAGCGGTAACGATGGAAAGTAAAAGCATGAGTTAAATTAAGGAAAGATGTTAAATAATTGAGTCATTTGGGCAAAATTAGAATCACATTCTAAAAGTTTATAGCTGGGTAACCTTGGAATGTAGTACTGATGTGTCCAATCCTATTGCTTTGTTTGTAAAATATGAACTCAGAGGGCTTTGCATTCACATATGAACAATAAGTATTCAATACACAATGAATACATAATAGGTACTGAATATTAATTGCTATAATTCTTATTCATTTCTATAGGATTTCCATGAGCATTTTCATGTTTAGTGTGATTATCTATCTAGTTACTTAGAGAATTTTATATAGTTTTTTACGTAAAAAAAAATTGGAATCTCCAGGACAACCTCAAAAAGTTGCCCATCAATATGGACTTTGTTGATAAATTATGATTTATCCATTAAGTAGAATGCCATAGAATCATTTAAAATAATCAGAATTGGCTAGGAGGGATGTATGACAAGAGACAGGTGGTAAAGGGATTGGAAAAGTATCATAGAGGCATGCATGCTAGAAAAGGTAGCAGAGTAAGCTGAGGTTGAAAACATCTTTGGACTATGAAGACAAAAGTCTGACCTATTAACATCAAGTATCCCAGAAAAGGATGCAACAGGGCCATAAATATAGGTAGGTGCAAGAAAATGCCTGGCTTTTCTGTAGAAATGCAAGCGGTTCCACGTGACTAGAGCGTGCTGTGTAAGCTGGGACATGGCTAATTGGTGGCAGACTGCAGAGAGCTTTGGTTATGATAAGTCAGGGTCATGGGGTCCCATCAATGGTTTCAAGTTAGGCAGCAGCACCACCAAGACAGTGACTTTCACAGATGAAGTTTGGAGGGGGGATGCTTACCCAGGAAGAGGCCAGCATCAGAAAGTAGACAGAAATGGGGTCTCAGAAGGAGGGGAGAAGGAACCAGCACAGTAGCAGGTAGTGACAGTTGAGAAGAGACTAACTTCAGGTCTCTTAACTGTTAGAATGCAGCCCGAGACTGCTCGTTCATTTCCTGGCTGCCCATACCCAAATAGTCACACAGAGACTCGGTTAATTACAACACTGTTTGGCGTATTTCTAGTTAACTCTTAAATCTTAAATTAACCCATTTCTAGTAATCTGTGTATCGCCACGAGCCCGTGGCTTACTAGGCAAGGTGCTGGCGTTGTCTCCTTTGACAGCTACATGGCCTCTCCCTGGCTATATTCTGTCCTGCCATAGGCCAAAGCAGCTTTATTCATTAACCAATAAAAGCAAAACCTACAAAAGGACATCCCACATCATTAGAAAATATAGCAAAAGGAAAAGGAGACATGATGAAAATTATCTCTGTGTGAGATTCTTAAAAAAAAAAAATCTTAGTGTCCATTAGCTGTGTAAGCCTATCAGGAAGACAGAGATGTATGGCTATAGTCTATCTACCTTAATAACATCTTACATTGGTATAGTTCCATAATTCCCTGCCTAAATATCTTCTCTGTGTGTATGTATGCACATGTGTGTCTGTGCATGCATGTTTGTGGAGGCAGAAGAGAGGTCACCAACCTCAGATGGTATTATACCTCAGGAGCAGCACACATTTTTTAAAAGAAATGATCTGTTTATATTTTTATCTTTAGGCTGAGTCTTTCCCTGGGACCTGAGGAATCCCTAATTCAGCTAAGCTGACTGTCTAGTGTGTCCCAAGCTAGAGTTCTAAGTATATGATGCTGTGTATCCCTTTTGTTCATGTGCGTTCTGAAGTCGGGCCATTGTGTTTGTAAGCATTTTCCCAACTGAGCTGCTCCCCGCCCATGACAAAGTATCTTTACCAACGAGCCCCTTGTGTAAGTACCTGTTCTTGCCTTGGGCTGTGTCTTCCCCACGAGTATGGTCTAACTACTTGGAGGCTTATTCATGACCGCTCTCACTGCAGAGCCCACTGCTAGGCGTCGGTTGGTTATCGTCTAGTTCCTTCCATCAGATCAAAATGCTACCATCTACCCTAAAAGTCAACAAGAGCTCAGACATGTCATTCCTGATGGGCGTGTTTGGATGTGATATCAAAAAATAAAAGAAATTCTAAGATGCAGGGCAAACTATTCCTTCTTATACCTTGCTTACTGAATTTGCAGAAACTCGATTTTGTGAAGAGAGGAGTGTATTTTGAAAGCGACAGTAAAACCGAGAAGCCCCCCCTTGAAAGAGGCCCTATCCGTTAGAGGCGAGCAAACAGTACCGTGCCTGTGAGGCTTACAATAATACTTGGCTTTGCCTGGTGTTGAGAGTGACCAAAACTAATCAGGTCCAGAAGAGCGTTCCACAAAACTGCTTTTCTGACTCTGCCTCTGCCCTGCCTGCTTTTGCGGCTGAGCAGATTGCAAGAGCTGGTGCCAACTCTACATTGCTTAATAATAATTCTCATTAGCATGCTGCCTTGGATGTGGATCGCAGAGCAAAATTTAGCTTTTTTCCTTGGTGTGAATCAAGAGAGGAGCATGAAATTCTCAGCCTAAGCAAAGGGTTTTGAGGACCTTGGACGGGGCCACCTTTGCATAAACAGCATAGCTGGTCCCCAGTCAGGGGGCTGGAGAGACAAAGAGGAATTTTACTCCCAAATGGGGGAACTTTGTGTTCTTTCTGCCTCTCCACTTGCAGCTTCTGAGATTGCCCTTGTTTGTGCCTTGCTGTTGAATAGTCTGATACATTCCAAACACCCGGGGCCTGTCCAAGTCCGGTGCCCCGTGGAGTGAATGCTCCCAGCTCTGATCGGCGCATCTCCGCAGCGTGGCAGCTGACCCAGTATACCTGTAGGTTCCATGACTTTCCCGAGGTCGCTCACATTAGCTTTAGTAACGAAAGTGAACAAGAGGCTGTTTACTCTCCTACAGATGCCAGGGTGACTTGAACGGCACTCGGAGGAGACACGCACAACCTTGCACATTCACAGCCTGTTTAACAGGGGCCGTATTTCCCACCACGGCTTTCACATGCCATCTGCTGTCACATGGTACCACGTGCCAGGTCCTTATAAGAAGTGTATTTGCTCACTCGCTTTCTCGCTCCTCCTTTAGAAACGGCAAATTGAAGACAACTTTAAGCAAGGTTTCACACTGAAGGGATTATGTGCATATCAAATGTATTGCATTAAAAGAGGATTTTTATTGTCATTCCCGGCTGCAAAATGGCAATCAGACACCCTCATGAAAAATTTAGAGACGTTATCAGACTCAGTGGGTAGCGGAAAAGACACCACTGAAAAGTAATCTCTTTTTGTGTGGGAATCTACTTGCCAAAAGAATGACAACTCAAAAAAAAAAAAAGAATTGGAAGGAAAGAGTCCAAGGTGCTTTATAATTCTGTACTCTTTTTTTCCTTTGGTGCCGGGGATGGAACCCAGGGCTCCGTGCACACGGCAAAGCCACTGAACCGCTGAGGTGTCCATCATCACCCCCGCCCCGTCCCCCAGCCCCTCATGCTCTGCATTCTCCCATTGGCGTGTGATCCCTTTCTCTGATCCGGTCTAGTGCTGAGCTCCGTGGTAGAGGAGAGCCACTTTCTGAAAGGGTGAAGGGAATGGTAGGAAGCATAGCTGGGAACAAATGAATTAGCACATCCTGTCATGGCTTCCTTTTGAATGATGGCGCCTTCTTTGTTAATTGAAAAGAAATGTAAAACGGGAGACAGAGCAAATGGGAAACAAAACAAAACACAAAACTCAATAGAGAAGATCTCAGTCTCCTCCTCCTTCACGACCTGTGACAGCACACTGCAACATCCCGGTCATACATCTTCATGGATTATTCTAATGCTGTCTGTAGGGAGCCTAGAACGGGAGGCTGGAGAGACTGTCTGTAATTGAACGTTCTTTCAGGAGAAGCCTTCTATCATCAGGCCTGCTAAGGGAGTCAGCCGCACCTGCTGGCTTTTTTTTTTTATGTTCAGCGGCTCTGAAAGGATGCAAAGCATAAAGCAATTGAATGGTGTTATTTCTTTTATAATTTCTCAGTGGAAATACAGTTTTCAAAATTATTGATAAGATGTGCCAGCCTAACCAGGGTTGTGAAGATGAAATTGCAGTCCGTAGCTTGTTTTTTTGCAGTCCGTAGCTTGTTTTAAGCATGTGGATTGTGTTTGGCTTTCTCTGAGTTGGTCTAAACGATTACTGTAATCCGTAACAATGTATGAAGTCATAAATTGCTACCACCATGGCTCTTAGGGGAGGCTCAGCTTGTCAGGCATTGCATCTCACAGCTGTGAGTACCCTTGCCACTGGCCCGTGTGCGTGTTGTTTTAAGATTTAGTCTCTTGTTATGGGCAGATTAGAAGAAATGCTAGCTATTTAGGATCTGTGGAACAGAGATGGAAACAATAGAATTGTAACCAGCATGGACATGATCTGAGAATCACTGTACATTTCTGTGTGTAGCCGCGTACCACCCCATACAGCTGCTCTGCAGTCTTCACCTTGGAGGCCATTGCCATTCAGACACATGGAATGCATTCTGAGTATGCTTGACTCTTAATTCTCCAGACATGGGGATCCCTGAGGGCAGGCACATGTCCCTAACACTTCCAATCCCCCACTCGGAGGATTTCACTGCCCATCTAGATTTTGCTAGTCGGTAAAGGGTGAGCTACATTTCTTGCTGGATTCAACTAGGAGGGTAAAATCATTTTTGTTTACGGATCAGGTTTAGTGCTTAGACATCTTTATATTATTTTTATGTTGCGGTATTGTAAGTCCTATTGTGTGTAGAAAACGTTATCAACACACAAGCATCCTCTCAGGCCCTCTATAACAGAACTCACTATATCCAGATGATTTCTGTGGGAGTCTCAGCTTGGTTTTTGTCGTTGTTGTTGTTTAGTTTTGGGTTTGTTGCTGTTGCTTTGGCCTTGCTAAGAAGTTTCTCTAGGTTTCATCATCTGGTAGGACACTATGCAATCCTATAGGTATCTACAAACCGTTCTTCAGATGTAGTCACATGACCCAGATCTGCCTGATCCCTCTCCCGCATCCAGTCAGTGGGATCTATGCCCACTCAGGGAGGGAAAGATACTGTCTTCTTCCACGGGAGCTGCTACCTTTAGCAGCTTGCAGCCATGCTCTCTTCTAGGTAAAAAGCAGAAAGTACCAGGCAGACTTCAAAGCAAAGTTTAAGACTGGAGGAGATGTCAACCACAGTGAGAGAAAAGCTCAACAGCGCTTACCTGTCCGGTTCAGTTCCCAAAGCCTGACTTCTGAAGGCCCTTTCTCAGCTCCTGGTGACTCCATTGTTGGATTCCATGTGTTTATGCTGAGTTTCTGTTGTTTGCAACCTGAAGAGGCCGAAGCGTTCCTCTTACAATAGAAATGAAGGTATTGTGGCTAACACATCCTTATTGTGAAGTGAGGGGGCTTTTCTCCACCAAGGCTGGAATTAGGATGGGAAAGAGCAGTTCTCAAGATCACCAGGTGTCATTAGGAACTAATAATGTCTGTGTCCTGCCCTCCAGTTTTTCAAATTAGTTCCCTAATCACCATTTCCCGAGATCTTACTGTAGCGCATGGCGGGGTAGCATGCCACAGGGCAACCGGAGAAAGAGTGGACATTTGCAGTAAACGCCCATGGCAGAGAACAAAGGACCCTGTAGTTTTCCTTCTCAATCTGGGGCCCACAATGTGGTGCCCAGTTTCTCTGTTTACGGGTTTACCTGTAAGGGCCAGTTCAGAGAACTCACACAATTGATTCCAAACCATTGTGGTACTGAGAGAATCTTGCTTGGATATGAGACATCTATATGAAGCGGGGGTTCAGTTCCCTTGCAGGACTGCGTTGTTGCCCTGAGTGGTGAGGGTAGGGCTAAGGAGATCAGAGAAAGGAGAGTAGAAAGCTAATGTCCCAGGGGGCATCTCCCCGGGCACAGCCAACTTAGAAGTTGGGCTAAGGTTGAAAAATCACCAGCCAGCTTCACACTTCATGCTTCAGAACTAGCTGGTGGGGAAAGGAGAAAATAGAAACAAAGAGATTGCTGGATCTGATCCCCAGAGACCGACTCAGCAAGTCTAACCGGCCCAGGAATCCGCATTTCCGACGTTTCTCATGGGCACTGATAGACTTGGATTTTGTCTTCGTGGAAGGGAACTGCTCACCTAGGCCACCTCTCTTCAAATCCTGGACTCCACATTCACAGCCACACAGCATCTTTTTTATAACAGGACACCAGGCAAGGCACCTCCTCTACCCTGTCGCAATGCTGGCATCTTAGCAATATTTCAAAAAACGTGAGATTCCGGGGAGTAACGGTTCATATCAAATGCTCACTTTCCTCATACTCCGGCAGTTTTGTGCCAGGCATCTGAAATCTGACAAATGTTATTCTGGGTCCAGGCAACAAAGGCCGAGGCTAGAAGGAAAAAAGATCCTAAACCTTGATGTCCACGGTCCCTTTAAGTGCGTCTGAATTGAGAAGAGTATGGTTTAGGAACAGGACTCAGCCGCAGCAGAATATATGGGAAGTGGTAGCTTCAGTTCCTCACATAAAATGTACATCAGGAGAAAAAATAAACAAGACGAACTCAAAATACTGTAGCAAATGCTGGGCTGAAACACTGCCAGGTGTGGAGGTGTAGAAAAATGAACACACATTTTGGTGGCAAGGCACAAAACTGTTTAAATCCTTTTACAGAAGTTTCAGAGGACTATAATTTTGGCACGGATTTATGAGCATGGTACTAGGTTTAATCAGGAAGGCATGCAAACAGGATCTGTTAGGAGTACCTTGTCCAGTCTTGGATATTTCATAACACCTCCAAAACCACCTTCACATGCGCCAAAGAACACAACACAGAGAAGGAGGCCAGAACATTTCTCCAAACCAGATATAGACCAGAAGGTGTAACTCCCCAGTAAGTGGCAGCTAGCTTGTACTCCCCTCACAAAGTAATATTCTTACAAAGGACTCAAGTGGATTTATTTGGGTATATGCAAATATGTGTATGCAAATAAATATATATTATATATTTACTTATTTAAAATGTTTTAAGTTTAGTTCACTATAAATGCAGCATTGATAACTTCTGCTCATTGCTGACGCTGAAGTATAACTTTGAGATGGGAGAACCCAGGGTGCACATCTATGACGATGACTTACATATTTCAAATGATAGAATCTGAAATATGTAATGCAGTACCCCCAAAATGATAAAGGGTAAGGATGGAGACTTATGTACCCTGATACAAGTATTCTAAAATTGACAAAATCTGGTAGGCATAATCCTATTGCTTCTGTGCAATAATCGTCATTGCTACCTGTGCCGTGCGTTCCTATCAGTCCCCAGTTTTAATAACAGAGCCGAAGAGCAGTCTGGGTGATCTGAAGCCTGGGGACTACGCGTTCTCATGTGTGTCTCACTAACTCTCTTCCTAACCAAGGGGTCAAAACCCAACCACACACACGCGCGAAGAAGACAGTCACCCCATTGACAAATCTAAACCCTAGCTGTGAGGTGCATTTCATGAGGTAGGATTCCTAAATACTGAGATATTATTTTGGGGAAAGAAAAACAGAAAGAGAAGCAGAAGATTCTATGAAACCAGTAAGGAAGCAAGCATTATGTACTAGTAAAACTGTTAAAACAATGCCTTTAGATTTATCAAGTTTTCTCCTTTACCCCTTCCCAAACTAAAAAATTTGTCTGTCTCTACATACACACCAGACTCTTACCAATTTCTAGTCATCGGCAGAGTGCTCAGAGAGAGCTGCTATTGTCACCTGGTAGGTGAGAGAGCGTACGGGAGGGCTGGACTCGATTAGTAAATGCGGGAAGCAGGATTGCACACTCAGACCCAGAGAACTGGTATTTCCACCTGCCTATTGCTCCTTCACATTGGGACTCTCGTGAAGATCGTCGTTGGAGGTCGACATCTTGTGATGGATTTGATCGTAGTGACTGGGATGTAGGAGGAGCACAATGCAGGAAAGAGAAGGGCAGGAAGGTGAAGATTTAGGAAAAACTATGGAGATAGCTCCTTCAAGAAGAAAGATGCATCAAAAGTTTGCCAGACTTTTTATTTGGCCTGGCAGTGTCCCTGACTATCAAGTCATGAAGTAGTCACTGCGGATGGCACATATTTATCAAGTGTTTGTTATGTATTAAGAACTATACTTGAGCTGGGCGGTCGTGGTATACGCCTTTAATCCCAGCACTGGGGAGGCAGAGGCAGGTCAATCTCTGAGTTTGAGACCAGTCTGGACTACTTAGTTCTAGGACAGCCAGGACTAAACAGAGAAAACCTGTCTCAAAAAAACAAACACAGAAAGAAAGCTCTACTTGGGTCATAGGAATTGTCTCCAGTCTTACAGCGTTCATGTAATGATTCTGAAGATCTCACATTCACAATATTCCGAATGCTTCTAAAAGTTCTGATGAGAGCGACCTACCTCTAAGCACCTGATTCACTTTCTGTGGTGGTTTACGTGAACATGGCCCCTCTGGGCTCATATTTGCACGCTTGGTTCCCAGTTGATAAGTTGTTTGAGAAGGCTTAGGAGGTGTGCCTTTTTGGGGCACGCATGTCACTAGGAGTCAGCTGTAAGAAACTGTTTAGGGCTGAGGTAAGGCAGGAATGACTGGGGAGATGAGTTTTGTAGGAATATCGAGCCCTTACAGAGTTTCTGCAAATACCATTATGTCCTCCTATTTCTGATGTGCCATGTAGAAAACTGGGAAACAATAAAGTAGTTAGCCAGTAGGTCATTCAGCTAATGATGACATGGCATGGACCCTGACCTGTAAGAGGGCAAAGGGCACACAGACTGTGTCTTCATATGCATGTGTGTACATACACACATGTGTTTCTATGAAGAGCCAATGAGAAATCTGAAGCACAGTAGGAAGTTCTAAGTAGGCTTTTTGGCTTCTTTTTTTTTTGTTGTTTGTTTGTTTGCTTGTTGTGGGGTTTTTGTTGTTGTTTTGTGTGGGTTATTTTGGTTTTGCTTTTTTGTTTGTTTGGTTTTGGTTTTTTTTTTCTTCTCAGAATTTCCCTCAGTAGAGCAAATATAACTGGTAAAATCAGAACACCGAGAGGGATCTTAGAAGCCATCCACAAGTGCAATCTCTTTTCTCTCAGGAGAAAGGAAGCTACTTAATCATAGAATAAGACAGGGATAAAGTTTGGCACAGAACCCACTCTTTCCGAAGCTTTCTGGGTCGCCTGATTGTGTATTCCATCCCTGCACAGGGTGCAACACTTAATTGCATCCAGTACAAAATCAAACGCTACTTCCCAGCTCTGTCTTCATGATGCATCACCACACAAAGGACGTCTATTCGCTGTTGTTCCAGACTCTGCATAGTAGGTAAAGTGACAGTCCGAGAGACAGTCAAGGCACAGGTCTCCAGAGGGACTGATTAGTTCCTAACGATCCACACAGACACAGAAAGAAGAAAAATGACATGCGAGCTTTTCCCCAGGTAGATAAAGTGCCAAGCGCCTGCCAACCTCTCTTCCTCTCTCGGGGTCGCCTCCCCAGTCCCTCTGCCTGCTGCTGTTTTCATTGCTATCATCGTTTCTGTTTCTCTGAGGATAGAGAGTGCTGCCAGCCAGCCTGCTCTGTCCTTCTCGGTCGCTGTCATCTCACTGCTCTCTAAAGTCCCCTCCATCTAGCTCAGCTCATTTCTCCCTCCAGCTTTTACAGTGTGCCTCTCTCTCCCTGAGGTGCTCACCATCCTATCACTCGCTTTCTGCCACAGCTGTTATTGCTGCTGCTGTTCCCAGCTGGCTTTGTGGCTCTAATCCCCGCAATTTCCAGAAGAAACTCAAGCTGCCCTGATTATAAGATTCTGGTCCTCCACCCCAGTCTTGTTTGGTGGATGTTCACTAACTGGCAAAACATACTGGCTGTAAACACTCTGGTCTTGTTCCTGCCTGCTGTTCCCATCTGTTCCCAAGACAGCCCTCCGGTCCTTTGGCCCTCCCTTCTCTGTCCCACCCTTCCTCAATCTCTTCTTCTACGTGATATTCCCAGCTTCTCAGAGTCTCTACACTGTTTGATAGTTACTATGTCTTAGTATTATTGACACCAAAGGCTTTGGCCTCATCATCTTGCTGCCAGTTGCCACATGGTAGGTATATAATCTCATGCAAATCACCAACCTTTGTGGTCCCTAATAAAGGGGAATAATGCTAATTAGGTCATGATGTTGTGGACATCAAAGGGGATGGTGCATAGGACTCACATAGCATATATAGCCTGTGGAATAGTAACTGCTCACTGACGTCAGCTGCCATTGGTTGATTTTAACTATCAACTACCTATGTACAGATCCTGCAGTCTCTATGCAGTGGGCCACACTGTTATAAAAGCCTGGAAATGTAGTTTGTAGCTATTTGATGATTTATTGGCAAAATGGGAAGGGGAGAAGAGACAAATTTGAGTGATCTCTTGTCATAAAGGGTTGGAAGTTCAGTGTGAAGAGAAAGGCGTGTATAAGAAGGATGGGGATCTACTTTGCCCTTCAAATTTCCTCATCTTAAGTATTACCTCCACTCAAAAACAATAAGTTGCCCAATTCTTTTGTCTTTTAGTTGTTCTGATGGTCATTTGTTTACCTCTAAGCAATATTTTACAGATACTAAGTAGTCTATTTAAACAAATACCTTATTGACTACATTCTATAGTAGCCAACTAGGTGATTTGAGCCAACCCTTTGGTAAAAGGCAACGAAAGAAGTTGAAGTATAAGAACACTTTCCTTTATAAGCATCAAGGAAGGCAAAACACTGAAGAAATTTGGGAGTAAAAAAATAAGACAATACAAGAAACTTGGTGTGGGAGAACACAGACCTAAAAATAAATTTTCTTCCTGTGGGCTTTTATCAAGTCTGGAGGAGTAGCTCTATTGCCAAGCAGCTTTTGATTTGTCCTCTGATTGGACAAACAAGCTGAAAACTAAAATGCTTTGAAGATAATTTCCAGTAAGCCAAGAACATGGCTATCATATCTATCAATCATCTATCTGTATGTCAGTCTGTCTGTCTGTCTACCTACCTACCTACCTCTCTTCAGGGATAGGCAATGAACCCAGGGATTTGCCCAAGAACTTTGCAACTTTTGCTGCCCAAGCCAAACTGTTAGTAGGAAGTATGATTTCAAGTGCATCTATCTTGCGTGAATTTGTAATAAGCTCCGCTTCACTATGCATCCTTTAATGGTATAAGCGAACTCCAATGTTAAAATTATATTACAATATTCCTGGAATGCTAACACGCACTGCTACTTGGAATAGCTCCTTGGAATCATGATATCATCTCACCAGGTCTAAATCTTCTTCCAAGTAATTTGTAAGCTAGAATATCCAGCATGTGAGGATGAAAGCCTACTAGGCTTATCAAGTGACAGGACACAGTGAGTGAGTCATGGGGAGAACAGAGATCACAACAAGCTGTCCGCAACACATGAGTTAGCATGCTTATCCGATGGGCTGCCCAAAACAGCTAGGCTTGCTACATTTATGGAATAAATTTCAATTCTGAAAATATCAGAAGTAAACTCGAAATTCTAAAGTTTAGTGTGGCATAGTAAGAAAAATAATTAAAACTTGAAAACTACTATTCCTAAAATTAAGATGCGCTTGAGAAAAAGTTTAAAGTAGCTAAATCTTAAATTTATGAAACAGAAGGTATTAAGAGGGAGCTCTCTAGAAAGCAGCATGCAGAGTCAAATGGATGGAAGTCACACCAGACTAGTTAAGAGATGTCAGGGACACCCGTGAGAGGTTCTGGTCTAGAAAGCACGAAGAGAGAGAAGGACAGAGGTAGGAACAACAGTTCTGAAGTTGTCCACACCAAGAAGGGCTCAGTTAAGGTTTCAGGATCCCCAGAGTGTCTCCAGCAGAGGAGATGCTGAGAAACCCACACCTGACCGTTGCAGTGAGCCTGAGGTGGACCAAGGACAAGCCCATCACAGCATGAGGAGACCACAAAGTCACTCTACTTCTCAGTACTAATAGAGGGAACCAGAAAGGGATGAGATGGTATTTCAAACAACATTAAAATACACACTGGTAAGAAAACATGTCCTTACCTGTAGTTAAGACTTTTTAAAAAAAAAAATTAAAAATATTGGGGGCTGGAGAAATGGCTCAGAGGTTAAGAGCATTGCCTGCTCTTCCAAAGGTCCTGAGTTCAATTCCCAGCAACCACATGGTGGCTCACAACCATCTGTAATGAGGTCTGGTGCCCTCTTCTGGCCTGCAGGCATACACACAGACAGAATATTGTATACATAACAAATAAATAAATATAAAAAAAATTAAAAATATTGTAACTTAGAAACTAGTAGAGACAAAATTTGATATGAGAGAAAATCCAATACAGTGTTTGGGCTACGTGTTACCAAATAAAGTGGCAGCTTTAGCTCAAACAATCAGTAATTGCTTTGAATATAAGGTAATCAAAAACTCAATCTGAAAATATGTACAAGTAACATTATACAGACTGAACAGATTATATTTATATGTGTGTATATATAATCATCTATATACAATATTGTTAACATGTTATATATGCATATAATAATAATTAATAAGAAAGAAGCAGTTAATTTGAAACAGAACAGGAGGGGCATATGGAAGGATTCAGAGGTAGGAAAGGGAAGTGGGGGAATGATGTAGTTATCTCAAAAATACAGAAAAAATTTCAATTTGAAAGAGAAATATGAAGGATAGATTGGAAACAAAAGAAAATCCAACTGGGTGAGAGGTAAAGACAGGTAGATCTTTGAATTCAAGGCCAGCCTGGTCTACAGAGTAAGTTCCAGGACAGCTAAGGCTACATCGAAATACCCAGTCTCAAAACCAAAAAAAAAAAACAAAGACAAAAGCAATCAAACAAAAAAAAAATGAAGTTGTATATGCCCAATACAGGCTAATAGATAGAAAGGGTTATAGAAAGTTCAGTTAAAGGAAAAATAAATTCTTTCAAACTCTCACCTGAAGGAATGAGCCAAGGATATGCCAGTGTAAACACCATGGCCTGTAGAATAACAACACTCTGTAATATTGATAAAATGTCCTGTTTACTATAAAAAATTACAAGTTAAGATTTGCAAGTGTCCAGTAACCTGGCCTACAAATGCAGGAGGCCAAGCCCTGGAATTATTAACGTGAAAACCACAAGTCAATAAGCACAATGAGAGGTTCGCTGTTCACACCTTGGTAACACATAGAACAAAGCTCCAGAAAGAGGATTGATGTGAACAATTCAAACTACACACAAAACTGATGTAATAAAAAACGGTGGTCACATATATTTCTTGTGGGGGTTGAGCAGAGAGAGAAAGAGAGAGTCTCACTATATAGCCCTGGCTGGGCCAGAACTCACTATACAGACCAGGTTAGATCTCTGGAATTCAAGAGATCCTTCTGCCTCTCACCTCCCAAGTGCTGGGATTAAAGATATCTGCTAACATGATGTGAACAAGCACCCCCACTCTTTCGAATCATGCAGTCCATAAACTTCTCAGCACATTAGTCCCCTAACCCAGTGAAATTAGACTATATATAATAAAACTGTATAGAATTTCTAAGACTTTTGGAAATTGAGAAATGTACTTCCAAGGAATTCAAAAGTAAGAAGAAAAAAATAACAGGCCAGGTGGTGGTGGCATATGCTTTTAATCCCAGCACTCAGTAGGCAGAGGCAGGTGGGTCTTTATGAGTTTGAGGACAGCCCAGTCTCCAGAGCAAGTTCCAGGACTACCAGGGCTACACACAAAAGCCCTGTCTCAAAAAAAAAAAAAAGTAAATGATGAAATGATGATTCTGGAACAAGTCAGAGCTCCTGGTTTGCAGCTAACACAGTTGCTTAATGAATATGTTAGAAAAGTAGAAAGCCTAATTTAAAAATCGATGATTTAAAGCATCCACTATCAGGGGACAGAGAGCTGAGCCAAGATAAACTGCACAGAGGTAGTAAAAGTGATGAAAGAGGAACTTCAGCAAGAAGAGAAACACATAAGATAACTGGCAAAGCCAAAAACTGGTCCTCTGCATGGGGGAGGGAACAGATAAGGCCCTGGTAGGGTTGCTGTAGGGAGAGAAGAAAGATGAATGAGTAGTGGCCATGGGGACTTGCAATAGATTTCACTGACATTAAAAGGAGGTGTTGGGTCAAGACTTTTAAAACTTCCATGTGGAGAAATTCCTAGGCAAATTAGCTTACCATTCAAAACCCTGGGGGGAGGGGAAAATTCAAAACTTATTGGGCAGTAAAAATCCTTCTCACTAGAGGGAAGAGTCCAAATGGGAGAGGGCCAAGGGGGCCTGGGTGTGTGAACATGCTCACAATACATTCTGCATATGCGTGCACGGAATGCCAAGAATCTTACACTAGATCTACCCAGAGACTTTCACTGATGTATTTGCCAAATGTTTAAGGATGAAATTATTATAGGCTTAAAAAAAAAAAACCTTCCAAAATATAAAATACAGGATGTAGTCCCCAAATCACTGTGTGAAACCAGAATAACCTGATCACAAACTCTGACAAGTGGAAAGGGAGAAGGGGAAGTTGCCAGCCACTCTCGCCCGTGAACACAGATGCCAGTTCTAAATAAAATATAAGCACGGTGATAAAGGCATGCTTTCTAAGGAATGGAGGGACAGTGTCAGCAAGGTCAATATCCAACACTCACCATGAAGCGTTAGAAGTAAACAAGAGCATTCCCACATTCATGAAGTCATCTGCAGGAAGAGTGACCTTTGCAACATTCTCAGAGTAAAAAGTTGACATTTTTCTATCTAGCCCTATAACAGCAGGACAAATATACTATCTATGCAGTATTTCACCTCATCGCTCCATGAAACATATCATCATTGTGTATCCTGGAGTGTGTGTGTGTAAGTACATCATGGCCGGTGTGTAGAGGCCAGAGGACAACTTTGTGGACGGAGTCTCGTCTCTTCTTCCACCTTCACAAGAATTCCAGGTACCAACCGAACTCACCAAACTTCAGCGGCAAGTACTTTGCCCTTGAGCCGTCTCACAACCCCCTTTGTGCCTTTTAAAAGTTACTTGGCAGTATTTTTCAGTCAAGACAAAGGAAAATAGGAAGAAAACTAGAGGAGAAAAACATAATTATATACAGAATATGAAACTGTTCATGTAGAAAATCCAAAAGAATAAGACAAAAATCACTATAATTCACAGCTGAATATAAAGGTTTGCTTGCTAATATTCAACATAAAGTATCAAATTCTGTATATGTCATCAATTAAAGAATATTCAGTATTTTAGAGACTCAATTTTTAACTACAACAAAATATTATGTGCTCAAGAACACTCCAAATAAATATGCTTAAGACTTTTTTTAGATAAAAATCTAACCATTTATCATGAGACATTTTGGAAGATCTAATACATGGGGGGAATACTATAAATTTAGATTCGAAATTGGGATCATAATTATAAAAATTATGTAAGTTTATCATTCTAGATTTAAAAATGAAAATGCCACAAGGGGAAAATTCTGTGCCATGAAACTTTGTTATGTGTAGTACATTATTAAAAACATGGTATAAAATGACCTTCAGGCTATGTGCATAAGGTGTGCATGAAATAGAAATGCATTTGGTCTTCAAACTGGGATGCCAGGCCTGAGGGCAGCTTATTATATGTAGACAAACTCTAAAATCTGAAGTACTTTTGATGTGAAGCATTTTAGCTAAGGGATAAACACCTAATAATTCTTCTGAAATAATGGATTCAACATAATCCCCCTCAAAAATTCCAAGGGATAAATTAATAGAATTGCATAAAATGATTCTAAAAATTGCTTTTAAATGAAAACTGCTGAAAATATTTGTGAAAGACAAGGACAGAGAACTTGTTCTCTTGGTACTGTGCAAATGTGTGAACGGTAGAAATTCAAATCAATAGGCCCATGGCAAGAGAGACTGAGTAAAGAACCAGGCACACACACGTTAGGACACCTGGACTGTGACCTTGGGGAAGAAGCATTACTATGGTCTTTCAATAAGAGAGCGAGAGAGCGAGAGAGCGAGAGAGAGAGAGAGAGAGAGAGAGAGAGAGCCAATTAGATTGTCAATAGGGAGAAAAGCTATCAGTAAGCCAACTGTGATGGGCCAACTTGAGTGTCAACTTGATTGGATGTGATATTGTCTGATACCGAGACAGGCTGTCAGTGGTCATTCACTCAGTCTGTCCTTGCATGCCAGGAAGTTTTCTGTTATCACCCTCTGGCTGTATGCATCCTTAGAAGTTATCTTTCCACCACGTCCAGCTGAGGCCACTAAGACCAATGAAACCACTGGAACCTGGTATGATGAAGATAGGCTTGGCACTTTTTTTATTTTAGGATGGAACAGGTTCTTTCTGGTCTGCAAATCTGAGCACCAAATATCAACTGTACAGCAAAGAAGTGGCCCCGAGAAAATAATGGAAAATGGTTACTCCTCATAGACATTCTATTTTCTTGATACTAGCTTACTGTGTGTACATTTATTTGGGATTCCCAAAGTAAAACTAAAGAAACAGAAAATATGGCATCTGCTAAATAGTTTTTATATAAAATATGCTATAATATATATAATGTATTATAGTTTGATGTCTTTCCTAACTCTAATTTGTATTACCTTTAGGCAAGAAAACCTCAGCGTGTAAACAAAGCAGATGAAATTTAAACAAATCTGGAATGGAAAGCAGGGAAGAGCCAGGTGGATGCTGACGAGCATTCAGAGGTTGGGCAGCCGCTCCACATCACGAGAGAACTAGTGACTGAAGACAGGAGGAACTAACAACGCCCTGTTGGTAGGGTGTTAGGTGTTCGTAAGCACGTATCTTCCCTCATTCATCAACTCCCTTCCGTTAAAGTTCTGACCTTTCTCCTAATGTTGAAATTCTACCCCGGTGGAGTTTCTTTAGGTTGTAAATGTAAACACAAGGAAAACAGTGCGCGCGGTTGCTACTCATGTTGTATTAATAATCTGACAGGGATGGATTCCAGAAGCAGCAAAGCATAAAGCACTCGCAAGAGTGGAGGAATGGCTTTCCAAACAGCCAAGGTCACCAAAGTCAGAAGCAGCAGAGGACAGAAATCCTGAGAGGGATGAATGTAGCCCAAGCTAGGGGACAGGAAGACAGAGTAGGTTGGAACAGTAGACGAATTAAGCAAGTCACTTAGCCAATCTCAGCCCTACTTTTCCCAGCTGTAAAATCTAACACCTGCTTTTGTCTGAGGACTAAAGAATTCTCTCAGCCCTGCCGGGTTTTGTTTCGTTTTGTCTGGTGTCTAGTTACAGTGTTTGTTTCGTTTTCTTGAGACCACTCTGAGTCCACACTTTCTTCACAGCCTATGTGGGCATTACCACACTGTCATTCCTCTGTAACTATCGCTCGACTTGGGGCCATATTCTTTCAGAAGCAGTAGAGTGAGTCTACTCTCAGTTTCTCTTGCTATTTCGGGAGGCTGCCTTGCAGAGGACCAACTAAGCATTTGGGGGAAAAAATTGCAAAAATCATTTACTTCCACATGTTTTGTTCTGTTTGTTTGTTTGTTGTTTGTTTTTTACTTAATTTGATAATGTTTTATAATGTCTGTCCCCATGGAATGGATAAATGTATCACTACAAATGAATTTTGATCTGAAATAATATGTAGTAATAAGAGCGGCGGGGCTGCGTCCCCGGCACCCGGCCGCCCCCACGGCTAGCTTTACCCAAAATAATTACACGGAAACTGTATTCTTTTAAGCACTGCTTGGCCCTTTAGCTCTAGCCCTTACTGGCTAATTCTGATATCCCGATAAACCCATCTCTAATAATCTGTGAGCACCGGTCTTACCGAGAAGATTCTAGCCTATGTCCATCCTGGGTCTGAGCTTCATTGCATGTGTCTGCCCAGGAGCCGGGAGCATGGCGTCTCTCTCTCTGAGGCGTCTGCTCCATGGCGTCTCTCTCTCTGAGGCGTCTGCTCCGGAGAGAAGAGCTGTGGAGTCTGAGCTCACTTCCTCTTCCTCCCAGCGTTCTGTTCTGTTTACTCCTCCCACCTATCTCTAACCAATGAGAGCCAAGCAGTTTCTTTTTATTTAACCAATGACCTTCCTCCATCATTAATACTTACATAACTTGACACTGACTCAAAGATAAGGCCCTTGAGATGGGAGTTTATAGTCCCTAGAAGCAAAGACTTCATTGTTGAACAAAACCAAGAGAGAATCTTATTTATTGGAAAGGAGCTTCGATCCTTCCTTGTTTTTTGAACAGTGGGATTTAAACTATACTTTAAGTCACGATTCACTGTATCAATATATTTTACATCATGCTTGACATGCACATCTCTATTGTCACATGACACAGCTTATCTTTACTCTGTGTCCAATTCTGTCTAAATTTTTCAAGTGCCCTTTGAGACGATAGCATTAAGTTCTGTGTTTTATACTCTCAGGGCCACTACTCGCTTTGGTTTTCTGAGTGACAAGTCTCTAGTTGGATTTTTGTTCTCTTCTCTTTTATGAGGTCTCTGTCTTCAAATATAAATATGATGATGGGAATAGTAAATGGAAGAATATTGAATAATAACTCACTTATCTTGGTTAATTTACCTGACACAGAAATTAATGCACCAGGGAAACAAATGTTCTCTATCTTTCATGTTCCCGTACCCATTCAACTTCTTTTATTCTCTTTACAGATTTCCCACAAAGACTGGCCTTTCAGGATTAGGCACAATAGGCCTCTTTTAGATCACCAATTAAGCCCAAGTCACTTTGCACACCTTGTTGTCTCTCCCTGACTAGGACCCTGACTGCAGAGATGACTCGGCCAGTAGAGGATTTTCTGTGTCAGCATGAAGACCTGAGTTTGCATCTCTGAACACCCACATAAGAGCTGGGTATGGAGACATGTGTATATAATCCCAGAGCTGGAGGGGGAGGGACCATGACAGAAGGATCCCTGCAAATATCTTGAATGTCACACTGTTTCAAAAATAAGGGGAAAAGCAAATTGAGGAAGACCTCAAACACTGACCTTTGACTTCCACACTCACATGGGGAACAGGTATATATAACACACACACACACACACACACACACCTAACAACTAGGAAGCAAACTAATTTGTCCAAAATAAAACAAACAAACAAAACAAAACAAAAAATCCCCAAAGCTAGTGTGTGGGAGAATTGAGCTGTAAGCCCAAGACAGGTGATGTCAGAATCACTGAAAGGATATGTCTTCTTATTATCAAAGTATGTTACAACCATGGAAAGGAAACAACAACAAAACTGAAAACAGTAGACCGTGTGTTTTTAATCTGTTAACTCCAGCCAAACTTGTTTGTATGGTTCTCTTTGAATTGTTTTTTTTTTTTTTCTGTTAGGCTCTTGTGTTTACCAATCAGCATGTGGAACATATGTTGAACTTTACAACACATACTTGTGTGTGCATTTTTCCCCGCACACCATTTACCCAACAGAGCACTCTAGAGTGTGTAACCAACTTAGGGGATTTTTCCAAAGGATTCCTTATTTTCTGTGTCTTAACAAAGAAACTCGGGATTGTAACTTCCCTGTTTTACCTGCTTAACATAACACTTTGTTTCTATTAACTTCCTTAATAACTGAAGAGAAGATAAAAATAAACGTTCTCATCAACGTTAGTTCTAAGCAGAAACCATGAGTGACTTTAACTACTTTAAATCATTGCTGTTGTTGTGGGGAAGGGCACACATGCCACAGCACAGGTGTGTGCAAGGAAGCCAGAGGACAAATTTGTGGAGTCAGGTCTCTCTCCATCATTACATGTGTCCCAGGGGACTAAACTCAGATCAACAGGCTTCCACGGCAAGCACCTGGTTGAGCCATCTTGCCTTGCGATTACTTTTAAAGCAGATACTGTCATTGGAAAACATCTTGCATGATCTTAACTCAGTTTTGCATGCTTTAGAGGACAGTGGATTTAATTAAAATACCATGAGTAAAGAGCAATGGCATCCACTTCTCTATGCCCAATAAGCTGATGAAACTGGACTGAGATTCCAGAACACGCACTAAGCTTCAGGAGACACTAATTCTAGAGTCAAAGCAAGTACCCAGTGTTGTTGTTTTCATTATCACTTTCATTGAGGTTACGTTTACATCCTCTATTACAGCCTAGCGTTGTTCCCACCTACAACAAAATTCCCTGCCCCAAAGCTTGGAAAGTGCTAACTCCATCTTCATTCGTGCTTTTCCTATTTACACGCAGGCAGCACAGCTAATCTCATTTATAAATTTGTCCTCTCCCCTAGCAGAGCTCTCCCCAAGGACCCTCAGGAATTGGATATTGACATGCAGATCCGGGTGTTTTCACACCCAAGCTTTCAGTGGTGTGTTTGGTTTCCAGGCAGGAGCAAAGGGAGCAGCATCAGGATGCTTTGAAGTACCAGTCCTGAGAAAGGATGTCTGACACCTTCTCTCTAGAGAAAGCAAAGTGGCTCAAGCAAGGATGCTGAGGTTTAATTCAATAACACTATTAACATCGTGTTCTCCTTACAGACCAGCTGCATGGGCGGCTCTGACAGAGATGTCCCAGTCCAGGGAGAGTCCCATCAGCCTGTGATGATGTCAAAGTGAGGACACTAGAGCCATTTTTCGAATGTCTTCAAGGATGGTAATACATTCCTCATATTAATTCTCCAGCGCATCCAGGATGCCAGGCACATGGACATTGTTTTTTAATATCAAAAAAGACCACAGGAAGAGTAAAAATAAACCATGGCATCTTCAAGCAGGTCATTCTCAGGTGACAGTGAAGATGTACAGCAAAGTGCTGTGCTGGGGATGGGTTCGTGTGTGCTTTATACTCCCCTGGGGAGAAATGTGCCGAAGAGTGGACGCTGGAGCCCATGTTCAGGAAGAGGGGAGAGAGGAGAATGGAGCATCATGGAAGCTGGATCTTCTTGAGGAGTGCAGAGCAGGCAAGGGCCCTGGGGAAATGGTCAAGTGAGGCTACAGCACCCAGTCATTATAGGGGACAGATGACACACAAGCGTGTCTTGGAACAGGCAGGCTTTTGCTCCTGTAGAAGAAGTATCATGGCAGCCTAATTCTTCAAGTTAGAAAAGGGAGGATTATCCAAACCTGAATGTGGTTTGCTGGTAGAAAACAAACAAACAAAACAAAACAAAAAAAAAACCCTCCATGCGGCAGGGGTCTTTTAGCAGGAGCCGATGGTGTTTCTTAGGAGACCACAGAAGCTGGGATCTCTAGGCAGCACTGCGGAGCAACCAGCATCCTCCCTGGCATGTAAGGACCAGTTCACACTAGCAGCATGGCAGGGAGGGAGCAGCCTTGTTGATGTTTAAGTTGAACTGGCAATTTTAGCTTACATAAGGCCCAGGATGGGTTGGGTTTTATATATATAAAATTTATGGGAACAAGATGTGTTCATTGCTTCTTGCTGCTATCACCAGTCGCCACAAAAATCTGTGTTGCTAAAGGAATACAAATGGACTAGCTTACAGTTATGTTGTTCTGAAGTATAGAACAGTTCCCACACTGGGATAAAGTCCAGGTGTTCTAAAGAAGCATTATTCCCTCAGGAAACTCTCTGGAAGATTCCATTTCTTTGCCTTGTTCGGCAGCCTGAGGCTATCCAGGCTTGGCTAGTGACCCCTTTCCTCCAGCAACTTCAGGCTGAGTCTTTCTCACACGGCCATCTTTCTGTTTCCCTTTTCCAGCCTCTCTTGCCCACTCATAAGGACCCCAATGGACCACATTGGACTCATCTCAGTAACTGTCTACTTTTAGGTTAGCTGATTAGAAACATTAGTGTTAGTTGTAACCTTACTTCTCCTTTGATCTGTAAGCTAATGTACTCAGTAATTCCAGCGATACTTAGAGAGAGGGCATCATTTAGCATGCCATGCAGAGGAACCCTAGCAGGTTAGGTCAGAAGTTCCTGGTGAGGATGTAGACAGGTAAACAGCACACACAAACAAGGGATAGATCTGGGGCTTGTTCTCAAAACTAACTGCTGTACCACTATGGGAAAGGCCTTAGTACATAGCCATGCCCAGGTTGTTATGGTTTTCTGTCTCTTTAAGAGACAAGCCATGCCCACTCCCTCCCCCATCCGCTGAGGCAGGCTGATCTTCAGCTTTCCCCCTGAGCTTGGCTCTCTTTTTTATCTTCCTCTCAGAGAGGCAGCTTCACTTCTGCCTCTCTCCCCACTTCTCTGCTTCCCCCTTCTCTGTCTCTTTCTCCTTTTCTGTCTCTCTGTCTCTCTGTCTCTGTCTCTGTCTCTCTCTCTCTGCCCCCTTCTCTCTTCCCTTTTCATAACCCCCTAAATAAATATTCAACCTCACTCTGCAAGTCATGTCTATCCATGTCTCTGTCTTCTGCCTGCCCGCCATGTGTCTCCCCACCTGGAACCAGCCACTGCTCAGGGACCGGTAGCCATCTCTGCCTGGGACTGGCTGCTCCCAGGGCCCGGCTGTCTGCCACCACATGGCCCACTACCACCATTTGGGACCTACAGCATTTCTGCTGCCTACTGCCGCCAGGGATCTTGCAGCATTTTTTAAAAAAAATATAAAATTGGTGCCGTGACTATATAAAACAGGTGACATACCAAAATTTAACAATTCTCGGATGGGCTCCCGACACTATGATGTCAGGAAACCGATCTGCATGACCCTGGAGAATTTTACATGCCACCAGGACTGAAAACCACAAGTACCCTAATGTACTATGCAAGTTTGCCTCTTAGCTCTAGAGCATGAGGACAGAAACCCAGATCGTGCACATCTGAGAATTCTTATGATCTTTTCTAAGCCCCATCGGTAACTTTTGCAAAATGTGCCTTTCCACTTCTTTATCTCTTACTATCAAATTAAGTTGATGGCTTTAACACACTCCTGGGAAAAATATTATTCTAAATTGCGCTTTATGTATCTAACTCATTCCCTCAAGCTATCTAAGCTTGTTTCACAAGACTTATAAAGAAAAATCACATCATTAAAGTTCATTAATAGCTGTTTATGTCACAATACCTACCATATACTGAAGAGTTAGAATGTGTTACTTCACGGTAGTAAGCACCGTTTTCTTAGACCCCATTCTGTAGTATTTAGCGTGAAAATGCTTCCTGGTATTTGAATCACTTTATGCATTTTTTTTTTAAGTTTTGTCTCTTTTCTTATTTTATTTCCTTCTTGCATATAAAATTGTTGGTAGTTACCATGGTGATTCTAATTGATTTCTTTCTGCTGTTTTTGCAGGATTTAAAAAAGATTTGCACAATACATCCTTCATATTGTTATTTTTATCTTTGTAAGTTTGTAATGGCCTCTCAAAGGATAAATAAAAGCAAGCAGCAAGAACATCCGATGCTACCTTGCTTGGTGTCAAAGGCGGTGAGGAACGGAAGGAAACCGAAGAAGAAGAAAAGCCAAGCCAGGGGAGACAATGAGGAAAGGGCAGGAGATCAAAAGTAAAAGTGTGTGTCGCACAAAAGAGAGAGTTCAGGCACCTGAGTCATCAGCCATGCATGGCAAGAGATGTGCTTTTAGAGAGAACTGAACTTGTCAACATAACTGGAGTCTGGAAGACCTCTAAACAATGGAGAGACACCCAAGAGGGAAACCAGGCAGATGTCACTGTTTTGGTTGTTTTTTATTTCCTGGTAGATCAAAAACTTCTGTACACACACATGCGCACACACACACACACACACACACACACACACACATTTGAGCATGGGCTTAAAGGATATATCAGTATGTCTGTAAGAACCAGCTTACAATCTTATTTCATGAAGCCGGATATGTGTCTTTTGACATAATTATTGCTTAGCAATGTCTTCGGTCATCTGCCTTCTGCATAAAAGAGACTGACCCAAACATTTGTAGTCATAGAGATAAGGAAAGAAACGGAATGGGTGCTGGTGCTCTGGAATGAATTGGTTGTGTTTTAGAATTTTGTAAACCTTCAGAACATTTACATTTTTAACAAAGGCCACATCTTTTCCCAAAGGTAATAGAGTCAAACTTTGAAAGACGCAGTCGTATCAAGGCCAAGTGTGCAAAGTCATCCTCAGTGGCACAGGAGTTCAAGGTAGCCTGGGCCACGTGAAGTCTTGGCTCAAAAAAATAATAAATAAATACCAGACAAAACAGCAGGAAGGAAAACAAGACAATAACAAAGACAACAGAAGCGTCTCCTGGAAGTAAATTCAAGATGTAAACATGCAGGATGAGTTTTGTCTAAAGATTAATGACCCCTCGTGGGTTTTCCTTTGAGCTTTCTACTGGCCAAAACAAAGAAGAAACACTCTTACAACTGAGGCTGACCGATGAGCCATACTGGAGGAATAAAGTATTTCCAAGAATTGAAGTAGCTAAGAAATTTCCTTAAAGAAAGGACATATTTATTTTATTTTTGAGATTATAACTCAATTACAATACTTTCCCTTCCCTTTCCTCCCTCCAAACCTTCCCAGATATCCGTCTCTACTCCCCTCCCAATTTGTGACCTCTTTTTTTTCACTAATTGTTATTGCATGAATATATAGTTTAATAAACATATACATTCCCAAATATAGCCTGTTGAGTACATATAATGTTACTTGTATATGTATTTTCAGGACTTACCTAGCACTAGACAACCAGTTGGCATGCTGTTCCCTGTGAAGGCCATTTCTCTCATTCCCATTTCATTTTTAATTGCAAATTAAAGGATATTTTAATCTACAATGACCTCAACAACATTCCTGCAAATATAAAACAGCAAGTTTCACACAGTTACATTTTAAATCCTTCACCAGCAGACATCAAAGGATAATGTGAGGATGAAGCACAGCAAATGCCCTTACAGGATGCTCAAGAGCCCCAAGGGCCAAAGGTTCTGCACATGAATGGTCTCTGCCAGAGAAATTACTCCAAAGCCAGCATTTCTAATTCGGAGGACATTCGAATCCCATGTGCCCTTCCTTATGTGGTAAAATCAAGATGTTTAATGATGCTGCATCTATAAGCCATTTCAGATTCTCAGTTTACAACAAAGGAATGCCACCTCATCTCCTCCATATTTAGATAAAAAAGATCTTGGGGATAGTAAACATGATTTATTCAAGAAACGCATTGTAAAAATTACATTAACAAGGCTTATGTGAAATATGTGAAGGCTTTGGGAGACAAATGCATAGAATAATTCACCAGGAAATGTCTAGATAAATTCTAGGACCCTGTTCTTCTGGTGCAAACATAAATGTGTTTCCGATAAATGTATTTTATTACATTTTGCTTCATAAGACCACCCTATTATAAATTCAGGATGGTTAAAAGAAAAATTTAAGAACCTCTCTTCCTTTGGCAGCCAGAACAAGATTTTTGAAACCAAAAACATATGTTTAAATTTAGCTCCACATGTGCCAGCTAGCTATTGACTGAACACTGACATGTGTTTGAGCTCTAGGGATCTCAAATCTCTCTGTTCTCTGCCTCACTTTTCAGTTCCCCAGCACAGTCTCTTTCTCTCTCTTTCTCTCCCTCCCTCCTTCGTCTTTTCCTCCTTCCTTCACACACACACACACACACACGCACACACATGCACACACACACACTATGCACACATTATACACATATATCATTCACACCACACCACACCCACACCCTCCATCTCAAGAATTCAGGTATCTACCTAGTAATGGTAGCTAGTACTCAGATGACACTTTCCTTAATGGAAGGATAGTCTGGGATACTCCCTGTAGCTCCTCATCTTGAGAGGCACAAACGAAGGATTCTTAGCAAACCTGAATAATCCCTGAGCTTGTTCACTAGCAACTTCTTTTGCTCTGCTTCTCAGTTGTATGCAAGGCATACTGAAAAGAGTGAAGTTCTTGACCCATTCTCTACTTGTGGGTGAAAATATTTCACTGGCAGAGTTGAAAAAAGCCAGGCATGGAGACCTGTCTGTCAAAGACCCCAGTTAGATCATTCCGAAGTGAGTCACTATGACTCTGGTTTGTGCCCAAGTCACACTTCTCAGGCTTCTGTCAGCCACTATTCAATCAGGGCAGGATGCTAAGGTAAGTTTGTTTCCCAGTGAAGCAGGACTCATAGTCTTCCCAGGTCTCACCTTAAAAAATTGTGGTGTGTGTGTGTGTGTGTGTGTGTGTGTGTGTGTGTGTATGTGTGTGAGAGGGGGATGTGTGTGGTGTGGTGTAATTGGGTGGTATGTGATCTGTGTATGTGGTCTGTGTATGATGTGTGTGTGTGTGTGGTAACTGTGTATATGTATGTGTGTGGTGTGTATGTGGTGTGTTATGTGTATATATGTGTGTGGTGTGGTATGGGGTGTGTGCATGTGTGCAAGGTGTGTGATCTGTGTATGACGTATGTGTGTGTGGTGCATGTGTATATGTATGTAGGTGTTTGGTGTGTATGTGTGGTATATGTGTGTATGTGTTTGTGTATACTGTGTATGTGTGGTGTGTATGTGTGTCTTTGTGGTGCACGTGTGTGTGTCTGTATGTATGTGTGGTGGGTGTATGTGTGTGTGGTGCATGTGTGTGTGTATGTGTGCTAGTGGATTCACAGAGCTCAGAGGAAGACGTTAGGCATTCCTTCCTATCTCTCTCTTGCTATATTCCCTTGAGATTGGATATCTCAGTGACCTAAAACTAGACCAACAGCCAGCAAACCTCTCCTGTGAGCCTCCTGTCTCCACTGCCTCCCACCCCACACTTGGCCTTTTATGTGGGTCCTGGGGATTTGAACTCAGCTCATCATGCTTGCACAGCAAGTGCTGTTAGCTGCTGAACCTTTTCCAGCACCAGGCCATTTCTTTCTTACCTTTACTTTTTGTCTCTTTTCCTCTCCATTTGACAGGCAGATACCCTCTCAGATGGCTCTCTTCCTTCTCCAGTTTTCTCTCCATTTGCTCTCCTAAGAGCAATCCCCCTAATCACCCCTGCTTGTGTAGTTCTGTCTACTGACTCCACCTTAGGGATCCAGAGCTAACCTCACACTCAGTAAAGGAGAGTCATGCAGCTACTGAGAGAGCAAAGCCTTCATCTGGGAGAGTGGGGGAGACTGGCTCTAAATTACTCCTCTGCGGGGAAAGAGCACACCAGTTTTCAGCATCATGATGCCCCTCTTTGGTTCAGATCACAGTGTGGGCCAACTCCAAGACCTTTATAAAAGATTTTCAAAATAAAAGCCTAGTTCATTATCTTGTCCAAGAAGCCAGAATGCTCCATTCGATCCCAGAGTAGTTGGCGATCTGTTCTAATAATGCTGGAGGTTTTGCTCTTTGGGACTCCACTTTTGAGTAGATTTTACCTATAAATTCTGTTGATTAGATTGTTTCCTGACTAAATATGTTCTGTGGCCTAAGCCTCAACCTTCTCCATCTTCCCCTTAATGGAAATATGTCATCTTATATTACTGCTGTATGAGAATTCTAGATGAAACAGAAGGGATGGGACAGTGTGGACCGAGGACTCCTCTGGAAATCCAGGCTTTAGGGGATCACCTGATGTTAACAGGACTCCACCCCTACTCTATCCAAATTTGGAACCACTGAAAACACAGAAAGAAATTCAACAGAGGCCAAAATGTCTGCCTTTAAATCTCATAGACCTCACCTCCAGGCATTGAATGAGTTTTCCCATCTAATTAGATAGAGCAGAGATAGAACTGCGGGGTTGTGGTTGAGCCCCAGGATGGCCACGGAGAAACTGTGGCGGGGGCAGATGACAGATGGAAGAACGGCACTGTCTGAGACCAGGCCAGCTCAAAAAGTTCAATTTCCAGCAAATGACCGGCGTGGTGTCCACCTCTCAGTGTTCTTCCCCTGTCTTAGGGCACACTGAGGGAGGAACAGAAAGAGACATTTGAATTCTTCTGAAATGACCGCAGTCTGACTGAGTGGGTTGCGCCAAAGACTCCCAGAGAGGGAAAGAGTATGTCATAAACTCTGAGTCCAGGGCTACCCATGTTGGTGAGTGACATCAGCTCTGCATGTTAAGGCCATAGCATCCCCCGGCCACGGCAACCACGGGCTAGCCAGAGCAGACGCTAGCGAGAAAAGCAAGCGAGCCCTCTTCTCTCCTCCGTTTCATTGCTCTTCACATATTTCAGAACAGTTCATTCAAGATTCACATAAAGTTAGCTATGGGCTTTTCTAAATAGAGCTCTTACATCTTAAAAATAAACCCCAGGCTTTTAAAGCACTGCAATTATCTTGTCTATTATCTCATCTGCTGCTTCATCCTTCACTCCTCCCCCCCCCCCCCTTGATCTTCTGTCTGGATGGGGTGTTGCCATTTTTGCATAGCTTTTAAAGCAAATGCTGGATATTTTCAGAGGTGGGGGAGGGGTGGGAGAAGATAGGTCATGATTTGTGTTACTTACTCTTTTCTTTTTTCCTTCTGGAAATTAACTCCTTAGGCCCAGTATGAGTTCTAGAAATCTGGACATCAGCACTGGTACTTTCATCGTTTTATCGCTGTGGTCACACTTAACAAAGAACAGGCGTCCCGTTCCCAGCCCTGTGGTGTTTTCTCTTTGAAATCATACCTCTAAGGCACGCGTCGTAGGGATCCTGTGATTCGGGATTTATATCATGAATTCATATTTATATTCATGACTTCTATCATGAACTTGGAGCTGAGGGAACCCTTCACAGATCACCCACTTTTCAGACGTGGAAAATGTGTAAGAAGAGTAAGGAAAAAAGTTCTGTTTGACTAAATACTACATAAAGAAATGTAAATTTATGCAGAGAATTTGGTTTAAAAAGGATCAAACACTCCATGCGAAATTTAGAGATCACAAAATTTATAAAGTAGGACAAAAACATAAACCAGGGAAAAATCTTTAAGTTATCATTTGATAAGGCCATTGTCAATATTCTAGTGTCTTTATGATATTTTATAACACACACACATCATGTTTATAAATTTTGCATCTTAGAAACTAAAGTTTTATACCTTTTTCATTTAACATTGTGAGCATGTTCATGCTAAGTGTTTTTTAAATTTTTTACTTTTTACTGTGTTACTGTAATAATATATATGGGGGGGGGTGCTCACGAGTGCAGGTGCCTTTGACAGACCGTGGTTAGTGCCAGACTCCAGTCCTCTGCAAGTACACACTGCACTCTTAACCACTGAGCCACCTCTCCAGCCTCGCATCCCATGATTTTTAATGGCAATATATATAAGAATTTCGTTAGTATTTTATTAGGACATTTTTATACATATAGCATTTGTTATACCAAAATTTTATTGGTTCCAGTGATGGATGTGTGGTCTAAGGATGGCTGAGTGTTCTAAGGCACCACACTTAAGCTCAGCTTCTACATAAAAGATCTTGTTATAAACGTTACTATATAAAAATTTCGTTGTACTGTATTACTGGTTACTTCCACAGGAAACAAAATTACTAAAATAAAGGAATTAATGTCTAGAAAAGAAAGACCTTTTGATCTTTGAAGCAATAAAGGAAAAAGTTCACATGAACAACTACAGACTTCCATCGGGGAATAGATTTGTAGCGGCAGGATCACTTGGAAGCCGAATAAAGAGTCAAGGTGTTTCTTCGGGATTGCAGACGCAGGGCAAGGGCTGATGGGTTTTGATATTTCCTCTCAGCCACTGAGGCCTGGCGGTTAGGACTTCTTCAGTTCAACTGATATCTTCATACTAAAACAATTTGTCAGGATCATCCTTCTTTATATTGCAATCCAGATTGTTCTTGGCTTGCAATATTTGCCATCTTATGAAGCACTTCAGATCTCTGCATGTGCCCAGATGACTGCACTATTAACAAAGAGCATCATTTTTCCCAGCTGAAGGGCCACTGCTGAGCTGGGGCTGTCAGAATGAGGACATGTTCCTGGGAAGCTGGAAGAGAGGTGGCCCAGCTCAAGGGAACCAGAGAACTCAGTGTTCCGAAGAGAAAACAGAGCATCTTGAGAATTGAGAACGACAGTTTCACATGTCAGAAATTGAAGATGACAAGGAGGTATTGATTGCCTCGATGTTGTTATGATAGTTTGTTCCTCTGAACTGATGGTTATTTCTATTCTCCACATTCGACACATATGTCTGATTTAATACATACATTTTACTGTTCTATTATTCTCCTAGTGGCTTTGAAATGTTTTCATTTCTCTCACGAATTGACAGGGATATGTACCTGTCTCCTACTCCAGTCCTCTCTCAAATATGATGTAGATTCAAGTGTGAATCCAAACTAAGATTTATGTACAGATTAGGAAACCAGCAAGCGAAAGAGTCCAAGGTGGCACAGACCTGAAAAATTTTGTAGTTTACTTGAGTGTCTTTACCCATCTACAAGACCGCGAGAAAGTCTGGCACCCTGAGGTGAGCTATTTGGAAACAACATTAATTTTCTCCTTCCATTATTGTCTCTTGAGAGTTTATAGGCTATAGACAGATCCCTCAAGGAGACGGTCTAAAGCATACAGGTAATAAAATAAATATTATACAAATGAGAGAAATCAACTATATGATGGAATGGAGAATATTCAAAATTCTGAACTCAACTGAGTGATACCTCATTCACTACTTCAGTAAATATTTATAAAATACAAAATAGTATATGATGATACTCAAGAAGACAGTGTGGAAAGGGTGAGTGACCAGAAAGATCCTTGTTCTGATTTTGATCCACTGCATGGTAAACAAAATAGAAAACCAACACACACAAAGAGGGTCCGGTTTTAAGGGATGCGTGCTAGAGGATGGAGAGAGCCATGTCAGTGGATGGGGAGGGATGGGATGTTGTGTTCCCTTGGGCATCAGAAAGAAATGAGAGGGGGCAGAAGAAGGGAACAGAGGGGAGCAGAGGAAGTGAGTTGAAATCTGGCCACATGCCAGCATTTAGAGGTCATTAAGAAACACTTTAAGCATGTTGAGAAAGAACGGAAAAGTAACCAGTGAAGTTTGAGACATGGAGGTCACTGGTTGGATGATTTATTGCCCATGTAATTTGTAGTTCAATGCACAAGTTTTTTTTTTGAGAGTGAGAGGGAAGTTATTAATAATTTGCCAAGACCGTGTGCAAACTGGGACTCTCATGGCAAACAAGAACATATGGTCACCCCCCACCATTGTTGACCTTGATAAGACTGGTTTCATTTGGAGGTGGAATGATGGCAATCTGATTTGTGTAGGCTGAGGGTAGAATAAAAGGTGAAGGAAATAGGAAACACTGCTTTAAAAGAAATTTCACAATAGAGAAAGGAGGGAAAAACAGGACACAGCTAGAGGATACAGGAGCATGGGAAAGATTGTTTTAAAATCGAGATTTTAAGCATCTATGTGGGCTGGGGTGAAAGATCAGGTATTGGAGAGTCTCTGGGCAGCAGAGGGAGAAGAGCAGAGCTGCAGGTTTTGTGAGTGGGATTCTGTGACCACTGGAGAGCTTCCAGCAAGGGGAGTCAACGTGTGTGGACATGGATGGGCACAGTTGCTACATTTGGCAGGGAGAAAATGAAGTTGCTTCTTAGCCAAAGCAAGAGAGTCTACTTTCCATGGAAAGCCTCCTTTCCCTCCCAGGAGGAGTTATGGCTCACCACTTGGGGGACAATTTTCCTTACAGGCATTAAGTAGACACGTGTGAGCTATGGCTTCTCTCAGAAAAATGTCCCAACGTGGAGCCTTTTGTGCTTTAGCAGCAAATGGAGTAATTCTCTCAGGTCCAATTTAGATCGGGCAAAGACGATGAATATTACTCTGGTCAGCAACTGCCTACCACAGAGGCTGTGGTTGAATGTGGACATCCACAGTCGTAGTTTTCTCTTCAGAATTATAATTAAGAGATAAAGGAAAGAGCCCAGGCTGACACGTGGAGATCCAGGTGAAAACAAGTCTTTGATTAGAGACACATAGCATAATTTCTATTGGAAGCTTTAGTGCTCAAGAATTCTGTGACCCTGGGGAGCTTGCAGGGTCTTCGCTGATTTGTGCAGTAAAAGAAAATATATGTCCAGACGAACAAAGACTGTGTGGACACAGGGAGTCACACACACACACACACACACACACACACGTGCACACACACACGCACACACACCATTTCTTTCTTTCTCCCTCTCTCCTCTCTCTCTGTCTCTCTCTCTCTCTTTTCTCTCTCTCTCATAGGAATTCTAGGAAAATGTAAGCTTTTCATAGGAGTAGAAGAAAATGGAGCAAATGAATGAGAATTTCCAGTGATCTAATGTCTAGGGTTAAGGCACTTCTTTTGACTCAGTGGAGAAAATGCAGACGAAAAGTATGAGTGGCCCTCTTGGCTGCTGGATTTGGTTCCAGTTCCCAGAGCTCACAGAGGACTGCAGATTGCTACCCATACTGTGAGTTTATCCGCAAATAAATAAACCTCTGTTGTACTCCAATCCAGGCTATTGTGGAGCTGCTTTGTACACCAACAAACTGACATCCAACATAACAATACATTTTCCTGCAATAATCTTTGAAGTTTCCAGGAAGAAGATGGGGCCCCACAACAATGATTCCACCTGGTTGGTATGATGTCATTATGCTGATAGCACCATCTGGTATCTAAGGACACAACTCCTTGCTTATTTCAGACTCTAATAGGAATTAGCAGAGCTCTCTTGGATCTTTTTTTTTTCCAATTCTGAAGTTTTGTTCACAACAGCCTTTTTTCATTAATTTTTATTTCTTGGCAAAATTTCATTTTGCTGTTAGTTATTTTGACGCTTACATCTTCCCACAGCTCCGTACATTTTACATCCAAGGTGAATCCTCCTCACACTTCTTCCCCTTCTAACCCTAGAAAACGACAGATCTGAAAAAATGGCGGCAAAATTCAATGGCTCTCGTCTGAGCTGATGTGGAAACTGAGAGCTGTCTCAGTCAAAGCAGCAAAGGGGGTGGGTAGGAGGCAGCGAGGGTGGTACCCACGGCCAGGGATGAGGAAAGCTGGATAGAAACCAGGTGTACAGGAAAGTTCTCCAGCACAGACACCTCCCCCCGACTCTGGTTCCCAAGGGTGAACACCCTTCTCCACGTGTGTTTCAACTTTCCATCTGTGATGCTGGCCACGACTTTGCCACATGTTTATTCCCTTGTTTCTCTGACCACGTTACAAGCACAGGAGATGCTTAGGAAATACTTGTTGAAAGGTCCGAGATGGTTTTTAACACTGCCCTAGGGAATACCTGCAATAATTAAGCCAACAAATGAAGAATTTGAATCTTCTTCCGTGGATATATTTTTTAAGGTTAGGACACTCATTTGTCTGTCCAACATGGCACAAATGACTTCTTAGGGCCCTTTCCAATGACATGATTAACCACCCCTTTCTGGGGACAGTTTTATATATGTTACTGCTAATAGCAAGAGAGCTTCTCCTGGGGCCATTTTCCCTTTTATGTGATTACACTGATATTTTAGAGTAAATGAAATTGCCGCATCCCAGCTGGGAAGTTCTTCTGAATTTATGAAATGCAGAGATTGCTATAAGGACTCTAAAGTTGAAGAAGGTCTCTTATCCAATCATCAATAGACAATTTTGGTGATTATAACCCTCCTTAGAAAAGTTCCACTGTGGTTATCAAAGTCCAAAATTTGACATTAGTGTTGCCCTTGACAACTGCATCCAGACAGCTACTCTGGGAAATACTCTGGTTACAGTAAAAGATAATTACAATTGTTAAAAAAAAAAAAAAGAAAAAGAAAAAAATCTTAATATGTCTGAGTGTGATTTTATTAGATTTCCTTTTGTGGTGCTCTCTTGATCCATTCTACTAGAAATTACTATTATTACTGTCATTACTATTATTTTGGACAAGAGGCTTGCAGTAAGGATCCTTAAATAGCGACTGATCAATCCCTCACATTCTCGTTCTGCTCCCCCTTTACTACTGAAGGTAGAGGGGACCTATCTGAGTAGGCCCTACGTTAGCCACATCTAGGCTTCTCAAATAAAATTGTTAATATGTTTAGTCTACAGGTTCTCAATCCTTTCTGACAGAGAGCTGACTGCAACGTCTGCCTGAACAGCATCCAGTATACAGGAGAAGGGTGCTCTGTGGAGAATTGTGCGGAACCTACTTTGTGAGAGAAAGAAGGACTTGCAGGATTCCAGGCTGGAAAGTGGGGATCATCCCTGTGCAGTCCGTGGAACTGATACCTGCCTTTCCAGAAAGCTAGGGCCCCTTGGTTAGGAGGAACTGGAGCAAAGCCTTCAAGCACTAGCCTGAGCTGATTCCAGCACTTTCAGCAATTCCTTGCTGGAAAGGCAATGCCCGACTCACAACTGGGGCTGCTGGCAGAAAAGGACAGCTACTGCTTTTGTCTCTGAGGTTGTCTTTCCCCACTTGGCACCTCCATACATGATGGCGAAGATGCTCTGAATGCAGCCACTGGGACCATCATAGTGACTGACACACAATAGTAGTAGCCCATGGGAAACAGACCCAAAGCGTGCTGCTGCTTCTGATGGTGGTGGTGGCGGTGGTGGCAGTGGTGGTGGTGGTGGTGGTGGCGGCGGCGGCGGCGGTGGTCAGCAGCAGCAGTCATGGCGTGTGTATTGGGGAGTCGAGTGTGCTGCTTCCCTGGAGATGACTGTAGCTGACTTAACCAAAGCAGAACCACTGTGCTCCTAGCCAGAAAGAAGGACAGGGGACCAGCCAGGACCTGGAGCTAAGAAAGGAGGTTTCTTAAGCTTCCTCCCCATAACTAGACAAAGAACTGGGCTGTTCTTCTAGCTTGCAGTTTGTCAGAAACAAACAGTAAAACTGAAACAAGAATAGAGAAAAGTATCTTTCCTGTGTATGCCCCTCGCTTCCAAACAGGCCCTGGAAACACCCATGGCTAATGTGATGTCAGTGTTAATAGCCAACCTGACGAAATGAACCTAGGAGGTGGGCCTCTGGGCATACTGTGGGGAACTGTCTTGATTGCATTAATTGATCTGGGAAGACCCATCCTTTTGTGACTGAGGTCTACTGGAGCAGGCTGAAGAAACGGAGACGGCAAGCTGAGAACTCGTGCAGTGTGTGAGCTCACAAGGCTGTCTTGTTCCGCTCACAGAGAGAATATGATCGGATCTCTAGTTCCTGCTGCTGTGAGTTCTGCAATCTGGAACTGGGCACTAAAATGTACCCTTTCTCTCTGAAGTCACTTTTGTCAGAGTATTTATCACAGCAACAGGTAAAGAAACCAAGGTGAGCAGGAGCCTCCAGATAGTTCCGGGTTCCTAGAAACAAATGCACCAATTTGGCTGGGAGAGCGGTCGCTGTAAAACTACACCGGTTCCGGTCTGCTCTCAACTAGGTACCGCTACGGGAACTAGGCTGAAAATTTAAAATCACACAGACACAGAAAGAGAGACAGATAGATGGGGCCATGGGGACATCCTTGAGACAAGAATGCCAAGAACTCTCACTTTATTGGGCTCAGGGGCAGCTTATATAGGGCTCTGGCCACGCCCTAGCTCTCGGGATCTTTCAACTGTAGACCCACCAGCCTGCCATCAGGGTCTTGTGCTCAGGGCAGCTGCAGGCTGCTCAAAACAGAGGAAAACAAGTTCTTTACAAGAAATTCAGGGTCTGGTGGTCCGCAGTCCCCAACATGTAGCCATGGAAAGGCTTTTTAACAAAGAAAGAGAATAAGGGTGAGGGCACAGGGAGCCTTGTAGATCCTGCCAAGGAGAATGCCCAGGTCCTGTCTAGCTGGCCCAACAAGGGAGCAATTCCATTGAAGAAAGAGAGCTGGTACTTCTACGACAGGAAATTGCTTCATCTCCCACCACTATGAGAGAGCTACTGCTCCCCTTTCATCACAACGGAAGCATAAAATAGTAGTCTGTTCCTTCTGTCCACCCTGAGAGACGATGGCTTGCCCTTTGGTCCACAGGCCAGCTGACCCATAGCAGAGGAAACAGACCCCTTCCCATTTGTATCCCATTAAAGCCTGTATACCAGTAGAGTGTACGCTGTATGAAATCAGAAGGGAGAAGACCACAGGTAGAAAGGATTAGGGAGCAGGGAGATGAGAAGAGGGTAAGGAGAGGGTCGAACAAAACTAAGTATATGTGTATTAAAAGGCCATACAGAAATCTGCTACTTTAAATGCTAATTCAAAAATAAAATTCTAAAAAATCAAAATAAAATACTGCATAGGGTGCCAAGGGCCTGCACTTCAGGCTGGTGCAAGAAATGAGACAGGCTTAGAGGTTATCTCATCTGGGATGGTCTGAGTTTGAAAATAAACTGTTCCTGATAAAACTTTAGCAATCAGGCTGGAATCTGGTTATGTATGTATGCATTTATTATAAGTTTTACTGGCTAAGGGGAAGCACCACATAGTTTATAAATAATGATATATAACAATTATAATAGCAATTAATATGTGCTGGGCTTTACTGTAAATTCCTTATAAACAGCTGGTCCTCCCAAGACTTTGTTTTCAAGTGAGACAAGTGAGAAATGGGCCTCTTACCATGTGAATGCTGTTGGATATGTTCACATGTCCATGAGAAAGAGGACAGAGCCACAAGGAAGCCACGTCATCTCACCTGTTTGTCGATGAGATGAGTAACCTTTCCAGACCCTCCTTTTCACACAAGGGGGCCTGTTTTCTTCCTGCAGCGCTGTTTGCACGGCAGGGCCTGCAATCATAGCGTGCTTTCAAGTCTAATCTGTGTTAGCAGCAACTCAGTCATCGTCCTAAGTGTGACAATCAACAAGCGCTGGTTCAAAGTGTTAGCTGATTCTTGCAGTGTAACACCCCCACCCCCGGCGGCCCCCTTATAATCCCCACCCCCGCTGATTTCAGTACTCATGTGAGGGCAGAACTGGGAACACAAAGTGCCGCACCTCTCCCCTATGAAGAGATGACGTAGTCAAAGCTTAGGCTCCTATGAGTGTAAGTCAGTAATTAGGAAGAGGTAAATTTTAAGTATACACTATGCTTTTTTTGTGATTTATCAACGGTACATTTGTATAGTTTAACTATTGTCTCAATCTAACCACGAAATGTGCAAAGTCCTGACCTGTAAACTTGTGGCTTTTGTGAGGGACAATAAGCCCCCTTTGTGTCCCGCTGGACATAAATCAATACACATAAGGGTGGATTTGAGTGAGGGTAATGAGAGAATCCTTTACGGCACACCCTGCCTTTCTGCCTAGCAGCCATCCTTTCATGTCTTCTTACTAACAAGCACCAGTTGGAGTAGGTGCATGAAATGCCAAATTAATAGATGATATTTTCTCATCTTCTGTTTATAGAGGGATAGCCTATGAAAGAGTGTTGAATAAGACAAATTAATAACATTAAGCGGAGCTTCCATAAACTCTCCCTAGAAGTGGGTAGGAAGACACAGATGTGCGCCTTCTGTAATGTACCCATCCATTTGTATCTGTCAGTTTAGCCTGCAGTAGGCCGCGGAGACAATTGAATCCCCGCATCTCAAGTCTAAACAGAAGCCTATTCTTCACTTCCTGGGCAAAGCGGGTTGTGTGGGCTGCTCTGATCCACGTGCCACTGAGGGACACAGTGTGACAAGTCCATCCTCCAGCTGTAGTATGTGGAATAAGGACTCACGCATTGCCAAGGCTGGTCTATCTTTTACACTCCAGCCCGGAACCGAGGTACTTCATTCTTTCACGGTCCATTAGTTCAAATTATTCAAACGGCTATGCTAACTGAAGGGTGGACTAGGACCCTACCTTCGTTATGTAGGAAAAACCAACACCTAATTTGTGTAAGGTCATTATTTTTAGATTTCTTTTATAATCAAATGCAATTCCTAAGGGACAAAAGGGCACTAAATTGTTTAAGGGTGCCATGTAAAGTCAATGGCATACAGACTGTGACATGGTCAAAATCTGCTAGATATATATATACAAAGGCAGTAAGTAGAGCTGACTTGAATGATATGGAATAAACCCACCCTGAATTATAGCATGGCATAGCTCTAGCGTACAGTTCACCCTCTGGATCCTCGGGACCCACTTTGTGGGTTCAATTAGATTGAAAATACACTTTTGAAAACTTGTATCTGTATTGAATGTAGACTTTTCTGGTATTGTTTTCTAAACAATGCAGTATAAACTATTTTGAATGTTTATGTGGTATTAGTTATGATGAATAAAATAGAGATGATTTAAAAACATATACAGGGGCATGCCAAGTCTTTATAAGCACCTGGAGCTTCACAGATCTAGGCCTCCTTAGAGTCCTAGAATAAGTATTATGGATGCTTAGAGACCACTGAACTTTTAAAGAAGAGGTAGGTGTAACCGGGCACACCTGTAATGCCAGCACATGAGAGGACAAGACCAGGCAAACTAAAGGAGGACTGCCTTTAGTTCAAAGCTAGCCTGGGCTACACAGTGAGTCTCTGTCTTAAAAACAACCAGAGGAAAAGAAAGTAAGTCATGAGTGTTACTATGTTTATGTGAGAATTAATTTTAAACAGTAAAGTGGTTTTCTTTTTTGCCTTCTGGAGTAGGAAACATTTCCCCTAATCTGTCCTGTCAGTCCATCTGTGAGAGGAGATTAGAGATTAAAGCAGAGGTAACATTCAGCTCTTGATGTTCGGAATCTGGTGGTACAGCAAGGCAGGTTACTCTGCCAGTCAGGCTACTTTTTCTTGAGAGAGGATTTTTCCAAATTCTTGCATGCTCATTTAGTGACTATAAGACTGATCTGAAGTTAGAAAACACAAACAGATGCTATAGAATTTATAGAAAACTTACCCATGTGACCCCTGAAAAATATGAAAAAGAGAGAGTGATGGGGAGAGTCTTCTGTTTTGTGTTAATTTCATTGGTTAAATAAAGAGACTGCCTTGGCCCTTTAATAGGACAGAAAAATAGGTAGGCGGAGTAGACAGAACAAAATGCTGGGAGAAAGAAGCCGAGTCAGTCAGTCGCCATGATCCTCCTCTCCCAGGCAGATGCAGGTTAGGATCTTACCGGTAAGCTACCACCTTGTGGTGGTACACAGATTATTAGAAATGGGTTAATCTAGATGTGAGAGCTAGCCAGTAAGAGGCTAGAGCTAATGGGCCAAGCAGTGTTTAAAAGAATACAGTTTCTGTGTAATTATTTCGGGGCATAAGCTAGCTGGTGGCCAGGAGCCGGTGGCCGGGACGCAGCCCGCCGCCCCTCCTTCAACAAGAGAGAAGGAAAGGAGTCAGACCTGATCCCTAGACAGGAGTGTTCTGTCTTTGCCCTCCTTGGGATTAGTCTAAGAAGTAGGCAGCACATAGGAAGGACACAGGAAGTGTGAAGGAAGCATGCAGGTATGCAGGAAGCATGCAGGTATGTAGGAAGCATGCAGGAATGTAGGAAGCATGCAGGAATGTAGGAAGCATGCAGAAAGCCCACAGGACACATGCAGCTCGAAGTGTCAGGAAACACGCAGGAAGCATGCTTTACAGTCAAGGATGCAGTGCTTGAGGGTGCAAAGGTTACCCATCTGCAGCCCAGCACGGCCAGGCTGTTCTTGATTCTTACACCATCCAGGCAGATGTTGAGCAACAGCATAAGGGCGTTCCGTGGGTCAGCTGGCCAGAGTGAACTGCTGAGGGAAAGAACAGGAAAGTGACAGCTGGGGACAGAGTGGGACCTGAGAGCGCAGGAGCTGGGATCACAAGACACAAAGAGCACAGAGCAACAGTGGAGTTGAAGAATGGATTGAGGGGAAACCCGGAAGAAGGCAGTAGGGAAAAGATTGTGGAAGAGGCCTAGAACCACATCACAGAGTCCTGAAATGGAAGAGCAGGGAAAGGGGTAGCCTCTGAGGCCAAACACAGTTCATCCGGGGACTACACTTTACTTCAATAGAGTATTTAAACTATAGAGCTATATTTACTAGAGGCCAGAATATATAGTTAATCTATGTTCCTCCCATCTGGCTAGCATATACTACATAGCGCTCTTCAGTAGAGCACAAGTTACCATTACCATAGAGTCAAAGAACTCACGTTCTGGCTGGTGATACTAAATTTTGTGATTTCACTTTGGAATATGTCTGTCAGCCCCTCCCCCTTTCTCATACACTTAGTTTTTATCTAATTCGCATGCTGAGCAAAATGTTTACTATGGCATTTTCACATATACTTTGTTTTTCTTATAATTTTGTCTTCCTCATTCTTCTGCATATGCCCCTGAACACAGTCAAAATCTAACTCCCGGAGGCTTTACTGTGGGAGAAATTAAACAGAATTCCCTCCTCATTCACAACTGAAGAGAACCTGTCAATTTTCTCCAGAAGGAGACCACCGGTGACCACAGGACCATCTGTGCAGAACAGGGCCTGGCCATGCAGCATCTCCTGAGTTAATGGGTGTAAACAAAGATTCCTTCTTTGGAATGCAGAGGACACCTGGTGCTGTTTGGATGGCTATAAAGTACATAAGTAAAAACAACAGCCACAAAAAGACAGCAATGAGAAGCCAATAAATTCTTTCAGCTGTCATGGCTGGTTAAAGGGCTGGTGTGTGGTAGAGAAGATCAGAACAAGAAACCCAAGTCCATAAGATACCTGATACGATTATGGGGAGGAAAGACTAAGGGGTCCCTCCCACTGCCCAACAGTTTGTGTCCTGCAATGTCTGGACGGGAAAGAAGACAGTGGCAGGATGAAAGGGGGAAGAGGGAAAGCTAGAATGACTTTTGATTTTGCCGGTTGTTTGCACACTGTCCTGATGATGGCCTTTGCCTTGCTTTGCTGGAACCATTACGCTTCCCTTTGTCAATATAGCATCTCGTGTCCTTAATTGTCTCCTTTCCTCACTTTGCCTCAGCGCTTCAAACTTTAAATGAACTCATTTGATCTTCCTTGTAGAGCCTTCTACACACACACACACACACACACACACACACACACTTTCACATTCACACATTTCCACATACACCACATGCTCACGTTCACACACACCACACACATACACTCATGTTTACACACACCACATGCACACACATTCATGATTACACACACTCATATTTACCCACACACCACATGCACACACACACACACACACACACAGTATAGGATATTATGGTTTTGAAGATTTTATTTTCTCTCTAAAAATTATACTTAAATAAATATCCAGCTGTGCATCCACCCCTCCATTGATCAATACTGAAAAGTAGGCAGTAAGAAAAGACAGATAAAGGTATGGGTCACTTAAGACATTACAAGGGGCTGGGGGGGGGTACTCTGTAAGAACCAGAGCATTTGACTGTCTGCTTACAAGATGGGGTTGTGTAGATCAGAAACTGGGGTTATGGGGTGGGGGTGTCAAAAGGTTTCCCTTCCTGGCCTGCAGTTGACCATTGCCAGGAGTGACCACACTCTCTTAAAAAATGCTAGGTTATTGATAAACATCTTTCCTCACTGACCACTGCTTGTGGTCCATGAGGCAGGACAGTTAAGAATCTAGAGAAACAAATTAATGAACTTCTAGAAATCGAATTGCTGGAGTTAACTAGAGTTGTTCAGCCAAATGGAGGGGTTTACAAAATGCCATGGCCCTTGAACTAGACATCTGATCTAAGAGCAGCTTAGACACCCATGAGTCTCACATCACCCCTTGATTCTTCAACAGAAAGTGTCACAATGGTAACATCCACCACTCTCCAGAGGTGGAATAGCAACAAGGCTTGACTTCCCTTCCTCCATGAAAATTGTTAATGGACACATGGTGAGGGGAGCATCCATGAGAGCCGTATAGGGTTAGCCATGAAATATGAACAACACTAGTAAGGCTGGGTCAAATCATGTCCAGCCATTGTACTTGAAGAAACAACCACAGCAGAAAGGCCTCAGAAAGCCACAAAACCCTCACAGGTCTTTGCTCCTCAAAAGTCTTTCTGCAGAGACAGTGACGATATGAGACAGAAAGCTCAAACATGCCAGGATTCTAGAATAAGTAGCTTGGGGACGATACATATCTCTAACCAAGTCTCTCTTTAACCAAATCTTCTCTTTTAAAAGAAAAAAGACAGCCCTTCTTCTGACATCTTCTCTGAAATGCATAAGAAGTACTGCGTAAAAATTTACAGCCGTTTCGAAGGGTTGTTTTTTTAATACTTCCAATTACAGATTTAAGACAGAGTTCTTCCTCGGCCTGACTTGTGTGTTTAATATTCAAATGACTCTTGTAGGGAGCCATCTGTTACATGACCAGGCATGGAAATCCTTTCCAGGGCTTTACATCAGCCCCTGCTGCTGTTTGTCATGCTTCAAATGTCCTCGGGCACTTGGGTTTCCATTTCGGGGAACAAGGTGAAGGACTTGAAGGCAGGACACGATGTCTTCCTGATTATTCAGTGACTGCTACTGAAAACACCGTGTTTGGCATATGGCTTGCTAAACTGTCTTTCCCCCAGCTACCCTCAATGTTTTCCTTTACAGTGATAAAACAATATTCTGAGAAAAGGACATTTTGTTAATCTTTGGATCTCTTCTAAGAATATGCTTTGCTCATTGCATTAATCAACACATTTTTTCCAAAAGTTCTTTATCATATATATATATATATATATATATATATATATATATATATATGTGCGTATATGTGTGTGTGTTTCTGTATATGTGTGTGTGTGTTCAGCTCACTGTCCCCTGAGTACCATTTCTCCAAGTGCTGCTATATTTAAACTGAATCTATTTTACTAAAAAGGTTCATCCTATGTATTCATTCTGGTTGGAATCTGCCTACAGGGTGCATGGGAAGGACTGAGAGTCTGTGCTCAGGCTCACCGAGGAGCAGCAAGGTTGATTGCTCATATCTGATAGGTGGAGTGGAGAGTGTGGGTCACTCATGCCATCAGTTTGCCATCTCCACCCTTCATCTTCCTACTCCTGCCCATTAATAAGCATTATGAACTGGCCAACCTTGAAGTGAGCATAGAGTAAAATTAACTCCTCTAGGTGGGAGATGAAACCGACCTGACAATAACGTGAACAACAGCAATAATAGCAGCTATGGTTGTGGAACATTTGCTGTGTTATAAATACCACTGTTGCTAATGTACACGCATTCAATCATTTCATTTACTCTTCATGAACATCCCACGGCATGGATAGTAAGTTTCCGAGAAGAGTGGACTAACGTTCTAAGGGGTTACATAGTTTTCCTGAGTTCATTCCTCATATATTCCTATTCTTCCTGTTCTGGGTCTCGTCTCCCATAACCACTCAGTCACCCCTCCCTCACATGTAAATCCTAGCCCAGCTGCTGCCTGCACATGGATCTCCACTGCCAGTGAGACTTCCCTGTTAGGGCAGAGCTGTGGAGCCAGGATGGACCCTCTGAGTTGGAGGTGACTTGTTAGCCCATATGACTCATTTTGGGTAATTCATCCAAATTATCTGCCGATCTTCTTCAATGAAAAGTTTCTCTTTTTAATTATTAGCAAATTGTCTGAAGTTTTCATGTAATAAAACTATTATAGTTCCCATTTAAGTAATACATTCAAGACATTTAACTGGATCTCACATGTACTTTTCTGGAGTTGGTCACTAATTCTCGTAGTCCTTCCAAGTGGTAAAAATACAGTAAGACAACTCGGTAGTCACTTCACTCTGTGCACCAGCAGTCACACTATTGTCAGTGGTGGCTGTGCCCACAGTAAGACAACTTGGTAGTCACTTCACTCTGTGCACCAGCAGTCACACTATTGTCAGTGGTGGCTGTGCCCACAGTAAGACAACTCGGTAGTCACTTCACTCTGCACCAGCAGTCACACTATTGTCAGTGGTGGCTGTGCCCTACCTATGTGCAGTTCCTGCTACCGAGAGGACACATAGTTTGCCAATATTGATGACTAGCTTTTAAATTTTCCAGAAGGAAACAGTCCATAATACAGTCCCATCTAATTTTCCCACTCAATTATACCTTTTCAAGAACTAATATTTCACTCCTCGTAAAAGTGAGCATGAATACCAAAAGGAAACACTGTTATGGTTTGGGGGCAGGACTGGGCAAATGGTACCTGCTGGTTCTGTGCAGTCAGCTACGAGGAAGGAAGCTGTCAGCCTAACACCCCAGGTGCTGTTTATGGGTCTGTTTGCTGTTCATGCTATTTTGCCTAAGCAAACCTTGCATTTGCCACGGGAAGGTTTACTTTGCTTCGAGATGTTAGCACATGAAAAGGCTAGCCAACTTGCCTTTTTGAGGCAAGGCTTGAGAAGTCAGAAATTCAGACACTTGAAAGATGTGAAGATAGTTGCCTTTGCAAAAATGCATTTGGGGTTTAATCTAGACTCAAGCTCTTTCGCTCAACAGCTCAGATAGAAGTGTGAATGCGCCCGTTCCCTCTAGGGTCCCTCCACTCCCCAGGAGAGACAATGTCTGACATTTGGCCTACAAAGCTCAGTTGCCTTTACTATTAAGTATGCCAGTTCTTCTCTCTCTCTCTCTCTCTCTCTCTCTCTCTCTCTCTCACACACACACACACACACACACACACACACACACACACTCTGTGTATGTTTTGAAGGATTTTAATGAAGGAGATCTTCATCCGTGCTTTCCTCCATTTCTGTTTTCTCCAGAATAAATTACTATTTTTAACTTATTTTTAGTCAAAAGTTTTAAACTGCATCATCCTGATGACTTCAGTGAGGTGCCCAGTTCCTTCTAAAACACTGCTGTATTTTCCTAATTCCCCATTTTAGTATAATCCTCTATGTTTTCCTCCCATCCCCTCACCTCCAATCCCACTTCTAAAAGCAGAGCATTCTTCTTCCAGGCCTGAATCAAAGCTGCCTAATGTTTTGGATAAGAAAAATAAAAGCCATTTGGTTGTTTGAGTCACATATTTAGATCTCGTGGCAATTTATCTCATTTTCAAACTGAATTTGGGTAACTCTCCTTTCTCCGCTGCCCATAGCCTCAATGGTGCTACCCACAAGTCCGCTCCCCATCTCAGCCCCCGTTCTTCCTCCATTCTTGCACACAGTATCTTAAAACAAGATTTCCCGTCTTCCTACCACTCTGACTGGCACAATTTTTTGAAGACAGAATGGCACCTCAAATCATGGCCACCTGAAAGTCAAGTTTTCTGCTTCAGTGTGTTCTAGTTTGTGCTGCTTCCCCCCAGCATAATCCCAAATCCCTTCGCCTGCCAGTTCCCTTTAAACTTCACAACCAGATGCTTGGGTTGCAGGGATAAGGGAGAGGTCTCAACTCCTTCAAATCACCTTGACCTCTCTTGTTTTGCATTTTTGCTTGTTTGCCAACTGGATTGATATGAAAAGGATTTAATGTGAATGAGGTCTCATTCCTTCCAGGCTCTTCAAATAATTAAAGTTAAAGAACTTTTGAATTAGTTTAGTGCCAGTCACTACTCAAAGATAGACTTAAAATCTCTTAACCTATTTTTATCCCTAATACTTTTCCAATAAAATCTTTGTCTAATATGTTAGTACAGTTGGTATGTTTTCTAGACTTAAGAACTAATTATAAAAATTAGAAGCCACTATTAGGTTATGCTTCAGGGGTGGGGGTGGGGTCTGTATTACCATTTTGTTTTTCCACTAAGGAATAATTTAGGCCAACAGCTTTCCCTTCCCAGGAGATGAAAGTACCTACATGGTCCTGGCATCCCAGAAAGTATCTGGCAGTGCCTCTGTCTGGTGTAGCATTGCCTAGAAGAAGGAACAGCACAAGTATCCACTCCTCTCACTGGTTTCTCAAAGGAACACAACCTTTAAACTAGAAAACAAAACTATAGGCTCAGTTCCTACGGATGTCACTACCGAGGTCATGGTTATTTTACAGCTAAGAATGCAGTTCACACTCTACTCAATATCATAGTTGATAGAAAATTTGTCTTAACCCATCTTTAGCAATTGTTTCTGTGGAAGGGTGAGGGGTCATGAAAAAATGATTAAACAAATATTTGAATGTTCCTACTAAACAACCTCTTTAAAAAGATTTGATGGTCTCTATTCTTCTAAAACAAGTAACCACATAGCAATTTCCTATGGCCTACTGTCAACTAGATTCTTTAAGCATTGTATGGACATTTCATTATAGATTTCGTCACATTCTTTTTAAAATTTTATGTATATGGTTGTTTTGCCAGCATGTATGTCTGTATACCACATATGTGCTTGGTGCCCAGTGAGGTCAGGAGACTTGTTGGATCCTCTTAAACTGGAGTTACTGTTGTGAGTCACCATTAGGATTCTGGGATTCAAACACAGGTCCTTTAGAAAGACCAGCCCGTGCTTGGCATAAGAGGTCCTTCTGTCTATGTGTTGCTTTTATTGATTAATGAATAAAGAAATGCTTTGAGCCTATGGCAGGGAGGAACAGAACTAGGCTGGAAAGCTAGGATGTATGCAGGGAGAAAGAAGGGTGGAGTCAGAGAGATGCCATGGAGTGGCCAGAGTCAGACATGCTGAAACTTTGCCAGTAAGCCACTGCCACGTGGAGATACACACATTAATGGAGATGGGTTAAATTAAGATGTAAGAGTTGGCAAATAAGAAGTTAGAGCTAATGGTCCAAGCAGTGTTTTAAATAATATCATTTCTGTGTGGTTATTTCAGGGTTAAGAGGCCAGGAACGAAACAAGCGGACTCATCCAACACCTGCTGTTACCCTTTTAACCACTGAATCATCTCTCCAGCCACACAGTCTTTGATTTTTTATTCTTGTTTACCTCTATTTCTGAAACATTTGTTAGATCATAAGGTATCTTTAATTTCTAAAATAAAACCAGTTTTGAGTATAAATCACAGTCAAATGATACTGAGTCATACATCAAGGCACCAAATGGTGAAAAGATTACAATTAGTGAAAATTTCATAAAGCAACATCTACAAAGAAATCATTCTATCATCTATCTATCTATCTATCTATCTATCTATCTATCTAATCCGCCATCTGTCTATCTTCATCATCATCATCTATCTACCTTCCACACACATATTTAGAGAAAGCTACTTATAGTAACTCATTAAAATCCCAGAAAGGACAGGTTTATTATAGCTGATCTTGGTCTCTTCTTCCACAATTTTGTTTTACACAGAGAAGCAAAACACTGCTTGCATTAGAAGTATATTTTAAAGTCAAGAGTATCGCTTGCTCTCTTGCATGCGAGCTGTGGATGACTTTTAGCAGGACAATTGTAGCATATTTCATTGGTAATGATGGGATGATTAAGGCCATGGCTTTATCTCCTCCAACCTTTCCCTTTGAAAATTTTAACTGATAATTTTCTGAAGTCAATGAGGAAAACAAGTGAACAGAAGGACAAGAGAGAATCAGTTCACTTTTCTGGATGCACGAAACCATCAGAGAACACCGAGCTCTTGGCCAGCTGTCTGCTCAAGCAAGGGGTGGAGGGATGCATCCTGTTCCCCACATGGAGAGAAGGTACATCAGGGATGCAAAGGATGTAGAAGCTGTTTTCCTCAATCACTCTGGAGCCCCTGTCCCAGAAATTGGTTTTTAAAAACCTCAAATTTATTAAAGGATGTTTAGCTTTTTAAAGTGATTCCTATAGTTCTCACCCTAGTCTGTGTGAGAACGATGCTTACCTTCATTTCCCAAATACAGAAATTATGATACAAACACATTACACTGCCCAACAGTTCCACCAGGCAACTACAAAATTGGGATTGGAGTCAGTGCTGTGGCCCCAGACTTGAGCTGGTAAGGGCTGTTCTTTATTGCTCTACACTTCCGCTGAAATCCCTTACCACTATTTCAGTCTCTAGCAGTCATAAATGCCCTCATCTCCAGTGATGGTCAAGGCCATCTTCAAGCTCTCTGTCCTAACACAAGTTGTATTGATAGATGTGGGTCCCCAGAAACAAAGTAGAGGGTTGGTCCTCTCTGCCACCCTCCTTTTAGAAAGCAGGTTGGAGTAGGAGGTGACAATGCAGAAATTCGCACACTTCTTTAAAGGGCTATATCTAATTTCAAAGTTAAGTACAATAATTAATAATAAAATCAATATTCTAACAATGTATTGTAGCATAAGCTATATGAATAATACTCTCTTTCTCTCTTATTCTAGCTCTCTCACTCTCTCAAAATATCCCACTATCCTGTACTCACCCTTCTTGTTGGCTGTGGGTATATGAAACTCCAGAAAACAAAGCCACAAACCAGGGAAATACTGGACGTGATTTGGAGGGCCTGGTAAGTAGGAGTAGGAGGGGCAGTAAAACAGAATAATGAAGAAAGAGAAAGAAACAGAGGGGATGTTAAGTTTGTTGAATACAACAGTAGGTCAGTTCTCCCAGGAGGCTTTGAGGAATCACTGAGAGCTAGCCTTGGGACTGTACCACTTGAGGATGGCAGAGCTGAGGGCATAGACCAATGGGCATTTCTTGTCACATGAAGGTGTTCAGTTAGGAGTGACAAGTTCCCAACATTTCTACAGGCAGAGTGGCTGAGCAAGAAGGCTTTGTGGTGCATAAATTCATTGGTAGAGAAAGAGGAACTCAGAATACCTGGGAAACTGTTGATTTATGTGGAAACTACTTGCCAGAGCTTCCAGACAACTGAACCTGGGTCCTCTGGAAGAAAAGACAGGGATCTTAACTACCAAACCAACATCTTAAAGTCTTAAGAGTTAGAGTTTTAAAGGTAGAGAAGACACCATTCACAAGTCAGTTTGTCTTCTGGAGAAGACCAAGATCTGGAACTCTTCTGCTGTCAAATACCTAATATCCAGCTTTCTTCCAGGTCCGTGTGCAAGCTATGGCAATGTTAAGTTGCTATAACAAAAAGGACCTAATAAGTCAGGCATATTTTTTTTCCTCTGGAATAATGATGTAGAAAGAATATGTTTGGGGGGGATTTTATCTGCTCTAGAAAATCCTTTAGGGACCCAGATACCTTATTTATTTATTTATTTATTTATTTATTTATTTATTTTCAGATTCTGATGTCATCTGGGGTGATTTCCTTAACTGGGTGACCAAAGCTAGGACCCTGTCCTACCCAAAAGGTGACCAAAAGATGCTGGGGAGAGAGACGATACCCAAAGCTTCTCTTATTTTGTAAGTGTCACTTGAATGGCTCACAGCTTCTAAAATTTGATTGTTGCATAGCTGGTCATAGATGGCTTATAACTACAGGGGAAGTTGAGAAGGACAGTCTCTGGCTTGACATGTCCCCAGGAAAGGGGGCTCTAGGAGCCAACCAGCAGCCTCCACGAGCTGCAGTACAAACTTTCCAAATGCTGGTGGTGTTGCTGCTGTCGTTTTGGTTCTGTGTTGTGCCTCTTTAATCACACCTGTTCCAGCAAGGGAGAAAGGGGTAGACTGAGAAGAACTCTGCCAGGTGGCTGAGTTAGGGAGAGAAACGTGATCCAGCAGGATCCTTTAAACAAATATACGCTGTAGCATTACAGTGAAGTACCTGCCATCCAGGAACAACTCTCCCTGTGAGAATGGGATGCAGTTAGAGCCGTCCTGAAGAAGGCGTAGGTTAAAATTCACCATCAAAATTTCTAAGCATAGATAAGAGAAGGAACGGAGGCAAATAAAGAAAGAACCCCAAAAGAAGTTGGCAGTAGTCAAACCCATGTTTAACCAGACTGTCTTGGCTTGGGAAAGGGATGGATATGCCTGTACCCATCCCTGAGATCCAAATACACACAGACAGGTCAGCTTGCAGCGGGTTAATTCTAAATTTTGCCTCTCATAGGCTGAAATTGGATGATTATAGTCTACATTTTCTGGCAAAATAAGGAAGAAATGTAGGGATAAGTCCCGCCCCTTAGGGGGCGTGTTCGCCTTGGGCTAATGTTTACCTATAAATCTGGAGAGCATGCTAGAAGCACTGGCTTTTGCTTTCCTGGTCTCTGCGGGAATGGTGGTTCTGTAAGTCTATTTCTCCATTAAAGATATATATATATATATATATATATATATATATATATATATATATATATTACAATCTGTCTGCATTCATTTACGCCGTTACATTTTGGCACCCAACGTGGGGCTCGAATCCACAACCCTGAGATTAAGAGTCTCATGCTCTACCAGAAAGAACGTCGCCCCCATGACAGCTGGAAGTAATTCTAGAGGACGATGTCCCCTCTCCCAGTAAAGTTTGCCCCTGGGTTTAGGGACATCATTTAGGGGTTGGGAGGTTGGGGGAGGAATTTTATAAGCTCAGGGATTATTTTGAAAAAAAAAAGAGGGAATGATGGGATAATAGATTTATAATTGTAAGTTACTGCTTTTAGACAAATATATTGGTATCGATTCTTATATATTGATACAAAGTTAAATTATATTGACTATTGTATGCATGCATGTTTCTACCTCTGTTTAAAACATTTTTTATGTATTGACATATATTGTATTGATATATATATTGTATATATTTACCATATTGCAGTGTACATTTCTACCTCTGATTAAGATACTTATATAATGTTTATGTATTGATATATATTTACCATATTGCAATGTATATTTGTACAGTATATTTGGAGGTCATTATCCTCATTTGTTACACATTTGTTTATTGTCTTAGTCTTTAAGCTAGATAGATATTGAGAATTATATAGATAATAGTCATCTAAGTTTGTCATTTATAATTAGACTAATCAGGTTCTCTAGATATATAGAGATTATACTCAGTATAGATAGATAATCTTCAACCTCTTCAAAGAGCTGTAGAAAATGGCCTTTAATCTAACACAGAGTTTCGTGATAGTGAGACACAATTGCTCCTGGCAACACCACTCTATTCCCGAGAGAATGTTGAGCACCAAAGACACTCCATCTGGAGCCTTTCTTTTTTGCAGAACTGGCCTTTGGGCAAAGAAATGCCCATACCTCAACCACTGACAGAGATACAGAGTGTGCATCAATGGATAAAACAGGACTGTCATATCCTGCCAAGACAGGGTAAGATAGTTTTGAAAAGTTCCCTGCCTTTAATAATGGTATGTCAATTATGTTAGGCCTTAGCCAAAGTTGGTTGACTCAACATTGCAAACGAGACTTTGGGTGATTGCCCATGTAGTCAGTTGTCTCTGTCAATTGTTGCACATTTTGGATTTATCTCGTTTGTTAAGTAATATTTATTCCCTTCTCAGATCTTTGACTGATGTGGGAGTGTCATATATCAATCTGTGGATTTCATTGGTTGAGCAATAAAGAAACTGCTTGGCCCTCATAGGTTAAAACATAGGTGGGAGGAGTAAACAGAACAGAATGCTGGGAGAAAGAAGCTGAGTCAGGGAGTCGCCATGATTCTCCTACTCCAGACAGACGCAGGTTAAGATCTTTCCTGGTAAGCCAGCTCGTGGAGCTACACAGATTATTAGAAATGGGTTAGATCGATATGTAAGAGCTAGCCAATAAGAAACTGAAACTAATGGGCCAAGCAGTGTTTAAAAGAATACAGTTTCAGTGTAATTATTTCGGGTAAAGCTAGCTCTGTGGGTGGCTGGGTGCCGGGGACACAGCCCACCGCCCCTATTACAACAGAGTGGCACCCGACGTGATGGACTAAATCCACTTAAAAACCTGAGAAGGCTTTAAAATAAGGGAGAGAGAATTTCACACAGAGTTTTGCTCTTTGTTGGTGGCGTGCTGTAGAGAGATTTCCTGATTCGGCATCAGCAGCAGAAAAAACGCTGCATCATTTTAAAGCGCGGCTTCTTGGGGCTCTGCTGCCAGCATAAACTCTGGCTTTAAAGCATTTCAATGGATTTTATGGGACTGGATGTTTGTGTTCCCGCTTGGGATCAGAAGGAGAGTGCTCTGAGACCTTGCCGATGGCTCAGTGCTCCCCACCTGCACCTGGGCAGAAAGCAGAATCAGGCTTAGGCAGGCGGAAGAGCATGGTGGATTCCTGCTGACATACAGAGACATGTTTTCAGACTTCGCAGTGCTCTGCTTGTCAGATTTTGCTGTAACTTGGATGAAAAGAGTTTCTGTGCTGCACGCTCAGTCTCAGAATTAAACCGCTGAGTGCGGCTCCAATGTGGACTTGCTGTGTGCCTGGAACTGTGCGCAGCTCAGGGGTACCAAGTGGATCTGAGGCAGGAGCAACTGCTCCATGCTGAACTGTGCTGGTCAGCAGGAACTACCGTAATTACTGTAGTAACAGCACAGTTAAGGTTTCGACTGGGCAGGACACAGATGGTACCGTATTACCTGTACATGGTGCAACTTAAGTTTTTAAGAACTACTTAACATTTTGAGCAATGCTCCTGGATAGTAAAAAAAAAATGTTACAGATTCACAATAAAACAGATTCAGACATAAAAGACCACACTGTTGGATGAATGTACATAGGCTTGAGAGAGAGAAAAAATATATAGAGAATAAAGTTAATGGTTTAAAATAAAAGGGTAAAGTCTTTAAAGAGACAGAGTACAGATAGTTAAGAGATTAAAAGAAATAAAGGAAAATAAGCCACGTAAAAGTGGAAAATTCACAAAGAGTCTGGATTATGTACATTGTGTTTTCTTTAAAATTTTTGACTATGAAGGAGCTAAGTACAGAGAGACATTTCATTATATGGGCTGCCATGTGGAACCAGAATGGATATCATGAGGGTATGACTTCAAAATTTGGGTCTAAGGATATGATGCTTTGAAGAGGGTCTTCTTTTGTTTTCACAGAGGACCAGACCCTGTGGATTGCATCTATCCCGATATGGTATGATAGACCACTACCTCCAGAAAAGTTGCTGTGAACACCCTCAAAAAATTACTTCACTCAACTGCCTACTGAGATAAACCTGGCACATAGGTTACACCCTAAATGATTTGATTAACAGCGCCCCCATTCAGCAAGAAGCAGTTTGGAGAGAAAAAACTGCGCCCATGTTCCCAAATATTGTTTATAAATGTTCTTTTACATTTAAAGGGGGATATGATATAGATATGAATAATTTGCATTGGTATGGATTTTAAGGTCAATTTTGCTATATGTATATGTATTTCTGCTCTTGATTAAGGTATTGTGATTGTGTAGTTCATTTTACAAGTATAATGTATAATTAGAAAATATAGGTTGTTAATGGATAATCATCAATAATAGTAAAGCTTAAGGTCATATTAGTTAGATTTTCTAGATATATAGAGATGTATTTCACTTAGATAGACATTCTTCATATCTTTCAAAGACTGCAGAATATGGCATTTAAAATATTTTAATAACTTAGGACTTTTCATGACAATGAGACATGTCTGCTCCTGGCAGCACCAATCTACTTCAAGAGGAAGATGGGGATCGAAGAGGCTACTTATGGAGTTTGATAGCCATTTGGGCAAGAAACTGCTCTTGCCTGGACTATTGCATAAACTGGAAACAGAGAACCCGCAGAGAGAGGACTACTGAACTTGCGTAAAGGTGAGATGATCTTTCAGGGTTCCTGATTCATGAAGGAGTCTGCAAGACATTCTGCAGGACACAACAGATAGTGACTGAACTGACTTTGAAATTTCCTGCTTTGTGGAAATGTCTGCTGGACACTATGGGCCTAAAGGCTGAAGATTGATGCCCCAACGGTACAGAGGAACTTTGGGTGACTGTCCAGGCAGCGAGATGTCTCTGTCATTTCTAGAGTTTTGAAAATTGCTTACTTTTTGTTTGCTTAGGTAATATTATATCCTTCTGGAGTCTTTGATGGAGTTGAAGAATGGATAGGTAGTTATAGTTTTCCATTGTTATGATAAAAGATAAGGTAGATATAAATATTGTAACTGTAATTCTTGCTTGATAACTGTTTTGTTATATGTAATTTTGCTATGTTAAAGTTAAAGCCTTCTTTTTTTGTTTAAACAGAAAAAGGGGAAGTGATGTGGAAGTGTCATATATCAATCTGTTGATTTCATTGGTTAAGCAATAAAGAAACTACTTGGCCCTCATAGGTTAAAACATAGGTGGGAGGAGTAAACAGAACAGAATGCTGGGAGAAAGAAGCTGAGTCAAGGAGTCGCCATGATTCTCCTACTCCAGACAGACGCAGGTTAAGATCTTTCCTGGTAAGCCAGCTCGTGGAGCTACACAGATTATTAGAAATGGGTTAGATCAATATGTAAGAGCTAGCCAATAAGAAACTGAAACCAATGGGCCAAGCAGTGTTTAAATGAATACAGTTTGTGTGTTGTTATTTCGGGGCATAAGCTAGCCATGTGGGCGGCCAGGTGCTGGGGACGCAGCCCCGCCGCTCCTACTACAACATTTGACGGAGTTGAAGATTATATAATTGTAGTTACTCTCTTGAGATAGAATGTTTAGCACAACTTTTGTTCTCAATATTGTTTGTTATATTTATTATTTGTTATTATTGTATATAGTTGTATTTGGTTTAGTTCTGTCTTATTTAGACAAAAAGGGGAGAAGTAGGGGTAAGTTCCGCCCCTTAGGGGGCGTGTTCACCTTGGGCTAATGTTTACCTATAAATCTGGCATGCTCTCAGCACTGGCTTCTGCTTTCCTGGTCTCCGTGGGAACGGTGGTTCTGTAAGTCAATTTCTCCATTAAATCTCTATATATTTTTTTACAATCTGTCTGCATTCGTTTACGCCGTTACAAAGAAACTGAAGGCCCAGTCAGTACTGAATGCTAAAGTGTCCCAAGGGTCCTGCTACAGGGACATGAGAGGCAAAGGGTCCCAAGGGTCCTGCTACAGGGACATGGAAGTTTCACAAGTTCAAATGTTCCAAGTTCAGCACCAGGCAGAAGGCTGGGTGAGAATGGCCCATCATTAAACAAGTTGGAAATGAGAACGAGATGGGCAGCTCCTGAACATAGTGCTAAAGGTCACATGTAATCTATGAACAGGGTTGGCGGGTGACTTGAAACGTCAAGAAAGAGTCAGGACCAGTATGGGAAAGGGAAGCCCAGGCACGAAGCTTCTCCAAACAGTGCAACTCTGAGAGCCAAAGGCTGAGAATCAGATCCCTATTATTTCTTGAGCAATACGTCAACCTCAATGTAGTCTCTGGGCATGGATTTAAAGTAACAATTTAAAATAAATCATAATTAGAAAGCTAATTAACCGAAGCAATGCATAATAAAAGACATAGGCCTTGAATTGTGGGTCTGAAGCTAGCTGACTTTGGCTCTTGTAGTTTTTTTTTTTCTTCTGGAAGGAGGAACTATAGATTATATCTAAATATATCACAGTAACCCTAACAAATAAGCATGGGCACAATTAAGCCACTCGACATAAAGCAGAAAGCTTCCCCAATGTCAGCAAGCAGCGGTGCTCTTTCAAATTTAAAGCTCCTATAAAACCTAAAAGGAAACACTAATCAGCAACCCTTTATCCTTTTAATGAAGGCCGGCAGCTCTCATATATATATTTTTTAATCTCTCTTTGCTTTACAGTACACAGAAATAGCCTCTGAGTATGTTGTTTTCTCTGTGCTCGCCACAGAATTAGCAGAAAACCAAAACGAGTTGAGTCCCTTGCTTTTAAAAGTCTTTTCTTTTAAGAGGTGAGAAATCTTCAACAGTGTTTGAATATGTTCACCTGTGAGGATAACATGCTCAGATTCAGAGATGCAAAAGAGATGCCTTTACAGGTATTGTTAAAGCTTTGTCGCACTCCCAGGCTTCAAGGCGACACATAACTTTGTCCTTGACAGAACAGCAAGATGGGTGGAGGCAGTCTTCGTATCCCACCTCTCTGTTCATATCAACACCATGGTCATCGTCATCATCATAGTTCTCTGCATCGTCCTCACTGTTCATTGCCCTCTCCGCACCGCTCCCCAGGCTCCGATACTTTCTGATGATGTGTGGTGTGGTATGCATGACCTAGAGATTCAGACTTCGGAGTCACACTGCTTGCGGTCATCCTGTAGTTCTGTCACTAATAACTTGAATTGTAGAAGCCATTTAAGCTCTCAGATTCCCAATTCCTCATTTGAAGAACGGAGAAAAAATGGCTAGGTTGATTGTGAGGGTTGTGCTAGCATCAATAAGCCTTTTGGAAGAGTTCCTGGAGCATAGGAGGCACTGTGTATGTAAAATGTGTGTTTCATCACGTCATCTGCCTGCTCAGCACATCTCCAGCTGGACCCCAACTTCCCTAAGCTATGAGCACTTCAACCTTAGGTTATCCTGTCTTGTCTGCTGGGAGGCTCAGCTCCCTTTATGTCCTTCTCTCAGCCAGCTGTTGGAAAGAACAGGTTGAGCATATTCTGGAACAGGGCCACTAAATTTGAACATCCATGCAAATCACATGCTGACCTTGTTGAAACGCAGGATAGATTTAGCCGGCCCAGAGCCTGACGATGTGCTGACGCTGTCCTGTGGATCACACTGGGGAAAGGAAGAGGTCCAGTTCATCAAAAGCCAGGTCCCTATCCATCTGATGGCTTTTGGTCTTTATGAAGATTTCTCTACTTCATACAATATATTTAAGCTACAGATTCTTTATTGCATTGGTACCAATATTAAATTAATAAATAAATACAAAATGTTCAGCAAAGTGCCCCACATTTAACAGCCATTGACTGGTAGCTATTAAGTTGTTAAGAACAAGTTGCTAGACACTAATTCCCAAGGGCAATTTCATTTTAAGGAACGCTACCTAGACAAGGGAAAACTCACTGCTTTAATTCTCAATTGTACGATCAAATAAAGAATTATCAAGTGTTACTTCAACCAACTTTCAGGCTGACAAAGACGAAAGTATGCAAATAAAACTCTGTAATTTCCAAACAAAGTCCCCCACTACCCTTTGACTCCGGCATCACAGAATCTACAGTCCCAGGGCTGTTGTTTGGAGCCCAGATAAGTAATATGGAGAGTTATTTTCCACCTAAAATAGTCAAACATCCAAGCCAGTGGTTATTCAACCTGTGGGTCATGATCTCTTTGGGGGGTCACATATCAGAAATTCCACATACCAAATATTTACATTATGATTTATAACAGTAGCAGTTATGAATAGCATAACAGTTACAGTTATGAAGTAGCAATAAAAATAATTTTATGGTTGGGGGTTACCATAAGAGAAGGAACAGTATTAAAGGGTTACAACATTAGGAAGATGGAGAACCCCTGATCTAAAAAACTGTGAGTGTGTGCTCGCGTGCACGTATGTAAAGTTTTAAAGACTCTAACTCAGATGGCGAAGGGCAGTGCTTCTTGAGAGCTGGATGAAATGACATGAAGCCACACTCATTCACCTCACTAATTGCCTTCTGAGATTCTCTGGGCCACAGTGTAAGAAGTAAGATCTAGATATTACCTAGATGGAGGCCGGAAGAATCTTTCTAGGCATGGGGGCAGAGCTAAGAATCTGCAGAAACCTTTTTGGCTTGTTTTCAGAGATGAGTGTCAGAAGGGACAGTTGTACATAAAAAACCTCTGGCATCCCACAGAACAGCGATTCTCAGCCTGTGGGCCATGAGCTCTATGGAAGTGGAACAACCCTTACACATGAGTTGCAATATCCTGCATATCAGATATTTACATTGCAATTCATAACAGTAGCAAAATTGCAGTTATGAAGTAGCAATAATAATTTTATGGATGGGGGTCACCACAGCACAAGGAACTGTATTAAAGGGTTGCAGCATTAGGAAGGTTGAGAACCACTGCCATAAAAGGTCATTCTGGAACACAATGGCATGAGATTTGGGGTATGTTGATGAAGAATCTGCCTGTGGCTGGGAAAGAGCCTCCAATGAGAGGACCAAAAGGTACAAAACTGGCACTCTCATAGGGACAGGAACTAATTCCACAGCTATGTGGACCACCAAGCAGTACACATAGCATCGGACAGAATACCCCCAAGGTTTACCTCTGTACTGGGCAACAGTTACAGCTTAACAAAATATTGTTCTCATCCTACCTTAAAAAAATTACAAAAGCAAGACCTAAGAGGATCAAATGAATTCCGAAATAATTTGATTGCATCACAGACAAAAATATTCAATACTCAATGAAGTAGAAATTATGAAGTCTGGCATAGAATCAGATTATGAAGCATGAAAGAGAAAGCAAGGAAATACAATATATAATCAAGAGAAAAATCAGCCAATAAAAACCAATTCAGAAATGACATTAATTTTAGAATTAATGGAGAAAACAGTTATTATATGCATCTAGATGATAAAAAATTTTTATCACAAACACAAAAGAAATAAAAAGACTCAAATTAAACTCTGAGAGATGCAAACTATAAGTGTCTCAGATGAAAAATGTGCTGGATAAGATTAATAGCAACTTACATATTGTAAAAGAAATAATCAACAAAGCTAAAAGTCTATGAGTAAAAACTATCCACACTTAAAATAGAGAGAAAAAGAAAATTTAGAAAATGAACAAGGAACCACTAAGATATGGGACATTTTCAGATAGCCAAATGTATAGTTGGAATTAAGTTCTACTCACTGGGATGAAGAACAGAAACAGTCAAAACATGGGCCACTATGATATCTTCTTATTATTTCAGTTACTTTAAGGAACAATGGAAAGGGCTGGGAAGATGGCTCCATTGGTAAAGTGCTTGCCTCTCAAGCATGAGAACCTGAGTTCAAATCTCCAGCACTACATAAAAAGGTCAGAACTACCAACTCCATCTGTAATCGCAACCACTCGTGAGGTGGATGCAGAAGGATCCTAGGGCTTGCTATCCAGCCAGCATAGGCAACCAGCGAGCTCTGTACTCCATGAGAGATCTTGAACCAAAAATAAAGATGAGAAAGCAATTGAGGAAGACACACAATTCTGACCTCTGGCCTTCTTATGGAAATACATACACACCCCTGTACACACAGAAAGGGAAACTGACAGCATGTTGTGGAGTTTGCCTACTGTAGATAAAATGTGACAATCTAGGTTGGAAAGGTGGAAATGAAACTATAAGGCTCATCTATAGTAAATAATAGAAGGTCATTGGGATGCCTAGGATGACAAATTAAAGACGTTTATTCTAAGTCCCAATAACTGAAGTAGTAAATGTTCCAGCCAATAAACTACACAGGAGAGTGAAATAAAAATTCATTCATTTATTTATTTTAAAAAATGGGAAGCTGGGAAATGGTGTCACATGCCTTTAATCCCAGCACTCGGGAGGTAGAGGCAAGCTGAGTTCGAGGCCAGACTGGTGGTCTCCAGAGTGAGTTACAGGACTGGTTCCATAGAAACCCTGTCAAAAAAAGAGGAAGGAAGGAAGGAAGGAAGGAAGGAGGGAGGGAGGGAGGGAGGGAGAGAGAGAGAGAGAGAGAGAGAAAGAAAGAAAGAAAGAAAGAAAGAAAGAAAGAAATGGAGCGGGGACAACAGAGAGAAAAAGAGAAAACACATTATTAGACAATAGCTTAAGCCTTAACATATTGATAGTTGCATGAATGTAAATGGCCTAAACACTACAAATCAAAGGTAAAAAAGATTATCAGATTTTATAAGAAGCAGAAACCACTACAAATAAAGGGAAAATAGAAATCATTTTAGAACTAAGTGAAAGTGAAAGCACCGCTTTACAAAACATATCAGTACATTAAATTAGTGCTTGGGAAAATTCTGTGACAGTAAATACACATATTGGAAAAACAAAGGTCTCAAGTCAATGGTCTGATCTTCAACTTTAGGAATTTAAAAAAAATGAGCAAATTAACCCCAAATAAATGAAAAGAAAAGAAATTATAATGGGGATGTCAAACTATGAAATAGACAACAGAAAGCTAGAATGCCATAGAAAAAAATCTGTGTAATAAAAAAATAATTCTTTGAAAAGATCAATAAAATTGATGAATATGTAGGACAGCACTGCTGAGCCCATTTTATGCCAAGAAATTCAACAACTTAAATAAACATTGTCCATAAACGACAACTAAACTTCATTCATGAAAAGAATAGATAAGAGAGATTGCTATAAATCAATTACAAAAGTTGAATTTATGATTAAAGACCTCCCCATGGAGAGACTCCCATGACTAAATGAGGTCACATTGAACTCTATCGTTCATTTATAAAGAAAACCAATGCCAATGTTACACATACACACTCAGAAGATGAAGGGTGGACTAATTTCAGACCTATTCCGTGAGCTAAGCACCACCTTCAGATCCAAACCAAAGCTACCATAGAAAACAAAGCAAAAATAGAACCATAGATGAATATCCATCACAAACAGAAATGTCAATCTGACAAAGGCTTAGCAAATCAAATCCAGCCACAAAGAAAAGGGAAATAACATTGTTATCAAGTGTAGCATTGATTTAACATTTGAAAATCATTATGATTGTCATTGCATTAGCAAATGAAACAAGGAATTATAAAACCCCCTCCATAAACGCAGAAAGCATTTGAAAGGTTGAACATTCATTTGTTTTTGATTTACAAAGCATAACTTCTCAACAAAATAGGAGGAGCATCTATGAAAAATTAACACCCAATGTCATCTTTGATGGTATTCTCCTAAGGATGACGATCGGGATGTTGATGTACATCCTCATCTTTTCTTCTCAGTGGTGTACCAATGGTTCTAATCAATGCAGGATAGCAGTTAAAAGAAACAAGAGGCATCTGATTGGCAAAAAAGAAGTAAAACCCTTTTTATTCTCAGAGAATATGACAATCCACATAGAAAACTCTGGGATTCTATAAAAAAGAAAAGCTTCCTGGAACTACTATGTGACAGTTTCAGGATAGTTGAAAATTAAATAATGTACTGTATTTCTATGTATCAGCCTCAAATGATCGTAAGTAGAATTTAATAGTAATTCCATTTATGATGGCATCAATATCCAAAGTAGTGAGGGATAATTGAAAATATGTGCAAGATGTGTACATTGAAATTATAAAACATCATTATGAGGTATGAAAGATTAAATTATTCATAGGTTAAGACCTCCTCTTTTAAAATATTGCTTCTCTATAATTTGTTTTTAGATTTAATGAAACCACTATCAAAATATCAACAGAATTTTTTTCCTTTTGCTCTAAAATTCATGTAGAAATAAAAGGGATTGAGATTATCCAACCAAAGGACTTTGAAGGGAGGCTAAGTTAGGAGGACAACTAACAATAGCTGATTTCATGATCTATACAACTGCACGTTCTCTAGGCTTCATTCCTGAGTTACACCAAAACTCTGACTTTAAAATAGTTTAAATTTAGTTTTACCTGATAGTTTTCCCTCTAACAATAAGATTGTCTAATATTTAAATAGTTTTATTTAAATTATTTTTATTTATTAAGTCTTTGAGGATTTCATATGTTACATTTTGATCATATTCACCCCTTCCCCATCACCTTTCAGATTCACCCCCATTTCTTACTCATCCAATGTCATGTCCTTATTTTCTGTTTTGTTTTGTTTTGTTTTTAAACATATTCATTGAATCTACCCACTTAGCATGGCCCATATAGTAGTCTCTATGTGGCCTTCCTCAAAAGTGCGCTAGAACTATCAAGAATCAACCCCTTAAAGAAAACTGATTCTATCCCTCCCATCAGTTGCCAGTTGTCAAAGGCTCCTCAGCTGGATTGGAGCTTTATACCCACCTCCCAACTTTGCATCTCCATCATGAGATTCTGTATGGCTTGAGCCTATTCAGGTCTCATGTATGCTGTCACAACAGAGTTCAGATGAGCAACTGTTCTGTGGTTTCTGGAAAATACTGTCTTCTCATTCTTACAATCTTTCTGACCCATCTTTTGCAATGATCCCAAGTATTGGGACAGGGTGTATGATATAGATGATCCATTCTGCAGTCATTTATTCCCTGGGTACTGACCAGTTGTGGATATTTGTATGAGTCACTCTCTATTGCAAAAAGAAGCTACTCTGGTGACTTTGAAAAATGCACTAATTTATTAGTATAATGAGTTGTTAGGAGTCAGTTTAATACATCGTCCCATTAATAGGGTCTGAGAAATAGGTTCCACGTAGGATCTATGATCTGTCTAATGACATAGTCTCAGCCCCAATATTTGGGCTTATATGCATTCTATCTTGTTGAGCATACCTTAAAACCAATCAGAAAGTGGTTGGTTTCTTGCATGGCATTTATTCCACTATTGCATCAGCGGGCATGTCTTGACTGGCCAGTTGCTACTGTAACTTGCAGTGTTCACAGCTAGATAAGATTTACAAATACTTCTATCCTCTGGTACCAAGCATAGCATCTCCCAGAACTATAAAAGCTAGCCAACAGAAATGAAGCATCCAGGTAAATCCCAGCTTAATTTCTCCATATTTTATGATTCAAGTATGTTATGTCTTCAGCAATAGAACCTGGAAGGTAACTGGAGCAACGGCATTAGTCAGTAACATCTGGGATCTTACTGACCAACAACTGAAATCAGAGGGCACCTATTTCTGACATTGAGCTTTTTACTTGTTAGCCTGCGGTATTTATTAGGGGCATCAATGCTCTGTTCTATAAAATCTTCCAATGCTATCAATGCTTATATTTAAGATAATTTTGGAGTAGTTTTTCACATGACTCTTTCATAAAGTCTTTAGTGTTAGTTAACTTTGCCCATACTCCCTCCTCTACCCTTCCCTCCCCCCCCCACCACATTTAACCATTCCTGTTTCATTATTCCCTTTCCTTTCTTTATATAACTGTGTTCTATTTTCTTCCCTTGAAACTTCTCCCATGACTCATTACCCATAATCCTTCTGCTACTCCACCCATCCTCACCCTCCACCACCACTGCATGATGTCTACTATTTAAAATAATATCACTAAAGAGACATTGGAACACCAAGAATAGGTTGGTTTTTGAGGTTAAAGTTGTTTTTATATTGAGATTGAGCTGACATAAAATATGGCAAGGTCCTAGTCTTTCTTTTGGATTCATAAATTTACTGTCTGTATTTTACTCCTATTCCATCAGCCCTAAAAATAGAGCCTATTATCTTGTTCCATTAAATCACCACATAAAGACAAACAAGATAATTCATTTCCTAAGAATTCACAATATAGCTTACTTACATTTTAGATAAGGGCTACCTCAGATGAAAAACACCCTTATTTTTGACACTAAGAATTAGAAAGCTAAATATATTTTTCAAAATTTCTCTGAAGTCTACTGATTTTGCCTTGAGCCAAGCAACTGGCTCCATTCTTGATTCCTAGGCCAGCTTCATCGTTAACTCTGTTTCTACCTCGTCCATTACAGTCTATGTGCAGCCCAGAGTCATCCATCAAAGAGAGAAGTCAGACCGTGTGCTTCTTTGCCTTTTGTGTTATCCTTTTGGCTTCTAATTCTCCAGAGGCCGACACAACTTCTGACCTCACACCCTGTCATTTTTCTCCACTTAATTCCTAGACGCCCTAGCCTGTGACTTCTTTCCTGGGACTTGCTGGGCACATTGTTCCTGTAGAACCTTTGCACCTTCCATTCAACCTGCTTGTTATCCCCATACATCAGCAACCCAGCTAACTTAGTCACCCTGAGACTTCCCAGCAACTGGCTTGCCTCAGAGAGATCCAACTTCAACTCTCATTTTTCAATTAAAATCCATCTCTCATTCAGCTTACTTTACTATTGTTTATTATCTGTCTCTAAAGGTGGTGGTTTTTGTGTTTTCTTTGAGAAGAGTGGAGATTGATAAATATTTATTGAATCAGTGATTAATTCTATATTCCTCAAGCCAGACATAGGTGAAAAAAACTAAATCACCCTGCCCTGCCTATATGCCCTGCCCTGCCTATATGCAAATAGCCCAAAGTGACCTTTCCTACAGAGTAAAGAAGTCAGGGTGATTCTGGGTGGTCACTTCTGGCCATGTTTCAGAAACTGGGGTGGTCAAGCTCTTAGCATTTTAACAGTCTCCTTGAATTATCTTCACATGTTATTATTATTATGGCTCTATTGCTTGTTCTGAGAGAGGCCCATCTGTCTCCTCTCTCTTCCCCACTCCATCTGTCTTCTCATCGCATGTTCTCTCTCTCGTTTTCTCTCTTTGACCTTATGATTTGAATAAGTGCAAAATGTCTTTGGCACTACCCGGAGTGAATTAAAAGCTGAAGGCTCTCTCTGTTGATACAACAAAGAGAAGCCAAGTAAATCAATTAGAGGAATGGGGTGGAAGAGAGTGTGGGATGGAAAGTTTGTTTGCTTGTATTAATATATTTGTGTGTGTGCGTGTATGCTTAAACTTCACTTCCTCTAAAAAAAGAACTTCAGCAGAGCCAAGGATATGGTTTGTTCTTTTTACTTTAGTCTAAAGAAGAGAATCAATATTTTAAAACAGCTACAATTTATGATTGATATCTGCATACAGATGTTAATATATGTATTTGGTACATAAAGAATGTAAGTAAAACTCCTTTTAACTTTTTACATTATTGAAAATACCTCAAGTAAACTGAAAAGTAGAAAAATCATAAAATGATCAGTCATATTTTTTAACAATTACCCATAGTTTTAATCTATTTTGTTCCTTTTTATTTGTTTGTTTGTTTGCTTGCTTGCTTGCTTTTTTTTTGTTGTTGTTGTTTTTCAAGAAAGGGTTTCTCTGTGTAACAATCCTGGATGTCCTGGAACTCACTTTGTAGACCAGACTGGCCTCAAACTCACAAAGATCTGTCTTCAGGGCAAGTCTCCTACCACTGCTCCCTGTTTACTCCAAGTTCAACAAAACTCTTGCTGACCTTGCAATTTCCCCAAAAGCAGGAAACTCGACTGATAATGTGTGGTAGGAGGGGACTGTGTTCACACTCTCGCTTCAAAGAAAAAAGAAAAAAAAAGCTAATATATAAATTTTCAACAAAGATTTTACCACCCTCTCAGACCATGGCACATCTTCATGATGAGCCTAGAAGCCATCTTTGAGCAAAGGTAAACCTAACAAGCCTCCTCTCTCTTCACTGTTATTACCTCTTTGAAGAGAAAGGCTGTCTTCATTTCTGTAGCTCAATGTACCGCCTCTTTGACGTGAGGCTTAGAACTTATCTGCATATACATTCCTTCATTTAAAAGAATTGACAAAGACCTCCATGACCTGCTCTAAAACCCAATTGCAATGATTATGCTCTTTCTCATCCTTCCCTACTTCTTTATAGTCTAGATGGCTATAGAAACCAGTTTACAAAATTCAATATGAACTAGGTAGAAAATAGTGATTTATCATGCCTACTAAGGACAGAGGTGGGGGGGGGTGTCGAAGAACATGTGAGTCAGGTCTTCAGGAAGGAGGAGGAGCTTATGAGGAGGAGAAGGAAACCCAGGAAGCTGAAAGAATATACAAAGGACCATGACGATGTGGCAGTGGAATCAGTTTAGGGAAAGAGCAATAATTCTAAATCCTGAGGGCCGGAGAGATGGCTCAGCGGGTAAAGTTCTTGTTGTACAAGCCTGACAACTTCAGGACAAGGCTCCTCCCACTGATTCCTCCAAGTTGAGCAAAATAGGATTGTTGTCATTTCCCCAATGCATCTTTGGGGGGGGGGGCGGTTATTGTTTTTACCAATAATTCCACTCAGTTTGGATCACCAGACTGTATAAAGACTGAAAGTGATAGGTCACCAACTTGTGATCCCAGCACACCCACGAGTGGGTGTGTGGGAAATGGGGAAAAAGAACCTCCTAAGGGTCCAACTAGCCTGCCACATGCAGTGAGTAACAGCAAAGAAAGGCCATCTTCAATAAGGGGAAAGGCAATCGGTAAAGCTCAAGCTTGCTTGTCCTCTGACCTCTGCATGTGTGCAAGTGTCCACAGATACATGACCATATCACCCCATTAATTAATTAATTGCACAAATCATTCTAAACCTCTAGCACTCTAAGTTTAGGGGAAGAAGGTCAAGATCATGGTGGATCAAGCCAGATAAAGGGTCCTTAATTGCCCTGGCAAGTAACATCACCAGAAATATTTAAGATAACATTTTCCAGTTATTATTGAATTAAATGACATATTTCCAGATGTGTTATGAACCAGACCTAAATAGCATTTTCTTTACACTTGTGCGGTTCTTGAATTCTCTGTCCTATGATAAATCATTTCTTTTTGCTCAACTGTATCTGTGATTAATCCCAGCTTCTGCAAACCAGGATTTATAGAGTAGCTCCATGATACTCAGAGAACAACCCTCATCATTAGCAAAAATTGCCACCGTGAAGTTAAGTTCTCCTTCCAGGAGTAGAAGGGACATGTGAGAGGCATGAAATTAGAAAAGGCAGCCTTCTCCCAACCCCCAGGGTTCTGACGCACAGCTCCAAGAAGGGCAGGCTGCTGAGCACAGTGGAAATCACCTCTGCTAATCACACTCCTAAGACTCAGTGTTCTGCTTTGTTTTTTTTAGTTTAGTTTTGTTTTGTTTTTTTTCAACGTGGGAAGTGCCCCTTCTTTAAACTATTAGTTGCATTATTAATTTTTCTTAGCACAGTATATAAAGAATGAAAGTTTCAAAATAGTTTTTGTTTTGTTTTCTTGACTTTTTGAGACAGGGTTTCACTGTGTAGTTTTGGTGCCTGTCCTGGAACTAGCTCTTGTAGACCAGGCTGGCTTTGAACTCACAAAGATCCACTGCCTCTGCCTCTCAAGTGCTAGGATTAAAGGTGTGTGCCACTACCACCCAGTCCTATCAGTATTTTTTGAATAAATTATTAGGACCTAAACCTGCTCTTCTAAGAAGAAAATCTAGGACCAGGAACTTGTAAAGTAAGTGTTCCCCCACTCCACACACATTCACCAAATGCCCAAGCACCTCAAAGACTGTTTAGACAGCGGAGAGGATTGAGAATCCTGGGTCTGGGATTGCTAGGCTTCAGCCAGCTTGGCACTGTGTGGTTGCTGAATCCTCAGTTCTGGAGGCGAATGTTTATCCCTATGAAGATGCTCCTCCTGGTTGGCCATTGTAATGAGCTCTACACTTAGGTCTGGTTCAAAATTCTGAGCTCCAGTCCAGCTCATCACTGGCATAGATCAGGTCCATGGAACATGAAGTCACACTCACAGAGGACTACACATGCAGCCAGCCTTAGGCTCCCGTGCTCTGCTCAAAATAATCTGTCTAGCTAGAGAGGGAGAGAAGGTGCGTGCAAGTCAATGTTTCAGGTTTCTAGAATTTTCCCCATCCAGCTCCACTACCTCCAATCATGCTGTAGGGATGGACACTGGTGGGCAACTCTTGATTTGATTACAAGAGTGCACACAGGTTCAGTTGATCTTGGAAAGGAAGCTTATTTGACTCTGGGGTAGTGGATAGTCTCTCATAACTCTTGGTAGCTTTGAGTTTGAAGGCACTTTGGAAATGGCTTCCAATCCTTTATGAAAAGCTACTTTCCTGCCCCATTGAACAACTGACATTATGCAGAGAGAGACTTTTTAATGCTAGATTTGCTCACATACATGTGAGAGATGAGTGGACTTCAAGCACAACATAAAGATGTTTTAAATGCAGTGCTTGAAAGGGGTACTCCAGAAAGCCTTTGGAACTTGTCCTTCAACTACGCAGTAGACAATAGAAATATGCAGGCAACAGTAATGGATTGACAAACCTCTGAAAGGTAGCATTCAAAATCTCTTGTCACTAAAACACAATGAAGCAGTAAACGTGGACAGGTTCTGGAATTAAAATAAAAAACCGATTTTGCTAATTTGAAAGAGAAATGTTAATGATTACGCAGACTGATTTCAAACCGGGTTGCTTCTCAAATCCTTATCGCTGTTTCCTTATTTTCTCTCCTCCCTCCCTTGGTACCCAACGATTTACTCCAGACTCTTAGGACTGACTCAGTGGGCTCCATAGGACTGCACATACTCAGTGTGCCTGAGGAGGGCGGTGACAGGGATGACAGACATCTAGACCTGAAAGCAATAGGAGCATAGCTAGCCATTCTGTGTTAGAATTATTGCCTAATTCCAGGCTTCAGGTGAGTTAGCAACCGAACGAGGCAACTTCTAAGATTCCATTTTTGAAATTGTGAACCTCTGTCAGCTTGACTAAAACTTCAGGCTGCCAGCTTCTCAATCTCATGAACGACAGTTACTTTTTACAGCGATGTCAGAAGTCACACAGGGAAACAAACGCTCCCCTCCGCCTCAACCCAGTCATCCCTGTGGGGAGGCCACAGCAGTTCTATGCTTGGCACGGCGCTTTATTTTTAAAAGGGAAGTTAGTTTTATTAGAAAACAAAATGTTCTTTGGTTTGTGGTAATTAAAAAAGAAGAGAGAAAAAAAAATATCCAATAGCCCAGCAATGAGAACACCAGTCTGAGAGCTGGCATTTCAAAGCTCATCTAAGCTGGTCTGGAGGTCACACCTTTAAACCCAGCTCTCAGGAGGCAGAGGCCAGCCTGGTCTACAGAATGTGTTCCAGGATGGCCAGGACTACACAGAGAAATGCTGTCCTGAAAAGGAAAAAAAAATCTAATCCAATATTCAAAACCATAAATGCCAGTAATTATGGTGAACCCTGACTGCTAGGAGTGGCTGCCCTCGTAGGATCATCTGTGGGTGCTCCCCTCCGTGTTCAGGCCAGGCAGGTGTCATGCTGGCATTGCCATTTTTATGATCGGATGCCTGGAGTATACAGGAAAACTGCGTACGTTTTCCTTCCACCGGCTTTTAGGTAACAAACTTCCTCCATCTCTTGCAAGCTAACAAAATACAGTCTGTTTTGTGGGGCTCACAAGTACCCCATGCTGGTCACACACAGCTGTTTACAAAAATCCAGACTTACTGCATGAAAGAGCTGTTTCAGCAGGCACTTGGTGGGCGGGGGAGACAAGGGGCTACCTCTCAATCCCGACTTTAATTTGGGTTACAGGAGAAGAATGATTGAGTCATCATAGCTCTTTCACCGAACGATATGAACACACGCGTAACGTGAAAGCGAGTTAGAGATCTGGCTTCAGGGAGGCCACTGTATTCTCTCGCGGTCTATAAATAACACTGCTCAAGCTGAGTGGGGAAACAGTGCATGCGCACACATTTCATCCCCACTGACAGAGATTACCAAAGTGAGAGTTGTTTAGAGGGATACAGATGCCCAAAGTCCATAAGGTACGTCCTCAGTACAAGCGAAACAGGCACTCAGGGAAAATACCCCTCCGGTTTCTGGCGAGTAAAAGCAGCCAGGGCTACTGCTCTGCCACCCGTGGCTCTGGCTGCATTGCAATGCAGTGCTTAGTTTATTCACCAGGGGTCATCAAAGGTCTGGGTTTTTCTTTGTCTACTTGTTGACTCACACTTACGCTGTATACTTACGAACTCCTGAATGCGGCTTCCTAGTCTCCACCCCTGCTACATCGCATCAAATTGTTGTTCCCTATAGATTTTTACCAACACATTACAGGCAGCACATTCATTAGATTTTTCGAGGGAAATGCTTTTCCTAACTAAACCGACTTATTCAACAAAGAGGTAATGTGGCATTTAATTGGATTTTGTTGTTGTTGTTGTTTAAAAAAAGCATTTTTTCAGATTTGGGAAGTGAATGGTTTATCTCACTATTGTTTTCCAGATTGCGTGAACCAAATTCCTTGCTTGGATAGCAAATGTGTTGTAACTCTGTCTTGTGAGATTTCACTCAGGAACTCAGGCTCTGAGATCCCAGGTCTGAGCAGGTCCATGGGAAAACAGGCCAACATTATTTGCTGAGACTTTATTGGCCCTATAAAACAAGCAAAGAATGAATAACAAGTTTTCAGTGATGATTTTTGGAACTGGCTGAAGGGCAAGGTCTCACAGATCTTGGTGGTCCTGGTCGGGTCCGGGGGAGGCTGTTGAGCAGCATAAAGGACTTAATCTTAGTTTTCCCTACAGTGCCCTGAATGTCTTGACAATGAGCCTGTTGTGGGCAGTTTGGCTCTTTCTTATCCACTCTGCTCTAAAGACCAAATTGCATCCCTGGGAAGCTCTGAGACGACACGTGCTTCCACAACAACAAGAAATGGGTTCCCCTTATAGATGCTTCCCAAGGCTGCACAGCTGCTATCTAAGGACCAGACCCTTCCTCCTTCCATGAAGGTTGTAGGCAAACCACATTATGCAGGTGGAGGTGTTTAATCTGTATTCCTTTCAGACTCTACTTAAGATGCAATATTGCACCACCCAAATCACCTGGTTTTAGAATGTGACAGTTGACAGTGGCTTCAAAAATATAATTAAGCTCTTTTATGTCATGCTTTTGGAAGCCAAGGTAAGTACTCTAAGTCAGCTGTACACAAATACAGTCTGTTCACTTACCCTCTTCTACTTCAATTCTTTCAAAAGAAATGGGAAAAAAACCTTATGATGCAAAATCTGCGAGGTGATGCTACAGTAAAAGGTGAGCAAGGACCGGAATGCGGAGGAAATCTACTAGTACTGACCATCCAGTTGAGGCATTTAGCTCCCGGCCAGGTGCAGAAATCCAGGCACCATTTTATGGCTTTGTTGGTGATGCTGTAAAACTGTGGAACCCATGAGCTTGTTGGGTGTGTCCGCAGAGGCGGGGCTGTTAGAGTTTGTCCTTTGGAGAGGAATTGTGAAACTGGTACAAGATGGGGGGCGGGGGTGTTAGACAGCAGTAAGAATCCAGAAGCTGAAAATCTCCACTCCGTCCCACGGCAGAGCAAACATCCAAGCTGTGGGATGGAGAGGCCCCTTAGCCTCATGATGTAATGTGGATTTTACAATCCTGGAAAAAGTGAGCAGGGAAAGGCAAGACAAGATTGGTTGCTTTTTATTTATTTATTTTTTTTAAGTTCCTGGTATAAAATATTTCTTAAAAGATGAACAAAGCGGTGCTCATCCACTGACCTTCTTCTGTTTAATGTGAAATCGCACAGCCCAGTGCCAGCTCCCGGGGTAGCACCACCTGTGTAAGCCTCCTCCAGCTAAATAGCAGGGACAGTTATTTCAAAGTGACATTTACACTGTCAATGGGGATCAGAATGGCTGGAGGGTAAGATAGTGATCAAGTGAGGATTAAATCCCAGAACCAAAAGGAGGCAGGTACCTGTGACAGAGATAAGGGAGCCTGGCGCTGCCCAAAGCTATGTCTGTTTAAACAGCTGGCAAACACTGCAAGCTGCAGGTGGCTTTACCAGCTGTGCGTGTGTGTGCGTGTGTGTGTGTGCGTGTGTGTGTGTGTGTGTGTGACAAGAAGCTATTGTCTTGGTCCAATATTATTCAGTTCCTTCTTAATTTCCCATTCATTTGACGATGACCAATTGTGCCAACTCCAGATTCACTTTGGGTCCACTCTACATACCCAGGAAAAGGTTAGGCAGTTCATAAGTATTGTATTGAGTCCAACAAGTGACCGACACTGTGGGGAATGGGATTAATTCTTAAACCCATAGGTCTTATCTCACTTTAGGATGGGGAGATTAAACATTTTGTAATATACTTCAAAATTTGGACCTGTTCATAGAATTGTATATTTCCTGTAGCTCTCCTGGGGCGGGGGGATAGGGAGTTTGGGTTTCTGTTTGACAGCGATTGGATCTTTTAATGAGGTTTTTAAAAGAAAAGATGAGGAAACCAGTGAGTTTCTTTGAGAAGAGGAGAAGGTCTCAGCAGGCAAAGACCGCAGTTACTGACTTCTAAGAGCCTATTGAAGGAGTACTATGGCCTCTGTTTCCTTTAACACTAAAACAATGCAATCCATTTTTGCAAAAACAAAACAAAGGTGGCTGAGAATCTTGAACGTATTAGAGACATAGCTTAGTGATAGAGTACTTGCCCAGTATGAGGAAGGTTCTGAGTTCAAGTCCTAGCACAGGGGCCACTGGGGAGCCACTGTAACATGTCAATGAGCAGCCATGTGGTCCAGCACAGGGGCTGCTGGGGAGCCATTGTAACATGTCAATGAGCAGCAGTGTAGTCTAGGAACTGCATGAACAGAAGAAGGATGGAAAGCTGTTACTCGAGAGCTTGACTAAATGCAGATACCGTGAAGACCACACGTTAGGAAGGTTTCATCAAAAAAGTTCCTCCCATAAAGGAGGCACACCTACCCTCAATACTTTCTCACTAAAATTTTAAACAGAGGCCAGGTGATCATCTCATGGAGTATTATGAGCAGGATTCCTGAAACAGTCAAATGTTGCATTAAATAATTCTAAAGACAATTTTTAGCTAAGGCCTGCGGAATCAATAAAACAGCAGTAGGTGGGAGGCATTTGTGAAGAACATTAAACCAGAACAAATCAGGTAGGAAGCAACTGAACATGACGACCTTGTTTTGTGTGATTTTACTGAACGTTAAAATGAGACGAGTTCCCCTCCATTACTATACTGCTAATCCATATCTTCCCTCCTTCCTGCCCAAAGTCAGTGAAGAAGAGTGAACTCCAAAGATCACTACTAGACTTTTAGTGAATTTTGAAGGACATATTACATGTGATGAAGCTGGGCTGACAAGATAGCTCAGCAGATAAAGGTGCTGGCTGCCAAGCCTGATGAACTGAGTTCTGTGCCTGACATGTAAATACTGGAAGGGCAGAACTGTCTCCTGTAAACTGTCTTTTGACCTCCAACAGAGCACCATGGCATGCACAAACCACACACACACACACACACACACACACACACACACACAAGTAAAAACTAAATGTAATTAAACAAAGTAATTTGCTAAATCTGTAAAAGAACAAGTATCATTGGGATATTCATTTTCTAGTTTCCTAATAGATCACGAAGTCTCTCGAAGCAAACATCTGAAGTCTCGTGTGTGAGTGTCTCGGTGAGATTGAGGAGCCTGGTATTCTTTTCCACCATTTTACATGTGTGTCTCTTCCTCGTTGTCTAGCATAGATGCTAGAGCTCCTGCCTTCATCCCAAGGAGCAGGACAGAACAAGGAGAGAAACAAACCACTCCTTCCCTTCTAAGCACTTTCCCTGAAACGCTCACAGAACACCTTCCCTACCTTACCAGCTCTTTCCCGATAGATACAAATTCTAGGGCAGACGGCGAATCAGCTCATCAGCAGCACAGGGCTGCTGACAACTCAGTTTAAAGCACACTACTGCCTTGATTTCTGTTTCCTATGAAATGTGAATGCATATAGAGCTCAGACCCGAGAGTTAGAGCACATGATGGTGAATAGTGTAAATAGAATTTTATCTTGAAAAAGAGATACAAATATCTTGAAAAGGTATTTATTTTAGTGTTTAAATTTTAACAAATGTAGGTTATGGCATCAGTTATTCCTCACTGTTTCGAAGAATGAATTAAGTACTGATTATTTCATATGATGCCAATCTACTGTGAAAATAATATGAATTTTCTATTTGTCTTTTGCTACATGATCCTGGGGTTCCCTTTGAAAACAGACATTATTATTATCAGGAACCATTCTTTGACTTTTGACAATCAAATTATTTCCATTCACAAGTCTTTCTCACACCAAAGTTCCAGATGTTTTACTTGAATTCTTTATTTTATTTTAGGTGGAGTTTGGAGAATCCTGCAGAAGAGGAGAAAGTAGGAGTCACAAGAAAATTCACAGAATCTACTAACCTGGGCTCATAGGGGCTCACAGAGTCTGAACTGACAACCCTGGAGCCTACACGGGACTGACTTAGACCCTCTGCATATATGTTACAGTTGTGTAGCTTGGTCCTCTTGTTGAACTCCTTATAGCAGGAACATGGACTATCTCTGATTCTTTTACAGGCTTTTCGGACCCTACTTCTCATACTGGGTTGCCTTGCCCAGGCTGAATACATGGAAAGGTGCTTAATCTTATTACAAATTAATATGTAATGTTTTGTTGATACTCGTGGGAGACCTGACCTTTCCTAAACAAAAACGAGGAGGTTGGATTTGTGGATTTGGGGTGGGAACAGAGAGGGCTGTGGGGAGAGACTGGGAGAGGAGAAAGGAGGGGAAACTATGACCGGGATGTAAAATGAATAAATAAAAATAAATAAATAAATGTTAATTTGATATTTTTACATGTGTTCTTATTTTCTTTGAATATTTTAAAATGTTTTCATTAGTTCTTTGGGAATTACATATATTTTGATCCTATTACCCCAACTCTTTTCCTAAGCTCCTCCCAGATCCACCCCAATTTCCCCACCCACCTCCAACTTCAATATTATGTCTCTGTTCTTAATTCATTAATCATTGCTTTCAATGTGCGCTGCCCGTCATAGACTTTTTCATTTGAGGCCACACACTAGAGCAAGGCTGACCTTTCTGGAGCCTTGCTCTTACAGATAACTGAGTCTCCCTGCCCAGAATCCATCAACTTGTCTATAGCTCCTCAGCTATGGATGGAGGCTCATGAGCCCTTCCCACTCATGCTAGAATGTTGACTGGCTTGATCTAGCAAACAACAGTGTGGGTCGATGTGCATTCAGGTCCTGCCATATCCAGGAGACATGGCTTTGATCTGGTCTTCCCTGGTCCCGGCTGTGACAATCTTGTTCTGTAACTCTCTGTGTTGAGCGCGCTGGCTTTAGTAGCCAGCAGTTCTATTTCCTGACTGCTGGGATTACGGTGCTACACCTAACACTTCCAATTGCTCATTTTTTTTTTCTTGGTTTTTCGAGACAGGGTTTCTCTGTGGTTTTGGAGCCTGTCCTGGAACTAGCTCTTGTAGACCAGGCTGGTCTCGAACTCACAAAGATCCGCCTACCTCTGCCTCCCAAGTGCTGGGATTAAAGGCGTGCGCCACCACCGTCCGGCTTGCAATTGCTCATTTTTCTCTTTCCACTTTGTCCTTATTTATCAAGGACTTTGAGTATAATCAGGCAAAATTCCCAACCACTGCAAAATCTCAGGTCATTTTTAAGATTTTTAACTTCAATTTACAATAATTTGCAATTGAGTTTGACTACCAGATGTTCAGGAGTAGACTCGAATTCACAAATATGATGGATATGTAAAAATGCTGCTGAGTAGAGAAGGTGGTTAAAATGTAAGTGGAAAGTTCTTTGTCAAGCATTTTTGTGTTTTAAAAACTTCTGTTTCTGTCAACAATTTGATAAGTATAAGATTTTAAAGTCTTGAGTAATGAGGACTTTCTATTTTTATGTTACCATAAGGTATTTAAGAAACTAACAAAAAATTATATATGTACATGGTACACAAGTACTTATCTCTAATATATATAGCATATTACTTATAAATATATATAATTATATAAATACACACAATTATATATATACACAAATATACATACACATTCACATAGACCTTAAGCACTTATCATACACTAAGTACTATGCTAGAAGTATTTCATATTCTGTTTCATAGAATACAAAACATAGAGTAAAATTTTAATTCCCATTTGTAAATCAGAAAATCTGGAGACTATGAACAATTTCTAAGTACAGATTGTTATGGGGTACTTCTGTAACGCAGGATTGTATGGCTCTAAGACCTTTATCATTGACCCTAAAAATATGCTATGCTTCATGGTTTTTTGTCAATATATTTTTAATGGACTGTCATCATTAATAGAAAAGAAAGATGCAAACAATGTTTATTTTTGGTAAGCTTAACATAAATTAGGTTTGACGCTTCCTGGAAGGCAGGGTGTTTCTCGGCACCTACACTTATAAATTAAGATGATCTCACACTGTAAGCCATGAAACCTTGTACACAATTGACTTTAGATCAGTGATTATCTAGATATAACCATAGGTCAGAAAACTCTGAATCAGCTGGGATCCTGGGCCAATGAGACAACTCAGTTGGTAAAAACACTTGCTGCCAAGCCTGACTATCTGTGTTCGAGTCGCAGGATCTGCATGATGGAAGGCACTAACTGCCTTTTGTAAGTAGTCCTCTGACCTCCCCACACAAGCTGTGGTACACACATGTCCACACACATATGCACATGAAGATAAATAGGCAAATAAAGAAATACATTTTGAAAAATGTAAACAGTGAATTATCTGGGGTCTTTTGAAAGGCACTCTCCACCTTGATCATACTGACGAAGTCTCCAGGTAGAGTCAGACAGAGCCTTGGCTTTCGCAGCCCTTCAGGTGGTTCTGAGGAGCAGAGAAGTTTGCAGACTATGCCTGACTGGGTCAATGAGGGAATGGATTTGTTCAATGAGGAGCAAGTACAAAGGCAGAATGTCTTTGGATACAGCAGGAAAGGCCATGTTCTGTCTCTGCTCTCTGACTTCCTTACCTCTGTCCTTTGGAATAATCTCCTTTTCCTAAGGCTGACTTGCCTCAGGGCCATAACTGTGAGGAGCAGAAAATGAGCCATTTCTTCATTACTCAGAGTCTCTCCCAATAGTTTCAGCCATGTTGCAACTTTCAAAGTCCTGTTACCTATCCAGGTCTTCGGTCAATTACTGGAACAGAGTAGGACCAACCCGACTGTCGGAAATGCTCCAAAACTGTCAGTTCTCTGGTCAGGCTGAAGATGAAGACAGCAGAATCTAGGAAGGGCTCAGGGTCAGAAGACTACGGAGCAAGGAGGTGGAGCATTGAAACCGACAGTGCCTAGTCACCAGCGAATGTCTGGGTCCACATCACAGTGAGTTCTTCCACTCCATGAGGGCATCAACTTGGCACCCGAAAACTTGTTTTAATAAACCAAACATTCTAAATTATTAGCCTTTGAAGGCTGAGGTCAGTGTCAACCACCTAGGCATCACAACACTGTCACATTTTGATGAGTATGGTCTAACGTTTAAAAGCAACTGAGCACGAAAATACATTAAAGAGGCCATTAGCAACATCAGTTAGAGATCTGTTTCATCTATTTTAGTTAAATGTTCTATATTTTCACACCAGAGCTCTGAGATAATTATAATTAAAAGGACACAGAACTACGATTAAAATATGTATTTCCTTTCTCCAAGTCTTTATGCTTCTTCAAATGGCAGGTGTTTCTTAAGAAAGTAAGGTCTATTCATTGCTATCTTTGCTATCTTTTCTATCGCAAAAGAAAAAAAAAATATCTTGAATTTTAAATAATGACTTTTTCAAAGAGAGAAACTCTGGAGTGATGAGCAGATTGCTTTGATAGCTGCTTCGCCGAACAACGCACACAGTTGTTTGGAGACAGGTAGGGATACATCAAACATTGAATTTTTGCTCGACTAGCACATGAGGCTATTAGCCTGGAAGATTAGTCATTACCAAATCCTCTACTCAATCAGACATGAATGCCACACAGCTCTGCAACTGCTTAGTGGTAATATGGAACCGATCTCAACAGATGTCGTAAACTAGAGATCATATCCATAACAGACTAGAAAATATTCGCACAGCCTGCCCTTCATTGTGGGGCTGTACCCCAGCCTTCGCCAGCCCTCTCATTGCTGGAGTCTTTCAATTAAGTGTTTGCCTCATTTATATTCTACATCTGATCAAACACCAAAAAATGTGGATTAGTCACATTCCTACATAAATTTGAACATTATGTAACAAGTGTCCCAGCAATTTGAGAACGACTCTCAGTGTGGTATTTTGGAAAGAGCCCTGGGCTGGAATACTGAAGCTCACACTGGCTCCATCAACCCTACCTCCGGTCTGCCTGCAAATTTGTGCTGACCTACACTCCCTTTAGACTCCGGGACCTTCGATTTCTGGGGCAAATGTGGGGGGGGGCTGGCATTCATTGTTTCTGAATTCCCCATCTGTCCTATTGTCCTGGACACAGGATGATTGGCATGAGAGGCAGACTGGCATAGTGTAAAAATCCCTGGCCTTCACGTCTCGGCTCAGCTACTTATTAACTGTGTGACCTTGGGCAGATTATTTAAAACCTCTGAGAGTGTTTTCTCATGGGTATAGAGATAATATCAACCTTGCTCTTGGGTTGTTATGAGGTTGAGAAAATACACTGGGTGTATCTAGCATGGCTGGTGCTATATTAATAGCATCATTTAAAAGAAAAGGGAGAAAGCCACTTTTTTCCTTCATCTTCTCTAAAACATGTTGGAGCAAAAAAAAAAAAAAGCCAAAAGAAATAAAAAGTAGTGAGCTGAAAGAGAGTGCCCAGCTGTTTATGCAGAAGGCCAACTTCAACACCCAGGACTCACACCACAGCTCACCACCATCTGTAACTCCGGTGTCAGGGGGTCCACTGCCCTCTTCCGGGCTCCATGGGTACCAGGCTTGCACATGGGACACATAAATACATGCAGGCCAAACACTCATACACACATACCACTTTAAGAATCTCTGAAAAATTAAAGATAAATAAATAAACAAATGGATGGTAGTGTCAAGAACTCTTGACTCTGCATTTGGCCACCTACTCATTCATCAGCCCCTTGCTGGGAAGAAACTGGTTGCTGCTGACTGTTTCTCCTGCACGGATCTGAACATCTCTAATTTAAATTCAGAATTCAGGGCTTGCTAAAACTCGGGTTGCAGAGTCCAAGCTTTAATAGACTTGTAGGGTAAGAGGTCTGAGAACTTGGATTCCTTAACATTCATGTAGCTAAAGTGGCTGTTGGTGAGGATCGTAACTGATGAACAGAACTTGAAAAGTTTACAAGGTAATAAAAGTTCCAGACCTTTCCATGAAAGTTCTGCTTCAGGAAGAAAGAATGGGTCCTATGAACCTACCTTGAAAACTCCCAAGGTGACTCTCGTGTTCAGCCATTTTGGTTGGCACCTACTGTCGCCAACTCTGTGTTCCCAAAGTCACCTGGTGGTTTCATTGATGTAATAGTTTTTCTCTTGACTTTTAATCCTTCTGGGCCTGCCTTCATTTTCACTGCAAATATCTCCAGCCACTTTGGCCTCCTGACTATGTGATTTCTTCTTAAGTTGATCTGAGTTCTTGTCCGAAACAGGAATTCTGGATGCCTTATGACTCCAAGTTTCCACCCTTAAAGACACCGATCGTGTGTGTGTGTGTGTGTGTGTGTGTGTGTGTGTGTGTGTTTTCTTTGACCTCACCTCTTTCCCTAACACAATGAATAAGACCCTTCAGTGCAGAGATTGCATGCTATGCAAAGCATGTTCTAGAACAGAGTGGCAAACAGTAAACGATCAAACTAAGCTGTTGACCACACAGAAAGTTAGTCATGACCAGCTCCACCATCACCATCATAAGCCTATGCTCCTCACTAATGTTTCTGTAGTAATAACTGACATTTATGGAACTAACTTTATGGCCTTTTGAGTGTGAGGCACTAGTCCGAGTACTTTCTCTGTATCAACAATTGTGTGAGCTAGCCAAGGTGGTGCCGGAGAGCTTGCCCCAGTAGTGATGATAAGGGAAAGCTGGCAGACTAATCAACCCAGCTACCACCCAGGCCCAGAACCAGGGATGTGAGTTGACTCACCCCAAAAATCTTCTGTGAACTCTTGGAGCAGATGAAGGAAATGAACCTACAGATCCCAAACTGCAGGATCTCCATGACACAGGACTAGAGGATGTCCTAGAGGAGCCTCAGTGAGAGGCCATTATCAGTGGCTTAGAAGAAGACAGAGGCCTGGAGGCAGACCAATGACTTTCAGCAATGAACACCTGCAAGTAAAGATGTGTGGACTACAGGATAAACGGTGTGATGCAATGGGCCACATTACAGCTCCACAACAAGATTCTTCTCTCCTTCTTTTTCTTAACTTAATTTTGTTTGTTTGGTTTGGTGTAGAAGGAGCTGCGGGCCGCGTTCCTGCCGCCCGGCTGCCAGCTGCCTGGCTAGCTTAGTCCCCGAAATGACAACACACAAATTGTATTCATTTAAACACTACTTGGCCCATTAGCTCTAGCCTCTTACTGGCTAACTCTCACATCTTGCCTTAACCCATATTTAGTAATCTGTGTAGCACCACGAAGTGGTGTCTTACCAGGAAAGATTCAGCATGTCTGACCTGCGTCCATCTTGGGCCAGAGCTTCATCACATCTGCCCCAGAGAGGAGAGGCATGGCATCTGCCTCACTTCCTCCCAGCATTCTGTTCTGTTTACTCTGCCTACCTAATTTTCTGTCCTATCAAGGGCCAAGGCAGTTTCTTTATTAACCAATGAAATCAACTCAAAACAGAAGACCCTTCCACATCAGTTTGGTTGGTTGGGTTTTTTTGTTTGTTTGGTTTTTTCTGTTAAATTTTTTTTGTTTGTGGGGAGGATGCACGGGCAAAGCGTAGATGCAAGGGGACAGGGAGATAAGTGGGATTAGGATGCATGATGTGAAATCTGCAAAGAATCAATAAAAGTTTAAAAAAAAGTAGACTTTACTGCCCAGAGGAGGTTTAGATTCATAGCAAAATTATCTAGTAAGGTATAGAGAGTTCCCTTATGGCATTGCCAGCCTGCCAGCCTCAAACCTTCCTACCAACCACATTATTCACTAGAACAACACGTTGTCACAACTGATGAGAGCAGGGACCCTCACAATCCCTGGGAGTCAGTCCTGTGTCCTGGCGCTGTGTCCTACAGGTTTGTCTAAGCAAGGGTATCTATCTACCATTGTGCTCACACCATAGCGTCTCCACCGTCCTGAGCATCTTCTGTGCTGCACCACGCATTCCTCCCTCCTCCAGTCTTCATTCCTCCATAAAGCATAGGCATGAGGCAGAGCTTTAAACCAGATACGATAGCATATGGCTCAATGCCATAAATTATAACACATGCACACATTTAACCTCTATAAGCCTATTTATTTTATTCAGTAAGAAGGAGAGAAAAGAAGGAAAGGAGGGAGGGAGGAAGGGAGGAAGACTTTAGAAACTAACCATGCATATAAGGAATTTGGTAGGCAAGCAGGCCCGAGTATGGGGAGTTGTGGAAGTTTGTAGGTTTTGTTTTATGGTGTCTGTGGATGCTCATGATTTGGGGAGCACTTGGTGGGGATCAAAGGCTCAGTATGTTTTGCAATGGGCTGACAGTCCTGAACTGTGTATTGGAGGACTGTTCTATCTTAAGTGAATTTGCAGGTCACAAGCCTTTTAGTTTGAGTAACCAATTGTGTAATTAAAATAGCTGTTTATGATAAACCACACAAAGATCCTTACTTGCTTTAATATAAAAACATCAAGTAATTTTCCATGGTTGTAATATGCTCTGAATCTTCTAGGTGAAAATTGCTATGTGTTATTATTCATCTAATTGGAACTGTAAGTATTAAGAGGGATTTGTCTATTTTTGTACTATATATGTAGAACATACTCATAAATACACACTGTATGCATACATACATAAAAACACACATTTACTTGAGTACTAGGCACTATTGAATTATATGATGTATTTTATCATATATTCATATCACTTTTATTTTTAAAACATGAAAAATAACTTAAATGAAGCGATACTGGCCAAATGCTACTCTATGACTTCAACCTTCTGGATCTGAAGTGTGTGCAAGCTTCTCGCTCTGTTATTATTCTCTTAATAGTGGAGCTGCAGCCACACACGTAGACACGATGACACCCTCTTTTGTTCTAAAGTCACCTTTGTACTGCAGTTAGAGTAGGATACTGATGTTTTTGAATTTGTGTTGCTGCAAGAGAAGGTGTTTCACCGGAAGCTAATTTCAGAGGCGTGAAAGGGCTGACACAGAAGAGTCGATCTCCAGGGAGCCAGGGCCAGGAAGATGCAGAAGTACCGCACAAAGCAAAGCTAAGGCTTGCTATGCATCCTCACGCACAGGAAGCTGACTGAGTTAGAACCAGCTGAGGATGGAGAGTCCTCTGCACTTTATAATGTCAAGGGCATTACATGAAGCCTCACTCCACTTCCTTCCTCTGTCCTCTAGTGTGCACCCATTAGCTGTGGTTTGCCATGGTACTCTAAGGACAGAACAGAGAGAAGATCCTCAAGGATGGGTCGCCTGTGGTGTGACAATGGCCCTACAGAACAGTAACTGCTGGCACAGTGGGACCCTTGGTTTGATATGCCCACATGCATTTGTGTCTATGGACTTACTGAGATCCCTACCATCCCTCAGCACTCTGCTAAGTTCTTATAACATTTACTGTAACAAGGTTTAATGAGGCTGTGTTTACACTATTGCTCTAATTGTAACCACCAATTGAGATACCCGTTCCCTCAAATGTGTCATAAGGTTTGCTGAAATGTGTTTGAATATCAAGAGAGTAAAGAAAACTTTTGCCATTGTTGTTGTTATTTGTTTTGAGACAGGGTTTCTTTGTGTAGCCCTGACTGTCCTGGGAACTCGCTCTGCAGACCAGGCTGGCTTTGAACTCAGAGATCCACCTGCCTCTGCCTCCCAAATCCTGGGATTAATGGTGTGCACCCCCACTGCCTAGCTAAGAAAATTTAAACTGAAAGTCAAGATGAGACTTGTCCCCCTTTCACACGTCAAGTGCTTACAGTCCGAACAATGAATTATATCAGATCTTTTGATGATATAGGGTTTTGCAGGGTGTAGACATGTGGAAGAAGAATATGCTCATTCTAACAATAGCTGTGTAAACGGGGACAGACTACCCAAGCTTACTTCTGAGAAACACAAAATCAGGCGCACATTTGGAACTTGGTAATTCATGCAAAACTAGGGAATCAAGCCCATATCATGTGGTTCCATAGCCACTGGCCTCACCAGGGCACTTCCTCGCTGTCTTCAGCCCTCAAAGATCTGTTAGTTTGCCCAAACAGTCTGATCCCTGAACATGGGAAGGACACAAAAAAGATGCGATCCTGGCTCTGCCTTTTCATATAGTCAACTAATTACATGACAAACCAACAAATACTAAAATAACATTGGCAGCCACCACTCTACCTTCCCTATCTGGACACTCTACTCCTCACATCAAGAGATGGTGTCCATTTCTCTTTCCTTGTAATCTAGACTGCCCTGATGACTTGTTTTGTCCCAGAGGTTATGACAGAAATCTGCCTATGTCATCTCATTGTACGGGATTTAAGAGAACTTTCCATTTTGTTCTGTTTAAGATCTGAGTTGCTCTACCAAAACTCTCAACCACCCCTCTAGACAATGAAGTTGAAGCATCTTCTAGCTATCCCAGCTTCCTCAGCTGAGGCAGCAGGCATATGATGAAGCATGTAGGGTCCTCCAACCCCAGTAGAACTGTTTCTAGATGAATTTACCCAGCAGAGATGAGTCCTGTTTAAATTCCTAGTCCACGGACCAAAAGCACAAAAGTGTCTTATTTTTGAAGCCATTGATTTTTGGTTTTGCTTGTGACTACACATTAAAGATGGAAATATCGTGTGGGTTGATGAAAGAGAAAGAATCCTAAAAGTGTTGTGGAAGGGATGCAGAGAAAGAGAGTTTGAACTGAACTCTGAAGGGGATGAAGGACTCCTGGAGGCCACATTGCCATGGTCCTCCCCTACCACTTTCCACCCTAAGACAGCGGCACTTGGTTGGATGCAAAACATCACAAATGGCAATTGATTAAAGGGACAAATGAAAGGTCCAATGGCCAGAATCTCTGTCACATTGTAAGGACAATGTACCCCAGAACCTTTCTCCTCCTTTTCTCTCCTCACCCTACCCCTCCCTGGTTAATCTCTGTTCTTGACTGACGTCTTCCCATTTTTCTTCAAAGGTTCCCCTCAGCCTGCCCGAGCATCTCTCCTTCCAGCCATAACAACAAGCTAAAATTTTCCCCCATGTATTAATGTGTATGACTTCCAAAAGGAGGACTTTTTCCTAGCAGGTATCCTTGAAGGGGCTGTGGAGTTATATAGTACCCAGTGTGCAATTAATTTGTTATAAAGAGGAAAAAAGGTGTGTGTGTGTGTGTGTGTGTGTGTGTGTGTGTGTGTGTGTGTGTTTTCCTGCAAGGGAAGCAATAAAAGGCAATGACTTTTGGTAACTTTCTTCTCACAATTTCTAATGAGTCAACATGTGTTGAGGAGAAATTAGTCAGAGCAAAATAGATCCCATTATGCAGTTCTACTTTGGTGAGCATGAGTCAGAGATTCCTATGTGGTAGTGCTGTGAACACCTGGCTCTGATGAGCAGGGCTGGGGGTAAAAGAGCTCTTTCTTGAACACTTACAAAAGTAGTAGAGAATCCTTCAGAGTGCACACGAGAAAAAGAACAAAAACTGTGGCCAGCTATAAGTTCCATTATGACGGGGGAAGAATGCATGGCTTTGTTCTCCCTTACCCTCTACCTGGTGAATGGTCACAAATTGTAATTGGTCTGGTGACCCCCTGCTGTACTATAGAATGAAAACAGAAGGGAGATGAGCATTCTGTGTGGGGATCTCAGCAGATCTGACCTCTCAAATAGATGTGTGTGTGTGTGTACGCGCACACACACACACACACACACACACACACCCGTCTTTTGCCCATTATATTCTTTATGTGCTTAATTTGAGTTGTCTTTTATGTAAAGCACTGAACTCGATAAAGGAGGGGGACTGAGATGTATGAGATGCTGCCTGTCTTCTCAGGGCTTGGGAGGTAACTAGAGATAACATCCTAGTGGGGATGATCAGGGTGCAGGTGACTCAAGATGCATGAGACATTGGCTGTCTTCTCAGGGATTGGGAGGTAACTAGAGATAATATCCTTGTGGGGGTGATCCATGGGAATGCTTTGCAAGGTAGCAATTTGTGAGCATCAATGTGCCTTCAGATTCCACAGATATTTCTAGTCGGGCTTTGTTAAACCCTTACACACAGTATTCAACATGGGATCCAAGGGGAAAGGTACAAGCTATCCTCTTCTATGTGAACAACCACATACATACTGTGTGTAGTTCTGGAACCCCCAAGTGGGAACCCACTGTCAAATGGACACTGGCAGGACAAAGTTTTTAAGGTCTGAGGACCCAAGTAGCAGTCATAACACAATGAAGTGGGAAATACATCCTGTCAAGCAGAGTTCATGGCCTTTGCTGCTGCACATGGTTGCACATATTCTTGATGAGACTTATCTTCCCAGTAATTAATATTTTAAAGGTAGGGCAACAGTGTATTTGAATAGTCACCGTTGGAAACACTAAAAATCTTTGATTTTTTAAAAACAAGATTGAATTAGGCAGTTGAAGGAGAAACATATGGGAGGGCACAGAAGTGGCAAGCAATTATTTTTAAGTTGGATATATCCAAGCCTCACTTCGGCAAGGACCCAACCAGTAAATATCACTGTGGGAACGCTAACATGGAAACTGGTTTCGTCTTTGTTTATTTTGTATTGAATAAACATTGATGGGGAAGCTGTGTGCAGGGTATTGTGCCTCCTACAGACCTGTTCATCCATCTGCCTGGTCAACCTTTCTTTGGAGATGGAGTGCCAGGACCACAAACTCAGCGTGTCCAATTGAAACTCATCTGGCCCCAAACCTGTTCCATCCGTCTGTGTTTCCTATCTGGGTCCATGACGTCATCAGCCTCCCAAATGCTCAAGTGCACCCTTGTCATCACCTTCAGCCCTCGCCACCTCCATTGCAGCTCCCCACATACTCTCTCAGTGGCCAAATATGGTCATATTACTCCCCTGTTTCTACTTTATAGTTCCAGCAACTTCTTGCCTGCTTTGTTTAATCACCCATTAGGTGGTCTTTCCATACAAATGGGTCTCGCTGGGGTTTTGCCACTGTGCATTTATCTGTCTGGAGAACAGGTTAGCTACGGGGTTAGCTTTCTGTTCTTAGTGATTTGAATGTGAGAAGGCAGGAGAAGCAGAGCCAGGACAGGATCCCACAGCCTACTTGAGCTCTGACAACAAAGCCAACACTCTTAGGTTTTGTCCCTGGATGATACTTAGATTTGGTCAGACTGTAATTTTTTTCTCCCTTCCTTCCAGTTAAATCCACAACTCGCGGCTTGTCGTGACCCTGTCACAGTCTAGGGTGCTCTGATTAGAACTGTAGTTAGTTATATGCCCTTCAGATAAGGAATAAATAAGTTCCTTTTATAATCTAAGCTCCATCTAATTGTTTTCCACTTGCTAAGACCTCTGAGAAGGCAGTGTAAGTATTTACTGTGAGCCTAAGTTGTCCATTTAGACTCACTTCGCTCATATTTCAGTAGCTGTGCCTCAAAGTTTTGTATCTCTAGTTGGAGCATCCTTTCTCCCATATTGATGTTTATGAACTCCTATTGAAACGCTGCTGACCTTCTCAACAGCTATTGTCAATATAAAGCTCTCTTTGCTCTAATTACTTCTTATCAGGTTTAATTCATAGCTTCCCTCAGTGCATGAAACTGAGCACTATGGGGTACAGGTACAGCACCCTACCATCACTTTTAGTAGCTTGGGGCATTTCCCTAGAGTTTTAGGGACCTTGCCTCAGTCCAAAACAGGATTTACAGCTAAGGCACAGAAAAGAATGTCAAGACTAGCTTGTTTAGAAAGCAGAGTAGGAGAATTTATTAAGGATGTTTGACTACAGGCTTGAATACAAGATTTAAGAGAAAAATGAATCACTCAAAAGAAAGCCAGATGTACCTAAGTGTGAGTCACAGCCTACTGATTTCGCCAAGAAGATACCATCCATTTGTTACTTTTTCATTGCTGGGAAGAGACACCACAACCAAGGCAGCTTACATCAGAGTTTATTAGGGCTCATGGTTTCAGATAGCAAGTCCATGACCATCATGGCAGGGCAGCATGGCAGCAGGCAGGCAGGTGTGGCACTGGATCAGTAGCTGAGAGCTCACAGCTTGATCCACAAGCATGAGGTAGAGAGAAAGCTCACCAGGAATGACAATGGCATGGGCTTTTGAAACCTCAAACCCGCCCCTTAGTGATACACCTCCCGCAACAAGGCCACACTTCCTAATCCTTCCCAAACCGTTCCACCAAGTGAAGAACTAGCATTCAGATATAAGAGCATATGGTGGTGTGTGTAGGGGGGGGAGTAAATCCTTATTCAAATCACCTTGTAGGACTGTCTCCTGTCAGTAAAATTCTTACTCACAGGGGCACAGAAGTCGGGTGACTTTATTGTAAAGAGTTCTATCTGAGATTCTCAGGCAATGTCCAGGCAACAAAATGAGGTCCCACCCAAAGTGGCATTCAATTGGGCCTAAGGCGTAGGCTATTACTTTATCAGAATGTATTTATATATGAAAATAATATCAATTCCAGATCCACAGTCCAACAGCGAAGGTTGTTAAATGTGCTGAGATACTTGCCTCTGAGATGGAGAGATGACTTAATGGTGTTCCAGGTGACAGGCTCCTCTCCCTTCTCATGTCCCCATCATTTCCCTGCCCTCCTAGGCTGCACCTACCATGTTGAGTCTTCTCCTTCGCATATCTCCTTTCCTCCTCAGTAATGACCTCTGCCTGGCACTCTCTCCTCCCCTAGGTCCTTCAATTATCGCAACAATAAATAGTTCTATTTTTTCTTTATTATATGATTAATTTTTACCAACATTTGACCCTAGACATTCTGTTGTCTTAGTCACCACAACAATGTTGAACACAGTTCTCATTATCTTCCAGGCACTCTTCTGGAAGCCGTGTGAATCACATCATTTAATATTCACACTAACTCTATGATATTCACAATAACATCATGTACTAGGACTCGAGTTCAAACACGCCGAATCCAAAGTCAGCACTCTCAGCTCCATACCACTCTTCCTTCTATAAGACTGCAAGGAAAGTGTTGAGGCTTCCTTTCATTGCGCACAAAACAAATGGTTCAAATGCAGGCATTGCCTGAAAATGCCACGTCTAAAAAGATCTGACAATCCCAAGCATGGTGAGGGCAACATGCTGGGCTCCTAGGGCACAGCTGGTGGCAATGTGGAACAGAGGCTTCAGTCTGGGAAGTATTTTAGCCTTGTCAAATAAAACTGAAGGTATGGTGTTGTAATAAGGGCGGCGGCGGGGCTGCGTCCCCAACACCCCAGCCGCCTGCCCGGCTAGCTTATGCCCGAAATAATTACACGGAAACTGTATTCTTTTAAACACTGCTTGGCCCTTTAGCCCTAGCCCTTACTGGCCAATTCTGTTATCCCGATCAACCCATCTCTAATAATCGGTGAGCACCGGTCTTACCGGGAAAGGTTCAGCATGTCTAACCTGGCGGCTTGCTTCATGGCGTGTGTCTGCCCAGAAGCCGGGAGCATGGCGTCTCTCTCAGGCGTCTGCTCCCAGGAGGAGAGCAGAGCTGTGGAGTCTGAGCTCACTTCCTCTTCCTCCCGGCATTTTGTTCTGTTTACTCCACCCACAGGGCCAAGCAGTTCCTCTTCCTCCCGGCATTTTGTTCTGTTTACTCCACCCACAGGGCCAAGCAGTTTCTTTATTGGCCAATGACCTTCCTCCATCAGTATGGTAGACTTATAATTCAGAGATTTTATCACAGGGACCATATGGAAATCTGTGTTCATGTAGCCACAGCATATGTACATGCCTGTCCTCGGTGCTGCTCTGAGGGGTCCAAACAGCCGAGAGATGGGGGGGGGGGTCAGTGGAAGGAAGGATGAACATGTTGTTAGATTTGTGTTTGTGACTATTCAGAACAGTGAAGATTAATGAATAATAGTCTGCCTACCACCCAGTCACACAGATAAAATGCACAAAGAAAAGGCAGGGTGAATGAAGCCAGACAGGACTGAACACCATGTCTGATTTAAATTAAAAAACGAAAGTGGGCAAAATAAGAACTGATTATGGAGTCATATTCCTATGATGAAGCTGCAAATTAGCACTGGAATGACTAATACAGAAGTCACAGGGAGGGTGACACTGGGGAAGGAGGGCGTCTGGAGAAGGTCTGACAACTTCTGCGGGGTGAAAAAGAGACGACTTTCTGACTTGGGTAGTTTTTGACTTGACACGTAATTTGCCTTAAAATAATTGGTTAAATCTAATGAATATAGCACTTCTCTGCATGTCAATTAAATTTCACAGTAGACAATGATTCATTTAAAAGACAAATGGACTAACCTATTTTCTGGGGCCCTTCTTAATCATTAGGAGTTGTCTGTCTGTCTGTCTGCCTGTCTGCTACCCCCTTTCTCCTTTCCCTCCCTCTTAAGTTCCCACATATAAATCTATAATAAACAAATAAGCAAGAAAATACTCAATGAAAGAAGAGCCCGAGAACAGCAGGTAGAAAAAAGGCTGTGAGGAGACAATGGGGGAACAATAGCAGGTTTCTCTTTACCCTTCACATTCTGATATGTAAGACTGCCCTGGAATATCCCTTCTCTATACTGGGAAGATCTGTTGCTCTCATTCTAGTAAAAGGCTGATTGGATGATGACTAGGCAGGATGTTCAGGGCAGAGAGAATGATGGGAAGAAGGGCAGAGTCAGGAGAGTTGCAAGCCAAGTATGAAAAGCAACATAGGAAGTTCGTAGATGAGGGGAACAAGCTGTGGGGTAGCGCACAGATGAATAGAAATGGATTCATCTACGTTATAAAAGCTGGTCGGAGACAAGTCTAAACTGCTGGCCGAGTATTTATAATTAAGCTGTGTGTTTATTTGGGGAACGGCTGGCAGGACAGAGTTGATGGTGGTCTAGATGGAAAACTCTGCCTCGGTAAGATGATACCACACACCTGTATAGTCAAAAGAAGGAGAGGGAGGAATGGGCACCACTGTGAGGCCCTGACTGTCACACCAAGGAACTGAAAGGAATGGGTTTGAACATCAAAAGGTCCCCAACCCACAGAATCTTGTAAACGTTCTAGAACTTCTGTAGTTCTGGAACAAGATGCAATCCTTCGTGTTGTCTTCTCTTTGAATCTGAAAACCTTGCATAGAGCTGAAAGAAGTCTTTGACACTGCCACCTAGAGAGGATAGCCTAAGACAAGCTGTTATTTTTTTTTGGTAAGCCCTGGAGGAAACAAATTCACTTCTAGAGACAAGAATGGTTGTGGCCAAGCTGGAAGAAGACACTGAATGGAAAACAATGTTGAAAGCAAGCAAAGGAATGAAATTTAAATAAACGAGTTCAGTCTCTCTGTCCCTCCCTAGCACAGATCAATGAAGCCACAGGCTGGTGCGTTTTGGCCACTTAGCTTTGGCCAAAACCACACAAGCACATTGCCTTCAAATGTAGGATTATGGCAGCGGCGGTTTTGAAAGCAGGAACCTGCTGCATCATCATTCCAGAAATCTTTCAGGGGTTTTGCCTTCCCTTCCAAGAAAGCAGGGGGACAAAAACATTCCACACATTCCTCCATGGAAATGATGGACCAGCCTGGAGGGTCCTTTAGCCTTGCCACCTTGTCTGGTACACATGTACTAGTAACACAACAGAAAGAAATGGAACCCCGGGGTCTCACATCGGTACAGACTCAACACCACTCCCCAGGGGTTGGGAGGCTGGCACCCTTCTTCCAAGAGCAGTCCTCCCAGGGGATGAGGGCTTCTGACTTCCAGGTATTCAACTCTCTCTTCGGGTTCCTTTTCCACTCCTTTCCTTCTCTTGTCATGGGCAAACTCAAGGGCTGGCAGTGTGATCACCAAATCCAGGCCATTACCTCATTTAGAAGGAATGCCGTGAGAGAGAACAGAGCAGGCTGTCAGTGTATGAGAGTGATGCTTTTCATATTGTATCGCAGCACGGATACAACAATCCCCCAGCAAGCATCACCCTTTGTTGTGCAAATAGGTGCAGTTTAGGCATAGACCCGTGTCACAATCTCTAAATGATGAGAAGAGTACTATCCGGAAAACGTGGGTGTGTTTCAGCACTGTGGGTTTGGTAGCACTTAAGATTTATTTGTTTGCTTGTATTCTAAAAGCCCGTAAGTATTGAAGAACTTGAAGAATATTGAAAATGCAGCTCACCTGGGAGGATAAAAGCATCATTCATCACCCCACTACCAGATAGCTACTTAGGAACATAGTGTGTTTGCTGCCTTCACGTTATATTATAGTCATTTGCTTTATCTAATGTAGTTAGTTCACTGGAAGCTACACAATACACCCAAATAAGATAGATGAAGAGGCCGACATTTAGGCATGCCAATTCATTGCATTCATAAATGCATAGAATTCAGGAACGTATTCCCTCATCCAGTTTATAGAAGTAAGCAATTACTCAAACCACTCATCTTGATTGCCTCAGTTTCTCCTTCTGCTCCATCTCAGCTGATGGCTCTCACTGTGGCCTCAGAGGATCAGAGTTTGGTCTGCTCCTACCACCAATGACAGGGAGGTTGCTGTCTCTATTCCCATCCTTGTGTTCATTGGCACTCTAGCTACCAGTGTGGGATCTGATTTCCTCACTTCCACAAACGCAGTCTCTGTGCTGAAAAGGTCTTGTGACTTTGCAGGAAGGGAGCGTGATGGGGACATGTCTACTGTCATAACACAAGCACAGTTCCCTACGGTGAGTTAGGGGCTCACTTCTTAGCAAGCCACTCCTGAAAGAAGCCCTACCACAGGAGATTCCTACACCACCGTCTATCAGGGCAACAGCTGGATGGTAAGGTTTCCCTGGCATCTAATGTGTCCCTGAAGAGTCCCTTCTCCTTGCCCAGTCACCTTCTTCCATGTTTAGACTGCCTTCCAAGTTCCAGTGATAGAGTCACGGATACCAGGTGAGTCCCCTTCCTCCTTCTCTTCCATATCACTATTACAGATCTGTACTTGATTGGCTTGTTCCCTTGGTAACTCAGCTCTTGTCATATAGTCCCTCCTCTGCTATGTCCTGTAATCTCTTACTAGTCTTCCTTTTTCTTCTTTCATTGCTGAAGATCAAACTGAAGTCACCACAAATGTTGAGCTGCATGGCCCGTCCCCAGCATCCACTCACTTCTTTTGGCCTCTGTTCATTTATTTCCCAATCCTTCCTTCCCAGTCTCAGCAAAGGAGCCAATTACTTCACCACTGTGACATCTTGAAACAGAATCTCTACCAGTAGAGGAGCTGCCCGCCCCCTTTCCCCTACACTGTCACCTCTGTCTTCCTCTGAGGATGTTGGGCTGCCTACAACGGGATCTCTCACCTCTCAATTAAGTTGGCTTGTGGCTTTCAATGTTGCAGACACAAATGGAAGAAGACAAAAAGTGCATTTATTTCTATATTCAAATAAGTTAAATAAAACCAGAAAATGCTATTATATAAAAGGGATATCTTTAGAAAAGGTTTGTTTCTAGAGTCAATAGTAAAAATCCAGTAAGTCAACCAAAGTAGAATCACATTGCACACACTTAAGTTTGCTTTTCATTTGGTAAAGGGAGAAGATACTGAATAATAAGCTGTTGATATCTAGATATTCCAACCACTCTGTCTGTTGCATAGCAATGAAATCTCCAGCCTTAAACTCAGAAACAGGAAAAGAACACTGAAATGCCTCTACTTTCCTTCCAGATCTGGTCTACAGAGCTGCAATACCAAACATAGAACCTTAATCTACACGAGGAGAAGTCAACGAAGGGTTGAGGGTGCAGATAAACATGTGTGGGGACTTCAGTTTTATCTGTAGCAATGAAGAAAGAAAGAAAGAAAGAAAGAAAGAAAGGAAGAAAGAAAGAAAGGAAGGAAGAAATAAATTATTTTAAAAAGATTGCAGGACCTAGTGGGGAGAGAAGTAGTTTGCCAGGACTTAATTTACCAAATGAATGAGTCAATCAAATACATATCTGTAATAGAGAAAGTTAGCCATATGCATACATACACACATGTTGTATAAACTGCAATAAATTTGTTGAAGCTACATATTTTTCACACTCCCTAATTATTTATTAATTCTTTTCTTTGAAATGTATGTGTCTCCTCTTTGTAAATACAAATTTAAACTTTTTTTATAATAAAATCTAGCAACCAAACTCTGAGACAAGGTCTTACTATGTAGCACTGGATAGCCCATAATTCTCTGTGTAGACCAGGCTGTCCTTAAACTCACAGAGATCTACCTGCATCTGCTTCCTTGAGATTAAAGGTGCATGCTACTAAATATAAATGTAATAGAATTTTTATTAGGGCTATATTTTCAAAAAGCAAATTCCAAAATAAAATTAATATCAAACTGTGTCTTCATTAATGTTATTATGTGCTTTTTCATATACAACCCTTAAGATTTTTGTGCTATAAGGCGTTAGGTAATCAAACTTTCTCTAGAAGTCTTATCTAGTTTCATTGCCATTTTTTCCTTTTTCTTTTTTAGTAAACATTTTTGAAACATCCCATGTTTCATTCTAAGCGCCTATTCTATTCTCAGAGGTTTGTGATACTCCAATAACTTATTTCTATACCACATCATATTGTTTTAATTATCAGAGTTTTATAAAATATTTTATATATAGAGGAATTTTATGTTTCCAACCCCACCCCATAGTCTCTAGCCTCCTTAGTAACAAAGCCTATGCTATTTAAATACTGTATTTATTGAGCCTGTCTATGCAGTAAAAATAACTTTCTTGAGGCTGGTTAGATGGCTCAGTGGCTGAAGTGCATACTTCCAGGCCAGATGACCTGCGTTCCATCCCTGGGAAACACATGGCAGGAGAGAGGCAGCTCCCCAAGGTTGTCCTGTGACCTCTGTACATGCGACATGGCAGGCAGGTGACCATAGACACACACACGCGCACGCGCACACACACAATATAAATATATTAATATAAAAATTGAAGGATTTTGTTTTTGAGACAAGGTGCGACCATGCAGTCGAGTTTACCTTAGGAGCCGGAACACAGCTTCAGTGTCCCAAGTGCTATAATTACGGCATGAACCACTAAGCCTGGCTCCAAATGCTTTTGCTATGTATACTATTTTGCTTTCAAAGCATTCTTTGTACGCTTTTCATCGCATCCTAATTTCCTCCGAAGAGACAATAGGTGTAAGACAGGTTAGACTAAACAGGCAAAGCTCCTTTATGTCTCAAGCCAGAGCACAGTACAACCTCAGAGAACCCTGTCTGTTGGCTCGTATTTCCTTCTGTTACGTTCAAGTAGGTACATGCAGCAAACCAACACGTGAACCATTATTTGTGACCAATGAGTTAACATCTCGAGGGAGTCAAGTATATCGAAGATAAAGAAGCCCAGCTGTAAGGCAAATCAAGATATGAAGCCATGTAGGCAACTGACCTGACAAACAGCACAGAGGTACATTGTCCAGGAAGCAAGGGACACGTGAGCATGGCAGTTCCCTAAGGCTATTGAAAGAAACCCACCACCTTAGTGTCCTAAAACAACAGGCATGTATTCATCAACAGCTCTGGAGATGAGAAGTCTAAAATCATTGTCACTGAGTGAAATCCAGGATTGATCATCTTTCTGAGACACTGAAAGAAAATCTGTGTCCATGCCTGCCTGCCTGCCTGCCTGTCTGCCTGTCTGCCTGTGTGCCTGTGTGCCTGTGTGCCTGTCTGCCTGTCTGCCTGTCTGCCTGCCTGCCTGTCTGCCTGTGTGCCTGCCTGCCTGCTTACCTGTCTGCCTGTGTGCCTGTGTGCCTGTCTGCCTGTCTGTCTGTCTGTCTGCCTGTCTGCCTGTCTGTCTGCCTGCCTGCCTGTCTGCCTGTCTGCCTGTCTGCCTGCCTACATATTCTCAGCTATATTCTCTGCATCTCCTAGCACCTGCGAGCTCCCTACATCTTCATAGCCTGCAATGGAGCATCATCTTGCATCCATCCTTCTTCTGGTTCAGGCATTGACCTCCCTCTCATCAGAACCCATGAAATACCATTTAGGGCTTGCTTTAGATAACATACTACAGTAAATTTGTTTCCAGATCCTTACTTAGGCCTGCAAAGCCTCCTTTGCCTTACGGAAGTTAAAAGTTGGACTCTCTAAGTGTCGTGGCTCAGGCTACCACACTGAGCGATCTAAAATCATCATTTCAGGGTGAGGAGGGAGCATTAGCACTGCCACCCAGATGGACAATTCCTTCACCCACACAGCAGGACATGGGGAGGTATAGAGGTTACAAACACTGGACTACTTCAGAGCTCTACAGTTTTTATTGTTGGCATTAAAAGTAGGTTCTAGATTAAAAAAGTAGATTTATCCACATCTTATCTTTGATGATTTCTCCCTTCTTAGGCAGTTGCTAGAGATCACACTCATAAGCTATGCAGGCTTGCGATCATTGAGCTGCAACTCAACCATAGCCGATGAGCTGCAACCCAACCTTCCGTTAAGTGTCTAAGCCCTGCTCTCCCAGAATTTACATTTTAGTTGCTGAAGAATAATACACATCCACACACACACACAACACACACACACATTCCTACCTCAAATAAACACACATGTAAATAATATGTATTAGAACTATTATCCACAATGTGGAGTAACAAATAGAAAGTGGTGGAGATAGTAGTACTGTTTTCTATAGGGTGTCAGAGATAGGATCTATAGTATATAACATTTCACCAAAGAAAGAACAAGTCAGATAGCTGGTGGGGGGTAAGATATTCTTGGCCAAGAAGTTAGAGCACATAGAAGCCCTGATTTTTAAGTGTCTAAAGAATATTCCCATGTCTAAAGAATAGTGATGATGTAGTCCTGCTCTTCCTGATACATCACACCTAATCTCTTTTCTGTGCTTGACACTTCTCCTTTGTTGTTTAGTCAACTTAGCTCTTTATATGTGAAGGCAATCAGGACTGTCATTCCAAAGTCAGCCACTATGAGATGCAGGCAGTTTTTTGTTTGTTTGTTTTATTGTTTTCTTTCTTTTTTTTTTTTTTTTGCCAAAGGCAGAACCTAAATCTTCCTAGAGACAATAGCACCATCATCTCAATTTTCCTGTGCCAGGATGTGAGAATGTTTCTCATCACAAGATGGACATCAGAGATGGTCACAGACACACAAACAGCCTTTAACAAACGACCTCCGTATTCTATTCCTGCTCTCCATGTATTTCCGGGTCATTCCCCACGACACTGATCCTAGAAACATCAAACCCCTCCGTTGTCTCAGTTTCCCAGACTTAACCTCTTGTTAGGACAGTCAATGTGTCTCTGAGTCTAACCATATCTTTCAATTTTTACTTCTTTTTCAAGAAGTTCCTGTTCATGGTAAAATTTTTAACATAAATAAGAATATGAATTCATTTGCTTTCCGTCATTTTAATTCACAGGTACCAGGCAGAGACTCTAAAAGGGCAGCTGTTTTCTCCTCTCTGACACATGACATTACCATTTCTTAAGTAATTCTCATTAATTACCTAATAGATGGAAAATAACCTTCTAACTACGCTTTAAAGTGAACCGAAGCCAGCAGAAGTGAAGGCTGGGCTGGAACTGAGTCCAGGTAGCTTGCTTCAGACAGAGCCTGTCCACAATGTGCCGCTGCCCCATCTCTTTCACACTGGAGCTCCGGCTCTCATCACGCATGAGCTTCTCTCCCCCACGATTATTCTTGGAATTCAGCGTGTCCAGCCTCCTCAAGCCCGTTCAGATTTCCTGCCAGCTCCCAATTCTCTGCAGCCTGATGGCTTTCCGTCCTGCCCATGAAGAGTAGGTGGTTATTTATCCCGCAATTCCATGTGTGACCTCCTCCCCCCAGGGAATCTCTGTTCCCTCACCTGCCGTTTCCACTGTGGCGGGCAGCGAGGTGGGCACACAGCAGACATGGGAGGTGCTGATGGCTATTCTTCATCACGTCACAAATGCGTGCCTCTCTTACATCCCAGACACCAGTGATTTCACAGCCGAAGGGTCAGTTAATTGCAGGGTTACTTGTGTGGTTATTTTCTTTCTCTCTCTTTCTTTTTTCTTCCTTCCTTCCTTCCTTCCTTCCTTTCTTTTTTTCCCCACAGCCTCATAGACTGGAGAATATACAGCAATTAAAAAATCTCATTCCAGGTCCGATAAGACTGCTCAGCAAGTAAAGGCACCTTTTGTCAAGCCTGAGATGACCTGAGTTTGATCCCCAGGCCCCACATGGTAGAAGGGGAAAACGGATTTGTCCAAGTTGCCCTCAGACCCCCACATGTACAGAATAGGATACTCTCGCAAAACAATAAATAAAAAATATAATTGAAAAGCCAACACTTGTCTCAGAATTCCATTTGGAGATTTCTGGGGTTTGGCTCAGCATGGAGGGATGGAGAGGAAGTGGACAGACATGCTGCTAACAACACTGCTGTATCAGAAAGCTTCCGACACTATTCAGCAATCAGCAAATGTCCATTTCTTGAGCTACTTACATGACTTTTGAAATAAAAAAAAAATACCTTCTGTGCAGAAACCTAGAATGAAAGCCTCATTCAAAGCCTATTGACCAACTGTAAAACAGGCGCCATGCTGGGTGGAAAATGTCTCTGAAGCCCACAGATAATGTCATCTACAATTTATTTTCTCCCGATAAAAAGGGAACTCGAGCAGGAAATGTTTTAAAAACCAAGCGAGTAAAACAGAGATGCCCAGAATCTCCTGCAAGAGTGATTAAAAATAGGAACTCTGCAATGGTGAGAGCCGCTTCTCTGGCAGCTGTGAGGCCCGGTGCACTCGGGAAGCTGAATGTGTTGGCAGCTGCACACAGCGGTGCGCGGCAGGTGTTCACGCATGCCTTTGGGGTGGGGAAAGGCTACATTTCATGGCTTGTATAAGAAGATATGTACTATTTTTAGAAAGGTTTTGATACTGGAGATCAAATCCAAGGCAATGTACATGTAAGGATATACTCTGCCATGGAGCTAGCTTCCTGGACAGAGGCCTTTGGACTTTAGTTAGCAAGCGCTTGATGACTTTGCCTTATCCACAGTCTATGCCACTTTCAACACATTTTAGTTTTAGCTGTGTGTATATTCTTGTATACACATGTACGCATATGTGTGTAGGTGGGTGACAGAGCCTGTGCATAGGAAGGCCAGATGTTGGGTGTCTCTCTTAGTCACTTCTGTGTATATGTATGCATGTACCCATCTATCATCTATCTATCTGTCTGTCTGTCTGTCTGTCTATCTATCTATCTACCTGTCTATCTGTCTATCCCATCCATCTGTCTATCTCTATCTATTTATTTTTGAGCCTGAGTTTCTCACTGGACCTGGAACTAGCCTAATTGGCCAGAGAGAGTCTCAGTATCTCTACCTCCCCAACACTGGAGTTACTGGTGGCTTTTTTTTTTTAATGCAAGTTCTGGAAATCTAACACATGTCCTCATCCTTGCATAGCATGCCACTCAGCTATCTCTCTAGACCCTAAGTTACTGCTTAATAACGAAAGGTAGGAGTCCAAAACTCATTTCTTTTCTTCTTCTTTCTATCCTGCCTCAGGCCCCATAATTTTGCACGGCTCTCCCAGGTGACTTCTAATCTCGCCTACTAAGAAGAGAGACTGAAGTTTCTATCAAAATGCCATTGACAGGCAAATATCAGAGTTTTGCTTTTCCCCTCTATTCCACACCCAAAATACCACACACGGCTGCAGATGCTCGCTCTGTTACAAATGTCCGTGGTTCCCCCGCCTCCTCCTGGATTTTGGCGCATTGGCCGCATCTTCAAAGCAACGCCCAGGGTTTAAGCCGAACAGTTCTCATGGAAGCCTACGGGAGGCACACAGCAAGAATCCTGTAATATCTCAGAGGATTTACTCCTTTTTAAGTTCCTTCAGACGAAGCCTTTGCAAAGGGATTTACAAGAACTGAAGATTATTTAGCGATAATGGATGAGAAATGTGGCCGAAGTGTAAAAGGCAGCCACATTCCACTGAAAGAATTCCGTCTGAGCATTCCTTTATGGAGCGAAGAATGCCAAATGAATTTAATCATTAGCTTCTAATTGAAGGCCTTGGCTAAACTTGATTCTCCTTGCTACGTGAGCGATTTTCTCTCCTGCGGGACCCTGACAAGTGTAAACAAAGCGTAGACAGGGAGCTCCGTTAATCACAAAGCTGGGCGAGAGCTGCGAGTTCTGTAAAGAAGCAAATGGCCAACTTTGATTTTCCTCTTGCACCCAACGCTTGCCCCATGAGTGCCCAGAGGGCGTCCTAATGCAATGGGTCTGGACCAGTGGTAGCCAAATGGGGACTGTTCAAGAGACCTGGGGCAGGATTCTCAGAAACAAATGAGAGACTAATAATATTTTCAGATTGAAACTGACCTCTGTCTTTGAGTGTTTTCAGTAGAAGAAAAAAAAAGAAATTTGTAATTCAGTGGCATACCGCATTTAAGGCAAATGGTTTATAGCCAAATAAATGTTTCTAGGGATTCTGAAGGGGGCAGGTATCTAACCCCCCTCTCTGCATAGCAATCCTCACAGTTTCAATTACTCAGAGTTCATGACCCAAATCTACTGAGTTGTGTCATTAATTAAACATTAATCCAAAAATGTCACACTTGAACCTCTGACCCTGCAGGTTTTTGAAATGCTAAACACCCCCTCTGTGTCTTATTCCCTGTGCTAATTGAGTTGACTGCTGGATGCTTTTCTTCTGGTAACTGGGTATGGGGACATGTTCCTGGTTCTTGAGTTTATCTTCTTAAATATTTGGATTATTTGTATAGAAATAGAGCTCTAGAAAGAAAACAGAATCCAAGAAATAGCCTAGAAATGATCTAAACATCCTTGCTGAGAGTGTGATGTCACTTCTCCTAAAGGCAGCTAGAGGTGGTGGGTTAAACAGTCACTGGAGGTGCTTGAGAGATGACTCAGCAGTGAAGAGTGCTGGCTGCACTTTCAGACCTGGGTTTGGTTCCCAGAACCTGTATCAGGCATCTCACCAGTGCCTGTAACTCCAGCTCAAGAGGATCCAACCACCTCTGGTCTCCATGGGCACCTGCAAGGGCGTGGTTCACTTTCAAACTAAATCATGTAAAACAGATGCTGAATGCCCACAGAGAATTGCTGTCTTACCAATTCTCCTTCACATAAGACTGCAGAAAAAAAGTTTACTTCAGGGTCTTTAAAGGAACTGCACCCTCCACAACCGAGGGAGGCTGAGCTGGAAACAAGGTGACTGCCATTGCCCTGACAGCACACCGCCTCCCAGGGAGCTGCTTTTGTGTGTAATGATGCTATAGTTCTGTTTTTCCAAGTGAGGTTAGTGCTGAATGAGGAGCCTCTGTTATTCTGTGGGAGAAGTGGGCCGTGGTGGGCTGGAGACAGGAAGCTTGGCTCACTACAGCTCAGAGGAGAGAACTGAGTGCCAAAACCATTGGGGTTGGACCCTAGGCTGCAGAAAAAGGCCAGTCTCTCAGAAGGAACACACTGTATTTGATCCTACAAAGCGAACATATTTATTTATGAGCTTTGTTGGGAGGAGACAATACATCTATTGTATTCTCAGATGATCAAGAGTCACAGAGTAAATTCACTCAGACCTTACAGAGATGTGTCTGTCCCGTAAGGGTGACATCACACTGGCTGAGGATGATTCAGAGTATCAATGCTGCTGACGTAACTATTCTCACTCTTATACACTGTGCAAGCAAGAACACTGACCACTGCTACCGATCAAGCAGCTCTCTTTCCAGTGTTGCCTGAGAGCAAGCCCCGCCCCCATCACCTTTCCTTATCATATAAAGACTTAATTTTTGTTTTGGGTATGTGTGACTATTTTACCTGCCTGCATGCATACCGGGTTGCATATGTGGTACCTTTGGGGACCAGAACAGGGAGCCGAATGCCCTCACACGGAAGTTACAGATGGTTGTAAGCTGCCATGTGGCCATGTGGGTGTTGGGAGCTGAACCCCTAGCTCTTTGGAGGATGAGCAGGGGCTCTTAACCATTGAGCCCTTTCTCGAGCCACAGAAGAGCCTTCCAATCCTGAGCAGAGACACAATTCAGGGCTTCCTGGGTTACCTCCTTCATTTTCATCTATGATTTTTCTGCCTTCACCACAGAAACAAAAGCCAAACTGCTATTCCTTGTTCTTGTGGTGCGGAAGTGATGGGTAACTGACCTTCAGAATCCAAAGGATGTTTGGAATCCAGAGTTACTTTCAGAGAGTGAGAAAAAAAAATAGAGAGAAAGATTATAAATCTAAGCATAGGTCTGGGGGTTCAGTTCAGAGGTTCCACACTTGCTAGTATGTGTGAGACCCTAAGTCTAATATCCAATGCCAAAATGAATGACAACCAAAAACCACAAAAGAGAAACCAAAAACTAAGCATATGAGAAGATCCTATGACATCATCAGCATGTGTGTGAAGGCTGAGCAGCCCCAGGGTGAACCACACCATTGGCCAATATCACCTTCTGACTGGCACAATATTTCTTTGTGGGAGGGTCTCTTTCTAAATTGTAGTGGGGTAAGCAACATAAACAATAGTCATCTCAAAGTCTACAGTTCTGGGAGGTTTCTGTGTGTACCCACTGCTGTCTAATCCCACAACATGTCTGCCACTCAAAAAAAGTCCCACTTTAGAAATTTAGCAATTTCTCCCACCTGGACCTCCTTCCCTGGTCCTCTAGTAATCTCTGAGATATCTTCTGTCTCTTAGGTTTGCTTCACTAAGCAATAGATCACTACTTGCTCTCTGCGGCTCCTTTGGACTTAAAACGAGCACCTAACTTTCATCATTGTTTAGTACGTATTCCATTCCCTCTGTTGACTGAAAAAATATTCCATTGTGTACACATGCTGTATTAGTTAATTTCACCTTTCTTATTATTTATTTATTTATTTTTTTGTTACGGGAATTCAGTCTCTGTTTCATATCAGAAGAGCTACCTGGTGTGGGACAGAAAAGGACAAAATCTAGGGACTAATGTTGTCATAATTCTCTTTCCCCTAATACTCATTTTTGACTCTTTAGAACCTTTCTTTAGATATATTACTACCTTAAAATTTAAACTTTCTGTTTCAATATTAATAATGTTTAAGTTTTTCACAGTAAACAATAAATTTTCCTAACAGCGATCTCTGAAGTCTCCAAAAGGATGATGAGGCTTCATGATGACGACTCTACCTGGTCCATAATAATGCCATTGAATCCATAAACACCACTCCAAGTTCAGCTTTGGACTATAAACTGCTCAGGACAATTCCAAGGTAGCTGAGACAGTCCACCTCTTTATACCACACTAGCCAGAGCTTCAGATAAGAACTTCAGACCAGCCTTATCCATTACTCTGAGACTGGCTACAAGTATTACAGCTGGTTCTCATGATCCTTACCTGTTGTTTTAGATTTTTACAGCATCCCATAGAGATACTGTCTCTCCCCAGACAACTGGAAGTAATTCTTAGAAAACAATGCCCCCTTTCTCAATAGATTGGATGGATGGATTTTGCTTTTTCTCAGGGTCAGGGATAATTGTCAACTATAGGTATTGGTTATAAGTTGTTGTGGATGGAAATTTCTGTTCCACCTGGTCCCACAGCAGTTCAGTCCCAAAACAACACGCAGAGGCTTATATTAATTATAAACTGTGTGGCCTCTTAGCTCAGGCTTATTACTAACTAGCTCTTACAACTTAAATTAATCCTTGATTCTTATCTATGTTTAGCCATGTATCTTGGTACCTTTTCTCAGTAAATCATTTCCATCTTGCTTCCTTTGTTTCTGGCTTACAACTGTGTCTCTGCCTTTCCTCTTCCCAGAATTCTCCTAATCTGGTTATCCCACCTATACTTCATGCCTGCCTACTGGCCAATCAGTGTTTTTTTAAACTAATATTAGGGACAAATCTTTACAGTGTATAAGAGCATTATCCTAAAGGAAGTTGTTATAGGTTTTGGGGTAGAATAATAAAGATTAGACTCCAGACTCTCATTCAGAATAGAAAAAAGGAGGATAAATAGGATAGGATAATAAAGTAGACTATTATATCTACTTGTAAACTAAATTAGCAACTATCATTTTTAGTTAATTTGCATTGTTTCTACTTCTTTTTAAAATATTTCTGTATATTGATACAAATGTAACACACAATAAATCAAATTCCTACAGTATTCCACAACTAAATAGAATACTAGAGTTAAAACTAAGACACACATATTTATAATATTAAAAACATTTCCTCCATTTTATGAATGCTCATAGATTATATTTACTACTTTCTTTCTCAAGTTTCTAGCTAGTCAGTTCTCAGTTTTATATTTGCTTCAGGAAAGGACTTAGGAATTTTGCCCCTGTCTTTTCAATCTTCTACTAATTCAAAACATTGCATCAGGACAACATGGGCTCTGAAGATTAGGTAAGATTCCTTTATGAAACCAGCTAGTGACACCCTTCTGGGATGCATTATTTCCTTGTTAATTATACTTACTTTGTAGAAGTTGGTCTGATTAAGTATTTTTGTTCTCTTGTTCTAAAAATGTCATCAGTGTTGGCTTGGGATATAGCTCAGTGGTAAAAGGCTTGTCAGCACACATGAGGCCTCTGGTTTGAGCTTTAGCACAGCAAACACACACACAATAAAACATACTTCATCTAGACTTTCAGAGTTATTTGCATAGGAACCTGAAAAGTATGCTTTAAAATTTGGTATCCTCTAAGGATTATACCTTCTTTTCATTTCTTAATTAATATGTTTATGTTACCTCTTTTCTTGATAAAGATTATTGGTAGTTAATCTATTTTGATGAGTTCATTTTTATAAAATTAGATGTGTGTGTGTGTGTGTGTATTTGTGGTATGGTGGTGAGTGTGGGAGGGTGTGGGGTGTATGTGTGTATGTGTGTGTACTGTGGTATAATGTGGCATGGTGTGGTATAGTGTGCCGTGGTGTGTTCATGTGGTGTGTTCTTGTTCATGTGGGGAGACAGAGAACAACTCACAGAGATCATAACTCGTCTTCCACCTTGTGGGTACCGGGAAGCAAACTCATAAGCTTGGTGGCAAGAATCTTTACCCACTGAACTCTCTCTAGCCTTATGATTTTTTTCTTTAAAGCTTATAATTTTGACTTGTTAGAAGTGTTGGTTGTTCTGTCTTTGAATACTGTATTTCAGCCCAGGTGTGTGGAATATACTCTATATAGCTGCTATTCTTGTATACTTGAAGAGACCTGATTTCTAATCATTAATTCTGTCTCTTTTGTAACTATTAATTAATTTTTAATTATTAATCAGTTCTATCTCTTTCCTAATTATTAATTCTATTGTAATCTCTTTTTAAAGGTAATTGTGTATACTGTACTTTTGCATTCAAATCATATTGTGATTTTGTTTCAGTATAGATCCTTGGATTTGGTACCCTCTCTCTGCCTGTCACTGCCCAGATCCCTCCAGCCTACATCACGACAGAGATGGATTTCTTAACTATTCTCCAAGTCTCCAGTTACAGTCCCTCTCTAACCTACCTCCTGACAATGTCACCATACTATTTTATCTAAAATGTTACTAGTCCAATCATGTTTCTACTAAATTTGATAGTCCAAAGTCAACAGTGCCCTAAATATGAAGTCTAGATTCCACAAGGCTCTGGCCTAATCCTGGCTTCTCTGATTTGCAGCTTGGATGTTCTTATATAAGAATGATAATTTAACTATGAAAAAGCATCACAATTTTCAAAATAACTTAAGATCCGAAAAGGAAATGGGTGTGGAGGGCTGAAGAGATGGGTCAGCAGTTAGGAGCATTTGCCACTCTTGTAAAGTACCAGCATTTGACAACCAACATCGGGTGGCTCATAACCACCTGTAACTTTAGTTCCTGGGCATCTGATGCCCTCTTTTGGCCTCCACTGGTACTTCATGCATGTGCACACATACAGACAAGCAGGCACACATGCATGCACATAAATAAAGAGGGACACAAAAATCTAAACAAAGCAGGTGTACTCACCTTGAAATTTGAAGCAAATTGTTTACTGGAGTCTTTATAAGGGCATGGGAAAGGTTGAGAAAAACTAAGGAACATCAGGGCCTTGAGATACTTGCAGCAATGAGATGCTGTTATAGAACAAACAGTGCTTTTGAGCCTGGCGAAGAGGGGGAGCACAGACTTGAAGTTACAGATCAAAACAAAGCAGCAAGCAGTGAGGTAGCAGGAAGGAAACCCCTTGAGATCTCTCACCTGCCTGCCAGCTGACTGCTGGTGTTTCCACTGGGCTGAACACAATTAGAAGCCTGGGCCTGAGAAGTATGGTGAGACAGGCTGGAGAGTCACCAATGCCCTTCTCTAAGTTCAAAAGAGGGTATAGAAGGTCAGAAGATAGGTGAGTACAGATGAGGAACCAGTAAATTCTGTGTGCACACGTGTGTGTGTGTGTGTGTGTGTGTGTGCGTGTTTGCACGATAAGATGAAAATAAAAGTGATTCCTTTTATTAACTGTGCAAAAAGATTACTTAACAAATTCATTGTCAACAGAAGACTCTGATGAGGCAAACATTAATTATTATTTTATAAAGGGCATTTGAGACAAATGATTTTTTTTTTTTTGCTATTGATAGTTGGATATCTCCTTCAGGTAGAACCTGGTATCCACAAGGTCAAATTCATAGGCTCAACCTCACAGACACCGTCATAGTTATTGACTCTGTGCCCAAGTAATTCGTATTAGTGTGTGTCCCAGAAGTGTATGTATCAGAGGTAAGTCAACTATCACTAGAAAAAACAACTTTCACGATGTAGAAGATTTTAAGCAGTTCCTTATATTGAAAGACAGCAAAACAACCACCGCAACAACCACTACATCCTATACTTCCTAGCATGAACAATGCTTCACAGAAGGTTGATCTTGGTCACGATGTGAGAGGGACCTCAAAATCACCAAAAGGTTTTACCCAGTCCATGGTCCCTCCCAGACCCAGTTCTAAAGCGAAACTCCCTGAGATTGTCACTCTACTGGCTCTCTTTAGGGTAGGTGAATAAGATTTGAGACCCATTGTCAAACACACACACACACACACACACACACACACACACACTTGGGAATTATTGCATAAGGGCATGCCACAGTATGGTTTCATCTATCAATCCAGCTACATGACTTTTACCTCCAAAAGACAAGTACAGCCAGCCCTCTATATCTTCAGTCCCAGATCTGCAAAGTCAGCCCACTGTGGATTGGAAATATTGTGTTTCTTTTCCTTTGCATCTGTACTGAAATGTACAAACTTTTTTTCTCAATGTCATTTCCTAAATAATATAGCAGAACTATTTCTACAGCCCTGTCACTGGGAGGGGTACTCAAGAAATGTAGAGGTAATTTAAAGTACACAGGAGGAGGTGCACAGATTGCATGCGAATACTATACCGTTTCAATATGGGAAGTGAACACCTGATACTTTGTTACCCTGTGCCCACTCTCCCAACAGCCAAAGCAGTACCAAGGCCAATTCTGGGTGCCTTTACCCATAGCAAGAAAAACACAACAGCATAGATTTACTAGAGATGGGCAGAGAGTAGAGAGAGAACACAAAATGTTCAGAACTGGAGACCTTATCAGAGAAGACACAACAGGGTATTGTGTGTGTGCCTGGCTAGTCTAAGTAGGGAATGAAGGGAGACAGCTGTGGGCTTGGGACAGAGACAAATATGAACTCACTTTGGTTTGGCAAAAAGTTATGTCTGATGAGATTATTTAAATCATAATGATGCAATTATATGAGCACTTATTATGTGCCTGATACGATGTCACCATTCGGGAGGGTTCTTTTATCACTGGGTTTTCCCTTGTGTGTTGGGTATTGTAACAATCATACTTTCTATGGGAAATCAGTCTTAGACAGGATGTGATTCACTCTAGTCCAGGAGGCTGATGGATGGCAGCCTTGGGAATGGAATCCAGTTCTGCCTTGAGGGGCTGGGCTCTCTCCACTTTGCGGCATCATCCCCACGACAGCATGAGAGACAGACGGCTTCCCCTAAAATGTAGCCATCTTAAAAATGCTTAAGTGTTAACGATTTCTTGAAAAGAGAACGTACTAAGCTCGTGGGTCGGGGGATTGGCTCTCATAGTGGCACCCTCTTGAGTTCTGTTTTCTGGAGAAAAACTAAGGAAATGCACCAACCAATTACTCAACAAATGTTTGGGGAATGAATAGCTCTGTAATTAAGCAGTTGGAAGTCATGCAGCATTCTACAGCACGAAAAACACAAGAAGATGTCTCAATTCCTTTCTGAGAGTCATTCCCTATTAAATTCCAATTTTCCACTTGATGAGCTGCAGACCCTCCCAGTATCAACAGAGATTAGGCAGCGTTTCTGTGCCGGGCTAAACTCTCTCTTGCTTGCCCTATGACACATTGGGAATGGACTGACTATAGGATCCATAAATAAGTTAACTTCACTCAGCTTCCATGGCTTGTCACATTCTCTAGAAAAACAAAACAGGGCAGAAAAGATGGCCCACATGTTTCAGGAAGTCCTTTCCCCTTTCTTGGAATAACCCAACAGGGTTGGTTCCCATGGATGGCATGGCTTTTTCTTCATGACATATAGTCAAGCTGGGAGCCATGAATTGGTGGCTCTATAAGCAGGTTCTTGTGTTGTCATTCCAAAAAAAAAAACCCAAAATTCCCAGGACTGCCCCCCCCCACTACCACCACCATCACCACGCACACACTATAGCAGGGGAAGAACAAAGGATGTCAGACTGGATGCTTCTGCAGATGTGACTGATCTCAGCCTCACTGTTTGCTCCTAGGTCACGGCTGATGTAACTTGGGATCAAAGGTCTAATCAGTGGAAAAGCAACAGGATATGGAGAGGGAGGGAGGGAGGGAGGGAGGGAGGGAGGGAGGGAGGGAAGGAGACAGATACACAGAAACAGTAATAGTCTTCCCAAACAAAAACTATCAAGGCCCCATGTCTTAGTTACTTTTCTATTGCTATGAAGAGCGGTCAAGGCAACTAATAGGAGAGTTTATTAGGACTTACAATTTTAGAGGGTTAGAGTCCATGACCATCACAGCAGGGGGTGTGGCAGTTTCATGGACTACTAAGCAAGCATCCAAATATATGAACCTTTGGAGGCCATTCTTATTCAAGTGTTCCGTTCCCTGGCTCCTGTAGAGAGTGCAAAGTGAAAAATGCATTCAGTCCAACTTCAAGAATCCCCTTTGATGCTCAAGGCACTCTCTGTGCCTCATGCATGTGCACAAGGTATAAGCTCTCAGCTGCCCCCAGTGCCATGCCTGCCTGTCTGCCTGCCTGCTGTCATGATCCCCATCACGGGGCATGGACTCAGCCTCTGAAACCATAAGCAATTCCTCAATTAAATGCTTTCTTTTATAAGTTTCCTTGGCCATAGTATCTCTCCACAGAAGTAGGAAGCTAACTAAGAGACCCCAAAGGAGTCTATAAATCAAGACATTGCTAACACATCACTTCCACTTGAACTCCGTGAAAAGCAGCAGGTAGATGTGAAGCCTCCCCAACCTCACCTATGGTGCTGTGCCAACTACCCATCATGATGGATACATGATTGTTCTTGCTTGACCTGGAGTAGGATAAGAAAGGCCAGAATTTGCTGCTAAGCCACTCACCTCACCTCCACATTCCTGCATCTGCAGTCCCCAGCGAGCAAGCATCCTCGCTTCCATTTCCTGCTTGATAGACCCACTAGGAATCCAGATTCCATTAGTAGTCTGGGCCTCTTGGCTCCGGTGTCTCCTCCTCCTAGCCCCGAAAGTAGGGCTATTCCTGTTCTTACTAATGCTTGGGTTGCCTCAGTATCTTATTTGACTTCTTAGCTCCTCCATCTCTTCTGTATTTATGGAACCAATCCTCTGATGGATTTCATCTGGTGTCAACCCTGAGTATGCCCTGTGGTTTCCTGATTGGGCCTCAATACTTATGTCTTCTTTTCTTTACTGACACAGTGCTACTCATAAAGGTAGGTATTTAAAAACCATCTCTCTCTGAAGTCAGTACTCTGCCTGCCCCACCTGGCTGCCAGCTAGACTGTGGGCACACACTGGCTGTGTGAAGAATGGGTTTGTACCAGAGGGTACTTAAGAAATATCTGCTAAACAACAAAGCAAGTCTCTCTTGGAGGTGCAGTCTCTAGGGCTCTGGTGCCCTTGGGGCCAGCCTTTCCTCAGGGCTCCATCTACCTCTGTGACCTGAGGTATTGACTGGTGCCCTGCAAAATGCTCTCCAAATAAAAGTTACATTGGGACATGTGTGCTATAGTTTAAGCTATATTCACAGTGTAAGAAAGGAAATGATCTAACTGTTGTGTGTGGAGGTGGGGCCTTCAGGAAGTGATTGGGATTAGATAAAACCACCAGGGTGGGGGGTCCCATGATCAGAAACTGTGCTGCCTCCTGCTCTACGATGTTCTGTGCCACCTTGATATCCCACTAGCAAGAGCCTCGGGAATCTTGGGCCTCTCTTAGGTGTTTCAGCCTAGTGGCAAAAACCAAACAAAACAGCAACAAAAAGGAAACTCAGACTAATAAAACCTGTCAGAATACTATTACAAGTGATAGAACCCTAATCAAATTAATGTGACAACGAATAAGTGGCTCACGTGACTTAAAAGCCCAGAGGTGTTGTAGTTCAAGCTTCAGACTCACCTGGATCCGAAGGTTCAAACCCGGGCTTCTGCTCCATCACCCCACAGTCTCCTTGGGTCGGCTTTATGCACACCCTAGTCACTGTGACCTCAGAAAGCAGCATCCTACAGGATGGTAGTGGCATTTGTGCCGGGGGTACAGATTGTTCCAGTGTAGGTGGTACTACCATCCTGCACGAAAGGACTCTGGTTGTGCTGCTTGGATGTTGTACCCATCCTGGACCAGTCACTCCATCAGCTGCCTGCAGAAGGAGAGCTGAAAGGTCCCTTGATAGAAGCCCAAGGACCGAGGGATGGGTGACAGTGATGATAGATACCTCCAGGCTGTCAGGTAGAAAAGGAAAAGAAGCTGTGTGAAAGACGGCTTAACGCTGAGCCTTAAGTGCATCCTCTGCACGTGGTGGGTCCGGGCAAAGTCTTCAGCATCCTCAGCCTTGTTTTCTCACTTGGAAAATGTTCAGACCAGCCTTACAAAAGTTATGGTTTTTTTTTTCTACAATAATTTTAAATCATTTTTAACTGTGGACCTCTCTCTTCAAGTAATCACTTACACAAAACAGACAGGATCGTACCAAGGCTGCTTGGAGAAATTCCAGAGAGCACGAAGTTCCTTTTCACGGGGCTTCTTGGAACTCCCTGACACCTCCATCTTCGAAAGCCCCAAGGGATCCTGAGAACATGGCTTTAAACAGCTTGTTAGCTGGTCTCCGGGGCCTCCTCTAACTTGAACTTTGGAGAAGTTCTGTGTAGATTGTCCAACCCTCTTTAATCTAATTTTTCTCACTTTCCCTCTATTTATTTTTTTGGCCAAACGCACGGACTCTGGCTATGTGTGAGAGGCCACTTAGGAAAAATAATCATTTATTCAAATCCCTGGGCAATTTACTCTGGCCTATTTGGAGCTTGCTTTTCCTGACAGAAAGGGAATAAATTTTCCAAATCCACTCTCAAGCACTTTTCTCTAGAAAAGGTGAGCGCACAAGTGAAGACAAGCAGGCAACGGAAGTTGCCAAAGCTGGACCGAGCTGGAAGCTGCACATGCGAACAGCTTCCAACCGCCCTCCCTGTCCATTCCGCCCATTTCTCCTGCTTGGCACCCGGGGCCTGGTGCTCACACTGGAGCCGATGGCAGGGGAAAGTGCTGTGGGTTTTGGCTGTGCAGCTTATGAAAACTTGATCTCAGGAAGACACCTTCAGCTCCAACATGAGAAGAGGAGGGGGAAGTGGGGGAACCAACCAAACAGGGCCTTCCTGTAGCCTGTAAGATAAAAGACAGACTTCTTGATGCAGGCAGTACCACCCATGGGTGAGAAATTGATTTAAGGAGACTTACGAGGGCTGGGGCCTCTGTATTTATTCTTCATATGACTGTTAATGCAGAGAATATCCAGGGAGGGTTAGCAGTTGATGGGTATTCTTTGGGAGAGTGGGCAGAAATGATGGTGGTCTCTGGCCTTTGGGACTACAGAACCATCAAATAGAGGAAGTAGACAAATCACCTAACAAGACCATGGGAAGGCTGGTATTCTCTGGTGCCCCCAGGCTGGTAGGTGGCCACCAGTGACGCTTCTGTTGGTCAGTCCAGCCTGTACGCATAGCTATTTGACTATCATCCCGCTCTGGGATGTGTGAGCAGCACAGCTGGCTGTGCCTTCACTTCACAGAGCTACAGAGAACAGCAGCAACAAAATGGTTGGACGACTGGAGGGCTAGGGAGGATTTACAGAGGTGGCAGCCTTTGGGCTGGGCCCCAGTAAATAGTAGGACCTTCCTGAGAATTGGGCTAGAGGAGAGGTGTCCTAGAGGAACTAGGAACAGGGCCTGAGCTCTGGATATGCACTCAGAAGTTGATAAGGGAATCATGGTTTAACATGACCACTGACAAGTCTGGTGTGGGCCATGGAAGCTCCTAAACAATGCTTTAAAGCCTGGCCTGGGAGCTAGGGTGTTGGCTCAGTGCTTCCTGTGTGCACGTGAGGACCTAAGTTCAGACTCACACCCACATGAAAGCTTGGCATGGCAGTACATGTTAGGTTAGTCCAGTGTTGGGGTACAGTCAGGTCCATCATGGAGGCTTGTGGGCAGCCAGGTTAGCAGTAGAAGTGAGCATCAGACTTCAGTGAGAAATTCAGCCTCAGATAAAAAGGGATGGCGGTGGAAGCTTTGCCATCTACTTCCCCTTCCCTTTCCTCTGAATCCTGTAGGAAGGGACCCTCCCATACATACACAGTCTTCTACATGGACCTGATCAGAGCCCTACCACGCTGCTGTCCACCAGTCTGTGCCATAAACATCTCTTTTAATAAATCTCTTATAAAAATGAAAAGGCAGTTGAAGAAGATATTGAAAGCCAACCTCTAGTCTCTACACATGCTAACGAGGGCTCATTCACCCCTCCATACAATGCGCATGTTCATATACTCACACACATATATACATTAATTAATTAAACATTTTAAAGTTGGGCCTGGGTTGTGCAAACAATTAGAAGCTGTAATCAGGACAGTACTTGTGAAGACCCCAGAACCCCCCGATGATACACAGGGAGAGGAAAGACCATTCCAAACCACCCCTGCTTTCACATCCAACAGCCGGCTCAGTCCTCCGACGTTTATTCCATAAACGTCCACGCTGAACCTTGCGCTGTGCCGCCCCTCCTCCCTGCGGAAACCCTGTGATCGTTCCTGGCTCTACTCACTGACCTCGAGTTAAAGGTAAGATGACCAAGGAGAAAGGAGTCAAGCTGGTTCACTGGGAAGCAGTGGCAAGAGAGGCCTGCAGAGAGGAAAGGCATGCCAGCGAATGCCACTTCTGCCTGGCTCCAGACAAGCTATGGGGCAGGTAATTTTCATACTATGCACCCTGGCTCATGACAGCTGCCCCCTTCAAGTTGCTCAGGTCACACACTCGGAACGCTCTTATATCCCCCAGTCCACCAAGAGACCATGTTGGCTCTCAAGGTTCAAAGTCTTAACTAGAATCCAAACATTCTCTCCCTCAGTGGTGGCTGGTTTGATCCAACCCATTCACACCTTTCTCCTGGATTCTACTTGTGACTTAAGAAGAGATCTTGTCTCCATCCCACCGCTTACAAACCATTCCCTTTAATGCAGCCTGACTGGATTACCTAAAACCACTACACCACATCCTTTACACATTCTATACCAACACTCACAGTTCTTAGTTTGCCAGCTTAATCCCGCCCCTCCAGTCCTTCAAACCTCCCCTCTTTCCCCCTTCTCATTGTTCATGTTCCTCTGACTCTCACCTCATCCACCATGCCCCTGCCTCAGGACCTGCACACACTCTGGTTTATTCTGGGTCTGGGTCTTACATCTTCTCCAGGAACACCCCACGTAACTTGCTTCTCTTCAGATGGTTTGCCTGTGAAGGTAATACTTCAACTCTTCCCAGTTTACAAGCAGAACCCCTGCCATGCCCTGTGGCACTCCCCTTTGACTTAATCCACGAGTTTCCTTCACATGGCAGGCATCCTCACTTCCAGCATTGTGTGTGCCTCCCTACTGCGTGTGCTTATGGCCTCTTTCCTGGACAGGATGAAGTCCGTGGGACAGGACGTCCTTGCCTTGTTGGCCAATTCTTACAGCTCAGATAAGAGCTGGACAGGAAGTGGTGGTGCGTGTCGGGTGGTAGGAGACGGGCATTTAGTTGATGATGGAAATAAGAGGTAAAGGCAGCAGCGGGACTCAGGTTTTCCTGAGGGTGATTCTTGCTTTTTGCTGCCCGAGGTGCGTGGAATGGGAGAATGGCTGACGTCTTGGTGGGTAACAGCCCTCATGGTGGGATTTTACCCCCGTCCTGCCAGCACATGAATGGCAGCTGCTGCAGCAGAGGAGCAAGTGAGCTTTTATTGTTCGGCTTTATCGCTATGGGTTCTTTTATATTGAACAATAAAACACCTAGATGCAAAGACGTCCTGCCTGTGAGCGTATATGTATGTGTGTGTGAGAGAGAGAATAAATGCATGCAGGCCTGACTATTAGAGGGTGTTTTTGCAATCACACGAGTACGTGTGTATCTGGGTGGGGGGAGAGAGTGTGTGTAGAGGTATTGGCCTTCATCCTAGAGCCTTACCGCACTCAATAGACATTTAAAGAAAATAGCCTTGTTGAATAGGAACTAATTATTTGGCAACAGAGGGAGAACCTGGGAGATGGATGGTGCAGGACACTCCTGACAGGATGAAACGCTGCTCCACTCAGATGTCTAAAGATGGAACAGCCAATAAGAGAAGCCTGGAGAAATGTTGTTTCTTTTGATGTCATTAAATCCCGGCGAGCAGGCTGATTTTTCAGGAAAGAATCACTTTGACTCCCCTATGGTAGCTTCTCAGAGCCTAGGACCTGGGATCAGCTGAGCTGTTCCTCTACATTCAAGGCTCCTCTGGTCTAAATAGAACTTTCCCTAATTTTGAGAGACTACCTCTGCTGCAAGCACATTTTAGAAGGATGATTGACCTGGGAATAGAGAAGGGGGGAGTCTTCCACCTGGTCAAGGTACTCATGCTTACTGTTAAGGTTTGGACATAAAAGGCTCTTTTTAGTGACTTGGCTCCCTGTTGGGGAATAATTGGATCACAAAGGCTCTGTGGATTAATCAATTGATAGTCATAATTTGATGGTATTATTGGGAGGTAGTGGAAACCAGGGCGTAGGGGCAAGTTGGAGGAACCTACATTGTGGGCTCACCCTGTAAGTGAATGTCTTACCCCTGACCCTTCTCCCGTTTCCTCCTGCTTCCATGAGAGGAGCAGCTTCGATCACCGTGTCCCTCTGTTGGGATGTCTGCCTCGCCAGAGGCCCAGAAACAGTGGAGTCAGGTGACTGAGGCCTGAAATCTCAGTGTGCTGGCTGGTTTTATGTCAAACTGACACAAGCTAGAGTCCTCAGAGAGGAAGGAGCCTCAGTTGAGAAAACGCTTCCATAAATTGGGCTATAGGTAAGCACTTTCTTAATTAGTGAATGATGTATGGGGTCACCCCTACCATGATGGTCCTGGATCTGTAAGAAAGCAGGCCGAACAAGCTAGGAGGAGCAAACCAACAAGCAGCACCCCTCCATGGCCTCTGCATCTGCTCCTGCCTCCAGGCTTCTGCCCTTTTTGACTTCCTGTCCTGAGTTTCTACAACGATAACTATGATGTAGAAGTGTAAGCCAAATAAATCCTTTCCTCCCCAAGTTGCTTTGGTTATAGTGTTTCATCACAGCAATAGACACCCTAACTAAGATGCTCGGATCCTTTTTCCTCTAGGAGGATTTTCTCAGTTATTTTTAGCATGGCAACAAAATGATACCAAACTGCTGCTGAATGAGAAGGCTCCAATGAAAGGCTGGCTGAGGCAGGATCTGCTAAACACAGGGGCTCTACTGCTGCTCTCTTGAGGAGTAGACCCCGCCGCCACCACTTAGCGCCAGTGATGTGTTCAATGAGTAGGCAACCAAGCACTCGGCACTCAAAGGACATGGTTATGAGTTTCTTCCAAATGACACTCCTCATGACAAGGGATGATGCTGTTCCTAAACTGCCAGTGCATGAGAGGCTAAGTTTGATTGGTTCAGAACCCCATTGATTACTTCCTCCAAACTTTCAAACTTACTAAATTGAATAGATTGAGTAGAATGGGGAGAGAGAAAGAGAGACAGACAGAGAGAAGAGGGTGAGAGAGAGAGAGAAGGAGAGAGAGGGGAGAGAGAGAGAGAGAGAGAGAGAGAGAGAGAGAGAGAGGTGATCATCGAAGAAATTCATGTCAGTGATTTTTTGCTACCTCGCAACAACATCAAGCCCACTGACTGACTCCCTTCACTACATCCCCCTCCCTCTACACTTCCATTTTCCCCACCACCTCATCCCTGCACTTGCCTTTCCTTCCTTACTTGGTGTTAGGAAACCACTGACTCTTCAGCTGGTTTTGGTGCCCATGTTTGTCAAGTCCTGTTGACTGACTGCGGCACTTCAACCTCATATCCTGTCATAAAGCATGTAAGATGCCTTCCTGGTCTTCAAACTTCAAACTAATAGTCTCCAGGCAGCCATGACTTAGACAGCCTTCCATCTATTTTCACAATGCAGTGAGCTCCCAATCCCCCTGGTGGGTAGGCTAAAGTAAATATCCCAAGGCCTCACCCCTTGAGTCTTTAATTCAGGAGATCTGCAACAGAGTCTACAAGTCTGTATTTCTCACTAGGCCTCAGGTCATGCTGCAGCTGCTGACTCTAGCATCTTCCTCTGAGCCCATCTACTCTATGGTTTCTACTTCAGTTGTTCCTTGAAGTCAATGCTGATCTAGAACTGAGCACAGCTGGACTTCCCAAAATCAATGATGCTGTGCCCTTGCAGCTGCAGGGGACTGAGCTGAGCTGAGTGAGGCCAGAACAGGAAGGTGGAGGGTAGAGACATGTGTGGGTGTGATGCACTGTCCTCATAATCCCATAAAAACAACCTTTCTAAATCCACAGGGTCCAAAGAGAACCCACATCAGCCAGGAATCCTTTGGTGCCACGTGAGAAAAAGGCAGTTGTGACAGCAAACGTCACAGCCCTAGAACGAGATTAGTATCCACAAAGCATGCCCTTCTGCCTTCACTTCATCTGGGTGCTCCCAAGACTGTAGCTCTCACCTCTATTTCCTGACCGTGTGCTTTCTTCTCATGCAGAGTCTTAGATGCTGGTCATCAGGTGAACAAGAACCACAGTCCTTTAGGAAGGAGGCTGCCACAGCTGCTCTAGACACACACGCTGTGGAGGTCATCCCCACAATCAAAAACAGAGACAAGGAGTGGACCAGTGCCCAATGGATTAGCTAGAAAGACCAGTACTGCTGGAATAATTACCCCTTGGATTTTCAAAGTTTTACATTACCCAGATCCAGTTCCAGTCAGCTAAGGAAATGCTGCCCGGATACTTTACCTCGGGACTGTTCACGAGCATTTATCTCCTTTGCCACTGCTAGATGTAAAATGTCACGGCTCAGTTTCAGGGCTTTAAAAGGAGAATTTGCTAGAGAAGGTGTCATAGGTAAGGAAAATAGTGGCTGCCATTTCCCTGGGGCCTCAAGAATGTAAAAAGTAAGTTTTTCTCTAAGACTCTGAAAGTTATAATGCTTTTTGTAAATGCTATTTTAGTCCTGTATAGTTTTCAATTAGTTCTTCGTGTAAACAAGCAGATGTACCAAAGCCATGAAGCAGAACAGAGCTAAGGATGGCAGCATACAGCAGCTGCCTCCAGCCTCAGTGTCCCCAGTCCAAACCACGACATTTACAGTCAGGCCCTGAAAAAGAAAATTGGTTGTTTTTTTTTTTTCTAAAGTTAGAAAAAAAAACATCTTTCTTTCTGAGTCAGCATACAAACACAAGAATTCTTCTTAAGGATTCGGGTTTCTTGGAGGGCTGTGCTGGAGGTAAGACATAGATTGGAACTGTAAACCTCTTTCCAGGAAGGTAGAATGATTGCAAAACGATGCTGGCTTGCTGAACTGTGTCCTGGAGAAACCACCACTGCTCATGGAATCGCGCCTTCTTGCTATAGTCCTGGGCTTGCACAAGTGAACCATCACTGTGTGTGTGTTCTGAGAATGGCAGGAGGAAGGCCTGCAGGTAAAGTTTAGGCTCCAATCAACAGAACGTATCGAAACGTGATGGGGCATAGAGAAAGACAATGATGGTGAATGGAAGGGAAATCTCTAGACCTTTGGGATTTAAGACTGTGAAGCCTCCCCAACATGTATTCTCTCCATCCCTCCATCCCTCCATCCTTCCATCCCTCCATCCTTCCAGGTGTGTCAGAGTTCCACAGATAGAGGAAGATGGCCATCAGAGGGACTCTAAAGGATATAAAATTATATCCATCTTCACCCAGAATCAATGGAGCATTTCTATCAAAGTTTGCAAGGCCCTGATTCAAGGTTTTCTTCATCTCTGCACCATTTTACATTTACATATCATGTGCACATTAATATATTGTAGTGCTTTTTAAATGTTGACATCTTAGAGCACATTAATTTGGAAAACAACCTACAAAGTTTTGGTTCTATATAAAGATAATTTTACCTAACTATGAAGTATCAATTAACAGAAAAAAAGTTTTGACAAAGGATTCATGAATGAAAAACAGTCCAAGAATTCCAGCTTGGATCACAGACTCCCGTTCCTCTTACCTACTCATCAGACAGGAGTATAAGGTAATATAGTTGTCCAGCCCATGCCGTGTCATAGCCACATTACACAGAACTAAGACTGATAACCCTACCTAATTACAGAATCGGGATGAGGAGGGGCTGTATTCTCAGGAAGAGAAGGAAAAAGACACCAAGAGCAGTGTTTATGGGAGTCTGGGAAAATGTAAACACAGTTCCAGTCATCTAGTAACTGTAATTATTAATTCTTAATATCAACATTCATTTTGCATCGACTCTGTCCCACCTGTGTGAGGTCATTTAGAGATGAAAGGTACAACATGCCAATTGTGCAGAGTTCAAGTCATTGCTGGATAGACAGATGTGGAAAATAAATTGGGTACCATGGGATGAGCGCTACTTAGGTTGAATATCCCTTATCCACAATCCTTGGAGACAGAAATGTTTAGATTTGGGCTTTTTGAATATTTGCATTTCTATAATGAGTTGTCTTGGGGATGAGGCCCAAGTCTAGGTATGAAATTTGCTTATTTTTTCATATACAACTTACACATATACCCTGAAGGTAATTTTATATAATACTTTTAGTTAGGGCATCTGAATTTTGATTGATTACAACCTGTCACACAAAGCCACATGGAATTTTCCACTTGTGCCATCATGTCAGCGGTCAAGTATTTCTGATTTTGAAGCATTTCAGAATTTGGATTTGGGAGATTAGGAATGCTCACCTAACTCTTAGAGGACTTTGAAGAACACTGTGGGAAGAGAGAGAAAGAAGAGGGTGAAGGCTTTTGGAAAGGTGAGACCAACAAGGGCTTCTGAGGGAGGGAGAGTTTGGCAGAGGCCTTGAAGGGGTATAGGGGATTTCTAGGAGGACAAGAGAGAGTTCCAGAGAAGCTTTCTAATTTAATTCACTATCAAGTTTGGAGCGCAGAAGTTTAGCAAAAGTTACCGAGTTGGAGAGTAGCAGGTGATGGTCTGAATGTGAGCTAGACCAGAAGTGAACAGAGAGCAGCAGACAGAATCATTGATCAAGCAGAACAAAAGAAGAATGCCCTCCCCCCGGGGCATGTTACAATGCAGTCTGGATGAAGTGTCACGTATCACGTGGGTATGTATCCCCCTTTCCAGACAAGAGCTCATCAGAGGAAGGCAGGCAAAGCACCATGTCTTCGTGATGGCTGATGGGAAAGATCACTTTCTCCTCTAAGCCTCAACATAACATTCCTAGGGAAGGTGAAATGCTGACTAGCGTCAAAAGGAGGAAGAAAGTCGCCAGTCATGGTGATGCGCACCTTTGATCTCAGTACTAGAGAGGCAGATGCAGATGGATCTCTGTGAGTTCCAGGCCAATCTGGTCTACACAGCAAATTCTGAGCCAACAGGACTACATAATGAGACCCATTCTCAAATAAAATAAGAGTATATTTAAAATAATAATAAAATAAAGATGAAGAAACTTAATAGAACTTAAACCAAAATGTAAAATGACTTACCATTCTGTAATAGAGTCAAATTTCAAATTTCACCAAGACAGGAAATTCAGAGTCTATGCTTTTCACCTCATGCAGAAGAACTCACCTATCCAAGGCTTTTGCCAGCCTCTCATGCAGGTATTTTAAGCAATATATATTCTCCAGGCTATTGTTGTGGTATTAATGGTTTTGGTTTTCTGTTTATTTGTTTTTGTTTTGTTTTATAGACTAACAATTCAAGAATGAATCCAGACTCTGGACCGTGTGGCCTTGGCCAAGTTATCTTACTTCTGTGAAGCACAACTTGGGGTTCTGGGAAATGATGGTTCCAGGAGACAATATACACAAAGCCCCCCACACAGTACTCAAGCCCAGCAGGCCCTGAAGCCAGTTTTTCATATACATCCTGTCCTCCATCCTGTCAACAGCTCACAGTAGATCTGACCCCTGAAAGAACAGACCCGTCCCATTAATTTTATGATGTGGCTATTCTTTGGTTTAAGATTGCTTTTGTAACTGTGCTGCCACAGTGTAGGTCCTGTGCTGTCATCACGTGTGACACAGTTATGTCATGTTCGGAGGACAGCATATCACAGTGTCCTCCCACCTTCCAGTGCTTCTAGTCTCTTTACCCCTTTTCTGAGGTTTCCCTGAGCCTAGCAGAGAGGATTATACCAATGTCTTGTCTGTGCCTGAGCCATGATGGTCACACTTGAACAGTAACGAGACTCTGAATAAGGTGGGGAGGGTCCAGAGGCCTCTTCCCTAGCTGAGGAACCATTGGCAATTGATAGCCATTAAAGGAGGGAGAGACACCTTTTCTTTAGGGATACGGTTATGGGTAAGTTCCCCATGCACCAGTGAGTAGTTCCCCTATACGTGCACCTAGGGACAGCAAGCACTAACTGGACTGACTCTGCAGCTTAAAAAGTAATTGATAAAAAAAGGAGGAAATGAAGTTGAGAGGTAGAGGGCATAGGGTCAGAGTTCCTACAGGGATTTGGGAGTGGAGGTAGGTGGTGGAATCAGTCAGGATACATTTTATGCATTTATGGAGGTTAACAACAACAGCAACTGATGTGGGATGTCCTTCTTGATATGTGCTGCTTTTATTGGTTGATGAATAAAGCTGTTTTGGCCAATGGCTTAGCAGAGTAAAGCCAGGTAGGAAATCCGAACAGAGATATAGAGAGAGTAGACAGAGTCATGTAGACGCTAGCCAGCTGCCGAGGAATCAAGACAGGCAGAAAATGAGGTAATGCCATGACCACATGGCAATAATACACTAATGGAAATTGGTTAATTTAAGATGTAAGAGCTAGAAAGAAATATGTCTCAGCCATTAGCCAAAAAGTGTTGCAATTATTATAGTTTCTGTGTGATTATTCAGGTCTGGGTGGCCAGGAAATAAAAGCACAGTCTGTCTACAAACTACGACAGCAACAATAATAATAATGATAAACATATGGCTTTATATAGTCGGTTTCCTTTGCAGGTTTCTGTCCAATAGACAGTGACAACATTAGCACAACACATCTTGTAAGGCTGGAAAGGCATGTTTGATTCTAGCATGTCTTTGTTGAATACTGGAAAGCAAGGGAGACCTAGTGATTCTGATAAGTTTCAGAGGCTTCAATTTCAACTTTGGCTATACTTGGGGGCCTTAAACCTGCAAGTTCCAGGGGCACTGCCAGTAGAGTGCTTGCCTCACATGTGTGAATACCTGAGTTCAGAGTCTCAGAACAATTGTAAACACCCAGGTGTGATGGCGTTATGCTTGCATTTTCAGCAAGGCTAGCCACCCAATCTAGCTTGCTTGACAAAGTGACAGGTCAATAAGAGAACCTGTCTCAAACAAGACTGTGGAAGATGCCTAAGGAATGACATCTGGAGTTGTCCTCTGACCTCCACATGAACACACAAACATGCATGCACACCCCTGTCCATTCACATGTACCAAGAAAGAAAAGGCAGAGTTGGACAGCCAATATGTAAGACATTTGAATGGGGAAAGGGAGTCTCATTAGCTAATAACCACAGCCCATGCAGAAAGTGCTTAGGAGGAAGGCTTCTTGACCTTGAGTTGGTCAAAGCATAATAAATAAACTGGGGGGGGGGGGTGGGAGTCAATGTTCTTTTTTTATTCCATCAAAATTTTAAAAATGTATATCTGCAGAACACCCACAAGAAAATACAGAGGTCAGTCTCAGCGTGAAAGACAATGTTCACAAGTAATGTGACAGACTTGGAAAAATAATGATGGCTATAGGAAACAATACTCACAATCTCACTTGTTAAAAATATGTAAATAGCTTTTACAATACAAGTAACCACAAAATACAATGGAAAGGATAAAGATTTGAAAAGGCACTGCACAAAAGAAGGTAAAACTTGGTTACTATGCACTTGAGAAGATTTCAGCATCAGTCACTGGGGAAATATAAATTAATACTACAATGCCATATCACCCTAGAGTGGCTATAGTCCTTAAAACTGACAAATAAAAGTGTTGACAAGAATGTGGATGAAATAGAATGTTAAAATGAAAACTTATTGGTGTAAAAAGGTATACATTAGAAAACAATTGAAATTTCCTTTAAAAGTTATAAAATATTGCATGAATCTGAAGTTTTCTCCTAGCACTATATTCTGGAGAAATGCAGACATTTTTATGCAAGGCTACATGCACTGGTGCTCTCTGCAGGATTGTCCATAGTATCCTGAAACTAAAAGGAACCCAAATACTTATCAACAAAATATGGTATGCCCAGGCAGTGGAATATTGTCCACCAAAAAACAGAAACACATTGTAGCATTGACACATATCAAGAACAGTGTGAGAAAGGAAAGAAACCAGGCTGCATGTGATACGATTATATCTGTATAATTATCTATTATGGACAATTGACAGAGCTAGAAGTAGATGAGGGGCACACCAGGGCTAGAACTGGGAACAAAGATTGACCTAAACTTGCCAAGAGGGAATTTTCTGCAATGATAGATATGTCCAAAATCGAACATGTCAGTTACTCTTATAGCGCTGTGATCAAAACATGCAAGCAAACAACTTCTGGGAGGAAGGGTTCATTCTGCCTCATAGCTGTGGATGGGGGAGTCCATGCTGCTTTTGCTCACAGACTCGTGTAGGACACTGTGATAGTGGGAACACGAGGCAGAAGAGCTTCCTCCCCCTAGGATAGACAGGAAGTGGTGAGAGAAGAGAATGCGGAACAGTCATAACTACTCTAGATAGATCTACCCCTTATAACTTTTCAGACTACATCTTGGCCCCACCTCCTCAAGTTTCTATCACAATAGCCCTACCAGATGGAGACTGTAGTGATTTGAATAGGGATGGGTTCCATGGAATCATGTGTTTGAATCCTTAGCCTATAGAAAGTGGCACTATTAGGAGGTATGGCCTTTTTGGAGTAGGTGTGGCCTTAGAGGAAGTGTGTCACTGAGGGGCGGGTTTTGAGGTCTCATATGCTCAAGCTACCCCCAATATAACACACAGTCTCTTCTTTTGCTGCTTGAAGATCAAGATGTAAAACTCTCAACTCCTTCTCTAGCACCATGTGGGCCTGTACACCACCATACTTCTTGCCATGATGATATCGGACTTAACCTCTGAAACTGTAAGCCAGACCCAATGAAATATATTTCTTTATAAGAATTGCCATGGTCATGGTAACCTGGCCAATGTCATCAGATACTTCCCCACCCAGGCTCTCAACTTTGCCTTCAAAGATAAATACAAGCAGATCTTTTTGGGTGGTGTGGACAAGAGGACCCAGTTTTGGCGCTACTTTGCAGGGAATCTGGCATCAGGTGGTGCTGCTGGGGCCACATACTTGTGCTTTGTGTACCCCCTTGATTTTGCCCGTACCCATCTAGCAGCTGATGTGGGCAAAGCTGGAGCTGAAAGGGAATTCAAAGGCCTTGGTGACTGCCTGGTTAAGATCTACAAATCTGATGGGATTAGGGGCCTGTACCAAGGCTTTAATGTGTCAGTCCAGGGCATTATCATCTACCGAGCTGCCTACTTTGGCATCTATGACACTGCAAAGGGAATGCTTCCAGATCCCAAGAACACTCACATCTTCATCAGCTGGATGATTGCACAGTCTGTCACTGCTGTCGCTGGCTTGACTTCCTATCCCTTTGACACGGTTCACGGTCGTATGATGATGCAGTCAGGATGCAAAGAAACTGACATCATGTACACAGGCACGATCGACTGCTGGAGGAAGATTGCTCATGACGAAGGAAGCAAGGCCTTTTTCAAGGGTGCATGATCCCACGTTCTCAGGGGCACGGGTGGTGCCTTTGTGCTTGTCTTGTATGACGAGATCAAGAAGTACACATAATTATGTCGTAGGTGTTCTCCCCGAGAACAGGCATGTTGTGTAATACACCATATCTTGAACATTCTGGACAGATTCTCTGGGCTTGTATGTTTTATCAATGGCAACTATTTACCAGTTGAAAAGTGGGAAGCAATAATATTCATCTGACCAGTTTTCTCTTAAAGCCATTTCCATAATGACAATAATGATGGGACTCAATTATATTTTTTTATTTCAGTCACTCCTGATAATAAAAATTGAAGAAGTAAAAAAATATCTAAAAACAACAACAAAAAAAAAAAGAGTTGCCATGATCATGGTGTCTCTTCACAGCAACAGAAAACCCTAAGACAGGGACCAATTAGTTAACACACGAACCTATTGAGGAGTATTTCAGAATAAATAATAACAACGCATTATTGTACAGGTAATGACTGCATAATTCTTAACTTATATATTTTAGCTAAGTGCATTTACAAGTATGATTTTATGAGTTTTATACTAAATAATTTAGACCTTGATGAAGCTGTTTTTAAGGTCTTAGAGCCCAACTATCCCTCTAGAAGCACTGCATCTCATTTTTTGGGGCAGGAGGTTACCCCAAAGAATCAAATGCAGTATGCCAGATAATCAAATGGCACCAAAGAGAACCACTAAGGTATATTTGGATTACAACTCCAAACTCACCAGCAATGTGACTCGGAAAATGTTATTTAGCATTTCCAAACATTATTTCCTTTGTTTAAAAAATAAATATTATCTACCTCTTCAACTTATATTGGGTCTAAAGTAAGATATGAATCTAGATAATTCTGAGTATTGTCAATTGTCATTTCTTATAAAATCCCTGGGACTAGCAAACTCTAGAGCAGACATGAAATTATATTTGAGGATATAATTCCAAGACCTGAAAGTTATGTTTCTTTTTTTTTTTTTTTTTTTTTTTTTTGATTTTTCGAGACAGGGTTTCTCCGTAGCTTTTGGTTCCTGTCCTGGAACTAGCTCTTGTAGACCAGGCTGGCCTCGAACTCACAGAGATCCGCCTGCCTCTGCCTCCCGAGTGCTGGGATTAAAGGCGTGCGCCACCACCGCCCGGCGAAAGTTATGTTTCTTGAGAGACCCTGAGTGCCAGATTTTCCTATACCAGGGAGCAGTGCAAGTCTAATTATGTAAGATTAATCAATTCCAGGTTGGAATAATGTCATTATCATCCAAAGGACATTACAGTGAGGACAGTTTCTCTACCCGAGCAGGTAGTCATCCATTTAGAAGTGTCCCTTGAATTAAGAACACCCACATGTCGGGCTGACGAGGTGGCTCAGCAGGTGAAGGTGTTTATATCACACCTGAAGTCTGATGTCTGATTCTCAGGATCTAAAGAAATTAGTCACCAAGCCTACCTACTTGTATTTGGTCCCAGGAACCCAAATGGTGGACAGAGAAAACTAAGTCCCACAAGTTGTTCTCACATGTACGTGCGCACCCCCCCACACACACACGTCATTAAAATTTGCTTTAAAAATGAAAATCAACTTCTATTTGTCACCACACACTACAGTTACATGGCAGCTCTCTCATATGAACACTTTATCTTTTAAAGATTCATCTTCTGTGTATGTGTGTTTGGCCTAGATGGATGGATGGATGCCGTGTGCATGTGGTGCCCGCGGAAATCAGACAAGGCCATCACATCCCCTGGATAGTTGATAGCTTCCATGTTAGTGCTATAAACTGAATCTCGGTCATCTGCCAAAGGCACAAGTGCCCTTAATGGTTGAGCCATCTCTTCAGTCACTCTCTTAAGGAGAGACACAGCATGGGCCCCCTTGCTGTTGGGTCACTTGTTCTCCGGGCCAAGTCCTCTGTGAATATTTGTGTTTGCTGGAGTTCACATGATTTTTTTCCTGGTTGCAAGGGAGTGTGGATAGGTGAGTTGATGATATATCTTGCTCTGTGTGTGTGTGTGTGTGTGTGTGTGTGTGTGTGTGTGTGTGTACGTGCATGCACGTGTGTGCACCGCAGTGTGTATATGGAAGTTGAAGAACAACCTCAGGTTGGGTCTCCCCCTTCCTGCTTGTCTGAGACCCTCTTTGGCTCAGTGCTATGCATGCCAGCCTAACTGCGTGCAAGCTTCCAACTCTTCTGGCTTAGCACCCCATCTCCCAGAGAAGTACACTGGGGTTCCAGAGGCACGTGCTACTGTGTTCCACTTTCTCAGCACTTATGTGGGTTCTGAGGATTCAAACTCAGTTGTCAGGCTTGTAGGGCAAACACTACCCACGGAGCCATCCTCCAGGCTCTGTTTTGCTACTTCTGGGGGAAGGAAGTCTTTGTTGACAATAAAATCTCATCAAGTGGAAAATTCCCAGCAGACATTTAGAATAACAACATCCCACAATATTAAGTATCTCATTTAATTCTCACAGTCTGCTGCAAGCTGTCCTCATTATGTGGCGAAGGAAAACTGAAGGGCACGGATACTTTTTCCTGTCCAACAATCTAAACTCCACAGAAATACTCAAAGCAGTGATCAAAGACAGATGTCCGGGGATGCTCCTTGTTCATAGCTACAGCAAAGCGGCTGAAAACAAATAAGATTTCTATCATTGTGTGTTTTAAAAAGACATTGTCATCTATTTAAAACAGAACAGTTTATACAGTTTAGATAATAAGGTGGATTTGCATGTGCATGGGACAAGATGATACGTTTTGATAGAGAAATTAGACATAATTTTTAAAACAGCATGAACTGTGTAAGCCCATAACAAGAAATCCCAGGTTTACATGTGGTTATACAGGTCCTATATAGATAGACTTGGTTTACATGTGGTTATACAGGTCCTATATAGACAGACTTTGTTCACATGTGGTTATACAGGTTCTATATGGATGATAGACTTTGTTCACATGTGGTTATACAGGTCCTATATAGATAGACTTTGTTCACATGTGGTTATACAGGTCCTATATAGACAGACTTTGTTCACATGTGGTTATACAGGTCTTATATAGACAGACTTTGTTCACATGTGGTTATACAGGTCCTATATAGACAGACTTTGTTCACATGTGGTTATACAGGTCCTATATAAATAGACTTTGTTCACATGTGGTTATACAGGTCCTATATAAATCACTTGTTTACATGTGGTTATACAGGTCCTATATAGATAGACTTTGTCCTTCTTATCAATTAGTTCCATTTCCACGGTTTTGACCAACTTTAGTTTGAAAATATTTGGGGAAAAATTACAAATATATTAAACATGGACAGACTTTTTGGTCAGTAATCCCCAAGCAATGGAGTGTGGTAACTATTTAGGGTTTATATTGTATTAGGTATCATAAGTCATCCAGGCATGATTTGAAGAACCCTCAAAGATGATGTAGGACAGATATAGACTCTGTACTATTTAAACATCTACAAATTTTGTTTTCTGCATGGGGCCTAGAGTCTGTTCCCTGTGAGACTGAGATGACTATAACCTTTTTCTATAAACAGAAACATACACCCTGACACCTTCGCACACCATGTGACTAAGTAGTTAACAGTGGGTGTCTTCTGGAGATGAGAATAAGAACCTGCTTTCCTATTGCATATATTTTCAAACTTTTAAGTTTTTACAGTAAATATGGATGTTGTTATAAATAGCAAGGCATTCAATAAGTGAGGTGGCCATTGAGTCAAACAGATCGTCCATGAAGCATTCATAATCCATCCATGTAAACCATTCACACGCCATCCATTGGGGTGATAGTTAACAGTCTTTTAGAGGAAGGGATGAGTGTGAGTGCTTGTCCCTGCCCACATAGAACCATTAAGGCCACATTTTACCTCTAGGAAAGAGAAATTTGAAATAAAAATTGTAATCAGTGGGAGGGGAAAATGTAGGGAACCCATCAAGTCTGGGCCAGTAAGACTAGCGACAGAAGGGTCAGCTTCAAGGCAGCACAAGAGGCTCACAGAATACGGAGGGCTCAGAGAATATGAAGCATAGTATCTCATATTACAGGCATATGAGAGTCAGGAACAAACACTTGATCTCAGGTGAGAGGACAGTTTGCAGGCTGGAAACAGACAAGAGTGAGTAAAACCAGCATCGTGGACCAATCAGGGCAGACATTCTGAGGATCAGACAGTGTGAAGGCGAGCAAGAGAAGCTTCTGAGGCAAAAATAGGCCAGGCTACAAGGAGGACCAAGCTATAGTCTCAGGTACCATTGCTTGAGTGGATAGGCACTTGCAAGAAATATTGTGAAATGCTTTTTAAAAAAATAGCTTTGTTTGTTTGCTTTGTTTTGTTTTAACAAAGATAATTGTTGATGAGAACTCCAGCTTTGGGAATCCACTGTTCCGTGGCCACAAAGGGGTACTAAACACAGGCAGGAAGACCGAATGAAAGGCAGTATTGCTGAGTGGACTTGGCCTTGGTCTTCAGATTGTACCTAGTTGATCCTGGATGATTCCAGAGGGGATTTCTGAAAGACTAGCTTGGTTTGGGGGGGGGGGACTTCTCACTGGGAGAAATGACTTCATCATTGATGGAATCATCCAACCCAAGGATCCACTAGGATTTTTGGATAGTGGGAGTGGGGGTGGGGGCGGGGAAGGGGGTGGAGGTGGGGGGATGGAACTGGGGTGGGGGAAAATCAGTCATGTTCTAACTGAAAACCCCAGGTCTTTGCATAACAAAGGCCTTTCTTTTTCCATAAGAAAAACAAAGAGCTCATGCATGCCATGCTGCAGACTCTGGTCTGTCTGGAAGTTCTGCTGCTGTGTTGGAATGGGTAACATCAAACAGGTGACATAGCTCATTAGCAAGACAGAATGCCTGGCTCACACTGCACACAGGAAGACAACTGGGGAAGGAGAACCGGAGGAAGGGTTCACCACATTGTCATCTTTCCCTTTGTTTAACTTGATGAAGCCTGAGGTTGGCAGGTCGCTCCACACTCTCTGCCTCTGCCGCACGTCTGGTGTCTGTCAGAGCTACTCTCATGAATAACGGCTGAAGGGCCGAGACCACAGAGACCGAATTCTGGAAAGACCGGTTGTGCCAATTAAGGAGGTATGCCTCTACTGGAGTGACCCTCCAACGGCCACGGCCATGTGACCTTTTGGCTGTCTCCTTGCTCAGACTCTAGGCTAAAGACACTGCTTCGGTGGAGAGCTTACAAAACATCGCATATCCCACATATGTTCTTGTTGATGTTGTTTAATCTCATTTTGTTTGGCTTTGCTTTCTAATATCAAAGTGACTCTAAGCCACTAGACATAGCTTCTCCAAAGACGTCAGATGAATGGGTTCCAGATGTGCTATTTGTAGTCTGCACAGAACATCACAGTGGTGGAGCAAAGATGTCACCAATCCCTGCAGGCATTATAGCATAACACCAGATCAGAGGCCTGCAGCCTGGGACTGAATCCTCCCTCTGCCACTTGAGCAAGTGATTGAATTCCCGCTGCCACAGCCGCAAGCTGAAGTCCTCTTCGGGTCTCCTCAAGAGCTTGAACATATATGGCAGACAATCACAGAAAGACAAAAGACACACACACACACACACACACACACACACACAAATACAAATGAATCTTTTTTAAAAAACAAAAAAGAAAGAAAATGAAATTAAAAAACTGCCTGAAAAATGGAATCTCTTGGGACAAGGCACAGTCAGAAAAAAACGAAAACAAACAATAAAACCAAAGGAAAAAAAAAAAACCCAATCCACTGTTTATACAACACGAAGTAACTTAGGGGAGAATGTAGCCTGATGACCACGCCAGGGTCTGTAGACAGAAGAAACTGTCATGGATATAGGGTTCCCAAGGACAGCAGGCTTCAAAGAGCTCCTTCTTTGCGAACCCCAGAAGGCCTTTTCTCCCACGGAAGCCCTTGGTCTTCCTTATGCTCTTACCCCTCTCTCTCCCTCTCCCCTCTCTTCCCATCCCCTTCCTTCTCATCTGGTTGATACAGGTTTTAAGGGCTCCTTCATCCTGGGTACAAGTGCCTCCTCTGCTTTCTACTGCATGAATCTTCAGCTGATGCTGAGAAAACAGTAGAGACTGATGGCTCCCGCCTGTCTTTGACCCAAACTTTTAACCAAAAAGGCGGAAGGCGGCTGATCGCTCCTATGTGTTTTACTTCCCGGGGAGGAAAGTAGAAAAGGACTCATTGAGAGCTAAATGACAGTGCCGAGGGAAAGTTAAAAAGGTCAGCCACTCTGTGACTCTACATCCCCGCTCTCCTTCATATAATCAGCTCTGAGAACACATGAACCCTATAAATGGTGCTCTTCTCTGGGCAGTTCTGTATGACAGTTATGTATGGCCAGCTGTGTATGACAGTTATGTATGACTTTAATTTCTGGATTATTTATCTGCCCACTGTCCTTCTTCAGTGGAAATAAAACCAATTCTTTCTGATTCTAAAATTCCCCATCCTATTCTCTTTCTCCTTCCTCCTCTTCTTCCTTCTGGTCTCTCTGCAGTGGATATTAACCGGGTAGGACTACATAAACTCTAAACATGAATTTATTTTAAGGAATATATCCCATCACAGCCCTTGCTGCCCACAGGGGAGTGGGGGGCTTGCTTGAGTCCTGGGCAGGGGAGAGTGATGACTCAGCCTCAGGCAAGCAGGCCAAACCACAGAACCAGCTGCCATTCTGGACTTCTCTACTTGGGCTCTTGCAGTGCCAACAGCCTAGCTTCTTGGGGGATATGGCCCAATTCGAGCCCTGTTCTCCACCCTTCCCAATAATCGTGTGAGCTAAGCTAAGAGCTTTCCCATAAATTCTTTTTAAATTAATTAATTAAGTTGTGGTAAAGTTCATCAGAATTAGTTTCCGATGTTTCCAGGCATAAACTTTGAGTTATATGTGATATCGTTCCATCCTCTCGGCTATTTTAAAAAACCTCTCTCCTCTCCCTCCCTCCCTCCCTCCCTGCCCCCATCTCCACCCATTTTCCCAAACACACATCTGCAACAACGAACAAGTGAGCAAACCATGGCCAAGGGGGGACTTCTGGAAACAAATGTATAAAATTCATGCTGCACACTCTCATGCCTTTTGCTACAGATGGGTATCAAGCCTGCACTGAAACCCCTTATGAACCAGGGGGATAGCCAGAGCACACATTGTTCCATGATTCTGCACTCTGAGAAGAAGCAAGCTAGTCCCCCACCAGGAAGCACAGCTGGTGTTCATACCAAAGAAAATTTTTTTCTATGCATAGTGTGAAGAGGTAGATGCTGTTTATGCCAATAAACACAACACATTTTCCTAAACACTTAGTGTGGCCCTGTGACAAATACCACTCAGTGTGAATATGCCACTTGCCAACTGCTATGCTCCATGGTGACCGGGCTGAAGCAAGGCTAGATGGAGAAATGGGCCCCAAGCAGCCCTCAGATAAACATCGTTTTCAGCTGGCATTTGAGGGCAATAGGGAGCATCAAACAGTAGGTCTCATTGATGTGGGATTCCCTCTGTATGCTGTGAATACCATTGGTTAATAAAGAAATAGAGATAGAATAGGGGAAAACTAAACTGAATGCTGGGAGAAAGAAGGCAGAATAAGGAGAAGCCATGGAGCTGCCACCAGAGACAGACATATTGGAACCTTGCCAGTAGGCCACGACCCTCACGGTAAAATATAAAATACCAGAAACGGGTTAATTCTAGATGTAGGAGCTAGCTAGCAATATGCTTGGCCAAGCAGTAGTTTAAATAATACGGTCTCTGGATGATTATTTCGGGAGTCTGGGTGGCTGGGAAATGAACAAGCAGTCTCCTTACAACATCTCATAACTGCCTTGATGGAGGAAGGTCATTGGCTAATAAAGGCACTGCCCTGGCCCATTTTATTTAGAGGATAGGTGGGAGGAGAAAACAGGACAGAACACTGGGAGGAAGAGGAAGTGAGGTCAGAGTCTCGACAGCTTTCCTCTCAGGAGCAGACACCTGAGAGAGACGCCATGCCCCACTCCCGGCATGAAGCTCCGACCCAGGATGGACTAGGCTAGAATCTTCCCGGTAAGACCAGTTCTCACAGATTATTAGAGATGGGTTGATCGGGATGTGAGAATTAGCCAGTAAGGGCTAGGGCTAACGGGCCAAGCAGTGTTTAAAAGAATACAGTGTCTGTGTAATTATTTCGGGGCATAAGCTAGCCGGGCAGGCAGCCAGGGGTGCTGAGAACGCAGCCCTGCCGCCCCATTACTACACTGCCTGGTATACAGTTACTTGATGTCTGGGGTTTTTCTGTTGTTGTTCTTAATTGCAATTTCAAAAGTTTCTACAACTTTTGTGAGATAATAAGAACCCAAGGAGGTAGCAGGCTTGAAGGGGAGAAAACAACCTAGCTATTGGCAGAGGTATGACAACAGAATCTTACGTCTCTGGTCTATGAACTGTGCTGAACCCTTTTCTTGAAAAGTATGTAAGACTGCCGGGTGGTGGTGGCGCATGCCTTTAATCCCAGCACTCAGGAGGCAGAAGCAGGCGGATCTCTGTGCGTTTGAAGCCAGTCTGGTCTACAGAGCAAGTTCCAGGACAGGCTCCAAAGCTACACAGAGAAACCCTGCCTCAAGAAAACAAAACAAAACAAATGTAAATATGACTATACTACTATATTTGTAGTTGTTTTGTATGATCACAAAAGAACAGAAACAAATAACATGTTTGTTGACCAGGCAATTAAAAATTGTGTTATATACTGAAGTTCTATTCATTTTTATCAAAGAAAAAAAATTCCTACACAGTCTATAATGGATGTACCTTGAGGACACTCTCACATAAAATAACCCGGTTGCAAGAAGACGAGGATTGTGTGGCTTCCATGAGGATCCCAGGCTAGTCACATTCCATGGCCAGGCAAGGAGAGAACCATTAAGTTCCCATTAGGGGAGATGGAAAGTTCTGGGGGTGGGTGGTGGTGCTGCTGCTGCTTGAACAATGTAACAGCACTGTGTACTTAGAAATAGTTAAAGCGGCATGTTACTTGATGTGTGTTTCATCAAATTAAAAAGTATGAAAAAGGAGGAAATTAGGAATACTTCCTCCAAATGGATGAATAGCCCCAAAGTTGAACACTCTAATGCCAACCTAAAATAATTTTAATTAGAAACCTGTAAAAGCAAGCATTGCCAAACACCCACCTTGGCCATAAAAAAAAAAAGAAAACCAATAAATCTCCCAGCTTTTGAATGCCTAATTTTTAGTAATAAAATTTCCTGGTGAGCCTTCCAAGATAAACTGGTTCCAAAACACACATTTGGGTTAAATGAACTTATTGGCCTTTTGCCTCGGGTTGTTCCTGACAGCCAGTTGGGGGACATTATCTGATTGAATCACCACACAAGCAAGCCTGCATACAGTCCATTTTGCAGATGAGAAAACCAAGACTCAGAACGACCAGAGAGCCTTTTGTTTGGAAAAGGCTGCATAGTAATATGTAGTAGACTTTCTGTTGGAACCAGACTTCTGCAGTTCAGATGGGGTTCACAGAGGCAACAGGAGACCCTACCCACCCCATGGTTTTCTATTAAATTTAATGAATAGTTAAAACAAGCAAAGGCCACCTGGCTTTGCCTCCACTGGGGTTTGACAAGGTATATAACTCTAGTACAAAGTGCTAGACAGCCTTTGTATTTAACCGAAGGTATTGAACCCTGCCTCTACTCTAGCCCCATGACTTGTGCCAGTGATGAAGATGGACAGGAAGTGTGTGCCTTGCCGTCACCATTCCATCTCTCTTTATTCCCTCATTAGTAAGCATTATGGAAAATCTATGAGTCAGAGTGTCTTGGGAACTAGGAGTATTAAATAATTCATAGAAAAAATATTTGGTAACATTAGCAAGAAAATCCCCCTGGAGTTTCTGACCTCTGTTCTCAAGCTTTTGAAAAGAACCCGAGGCCACACTGTTCAGAAGCATCCTTAGCAGCACCCCCAAGCCCCAACTGCCTCTCGAGCAAGCCAGCTCTGCATCTTTCCTTTTACCCCTCCAGCCCTTCTTAATTTCTCCTAGTTATATACCTCCATAACCGCCTGGGCGGAAAATACCTTGTGTGTTTGTATTCTCTTGGGCCACTTAGGGTTTGCTCCAAGTGGTAGCAGCAGTGCTGAGGACCTTGTCTTATCTTCCAGCGGGGCCCCATGCTCATTTGTGCTCTTGGCTGCCTTTCACCTATGCTGGATTTTTCTGTCCAAACTCCGGAACTTCATCAAGAGCCAGGAGCAGTCATTCCAGGGTTGGAAGAAAAGGGTCTCTCCTGTCTTTGTTCAGGGACCTTGTACCTTGGCAGCCTGAAGGAGGGCTTGCTGAGTGTGCAAAAAGCCCAATGTATGGCACTTTTTCCTTTCTGTATAACTTCAGTGCAAGCTGTAGTTTTACAAAGGCCAAGTGACATTTTTCAAAGCAGAAAATAAGTGCACCCCCTGTGTTCCTTCTATGGTAACTTGAGCACCTCTGAATTTTTAAAAACAATTTCTTCTGCCCTATCAGCACAGTGTTTACCAACAAATGTCAGATTTGCTTGTTGCTGACTGTTTTTATTGATTTCTTTTGGGGTGTGGGAACTAGAGGCTTGCATAATGAGATACATCCTTGTCTTTCTATCCTATCTTCATTGGAGTCTTCGTGTACTAGGTCTAGCCATCTCGCGTCTTACGGAGAGTGTTTTTTGCTGGATCAGACCTGGCAGAGGAAGGCCCGGATGTGCTCTGGCCAGCTTTGTGACAGTATGGTATGTGGAGAATGTCAGTGAGAAGACAGGAACTAAGGGCTCAAGCTATGTTTCCACCATGAGTGTTCTTGGGACTCTCCCATCCCTGTTCTGCACCTCCGAACCATCTCTAAGCTCATCAGACCTTACGAGATAACATCAGGTCCTCACATTGTCTTAACAATTTTGCCCCTGTTGGGTTGTAGAGACTGGGTAGAATTTGGCTTGTAAGATGAAGAAAGCTCCAGTTGGTCTTTATTTAGCCTTGATTTCCCTCCAACAAACAGTTGCTCAAAGCCATCTATTTTGACTCAGCCAATTTCTTTTTATTAAGAATAAATGAAAAGTCCTTTGTGCTCCACCTGGATCTGTGACTTCCCCTTCCAACAGAGTACCTCCTGCATCTGGACCACTGCCCTTCCCCATTGTAAAGGATGCTCTCAAGCCTTTTCTACTGCGGAAATCTGTCTTAGTACTTCTTCAATGTTAAGCTTACTCTACTCAATAGCAAAAACTCTTACCCAAGTTTCTCTGAAAGATCGCTACAATTTAGAGAGTAGATAGAAAGTTGAAACTGGGAGTAAACTCTTATGAGCATTTGACATTATTGGATATTAATCACATGAATCCAGAATTAGACTCTCTGGAGGAACGAGGTACCTGCTATAATTGCACCATTTGCCTTGGCTTGGAGGTTGCCATTTTGGACGGCAATGTGAGTTTCCTTTCTTCCTTTCTCCTGCTTATGTGAATGAGGAAATGCCAGAGACCTTCCCACCCCCTCAGTCAGCCCAGTACTGCCTGCTCAGGTGCTTCTGCCAACTAATTAACACCTCCTTCACAAGTTGTAAATTGGACGGCAGATGCGTACCAATGCAGAACCCAGTGGGGAGTCTCATGCTTTCTCCATACATATATTTCAGAAAAGGCAGGAAGTGAAGCCGAGTAGGCTGATGGGAAGTACAATTTTGCCAAAATGGCCACCCCCATATTCTTAAATAAATTTATAGACTTTTAACACAAAATAAATTTCTCGTGTTTCTGCATACCTACCTGGATCCATTAAATATTATCTTTTTAACCTTCCAAAAATCGGGGCCTTGATTACTAACTCCACCCCCATGCTGGTTAACTTTGTTAGCTTTGTCAGCTTGACACAAGCTAAAATAATCTGGGAAGAGGGAACCTCAACTGGAAAAAAAAAGTCTCCATCAGATCAGCCTGTAGACAAGTCTATAGGGCATTTTCTTGATTATCGAAGGATGTGGGAGGTGGGCGGTGCTATGCCTGGGCAGGTGGTCCTGGAGACACAAGAAAGGTAGCTGGGTGTGAGCCTGAGAGCATGTCAGTAAACAGCCTTCCTCAGTGGCTCTGCTTCAGTGCTTGTCTGCAGGTTTCTGCCTCGACTTCCTGCCCCAATTTCCCCCAATGATGGACAGTAAGCTGTAAAACGAAATCAACTCTTTCCTTCACACGTTGCTTTTGGTCATGGTCTTTATCGCAGCAATAGGAAGCAAACTAATATAGCACCTCTGGTCCAATCTACTACAGTCTTCCTTTTCTGTGGCTTCCAGTGCTTGCCCAGACTGAATGAGATTATATCACTCACAGGACGACAAAATGCTAAGGCTATCAAATCCTGTAGAGATTGAAACAGATGGAAAATAACCTCCATACTTCCATGGTACATCATAGACTTGTTAGTTTCCCTTTGGGTAGCATTTGTCTTAAGGAGGTAAAATATCTACGTTCTTTCTGTGTATGTATACATTAATATGTATAGAGATTGCTAAACATAGTCTATTGTATGTTGATGCAAAAGTAGAATGATTTTCAAGATACTATGGGTTTAAATAAATTCCAGAACATTTTGCCGGTGAGCAATGGACCGACCAGATGGAAGCAAACACAAAAGAGGATACATTTGTCCACACGTCCTCCTTACTAAGAAGCAAGAGATGATCTTAGCTGGGATACCCAAGGAGATAGTTTCTCTGTAGTTGTGGTCTAAATACCTCTGTAGCTCATGCAGGTTGGCTTGACCCATCTTGATCCCAATGGGATTTGTCCTTTCCTTGGTTTCTAAAGTGGGGGCCCAGATTAACAGCTTCACCCTTACATGACAGATTGTTAGGAGTGCAGAATGGCAGGCCTGTGCTCCTGGATAGGACGGTAAGTCTCAGAGTCTCATCTAAGTGAAGAGCATATTCAAGTTTCTAACTACCCAGACATTTTATTCAGACTTCATCTCCACACAAAGGTCAGTTCTTGGCCTCTGGATTCAAGACCATAAGAATGTTGGTCAAATCCCTCAGAGTGTGCCTGTGTGTGTGCAAAGCTCAGGAGAGGAGGGACGTGTCCCAGATTGGGTTTAGTTGTTTCCTCCCCCATTGCATATGTGCATCGCACACATTTTGAGAAATTAATCAGTAGAAAATGTTTTCCCCATTAAATTTCCTATCCCTGGCTCTTTCCCAACACAGATACACACACAGAGAGACACACACAATTTGTTCCCAACTTTTAAATAGCAGTTATTAGATAAATGAGAGCGGAAAGGGCATTTGCCAGAGAGGTCGCTGCTCTGCCCTGGAGGATTAAAGTACAGTTAAATGACTCTGTGAACTGGGGTGAGGATGGAGCCTCCTTTTACCATTAATTTTCACTCTTAGCCCATCAGTGGGCAATAATTGCCAAACTACTTTCTCTTGGGGGGGGGGACAAGTCCAGGATATGACAGCAGCAATGTCCCACGCTCTCCTTCAGTCTAGCAGTCTAGTGAGGACTCCCCACTCGATTTAGACACAAAAGGTGACGCAGAATGTATACAGCCTAATGGACTGCCAGCAAAGTTTCCTCTCTCTCAAATCATTTCCCCAGTTTTTCTTCTTAATGCAGTTTGTCAAGTGTTCCTTGGAAAGGGAGGAGCAATTGAGCAAAGGCCCAGAGAAGGAAGCCCAGAGCGATGCTCAGACACTGGCTGCTCTAGGTCTTGAGTGGATGATGGTGGGTGGGCCCTCGGGTAAAATGGCTGCACAGCAGGGCCCTGTTTGTCTTCCTAAGTAAACATTCACACCACCCCAACCAACGACTGTCCTCTCACTGTCCTTGAAGGAATGAAGCCTCACTGAGACTGCTACCACTGAAGTACAGACCCAAGTGTCCTCAATGGAGGGGTGGGCTGCTACAGTGTCGTGGAACAATGTCAGCTGTGGAGAGCTATTCAAGGGAACTGCACACTTCCATTAAGAGCTTCCAAGAAAGGGTGAGGGATGTAGTTTAGAGGTGGAACATTTCCAAAGCACGTGTGAGGCCCTGGGTTCAACCTCAGCCCCGGAATGGAGTACCAGCTGAGCTTCAGATGGAGACTGATTTTTTAGCAGGTTTATTTTGGCTAAAAGCAGAGGCAAGAGCCAGCACCTGACTCAAAGAGGGGACATCACAGCACACCCAAGCCAAACACGTGGGGTCAGCTCCTCAAAGAGGCTGTTCCCTTGGCTCCCTGGTAGAAAAGCATCTTGCTTCTTAGTAGGGAGAAGATGAAACATAAGCATACCATAACCTTTGTTATTTGTTGCCACGCGGCATGTGTCTGTAAGTGAATGATTTCTTAGGAACATCAGAGCCTGTAGCCACACCCTTAAAAAGCCCGTTTCCTCTTTGACAAAAACAAAACAAAACAAAACAAAACAAAAAACCCAAGTTACCGAACCCTGTTGGGGATTATGTAGAGAACGTGGCCCCGTGTGAATCCTGTGAGTCAATCTTCAGTGACTCATCATGTGACAATGAAGGGTCTCTCCTTCCCCGTTGACCTACATGTGACTGAAGGAAGCTCCTTTTACTTGGGTCATACTTCCACATATTTTGAATTAAACTTTTCTAAGCTATAGGGATCTATCTTTATTGGGGGGAAAGCTGTTGAAAACATGTTGACAAGAATGGGAAGGGCTTTGCAATGTGCAAGTTTGAGAAGGAGCCATTGACTATTTCAGGGACAGAATGTAGCAAATGGGAGGCAGAGTGAAGGCGGAAATATAAAGTGTGCTGGTCTACAGGAAGGTTTTGCAGCAGAAGGGGCTGTGGTGGGGGGAAACAATGAGCTCAGTTTGGAGAGGCCTGTTGAGTATGAGCAATGAAAGAGGCTTCTTAGAAGGCAGAATTAAGTACACCCAGGCCACCCAGGGTGCTCATTGTGGGAAGGGCCAAGTGTGGAGGCACCATGAGCAATGGAGATTCTACTGCATTCAGAAGAAAGAGTATGTCTGCTAACCAACTGTGCTTCCACTCTATGCACTGTGGGATGACTTGGCCCTTGATGGTATAGTGGATTTGCACAAGTGAGGATCTAAAAATGCAAAATACCTAGACAAAGCTGTGAAACAGTCCCAAATAGAACATGCCTTTAGAGAGAGTTCTAGAAAATATTAACAGTATACCCCAGCAAAGGTCTTTCCCTCTTGATACCATATTGAAAAAAAATGGAATGAAAAAAATTTAAAGGCTATTTAAAGTACATACACATATTTTACAAACACCACCGCTGATTTCTTTATCTATTATTCAACTCACAGAAACAAAATATCCCCAGTATATACTTTTGAAGTCCTTTAGATTCCCTGTATTCTTTTCAATCTTCATAGCACGTCAGTTAGCCAACATTTTATTTTTTCCACATCTCTCTCCTTGAGTGGGATTACAGTTAAGATAGTAATTTGCTTTTTAAAAAGTCAGTATACCCTGAGAATTGTTTCTGTTGCATTCAGCCATAACTCATACCCTGTTATTGCATATCAGGGTTCCTTTGTGTGAAAAGTTCACATATGTTTTACACATGTGAATATAGGAAAAAGTCACATATCAGTTTTGATGGCTATAATCCATGGCTTGCTTCTCATGGTTTCAATCCTTAAGATGTGCCTCGGAGTCTTCTTTGGCTTTTGGTCACATGTAAGAATTGCTCTAGGATACAAACTGAGAAGACCTGCAGATTGTATGCATGACATTCATTTTGTGGGTAATTTGCATCTACTTACACTCCTACTAACACAGTAGAAGTGTTCTGGTTGGTCGTCTCCTCACCCGTTAGATAGTAGGGGCTTTAAAATGCTTTGTCCATGTGATGTAGTTAAAATTCTCTCATGTTGATGAACGTTTGCATTTGAATGATTCATAATTATCCTGAATAGTTTTCTAGTAAGGCCACTGTCCATTTGAGTTTCTTCTTCTTGGTGTCTATTAAAAATTTTTCCCAACCCTCATATGTAGTAGTTTTCTTTTGTCTTATTACTCTAAATACTATTATTTTTGTTAGCCTCGTATCCTGCAAATAATTTCTTCATATTTGTAGTTTCTCTTTTCATTTTCTCCAGGCATCTGTAATATGTATATTAAATTGAAGGAACTCAGATCTTTCTTTTCTATGGTTCATGCTATTTGATTTTGTTTTAGTATTATTCAGTATCACAAGGTTATTCTCCATAATAAGGTTCTTCTTTAATATGCTGAGAGTTATAATTTTTATTTTGTGGCATGAGAAATCAATAGCTTTTCTATATTACTGATAGTTATGATAGCAAGTACACCAAAAAAAAAGGTCATAGAGAACCGCCCTCTTCACTATAGCCTCCTGTATACATATAACCTAACCAAGGCAGAGAAAGTCCTCTTCAGGGAACTTGACATCTTTGGGAAAAGAGAATGAAGAAGACATTAGAAGATAAAAAAAAAACTGTCATGCTCATAAATTCATAGAATTAATATTATGAAAATGACCATATAACCAAAAGAAATGTACAGATTCAATAAAATTCTATTTTTTTTAAAAAAATCTCATTTCATTCTTTACAGAAATAGAAAAAATATCCTAAAATTCATATTGAAGCACAAAGTTTCCAGGTAGCTAAAGGTATTCTTATCAAAAAGAAGAATGCTGGGGGAGAGTGGAGTGGTTACCACAGTTACCACACCAGATTTCAAACTATGTTATAGAGCTATAATAATAAATACAGCATGGCACTGACACAAAAACAGGAAAAAAAGAATAGACACGTAGATTGATGGAACAATACAGAAGAACCAAACATGAGTGCACAATTATCCATCAGATAATTGACAACAAAGTAAAAAAAAATACATCCTGGAAGAAAGACAGCATCTTCAACAAATGGTGCTGGGAAAACTTGATGTCCTCATGTAGAAGAATGTAGTGAGATCCATATCTATCACTGTACTAAAGTCACCTCCAAATAGATGGAAGAATCCAAAGAGATCAGGGTAAAACCTGATGTGGGATTCCCCTCAAAAACCCGAAATGCTGAAATTTCTGAAAGATGAGGGTCCCATTTAATTTTCCCAGTACCATTTAAAGTCATCTTCTCTGTGCTGAATCCATGTGTTATAGAATATTTCCATGCATGCACAAGCCTGTTTCTTGCCTCTGTTCCCTTCTTTTCCATGCAAATAGTATATTGCAATAATTCTTACTATTCAAGAAGGTGGCTAATCACAGCCCCATTGACACTTTTCCTCTTGTTACTTTCTTCCCTTCATTTTTCCCACTCTTCCCCCTTTGTCTCCCTTTCTCCTCCTCTATACTTCTTTTCCCTTTTCTCCCTTTTTCAAGATTTCATGATGTTTGCATCATTGGAGTCAATGACACTCCTTCCCTTCTATGTATCTACAAAGACTTGTTGGGATTTTAAAATTCAGGTTGTGCTGAACAGATAGAGATTAATTTTGTAATAACAGAGGACTCTATTTTCCAAGCCTTCTAACCTGTAAGACGTGACTTTTTTCTCCATATATTTAGAATCTTTTTAGTTACTTTGAAGAAAATCCTATCATTTCTCCATTAAAATCTTTCCACACTGAGTCAAAAGTATTCCTAGGCCCTTCATGTTACTTAAAAATACAAGTGGAACAGATCCTTTCTGGAATGGTATTTTCTTATTTGTTTGTTTGTTTGTTTAATTTATACAGTGTTCTTCCTGCATGTACGCCTGTATACCAGAAGAGGGCACCAGATCTCATCATAGATAATTGTAAGCCACCATGTGGTTGCTGGGAATTGAACTCAGGTCCTCTGGAAGAGCAGCCAGAGCTCTTAACCTCTGAACCAACTCTCCAGTCCCCTTAAATTATATTTTCTACCTGTGTGCTGGCTAGTGAAATGTGACAGGCTTATTTGCATTGATTTTTTTCAGTGAACTTCTTATGGAACACTTATTCATTCTAATAATTCTATGTGTTTTTAATTCTAATCATTTCTGTACATATACTTTTAGAATTTTTTTCTCAAGTTGGTAATATCATTTAAACTCATTCGTCTTTTCTAAGCCAAGCTCTATACCTCAAAACAAATATCAGCGTCTACCCACAGAGGGTAGAATCAACCATAGTCTCTCATTTGTAGCTCACTTTATTATTGACATTTTGGTCCTTTATCCATTGATTTATATATTCTTGTCTGCATACTCTAATTCTATTTCCTGTTCTCTTATCAACACTCATTCTAATTTGTTTGAAATGTGGATGTATTTGTATCAGTACATATGTTTTGCATTAATATAAATGGCTTATTTTTACTTTTGCTTTATTCAGAATTTTTTAGAAAAGATTTCTTTATTTTCCTATGTGAATGTTTTGCCCTACTTTATTGAATGATCGCTGGTAGGAATTGCCGCTGCCAGTGGTGCTGCTTCTCTTTTAGAACAAAAGGGAATTCAGTGTCCCTGCTGCTAGCTGCCATTTTCATCACGCTGGCCAAAAGCCTGAGAGACACAGCTTAAGGAAGGAAGGAATTTTTGGCTCCTGATTTCCAAGATGTGAGTTCATCACTGTGGGGAGGTTGTGATGGTATCAGAAGATCAGTTCACAGGGAGAGCACCCAGGAGACAGAGAAAAGCCCTACAGAATGGGCCAGAGCCCCAAGGCCACATCCTCAGTGATCCACCCCGCCTGCCTAGGCCCTACCTTCTCTCTTTCAACCTCCCCCATTAGAGTGGTCACCGATGAGTCTCTCAAGTATTAATCCATTCATTAGATCACGGGCCTCATCTTCTCATCGTCAGCACAGACACACCTGGAGATATTCATTACTAGCCTGGGAATTTCATAATCCAGTCCAGTTGACAAAGCGATCCTCATACCTATCTCTTAACTTACAATGCTGTTAATTTTGTAAACATTGGTACAAGAATGGGACCCTGTCACCTTCATATGAAATTGTGAAGAAATACAAGCATAATTTCCATACTCTCCCCACCCCTGGCCATTGTCAAAGAGCTCATGACAGGAGGTTTTCGTTGGTTTAAGGCATCCTGAATATGCCAAGTCAACTGGCTATCATCAAGGCTCACTTTTATAAATCACCTCTGTATGAACATAGAAAAACTATGAATTCTATGCTTGTATGCCATATCATCCTGAGTGCACCAGCACAAGCTTACTTATTGTAACACATCTATGAAAAAATATTTTGTGTTTTCTGCTCCATCTATCAATTTCAATTTCTCTTAGTGGAATTCTAAAATCTGCAATTAACATTACTTGGCTTGTCTCGCTTCAGCTTTATCAGTTGTTACGTGGCTTATTTTAAATCTGTAATATTTATGCAAGCATCTTATGATAAACACAGCTCACTCATTAGTTTCTTATACTTGTACATAAGGCATTATTTGTCCCACTACATTGATCATAAATGATACCTAATCAAAGTGAGGATTGCTGCATCAGCTTTTGTTTGGTAAATTTTATTGCTGTATTTTGTGTCTGTTTAAATCTCTTTATTTTCCGTCATTCCACTGAGTCCCACATAGGGGAAGTCCCTTTTAATTAATCTGTTCTGAGAGGTTCTCTGCCCTGAAGTGGTGGATCTAATGCATTTATACCTACTATAATAATTGTTATTTAAGGATACACTTCTGTCAACTTCCTTAACATCTTCCAGTTATTATAACTCCCACCACACCTTTTGCTTGTTCCTTCTTTCCCAAGCTCCTTCCCAATGTGGTGTCTCTGTGTTGGTCCTCTCAGCGGCAGCGCTGCCATCCAGAAGCCTGAGCTTTTTTTGATGTCCATCTGTGCTTCAGATGGTTTCTTGGGGGAAAAAGATGTATTTTTATTTTTTAGTGATCTGTGTGCATGTCTGTCTGTGGTTACACGAACATAAGTGCAGGCGTCCACGGAGGCCAGAAAGAGGCAGATTCTCTAAAGCTGGATTCAAGGTGGTTATGAGACAGCGGACATGGGGACTGGGAACACTGGCCTTCTACAGAGCAGTGCCTGTTCCTAACGGCTGAGCCATCTCTCCAGCCTGAGCTGATCCTTTGGCAGCATATGAGTTTTTAAAATCTAATTTTTTTCTCAATTCTGAGGAAACTATTTCCATTTTTCTTCAAGTGTTTTTCTAATTTTGCTTTCATCTCCTAGGTTGTTTAGATCAGTGGTTCTCAACCTGCAGGTTGTGACCTCTTTGGGGATGTAACGACCCTTCCACAGGGGTCACCTAAGACCACGGGAAAACATAGATATTTACATTACAATTCATAGCAGTAGACAAATTACAGCGATGAATTAAGTACAAAAATAGCTTTATGGTTGGGGGTCACCGCAACTTGAGGAAGTGTACGAAGGGTCGCATCATTGGGAAGGCTGAGGACCACCGCTCTAGATTGTGCATGTCGTGTTTCTATTACAAGGACACAGTTTCTTTTCAGGTTTCTTTTTATGTTTTCTTCTTTCTTCTCTGAGTTCCTAATGCAATCTTCAATTTTATTGGCAATCTTTTCTGGTTTCATCCATCTTTCTGTTTTTGTTTTGTTTTGTTTGGTTTGGTTTGGTTTGGTTTTTCGAGACAGGGTTTCTCTGTGGCTTTGGAACCTGTCCTGGAACTAGCTCTGTAGACCAGGCTGGTCTCGAACTCACAGAGATCCGCCTGCCTCTGCCTCCCGAGTGTTGGGATTAAAGGAGTGTGCCACCATCGCCCGGCTCATCCATCTTTCTGTATCTTTTGTCAAGTATAACATTTTCTGTAGCAAGGTTTTCACATCATTATTTTTATTAATATCTTGTTATTTCATTCATTAATATTTTGTTCTATATGGGTAATTTCTTTCCTCATTTCTGTAAATATCTTAGCTAGCTTTGTTTAAAATTTTGTTTTCCCTGTTCTTTTCTCTTTTTTATTATTTTTTTCAGTTATTTTACATACTGAGCACACTTTCTCCTCCCTCCTTTTCTCCTGTTCTCTCTCCCTACCTCCCTTCTACCCTCCCCATCCACTCTTCTGTGTCCATTCAGAAAAAAGAAGGCCTCTCATGGGAGTCAACAAAGCATAGCACATCAAGCTGAAGCAGGACCAAACTCTTCCCCCTGCATCACGGTTGGTCGAGACAACCCAGCATGGGGAATGGGTTCCTAAAAGCCAGCTCGAGTTGTCAGGAACAAGTCCTGATCCTACTGCTAGGAGCCCCACAAACAGCAAGGCTACACAACTGTCACACACATGCAGAGAGCCGAGGTCATTTCCATGCAGGCTCCCTAGCTGTCAATCCAGAGTCAGTCAGTGAGGGCCCATGAGCTCAGGTCAGCTGTTTCTATGGGTCTCCTTGCCATGACATTGACTGTCCCCAACCCCAGTTTGTACAAGCATTCCTCTCATTTTGTGGGGACTGATAACTTGTACAACCATTTTGGGAATCAGCATGGCAGTTTCTCAGAAAACTGGGAATCTATCTACCTCAAGACCCAGCTAGACCACTCTTGGGCATATACTGAAAGGATGCTAATCATACCACAAGGACACTTCCTCAACTACGTCCACAGCAGCACTATTCATAAAAGCCAGAAACCGGAAACAACCTAGATGCCCCTGTATTGAAGAATGGACAAAGAAAATGTGGTCCATTTACACAATGGAGTATTATTCAGTGGCAAAAACAATGAGATCATGAAATTCATAGGCAAATGGATGGAACTGACAAACATAGTATGTATTCACTCATATGGGGATACTAGCTGTAAACTAAAGGATAATCATGTTACGATCCACAGCCCTAGAGAAGCCAGGTAACAAGGAGGGCCCAAAGAGAGGTGCATGGATCCCACTGGGAAGGGGAAATAGAACAGATCTCCTGGGCAAACTGGGAGCAGGGGAGGGGGGTATTGGGGCACGGGAATATGAGGGATAGGGTTGGGCAGGTTTGGAGTGGAATGAACGGGAAGAATAATGAAAGAGATAACTTGATGGGGGACCATTTTGGGGCTAGGAAGAAACCTGGTGCCAGGGAAACTCCCAGGAATCCACAAAGATGACCAGCTAAGACTCTTAGCAATAATGTTCAGGGCACTGAAGTTGGCCTTCTCCTGCCATCAGATTGGTGACTATCCTAATTGAAATCGGAGCATATTCATTCCGTAACTGATGGAAGCTGATGCAAGCTTTGGGAGTACTGTTCTCCTGGTTCTAATGTTTCATTTCCAATGGAGTATCTTAGCTAGTGGTACTGCACACGAATCCGGGTATTTTAGCACAAGAGCTCCTGGGGGCCATTGACTCTACTTGGCACTGACCACCCTAGTCTTCCTCTGTTTGGAGAAAAGAACAAGGGGAATAAAATTCACCCACAGCACCACAGCCCTTCTGTTAACTTCTTTGCCATTTTACCAAACAACTCTCCCAAGGGTTTTACCTTCAACCCTGTACAGGAAGAAGTAGCAGCCCTGACCCGTGTTTAGCCTCCTGGGGTGGTCCTGAAGATGTTTAGGGAGGAGTGGAGTGGAGATGTGAAGAACTCTTGCCAGCTGGTTCCCCCAGGAGTCTGCATCAACCCTCACCCCAATGGGACTTCTCTATCCACTTGTCTATGGCCTAGCATTGGAGAAGTGCAATTAGCAGCTGCTTTCTGAATAAAAAGATAGGCAAGCTTGGCCCCAGTGCGATGCAAAGTGACAAGCAACAGCCAGCCTAGAGTCATCACTGTCTCATCATACACCATGATCTTTCCTCGGGGCCTTGATAACCTTCCTCCTACAGTGGCTCACATTCCATATGTCGCTGGTTGAACACCGACTTTAGAATTCTCCGGAGTTCCTTGGGGTTTTTGATGGTTTTGCTATTTCCATAATCCACATTTCCCTCTTCTTTTCAATTTCTACAGATTTGCTTTTGCTTCGAGGACCCAGCAGTCCACAGTAGTCACCTCTTAAGACAGGAAGCCTCTGCTTCCTCTGCTGTGACTCCACTGTGCTGGGTGTCATTGGCAGCAGCACAGCAAATAGAAGCATTGATGCTATGTCTTCTTCTCACTATGTGCAGCAGACCGGTGGTCCTGAGCCATCCTGATGCTGTAACCCTTTAATGCAGCGCCTCATGCTGTGAGCATAAAATTATTCCATTGCTGCTGTGTACAATTCTGCTACTATTATGAACCATAATGTAAATATCTGATAGATGACTCCCAAAGGGATCACAACCCACAATTTGAGAACAGTTGCAGTAGATAAGAATTTGATACTACAGCTCATTGCGGGAATATTTTACAATGTGATTTTTTTTTGACTCACCAGAAAAGTTAATAATGATTAAGGGGACAATTTGTCTCTGAACAAACCTAAGAACTTGTGGGACTCATAAGAGTAAAATTCAGAATGACACTCCATATTTTCAGAAGTAAAGAGCAGCTTAACAGAATGCTGTTGGATGAGAAAAATTTAATGGATGGGAATTGAAAAGCTCATTGGAAGGACTGGGCAAAATTCCTGTAAAGTTAATAAGTGGAAAAAGAGGTAGTGCATGGATAGTTATCAAGTCAGAAATATTTATAATAAATAACAGGTAATAGGATTGTGTGAATGCAAACCAATAGCTTATTTGCGGCTCCCACCCTTGGCTCTCAAAGTATTATCAGCCCCATCTTGGTCCTCCCCGACATGATGAGTCTCTGAAAATAATGCAAAGGAATGGAAGTCATGGCAAGAGTGAGCTGTGTAGGCAGACTTTGGGGAAATCTCAGAGATAATGACTCGGGTCTGATTTACTGCTTTTTGAAACTGCACAAGGCAGCAAAATAAGGATAAGGACTCAGGTTTTCAATGACAGCCCAGGCAAGTCAGGGTTTGGTAAAAGGTCCTGCTGGCTCGGTCATTACCCACCTACTAGATCCATAGGGTCATGATTATGGCTGAGTGCCCCAATTCACAAGGCTATTGCAGATACCTTGAAGATGCATTCCAGGCTCACAGACACCCCAATTCCTCTGGCTCACTGTGGAGAATCCTGTTAGCTAAGATACTAGGAGAGTGCTGGGGGTAGACAGGCTATGGCTGGCTACCTAAGTCAAGCCCCTTTCTCTGTGGATTTGAAGTTTAGGCAGATATGATGTCTATCTTAACCTATGTCTTTGTCTACATCTCATATATGCACCTATTTCTACACACTTGTGCATGTGTATACAGAGAACAGCTGATTGGTTCTTTCTTCTTTTAGATTAGTTAAGCTTGGGGGTGTAGGATGTGCATCATTTGATCATAGATCAGAGAAGCAGGGGAAGTAAGTCTGCAGGGAGAGAAGGCTAGAAGGCGGCCAATACAAGCAGAGATGAGAGCGAGGAGAAGGAAGGAGAAGGCACAAAGAGAGCGCCCACCGAAATCTGAATGCTTTGAGCAGCTTTGCAGCTCCACTGATTACTCAGAACGTTTTCACAGTGTCTTGTCTCTAACTCTCTTCCCAACACAGGCAAGCACAACTTGGCTTGTATGCCTTCGGAACCAGAACGCTTTTAGGCTACTGTGCAGAATTTCTCTCTCCTATTCTGTCAGCTTGACTCTTCCCCCCAGGAATTCACTCTTTCACACTGTCCTGAAGTGCACATCTGGGGTCATGTGACTAGGAGAGAACACCTGGGCACTGTCCTGGGTGGCTGCAGGCTCCCCTGCTTGCTGGACTGTTACAGTGCCTGTACTTCAGAATGCCACGTCTTCAACTTCAGCGCGCTCTTCCAGCTGCCTGAGAGGAGGCAGTGGGACAGAGAGCAAGCTGTCACAGTCGGCTCCTATCATCTCGGTGAGGCACAGTGCTGACTGCCAGCTTAACTGGGTCTGGCTACAACGTCCCTCGTGGCGAAGAAAGGTGAGTAGCACATTTCATACAAACGCTTCAGTGAAAACAGCTGGGCTGAAGAGGAAAAGGACCCAGTGGGGAAACAAACCAGGGATCCTAGAGAAAAACATCTGGAAGCCAAAAGCAGTACCCACCACCTAATTCAACTCCTTGAGTTTTACAGATGTGGAGGAAGAGATGCTATAGAGCCCCTAAGAAGGTTGGGGTATAATCCTCACTGAGTAGAGTACCTGAGGTTCTCTATATTCTGTATATTTGCTTATACAGAGATGGATGAATTCTGGAGCTGAAGCTTCTGTCACAAATGACCTGGTGGCAGTCACCCAACTAGAGCCCAATCTCTGGCCTCCCAGATCTCTGGCCTCCCAGACAAGTCTTCTTCAAACCTTGCCATACTGCGCCATCCTGGTGTAGTTTCCATGGGGCGGTGACCTTAGGCAGGTTGAGTCAAGGCCAGCCAGGTTGCCTAAGAAAGGGAGACAGAGCCCATAAGCCTTGCCTCCGCTGGCCACTGTGAGCAAGTGTTTGCAATGATAGCTCACTGTGGTCATGTTTTAATAAAGGCTACGCCTCCCAGAAGGATCCGGTGCATCGTAAACGAGCACAGATTGATTTTACGGTGGCAACCGGGATGAGCCATTCTCATTCCAGTTTCTCTGCGATGTCTGAGGAGGCCCCTGGACTGCACACTGACCAGTGACAAAGCTCTGAATTTCTCAGCTATCCCCAGGGGCCTGGAGCACAAATGGCTCTCATCCTCTGTGGACCCTTGGCCTCACATATAAACTGCCTGGGGATAAGAATCGGGCCCTTTGAAAATACAAACAGAAGACAGCATAAGAATTATGAAGAGAGAGAATTTGAAGCTGACAATAGAAAAAGGCCCAGCTGTGCGGCTGAGTCACACAAATGTGTCCCACGGAATCCCAGAGAGACAGCTAGCTTAGCATGTCATGCCCACGTGCAGTATGGGGAAGGGCTGGCCCAGAAAAGAACTCTTCAGTTCCACGTCTCCATGTTAAAAAGACTGAGCTGTGCACAGGTTCCAGGTACTCTGTCCGAGAATGTGATCTACAGGTATTCCCTGATGATGGGAGGGTACCAGCAAACTAGGAAGGCCTTGACTTACACACAACAGTACATGTCCTATCTGAAGAAAATATTGACTGTGTGCCATTGATTGTCTGGCAACTGTCAAGGTATTTAAGCATTCTGACAATTCCTTAGTGAATTTTTGTAGACTTTAGAATCTGTACCACATTTTTTTTTCCTCCCACTATTATGGGTTATTGAGGCTCAGGACCTAAGGCTTATACCAAGCTTTATAAAATCTGGGGTAAGCCTGCCATTTAAAAAAAAATCCAAGGCAAGTCTTTCCAAATTTAATAAATAAAAATATATTTTATCTTAATAAGCATACTTTACAAACACCCTGTAAGGGGAGATGCTGTGCTCAGTCTTCCGTCACTGTGTAAAACACCTGAGAGAATCGTCTTAGAGAGGGAAGTGTTGTATGTTGTTTTGCTCTTTTGCTGTTTCGGAGGGGTCCACCACCCAGCTCCCAAATAAATCACACACACACACACACACACACACACACACACACAGAGAGAGAGAGAGAGAGAGAGAGAGAGAGAGAGAGAGAGAGAGAGGCTCATTATTACTTATGAAAGTCCGGTCTTGGCTTGTTTCTTGCCAGTTTTTTTAACTTAAATTATTCCATCTACCTTTTCTTTCTGGATTTTTATCTTTCTTATTTCTGAATATCTCACTTTCCTTCTTCCTCCATGGCTGACCGTGTAGCTGGGTAGCTGGCCCCCTAAGTCCTCCTCTCCTTGTTCACTTGCTCCTCCTTTTTCCAGATTTCTCCTCCTATTTATCCTCTCTGCCTGTCAGCCACACCTATTCTTGCTCCTGCCTTGCTATTGGCTGTTCAGCTGTTTATTAGATCATCAGGCAGTTTAGACAGGAGAGGAATCACAGCTTCACAGAGTTAAGCAAATATAAACTAAAGTAACACACCTTAAAATAATTTTTTACAACAGGGAAGAGCTTATCTTGGCCCATAATTTCCATGGTTTCAAGCTGTGGTCACTCGGCTCCCTTTTGGGGCCTGTGGTGAAGTGGAACATTGTGTGGGGGTGTGTAGTGGTGAGTGGTGGGACCACACTGATCACCTCATAGTGGCAGGAAGCAAAGACAAAAGAGGTTGAACATGGGTCCTGCTTTAGTTACGGTTTCTACTGCTGTGACAAGCACCATGATCCAAGTAACTTGTGGAAGGGGAGGGATTATGCAGCTTATACTTCTCCAGCATAGTCTGGCACTGAAGGAAGTCAGGATAGGAACTCAGACATCCTGATTTCCTATAGAGCTGAAGTTACCAGCTAATGGGTGACTCTCCCCAGCCTCCCACATTCATCATTGCTCAAGAAAATGCCTTCCTCATCCTAAGGAAGTCTCCAAATAATGAGGAAGATTAGACTCCAACTGGCCATCTTTGTCACCAAATGAAGCTAACAGTACTATCACTGAGTCACATCCTTTTGAACTGTTGGCCAAAGTCATCTCATGGAAATCCCAAACAACTTAAGCTGTTGACAAGATGATAGGCTGCTGTTTACACAGTGACAGCAAGGCCCCGTTGCTTAAGACAACACCCACACAACTCATTGAACATGGAGAGAAAGAGCTGGTTCCCGCGTAGAACCTTCACCCCAATGTTTAAGTGTCTTTGGTATGGTGAAGGTACTCTGCAGACTACCAAAGGAGAAACATAAACACCAACCCAGCCACGAAACCTTTTTGTCCTACAATCTGTCATGTCTGCAAAATATGTTTAGGGCAATGGTGGCATGAAATTGTGGGAGTAACCAGCCAATATCTGATTTAACTTAAGGCCCTCTCCATGAGATGGAACCCACACCCAGCACCGCTGGAGTGAGCAAGAACCTGAGAGTGGGGAGACTGAGGGTAAAACTAAACACTACTGGTATTAAAAAAAAGTAATAGTAAAATGATCCCTAATGATATTCTGCTATACTCACGGACTGATGCCTGATTCAGCCCTCATCAGAGAGGCTTCCTCCTTCAGCAGATGAGAACAAATACCCACAGCCAGAGATTATGCAGAGAGACAGAGACAGAACATTGAGACAGACTTTCGAACACACAGCTCTAAACAGGCTGTTTCCATCAAAATCTTCCCTCAGAACTTAGAGAAGCCCGTGGAAGAGGAGGCAGAAGGAGTATGGGAGACAAAGGGGATGAAGCACACCAGGAGGACAAGGCCCTCTGAATCAACTGAGGGAGGCTCATATGACCTCACACAGAAACTGAGGCAGCAAACATAGGGCCTACGTGGGTCTGTACCAGATCTAGAGGGCCCTCTGGTTTAGAACTCTTTACCAAGGAACCATCTACAATGATCTTAGGAGACCAATAAATTATTAGGCTAATTTGGAAACTCGCAGAAACTGTTTTATTTCAACTGTATTTGACCCCAGATAAAAGTAACAGTAATGATGATCATCTGAAAAAAAAAATAGCTTTGCAGGCCTGCCTACAGCCCCGTCTTCTGCAGGCATTTTTCTCAAAGGAGGCTCCGTCCTCTTCAATGACTCTAGCCTGTGTTGAGTCAACATAAAACTAGCCACCATAAGTGACCCCTTGTCACCTTGACACACAAGCACATCCCTGTTAAGCCACAGCCTTTCCTTTCTTATTCATCCTAAGATGACACATTAATAAAGACATCACAATATAAAACATTTCACAAAGTTAAAAAAAGTCCCAGAGCCTTTAAAATTCAGACACTTAAAAATTCCAGTCTCTTTAAACTATCCAGGCTCTTTTTAAAACCAAAGACTTTGAAAAGCTAGCATCTCTCCACTGTGAGTGGTGAGCTTCTATCATCAAAAAAATAAGTTAAATACTTTCTTACTCCAAGCAGGAAGGAACGCACAGTCACAATGGAATCAAAGCAAATCCCCTCCAACTGTGTAAATAACTCAGTGTCAGGATCTACTCACCATCTTATGGGCTTGGGTTAAGTCTCTCCACCCCTGCAACACACACTGCCTGTCTTCTAGGCTCAGGCCAGCTCCACCCAATGGCTGCTGCTGTTCTTGGTGGTCATTCCATGGGACTGGCATCTCCAAAATGCTGGGGTTTTCTGCTGCAATGGGATTGCACTTTCACCATGGCTTCTCCTGGGCTCTCTTCATGGTTCTAAGCCCCAACTTTCTCTATTTAGCCCTTCAGTCTTGGGCCTTCAACTGCTACTGAGGCTGCGCCTTCACTAATGCCCTCTGGTCTCTCATAGTGCCAAGCCTCAGCTGTTCTTTAGGACCCCTTCATGCCCTCAAAACCAGCATCACCTTGAGACTCTGACACTATCAAATTCAGCTACTACAAGGAGGCGCAACCTTGTCCAACACAGTTTCTGTGTACTGACTCTGAGGAAACACTTCCCAGGAGATTTCACCTCAACCATGCCGGTCTCCTCTCAATCACTGCTAATTTCTCAGCCCCAGCCGACCAGCATCTATTGTCCCAGCAAAGCCAAGGTTTCACATTAGTGGTTCTGGTGTCTTATTAACCACAGCCGATTCTTTGGCTGCAGCTGACCAGACACCACAGGTTCTTCACATCAATGGTCCCACAGAGTCTTTGCTTCCCTCTGAAATGCCAAACCAGGCCTCCGTCATCTGCACTGCTCTCAACATTCTTATCTTCTTCCAATAGAACAACTCACCGCTCTTGGAGCTTTCGGCCTTTCTGTCCCAAAGTCCTTCCATAATCCTCTACAAGCCATGATGGGGTCTGTCACAGCAACCCTGGGACCAATTACTGTTCTAGTTAGGGTTTCTATTGCTATATGAAACACGGTGACCAAAGTAAGTTGGGAAGGAAAGGACTTGATTTACATTTCCCCATCGCAGTCCATCACTGAAGGAAGCAGTCAGGACAGGAACTCAAGCAGGGCAGGAGCCTGGAGGCAGGAGCTGATGCAGAGGCCACCACAGGGCACCGCTTACTGGCTTGCTCTTTATTGCTTCCTTGGCCTGCTTTGTTATAAAGCCCAGGACCACAGGCTGAAGGGTGGCCGCACCCACAATGGGCTGGGCCAGCCCACCCCAACCACTAATCAAGAAACTGCTCTCTGGGCTTGCCGATAACCCTGTCTCTTGGAGGCATTTTCTCAATTAGGCTCCTTCCTCTCAGGGGGATCTAGTTGTGTCAAGTCAACATACAACTAGCATAGGTCCTAATCTCCCTTTTGAGGGCACCCCAACGCATGACTTGACTTCCATCTCATGGTCCCCAACCTACAAAGATTCCATCATTTTCCAGCAGTTCCACAGTCTGGGAAGCAAGTTTTCATCAAGCTTCCAAAAGAGACCACCAGGTTTTCTCTTGAACACGGAGAGCCCCTTTAGAACCCAAAGCTAGAATATAATGGCATCATGAGAAGCAGAACTAGGCTTTCTGCATTTACCTATCATCCTTGTCTTCCAACATTGGCCATTTACATGCCCGGAGACACTTCATACATGTGGGTACCCCATACCTACTCAGTTCCACCATTGATCTCGCACACAAACACTTCCTGGCAGTCCCATAGGCCTCAGGATGCGCATGCTAGAGACTTGATCCTCTCTGGAATGGATAGACTCCAGAATGAAGCCAGTACTGGCCCTGGATATAGCATGGAGCTGTTTGGATGGGGATTTCTCAGTGGTGTGGGTATCTAGAGTGCGTCCAAGAGGGAAAGCAAATAGGTTTTACATTCTTTAAACTGTGAACATCCTACTGTAAAGGGAGGGATCGAAGATGGTCCTCGGGGAGCCCAAGGACACACATCACCCAGTGCAGGAGACTTCTTGCTGTTCCTCAAGGTGCTACTATATTTTTCCATGGTGCGAAGGAGCTGAAGATGCCCCTGTATGCCTGGAGCTGAGCAGAGCTTTTGTGGACATCGTAGGCACCACCATTGGTGGATTTTGTGCAGGCTCACTCCATCAGCTCATTTCCTGGACACTTTTGAGTTCTGTTTTCAGAAGTAGCGTTTGCCAGAGTCTCCCCATAAGTGACCATTCTGCTTGGGTTGCAGGATCAGTGATGTTTAAAAGAGGGCAACGGCCCTTAGCGAGTATTTGGCATGCACCTGGGTCTTTGCTGGATAATCTGTGTACTCATTGCTGGGGAGATGAGCTATGTCTCCTCTGAAGAAGAAATGGGTTCAGACCAGTGTAGTTGAAGAGCTACAGGAGCTGCAAAGCCTACAAGCAGCAGAAAACAAGGTCTGCCTGGCATGCAAGCTGTCGCCATTTCTGGATGGCTCCCAGGAAGAAAGAAAAAGAGGTCCTCCTCATGTTCAGGGAACAGTGTCATCATTGTTCCCATGAAGGCATATGCTGTGGCAGCCGCAGGAGAAACTGCTCAGATTCTGAAATCCCAGAATCTGCAAGTGATCCTGCAAGGTTGGACAGTGGAGAGGGCGCTGGGGATGAGCATCAGTGTGTGTGTGTGTGTGTGTGTGTCCCTGGCTTAGGTCCTGGCACTAAAGAGCCAACATGTATGCCAAGAATATTCTCTATTGTTTACTGCAAACTGGAGAACACAGGGTTGGGGACACTGCTTTTCTCCAGTACCCTACAAGGCGGGCACAATGTTACGTGGATCAGATCCCCCAGATGCCTAGGGTGTAGATAGTAGATTGGTGCTGTTAATTCTTTTTCATATCCTCCTCTGTTTGGCAGCTCTTCAGAAGGACCCTAGTCATTGAATCAGCAAGATAAAGATAACCAATCACTTCCTTCCAGGGTTCCCTCCAGCCTAGCTAGTTCTACAGCATGAAACCCTTATACTGGATAGGAGCAATCTTTGTATGGGAACATCCTGAGAGGCTGGTGGAGCTTCTGTGGACTGATTGGCATTGCACTCTGATGGCACCCCTCTGCTCAATTCAGCCTCTGCACTGTTCCTTTCTCCAGTGTGCTGTGTCAATAATCTTGTACACTTCCAGACCTGTCTCAGTATCTGTGTCCCAGGGAAACCTACTTCCTGCAAATTCTCCTACGTCACAGGGAACCAGAATAAGCCATTTGAAGTCAGTCCACTTGGAACTGGCACTGGGACCACTGATATTTATATTTTATTTTCCTGCATTATCACTTACTCCCACCTGGCATGGGATATGAAGCTCAGAAACAATAGTTACAGGGAGAGATAAAATACAAATTTCTAATATTTGCTCACATTGGGATTAGCTGAGTCTGAGTAACACTGCTTGCATTTTCTCTAGTTCTCCAACTGCTCCCATGCACCCCAGTATTCAGTTCTCTCCTTCCCTTTCATCCTTCTCCTCTCTTGGAACCTAGATTCAGAGCAAGTACATCACTCCACTGTGCAGTCTGCCTGAACACCTCCCCATTGCTTCTCCAGTGTCTTTTCCTCAGAAAGCCAGGGGCCATTTACAGAGCCCATTCCTCTGATCAGGGTCAGCTACTGCTCTACTGAAGACTCACTCACTCCCACAGTGGAGGATCCTTCCAAAAGGCACCCCAAGAACACTGGCCAAACACAGCGTGTTTTACAGTTGTATTATACGTCTGTTGGGTATCAGGGATCCTAAGAAGTGCTCTGCCCACACTATCATTGTATTAAAGTGGTAAACTGTGAAAAACATCAATTTCGCACTTTAAGTATACAATTCAGTAGGTACACACTCATAATACCGCACACTATACATTATCCACCCACAGAACCTCTTCATCTTCTCAAATACAAATTCTGCACATGTTGAACAATAGCGCTCCGTTACCCTCCCCAGCTCACGCCTGGTAAGTAAGTGCTATTCTACTGTCTCTGATTCCACTATGCCAGGTGCCTCCCATAAGAAGGATCCGACAGCTTTTGTCCTTTGGGTTCTGAATTATTTCACATAGCATAATGTCTTTGAGGCAAGACCATGGTATCTTAATTTCCTTCCGTTTCAAGGCTGAACACAATTCCATTGTATGTATATAACATGTTTCATTAACCCATCAGCTGTTAGGTGTTTTAGAATATTTTTATCTTTTGCATTTTGGGGGTAAGGCTACCATGAACATTAGTGCACATACAGTCAGGCACCACTTATGACAATGATATCCTCCGAGAACTGCAGCTAGTTGAATTTGTGGGTGCCACATTACAGAACACACTTACACAGACCTAGACAGTAAAGCTCAGTCACTCCACGTGGCCTTGGAATGTAGTCAAGAAATAACATTAGTTGCACGAGACCACGGCCACAGAAAGAGCAGATTTAAAGTCAAATTTAAAATAAGTATGAAGTATACACTTTAAAACAATAGGAAATATAGCAAACACACAAACTAGTCAGTCGTTTATTATCAAGTATAATTTATGCTGCATAATGATATGCCCTGTTTTTATTGGATGGGCTTATTTACATTAGCATCTTACTAAGTACTTACTAATGGGGTAACTCTTGCACTGTGAGCTCAGCTGGCCATAGCACGTTAGGCAATAGGAGTCTGTGAGTTTCATTTGAACCTCAAGAGACCACCCATGGGCATGAGGCCCACCATTGATCAGACTGTCCTCTGCTGGGCATGGTTTTGACTTAGGAGAGGAAGTGCTGAGTTATGGGGTGATGGCAAGCCTGACTTTTTAAAGGAACCACTCCATTGTTTCCATAGTACTAACAAGTCTTTCTCGGGGGAAAGGATTGCTTTCTTGGTTTGCAAACTGTCTGGATTCTCTCTTGGAGAGACACTCTGCCCATGGCCCTGAGTGGTCCTGAGGTAAATACAGGTTAACGTGACCTCAATCCATCATCCCTAAATTCCACAGTGACCTCATTTTGTAGAGTAAGTGGGAACGGGCCCCCTGCTGTTGGTAAGGGAGACAATGCCCTGAGTCCAGCAGGCCTCTGTGGAAAGGGCTGTAGCTCTGAGCCAGGAGTCTTGGAAGAACCATTCTGAGCTGAGAAGAGCGATCTCCGTCCCTCCAGTTAGCGCACTGAGTGACATCCCTCCCTCCCCAGTTGAGGGCCCAGCTCATCCTTCAGGACTAGTTCCCACACCCCGACTTTTCCCAGGCAATTCTGACCCTGTGTCTCCTTCCCCCAGTCAGGAATTAGGTGCCCCTCTTCTGTGAACACCCCTGCTCTGCCATCTCCCCACCATTTCTCTTAAGTACTCTATTTCCACGAAGTCAGAGGCAGTCAGCTGAGGCCTGCACAAACAGCCACCTGGGTGCCCTTCAAGTCACTAGAATTTCTCCTCCGCTCCCCGCTATGTATTCAGTGCTTCTGAAATACACATGTCCCCATTACTTAAACATTATATTAATTTTATATAGTTTGCTCGTGTGTGGGAACACCGCAGTGTACCTGTGGAGGTCAGGTGACAACCCTCTGGGGTTTCTACCATGTATGTTCAGGGTACTGAATGCAGTTATTAGTCTTGCTGGTCCCATAAAACATGCATTAAAAAAAGCCCTGGGCAGTAATTCTTTTTTGGTTGATTCTTATGATCTTTAGCTCTTTGAAGATGAGCGTCCTCATTTTATTTTATAAACAGTTGGTACACAATAAAAAAAAATTAACACATAAGCCGGGTGGTGGAGGGCACACATCTTTAATCTCAGAGCTTGGGAGGCACAGGCAGGCACATCTCTGTGAGTTCCAAGGCCATTTTGGTCTACAGAGTGAGTACCAGGACAGCCAGGGCTACACAAAGAAACCAAAACCAACAACAAAATGAATGAATGAATGAATGAAATTACCTGTTTCCTCCTCTGTAAAAGGAGCTGACTGGCAGCTCTTCCAACTTTCCCCCTGGTTCATTTCTCATCAAACTATAAAACAGAGCTATTTTGCCTCCCAAATACTAGGATTGCAGCAGCGCTCAATCCCGCAAACTCAAGCACACGAAACTAGCGGGGGAGACCTGCTAATGACGACTTAGTCCAACCTGATATTAAGTAAATGACTCAAGATTCATGAAGACTCATAGTTTTTTGCAAAGTACCAATTTTGCCTAAGCTAGAGACACAAAGAGAAACATCCACATTCGCCCGTGTCAATTTACTGTGACTGGCCATATGTTCTGGAATTAGAAAACTAGGCATTACGGGAAAACAGAGGGCACAGGGGAGCGGGGAAGGAGTGGTGGTGGTGGGGGGGGTGAGGCACTCATCTGCTCTCCACCTACCTGGAGCACGCCTACGACTGCCAGTACTTCCCTGACTCTGTTTCAGCCACTTCCTGCTGATGGAAGGCAGGGGCTTACTAGTGCCTGCGCATGCGGTCTACAACAAGGCCGCATCTCCTTCCCTCGCTAGCACCTTTCACTCTTTCCCCTGCAGGTTTCGAGGCAGTTCCAGTTTCTCATAAGCGCCGTGGCCTGAGAAAAATGAAGGCATCCATTACTTATGAGCTCTCAGCATTTCCGCGGAAAAAGGTTGGCTATGGCTGCCAAGATCCAGCAAATATTTGGTTAGCTTGGAAAGAATGGGCGCTCATTTTCCAGTTCTCACAGCTTTCTGTATGCCCAGTTGCTTTTATTAAAAATGTTAAATCCAGAGATAAAGTGGAATGGCACTCCGGGCTCTCAGCATTCATCTGTATCCCGGGGAGCAGAACCCAAGATCTAAACAAAGAAAAGCTCAATCAATAGAACTCATGAATTCCCTCCAGGAACAGGACCTTAGGTAGCTGAAGAAGGATCACAGCGGCTCCTGTCCGCAGCTTCCTTTGAGTGGGTACTTACGGGATAGATTGGAGACCCTCTTTCAGCCGAGGAAGGGCAGTATACCGTGGCCCACAGGCCAAATCCTGCTGCCCACCGTCCCTTGTTTTTGTACAATGCGTGAATACTTTTTAAGAACATCTTTTTAAAATAATGTTTGAAATAGCTGGACTTAAAAAAAATAAGGATATCTAAAAATGAGGGTACGTTTCAGGTTTGCATCCATCAACAAAGTTTTGTGGGAACACTACCACGCCTGTGTCTGTGCACTGTCTACAGCAGCTCTGAACTGCAGTGGCAGAGTGGGCGAAAGGGGGACCAGGTAGCCCTCCACATATAAAATATGCACCATGTGGCTCTTTGCAGAAGCAGTTTGCCGAGCCTAGGAGTAGGGGATGAAAGACTTCACGTTCTGTTATCTGAAGTAAAAATTATAAAATATAGATGCTCAGTAAAAATAATTATAAAGTACACACCTGGGTACCCCGGCACTTGGACAAAGGGGTGAAGCATTCTCTTGGCAGCTCTGGGTCCCGAGAGCCTCTCTCCTTCAGGGATTTATGGTAATGGTTTCCCCGCTGCTCTTTGCAACACTACCACCTAAACTACGGAACTGAATTGAATTTTGCTTGTTTTAAAGTAGTCATTAATAAAGCCACACTGAGTGGTCTCTCTTTTCTCAGTAGGGTTTGGGAGGCTGCCGTGTGGGACTATGTGGGACTCCGGTCTTGTCACTGGTCCCCTCCGTGGTACCTCATTCATTCTATCATTTTGGCAAGGCTCATTGGTTCACTTACCTATCAGCGGGTAGTTGAGTCACTTCAGGTTGGGAGCTATTAAAAAACTACAATAAACACCTTGCACCTGAGCATCCTTGACTTCTGGACAGAGGAATGACATTGTTGGGACATGGGATTTGCCTTCCACAAACTCTCCCACTTACTCCCCAACAGTAGTGATATTTCATTTGTACTTTAATAAATTAAGCTTATCTGGAGGTCAGAGAGTAAACCAGCCCCACTGGTCAGCCTTACAGACCAGGCAGTGGTGACACACACCTCTAATCCCAGTAGCCAAGCTGCTTTGTCATAGAAACTGGGCGGTAGTGGTGCGTGTCTTTAATCCCAACCCTAGAGAGGAATATAAGACTGGAGGAGACAGGTCTGTTTCATTCTGAGATTCTTGGAGGCAGGATCGCCATTTCAGACTGAGGTAGCGGTAAGAGCCAGTGGTTGGCTGTTTGGTTTTCTGACCTTCTGGTTGAACCCCAGTATATGCCTCTGGGTTTTTATTAACCGTGCTACACCCAACCGTTCCCTTGGAGGAACAAGTCACATCCACAGCAACTGTTGCTTGAGGAAGCCAAGGAATCTCTTCATTCTGTGCCTGCTCTCTGATGTCAGGGAACCCAATAGAATACCAGTCATCTAGGTACCTTAAAATAACTCTTTGATTTTAAGCCTATTTAGCCCAGGCTGGCCTCAAACTCACAACCATGCCTTTGTGATGCGGAACGGGTGGGTGTAAAGCTAGCCGGAAGTGGCTGGCAGCTCTCAAAAAACGCAGCCTGCTGCTCATCACTACACCTTTGCCTCCCGAGTGTGGGGACTGCAGGCAGGTGCCAGCCCTCCCAGCTGTACAGTGACCCTCATAAGTGCCTGTGCTTGACTAGCAGGCTGTGGGTTGATGGAGGAAGGTCATTGGTTAAATAAAAAGAAACTGCTTGGCCCTCATTGGTTAGAAGATAGGTGGGAGGAGTAAACAGAACAGAACGCTGGGAGGAAGAGGAAGTGAGCTCAGACTCCACAGCTCTCCTCTCGGGAGCAGACGCCTCAGAGAGATGCCATGCTCCTCGCTCCAGGGAAGATGCACGCGATGAAGCTCCGACCCAGGATGGACTTAGGCTAGAATCTTCCCGGTAAGCGCACCTAGCTGTGCTACATAGAATATTAGAAATGGGCTAGTCCAGGTGTGAGAATTAGCCTAGAAGAGGCTAGATAGAAATGGGCCAAGCAGTGATTAAAAGAATACAGTGTTCATGTAATTATTTCGGGGCATAAGCTAGCCGAGCAGGCAGCCGGGGTGCTGGGAATGCAGCCCTGCCGCTCTTATTACTACAGTGGGTGCCAAACCATCCTGACCACTCTCCCTGATGCCACAGAGCAGTAATTCCCAACCTCCTTATGCTGCAACCCTAGAATGCCATATAATTTTTTCGATGCTACTTAATAATGCAATTTTACTACTGTTAGGATGCATAATGTAAATATCTGCTATGCAGGTTACTGCGACCCCCAGGTTGAGAATTACTGGTATAAAGGCCACAGTACAGCAAGGGACTTGGGGGCCTTCTAAGAGCAGAACGCCAGGGCAGGGACCACTGTCCCACAGGGCTGCAGGGATTCCAATGGCGATCCTTGGAGGCCAATGGTGCCGTCTTTCCCTGAAAGGTTTTAGGAGAAAGGGACTGAAAACCCACCCCTCCCACCTGCGGCGCATTGGAAGCCCAGCACCTGGGGTAGCAAGCACCAGAGGCATTGCTGGAGCATGATGCAGCGCTCCACTGAAAAAGCACAAATAAACTCCGAGCCCGCGCACACATTTATCCAGTTTGTGAAGTGGATTAATAGAATAACCAATAAAACATGTATAAAAGCTTTAATTAAATGTGATGAAATAAAACTTCATGTTTTATTTATGGACACTCCCAACATGTAAAGGATTCGGGGAGACATTCATTTTTACTGCCATTTCGTCCTCATATCTATAATCAAATCCAGGCTTCAGTTCTGGCCCAAAGCAATGCAGCATTTTCAAGCTGGCCTTGGACACCCCCCTCCCCATCTGCTTTTAATTATAATTACCATCCCCAATACAGAGGAGGCCGGTGACAGAACTGAACAATAAAACAAACAAACAAACAACACTGGTTGCCATTGTTTCAAAGCCGCAGCACTGAAGGAGTGCTTCAGGCAGGAGGGGCGAGCCTCTAAGTTCCAGTTTTATTCTGTGCCAAGTACACCATCCCTTCATTATTTTGCTTTTGACATAAAAAAAGGACTTCATGAAACAAGACAAAATAATTTATGATTATATGAAACATAACTGTGACAAATCGCAAAACTATACATATTAATAGAAAAAAGTGTACCTAATTCCTTAAAAGATTTCCGACAACCAGCACCAGATGTGCTCTCCACCCCAGCCGGCCCCATCCAGCACGAGAGATGCAGCGCCTCTCTCTACGTGAGTATATATATAACAATGTACAAGGGCCTGCGTGATTTATGGGAAACAGACTTCCACGTTCCCCCCTCCCCAAAGTGCTTTATGTCAGCAACATTACAGAGGACACTTCTTTGTCTGTACAAAATAAATCTCTTCATTTTTACACTCCCCATTTTATCCAAAGAGTTGGGGTTTTTTTCTCTTGCCCTGTTTGTTACTCTATCTGCAGCAATGACAACATGGGTCTAAACAGACACATCAAATACAAAATCATAAAACTGAACATTGCGGAGGCTATTGTCAATATTTCCAGGCAATCAGGGGGTGGGGAGGGGGATAAGTTCTGTGACAAGGAGGCTGGTTAGCCCTGTCCCAAGCTTGTATTAGTGAACTAGAACCCTGGCCAGTTGGTCACTTGAACTGGAGATAACCAACACTGTAATCGGGATTTCTATCCTGTGATCTGCCACACACTGCATTGTCCACTTGATCAGCTGGGTCATGGTGCAGACCCGCATAAAGGACCGTACCTCTCAGGGCCATGAGATATTTAAACACTTTTTAAGTGATGATCAGAGCATAAATTATAAGTGACACTTTGATGCAGTCCCTTTAGGGAGTTATGGCAACGGATGAAGCAATGAAATGTCTCTAGGCATACTGATCTGTTTTGTGCAATGGGATAATTGGATTTGGGCTATGTGTGTTTTCACCAGCACTAGTTTTTGTTGTTTGTGTTTTTGTTTTTAAAGGGGAATGACGATTTCCATTTGGATGTTTATAAAAATGGCTACCCATCAGGACTAAAAGGACCCAGAAATGGAAGGGAATAATCTATGTTTTTTAAGCTTAATTTTCACTGCTTTAAAAACACGAACGGAACTATGTAGGTCAAAGTAAGTGAGGGGCACATTTCAAGCTTAGGAGAAATTCTGGAACCTAAGGATAGACAGAGTTTGTGCAACGTGAAGGACCCTGAATGTGACATGTCACTAGGCCCTGTCCACAGACCAGTGGCTTTCAGGAATACACTGAGGACCTTCAGGAGGGCTGCAATGGACCTGCCTCCAAGCATGCTTCTTTCTGACAGCAAGAATGTCCTTCTGTGGCTGCCTATGGGGCAGGGACTGGATGAATGACCTAGTAAGAAGGCCTTGATGACGCCAGGTCCTCCTAGGTGATCCAGGAAAGGAGCAGTGCCATGCGGGAGGCCACCATGAGTCCAGAGCCTGGCTCACGAGCCCACGTCTCCACCACAGGGGGAGATGTCATGTATGGCCCTGTGCTTTTGTTCCCTTCTATGATGCTCAGCCTACTCATGTAACTCCACAAGGTGGAGCGGGTAAGAGCCTTTCATCTGTTCTTTCCTTAGCACCCAGATGAAATATGCCTAGGGTGCCTTGTGAAAGCTTTAGGGTGTAAGAACTGAATGATGCTTCCCTTGAGAGTAGGGTCTCCTTTTCTTTCTAGAATGTGACAGAAGTCAAATGAGGGCCGCTACCAAGTAAGTCAGTATTAACGTAAGTGTGTTCTTGCTTAGCCCAAGTGTAATGACCCAACCAGGCCTTTAAGGGTGGGAGTCTTAGCAGCCCGAGAGCTCACCTGTGGAGGTAGCCTGATGTGCCTTCTTCCTTAATGTTCAGAAGACCCGAGAGAACTCAAGGTCTTGTGCCTCAGATGTCTACACAATAGTTCACCCCAGCAACATCAGACCAAGCCATAGGCTGTGAAACTAGAACCCACACCCAGTGGCATCCGGAGTGAAGCGTGGGAAGAGGTGGAACTCTTCTGATTTGGGACCTGACTGATTTGGGACTCACAAGCCTGTCTATTAGAGCACAAGCAGTCTCAGGACCCCCAGACACTGAGCTATTTAAGGTCACAGTGACCCCAGTTTCATAAAGAATTTAGCTGTAGTTCCATTTGAAAAAGCATTTTTTTTTTTAAAGAAGCAAACAAATCCTGAAATATGAGTGAACCAGAATGCTGGAACTGAGCAGCTTTTTGGGGTTTGGCTTATTTGTACAGCCTCTGCCCTAGGACACAGGCTCTTTTAAAGTACCTTTCTGTCAGTGGAAAATGATGTCGTGTTTAGGCTAAACAGAAAAAGGCGAGGTGCTTTGTAAAAAATTCCAGGCCTTCAAAGATGAGTTCCAAAAAGTTGCTTTTTTTCAGTCTACCTTCTGTGAACATTCCCAAGAGTTGACAGGATTTGGGGATGTCGGTACTGCTGAAACACAGTTAGGGAAGGAGGAGAGGACGTGAAAATGCGGAGAAGGGCAGAACACAGGAGACAGACAGATGAATGGAACCCTGGAAGGAACTGGGCAGAAGGCACGGAGAATAACTGGACCACAGGGGCGCTTGGCTTAGTTTTTGAACAAAGCCACGCACAAGCCTCAGTGTGTCCCAGCTCTCATGATTCCTGGTCTATCCTGGGCAGAGCACTACAGCAGAGGCAATGTACAAACCATCACACGAGATGTTTTTCAGCTGGAGTCATTGAGCCATCAATACATGAAAGTTACTATTAGTTTTTAAGATGTAGCCCTGGCTGGACTGGAAGTCACTGTGTAGACCAGGCTACCTTCAAACTCAGAATGCCTTCCAAATGCTGGGGTTAGAGGAACAAACCACCAGACACAGCACTTAAGGGTTCTTGTAACAAGCCTGGAGGGAGGCAGGCAGAGGGTGTGTGTGTGCACGTGCGTGCATGCATGTGCACACACGCACAAAACTATTCTGCTTCCCTCAGATAACCTTTGCTAAACTGCAAAATTAGGCCAGGAAGAGTTACGGCTGTGATAAAATACACGCAGCTGGGGTGATTAAAAGGGTACTGACTTATAACAAATGAACAAAACCTTTAAATATTTTTCCTTTAAAAGTAGATGTAAAAAGCAAGTCTTTAAAGTTCAAACACAAAGTAGGCCGGCGAATATAAAACCTTATTTTGCCAGTGGAGGAGCAACTGAGGAGCAAAGAGTTAGCATGGGCTACGTAAGACAAATGTTGAAGCCAGAGTTTGAGAGCGTCTAAGCCACACCTGCTCTGGATGTGCATTTCCCTCACTGTCCTCGACTGTGCGAGTGTCACTCAGCCAGGAGGGAAAACAGGGCGAGGCGGCACACCCGGCCTCTGGGGATTGGGCATCTTCCCCACTTTCGAGCCTTCAGCAAGGGTCATCCCATTCATTGGTGTCTTTTGAGAGCTGACAGGCAGGAAGTGACAGGTATCTTTAAAGTGAGACTCTAAATTCCCTTTGAAAAGAAATTCCTGCTTGTCACCTGGCCCAGCAAACTGAGGGAAAATGCAAGAGCTGCAGGCATTTCTGAAAAGTCAGAACCGACCATCCAGTCCCGCCTTCCAGAGACCACGTGACCCTACTGGCTCCACGGATTTGGTTGACATCCTTCAAACATCTTGTGAGAGTATGAAAATAAGAGGTGATGAGCGACTCAAAGGTCCTGGATGCGCAGGAGAGACCTGTGGAGCCTTCTAGCCTTCGGTATACACGGAGGACAGCTGACTAGGACAGCGGTCCACAGCACTGAGCTGCAAGAACGCGGGATCTTCAGGGCCACTGCGGAGAGATTCTCCAAAGAGGCTGGAGGAAGCTGAAGGCAAATCGTACACTGGAAGAGAAGGAACACAGTCAGTCAGTCAGTCAGTCAGTCAGTCAGTTCCTGCGCTATGCGGTCCCAGTGGCTACACAATACACCCATGCTACCTACAGATGCTGGTGGGACCTAGGTGTGTCCTTGCGGAACAGAATGGTAGAAGAGAACAGCTTGCATGGATGTGTCTTAACACAAAACCTTAGCTGAAAAGATGAAGCTGAATGACCTTAATGGAAGTAAAATGTGTTTTAGAATGGAGTGAGGGGTCACAACAATAAAGCTGAGTCAGGAGAAAGAATGGAATTTACAGATGGTGAAGTAAGGGAAGAATGTTCCAGAAGGAGGAAACAGCTAAAGCAGAAAAGAAGGGACACGTGGGATCAGAAAAGTGAGTATAAGACAAAAGTAAGATGAAAGGAAAGTCTGTGCGGGCAGGTCTGGAGAACTTGACTAGGTAGTCATGAGCCTTACCACTGAGCCAGAGCAGGGTGCTTGACAGGTGATGAGACTGGATATGGCTAAGATACTCAAGCAGGAAAGTGCCATAACTTATCACTCGGATTAAGGAGCAATGCCAAACGGGTAGAATAGTACAGGTGAGAGGGTGAAGTGGGAGGTACACTGGAAGGAACTGCCTCAGCCTGGGGGAGAAATGCTGGCCGCTGTGCAGGTGGACAAATGGGTGAGAGCCAGGGCAGAAGGTGAAGACGAGAAATTATCTCGGGGGTTGTTCTCCTGAATTCTACACCGTTCCTGGCAGCAACTGAAAAAGCACCCAGCTTCTCTTCATGCTGGCCAAGTCCCAGACACCCACCTGTAATGCCTGAGTGTGTTGAGAAGGCTCTGTGGAAAACGTCAAAGCCAGTCTGACCCATGGACGTAGGGACCAGGCAGTCCTCAAAGGCAGGCACCATACTGCAGGAGCTGCTGGGTGGCAGAGTTCTCTGAGAATCCGGGTAATGTGGGGGGCAGAATGTCTGCAGCTGGCCATAAAATCCTGAAACACAAGCATGGCAGTGAGCGAATTCAGGGCGGAAACCAGCCCCATCCAGGAAGAGCCTCACTGAGTCGGACTGATTTGACAAAATGCCTTTGCATCTTAGAGAACCTGAGAAGTCGTCTCAACAAGTGTTTGGGTGAGCTGCATTCAAGGCTTGTGACCACTCTAGGGAGAAATGGTCTCATCCCAGTTCCTCCCACTGGGCTCTGCAGGCATCGTAACGTCTTTACCCCCGCTTCAGTCCATTTCCACATCTGACTGAAACCCTGCACAAGGCCCTTGATAGTGCCCATCATAAATACAAACAAACATAGCCTAGCATAGACCAATCTATCCATCTTTCCAACACTTCAGTCTTTTAAATAGGTTCCTAGCACCCTACACATGGGCCTACTGTATTCTATTTCATTATTACTGTTTCCAATCCTTGCAGCAAAAGAGGAAACTGGAAACAAACAAACAAAAAATACTACGATAAAGGAAATGAAGAAAGATATCCCAATGCTTCAAACTCCCCCACCAACCTACGGACAACCATAGTATTGCATTATTTCATCTCTCCCCTTCATTTCTGCTCTTATTCAATGTTATTTTTCTTGTGTTCCCATGTAGTCCTTTTCTGTGAGCCTCTACATTCCCCCCGCCCCGATTCCTCACTTTCCCCTTTTCTCTCTTTGCTTCATGATAATGTGTATCAATGGATTACTTTCAGAGCGTGTAATATGCTTTTAAAGACATAATAATGCAATCCTCATTGCACACTCTACTGATGGGGGAGCTGAGGCTCCGTTGCCTTTGGATGCTGCTTTCCATTGTGTGTTTCCTCAGCTGTAAAATGTGAGTGCCATTGTCTGCCGCGCAGGGCTATTGTGTGGATTGGCTGAGTCACTGGATAAAGACGCAGGCTTATGATCTTTAAAAGTGCTTTAGAAATGCCAGCCATTATTGATATTACTCTTCTGTTTTTAATAGGAAAAATGAGGGGATTACTAGAGGATGTACCCTAGGATCCCTCTGCAAACACTAACTGATGGAGAACACAGAACCAGCTCACACAACTTTGGAACCCTGGTCTTGAATGTCTTCTACCATTACAGCCATGTCTTCTTAAGACGGAAAGCTTTGCTGAGACTCTCCCAGTGTGGAAGTGTGGTGGTGCTATTTGGTTCTTCTTAGCTCTCTCTAAAACCAGGGACACCGGTACAGGCACCCTCCTGAAAACACACTCTTCTGGCTGTCCAGCTGGAACCTCCTGAAAACACACTCTTCTGGCTGTCCAGCTGGAACCTGCTGTTACCCAGCACATGCCTGGCTCACCTTGGCCGAGGGCTATTCTACAGTTGCTGTAAACACCACTAAGATGTGTTTAGCTGCTCATAAAGACACAGCGCCACCCTCTAGGAGCTTATGATGTTTGACAGAGACTAAATGCAGATTTCTGCTCTGGGCAAATTCCCAGAATATGGTCATTTCTAAGTGGGTAATAGCACATGTTATGCAGAATCCGTAGAAAACATTCATGTAAGGTTTGGGGAAAGGCAAAGCATCATTAGAGTTTAGACTAAAACTATATCTATGGAAATTCCATATCTAAGCATAGAGAAACATGAAGTTATGACTTCTAGTTTTGATTCCTAATGGCTTTGCCTGCTTTTAATGAGACAGGCAAAGACCCAAACAGATCGCTCTCAAATACTCAAAATAACTGACCAAAATGAAGGAAGTCAACCCCCCCGGCTAACCAAGAAATAGAGATATTAAAATAACACTAACATTTTCTGTTCTATGTATTACACCAGCAAGGATCTCTCCTTGGGGCTGAAGCGTGATTGGAGAAGAAGGTACGCATGGCTCGGCTTACTATTTTAGATACTGGGAAAAATAGATTCTATTTTCTGGCTCTTTGGACAAGTATCTAATTCCTTCTAACTACAGTATACCCATGGGTCCGTTCCCTTGGACTTCAGTTTTACGCCCGAGAATCAGTAATCCTAAGACTACGCTGAAGAGCACGTTCTGCCGAGACAGTCACTGCAATACAAACAATGGCAGAAGCAGAGGCCAAGCGGCCAAGCATCAGAGAGTGGCAGAGTACGGAAAGCTGCACTGGTCTCCAAACAGTGCCACCAGCCACCCTAGCAACACCGCTTTGTTTGTCTCATCTTTACAAAGGCAAGAAACAAAGTTAGTGTTTTATGAGAGATCAGCTTATGATAGTCTAAACACAGGACGAGCACAGCAAAATACTTCACCTATGGCTGCCTTTTTGCTTTATTTCTGCCCAGATTTTAAGAGTAGTGAGTATTTTGGAGTCTAGCTGCCTGGGTTCAAGTCCTCACTAAAATACATACCAACCGCACAGTCTTGGTGTCTCAGCGTCTTGACTTGTAAAACAGGGTTACTGATAATGATGATCTCACACCAAGTTACAACAAAAATTATACAATATTTACATAGCATATAATTATGTTCCCTATATTTTAATAATATAATTTATATATGCATTTGCAAAATAGAAAAAAAGTATAAGGTAAATCCCTTTACCATGAAAATACAGTTCTCAAAAATAAGATAAATTTGATTAAGGGAAGTTAAATCTTTAAAAAAGGCAAAATGCCCTTCAATAAATAGATGTAAGAGGATGTAAACTATAGGCAGTAAACCCCAGTATAGAATTAAGATTGACTTACTGTAATCTTAGCATACCACAAGGTGAGGAAAATGAACCCATATCGGCTCACTGGAGAAATGAGCTATGGTTGCCAGACACTGCATGAGCTAATATGTACGATGACTTCCTCATTCACCTCGGCGGGGCCTAGAATAACAGGTCTAAGTGGTTTGAAAGAACCAGAAATTGGATCTGTCAGCTTGGGTCATCCCTTTGACAGATCGTGACTTTGGGTCTCCACAGTCAGGCGCACGTGAAAGTAGCACGGGCACCTCAGGAAGAAACGACTGCCGCGCTCTATTGGAATGTAACGTCTCCTTACTGCACAGAACAGACGTCGTCTGCTATCTACAGCTCCATGCTGGCTCTTTTCAAATTTGTCACCCATAAATCCCCTCGTTTCACTCCTTAGTGTAACATTACCCTTCCAGGAAGAGAAGACATTTTTCACTGAACTCCCACGAGTCCCCAAACAGGAACATCAATCATTCAGGTGCAACGACAGAGACACTCACTGGCCTTTTGTAAAAACTAATTCATTTTTTTGCCTATCTTCCCTCCTGTTTCTGAGAGGGAGCAGAAATGTTGCATGCTTCCATCTATATTCTGGTGTTTGATGTGCGTAAGTTTAAAAGGTTTGTGAGGCAGCAAAAACACACCCAGTGATAATCCACACAGAACAAAAACACACCCAGTGATAATCCACACCGGCTTCACACCCAGTGATAAACCACACTGGCTTCACACCCAGTGATAATCCACACCGTGCCTTATCTCCCAGGTGGGACATAAAGAAGGAGAGAGCTGTGGAGTCTATGATTCCTGCCTGGGAACTGTGACTGATTTGAGAACCTGTCAAAACCAGAATGTCCCTACAAGCATGTTTAATGACTCTAATAGCTAACCTGGGAAAGGAGACCTCTCTTCATTAACTGCACCCCGCCCTCTTTGGGGAGCCAAAACAGAGATGCCGAGTGCATTGCTTGGGTGGTGGCGGTAAGTAAAATCACCGGGTTTTAACGTGGTCTCTTCCCAGTGCTATTTCTATAAAAACAACACAATCAGAAAAAGATTTCCATTAGAATCTTGTCACACATACAAACCTAGGGGAAGGCCAACTCATTTTCAGATGAATGGTTCCTGTATTCCAGTGGATGGTTTTCAAACAGCAAATGTGGAAAGAGTGGGACTTCTCAGGCCCAACGCAAAAGGAGGCAAGATGTTAACACATTTTGTAAGCATAAAATCTAAGAGTGATGGCAAGGGCAGCCAACCTGTCAGTTAGCAAGTTAGTAATGGTTACCAGCTATGGGGTCAAGAACAGCTGGAGAGATCAACGAAAAGGAAGACGGTACCTGTCCTTTAGGACTGATGACAGACAAGGACACAGAAACCCACACAAGCTGACAAGAAATGCTAGCCACCACATCAGTCACAAATGCCACCCCTCTTTCTTACCCAAGTTATTTCGCTTCCAAAAATGGGAGAGGGCAGACACATTATTCATCTTGTCTTATCTAAAGTGCAGCACGTAAAAGATCAAGGAGACTCATCCCTCCTCGTCACAAGTTGGGCAAGGTCATTTTCCTTTCGGAAAAGAAACTTGCTTTCCTAATTATTAAAAAATTGGGGGCTAATTATAACAATACCGTAAGCTGGTATAAACAACAAATGAAATTGTCTTTATTTACATAGTTGAGAAATGGCCAGATATACGCCTTCACAATTTTGAATTACACACACACACGCACACACACACACACAAACACACACGCACATTCACATAAGAGTGGGGAGGAGGTATAGGGCATATAATATATGTAAAAATGTCATACAATTGACTGCTCTGCAAGATGGCTAAAATTATTAATGTACATATATAACATTATTTGTATCCCATTTTATTCCCTAAAGTCTGCGAATTTCTTCATGCATCACTACAATTCATACCTAAAAGCTTTTCTCCATACCTTGCCACATAGGGTCCCTAAAGTCCTTTGATGACAAGTGAGAGCAAGAGTTCACAGTCCCTCTTGTGCTGTTAGGTGCCTACTTCCTTCCCAGGTGGAAGAGAAGTGACAGGAGGGAGGAGGGGGTGCCGGGGCAGTGCTGCCTCTCCAGGACCTTCCTTTAGGGATAGTGGTGTTTTTCTGCACATAGTAGTTACATGTGGTTATCGAGCACTCAAACTGTAGCTCACAGTTAAACAACTGCACATACTACACATAGTTCACAGTACTACGCTAGTCAGTGTAAACTTGATCAGTCCAGATTGTCAGGCTTAGCCAACCACGTTTCAGCAACGTTCCTGATTAAATTCTTGAAAGAAAAGCACAGAGTTGACTAAGGGTTGAAATAAAAGCCAGACAAATTATTCTAGTCTCTTGTCTTTCAAGACAGGAAGTATATTAGGCTGTTACATCTATTTGTTCCTTATACAATTCGCACTTCGGTCTTGTGGGAAGGAACCAGAGCACGAATACGTAAGAAAAACAGTCGTCTCACCTCCTCCCCTAAGGAAGTAAGGTGCTGCTTCGGGCTGAGCTAGGGTGCTCACCAGTTCTGTAGAGTTCGTGCTTTTCTGGAAAACAAGAGCGGCTGAGAGCAGTCTGCGACACATTATGTGCACTGTATCTGAACATACCTCACCAGGCACATAGGGAGTGGGAGCATCACAGGGGGGTGTCCATTCTGTGAACCATGTGATGGTAGTGTGCCAACAGAGAAGCCGCTACCCAACTTACACTACCACGTGTGGTTGAAAACTCATGCCATCAACAGCTCATGCCATACACGAGTCATGCCATACACGGTGTTGGCTACGCTAAGTTCTTGTACCACTGAACTCTGATTCAGGGGAAGGTGCTAGAGAGTTCAGTCAAATGTCCCCATTTACAAACAGACGGGGCAGAATGATTGTATACTTACTTCACCTTTCCAACAGCAATGCCGGGATGAAAAGGACTTACTCTCTTTTCTGCAGTGGATGCAACAGGACAAACAAACAACAAAGCATGAAGTTTTGACATAGTTCCTTTGTCTGACCTTGCCTGGGATGGTAGAGCTAAGAGGGAGCCTCTGCCCACACAACTAAGGACCAGTCTCAGTGAAGAGACTCTCCTGCCAGCACTGTTGAACAGCCCCATGGAGGGACATGGCAGCAGCAATGCCTTGTTGAGCACTTCGGGTTTTTTTTTTCTTGGTCAAAGGAAGAAGGACGTATATTTATGAGCTTTAAGACCCATTATTTTCCAAAGGCTGTAATTTTGTGGATTACTTTAGGAAGTGTAGAATCTTTGTCCTTAGTCATGATTGTTGCCTACATAGGGATATGGCTGAGCCCAAGTGAGGGTCAGTGGGAGTCGTCCTCTCGGAGACCCAGAGACAGGAATATGCAAGCAGAAATATACACCTCGATTCTCTCTGGCTCTTGGGATTTCGTTCCTCCAGTACCTTACTGGCTCTTTGTAGATACCCTGGAGATCTTTGACCTTCCGCCCTTGAGAACTAATCAAGTATCTTTCCACCGAGTCTGGAAAAGGAGAGGGACTTACTGGAAAAGCACCTTTATTTTTTATATAATTTTACTGTTAACCTAAAACTGCCTCAAGAAATAGTCTTTAAAAAATGACAATTATGGGATGGAGAGATGGCTCACAACCAAGAAATGGTAAATGCATGCATCTCTCTATTATTATCTCTACATATATACTCCCCCCCCCCCAAAGAAATGTTCCATGAAGTCAAGGACCTCACCCAATTGGTCACTGTTCGTCCACAGAGCTTAGAATAGCAACTGCTGTAGTAGTAGCCGTCACTCGGTAAACATTTGCAGGGCAGGACACCTGTGCTGCTTTAGCCACGGTATAATGGATGGAGCTATACCAGTGCCTTTTTTCTCTTTAAATATCATTTCACTTAACAGACACTTGCAGATCTCACCTCTGCACAAAAGATGGAGCATCACCTCTGCCTTCAGTTTCACTCAGCATTAGGATGTAGAGTCAGAGGGTAGAACAGGGAAGAGTTTGCTGCACCCACAGATGCTGAGCACAGGAAAGAGAAAAAGGGCCATTGAAAAGAAAGAAGGATCTCTGCTGAAACAGCCGGCTCTGCACTCTGGAGATGAGGGGCTTCCTTTGGTCAAGTGGATCCTCCCTGGTGGGTCCTCCCTAAGTTACATTAGGAGTCTCCACATTCACCCACATTAAAACCATGTTCTAGCTACTCTTCTATTGCTCTGATAAACACCATAAACAAAAGGCAGCATGGAGAGGAAAGGGATTATCTCATCTTCCACTTTCAGGTAACAGTTCATGACTGAGGAAGGCAAGGCAGGAACTCAAGGCCGTAACTGAAGCAGAGACCACATAGCGACACTTCTTGCCAGTCTGCTTACTCTGGCTTGCTTGGCTACTCTCCTCTATATAACCTAAGGCTACTGACCCAGGAATAGTACCACCCAAGTGGAATGGGCCTTCCTCTATCAATTAGCAGTCAATCAAAAAAAAAAATTCTGATGCAGGCAATTCCTCAATTGTCTTTTCTCTTCCCAGATGTCCCTAGTTTGTGCCAAGGTGATAACATCTGACTAGCACAGGTCATCTCTGAAAATACAAATATTGATAGAAGACAAAAGAAAGGGACAAAGAAGAGGGATATCTTCACATTTCCTGGCTCTTCTCATTTTTTTCATTCTCATCATAACTATGATTCTCTTAGGAAACTGTGACCTTCCCCATTTGAGTATTTTCTGTAATACATTATAAAGGCCAATGAGAAGAGGAGATTAATAGGCAAGAAGCCCCTAAAAGACCATTAGTTTCTAGTCTGGGGATAATGTATTACCAGACTGATTCCATACACTCAAGTTTTGCTCAGAGAACAGCCTGGGAGAATACACATTCATTACCTACCAGATACTTTAATATCAAAACACCTTAACGAGTCCTTCATACACACATAAGCACTTGATATTTCTTCTTTGGAACTTGGTAGTTGAAACAAATGGCACAGACACAGAGGGACTGTGGAAGACTTTGTAACTGATATTTGATATCATGGAAATAAAGTAGGAAACTCTTTAACTATACTAATATTTCTAAATAGCCAAATATTTGGAATTATTTATTAGTCTAGACTTTACATAGTACAAATCAGAAAAAGAACTAAAATAGGCACTATATAAAAATCTACTAAGTTCAGAGCTACCTCAATGGCAGTTTCCACGCATGGATATCACCGAATAATATTTTGCTTAGTGTTATGACATCTACTTAGACAACTGTTCTAAAGAATCAAAGGATCTAGTATTTAGTGGTTCAAGCCAAGCCAGACCTAGGGGTTTTACATAGACAATCTTTATGCTGACTACAGCCTTCCAGATAAACTATATTGTCCCCAGCTTACTGAAAAAGAAATAGCCATGTTAGAGTAATTCATTAAAAGCCAGACACATAGTTCATAAAAAATACTGGTGTCAAAGCACATGGGCCACTATGCACACAGGTTTCAGGCTCCTTCTTCAAAGGCCCGTAAGCATTGTTGGCTTAGTGGGACTCACACGAGAAGTACTGCAAAGAACGCAGGTTTAATTCATTTGTCTGTTTCTGTCTTTTCCCAAAGGCCACACTGGCTTTCTAAGGCACTCAGGCCATGCTGCATGTGTGCAGCCTCCATGGACAGACAGCGAGAAGGAAGATGACAACTGTAAGGAGAGGTGAATCCTCCTCACCTGGCCGTGGTGGAGTACATGGTGAGGAAATGGGGGATGTGGGATTTCCCTCTGTATGCTGTAAATACCACTGTTGAATAAAGAAACTGCCTTGGCCTGTTGATAGGGCAGAACTTAGGTAGGCGTGGGGGGAAACTAAACAGAATGCTGGGAGAAAGGAGGCAGAGGCAAAGCGACGCCATGCAGCCCTACTGGAGACAGATGGGGGAACTTTAGCCAGTAAGCCACAGCCATGTGGTGATACATAGATTAATAGAAATGGGTTAAATTAATATGTAAGAGTTAGCCAATAAGAAGCTAGAGCTAATGGACCAAGTAGTGATTTAACTAAAAAGTTTCTATGTGATTATTTCAGGGCTCAGCAGCTAGGAACCAACAAGTGGCCCCCTTCTTTCCACAGACGACTTAAGAACAAGGTCAGAGATTCTCAGAGTATGTACTCCAAGGACAAGAGCCACCTCGGCAGAGCTTCTGTGTTCCTGGGCTCCAAGAAATCCTCAGACTGCTGGGAAAAGGCCTGGAAACCTGAGTTTAATGAGGAATATCTCACACATGATTGGAAAGTTCTAAGGACATCATGGAATCATTTCTTAAAATTTTTGAAGTCACAGTCTCAAGGGCCTAGGTTCTATTTGAAATGAGGAAGAATTCTTCTGGGAGGCATCTTTATTCTTTGAGCTGGACCATGTTTTCTGTTGCATCTTGTGGCCCTCAGTGAGCTTGAATTACATGGCTAGCAGGCATCAGTCAGATGATTTACCTGGCTCCTTCCTCTAGTGCCCTTTGTCAGTTCCTGGCCCATGTGAAAATGTGGGACCTTATCTGAATGATGCAAGGTTCCTACTGTGGCCTCTATAATAACCTTGTGACCTAGATTTCTATTGTCTAACTGGAAATAAAGCTCTCTGTTCCACCTGAATTACTAACCAGATGACTTTCTGTTTCTCGGGATCTAAATCTGTGGTTATACAAACATCCAGCCCTCCAATCTTAGAGTAAGACAGAATCTTAACTAAGGGGAAAAAGTACGGGAAAATGTCTGTATGGGTCTGAAATCAGAGAGAGTCGATAGTCTCTGATTCTGAAGCCTCCAAACTGTCCCTGGATCCCGGGACCCTTCTCATTTTCTCCCCTGGCCACCAGAGAAGCTGACTCTAAGTACTTTCAGAACTTATGGACACTGACTGTTCATGCATAAGCCAACCCAGCACCCCTGCTCCACCTTTCCCTCTGAGCTAACATCTCCCCAATGCCACTCTGATGGGCACATCGGGGTGACAAGAGACCTTCCTTTATTACTTAGTCCCATCCCACTGTACATCAGACTTTTTATATTTAAGTTCATAATGTGCATCTTGAAATGTGTAATGCCCTACAGGGAACAAAAAGATTACATAATTCTGAGATCAGGAAATAGTCTCAAGGTCTGTTTACATTGTCAAGGAACACAATCGTTGACGAATATAGTACATAATGGATACCCCTTAGATAAATACAGACTCAGAAGAGCCATGGACTTGTGCTTCGTCTTTTTGTTGTTGTTCTCACATTAATGTAGGTTGAGGAGTCAGAGTAGGACCTAGTACACAGCAGAAAATGGCTATAGGGAATCAGTCAGAGAATGAGTGAGTGGAACCATGGCTGGAGCCTCTGATGAGAATATTGAAGGCAAGAAGCAACAGAGCTGAGGTGGAGGATTAGGACTTAGGGCCCTTGCACACAAAGGGACAGTATTTGGGAAAATGCTGTGACTTCCCTTTCTATCATGGACATTTTCTCATGCAGAGGATCAATGAAGGCGAGGCAAATATGATGGTCTTTCTCTGGCTTGACTCACGCTGCTGTGCTCCAACACTGACTGAAATCAACACGGGGAGGAAAGAGTTTATTTGGTGCATGCTTCCACATCACAGCTTATCACTGAAGGAAGTCAGAGAAGGAATCTGAAGGCAGCACTCTCTGTCTTGGGAACAAACTCACAGCCCAGGAGGTATAGCAGAACCCACAGAGTCCTGGCTTCGCGCAGGCTCACTTGCAAGTTCACCTATAGCTAGTTTTCTGATATAGCTCAAGATGGCCTGCCTAGGAGTTGTGCCACCAGCGTGGGCTTGGCTCTCCTGCACCAATTAATAACCGAGACTTCCCCACAGACAAATCTCCTCCGGATAATCCTTTACCCGAGATTCCTTCTTGGGTGGTTTTAGGCTGTGTCAAGTTAATGGTTAAAACTAACGAGGGTGGGCTCTTTACAGAGAACATGGCTGGTTTGGCTGCTCTGAATCACTGTTTTCCACTGGATGCCAGAGAAACATTAAACCCCAAGACAGAAACAAAAGTGGATAGGAGAGCTGAGGATGACAACATACTACCACCGCATGCTTATAATTGTGAACGGTTTCTACAGAGTTAACTGCAACCTGACAAACAATGAAGTCTACAGGAGTAAATTTTAGGCATAAGCGTTAATACGAATATAGGTATTACCATACACTCTTGCTGAGAAACCGCTACATCGGGCCTGATCTACAGATGCAAAGATCCTTGGGTAACTATGGGATCCAAGGGACGAATTCAGATTTCCCAAGTCATGTCACCATAATGATGAGAAATCTGAGAACTTGCTTTGGATGTGTGATATGAGGTTGGGCTTGGTGAGGCAACGCAGAGAGGGAGTGGCTGGTGGTTACACTCAAACGATCGAGTAGAAATGTCTAAATGTTCCACTTCCCGGGCACTGTGACTTCTGGGGGACAGTGCTTGAAGGCCTTGCAAAAGAATGAAACGGAGGGCTGAGTCAGAACGGTTTGGTTAGATTAGAGAAGAAAAATTACCACAATCCAAGAGTCCTTCCAGTTGTAAGTAAACGAACAAGCAATTCTAAGGCAACTAGGATGGTTTTGCAACACAGTGCTGAGAGGAAAGGAGCTGGAAGGGGTCAGAGCAAGCCATGGTTAGTGTTTGGTTTTCTATTTTATTAGCACAGTGACCTCATTACCAGTACCTCAGATATTCCTGATGTGTGGATTTTCATTTTTCCCTTTAAGGAAAAATGTCCACAGCTCTTCACTATTTTTGTTCTAAACTATGAATTGTTTATCATATGTATAAAAGACAATTCCAGCTAAAATCAAAAGACTGCAGATTGCCATTAACATGTCCATCTTTATGGAGTTCAGCAGAGCCCTGAAAATAGGGTTATATAAGGGGGGGAAATCCTTTTTTTTCCTTCAAAATTCTATTCACTAGAGGCCAAATTTCATGAGTTTAAACTATAAGAGAGAATATTTCCTTCTGAAAACCTGTTATTACTTCCTCAAAATAATGAAAAACCACTTCATATAGGCCACTTACCACAGGCACTTTTAAATTTTGTGATGGAGAAGTCACAATAGCTGATGAAATGGGAAATTTTCTCTAGATATTTCTTTCACTTCAATAAACTTTTGAGTTCCAATTAGAAACAAAAAGGAATGGAAGAAAGAAAAAAGCCAACGAAAATAAGGTGCTTCACTGCCAGGGACACAGCTTCACTGCTGTGTGAATGAGCAGGCGAGCAGCTAGAGTGATGGAGAAGCCCACATCACCCGCCCTTGTCTCTGACTCCCTATTAGTAACACTTCCCTGGGTGATCAACGGGGACATGAAAAGATGTTCAGTCATTCGCTGACTAAAGGAAAAATTAAAGCACGCATCTCAGCTTTTCTGTACAGACCAACACCCACTGGGAAGTCACAGGACAGTAATGTCCACTGGCTGGAGTTTAAACCTGGGGCAGCCTCAGAAAGACATTCGTGAAAGCCCCTAGCTACCCCCAAAATGTTTACACATCAGTCCAGAAAGCTTTCTCCAGAAGCATTTCCTGAGAATGTCCATCAAGAAATCGTGTGCTGCTGTAAACACACAGGGATGCATGGACATAAACTGAAGAGACAGGCTAGAAAAGCAGGATATTAATTTTAAAAACTGGCCATTAATAGCGGAATGAGTTCAAAAGATGACAGCACACAGAATGTATGTGAGAACCATTATGGCTGCCTATGGGGCATGAGTTTGCCAAACCTAGCTCTTCTAATATAATGGGCCTTCTCTTCCTTGTCTTTTATTCATTCATATTTATTACAAATGACTTGTTAAGCACTTACTCTATGAAAAGAACCAAGGGGAGACATGCTCTCTGTCTTGAGTAAACTCAGGATTTAGTGCGTTAGTCATCTTAGTACTGTTATTGACCAAACACAGCATGATTCTGGTAGGTTTAGTCTATGTGGTCAGGTGTGTGCTCACACATCAAATTCTGTGTGGCGATGCTTCGAGCATTCATGTCACTGGAGTAGGTTCCTCACTATTCAGTTCCATACTCCATCACCCAGGCAGCAATTCTGACGCAAGAAGACCACCTTACACTTCTTCCCGCAAAGCAGGCGCTGTTGAAATGCTGACTGAGCCAACACATCCACACCTAAATTTAACTTTTGTTTTTGTAGAATTAGCACACTGTCAGAACTTATCAAGTACTACTTATGTAAAACTGTTCTTGGGTAATTGTGCAGTAATTAAGAATATGAGACTAATTAAGGATTTCTGTGACTCTAATCATCAATCCTTAGTACTGTTCGGGCCTTAATAATACCCAAGCTGACACTGAAAAGGATGATTATGGCTGCTGATAAGATCTGAGTGGCATCAAGGATACTCACCGGCTCATTTCTTCTGTAAATATCTTGCCTGTTTCTCAGGGAAGTTGATGACATTTGATTTCTAATCAGTTAGATGTGTCTTCCTGAGATGTCAGAGTTAGGACATGCTCACACTCCACTTGAGCAACACAATTACTAGACTTTCCTCTTTTGCACCCTAACACTTGCAGTTGTGGCTAAATTTCCCATAGAGGGAGAGTATGCTTGCTGTCTTTCTAAAAACACTTTAAGCTTTAAAGATTTACCATCCTAAATCCCTAGCAATGAGATCAGGCATGGCAGTACCCCCAAAGAATCCTTCGTGGAAAGTGCTGATGAGCAACTGTGATCAGAAAATGGCCACGAAAGAAGAGATGAGCGGAACTCCTACCTGCCACAACAACGCTCACATTGACATCAAGTGTACTGTGATGTCCAGAGTTGGAAAGACGTGTTGGTCAGCACAAACCGTTCATACTGTGTTTTGTTCTTTGAGGCCTGTTGGTAGATCGAAACCCTTTGTTTCTTCATGCAGTCAATCTGAACTGAGTTGACAAGCTTAGAGATTCATACTGAGGTGGGAAAATGCCACCATTGTCTGGACACTGTCTGGCTCACTTCTCTGGGGGCCCACAGACAGGGCCTATTTTCTTAAATCATGAAAAAGACAAGCTTATAAACCACAGGGGTTGAGACCAAAAGGAAGGGCTCCCACTTCCCACTGCTACTGTGCTGGCACCAAACAGCCTCATGGTGTTTTCCTAATGAAACTGAATAACTGGACCATGGATGATGGGATGCTGGCAACTGGAAACTCCAAAGGAGTGAAAAGTAAGAGCAAACCATGCAAGCCTGAGAGGCACCCAAGAGATCAGAGGAGATGGGCAAAAATCTGGGCAGAGACCTAGAAAGAGGGACTGATTTCCAAGATAAGTAACATTGCCTGTTTTACAGATTAGGGAATGAGGAGAATAAAAAGCAGATTGCACAACATGTGTGTGTGTGGGGGGTGTGTATGTGTGTGGGTGTGTCCATCCATCCATCTGTCCATCCATCCATCCATCCATCCATCCATCCATCCAATAAGCTCAGCTTTGCATTTGGGGGTGGTTATGTATTTGTTCAGTCTTCTCTGCCTAAAGCCGGTATATGACATGTAGAATATGAGCGTTCCTATGGTGACCAGGATGATGGGAGAGCCCCCTTTCAAGGTGACAAAGTAGAAGATAGTAGAACAGGACACTTTTGACTCAACTAAGCTGTCCCTCTACCCCACATGCTGCTATAGTGCTCATCTTAGGAAGAAACAATAAATTTGTACCCAGCTGTTGCTACTACCCCTGGAAGCTCTCTCATTTTGCATAGATGCTGATGTGAAATAGCTGGGTCTTCAGAAAGCCAGTCCTGACCAGAACACTCAAATACAAGAAACAGCGGTAACACACTATGGAAGAGTAAGCTGGACACCTAGTCCAGTGTGGCTAGAGACTTCGGAGTGGCTATCAAAAATTCACAAAATGGGCCGAGTCGATAGCTCAATTGGTAAAATATTTGTTATACAAGCATGAGGACCCAAATTTGGATCCCTGACATCCACATTGAAAAATACAGGTGCTGATGTGCACATCTGCATCCTCACTGCTGTGCGGTATGGAAGCAATCAGGTCCCTGGAAATTATTAGCTCGCTAGTCTAGCAACGGGTGAGGTCTGGGTTCTGTGAGACTCCCTGTCTCAAAAAGTAATGTGGAACGTGATCAAAGAAGAAGCCTGGCATTGTCCTGATTCTATGTACACACATATGCATAAACACATGTGCACATGCCCACAGCATATCCACATAAGCATATACATGTTTATGTACACACATACACACACAGGCAGAGAGGCCAGAAAACACAAAGGAGTAGGGCATGGGACCTACAGGAACTCCATGTCAAGTGTGTGAAAGGGAGGGACAGAAGCTAAGCCCCATGTAAGACTTCTCTTGAGCAGGAAACCCCTATAAGCTGCACTCATTTCTAATTTTATTAAGACAAAACTGAAAACGCTTTTGCCCACTGTAGCACCTAAGTTGAGTGTGTTTCCATTTCTTCTTTGCTATTCCCTCCTTCTTTTCTTCAGAAAGATTGTGAACACACACAACACCACGCTGATTCCCCTATCACTCCTTTAACTTCCCAGTTGGATCTGAGAGTGGGGAACTCCCTTTCAGTCACTGAGTTTTCCAAACAGCACAATCTAATGCTGACAGCGAGAGCTTGATGTTCCTGCCTATCCTGGGCCACCCTCTGCACAGACCTCTATATGATGTTTCTAAAACATCAGCGTGTGACTGCATTGAGGGTGACACACTGTTTCTTTCTGAGCCCAGCTTGTTCTCCCCCATCCTCTCCTCCACTCTGGGTCTAACCTCCACACCCAGCAGGAAACCATCTCCCAGTGCCGCTCTTCTCTGCATACTCAAGCTCTGTAAACCCTTTGGTAGCATCTTCCTTGCAAGGCAGCTTGTTCCTTTTGCCCCTTTTAACTACTGCAGTATGGCCGTCGTTAAATGGCATTCTCGTTGCCTGGTACTTAGAGGGTGACCAACAAACACCCGTTGAACTGAACTTGGCCTCTCTTTGATGTGTCCAGAGGCAGGAAGACTGTGAAAATGTTCTTCTAGGAATTCCCATGGCATTTGAACAATCAGCAGTGAATAGAGAGTTTAAAAAGAAATTATTCATTAGTAAGTACCATAACAAAATGTACAAATATCAACGCTCTGGCAACTAATCCAGGCAAAATTCTGAAGCTTGCCTGGGCAAGAGAATTACCCTGACAAGAAAGAAAAGGCCAAAGAACAAGCTTACATGGTTGGAAAGAGTGTCCTTACGTTGACATCTGAAAGAAAAGATCAAGTGTACTAAGAAGTTGCCTTAGAGATATCGCCCAAACAGAGGCTGGAAAAGTCTATCCACATTAAGTAGGAAGGACATCGCATTCTCTTTACTAATAAAGGCAATCTGATGGGTGGGGTAGGTGTCCGTAAAACCACAGTGAGGACATGTGAAAGAATGGTGGTTGTTGGTGTTAATCCTGACAAGTGCCTCCTTCACTTAACAAAAGTACAAGATCAACACACAACATCTAGTTCAGTACCAATTAGCAGATAATTAACAAAACTCAGAGGATCTTCTTCTCTTCTTCCTCATCAGTAAGACCAGAGCCCCTTTGAACTCTGACCTTCTAAGTTCCAGGAAAGACAACAGCGTGTCAGAAGAGGCACCGCGTTTTCCCACAGGGAGCTGCAAACTCTGTTTCTTTTGGTGTGCCTTTGACTTGGCTTCACCTTGATTACGGTTTCCATTTAGAAGTGTGGACCTCTTGCAAAGCCCACACAGTGTGCCAGGGTAGTAATGCCTAGACATTTTATATCTTTCTGTGTCTCAGCTCCCATTTCTGCAGACGGAGGGATGGCATCTCTCCCTATCCTCTCCCCCTGCTGCAGGTCAGACAGAGGAGACGGGCTGTGGCGCTCTTGAAAGCCATGAGCATCTTCAAAGAAGACATGAAGACTTGCGCTGTGGCCATTGAGTTTTAGTGGAGGATGAGGTTCTCTGCCACCAGGATACTGTGTAACTTCACTCAGACAAGGTGAGCAACGATAGGGACAGCTGCAGCTAGTAAGGGCACTGGGTATAGAGGGTCACTCACCCCTGAAAAACCAGCATATATATTTTGTCCTCATTTAAGGACGGTTGGTGAGAAGTGCTGGCACTCAGAAAGTTTTAGGACCAGCTGAGAGAGGCCTAGGACCGTATCTGTGCCCCTGCCCCTTCACCAGGTGGTTAAAGCATAGGCAGCTTCTTTGTAATCTCATCACTGGAGTCACGGGGCCATCTTTCTGGAGCGTGTCATGAATTCTCATTTTCCCTAACTCTAGTCTGAACCTAATTTATGGCTTCTCTTTTCATTGGCTATAGAAGATTTTCAACAATTAAAAAAGAGGAAGTTTTATTTAAAAAAAAAAGCTTGACATTTTCAAGCTGAAAATATATTCATTATTTATCTTTCAAAGGAAAAATGTAGAGGAAGAGTATTTTGCCAGAGCACCATGGAGCATGCTCCCCGGGTCCTCTTGGTTCATTATTTACTTGTTGAATGAGCAAGTGCCAATTACTGATCCAGTAAATACTTACCAAATGCCTACTTTGCACCAAGTGTTATGCTTACTCTGGGGCTACAAACATGATCTTGTTCTCAGCGCCTAATAATGATCAGGGAAGGAGAAGGATGACACTGAGATGAAGTGAGTCCCGCGCCTGCACCTAGTGCTTTTCTCATCGGCTTCCTGTACCAAGTGATGCAAGAGGAGAGGTGACAGTGTCCCCATCAGGGACCAGGAAGCCAGGCACAAGAACCTACCCGTGCACATGGAGTTTAGAACTAACGGAATTCCCAAACTGGCCTCCTTCACACCCACTCATGAAGTTTTGTGAGAACAGAAACTAAAGGGGAGGCGGGGGATGGCACAAAGTGTTAGCCTGATTAAAAGCAAACCATCAGCATTTTAACTGAATTTCTTTCCAGTTCATTTTTCTACACGTAGGTTAATTTTAAAAGGTTTTAAAAGTGGGTTTCACAACTGTAACCAAAGCAGGGCCTACTGTATTTCATTGGACCTAGGACAACGCTGCCTGTGGACTGCTCTGTTAGTCTTTATACGACCAGAAAGAGGGATTGCTACCGGCATTGGGTGCCACTGACTGAGAGATAGGCCCAGATATTGGCAGCATTAAAATAGGAACATTCAAACAGTGCTTCACGAAGGTGACCAACTCTGACTTCCACAGAGCCCACACCACACCACCCACCTCTCTTCTGGAGGGTGCTTTCCAGACCACGGCCTTGGGTCTCCTTTCATCAGACAAGCTGCTGGCCAGGAAGAGAACTCATTTGTTCTTTTTTATACAACTTACCTCGGGCACCTACAGCAGGCACTTACGAAACCATTTCCTGGTGTAACTGAAGTATGAGAAAATGTTCGTAAGTGAGTAGAAAGCAAAAACTCCCACTGAACTGAGAAGCCTGAGCTTTGCTGGTAAACAGTGGACCAGTAGGGAGTGTGGAAGATGATGGAGCTTTGACTCAGCCAGGGATGCTGGCTTTCCAATGTCCACCGTTGCTACAGATGACCACTGTCATCTTCTTGTCTCCTCCCTGCTGCTCAGGGCTCTGCTCTGCGGCTCCTGTTCAAGTTCATCCTCACAGCACTGTTGAAGCCTGCTATGTATGGACCACATACTCAGAGTAAACACTGGCGTGGCTTGGGACACTATCTATTAATTCCAAGTGATAAGCCATATAAAATATGTGTTATCGGTGAGAAGACAAAGATGAAAGCCTCACTTGTAGAATCATCCGAAGGCGTCTCAATGGACAGTACAATTTTTGCTTACAGAGAATTCTGACAACAGGAAATACAAGGATTTGACAGCTGGAGTCTGTATGGTTTGGTATTGCAGTTCTCTGTGGAGGTCCACTAGCACTACGTTCTTCAACTGACAAAATGAGTTTAAATAAAGAAAAGAAACTGAAGCAGACTCAGTTCTCCAAATGTGGTCCTTGTTGAACACAACACCAGCCTAGACCAAAAACCTCTGTGATTTCTTATTTCCTTCTGTTCTTTTCTTCCTACATGAGTATCTATAGCCGTTACAACATATGAAGAAATGTGTTGAGCTCCCTAAAAGATCTGATGATGGGTCAGATGACTCTGGCCTCAGAAGCAAGTTTATATATTAATGAAGAAGATATGTTTTATTCAGATGAGCTACAAGATGGAAAGAATGGAAGATCTGCCAAAGACACACAGGTGAGACACAGTCAGTTCAGAGCCAGCGGCATGGCATAGCTGGGAGATCCGGTGTCGATCTGACCTATGGGCAGGAGATGACAGACAGGGACAGCAGGGCTCTTTGGGCTCCCTTTCACACAGTCTCCTGATCATTCAGAAGCACGGTGCTATTGCTATCGCCTGCCCTTGAGGTGTCCCATCACTGGGAACACAAATGATTGTCTTGAACAGAATACTATAGGTGTTACAAGTCAGTTCATTTGGGGAAAATACTATGGGGTTTCATGCCTATGAGTGTACTAATAAGTGTGGCGGGGAGGGGGGGGTTTAAAGGCTCAGGTCTGATGTAAAACAGAACATCTCAGACCTGCAGCTCGTCACTAGGATAAAAGGCGACAGCAAAACACTCCCTTTCAAAACTCAAAGGGCTGCCAGCCCCTGCTTACCATGGACGTGGATACCATTCGACTGAAAAGCAGGGTTTGTTTCTGGCTGGAAGGACTTCAGGAGTGAGCCTGGTGGCTGCTGGGTGTGTGGAGGCTGTGCTCTCTGCAGCAGTGACGGAGGAGCTGGGACTCTTCCTGGGCTCAAGTGCTGAGGAGATGGAGTCGGAGGTGCGAACCTGGGAAAACAATTCCAAAAGGCAGCATGACCAACTCTCCAAAGCCTTCTACGACCCCGTTCTGGCCCGACCTAATGGTGACAATGTGCTCTTTCAAAACCCTTCATAACCCCGCTCTCTTCCCACCACTGAGTTCTTCTCTGAGACACAGAGAGAAGAAAAGACACCAACAAAGAAAACCTTAGTCACAGTTTGGGTTTGTCAAGCTTCTTAAACTGCATTTCAAATCCTCTGGGTTTTGTGAAATTCAAAGCACATCTATTGCCAGGCCCTTTTCCTGCTAATTTTAAAATCCACTCACATTTTAGGGGAAATTCGATTCGTATGTTTCTGAGTCATTTACATTTAGCTCATAAACATTTTGTTTTGTAAGGCATATCTGAGGTCCAAGAAGTGTTATGGGTCCTTATTTTGACCCTCTCTAACTGGAGTCTCCTTAAACAATACATTCTTTCTTGCCAAGAGTAAATTAACTTCAACCTCAAAGGTCAAATGTGCCTTGAAACCCAGAACCTGAGAGGTCGGCTTGGGTTCTGTGCTGGGCGAAGAACATTCCTGATGGTGTAGAGGGAATGCAATGTACAGCATTCCTTGTCTTAACGTGGAACATTCACAAAAATGGTGGGTTTTTTGGTTTTGTTGAACCCAATGCCTTGCGCATGCTAGGCAAGCACTTACTCCTCTACTCTGAGGGCTGTACCCTCAGCCCCAAGTCCAAGAGTACTGGTTTCTGAAAGGAGATACATTGATATTTAAACAAGAAAAAAAAATCACCAAGTGACCTTGGACAATTGTCTATTTATCTTCTTGTTCTGAAGGTCTAAGTCATAGAGTTAGAATGACCTTTATTGTCTTAACAGAGAAGGAAGGTAGACTTCTGAGAACAGCCTTGCAGTTGGGAATGTTCACAGAGAAACCAACAAGATGCTGAATGTGTGTGTTGGTAGAGAAAGAAGCTGAGGGTCTTTCAATGCCAGAAGAATAAGCAATGCAATAATTTTGGGTGAAGATACGCTAGCAATGGAGTGTTTAACCTCTTCTCTCCAAAGTTCACTAACACAAAAACATTTAATTGGTGCTTGTTTACACTATGCAGGAAGAAAATCTTTATCTTGCACTAGGAAACACAGGTCATCGCCTGTGACATTATAGTCATTTTCTAGGAACGAATGACTCCACAAGCCTGGGTCACCTGAGCAAAAGGCAAGGTGCATTAGACAAGTTCACAAAGCAATTCAAAGGGTTCTGAAGCAGAGTATCTCAGAGGGCAGAGCCTCGACCTTTCTGCTGTAGCAGTAAGAGCATGAGACAATGTGCCATGCTCGCTTTGTATTTCATTTGTGAGGCATAAGAAGACCATCTTAGGTTGCATAGGAGCCAAGAGGAAGATAGGGCCTCAAAGCGAAGAGGTCAGAGCACCTAGGCGAAGCAGATGTGACAAGAGGCCTCTGAACTGGTGGTCTCTGAGGTTTTTCTAAGGATGGAGAAGGGCAGCTGCGTGTCCCGTGCTGCCCTTTTCTAAGCACATCCACTTAACTGGGATTATCCAGAAGACTCTACGCTAAGTGGCCCTGAGAGAAAACACAGCAAGCGAATCCTGGCACTGGCCTGAGAACATCTAGTAAACCACGTAAGCCAGGAATCCCCATATGGAGGCTATTTTCTGGGGAACATGTCCTTATTGTGTCTCCGAAGTTACTCTGAGCTTGTAGGAGAGGAATGAGCAATTAAGGAATCACCGACTCTGGGGATAGATGGAGCCCACACTGGCACCCAATCCTGGAAGCCCCTGTTCTTATGGCCCCTGGGGTGGGAGAGGGGAGGGAACTGAACAGCGAGGTGTGACTGTTATCATGTTATCACATTGATGTTTCAACTTTGTTTGGAAAACAAAATAATTAAGACTGTCTCTTGTTTACTTCTTTGTTTGAGAACAAAAGACTTAAGCTAAAAGATCCTCTGGTCTTTCCTTCTGATACCTCTGCTACCCTCTTTCAGTCTGGGGCTGCAGGAGCAGAGCAATGAGTGGAGAGCCAAGTTGCTACTCTTTGGGGACCTTGGTACAATCAGAGGGCATAAGCTACCCCCAAACAAGTTGTCAATCTGAATCACATTAGCTGGGTTAGTAAGGAGGAGAAATGGCGTACGAAGCGTGCAAAGGAAGTCCAAAGTTCTTCCGAGGACACATCTAACGCTTTTATCATTTGCAATGATGGGGTCAAAGGCTAAATTATGACTACTAACTAGGAAATGAAGAATACAAAAATACAAGGGTATAATTTATTAAAATATTTTGAGTCATCTATAGGTAGATTATATTAGGCTAGATGTAGATTCTGTATAGTATGGTTTTATACAGTTATGTACTCATTCCAAATTATTCTTACCTACTCATACAAGTTCCTGGGTATATTTTCTTGGATATTACATATTATTTAATGCTGGTAAGGATAAATAAAAAGAAAAATGTACCAAGGTTTTAGCATTATTTCACAACTTAGAGGCAGGTGGAAACAGAGACAGGTGGAGTTCTGTCAATTTGAGTCCAGCCTGATCTACAGAGCAAGTTCCAGAACAGTCAAGGCTACATAGAGAAACCTTGTCTCGAAAAACAAAAGAAAAAGAAGTGATCATGTGATCATATTTTTAGACAACTGCCAGAAATAAAAAGGTAAGAATCAATAAATTAAAATTCCAGCACAAGAAATCTATTTATAAATAGGAATGTTTTTCAAGCTCAGAATCAATTTATACACACTTACAAGAATCAATTAAAAGACATTTTGTTATTTTTAATCCATGAATTTTTAGAAACAGTTTTATTTCTGCCTAAAAACACCACATAGTATTTTTTCTTTTTCTCTCATATATAATATCCCAATCACAGTTTCTGCTTTCTTGACTCTTCCTACCTTTTTATCTCTCCTCTCCCGCAGACCTACTCCTACTCCATTTCCCTTTTAAAAAAGAGCAGGCCTCATGGGTATCAGCTGAGCAAACATGACATAAGTCACAGTAAAGACTAGACACAAACCCTCATGTCAAAGCTAGATGAGGCCATCTGCTAGGAGGAAAAGGGTCCCAAGAGCAAGCAAAGGAGCCAGACACTCTCCACTCCCACTGTTAGGAGTCCCACAAGAACAGGAAGCTAGCAACCATAATGTATGTATATGCAGAGGACCGAGCTCAGATACATTCAGGATCTGTGACTGTCACTTCAGTCTCTGTGAGCTCCTATGAGCCCTGCTTAGATGATTCTGTGGGCTGTGTTCTCATATCACACAGTGTTTAAACTAAAGAATAAAGTCACTGCCTCTGTTAATTTATATGTACTAAGTTGTTTGCCAACCAGCTCATGGCAGAGCAGAAGAGCAAACTGAAATCAGGTTAAGGGCAGAAGAGGAATGTGGAAATGAAAATAAAATCCTACAATTAGAGGCAAGGGCCTCCGACACATCTGAAAACAACAGACACCAAGAAAGACAGCTGTTACGTATTTGACTCAATAAGCCACAGAACCCAAGAAATCTAGTAGCTCTAGACAACTTCATACAAAAGAAACCAACAGAAGATGAGAAGGGATGCTGAAGCTTGTTGAGTTGCAATTACCTTTCCTGTTGTGGTTGCAGGGAAGGAAGCCCTCCCTATCCCATTTTCTAAGTGAGGATGATGACAGCAACGACGGCAACCATGATTTATGTGATGATGACGATGTAGAAACGATCTCTTCCATGGAGTATTTTATCTCTCACATATGTCGGGCCAAGGCAGCTTCACCTACCTATCCTGAGTTACAGTGGGTCCTGAGGCAGAAGAAAGATCCTCTGGCACCTGTCTAATACCCATCTCTGTCACCCCAGCTGATCTGTAATAATCATTTCATGGACTTCCTTCCACAGCAGCTGAGAGTCACTGCTTATGCCTTCACAGGACCTCAGAAGAGACAGCTACTGCACAAGTCGGCACATAACAGGCTAGGGAAAAATCCCTGCTTACCAGAAACAGAGCACACAAAAGCAAACCAGAACTGAGTCAACCATTTCCACTCACTTGGTGGGGGAGCTGGGATGACCTTCTGGTGAGCAATGGTCTGCCAAGAAAAGGAGGTAAGGAAGGGGTTTTTAAAGCCTCATAAATGAGCCTCCGGCAGAAGGGGGACTTGAAAGGTTCCGGCAAATACTCATTTATGTACACTTCAGAAAACAGCTGATCACCTGGCCACGCTACCTTCCTTTCGGTACCTCCCTTTCCTGCGTCCCCCTGCCATCAGGCTCCCCACGTGGCAGTGGGCAGGCCAGCACAGGGAGGTCACCATTCCTCAAGATGCAGCCGCGAATGCCAGACTACCACAAGGCAGTAAGTCCCAAGTGGAAGGAGCACAGTCAATCGGGGGGAAGGAGGAGAATGAAGGGGCGCAGAAGGAAAAAACGGCTCAGCAGTCAGAGCACACAGGTTTTGACTTTGGTGATCTCTTATCGATGAGTAAATCTCCCGATGCCCTCAGCAAGTGTAAGACAAAGACAGTCCAGTTCCCCTCCGAAGTGAAAAGTATGAGATCATTCGAATTTTCTTTTCATTCGGGAGATATATACTGGCCATTGGCTGAGTGGGTAGCCACTGTGGGGCAGAGCAGCTGCAGAGGCATTTCTCTGTATTTCAGGAAGTTACTGAAAGGAAGCAAGCAAGCACACCTATGACTAAGTAAAAAAATAAAATAAAAAGGTACTGTGCCAGCAAGTGAGTGTAACAGAGAAGAAGCCACAGCAGATATGGAACGATGGTGCGCTGTACAGAAGTGCACATTCCCAAGTCTGGGATATCCTAAAACTTAAGGCTAAGAACATCTGACAACTTTCAGGTATCAGTGCTTAGAAAATGGATGGTTGATTTCAATAGTGCCCATGTAGGGCATCCAGGGTACGTGTTTGTTCTGACCCCGGGTCTACAAACACCCAAGATTATAGTCCTGGTGCTATGTCAGAATACTTAAGGAAGGTTCAGAATGAAAACATCAATCTCAGGAGACCTTTTCTCGCTTGACAATTCCAGTATGGAAACTAACACCGACCCATCTGGGTCCTTTTCCAGTTCCCAGGCTCAGTGAGCTTTGCAGCCTGTAAGGGTCTAACTTCTTGGTGCTGACTTAACATGTTAGTGCCACCATGGAACATCCCAGGCCGAGTACCGTTTCTGGAGGAAAATAAAAGCGGTCAAGAATGCTAAAGGGGTGAGCATCCAAACTGCCTAGGCTCCCCCAAAGCCAGTAAGTGCAGTAGGATCAAAAACCCATTGCCATTGTTCTTGAGTTCTCAGTAGTCCTCATTGTCCACTATGTTCAGCAAGTCCGGTTTTATCCCATGCTTTTTCCTAGATGGAGGTGGGTGGTCCTTGGACTTCCCACAGGTCAGGGAACCCTGATTGCTCGTCGGGCTGATGAGGGAGGGGAACTTGATAGGGGGAGGGGGAGGGAAATGGGAGGCGGTGGCAGGGAGGAGGCAGAAATCATTAATTGATTGATTAATTAATTAATTAATTAAAAATGCTAAAGGGACTTCTGTGCCTTGGCAATCTACTTTTCCACACATGACTCCCTTACGCATGTCATAACCAACTTCTCTCTTGGTATTCAAACCAAGCCAGTGGGGTAGGGTCAAGAGAGGAATACAAGGTGCATTATTCAGTACAAAGTGTGTCAGTAACACAGACGTAAAAAGAGCTGACATTAAAAGTGTTGCTCCGGGGTTTTAGCAAACCAGTTCAACCCGAGAGAGGTCGCTGTGCCCGAGCTGGTCAGGCACCAATCTTTCCGACGGACAACTCCTTTCGGTTAGGACTTCTTTCCTTGTCTAGAAGCCTAGACCACTGTATATCAGCTTTCAGATATATTTGAAAACAAAACTTACTAATGATGTGCTGCAAGCCACACCCATGTCCTGCATTTCTTCATGCCATCGGCCATGTGCTGTATTCATAATGGTTCTAGCCAACCAGGTGGGGCTGTGCTATATATAGCTCTGCTCTGAGTCTTAACACTGTGCACAAAAGAGACTCGAATATTACCAGATCAGTTTGATTAAGCATTGACTGGTAGGTGGTTTGAACAGTTCATCCACTTTCTTTTCCACTGGGGCTTGTAGACTGAACAGGGAAGGGAGGACATACGTGAGCAGCTAGTTTCACTGAATCCACACAAAAATATTAGTGAATTGCTGCTAGGTAGGAGAACTAATGGATACAAAAAGGTCTACAATGGATTTTTGCAAAGATTTTTCCCCCAAGAAATTGTAGGGCATCATCTGTTGGGGTTTTAAAATTCATCTGTGAAAGCTAATCACTGAAAAATGCCTTGCCGTTGGTCCACTGCGGGGGGAGGGGAGGAGAAAGAAATCCTATTCAAAACCTAAAATGAAAAGCAGTTTTAAGGATTTCACATCTGATTTAACGTCTTTAAAAAAAAGAAAAAAACTCAAACCAGCCCAATGATAATACTGCACTTTGTACAGCCAGACAGCGCTCCATTTTAGTAGACTTTAGTGGTCTTTATAACGATTTATGAATCATTTTGTGAATTCCTGGCTGACTCATCTGGGTGACTATAGTATCTACTTATACTTCCCTTCTGTCTCACAAAAGAGATCACTTGGACTCAGTTCAATCCAGATTTGTCCCCAAATGAATCACAGCACGTTACTGGGGGAACTGCAGATTGAATTCGGCTTTTGGGACAATTGGGGGCAGCTTTCAGTAATGAAGAAACGGCTGCTGGGAGGGGTGGGTAATTGCAAAACCATCCATCTGGGCAGGACCAGTGCAGGCCAAGAGCTGAGTGTCCATCCAAGAAGCTGGTCTTCACTCGAAGAGCCAAATCGGGGCTCTGGAAAGGAGTAGCACATCTGTCTCCTTATAAACAGCTGGATCAATAATTACTGCAAACAGTTCATCAAAACAGAGGAGCTTAAGACTTAAAACTGATCCCCAGGCCTCCGGTGGACATGAATTGAAGACGGTGGGTGAAATGCGCACAGGACTTTAAAGGGGATTCAAACATATATGATAAGGGGTAGCATTTATGGAAATGGCGTAGATGGAGTGACATACAGGAGAGTCATTTCATTGGGGTACAGAGAACAAGCTCAGAAAATAATGAATGCCAAAGGCTAAGAGTTCCATATGAGCACGCAGTTTTTTTCCTGGTAAACTCTGAAGCAGTGCCAAAGGCGCTGCTGTTTTCCTTTGTGGAAAGGAAAATGGAAAAGGAGAAAAGATCTATGTGCACAAGAACAATGAATTCTGCAGAAACAGGAACTGGGATTTCTGAAATATCTGGACCCCGGGATTGGCGGTGACTCAGTCATTTTTCTGTTTCAGAATCTGCTGCAAGCGGGAGGAAAAGAAACATCTGATTCTGCCAAATTCTCCTTTCAAAAGAGCACTTAAGCAAAAGAAAATCTTGTCTAGGCTGGTCTTGGACATTTGATCTTAAAAAAAATGCTCTGAAAAGAGTATTTCTGCAGTGATGTCACTCTTCCTAGGCTGCTGTGAGCATGCCTGACCAAGTGGGCCAACTCACTGTCCTACATTGAGGGAAGCGCCTCTCTCTCTTGGTCAGCATGGCAGCCTTGTTCAACGTGCCTTCTGACAGAATGCGGGCTGAAAAAGTTAACACCCAGAACAGACGGTAATGAGAACGCTAGACAAGAAAAACTGTTATTTTTGCCCAAACATGAAAAAGGGAGGCGCAAGTGTATCCCACACAGACTATCCTAAACCTTTCCCCATTGCTTCAAAATGTAAACAGTTTCTTTAGAGTCTATTCAACTTTGAGGATCACATTTAAATGTGACGCCTGTCATACACGGCTAGATACATTTGTAAGCCAGTGCTAAATGAGACCACAGCAGCCAGTAAAATCTGTGAATCTTAGGAAACTAGCTGAGAGGCAGTCTGTTCAGTAATGACATGTGTTGTTTGGATGTGATTTCTTTCCATACCTGGACTATCCCGTTAACCATGAAGGAATATTCATTTCCTTCTCTTGAAGGTAAGACTCAGTAACTGACTAGCAAAGTGAATTGGAGGAAACAGCATTTTCAAAGACCACACTCGATCAGAGAAGGGTTCATGGTTCCTCTGGTGGAAAGAGTAACTCCTCGGCCACTATTGTGGATCTGCATCTGTAATACATTACCCAGCAATGTGTGAAGACCAGTACTTAGTCAATGCTGGTCACTGCTGCCAAGGAACTACTCCGTGGGATGTTCTTCCAGCGCTTACAGAGACTCGGTTCCGTAGTTTAGTGTCAATTCCTGGGGACAGGTAGATGAGCCATCTGCTCAACTGAAAAACATCTCTTTGGAAATTGTATTTGTTTCTGTAGGAAAACAGCTACTCCAGAAGAGAAGAGGGGAGGGAAGAGTAGGGGAGAGAGGAGGGGAGGAGAGAGAGGAGAGGAGAGGAGGGGAGAGGAGAGGCGAGGAGGGGAGGAGGGGAGAGAAGATTCCTATTCATTTGCTCTGAGGCTTTTGTTCTTGCAACCACACAGAAAAGCAACCAAAGAGATGTCTCAGAAATAAAAGAAGCCAAAACAAAACAAAAAAGAAACCTCATCCAAAACGCATTGCCTCTTAGTGTCTGTTCACCTTGATAGCCTCCATCCCGACCAACAGACAAATCTTCACTTGCGAAATGATGGAGTCTCTGAGTAGTGAATACCCTTACTTAGGAAGAGAAATGACCTTGTCAGTCTAGATCGCACTCCTGGCCTATGACGTGGAGCCTCTCTCCCGAGCTGCCTGTTCCACACCAGAGAGCAGGAACTTAGGGCTATGCCGTCATGGAAGTCAGGCTGGAAGGCTGCTGAGTGAGCTCTCGCCTTGGAGCTTTGGGTTCTGCATAGTTTGCTGGAGAAGAGCGTACACTGACAAGCCTGAATAATACCACGGCCTAGCAACAGTGCCATACTTCTGTTGCTTCATGTGCTAAAAAGTAGAGGTGACAAAAAAGAAATTCTATTTTACTTCAAGGCATCTTTCTCACAGCCATGACTCACTTTCCTGACAGAAAACCTAAGGGGACTAAGAAAACATCATCTTGGCCTTAACAGGAGGGATATTTGTTTGGAATGTGGGAATAAAATCAAGATAGCTGTCTTTGCTTTTAGGGTCCAGGTAACTTCCTTAGCACTTAAAAAAAGGTAACTTTTATAGATATCTTAAGAGTTGATTTTTTTACGTGTGCTTATATTTAAGGAAAATGAGGAAATAGTGCATCTCAAATTTAAAAAATATGACACGAACAGTAATCTGATGTGGGTAAGTATAAGGCCCGGAATGAAGCCGTCTCTTTGGTAAGTGCATAAGGAGTGTCATAGCAAGGCCTGCAGCAGGGACCAAGAGACTCAGAGGAGAAGGCAGAAGAAGGACAGCAACCATTGCTCAGGCTGTTATTAACTTGTCCAGAAACAGTGAAGCCATCATCACAGTGGAGTGCCTTTCCCCACTTCCACACTCCCCATGAATTTCCACAGATCTCCCCAGAAGCACCGAGGGGCTGAGGTGGAGACAGGCAATTGTCACCTTCATGTACTCTCTGCTCTCAGAGAGACCTATGGAATGGAAAGGCTATGAATCCATAGCAAAGTCATTTCCTAAGTTCAGGTAATGTGCTGGTGAAGGTAAACAGCAGGGTCAAGCGACAGAGTGAGGCTGGGTGGAAACGCTTCTCTCAGGTCAACATGCAGGCTCATACCTGTAACCCCAGCACAGTGGAGCAGGGGCAGAAAAAACACTCTGAGTCTGAGACCTGACCTACCTACCAAGTTCCAGACCTACCAGGGCTACACAAGACACCATCTCAAACAAACAAACAAAGGGTCTCGAAAGAAATGCCTCTTTAGAATGACACCAGAAAGAAAGGTTCGCATCATCACAATGACCTAGTGTCTCAGGATCTGCAAATGCAAAAGCTGGAGGCAAGACATCTCGGTCCTTCCTAGGAACAGCATGAAGGTCAGCACGTTTCAGCCTAATAAACACAGGTAGCAATGCCTGGTGAACCTGGCTGGCCCAGACCTGAGGACCATCACAACAGGAGTTCAGAAGGATGGAGGAAGGTGTGGAGAGAACAAATGATCTGTTTACATTTTAAAGAGCAGGTCCTGTCTTACAGAGCAAAGGCTGATGTGCTGGGGGAGAGACTGCTGTGGGCAGGCAAAGTCAGAATCAGAGAAAAGAGGCAGGGAGCCCTACTTGAGATGGCAGGCCAGGAACGGGGACAAGGTGGAGTAGAAGAATGTGTGAATATGCTTGGAGACTACTGACAGATCGATGCATTAATTAGACATGAAAGGGCCAGGGAAAAGACCAAAGCTGAGCCCTAGACTTTTCAGGTTTTTAACGGCAAATTAAAGATAGTGATAGAGTTAACTCTTGATTCCAATACAAAGGAACACACTAGACCCCGAGAGTTTGATGGACATTTAAATCAGAGGGAGGTCAGGGAATATTATTCTAGCCTAGGTTTTGCTTAATCCATCCATTCATCTTTTATGACATTCAGTAATTCTCAGAGTGTGTGTGAGTGTGTGTGTGTGTGTGTGTACACGTATAAAAGAACACATATGTGAATACCAGGAGAAAAGGGGTATTTTGTAATCTTCCCCTGTTAATCTCAAATGTCCTTGGAAGCCATCTTTCTAGAAAGCAGCTGACATCCTCAGGGGATTCTAGGCGAGGACCACATCTTGATTTCTCATAGACCTCTCTGATGCTAACATCTTCATCATCCAATGGCAGAGCCTGCTGCTACAGAGATCACTTCATGTCACCTCATCACGAGAATCAAGACTTTATTTATTGTCTGTTTATCTGTTGCCCTCTGGGTTAGGAATATCTTGGTGCACATGATAAAGTATCTGCCATACACGTCAGGGGGTCACTGGGTAAACTACCTGTGTGAGAATCACACAGTCCTGTGGAGAACTCTGAGCAGAAGTCAACTCTCCTCTAATGCAACAGACAGGTGAGGCCAAGCAGTGTCTCTATTTCCAAACCTTTGGTACTCTCTCTCTAACCGAGAGAGAATTTTCAACTCTTTTTGATGCTCGGGGACTCTTCAAAGGCCCGATGAGCTGTAACTGTGTAGGATAAAAGATTGGAATGGTAAAGAACAAAATGATCCTTTCGAATTGTACTAAGGGATAAAATAACATCAACTCCACAGTGTGGACTTGTTAGTCTAAGAACTACAGAGGACTGCCCGTATCTGACGGAGGACCAATGAAACAATTTCCCACTCCTTCTCATTGCTTCTGGAAAACACTCCGAATCTTCTGGGGATGAAATAAACATCAGGCACATTTAGAATGAATGCTGTAGCTGTCATTGCTCTTCATTGGCCAGATGCACACATTCTTGCTCTCAAGAGGAAGCTGAAACTCCTCAATGTGGCTAATATGGGGTTACTCGCCATTACAGGCTCAGCCCCGCCTACCTTTACTGTCTTTCCTCTTGACATTCAAACAGAGCCTGAGGATCAGCTTTCATGGGGACATTGCTTCCTCTAATGTTTCCTCCCTCATTTTGCCAACAGACACTCTTGCTCTGCGCCTTCAAAGCCCCTGCATCACCTTTCCCTTCTCTGATAAGGTATCATGGGCTATTGGTTCAGCTGCCCCCCATTAGACTCGGGGCTCAGAGACAGCACGGCTCTAGTTCATCATGTGTCGCATGGAGTCCTCACTGTCCGCCTATCTCATGCTTCATCAATTCCAGCTGAATGAAAGACTCAACTAACCACAGAGCCCCCAGGGTTAGAATGGATTCTGATCAGCTTTAACATCTTGCTACATTTTTATGATTACTGAACATAGATGAGGAGATTAAGAAGAAAGAGGGAAGATTATGTGAATGCACATGAGGCTACGAGAAAGCTGTGTAGATGAGGACATCCCTGAGTGCTCAGGAGAAAGACTAGGAAAGCAGCAGGCCTAGTTCTGAGGTGTTCTGATGCTAAGAAGAGATAATGCTAACATCCCAATGAGCGATCACAGTACCAGGCTCCTAGCATTGAGAGCCACAGAAAGCACCATACCTCTTAGTATGTATCTATATGTGCAGGAGACTGGCACCTAGGTATTACACTAAAGTCTGCAAGAGGTATAAGATGGCAGAAGCATTAAGAATCAAGACCACTGTCCTTCTGACAAAAACAAAACTCAAAGAGAACACTATGGGAACCTTCCATTGGGCCAGTAGGTAGGCAATGTCTTCCTCTTTCCTAGACATTCTCCTCGATGCTCTTTATTCCTTGTCACAGCTTCCTTGACATATGGTAGCCTACACTAAATATTCGATAGTATAACTCAGAGCAAAATATTAGAAAGGTTGTGAGGGAACAAGGCCCCTGTCCTCCGACATCGAACTCAGCTCTAGCTGATAGATACATCAGATCTACGATAGATGTAACAGATCCTAAGAACCAAGGGGTTCTACAGCAGTGTCAGCCTCAGACTTGAGAAACGGGGAGGTTTCCCGGGAACTCAGCAGAGCACTGAAGGCTGTATGTGATAGTGTGAATGGCTAAGTTAAGGCATGGCATCAAGTGAATGAAGCAAGGAGCAGTGACCAGGCTGGCTGGCCTAGAATGGAGCTGATAATGGAGAGCTTTACTAATTGCAAAAGCAGTGCTGAGAAACAGCGATGCTTTGACCTTCAGCATCTAGGCAGACGGTACCAAGTTTCCAGCAATGAGTGAGAATACGGCCCCGATGAGGCATAGCTTCGGTTGGCCAAAATATACAAACACTCATACATATCTAAGCACCTAGAATTTCGGCAATGCCACATCTGAAACGTTATGAAAGAAGTCATGGGACATTCTAGTACTCAATAGGAACTCGAGAAACTGGCATGCTTTATTTGGTAAAGACAATTTAACTACTTTTTTCCAAAGCAAGGATTCCTAACATTTTCTGATCTTAATTCCTGCGCCAGACTACACGTTCTGCAAAGAGACCCAATCTTTTCATTTGTTTCCATCTTATCCCTCAGATGGGGTTCAGAAAATCTTTAGTAAGCCCCCCTCCTCTTTGTAGGGAGTCCACAGCTCCTATCCCTGTCACTGGTACTACGAAGTGTACTGTGCTTGTGGCCTTTAGAAGGAAGCAAGGTGGCTGACATGCTCTTTTAAACATGAGCAATGCAAACTCAAGTTAAAGATTTTTTCCATTTCAAAATGGCTGCCCATAAATATTTTTGTGATTTGTTGGCATAACAGACATACTAAGCCCAAAGAATTAGCATTTCCAAAGACACTGAGTTCCTCTCAAGGGTAGCCACTTGTCGCCATAAAGTACCGGTGGTGGCTCATACACCATGGCACGGTAAAACACCACGGCACAGTAAAACACCACTTCCCTTAAGAAGTTCAAATCAACATCAGGGGATGTGTTGTTGCTCAAATCCCTGGAATTATGTGTCATGTAGTTAGCATTTAAAAATAAAAATAGACTCTCATCAAATTGAGGGACGGTACATTTATTTTACGATGGGCAGGATCAAAGAGCTTGATGTTAGATGGGCAGCTGCCGTGGGCCTTTGCTAACTTCTGACGGTGACTCAGGCCATTTTATTAATGAGCTAGAGCTAAGTAAATGATGAATCAATGCCTGCAAAGCAGGAAAAGATGCCAGTGCCCCACTAAAATCACAACGTGTGATCAACCTGTTTCCGTTAAGAAAGCTGTTGGAGTTTTTACTGGGGGATTTCCCAGGCAAACAGAGCAAAGATGGACAAAGCCAGAGCGGAAGGTGAGTCCATTTCCTCTTTGCGGTTCCATCCTGGTCCCTAGTGAAAACACAGGGACTAATTCAGGGCTTCTTCATGGCATCCTCTTCTCCATCCTGATGGGGAGAGATAACCCACATCTCACATTTGCCCAGTCAGTCAGGTGTGGGATCAGAGTTCAGATCCTGTGGCGAGGACATGCAGCAATATAAACTCGAAAGAGTGAAAATGTCTATTTACTCATTCCCATAGAGCTACTGTGCTGTCCCACTCCCTTCTTCCTTCCCCACTCCACGGTTCCTTACATTATGGATCACTGAGATCACTGAACATCCTCTAGATTCCAACCCTAACCCTCCCAGTCCTGCCAAGGCAACCTGTGTTTGTCTGAGCAGCCTTGTGTGAGGGACTGCGTGCCGTGGTGACACCATCTTTAGTCCATTTGGGGACTGTAAAGATGCTAAAAGAGATAGGCTCAGGTAACTGAAGGATAGAGTTCATGTTTCCAGTGACCATGACATGGTGACCACAGACATGCTTTTGCTGACAGTTCCTCCCAGGGGAAGCGGCACTTACCACGTGCACACAGCTATTAAAATCATTTGTACCTTCTGATTCTCGTTTCTAATCATCACATACATCTACATGCAGATCTTTTACTATCTCATAAGAGTCATGCTCTGAAACTCAATTTATTATTCCTTCTCTTTTTTTATTTCTCAAATTTTGTTAGGGGCACAGTTTTCTAGAGATAACTTGGGTACTGGTTTGGCTCCTCTTTCAAAAGTCTGCCTCCTAGTAAAGCTCTTGAGTGAATTCTCCTGACTTCCTTGTCTTACTTCAAGGCACCATGTTGCTCCCAAGGAACCCAGATGTAGCTTCACTCTGTACCCTCCCTGTCTCTCATGGTGTTCTCATGCAGAGTCCTTCCTTTGTGACGTCAACTTCACTGCATGCTTCTTTTCACACTGGTTATGTGCTTCCAGGAGGATGAGGGCAACTCCTTGGTTCAAAACGCTGACTTCCACAGAAGCCAGCCCACCCGCCATCACCAAATCATCATCCACGTGCATCCTGCTATCCTGAGTGGCCAAGACCCTGTACTTGCTGCACGCCCACCTTCTCCTCATCTTGCAGGTGCCCTTGCTGTCTGAGATGCTGTGCCCTTTCATCTGTGAGGAGGCAAAGTCTTTTTCTCTTGATGCCTGTGCCATCGTGCCTTTCACTCACTGAGAAACTGTCTGGATTTGTGGTTCACAGAAACAGATGCATCTTGGAAGTAGAGATAGGAGAACCATGTCTAGCCCCAAATCTTTAAAGCCACTGGAGAATTCAGAAGTAAAATGGAAACATACAGTTATTTAGGGGTCCTCCTATAGAAATTCTTTCTGAGGGTGACACCAACAAAAAGTATTGAGGAAACAGTCGTTTCCTGGCTATCATGCAACCTTTTCTGTAACTCTGTCTTCTCCCAAGGTACTGCCGTCTGGATTTTGAACAATTGCCAATGGCCTGTGTGTTGAGACATGGCCCGGGCACCACCCTGGATTTCTCCTTGGGGAAGAAGTAGAACTCTGAGGAAGTGGGGTCTAGTGAAAGGAAGTTAGGTTGTTGGGGACATGACCTTGAAGGGGAAAATGGAGAAATGTAGTCCCTTTCTGTCTCTCTCTTTGCTTCCTAGCCACCATGAGGTGAAAAAGGCCCCTCTGCCACACACTCCCACCCCAATGACCCCAAAGCAAGGCTCAGTGACCATGGGTGAAATCCCTGAAACCATGAGCCAAGGCCAACTTATACGTTTACTGTTTTTCAGTCATTTTGTGAAAATGGAAGGCTGCCTAGCACACAAACTCGCACTGTGTGACTATGGGGTCGTTTATACCTGGAGAGCCAGCCCCTCAACTAACTGAAAACTGAGCCCCAAAACAAGGTGAAGGGGCAAAGCTGGGACGCTGTGATACATTTTCTAGTTCCTGACACTTGAGCTGCGGTTGAATGCCAGTATCATTTCATTTTGTTATATATATAAAAAAAATGTAACAGATAATGAGATATTTGGTCCACATGCTTTGTGTATGTTACTTTTAAAATGTCACCCCTGGGTAACTCAGCCCACCAACGGATTATTAATAAAATCCAGCAACTGTCAGCGCTCCTCTCCGTGGAGGGAGGCTTGGCGGCAACACCTATTATGAGAACGAGACAGATGGCCTTACCTCTCGGTGCCTGCGTCCACAGCTGCGAGTGGAGGTAACTGGGAGGAGGGGTGGTGGGGGCTCCCCTGTACATTATGTCCCGGAGAAGGGTGACTGACAGGATGTGGGGGTGGCACGGCCCCAGCAGCTGTTCCACTTCGGCTTGAATGACTGCTGGCGAAAATGGGAGCTGAAACCAAGAGAGAGAGAGAGGCAGCATGAGACGGTGCCCTGAAGGAGGCCCCGTTTTAAACACCGAGCCTGACAGCAAGCATATTTCAGGGACTTGTTTGTTTTTCTCTGAGTGCCTTTTAGGGAGCAGTTCTCCCCTTTGCGGATACGCACAGCTTTGGCTTCTGTGGCGGAACAGGTTCCCTGGCTCTGTGTCTTCACGCTACCTCAGGAGTTCCAGCTGGGCTTGCTTCAGGCTCACCTTGGTCTCTGAAGGGCCGTGTGCCCTGACAGTTCCCTATCTGGTCATTACAATTACTCCATCTTGTGCTGTTTGTTTCTATGCAAACGTTTTTGTGTCTGTTTTTTAGCTATGGAAGACGACACTTAAGTGATGCATATGCTCAGTCAGCTGACTGCAGGGGCACAAAACAGGCCTTCTGCCTCTTCCCACCATGTAGTTAGACACTGTGGGTCAGGCCCCTCCACGGTCCATGTAAAGATAACAGAACCCTCATAACTACAGTCCCAGCACAGGGCCCCATTTCCTCTAACTAAAAGCCTAGCAGACTCGAGCATTCCTTTGATGGTGCGATAAATATTCTTCTTTTTATTCTAAAGAAGTCTTTACCCAAGGTGACAAAATAGGGAAAGGCAGCCCTCACACACAGCTCTGGGGTCTTTCCCCACCATTGCCAATCACACACTGACGGGAAGTCACGGCCTTGTTCTTGGGGCAGCCTCACCTGTGAGAACTGTATCTGACCTCAAACTTGCCCATGTGCCCATTTACAGCACCTAATTGGTACCCTGTCACCTGATAACCAGGGCTTGTCACTTTCCAAGTCTATGGGCGAGGAAGGACCTTAATGTGGGGTACCTGCTCGGCAGATGTCTCATTAGGCTGCAGTCAGAAGCCTCATTACCCATGCTCCCTCACTTCCTTCTCCGCACACAGCTTTGCCCTGTGCCCGCTTCTGCTCCGTCTGAACTTTACTAATATCAAAGAACAAACGGATCTTTTTTTTAATTAAAGAAATCAAGTTCAAGATTAAGAAAGTCATATTATCAAAAAAGATTTGAAGGTTTAAAAGTTCAGGGAGTTGTATTTTTAGACCGCTATCACTTTCAGCCAACCCCACTGGGGTAGAAATTAAGACCTCAGGTGACCCAGCCCCACAAAGACTAATCCAATGGAATGCAAGTTCAAGGACTTAGAGAAGCGTGTGAAGAGGCAAAATTACCATCTTCCCGCTCAAAACGCTACTGACACAGCTGTGATCTGATTTGAAGGGTTTATTTCTGGTAGATCAGCATTCTGTCAGGCTCACTCCTGTCCTCAGAAATCTTCACCCTTCCAGAGTCCTCCGAGGCCTAGAAAGTGGTAGTGAGGCCAGGAAGTGCTTACTAGTTCAAAAAGTCAGCCCCGAGCTTCTCTTGTGCGCGCCAGCCTCTGTGGAAGCTGAACATTTCCAAACTCGCTGGAGTCCCCTCATGAATCACTGCCCTCGTTTGTGCCCTGCTGGTTCAGGGAGCCTCCACTCTGCTTGGATTCTGAATAATAACGTGGCCCAGGGGAGAAGGCTGTTTGGACTGACTGTGGCAGTAGTTTCAATATTGGTGTTTGTCAGCATGAAGCTTGGGTTTTATATACTGTTCTAAAATCTAATGGAATAATAAGGTCACAGAGACACCACGAGAACATAGCTACCTTTATAAAACCTGCTTTAAGTATAGAAACGGCAGCTATCATTTATTTTGTAATTGGTGCTGAATTCAGCCTTTACTTCTTTACCCCTGAAGTCCTGTTGTGTGTATGCGTTTCTGTTTATCACAAGGGAAGCACTGCCCTGGCTGTTGCAACCCAGTGGTCAACAGGGAAGCATGCTATGCTTTACTATGTGGTTCAGCAGAAAAGATGGCGCTTCCCAAAGGTCCATAGTAACTGCTTTGGTTGGATTTCACATTAGCTACAATTAATAAGCTAGACAATATGGTGTTATTTATAGCCTGTCACTGAAAGTGAGGGGTTGCTGAGGAACTATCTTTTCTCCCAGCCAAGTCACAACCAAACACCTGTCATCCATCCATCCATCCTTTTTCCATCTAACATTATTTTAAATGATGAGCCTGCTAAGTACATATATACGCATGTGTGTGTGTGTGTGTGTGTGTGTATATATGTATATATAGTTATAGTTATTGTATCGTATCATTTGTGTACTCCTGACCTTGAGTGGGCTTTAGCTTGAAAATGGAGAAATGTCTGTATGTGTTAATTCTATCAAAATACTAAGATTTCCTAATGTTGACCTCTTAACAGTGTTCTGTCACTTTAACACACTAATCTGTGGTTCTACAACCAGGTAGGTGAGCACATCCCAAATGTATTACAACAGTTTATACTTGAGCACTTTTGTTTAGTCCTCCACTTTGACATACTTATTTTAGTATTTTCACCTTCCTCGGCCTCTCCCTACGGCAACTGAACCCAGAACACTATGTATGTTGCGAAAGTGACTTAGCATCGAGCTACAGCCCTGGCCTCTTCTCATTCTCTAAGGCGCCAATCACTCCACAAATATTTATGGAGCAGCTACCATATGGCAGACACAAAACTTGGTCCTGGGCTAAACTATAAAACAAGACATGTTTAGTATCTGTTATCTCCACTGTACGTATCAAATCATGTTTGCTTTTTTAATGAGCAAAGACAAACAATCTAAATGTCAATAAAGTCTATCCTGGGGCTCCAGTTTGAAATTTTATCCAATAATTCCTACTCCCTCCTGATCAAAGGCTGCCCCAGGGAAGTATTATTCTCTCAGATTTGTCAGCAGACACATGCCACAGAGGCCTAATCTCGAGGAATCTAGGAGTCCTGGGGTAGGGAGGGAGGAATGTGCTGGTAAACTGAGGCCAGGACTGTCCAAGCTCTAGGAAGGTATACTACCATGGCCACGGGCAGGAGGTGGTAGAGAGGGTGTGTAGGGTAAGGCATCTGAAGTGACGGGCATGGAGCTGAAGGCAAAGGACTGGGTCTTCCAAGTGCTCTGACGTCAAACACACATCCACAGTCCTTCCCTTTATAACTATGGCTGACATAGAATACTCGAAACAGGGAAGGGTTCTCTATAAGAGACCCCATGAGAAGAAGAAAGACAGGGATTCAGGCTTCAACTTAAAGTCTGAATGTGAAAGCATCTGAACAGTTTCTTACACAGGGCATAACTGATCACTTTTCTGCAAAAGAAAACCAATCACTTTTTACTTCTGTGTTGTAGGACATGGGATGAAAATTAGAGAGATTTTATAAGAATTATAGAGTATAACTTAGTTGGAAGAAACTTAGTGTCAATGTCTACACAGGACAGTCTGCCTGCAGAGTCCAGGGTAAAATTGCTGGTTACAGATGTTACTTATGACTAAAATAATGAAATGAATGGAGGATAAGTAATAAGAGACACAAGCATGGCTTTCTAATATATATCCAAAAGACAACTATCTGAAGTCAGTTAGCTATGTAGCTATGGCTGGGATAGGACTAACTATCCTTGGCCTTTATCGAAGACCAGCAAGTTTCAGAAACTGCCATTGTCATCCAGAAAATGTCTTTTCTATCCACAGTGACTCCCAGGAATGTCTAACCTTATCAAACCACACATCTAGGATGTATCTTAAGTGTATCGTTTCCAAGTATTATTTGTTCATCTGGACACAGCATTCCAGTACCTCCTTTTATATGGCAGGTGCTAAATCTTCACTAATGTTTCTTAAGTTTCAATACCTGCCGGCTCCTCGCAGCCGTGCCTGCTCCAGCATATGCTTACTGACGAGCACACAGGCTTTGCCAAGGGATTTCCAATCTTAGGAAGAAAATCCGCACGATGGAGTAGAACTATGAGGTTATTCACGAAAGGAAAAAAAAATATTTCCACACTTACTCAAAATGATTTCCACAAATCAACCAGTGGAGTGTACAATGTGGCCTATTGATCAAAGCCTCAAGAAGAAAATGGATCCCTCCAGCACACAGCACAATATTAACAAAACTGTTGTGACCAAATCAACCAGACACAGACTGCCCCTGGGGGCAGCTTTCATTGTTGGTGTCACCTTGGGGGTCAGTGCTGTCTCCAAAGCTCGAAGGGGGCTTTTCACTGAACTTCCAGACAGGATTGGTGACTGGCAGCTGGAACAACTGATTAGGCACAGCAAAGGAACAAACTAGAAACCCTTATTGCCTTTGTGATTAAGAGATGGTGAACTCCCCAAGGAAATAAAGCTTGGACAACCAATGAATGCATGAACTCTGCCTGCTGCCCAGAGCCAGGAGCTCTCTTCCCTACCACTACGGATTCTTTCTCATGGGGCCTGGCTTATGGCAGTGACAGGCAGAGGTGGCTCTGAGATCCATGAGGTTCCTAGAAGCAATCTCAAAGGCTGCTGGAGCCACGAAAGGCTCGTGACTATTTCAGTTAATGTCAATCAACATATCTCTATTATAACTATCAATATATTATTCATTATTAATATTATTAGTAATTGTTATGTTAAGATAATATTACAGCATATAATTATGAAATGATATTATAGTGTTATAATTTATTAATGTATTATATTATTAATAACAATATATTATTTCTAATGAAAGGCACATCTGGAGATTCTTCCCTTGTGAGGTATTCACCATGTGAACAGAGGATACAAGGAGTACTTTAGGGACCCCAAATAAAGATCTTCTTGCCTTGTTATCCTAGGTCTGCTAGAGCTACTACCCACATCATTTGATGACTGTTTCCATCCATTCAGATGGTTGGCACAGAGACTCTCCTGTCAGTCGGAGGCATAAAAATGTAGCTAGCATAGACAGGCCTGATAGAGTAAACCTGTAATCCTAGATAACAAGCAAGAGATTTAAAGTTCAAGGCCTGCCTGAGCAATTTAGTGAGACTGCCTCAAACAAAAGACCAAAGAAGAAGTTATGGATATAGCTCATTGGGAATGTCCTGGGCTGGCACGTGCAGAACTAGGTTCAGCCCCCAGGGAAGTGAGGAATAGCTAGTATGTTTTCCTGTTCAAAACTGTGTGAGCAGCTACCCTTTTGTTCTCTGATATTAAAGAATCCAATAACCCAGAAAGAGCCATGGAAGTAGAACATACTTTCCGATAACCTAGATTGTAGCCTGAGACATGTTGAGATTCTAAACTTCTTGTGACTTTCAAAATGGTCCAGAGATACACACGGAGTAGCAGGGGATGACCCAGGTCTCAGCTTCATTATATCAACTCCCTTCTCCATATTGGGGAACTCACAGTTATGATTGATTGAATACCTGTCATATGCCAAGGACATTTGCTATTTATGGATTCCTGGTTAGATGAGATGGCTATGGTCTCTTGGTGAACAAATGGTGAAGGCAAAATCCAAAGTGAGATTTCAGGTCATATGGCCCTAACCACCATCCCACACTCTCTCTCGAGGGCCCGGCGGACTCAGAACAAAGTGCATCCATATCTAGCAGTGCGTCTGAAAAGGCATCCCGGAGTAGAGGCAAACAGGTGGCCGCAACATTCTCAGTTAGATGGTAAAAAAAAAATAAAATAAATAAAAAAAATTCTTTGTCCCAATCCGCTCTCAACCTTGATAAAGAGATTTAATCCAGACAAGAAATTAACTGAATTATTCCGTTTGGAAAACAAACAGCTGGTAAGAAATGTGCTTTTGCCCAAATAAAGATTTCGGATCCATGTCAGACGCATATTGATCCACAGGCAAGGCAAGGAGTGGGGCCTGCAGGGCGATTCGTGAGCAATCGGCTATGTGCGCCTTTACTGCAGCAAGCAGGATGTCCTGGGCTGTCGATAATGAGCCTAGAGGAGAATTACTGTGTTTGTGGAGACCACTGAGCTTCCCTGTAAGCCCTCACTTCAGGGCATTCGTGGCTACTGAGAAGCCCTAGCCCAGCTCTGACCTGTCCTCACTGGAAAGGAAATTCAACTTATTTGAAGATGATGACTCTTTCTTGTAATGAATGCCACAGCCATGTTGGGCTCCCGAGAAATGACATTAATTGCTTGGTGGCTAGCATAAGGAAAGAAGTCTAGGCTGACCATTCATCTCTCAGGCAGAATTTCAAGGGTCAAGGCTCAGAGGAGCAAACTAATCGATGAACCCGAGGTAAATTGGCTCTCAAGTAGACATTAGCAAGAATTAGAGGGTCCGCATGAAAGGTGATCTTAATCTTGTCTCTCTGTCTCTCTCCCAAGAGGAGAAATTTAGACCTGGGAGGAGTTCAATAAGCCATTTAACTGCAGTGGCGATTTTGGCTCCATTGGCCCCATCAGAAATCAGGCGCTCAGGACAGTGTCAGTCAGCATGGTTGGGAACAGGAGTGAACACAATAGGAGTCACATGGATCTGGGTTTGAGGCTTAGCTCGAGTGACTGCCTGATGTTTCTTCATCTTCAAAAGGATAATACTTCACAGGATTGCATGGAAAAATATAAATATATAATACATTGAAAACCTAAATAGGAGATGGAGAGATGGCTCAGCAGTTCACACCATGTGCTACTCCTGAAGCAGGCCCAGGTTTGGTTCCCAGTGCCTGCCTGGGAACACACAAATGCCTGTAACTCCAGTTCCAGGGGAAGGGTGCCCTCTTCCAGCCTGGCCTTTGTGAACACTGCACATGTGGTACACAGTCATACAGACATACATGCAGTCAACACACTGATATGTAGAAAATAGAATATGATTAAAAATTAAAAACACAGCACAAAGGCTGAACTCTGGTTATTCACCCACAAAATGCTCTTATCATTTTATTGTAATTCTTATCATATTGTTTTAATTAATGCAATTTTAATATGATTAGGGAATGACAAAAACATACATTGCCCCAAAATGGTAAACATCCGATTAAGCTTTCTTTTTTAAAAGCCCGGATGAAAAACTGCAATATAACTGTGCACTGGAATTCGTCACTGGGGAGGAGTTTATGAATCATATTCAATCAGCTTTTTATTGTTCAATATTTTTATGCAAGTGCTACAAAGTATTTGAGGACTAGAACAAATCCATACAGGGTTAACATGTTGTCCTTTACTTTGAAGGAGTAATACACACCTTTGAGATACAGCCCATAATACATTTCAGTGTAGACGATAACAAGTCATTTTCATGCATGGCTGCACTTCACTAAGGAGCGAAATGGGCTGTTACTAAAATGTCAACACAATTGTCCCTCTTGAAGCTTAGCTTTTTTTCAAGTATTTTTACATTTTTCAGGGCTTCTTGTTCGCTTCTCCTCTCCAAGAGCATACGGATTCAGCTTTGGTTAATTTTTCAGAATTTAAAGAAAGGCTTCCCTTTAGATGTTCTGAGGAAACTGACCAATATTGGAGGCATCTAGAAACTTAGTCACCAAAAGTGAACATTTAAGTCTAATACCATCTGCTGTTCTTCACAGAACACCTCAAAGCAATTTGACTGCACTGTCATCGGATGGAAAACGCCTTCCTGACCTAAATTCACACACCAGAGAGAGTTTCCTAGCAAGGAAAATGCCTGCCAGGGCAATCTGCTAGGGAGCCTGAATTTAATTCTAAAGTTAATTGGAGAATGGGGGAGACCCCGGTTTATGCTAATGCTTGTTGCGGATGAGAAGGGGCTGTTCCTTTTTACCTTCCCACCTGATGTCAGGGCACTGCCCGCCCCTCTGCCTCTCCATCAAGTAGGGCGTCGTTCCGCACCCACATTCCACCTGTGTTAGGAGGAAGCTGCTTCTTAAGGGTTTGCACATCCATCCCTCTGATCTTTCCCCTCTCCTTCCAGCATGAATAATTTTAATATTGCCAATCACTGAAAATCCATTCTTTCTGCCTGTCTCACCACTCTCCCCCCCCCTTGCAATGTGGAGTATCATTATCCAGCAGCCCCGATAACAGCGTAATGAAACAATTCCCTCTCAAGCGCATCGGGTGGCTGTCAGACTAAAATGACAATACCCGTCCATCCCTGACATGCTACCCTCAGCTAATTGATGGCAACTGTCTCCAATGCTCTAGGACAAAGAAAACATACATGTGTCTCCTGACAGGAGAGCTACCTGGCAATGGATAAACCGCTGTGTTAGGAGGCTGCCGGATTAAGGTATGTAAGGATACCGCTCTAAAGAATGTACCTATTAGCTTTGTGCTTAATAGAACCGCTGATCACTGGGGAACAGAAATAAATAAGGTACAGTAAGAATTTATTGATGTCTGGATAGTTAGATGAATATTCAGGTTCTCTTACAAACAGACGTCTCCCAAGAGCTCCAAACTTCAGTGTAGGCAGCCCAATTACATTTCCAGCTCATGCAGCTAGATTTACCACCAGGGAAGATGTCATTACTGTTTGGGAGTGTACGCACGCTCTCAAGTCTTTCTGGAATCTACCATGGTCCAGCTAGAAGATATGTCACCGGCACGAATGCCAAAGGTTACCATCAAACATCCTGAAATACCAGGTGTAATTAGCTTCTGTTCGGGAAGTTTCCCATCTGTACTGCGACAGAACAAAGACATTCTGTCGCAACTCGGATGGCATCACTCAGGCTCTTCTCCAGGGCCAACATTTCATGCAGCCCTCTTAAATCTTTCCAGACAATGCATGACACATCAAACCTCAAATCTCAGACTGTGCTTCCCTCCTCTGGAGTACCAGCCCTCCCACTTATTCACCTTAAGTTATACAGAAAAGTCGGTAGGATAATGTGAACATACAGACCACTCAAGACTTCCCTTTGGGTAGCCGCATCTCCTCTCTCCCTGTACTTTAGATTTTCAGCCCCTTTCAAGTCAGGATGGAAAAGGAGAAAGGAGAAAGATGGAGCTGGCATGGCTAACTGCTCCGGGAAGTAATTAAAAAGTTCTCCTCGGCTCTGTCTTTGTAACAAAGTCCAACTTACTCATAAAAAATAATAACCATTTTAGTAAATATACCAGGTCTCTAACCCTTATTATGTATTTCACGGCTATACTATCAAAGGCAGGATCTATGATCCCACCTGCTGTGTTTCTGCACGAACTCTGAAACAACTTGCAGTGGAGGCTGCTTGGAAATGCATCTGTAGCAAGGACAGCCAATCTGGTTTTGACTGCCATGTTCTTCTAGCAGAAAGAAATGCTGATCTGTGGACTCTGAGAAGATCTTTCTTCCTAGATGTGGAAAGGTTGGTGACAATAGTCCTTTATAGGGCCTGCTGGGCTGTAAGGAACCAGTCTTCAATTGCCACTAACCTGAGGCAAAACTGCACAGACACCCAAGTTGGTTTTGTTGTGACCCCTTTTTCCGTCCTCACAGACTTTCTTCACCTTGGCGTTTACTTGATTTCCAAGCAGACATTCATGCTTTAGCATGAAATTATGCTCATATATGACATTTTGGAAGGAATTTTAATTGAATATTTTTCTCTGTTTGGGAAACAGTTTTCAGTTATGCCGACTTCCAGGTCTACTGTGAGACAAAACGTATTTTGAGTAAGCAAGTATCTTCCTTGTTGAAATACGAGCAAGTGGGCGCCTCAAACTTGACATTTCAACTCCTTGTTTTATTCCTGAGGACTGATGTACATCTCAGAGAGGTTTTGACTTGAGAAAAATCTGTGCTACTCTACACCCTGAGACACTTCCCCTTCTAGGAGGAACAAATGTGGACAGAGGGAAACCATGATGGTTCCTGTATTTAGCTGCCTGCCTCTGGCTCATCATCTTCCTGCTAGCTGGTGACTTCAGGGATCCCTCTATTTGAGGGCCTGTAGTCTAAGGGCTCCGAGAGCATCATCCCAGGGAAGACAAACAGAAGTAAGCGTGGCGTGGTACCCTTACGGGGAAACTGTTTGTTCCTATCTATCTGCCTTCATTGCTGGGTCTCATAAAGACCTCTGCAAGGCCATGGGCTGGGGGAATTCTGAAGTATCTGCTAAATCTAAACGAGTATAGGTCCAACCAAATTCCTATGCATTATGTGTTCTTAACTCTTATAATGCATTCTCGACTTTAATTAATTTATTTTACTTAATTAAATTTATGGCTTCCTTGATTTCATTTGGTCATTGACAAATGTTCCAGATGGAAGTCTGAAGCTGAGGTCACAAAGTTGTTTTTGGAAAGGACCAGAGTTTTTAGGTTTCGTAGGCAAGAATACCCTCAGCTATTTAAACAGCTATTCTCACACAAAGCTTAAACATATTTTGTTTAAATTTACTTTTAGAATTTTTAAAATCACCACTAGTAGTTCTCTGGCCATAATGAAAACAGGAGGCAGGCCAGATACAGCCTGTGGGCAGTCTGCTGATCGCTGGTGTACAAATTACGTGCTGTATAATTGTTACAAAGAGAACACTGTCACAGTAAGATTAGAGAAATATGAATTATAATAAATAAATCGAGGGAAGAAAATAGCCAAAAATAGTTTTATCGGCAAAATACTGTGGACTGTATTTTGAGGAAAATGATGGAGCAAGGAAGAGACCATTTATAAAATGACACCAGGAGAGACCAAAGCTATATATATCTGAGCAATGCCACAGCAAACGCTGTATGAAATCGCACCGGCTAGGCCATCAGTACGATTGCCTCTTTCCTGCACCTGCTTCACCTCACAGGTTCACTGTTCACTAAGCTCATTTTTCAAGCAGGCATGGTGTGGGCACTCTGCAAAGCCAGTCCCACGAGACTCAGTCTCTTTGTGGCAATGGGAAAAAAAATAGTCTCATGCAGAGATTTGAAAATGGGACTTAGGTCTACAAGTCCATGGTCCAATCTTGTCTTGGCTTCTTGGAAGAAACTGCCTGTCTGTGAATTCTCTACCTAGCACTACCTAGGATACAAGGAGAGCACAAAAGGGGAGCCGGTGTCTGCCACAGAGCTCAACGTGACTTACCAACAGTCCGTGAAACAAAAAGGAAGTGAGGGAGGGAAAGGAGGGAGGAAGTGAGGAAGGAAAGGAAAGAGGGTCACTGAGAACTTGCAAGCTGACAGTGAGCCCACTGGCTTCCTTTTTGTTCTCTCAGGACAGCCCTATGGGATTCCTATCAGCACCTACTATAAAGGGCAAGTAGCTTCCATAAACACAACACCAGTAGGCAGAGAGCCAAGATGGGGCTTCAGATTTAGTCCCACAATCTTTCTGAATGACACTCTGTCACTGAAACGAAAATAAAAACAACCAAAGCACCATTTTTGTATTCAAACCCTAGTAGCCATCAAAACATAATTTTGACATTGTGAGTTTGGGGCCAGTGACTGACCCCAAAGTGGTGAGCTTCTGATTCCAATTTTATCTCTAAAGCAACACAGTAGATCTCCTACATTCAAAACACAATGTGAGCTACTACGCAGAGTATAGGGTTAGAAAATCTAAAGAATTCTGTTTTAGCTTTCATTTAGTCTACTAAACGATGCTGATTTAAAATTTAATTTCTTAACCCCCCCCATTCCTAAAAACAACAATAAAGAACACCGGGGTGGCAGGTAATTTTGCTCAGGACCGTAAAATACATTTCCTAGTATTTGAACACAGCAATAATTAGCACTAACAGATGTTGAGCACTTACTGCCTCCTAAGAACTCTTAATGTCATTAAACCCAGTAATCAATCTCAGTAAGGGGAATGTCTCAGTTGGAGGCAAGGAAGTGTTTCCACTTGTAAATATTGTGTTTGAGCAGATTGGCTTCATGGACAGTAAGAGAGACTTGTGTAAAACACGGTCACTAACGACATACAATATCTGACTTTTCAAAGGAACATGGAACACTACTCACTCTTGTTGTTTATATAGCTACCAACTGCCTGAGCACCGAAGCACACAGACCTAAGGACGTCTCTCTCCCATTAGCATTGGCCAGCAGGTACACAGTGCTTCTCAAACTGCATGTCCATCCCTTTGAAATGCTTGATGTAAAAGTCAGGCATGATGATAAATACCTGGAATGCCCAAACTGGTAAGGCAGAGGCAGGGGGATTTCTATAAGTTGCCAGTATAGTTTATACAGTGAGTTCTAAGCCAGCCAGGGTTACATAGCAAGAAAATATCTTTAAAATGGAAGTGAAAAAAGAAAGATAAAAAAGTTTGGTATGGACTAGCCTACGGAACAAATTCCTATGTAGAATTATGATAGCTTGTCCCCTTTAACAATAACCGGTCACTTTCTGTAGCTTCTCACTACTACAAGGAAGTGATAAGACTCTCTCTACACTTTCAGAGAAAAGGATCCAGTGGCACAAAACCTGTTATTTCTGAGGATATGGTTGGGAATTCACAGAAACATTAGGGTAAGATGCAATTCTGTAGTCCAAGGCTGACAGATAGGTAAGACAGTCAGACAGATGAAAAGATAGGTAGACAGACAGATGCATACATACATAGGTAAGTAGATGATAGATGATAACAAGACAGATATGAATCATGAGCAAACATGCTCGCTGAGACAGAACTGGGTTAGCATGCAATAAGACGGCCAACTCCAGCTAGAAACATTCATGGAAACAAATACAGACTTAACTTAGGAAGAAGATCAAGCCTCCAGAGAGGTGCCTGAGACTTCCAGTGTGGATTAGAAGGGTAGCAGTGGTTAAAGGCATAGTTGAGGAACATGATGGGACTGAACAGTCTATGACAATAACAAGGAAGACACTATAAATGACAATCCCCAAGACAGAGATTTTGGTTAACATGGAATGGGCAGATGTCACCATAGTCAATGTAGACCTGACACTACTCTCTTTATTACTGGAAAACATCTTGTTTCATGTGAGTTAATCCAGTAATGTCCTTCAGTTTATATCCCCATGTCATGCTTAACCTTTCTTTATAGTGTCCATACAACAATAAAAAGGAACTCTCACTGTGACTACAACACCAAAAACAAGCAGTTCTTAAGAAAAAGCCCTTTGTGATTCAGATGGAAGAGATGAGCTTCCTATTTCTTTTTCCCCTTGGAGCCTAAATTCAGTGGAAGTAGAAAGTCAGAACTTTGGACCCATGTTTGGCTCGTTTCCACAGCCACACAAGGTATAAAGTGCTTCAGCTGTTAAGTTCTAGCCTGAATTCCACCCTGCCATCCATCGATCCCTTCAGACCTGCTTGAGACAAACTGCAAGCTCCAAATGGCCCTTCTCCTCTCCTACTGACAAAACACTATTCAATGAGTAGTGAGATAGGGGATAAATGACAGAGACAACCAAATCCTTCCCCAGTGGGGGCAAAGCCACAGTTGGCAAGCCTTACTCCTTTGTCTCCTTTCTGATGAGGTATGGAATGTTTCTTGCTTACCCCCAAAAAAATGTTCTCATAGCAACAACGTGCATTCCAGAAAACTGCGTGATTCCGTTTAATCCTGCATGAAAAGCCAGCAAGAGTACAAGAGAATATGTACACAAGGACAAATTGAAGTACCCAATTTGTCAGTTTGCAAATATATAAAGGTAGGAACAGCTGTAACTGCTCCATACATGTCAGTGGGGCCAGTGCTGCCTGAGAACCAACATTTTAATTTGCTTTAATGGAGCGTGCATAATAAAAGCTCACTGTTAATTTAAAAACAAGCAAAACGTAAGCCTTCTATAGACTTCTACAGTGAGTAACATGTCTGTATACCCAGTAACCCATACTCTAGTAACCCTCGATAAAATTCAAATGGGGTTTTGTAGAAGCCACATCTCATATATTGTGATTCAGAGGATGGATTCCAAAGTGAGCTGCCTGGATGAACAACAGCATCCCGCATCACCTGGGAACTTGTTAGAATAATCTGGCAGAGATGCAAATCTCTGAGATTGTTCAGAACTACTGAATCGGAAACTCCAGGGGTGAGCTCAGAAAGCTGCACTTTTATAAGGCTGTCTGCTGACGTTATATACACTGCTGGACTGGCTCAGGTTTAAAACTGTGTGTTAGGGATGCTAGCACCCACAGTAGAGGACATGGGGCTTGTTCTTACTGTCGCTGACTTCAGTTCAAGTTAACAGACAATCACTGACAGGAACTGCTTGCTCTATACAGTGGTTCTCAACTTTCCTAATGCTGCAACCCCTTAATAGAGTTCTTCATGCTCTGGTGACCCCAACCATAACATCACTTCCATTGCTACTTCATAACTGTGATATTGCTACTGCTATGAATCTCAGTTATCCGATATGCAGGATGACTGATATGTCACTCCAGTGAGGTCATTTGACCTTCAAAGGGGTCACGCTCCAAAGGTTGAGAACCACTGCGTTAAAGTGACCCAGTTTCTGATGACAGCTCAAGACACTACCAGGGGAGACATCATGAGAACACCGTCAGATATTTCCTTCAAATTCCTTTTGTCTCCATTCCCTTCTGCCCACTCCTACTCCAAAGTTTCTTGGTTGCTTTCTCCCCTTTGTAAATTCCAAGCAAAACAGTGCTTTTGAAGATAGAGCACGAGATATTCATGTGTTTCACAATGTTCTATGTCTTTCTGAAGACTTTAATGTATGCTATGCTCGTCTTTTACAGCTTTCCCCTGTAAATTTTAATCTCCTGGGTCAGTTTAGAGGTCTCTAATGGCCACCCCCTAAATTAGCAGCCAGTTTTTGAGAAGAGACCATAGGAGGCACTTTCACAGAAAATTAGAGCCAACGTTTACAGCTTTCTAAGAAGCTGTCCAAAGACAGCAAATATACTCAATTTAAGAATGTGGAGAATATGTTAAAACACATAACATGAGATTAAACTAAAATGAAACACTATTCATAAAGCATGTTAACACAGTGCTATTTATTACAAAACTGGTATTATTGCAGGGGGAAAAGCTCCCTTCTCCCAGCAATGGGGTGGAGAGCTAATGACATCATAAAACTTTACAAAGAAATCTTCATTTCCCTCTTATGCTTATATAAGATAGTGGAACAAAAAGAGAACCTTTTTTCCCTTGAAAAGCTTAAATCTACATTAAAATCTGAATAGTTCAACAGGACTTACTAGATCTAAACATAAGGATTACTTTATAACCTAAGGGAAACCGTTATCAATACCCGCCTCCATACACACCATTCTTGAAGGTCTCTCATTTCTGCTGCATCAGCACTCTGATGGAGGAAGGTCATTGGTTAAGTAATAAAGAAATTGCTTGGCCTCATAGGTTAAAACATAGGTGGGAGGAGTAAACATAACAGAATGCTGGGAGGAAGAGGAAGTGAGCTCAGACTCGACAGCTCTCCTCTCGGGAGCAGAGATGCCATGCTCCCCTCTCCCGGGCAGACGCGATAGCTCTGCTCTCTGAGGCAGACGCGATGGAGCAAGCCGCCAGGTCAGACATGCTGAATCTTTCCCGGTAAGACCGGTGCTACACAGTTTATTAGAGATGGGTTGATTGGGATATCAGAATTAGCCCGTAAGAGGCTAGAGGTAGTGGGCCAAGCAGTGTTTAAAAGAATACAGTTTGTGTGTTGTTATTTCGGGTAAAGCTAGCCGGTGGCGGGGACTGGGTGGCGGAACACAGCCCGAAGCTCCTACTACAGCACTCCATCTCCTAGAAGTTTCTGTGGGACTCAAATATCTCAAAACCCTTCCCATGAGAAACCCGCATTGTTTGGACCATCTCTTTCTTGTGTGTCCATCCACCAGGTCGGACTGAAGGGTGAGTGATGGTGGAGCAGGCCTCATCTCCTCTTGAGTTACCTGGCAGCTTTCACTTGCAGTTTAGCCCTATTGATCAGACTGTCCCAAGGATTGGGTTTCTGCTAGATGATTCTAGTATTTAGCCACAAATCTTCATGACCGAGGTCACAGGCTTACTAAAGTCACCTCATATTGAGTCCACAGTTACAGCTGTGGTTCAGAGGGAGCCATTACTTTTGTGGCCACACATGGGACAGATCATTTGCCCGAGGCATCTGTTGCTAACGTATGGACCTTCTGCCAAGACCAGGCACTGGTCCAGTTGGTCCATGCTGCTGCACCCTCACTAAATTTAGACTTGCCTACTCCATCAGCTCATTCTATGAGCTCAGATTTATACTGGACTGGTCCTAAAGCCCTGAAAGTGGCTTTAGGTCACACTTGACCTACTGTGAAACCCTCTCTCTCAGAGTCTCAGTAAATCACCTGGAATTCCCACACTGACCTGGATCATGATGTGGGGCATAGTCTCAGAAAGGAAACTAGAAGTGGTCCAGTCTCAGGGCCTTTTCACCACCGCCCCTACCATGGGGGCCCACTGAGCAGCAGAAAGTTGCTGGGAGCCCAGGATCTTCCAACAGTGCAAAAGTAAACACCACAATTTAAAATCATCCTCAGCATGGTCTACAAAAATGAAAATCTTGTCAGGCCATCTATTCCAATCAATCACTCTCTTATCAATCTCAGAAATCTGCTTCAATAAAGGAAGTAGACATGTATAGGCTTTCTTCCCTGCTCATGTTAATGCTGTACAAATGATCCTTCTGGGTGCTGAATCCTGTGACATCTAAGGGATGATTCTGCTCAAAGTCATATCTAAGGGTTTCCCCTCCTGTGCTTACACATACTCAACAGGTTTCCACGGACCTGTTCCTAGCAACGAAAGGCATATAATAATCATTAAGGAAGTATTTTCTTGAGGCACTTATCTTCCTGATTTTTCTAACAGAATGGAAAGAGAACAACCACACCCTCTGTGCTGTGCTAAAGATGGAATCCATGTCTCACACATGCTCCACAAGCCCTCCGCCACTGAACCACACCCCAGCCCATCTCCAAGCACTTCTTACCCTTGCCAAATAGACTTGACCATGCAGATTTCACCTTTCCCTAATGAATGGAGAGTTTCCAGCATGTCTTTGCCATGTGCCATGAGTGGGTTGGTATGTGCCTGCAGGCCATTAGCCCATGTGCTGCTGCTGTGAGCATGCACTCCACACGTGTGCCTTTCCAGAGCTTAACAAAGAAGGCATGCAAGTTTGGTTTTAGAGTTTTCCTCCCTGTCTGCTTTTGCCTCTGGGTTTGCTGCCTACTCAGCAAATCAAAAGGTATAATCAATTATTTAAAAATAATCCAGAGGCCAAGAAAGTACAACAGTACCTAAGGGAAACGGACAGAAAGTGAGGAGAATAAACTCCGGCACTTACAAGCGGCCTGGAGAGATAAAACCCCAGGGAAATGCTGGTAAGGTGGCCACCTGCCTAGTTCAGGTCATTTCAGAGCAGAAAATGCCTGTCAACTGCAAGATGCCATGTGGACGGCTGTGGCAACGTATGCTTCCTTGCCTGTGCTACAGCGCTTCTGCTACAGCTGGAGGCTCCAAGGCAAGGGCTGAAGATCTTTTTGAGACCCAAATATAGAAAAGCATCGAGAATAAATGTGGAAGTCTATTCAGCATGACAAAGTCATTTCAAACTAAAACTACACCTTAAAAAGTTGGAAACTCCAAAACTTTAAAAATACTAGCTGACATGGAAAAATGCACACCCAGTCCAACACATGAGTGCTGAAAATGAATTGTATGTTATATGCATACAATACAGACAACATTTTCCAGAACGGCAGGTGTCGTAGTGTCCAAGATTTGGGACAAGACTGGCCATTCCTTGCAAATTGTTGCTACTGTGTGCAGGTTTCTCAGTTGCCTTTGATTAGCTTCGATCTTAACTCTGAGTTCCAGATCTTTAGTAAGGTATATTCACTGCCTAAGGAAGTAGAGGGACGTTTCATCGGTTGTTTTAACCTGATTGTTGATTCATTTAGTGTGCTAGAGAAATGTTCGTATGTCATCAATTTGCAAACCAACAGCGTCTATGCACACAAAAGCTATCCATGTCTCTTCACTCATGTCTAATATCAAGATTTTCAGTATGTTTTGATACTGTTATAAAACAGTCCTATGCATTTGATGAAGTGTCTATGTATCTCTTTAAGATTTGGTCAGCCATTCAAGTAAGTATTAATCTCTATCTCTGGATCTAGAGGAGACGAAGCTATGCTGTTTCAGTGACTAAGTCCCTAAGAAGCTGCTAAAGGTTCCTCGATGCTGGCTCACTGTGATTAAGAATGTTTTGATGACGGATGCTCCAGAAACGACTGCCTTGATGCCCTTTTCTTCTGCACCGGATCGTCTTGAGAACCGTCAGGCTTAAAAGGCCACACAAGCATGCCTTTCTCCTATTCCAGTGCAATGCATCAGTACATTCTTCATTCTCTAAGGCTTATTAGCACTTCTCAAAAGAAAAAAACAGCATGCTGCCAACCTGGCTGTGGGATCGGATGCAGATGGGAGTAGAGTTGCAAGTCACTGAAAATGGAAACGTCTCATTGTCTGGAATAGGGTGGTAGTGCAACTTGCTTTCAGATGGCTTGCAGCAAGAGCTTTCTGTGTGTAAAATAATAAAACTAATCATGCTTGCTCAACTCCTCCACCATCATAGAGGCTTGAAAGTGCACCCAAACTGCAAGCTAATGCAATCAAAGAAAAACGATGAGCCCTCTTACTGTGGTAGACTAGTCTTCCCTTTTTCAGAGCAACCTGCAATTTTCTGAATACAGGGTCACTTATGATTCAGACTGAGGTGGACAAGAGATCTAGAGCACCATCCCGTCCTCTCCCTTTGTTTTAGGGGCATTCATGGATATTCTTACAAGTTGGTTTACAAATAATCAAGGTTTTCTGTAGCTACCTGGAGCTTCCACTTAAAATGGAAAGATGATGAAGACCGCTCCATTTAGAATCCGCATGTGTTCTGCTGCCTGCTTCAGGTCCAACCATTTCCTCTGAGTCCCAAAGATTCCTGGGAGGGCTTAGTGCACCAAACCTCTGGCAGAGGCCCAGAACAAGATGAACTAATGTGTTATTTGGCCTTGTTTCTTTATGAGGAACAGGAAGGTCTGCTTTGCCAAACCAACATAGGAGAACAGCTGCAGACTACTGACCGCGAACACAGACAATCATGGATGAATTCTCAGGTGAAACAGATTTGCTGTTACATTCTTACCTGGATAGAGTTCAGGCCCAGGCCCTGGCCCTGGCCCTGGGGAGTGTCCCATGGCACCATCAGCATCTCTGGGGGAAGTGGCTGGCTGCAGAGGCTGCACAGCGAGACAGTCGGTGAGGAGATCCGGATGGAGCTCAGCACTAGACCGCAGCTGAAAAGAGAAGAGAGAAGAGATGGAAAAAGCTGGTCCTTAGAACACCTACCTGGAAAAGCCTCGTGCCCCAAAGGTGGAAGCAGTTCAATCCACAGATATTTATCAAGCAGCCGTGGAGAGGCAGGCATGAGTGTGAGAGCATCAACAGAAGGACTGGTTCTCCAGCCTAGAACACCTGGCAGGTGCTTCAGGAAGCAAGTGGCTGCGAGGAGGTTTGACTCCAGACATTGGTAGCCCTACTTCTAAGAACTCAAACCTCCATTTAGTTGCTCAGTCTCTAATCAGAAGTTGTAGTGACGACACAAACTCAGAAAGACTCTGTCCATAGTGTTCCCACTGTAAAGAGCAGGGATACTGGTACACAAGCTATCTGGGAGAAAAGTCAGGGAATCTCCACTGGTGTTTGATGCTTAGAAATTTTACATGAGGGAGACATACTGGAACAAAATTTAAATATAGAAAATGATTAAATTAAACTTCTAACAGCAACAATAATAAACTCCGATGCTATGTCACACAAAATAGGAATGTACATCTTTACTTAGTCACACACAATTAATTTTATATGTGGGTCGCATGTAAAAATTAGACCAAAATAGAGTTAAAATGTAATATAAGTACCACTTTACTTGATTCATTTGATTGCATGTAGGTGTTCCTTTATGCAAGGGCTTGTGCTAGTGTATGCATGCGTGTGTGAGCATCTGTATGTGTGAGAACGTGTGCATGTGTGTCTGTGTCTGTGTGAATGAGAGCATGTGTGTATGTCTGTGTATGAATGTGCATGTGTCTATACATGTATGCAGGCTGAAAAAAAAAGTCTTGGTTTCATCTTCATGGTACCACCGGCCACCTCGAAACAGGGGTTCATTGGCCCACAGCCCACCAATTAGAGTGGACTGGCTGACCAGTGAGACCCAGAAACTCTCCTGTCTCTACCTCAGTACTAGAACTACCAATGTTTAGGCGGCAGTTGAGGGTTGAACCCAAGTCCTCAATGCTTACAAAGCAATCAGTTAGTTTATCAACAGAATCACCCCCAGCTCCAACAGCTTTAGAAACACAAATTTTGTAAATGTACCTTGAATGAAAAATTACAATGGAATGTTTGGTAACATAAATGTATTAACCTAACTGTGTTAAAACATTGTATTATAAAAGTATAAAATGTATTTCTTAGAAATATCGCAAATGTTTATCTTCAGCATTTAAAACTGTATATGAACTGGCTTTCTACAGACATTAAGCCTTTAGATACAGAGCCACAGTATTCTTGTTCTTTGACAAATGTCCCATGGCCCTCTTGACTCCAGGAGGATTTACTGTCTTTACAGAACTCTGACTCTGTGCAAAGTTGAACAACTAAAATACAAACGAGCAATGCTAAGTGCTAGAAAGTGACGCTCAGAAACGAGGTCATGAGGGCACATGGGGGCATGGGGGTCAGGGGTTAGTTTGGGATAGCGGTCTGGGACTGCAGCTTGGGGCTAAAACTGGTAACAAGTCTGAGGAAGAATTGTAGCAAGATGTCCCAGACAGTGGGCGTCAGAGGAGGGGGGGGGGGGGCTGCCTGCCTTGCAAAATGATTGGTGGAATGGTATGGCTGGCACAGTGTTGGGGTGGCGGTGGGACGTGAAGCCCAAGGAACAGAGACAGAAGATGTAAGAGGAACTGGGAAGAAAGAGAACAAAATCCTGCCATGGGCAATTACTACAAACCGCAGCTCCTTTATCAGGGAGCGGGTTGAAAAGGAGAACTAAACACGGCAATGCATACACAGCAATAATTACAGAGGCGGAGGCCATGGCTTCAGGGGGGGCAGGTAAGGGGACATGGGAGGAGTTGGGGTGGAAATGATGCAAATGTGCTTTTCATGTATAAACTTCTCAGTTTTAAAAACGGCAATGCACATGTAACAAGTACATGGCACGATAACCCTAAGGGAACGGGGCAGTAGGCAACAGCTCCCTAGCTGGACTTAAGTGCCACTCAACAAGAGGGATGGCATGCCTGATAGCAGAAATCAAGTGCTGGTGAGGTCACAGATGGAAGAGAACCTGCGACCACCCCTTTGCTAAACCAGCATAATCCCGAACAACCATCTAAACGTTTGTCATTATACCTACAGGTAAGTATAGGCTTCATGTCTCACCAAAGGAACTTCTCTTGGCAACAGACAGAGGCCATCCCGGAAAACCATAACCAACCAAAATGCAGTTGTGGAGCCCAGTCCCAGTGGACACATTACGAAACATCCCTACATCTAAGGCACAGGGAACACTGCGGAAGAGGGCGCAGATCAGGGAGTCTGCTGCGAGACTCTGCTTCTATTAAATCCAGACGACAAGTCTCACCAACATAACTGTATAAACTTGAGCTGAACTAGAGAAACAACAATAAACAAGCCAAAGCGGGTGGCGGAAATTCCCCGAGGCTTCAGCCTGCACAAAGAACTACGGGCAGCTAAGGACTGTGGAGAATGGGTGCAACAGTCTTCTCCAGGGAAGGGCACACCATAAATTTGAAAGAAAAAAAAAAGAGCAAAGAAGGGTATATGGGAATATCTGGGGGGAGGAAAAGGAAAGAAGAAATGACACAATTATAACCGCAACAAAATAGATTTTTGGAAGTGTTTAGTAAAGCTTTTCATTAAGTATTTTATTTTCCAATAAAACAAGCCTAATGTTTAAAAAAAAAAAACTCATTAAACTTGTGGAAGAAAGACCCTAATACTAACTAATCGGGGGCTGGGGAAATGGCTCCGTGGAACTTGTTACTCTTACAGAGAACGTGGGTGCAATTTCTACCACCCACATGGTATGCATACACAATTGTCTGTAACTCTAGTCCCATGGGTTCTAATGCCATCTTCTGACCTCTGTGAGTACCAAGTTCACATGTGGTACAGACAAAACATTCAGACATGCAAGATAAATAAATAAAATATTAAATTTATCAAATCATCTAAAACCCTCACAAAAGTATCTATGGTAGTGATGTCACAGGTAGAAATTCATGTACCTTTTAGTAGGTGATTACGTTTGTATGAAATTTCTAGAGGGCATCAGGGAACATCTTTTTAGACCCATAATCAAAATAATTTGCTTCTTGAATCTGTCCTAAGGAAATTCCCAGAAATATGAAAAACAATGAAAACCCAAAGACCTATGGATGCATTCTTCTAGTGATATATAGCATGAATTATAGGAATACCCAAAATTAGAAAACACTCTTAAATGTCCATACGTTAAGTAACTGGAATACTATGTTCATAATGACGGCAAAACACAATTTTATATACAAAATGTTAAAAATAACATCCAGCTCAGATAAAATGAAATTTCTTCTCATTTTCCAAATACTCTACATTCCAGTGGTGAACTGGAAATGCCACGTGCCAATCTAAGAGTGCTGTGTGCGTCTCTTTACCACAGTTCTTAGACAGATCGCTTGAAACTGGTCCTGGTGAAAATATTTGCACTATGGGAACTGGAAACTGCTCTCCACAAATGTTTCTTCCCTGTAGTTCTGGCTGCTAAGTCTCACGAGACCACTACTGATATGATACGAACTGCACTCTGATCAAACCCGAGGACAGACTGCCTCGGATGGACTACTGATTATTCCCCACAAGTCCACAGCTCAGAGCTAGGTTCCTGGTAAGAAGCAGAGGAGAGCTGGAGGGACTACTCAAAGGTGGAGCCTACTGGGAGCTGGTTAGGCCATGGATGGTGTTGCCCTCAAAACGGATCAAGGTAGATCCTGTGGGACCCGAAGTTAATCTCCCCCCCACCCCCGGCTATTTTATTTTGGTTTTGTTTTTTTTCGAGGAAAATGTGTAGCCCAGGTTGGCCTCGAACTCGTGATCCTCCTGTCTCTGCCTCCTTCAGCAAATCCTACCAGCGTGCACCACCACAACCGGCCCGAGGTTAATCTTCAAGACAATGAAGAGAAGCCTAACCCAGAGTCACACTAAATTTTGTCTACCCTTTTAACATGTGGTCCCACCGTGACACCATCTATGTGACAGCCATAGGGGCGCTTACTTGGCCACCACAGTGTTTGAACTTTAAGGCCTGAAAAGCAGTGAGCTAACTGAACCTCTTTTCTTCTAAGGTTCCCTGCCTCGGGTTAATTTTTATAACATTGAAAAATGAAGGGACACACACACATATACATATAAACAACACCGGCAAAAGAAAATGGCACTTCTTGGATCTCAAATGAGATTAAACCTCTACCTAGACCTTGGACAGAGTATGAAAACAGCAGAGAGAAGTAGGCAACAGAAGTACCATTTGGCTCACATAGCAAGGAGACCGTCACAACTCCCTCAGCTTTGGCATACTGAACTTTCTGACCAGGACTATCTACGTGTATGCTTAGTCCCCTCTGGACCTTTGAAAGATATGTTTGCTATTTTCTTATGAACCTAACATATGCTGCTTAAGGAAAACTGGTGGGGGGGAGGGAGAATCCAAGGCTTAGAATGAGTTCTGGTGATCACTTTTAATTTATCTTTCATCATTAAAATGCGATCTGGGGTGCACATGTTCTACTAAGGGCAGAAACGAATGCTTCTCTGCTTTCGATTACCCACCACTCTAGGGTTTTCAGTTATCAGTACCAGCGAGATCGTTCCAAGGAATTTCATGGCCACGCTAATCCTGGCATCAAACACAGGCAATCTTCCCTAGCTTCAACAGGCATTCATGTCTTCCAGCAGTGTGATTCTAGACGACTTTGTGGTGAGAGTTAATTTAGTTTTCTCTAGGATTAGGCATGGTTCTTAAAAGTGCTTCTTAAATTAATCAAGCCTTAGAACCTTCTGCAGAATTTCCAGAGGAACGCTCTATGTGCATACCAAGTCATGAGATGAAGTCGGATACCTGTCCCAGACCAACAGTCTAGGAAAGGGTCCTCCAAGTGGAAGCAAGTGAGCAGAAGGCATAGTCAGATCTCCTGGAGGGGTATCTTTCAACATAATACAGCTGTAGGGGGGAGTGAGAAATTCAAGTATTTACAAGAAATAACTTCCTATTGTTAATCTCAACAACAGCTTAGTTGCTAGGGATTCATGAAAAAGACAGGGCAAAGTTTGATTAGGTCAGGATCATCTATGAATGTCCTTCTCTGACTTGGCACACGTCAGAGATTCCCGAGGGGGCATTCCCGAGTTCCCAGGTGGGGCTGGATGCTGGGGTCTGCAGACAACCCTTGTAGAATTGCTGGCCTCTAAGAATCCCAAAGGGCAGAGTTAGGGGATTTTGCTTGCTATGAAGAGAGGAAATGCATTGTGAAGACAGAGGCTCATCAAAATATAATATTCTTTTCATATAGAAGTTAAAATTACTGTATCTTCCCTGATTAGCTATGATTTAGAAACGTGGTATTTGTTCGCTGAGACACAAGCGTGAGACCTCTAATTAGCAGGTTTCGGGAAAGGCCACGGGAAGAGAAGATAAAGACATTAGATAGGCAAGTTTTCTGGTCACTGGATAGACAGATGCTATGAAAATAGGTTCAACCAACACGGGGGGATTCTGGGCTTTGCATCGTACAAGACACCTTGACAGATTTATAAGAAGCCTCCCCGAGACCTTTGGTGTTATCTCCAGTGGAAAGTAATTATTAATTCCAGCATCCTAAGTCCTAATTATAATAAAGGAGAATCTTCTGTTTCCCACATAGGCATACTCCTCTGCAAAGCTCACATAGATAAATGGTTGCAGGAGGCTCAGTTCTCAAAAACAGCTGAGATTCCTATTTCTTCACATGAACAACAAAAAATAAAACCTTCTACAAAGCACAATGTCATTCTTAGGAAAGAGCAAAGAACAGCCCCCCCCCACCCCCAACAGGGTCTTCATTGCTCTTTTTGGATAGAGGAGGGATCTGAAGCCACAGATCTTCAATTCTTCTCTGCGAGAGGGCTGCTGTGTTGGATGGACAATGGGACTGGTCCCCCTGGAACTGTTGCCTTCAGCTGCCCCACCACACAACACGGGTTCCAGAACATCACCATTGTTCAGTAACCTTTCTCATTCACCATACAGACCATTCTTTGGCCTAAACCATATGCCAGGTGCTGTATTAGGGACCTGAAACACAGCAACCATAAGAAGACTCTAGATCAGGAACTTAATAAATAGTAAACTGAAAATAAATTGTAGGGAGGGTAATTAAGAGCTCTGGGAGAGGATGCCAGTGCAGTTGAGGGTGGGTATGTGGGAGAATTGGAAAGATCTGAGGATGGTCATGACCTGGTTTAGCCACGCAGGACCTCACAAACCTCACCAATGTGTTAGCTTCTGTTAATATGATGGAGGTGTCTGGCAAAGTTTCTGTCACTTGGTGCCTAGGCACTTAGCTCAGCTTCTGTTTTTTGTATCTAGAGTCTCCATGGCTTTCCTTTGAGATTTCGCAGGTTCTGTGAGGCACGGATACGTGACAGTAAGTGCTGTGTGCCTACCTGACTTGGCTATGGCCCTAGTTTGTCCATCTTGCATGTGTCTAATTGATACCGTGAAGGGACTGTGCAGATGTGGTCCATGTCCACAGACAGCTGACCTTCAGGAAAGAGTATCTCCTACAGCCCGAGTGGGCCAGTCAGTGAAAGAGCAGAAATAATCAGGTTTCACTGGAGGAGGAGGAACTGTAGGCTAAAAATATAGCACTCCGCCACTGAAGGGTGGCATCCACTCCTGTCTGTGAATGTCCATGCTGCCAACCTTCCTTTCCAACTCCTTTCCTGCGAGGATGCACACTTGCGTGAGCCAGCTTCCTGGAAACTTCTCTTCTTCCCTCACCACACAGTGTAGTCTCACAGTCTACCTTCGTCTGGTCAATCCAGGACCCCATCAGCAGATTTTGCTCCAAGGCTTTCTAGAAATGTCCTAGGCATATTTTCTCACTAGTGTGTATTTCTGACATCATGCCCAGTAGGTGAAAGGATCCTGTCTTGGACTAGAGAAAAAGGTGACAAACAAAATGAACCACATCTGCTCAGTTTTTCTTGTTTTCTCCCTGCTTTGGCTATGGTCTATAACAAGTGTTATGAAGCCCGACACTTGCCTTCCTTCCTTACCACTCTATCCTAAGTACACACAGCAGTCCTTCCAAGGGTACTAACTCTTCCTTGTGGATGACTTTCCTGGTTCTTGCAACACAGGCACTATTAACTTGACATTCTGATCTTGAAATGAGAAGATCTTGACCCAGACATGTCTTAAGAATGTCTCTTTTCTGTCTTCTTCTGGCACTCGCCTGGCTTTTCCTCCTCTCCATGCCCTCCCTCCAGCTCTAGAGAACCACCCTGAGTCAATAGGGATAACACTCAAATCTGTGTTTCCCAATTTCCTATTGTGGAGGTCAGAGAAGACTTCTAGGAGGCAGGGTCATTAAGAACAGAGTCCTGAAAGAAGTAAGAAAGCCAGATGTAAATCTGAGTATTCATGCGGAAGGAAGATGTTGACAGGTTCTCGAAACAGCTTTAAGAGAGAAGTGTGCAATTGAGTAAGAAGCGTATATGGCACAGGGCCACAGAAAAGGCCTACAGAAACATGAAGTTTTAGTGTTGGTTTGTTGTTGTGGCTATGGCAAGGCAAAAGGAGAGGGCAAGGAGGCAGGCAAAGGGCTTTGTCCTGTACTGTAGATATCTGTGTGGAAAAGAGACAGAACCATTGAGGAAGGAGTCGTTATATCTCTCCAAATGAATGGGGAGAACAGCTGGAGCCAGAGGTGTTAGAAGTGGTCAGCTTCTATCTGGAAGATGGAGCTGAATTTGATACAGAGTATGAGAGGGGATGGGGAATCCAGGATCGGTCCTGTAATGGATAATCTTGACCATGAATCTGGTTACATGAGAAATCAACTAAGTGACATGCTTCTGGGCAGGTCTATGAGGACATTTCCCAGAAGGATTAATTAAAGATCTAAGGCTCTCCTTTCGAGTGGGTGGCACCTCCCACCAAAGCAAGAGTAATACAGAGGTCTAAGGAGAAAGTAGTGCGCAGGCAAGTGTTGCTGGAAAATCTGCTGCCACCAGATTCCAGCTTCTCTGAATTCCCATGCTAAATGAAAACCAGTGGCTCTTTAGGAACCTTCCAGGTTGTCAGCTCCAGGATGGGACTACTGAGGCATGCAAATCTGTGGCCTGGGCAACTATGTGGTTCTCAGCTTCCCCAGTGTGCAAATGGCCAGGGTCACGATGACTCCTCCATTTTTATTAGTTGAAAGCCATTCTTGCAAACCCCCTTCGTAATGTTTCAATATAATCTATCATCTCTCCCTACCAATGAGACCTAACATAGGCCCCATACTTTGGTGTTGGGAGACATGGAACACACTAGAAACAAATCAGCAGTTTGGAGACATTAACTCGGGTGATTCCTGGACACCAGACAGAGAGAACGTGTAGGCATCTGCACTTGGAGCTGATTCCCAGGGCAAGATAAGTCTGGACCACTTAGAGAACATCCCCAGTCAATACAGTTGGGATGGACTAACATAAATTAGCATTTGCTACCCCATATTTAAGAAACACGATTCTTTCTGGATACTTCAGAGAAAGAGTCCCAAAGGCTAAGACATTAGGAGCTTCCATTCTGCGACCTCCCCATTTGCTGGAAGACCATGCCCTCTAAGTTCCCACAACAGCCTGGTTTGCTGTCTGCAAATAGCCCACGGACACTGCTGTTGCTCTGTCTGTCACAGTATGCCCCCTCCTCCCGGTATCTTCCTTCTAAGATCCAATCTGTGATTCTTCAGAATGAAACCTCCCCTGACCAGGCCAGTCAACACCAAGCACCCAGGGGACAGGGAGAGCTGTAGCGTCTGCAGTCCATAATCATGGGACTGGATTGTACACTGGGGTTTTGTGTTTTGATATGAATGGAGTCTGTCCAACTCACTCTCCACAATGGTTTTACTGACAAGCTTCCGTGTCCTCAGCATAGGGCAATGTGTCATCAACATTGTACAAAATCAGCCACTGACTGTCAACTGGATTTGCGAGCATGCGCCTCAATACTCTACAAGAAGTGACTATATCTATTGATGTGTGATATTGAAAACAGACTGTGTGATCATCTCTTCCTTTACCCCCAGGATGGAAATGGAAAGTTTTCAAAGATTTGCACGAAACTAAGCATGGTGGTGAGGCTACTGACGGTCCACTCAAACCCCTTTTGTGCCTGGCAATGTGCGGCCTCGCCCCCCGCTGTGGTGTAACCAACTCTCAGCATCTGTACTCTGTGGATCGACAGCCAGCAGCTGGCACAGATCCACCTCTCTCTTCTTCTTGTTATGGGACAAACCCTGAGGAATAAGTTATATTCCCTATCTCCTTATCGAGACCATCCAGATCAGTACCCTTCCATAGCTTCCTCTCTGCTTCTCTCCTGAACTGTATAGGGGGCACCCAAGTCCTCGGCTCAGAGCTGACTTCTGAGGCACCCAGCTTAGGGAACATTGAAAAGGCAGTGTTTGTTCATTTAGGACTGACTGCCCAGAGCCAATCAGAAGACTTAAAGGAATGCATAGATACATTTCTTCTTTGGACCTGCTCTTCCCATACACCAAGGATATGTGTGTAAAGTAGTTTTCTATCGCCTTAAGGACCTCTAAGGTATCAAGGCAATTGTTTCTAAAAAGGGGATACTCCAGTCTACTGTTTGAAGACCCTGGCGAAGGCAGCACATATCACCAGGAGTACCTGGTGAACAAATAAATGGCTTACCAAATAGGCCAGGAAGCAGCAGGGGAGAAGCCAGAGTCAGGGTCACACCACTCCCCCTCTTGTCTTAAGGGCCCTCTCCCTAGGCAGAGATCCTAAACGTTCTGTGACCAACAAGTGGTGCTTTTAGCGTGGGCCTTTGGGGGACACTCGTTTAAGCCATGACAATATGGAAACCAGAAGGCTACTGTCTCTGGGTTATTTCTAGGTCACTGTGAATAAGTAAAAGCATAAAAGAGACTAAATTTAAAACAAAACCAGAAGTAACAGGACTGTTTCAAAAAGATTTAGCTGTCACTGATCCAAGGGGCAACTACACCCTGGCTTTAAGAAAGGGTTTGTTTGTTTTCATCTATTCAGTCCTGACCTTCTCTCAGCAACGAGCAGAGCTGTCTGTATCCTGCTACTTGGAAACCTGGAGTCAGGCTTGTGGACAGATGAGGACGACATGGGACAGCTCTGAGCCTGTCAGTCCCTGAGTGTTAAAGAGTTTACCTTCAGCAAACCACTTTCAGGTTTATTTTTTTGGATCTCCCCAGCACGAGTTAACACAATGGCTTGGTAGCTTCTGTATGGTCTCACATTATGAAGTACTTGTTCCAAGCGATTGTTTTTCAACTTTAATAATGAAGTCACCCATCACAGCTTGACAAGCTTCCTGTGTGTGGGAACTGGAGCTGCTTCCCTCGCAACACAGTAACTTTTCCTAATCATAAAAGCAAGGCACCGTCACTTGTGATTTGTGCTTGTTTTTTATGTTCGAGACTATTCTGTTAATGTTTATAAGCTCTTCAGACCGAACAGGAATTCTACTCCCGTCATTGCTTTTGTTTGTTTCAGACATGATTGAATAATCATCCAAGATTAAGTGAATCAAGTGGAAATAATCAGGGCGGGGGAAAAGGGCCAGTCGCTGTCATTTGCAGTTCCACTACATTTTATCCCAGGAGTAAAGGCAATTCTGTGAGTCCGAAGCAGATAGACTTCCAAAGAAAACGAGGCACATTCAAAGGCTTTTTGTGTTCTCCTTCTCCAGTGAGTAGAGCCCAGTTGAGCCAGGCATATTTATGCATCACCTTGTCAGGATTCCTTTGTTCTCCAGAAATCATATGTCACCAAAATATGTTTCTCAAGAAACCCAGCCAGAAGGAAAGACAAACAGTTTTTTTTCCTCCTAGAGGCTTAAGGTTTATTACCAGAACATTCTTATCAAGTGTTCTCTATGACACTCTGAGCAACGTGGATCTCAGGGAATTAACTCATTGCCAAAAGGCTTAAAAATAATTACAATGAATTAACCTATTATATTAATTACAATTAATTTTCATTGAATGTAAGAATTTCATCTCTAGGGGATTCCTCAGGACTGACATTTATGAAGTGTCTCTGTGTATCATAGGTAATTAATTTCTAACAATCTGCTATCAAATTTGTTACCTTTGGGAATGACCAATTTGCAAGGAGAAAAAGAAGTAATAGTAAAGTCTTAGGAAATGGTACCGGAAGAGACAGGATTGCCTGGCCAGGCAGCTCAAGCTTTGGTTAGCAAGGACTATTAAGGCCCCAAATGGTATTCATCACTGGTAGATGGACATACCAAAATAAATGACTAGGGATATATCTTAATAATGCCATGAAAAACATTTCCAATATATACACAAAACAACAGTTATTTCTTTAAATGATGGTTGATTGGAACTGTACATAGCGACATACAATTTCAGAGGTCATGGATCTGGGTTCTCCTAATCCTACCTGTTAGCTCTCTACTGAGGCCCAAAACTCTACATCATCTCACTGGCCAAGTGTGAGTAGTGGACACTTGAAATGTGGCCAGTACAACTAAGGAACTGATTCTATGATTTAACTAAAATTAAATTTCCATGTACAGTACTAAACTGTAAAGCACTACTGCCTCCCACAGCATCAATCAACTTAGCCTCTGTATATATCCTTCTGATGGACGTGAAATCTGGAAGATTTAGATTCATTTCCTTACCACTCAGCATCCTCTGCTGATAAACAGGCCTACTCATTAGGAGGGTGTGTGCATGCCTGTGTGTAGGTCATAAAAATTAGAAAAGGGATCATGAGAGAGGAGGAACTGACCTTAAGGGAGAGGAGAAAAATATGGCAATGGGCAAAGAAATGTATCTGAAATGAAAGCAGAAGTGAAGAAGGGAGCCAAACAGAGGTGAGGGGAAATACATTAAGGGGACACTGGGGAAGCGCAAAGGGAAGGGGGTAAATCACAGCAAAGGAAGGCACATGTGCTTAAAATGTCACAACAAAACATATTACTTAATAAGCTAACATAAAAACATTAATAAGAGAGGACGATGTGGGATGTCCTTCTGTATGTGTTGCTCTTATCGGTTAATGAATAAAGTTGCTTTGTCCTATGGCAGGGCATAATATAGCCAGGCTGGAAAATACATATAAGTAGAGCAGGTGGAGTCAGGGAGATGCCATGTAGCTGCTGAAGGAGACAGATGCTGGACCCTTACCAATAAGCCATAGCCTCGTGCCAATACACAGATTAATAGGAATGGGTTAATTTAAGATGTAAGAGCTAGTTGTTAAGAATCCTAAGCTAGCCGGGCGATGGTGGCGCACGCCTTTAATCCCAGCACTCGGGAGGCAGAGGCAGGAGGATCTCTGTGAGTTCGAGACCAGCCTGGTCTACAGAGCTAGTTCCAGGACAGGCTCCAAAGCCACAGAGAAACCCTGTCTCAAAAAACCAAACAAAAAAAAAAAAAAAAAAAAGAATCCTAAGCTAATAGACCAAGCAGTCTTGTAATTAATATAGTTTCAGTGTGGCTATTTGAGTCTGGGCAGCTGGGCCTCTGCTTACAAGAGGAGGAGGGAACAGAATGAAAGAGAAATAGAGAGAGGGAGGGAGGGTGGGGAGGAAGGAATGGAGAGGGAAAGAGAATTTTACTTGAACTATTATATACCTACTGGGACTTCTTTCTTTCCCTTGGCCTCCAGACCACACAGAATGACTTTGCCCACGCTCTGCTTTTATAGTTCTTCTAGTATTTGAGAGGCACCAAAACACCATATAGAATGGCAGAGTTCAACCCTGACAGGGGCCAATGTCAACCAGCCCCTTAATCCATTTTCTACAGATTGAACCTGACTTTTCTTTTTAAATAAGGATGAAAGGATAGTTAAGTACGCAATGATGGAGCCTTGTGGCTTAACAAACCATCGTCCGATGGCTGGGAGAGCCATATGGAGGTACAGTCAGCGAATGCAGTTGCTTCTGTGTGCATGAGGATGCATAGCTGCCTTTGCATTGCTCTACTAGCTAAATGAGACAGACACAGAAGGTGCCTAACACTGTGAGGGGCCCAAATGTCAGTACTGGCTCCTCCATGCAGCATATTATCCCTTTCAACACTCCAATTATTCTTAAAACTGGATCTCTCTGTGCAAATAATAGCAAGCACTAACAGCAGATCGGCTGCCTGACCAGGAGAGATGAAAGGGAATCAATGCACCCCTTGTTCCTGACTTCCTCAATTTTCTAGTTCTTCTGTTAAAATGGTCTCAACAGTCAACAACCTTTAAAAGGCATGTCTTACTGTGTCTTTGCGCACTTACTCTTTAGATTTTCATTGTACCTAGAGCTGTGTTGGGTCTAAGACATAAGAGTGCATATTCTAACCCAGTCCCCTGCCTGCCGAGCTTCTGGTATGGTGAGGCAGAGCATACACGTTGGGCCTTTCCTTCAATATCACAGTCCTTGCTTCTGAGCATTTGTTATATCGGAAAGCAAACGTGCTGAAGCTCCATTGCTGTTTGCTGATCTACAACATCAGTTTTGTTTCATTTAACTCAACAGCCTACCAGCTGCCCCCTTCCACTGCCATTTGCAGAATACACTGATTTTCTGGAATGAACAGTGATGCCATATCTCTGACCAAGACCAAATTATCTACAAAAAAAACAGCCTTTGCCCAATGAACAACACTTTACCATCAGTAACCACTAAAACAAACATCAGTTCCCTGTATCGACTCTAAACCAGAACGTGGGGGTCTGGAACCAGAATGAACTTTTATATTCTTCCTTATGAAATGCCTGAGAATTGTGGAAAGATTAATCAATATCTTATAAGACGAATTTTCTTCATATGGTATGGATAGTCCGGAAACCTAGTTTAGATGCATTTGTTTTGTGTGTTGTGTGTGCACGTGCCACAGGATGCCAAAGAGGTCAGAAGACAAAGTTGGGGAGCAGGCTCTCTATTTCCATCACCGAGGTTCTGGGATCAAGCTCTGATAGCCAAGCTTGGCAGGGGGTACCATTTCCCGTGAGTTAGCCCACCAGCCCAAGGCCCAGTTTATTAACCTCTTACCAGGGGCAACACAGATAGGAGCCTTTCACAAATTTATGGCGTATAACCAGTGTTAATACACATTATTTTACCTATTATGTTTTCATTAACATTTACTGAGAGACATTGTAAAGTTCCTTTTTTCCCCCCTCCCTTATTTAGTTTCTGAATCTTTTTCCTGTTTATCTGTTTTCCTTTTCCCACAGCGTAGTTCCACGACAAAGAAAAATAGTAGAAACTCTAGGTCAAACAAATCCAAGTTGAGATCTCAGTTCTGTCCACCCTTGGCAAGGTACTTAACCTCAGAAGGCTTCAGGACTTCGCTCTGCACATGGGGGTGACGACACTAATTCTGAAGGATTATTACAGCGTGACAGAAGAACCCTTTCTACAACTGCTAGAGTTGTTTACAGTTTTTACTCAAGAAGAGGAGGAAGAGGAAGCTATTATGAGTGTTAAGAGCCATACCCGTGTTTCCAAACAGTGGGGTCTTAGCCTCAGACCCAGTCCGAGGCCTGAGTGACCAATCAAGATGTGAGCACTATTGCTGAGGATCAATGCCACCCTAGCTGATTCAACCTCAGAGAATGTAGTTAGTCTTCATTCTCTCGGAAGAGATTACAAAACATCCGAGGAACTAAATCCTGTAACAACATCTGTCCAGAACAGTCTGGGGATGTTAGCAGTATGGACTCACATCCTCTCGTATGAAAACCTGTGTGATCTACTACTATCTGTCTACTAACTGTCTTCTACTGTTCTGCATGGAGATGGGAAGGTGACGTTCAGACAGATGTCTCAGTCACAGAAGCATGGAGCTCCTGGGCCTTTCCCTGCATTGCTACATTGTTAAATGCATTTCCTCCTGAGTCAGTATTTTTCTAAATGAGACAAAAAAAAAATGTTACTCAGAAATGGGCACCGTCCAAGGTATATCTCACGGTCCAAGTCAAGCTTTTCCATCAGGCGTATCTCAAACACAAAACACTGAGCTGAATGTTGCTGGATTCTTTATTATATAAACAGGGAAGTATTAATATGGAATTTGTTATTGCAACATCCTCTTACACAGCCTTCAGGCTTGGCGGCAGAAGTAGGGATTACTTCCGCCATACCGAGATCGCTTGATAACTCCCTCTCACGCTGGCTCACTGCACTGATGTGACCACACACAGTCCATCTTCTCTGTTCAAGTATTCTCAGAGCTTAATTAAAACAACCAGTTATCTAGTAATTACTTCCCCTGTCCATCTTTCCAGCTCTGTATTGTCTTCCCTGGAATTGATTTTTGACTACAGCCCCTGCCTGAGCTAGTTTAGGAAGTGTGGGGAGGGGGCAGCTGCAAAGATCCTAGGATCCTGAGCATTTCCCTCCCCCTCCCTTTTATGTAATAAAAAACGAATGGCTGCGAAGGATCTAAGGCAGATTTATAATGCGCATGAGTGTCTGGGTAATTTTCAAATGCCTACTTCTGAAAATCGAAGGCTGTCATTTCAGCGGAGAAAGCTTGCTTTCTGCTCCCCAGTCCGTTTAAATTTCTCCAGCACTGAAAAGTCCCTTAGGGATTTTCTCCCCAAACATTACCTACAACCCAAATCCATGTGTTCTACTGATCCGCTCTCCCTACAAATGCTGCCTTCTGTCTCAGGATCTGGGTGGCAGAGAAATGGTCCTTCCTATGATCCTGCTCACTCTTAGCCCGAGTCACACACTTTCCTAGGGCACAGTCCCTTTCTCTGCAAGCCATTACCCAGATACTCTGCATATTCAGATTCCATTTTTCTTCTCCCTTTTAATTTTTATGGATCTTTCCATTCTAATAGCAATTTCCTTTTGTCTTGGTGAGGGCACTCCCGCTCCCGCTGCATTTCAAAGTGTGTGTGTGTGTGTGTTGTGTGTGTGTGCACACGTCACATGTAATGCAGTTACACAACACAGAAGACAAAAGTTATTGTATATGCAGAGTCTATTGGTACTATCATTTTTTCCCCAAACATACAGAGTGTTCTAGAACATTGTTTGGGAAAGAAACATGCAAATCAATGAGTGAATAACAAATCTGTCAATGGCTGTTAAGGGTTGTTAATCTATGCTTATTCTTTAGGGCAGACCACAAAGGCTGCTTGAACCTGGCATTTATACATCCCAAAGGGAGGTACAGGGCAAGGCAGGGCAAAAGTCCTTCAATAATCAATTGAGAATATATTAGGAAATAACTAACTGAAATCTTAACAGAAATTAAAGTTTCAAAAATCCAGGTATTTGGGAAGATTTTTTCCCATCATTAGTCAATTTTCATTCATGGCAAATTTTACTAGATATTATTCTATACATAAAATCATCAAAATTCAATATACAATTTCACTACTCAAATCTATCTGTTGCCTCTCAGATTGTGCAAATGAGCAATCTCTGAGACAGGAAATGTTAAACCATTTCATTTATAGGGGTACTTCATATCTCTCTCACCTGAAGGGGCCGGGAGCGAATCCAATTGTCTACCCTGCTTTAAAAGAGTCCAGCACATGTTTGATAAGAACAACACAGGAACTAAGGGAAGGGTGACCCAAACTCTAAATTCTACCCCTTTTCTGACAATCTACCTGGCTGAGGAGCTGACTCTGAGTAAGGGCCAGGGCCATAGTCCCAGGAGCTAACACCACACGCTCAGCCTTTGAAATTCTCCAGCTACCTAACCTCCACCCTGGAGGTCACACCATCAAAGGAAGAACATCACTGGTGTCACCGCTGTAAATGGATAGACACATTTTGCTAAAAATATCAGTGTCTGCTAGGCAAGTGCTGTGCCACACAGCTTCCCACCTTCCTGGCCCTTGTCTGAGGACTGTCTTTTGCACTGGATCTTCCAAAATGAGGCCTAGCACAGACAGTAATCTCAGGGTGGAATCCAGGTAGGGACTAAACGCCTCTCGAGCCTTCTAGTCTGTATGGCCCCTGCTAAGCCATCTCCACGCTAAGAATCTACTTTGCTTCAGAAGAGGATGATGCCATTTTATCTTTCTTCTTTATCATTCACCCACCACTTGCAAACAGTTCGATCTCTTCTCCGAAAAAAAAAAAATCAATAAAATAACCGCATCCCAGAAATGCTGCTTAAAGAAGCCCATATGCGAAGCAAGGATGGGAAAGATGATAAGGGCTGCAAGGGGCCATCGGTAGTGTAGGGGTGGAATCCCAGAGGCAGCGGCTTAAACGACACTGGTCGCCTCACTGGCTCAGTAGGACAGCAGGAGAGAAGTCCCAATGAAGGCGGGGAAGCAGAAACGGTATCCGCAGTTCTGCACAGGTTTTCCACTCTATAGAGAACACCACTCAAGTCCCCTTCTCCACCCACATGCCATGGCCCTGGCAGATTTTAGCACGTGTGCTTTAGTACCCAGGGCTACAAGGCACTCTAAACGCAGCGGTCGGCCGTCTCCAACTCTGCTCTCCAGTGCTCCAAGGCCTCATGTTGCTGTCTGTCATAATTATCAGCACCCCCTTGGGAAGGGGCTATTCTTGGAAATCATTTCACATTCTGACACCACAGGAAGCTAGCAGAAGTTGGAGCTACTTTAGATCTCAGCAAAGCGCCCTGCGTGCTGGAAACTTTCAGACCACTAGAAATGTATGTTATCAAGGAAATACTCATCTATATAGGAAAGGAAAGGGAAGTGCCATGAAAAGACACGCTTGCCCTTTCTTCCCCAGAAATCCTGCAATGTAAAAGGAAGGGAGACTGGGGAGTCAAACAACCAACATTTCCAGTCACTGTGACAGCCCAATTTCTTTTACCTGACTTAAATGAGTAGACCATGTGCTTTAGTTCGTCTAGAAGATAATAGTAAGATTGAAAAGTGGAGACAACTGGTAGGGAAGATGACGTATTGGGAGTAGGTGTTTGCTGCCAAGCCTGATTAGCAGAGCTGAGTCCCTGGGACCCACATACGGTAGAAGGCAAGAACCAATTCCGAATTTCCTGTGCACGTCATATCACATGTACATATACATACACACACATGCACACACGCAATTTTTTTAAGTAGAAATAACCAAGAACTAATACACTATCTTCTTGAGAATGATCCTTTACCGTACAAAGAAACTCAAGTCTGAGCTTTTGAGTGGAAATCCAAGTCTGCTGACAACAGAAGGAAGGGCCAGGCCTTCACAGAACTCCCACAGCAATCAAATACCAAGAAAAGGCAGCATGTGGAATACAAGCAACTTAATTTTTCCCTCAGACCATGACGATCAAAGGGGTCTTTCTTTTCTATCAGGGCGACACCCCCAGCCGCCTCCCTCTGGTAGGAACCAAGCAAATTCCTCCCTCTCTCATGTCATGACCACAGCCCAAATGGGTGCCCCCCTATGCCAACTCTCTAATCAGCTTCAAAGTATGTTTTGTTGGTTCTCATTGACGCCACTCAAAGGAACCGGTCACTCGTGGTCTCAAAAGTTTTACAACAAATTGTATGATTAAACTCCTTAAACATGCCTGTCCATTACTAATCCTCTTTTGCCAACATCCCTTTCAGAGAAAAACTGCACTGCTGCACAGTGCGCATTTATATTTCATTTGGAGAAGAGGAAGTAAAGGGATTAAAGTTAAGGATTAAAACACTTACTCTTCGCTGCATTTTTTTTTCCTTTTCCCAAATGGCTTCTTGGTTGCCATGGTTACTGTTCACTGGTCCTTAGCCCCGAATGCATGCCTCTTCACATTAATAAAATATTTTAAATGAGACTTCATGAAAAACAATAGAGAAAGTATTTCTAAGTTAAATAGCCCTTAAAAGAATTTTCTTTTTATTTAAAAAAAAAAATCTATTTTTCATTGTCCTTTTCTTGGTAGGTTCAAGAGGGAAACTCGAATTAAAAGGCAGTGGAGGGATACAATCTGAAGGGGAACAATGCAAACTCAGAATTATTCATCGGGCCACAGAAAAATCACTCTGCAATAATAAGTCGGTCCCCTGCTTATAAACCAGTGTTTGGAGGAAGATTAAGTGTCTCTGGGAATTTCTCAAATGTTGCAACACCACATAAACAGCAAAACGGCACGTAAATGCGGTGTTGCCATTCCAAACTGCAAATACCAGGCAGGAAATGAAGGGCTGAGGTTTTCACTGCCACAGTTAATTTCATCAAACCAACATAAATATCCCTGCTTTCTACCCAAGGCCCTGTAGTTCCTAGCATCGGCATCTCATAGGCGTGTAGCCAAAAGGTGGTCCCAATGAAAGCAGGCTGTCAGGGCAGGCGATGTCTCCCTGAGCATGGTATGTACCCTAAGCCTTGTAAGGAATCCAGAGGAAAGCGTGGCACTGCCAAGCAAGGGAACATAAGCGTGTCTGAGCTGTTCTTTTACAAACACGCCACTAACATTCAGTTTAGAATGTGATCCCTGCATTCCTTTAAAAGGCCAAAGAAAACTGAGGACATGAAACACAATACTTAAGTTCTCTTCATGTCTATTTGGTTTTCTTTTTACTGTATACGAGTGTTTGCCTGCATGCATCTATGTGTGCCATATATGTGTCTGCTGCCCATGGAGGCCAGAAGAGGGCACCAAATCCCGTACAACTGGAGTTACAGATGTTCGTGGGCTCTCCTGTGGGTGCTGGGAACTGAAGTCAGCTTTTCTCCAAGAAAAGCAGATGTTCCTAATAGCAGAGAGAGACATCCCTCTAGCCCTGGCTAGGGAGGGGTTACTGTTTGGCTGTCCCTGTATATTTATAGAGGGATTCACCACACATACAATGAACCCATTCCAGCAAGACATTCAGCAGGTTCTCGTGACAGCATTTTGAAAGATAGAGAAAGTTAGAATTGATGGAGGCACAGCTGGGCGTAGACACGGTCGGATGAACTACAGCATCTAAAGAATGTTGAGTAATGGAAATATGCCAACCTAATGAATTGCCTGCCTCCTTTCACCCGAAATCACTAATGCATTCCCCACGTTAGCACCGTGATCATCTTCCTAAACCATAGGTCTGACCACGGTGTGCACTTGCCATCTGAGCACATCGTTTCCCTTACAAAGCTGCCCATTCTCAATGCTGGCCTCAGTCATTTTCACAAACCTATTGATGAAACTGCATTCTCCAGCAGACAGAGAAACGGAGATCATAGAGTTCCGTGAGATCCATTTGATAAAGCATGATATCAAAAAGATAATGTAGAAAACTGGGAATATTAATGCAGCATTTTTATGTAAACACTCAAAACAAAGTTCCCTTGGAGATAGAACTGAGTATGTAATGGGTGTCTCAGGCTTTCGGCTTTATGTGTAAGGAAGGTGTAGACATGTATGACTTGCTAATGGTACAATAAGGATTTCTTTCAAAGTCAGAAAGCTTCAGATAACTTCAAGAGGCTTTCTGACTATCTTTTAGGTGTGTGTGTGCACGCACGCCTGTGCACAAGTTAGCATAAGTCTGTCTCTCCATCGCGTGTCTGCCCATGTGTCCAGGCATGTGTAGAAGCCAGAGATCAATGCTAGGTGTCCTCTTTGCCTCCGCCTTACTTTGTGAGACAGGATCTTTTGCTGGACTCACATTTCAGCTAGACAGATCCAGGTGCCTGCACTCCCAGCTCCTGGTCACCGGAAGCTACCACTGTGCTTTCTTTTTCACGGGTCAGCCTCAATTCAGGTCTTCATGCTTCCACAATACACACTTTACCCACTAAGCCATCTTCCTAGCCCATTTTGGGGTTTTTTGATTTTGATTCCCCTAGTGGGCTGCAGGCTGGAGGTGACACTAAGGACCTTCTAATGTTGGTGAACTACAGTTCCACCATGGCTGCGCTGCTCTTAGAGGAGGCCACTGCAGTGTGGATGAAGAAAGACCCCATCCTCAAAAGCCATTTAGACAAAAGAGCTTTCTATTCTGGCTTAAAGAATAAATAGCCTCAGAGAGGCAGCTACTATCTGTAATCCTTCAACAGCTAACTCAAGCTACTCAACCGACAGAGGAAACAGTGAACAGTTCAGACGTCGCATGACGCCTTGCCAGCATTTGTAAAGAGAACTCGGGATTGCCAAGTGGGAGAAAATTCTGTTGCCGAAACATTCTGTGGAATGCCAAGATTGCAAACAGTGTGTCAAGACTTAATGGACGGCTCTGCGTTAGGCACTATTAACGCGCTCTGGCATGTATTCTGCAGGCCTCCTGGCTTGCGGGAAGGCAAGCACAGCACCTCTGCCATCACACTTGGCTCTCTTCCTACTTCGAAGCCTTTTGCTTCTCAGGAACAAACCAGAGAGAACAGACATAGTAATAAAAAAATTCATCCTGAGTCTAAAGGCCAAAGAAATAAAATAAGATCATGTATACATTCACGGTGGCTCCGGAATGTAGAGGCATCAGCTGCAGGGAGCCGAGCCCTTTCTTAATCACTACAGCCATGATCACCATTGAAGCCTCTGAATCACGGGGTCTGGATCTCACCTGATCTTTAAATAGCAGCTCCAGAAGGGCCTCAAATGAGCTACATGACTTCTTAAGCAAAAATAAAGCTCAGTAGGGCAAGAAAAATGCTCCTTTCTCCTTAGAAAGTTCTTTTTATCTCCCCTTTGCCTCTTTCTATGTGTATCGTTATTTTGCCTACATATTATGTACATATAGACAGAGCTCTTAACCTAAGTTCAATTCCCAGCACACATATGGTAGCTCATAACCATCTGTAATGAGATCTGGTGCCCTCTTGAAGAAAAGACCTGGTCAGTCATCTTCATTAACTTAGACCATGAAACCCAATATGGACAAGTTCAACAGAACTGCCCTGTACGGGCTGTCCATGCATGCTTCAGCATTGCCAGGGCATAAATTTCAAATTTCATTCACGTACATGTGCCATATGTGTCCATGCCCAGAGTGAAAAGAAGAAGGCATTGGACATCCTGGAACTGGAGTTGCAAATGGTTGTGAGTCTTCAAGTGGGTGCCAGGAATTGAATCTAGGTTCTCTCGAAGACCAGCCAGTGCTCTTTAATGCTGAGCTACCTATGTAGCCCCTCACTTTGAGCTATTCTTCCACTGAGTAAAGCCAGCTTCCAAAACTGAAATGGAACAGCAAAGTGTTTTCCTAAGAACTGACAAGCTCAATATTAGCCCACACGGAGGCCCTGTGACTCCTCCCAGGTCTGACCCTTTTGAGTGAAGGACAGCAACAATCACAGCGTGTGTATTTTCTCATTGCTCATTAGGACAATCAGAAAATGACAACTGACCAAAGGTTCTATCATTAAAGCTGGCGACAGAAGATCAGAATCCAGGCCCTTGACGCAGTCCATATCAAAAAGAGCACATAATCCAAACGGTGGAAATAAAATGAGTAATAAATATAACGGTAAGCAAACTGATAAGCCTGTGGATTTAGATAAGACCGACTCAGAATAAAGCCAGCATCTACAATGGTCACAAGGTAAAACTCTTTAATATGCAATTGAGAACCACACCTCTTCCATTCACAGAGCAGGGTAATGGAAGGTCTGGTGTCAGGCAGCAACCCCCAAGCCAAAGGATTTCTAAAAACAGACATTTGAATGGTCAGACTATCTGGCAGAGATTACAAAAACACATTTTAAAAAAAGGACAAGTTAGATCTTGGGCAGAAAATGGGAAAAATAGAGTCGACAGATTATCAGTTTATAATCACATCATAATCTGTTTCCATTAGTTATTTTTAAGCAGCTAAGATCACTTGAAGAGGAAAATTAATTAATGGGATACCTGAAGCACATTGTTATTAGCTTACGGAAATTTCAACAACCTCTCAACGTTCTCTAGGAAAACCCCGTAATGGGTAAGACGCAATCCCCATAAGAATAGCCAGCTTTGAATGGGCATATACAATAAGCACGTCAGGTACCGTTCTCAGTGTTTTGCTGTCATTATCTCAATATGACACAGACACAGCATTAACAAGCATTACAAAGTTATGACAAAATCACAAACATGTAAGTTTTCATCATGTTAAATTTGTATAGCTGCATAATTTCCAATATTACAGTGCAATATATGCTGAAAACAGAGTATTGACGTACTCCCTTAAGGCATAATAATCTTTCATCCTCTCAGCATGATGTTTCTAAATTAATTAACTTGAACATATTTACTCTGAACAGTCAATGCTATAATTAAAGAGAGTAAGACTAGGTACATCTGATAATTAATTCCCTTCTCTTTTCCTAATAAATAATCAATTAGCACAAATATAAAGGACATTAGAAGTTCGAAATGCTCCATTTTTCAATGACTAGTCTACTCTAATCTTTCAATGTAAAAAGTCACTTAAAATGTACCATAATGGAGTCTAGTGGTGGTCAGTTTTTATATCGCTAATTAGCTACCCTATAGTCCATGCCTGTCAACAAAACATCACAAATCTAAGTAGTGCTGTGAATACATTATGTATATGTGATTAGCATCTTCAGTCAGATGACTCTAAAGTAAAAGAGATTATCTGATAATCCCCATGGGCCTGATCTAATCAATCTTAAAGATTTAAGAGCTGAAGCCTCCAGAGGAGTTCAGCCTGTGGAGCTCAGTTCCCGTCCCTGGCCAATCAACCAAGGAAAACAGGACTTCACGTTTCCATCCCTTCTTCTCACCAGGTGCATTCAGCTCATCTCTACTTCCTCCTCTCTCATTTTAATCCAAACTGTTTCCTTGTCCTGAAAGGACACAGACTCCTGAGTCTGGTTATTGTGAATAGTCTCCAGTTAGCCAACAACGCAACCAATCGCCAAAATCCAGCTTGAATATCTGTCCTGGCTATGGCTACTTGACGTAAGGCCGTGATATGGGATCCCACTCTGTATGCTGTGAATATGTTTTATTACCATTGTATACTTTGGCCTGTGGTAGGGTATAATATAGCAAGCAGAGATAGAGGAGAAAAGAAGGCAGAGTCAGAGAGACACCATGCCCAAGATGTAATGTAAGAAACCATGAGTCTTGTGGTAAAATATAAAATAACAGAAATGGGTTAATTTAAGATATAAGAGTGAGCTAGAAATATGCCTGAGTTGTTGACCAAACACTGATGTAATTAATATAGTTTCTGTGTGATTATTCAGGTCTGGGAGGCCAGGAAACTAAAGTGCAATCTCCATTTACATGTAGAGCCATTTTAGAAAAGACGTCCCCTTCCAATGGGCCTGTGAATATGCCTATGGTACATTTTCTACTTATGATTTATGATTGGTATGGGAGAGGCTAGCTTTGGGTAGTGTCACCTCTGGGAAGTACATCTTTGACTGTAGAGCAAGGCAGGCTGATCAAGCCAAGAAGAGCAAGCCAAGAAGCAGCACTCTTCCATGGCCTGTACTTCAGCTTCTGCCTCCAGGTTCCTGCCTTGAGTTCTCACCCTAACTTTGTTTTACAGTGATCTGAAAGTTGTAAGGGGCAATCAGTTCTTTACTCCCCAAGCTTCTTTTGGTTACGATGTTTTATCAGAGCAAGAGAAACCCTCACTCTGGCCGCCTTTCTGCCTGCCTCCAGGGAAAAGGATGTGTCTTACCATTTCATATATTCAAACATGTAACAAAACCTCAGACACACAGAAATCTTGAGAAACTACTCATGGAATTATGTGAGTATTTTAAAATTCAATGCCAGAGGAGTCAATGTTCAAGAGCAAAGAAGGCAAAAAAAATTCTTCTTTGGGCAACATCTTAGGGGAAGGCAGTTCTAATCGGTCATACAGATCATCTTAGGGAAGGCAGTTAGACACAAAGTGATACAAAGAAGACATTTGTTCACTAGGTGTCTTGCGTTTGCCTTATAATCTTAATTTCAGGGTGTCAGTGAAGCCTATGGAGCTTCTCTGAAGCAAAAACCACCTTTTGCATACTTTTGCGGGAACATTCTTGAGCTTCTTAAAACTACCCACTTTCATCCATCCATGGCTATCTGCCTATTGCCTATGAACCCTCAGGGCAAACGCGTTGGACAGAATCAGGCATCGCAGGTCTAAGCTTTAATTCCCTCTGGTTTGGGTCCGTTTCCTTTCCTTTTTATGAACCATTTTTGTAGCAGCCATATGTTGCTGAAAGACAGGATGCAGCAATATCTGAGAGATGGCTCCGCCAAGAATACCCAATTCTCAGGGAGGAAAGTGTTTCCAAGGACGTTGTTCATCTGTTGTCAGTCACAATGGGCTGCCGAGGACGGCTGCTCCACGGCACAGCAGCGCTTTCCTCCTGAAAATAGATCCTCTTTCACCTCTGGGGCCCAGTGTTTGCCTTTCAAACTAGTTGCAAAGACAGGAAAATGGAAGAAACAGGGGACTGCAACTTGTTAAGTCATGATGAAATTCGAGGCACTATTTAAAAGACGCTTGTACCTCTCGGTGTCCAATCCAAACACTTGGGGGACAAGGCCACCTGCCCAGTATGCACCATGAAAAGTTTTTGCATCAGGGCCTCTCCAAGCCCTTGTGTGAGGTCACCCTGAAAATAAATCCTCATTAGCCCCATGAGTCAAGATACAAACAAACGTGAAAGTATCACCCCTGAGACCCAAGACAGAGTTCAGATGAAGCTGAAAACAGAAGACAAGCACCAACTAGTAGAGAGAACAGTAACCTCGTAGAGATGCGAGTACTTTGGAAGCAGAGATGAAGAGGGGGACACCTGAGAAGGGCAGCATGGGGCTGCCTCCTGATAGCTCAAGACACAGTATTGAGACTGCAAAGACTCTGTGGTAAACACTTTTCTTTCCAAGTTATTTTCATCAAGGATGCCAAAAACATAAGCAAAAGAAAAAGAACAAGAAACGTAATATCTCCTGTCAGTCAATCAAAAGAAAAGCAATTATTTCTATAAAGTAGCTGTGCTTGGGCACTGGGCTGCCTCAAAATGCCCAGTAAAGCACCTGCAGAGGATCGCCATTCTTCTTCACATGGTTTGCCAGGATGCCATGAAACACCCACCATCTTTGTTTTCATATGTTGGGTTTTGGTCCCAAGTAAGAGTTCTCAGTGGGCACAGAAATAAGCTGACCTTACAATCTATCTATGGCAAAGTTTTGGGATGTAATCAAGAACAATGGCTTCATGGAACAAAACACAAGGCCTCACTCCTTAACAGTCTTTGTCATCTCCAAAGGCATGCCATGCACCAGGTCACAAGACTGCTGAAGAATCTTACTTTAACTGGGCAAAGATGTGCTACATTTGTTTACACTGTGGAACCTTACTTTAACTACGCAAAGATGTGTTATATTCATTCACACTGTGGAATATTACTTTAATTATGGGAAGGTATATTACATTTGTTTCTGCTGCATTTGTTTAATTATGTAAAGATGTGTTGTATTTGGTTCAACTTGCCTTTCTAAGGCTCCTGATTGGTCCTATAAAAAGCTGGATGCCCAATAGCTAGGCAGAAGAGGGAGAGGCAGGGCTGGCAGGCAAAGACAATATATATGGTAAGAAATCTAGAAATGAGAAAGAAAAATGTAAGACGGAAAGAAGGAGGGAGAGAGAGAGGGACACAACGGGGGTCAGAAGTCTGGCAGTCGCCAGCCACCAAGACACTGGAGGAAGCAGGAAAATAAGATGTACAGAAAGAAAGGTAAAAAGCCCCAAGGCAAAATGTAGATAAAGAGAAACAGGTTAACTAAGTTAAAAGAGATAACTAGAAACAAGCCTAAGCTAGGTGGAGCATTCATTAGTCACTGTGTCATGATTTGGGAACTGGTTGGTGGCCCAAAGGAAAGCCTGCTACACAAAACCTCACTCCTGAACAGCCTTCATCGTTTGTCCATGTCATGTATAGGCATGACTTCTCACAGTTATATATTCCGCCTGAAAGAAGGTATCTCCATGAGACCTTAAGAGTGCAGATACAACCTCACTTAAATCTTCAGAGGGTAGCTACAACCTCACTTCAATCAGAATCCTCAGGACCAGCCAAGGCCTAACCTGCAAATCAGCTCCAAAAATTACAAGTGATGATCATGGAGTTGTGACATTTGACAGGAAGTAGAAGCCACTAGTTTCAAAGACTAGTCACCCTTGCACCCCCTCCCCCTAACTAAATAGGGCAGTTTGAAGAATGCGTTTGAATGTATTTTGCTCGTTTCTAAAGTGGTAATAGCTGTGTCCTTCTGCGCAGGTCCTAGGGTGACTTTTCTAGACCCTCTCACCTCAACACATCCTTCCTGCTATCAGTCCTCCACTGTCGTTCTTCTCTGCATGGCTGTCACACTAATCTTGTGTGTTTACTGTCATCAGAATGTCAATCTAAGAGGGCAGAAAACATAGCTCTGCTGTGTGTTTTTTTCCCCCTATGGTTCTAAACAAGTGCCCAGCATACATTAGGTAATTAATTTAATTTAGGTAAATAAATTAGGTAATTTAGGTTAAAAAAAATAAAAATGAAACTTTGAGATACTTCCAAAATATCTACTTGGAAAGTAGCTTTATGAGAGACTACAAAAGAAAGAATTCTTTGGTCTGTCATCTTCCCTAAGGAATAGTAGTGTCTCACGAGGCTCTGAGGATTCTGCTAAGAAGGGAACCACTGAACACGACTCAGCTTAGTATTTCCTCAACTTATGTAGAAATAACACTTAAAAAAAAAAAAACAAGTATCTAGGAAGCTGGAGAGACCACACAGCAGTTAATAGCAGTTAAGAGTTTGTTGCTCTTGCCGGGCGATGGTGGCGCACGCCTTTAATCCCAGCACTCGGGAGGCAGAGGCAGTCGAAGCTAGTTCCAGGACAGGCTCCAAAGCCACAGAGAAACCCTGTCTCGAAACCCCCCCCCCCAAAAAAAAAGAGTTTGTTGCTCTTGCAGAGAACATGGGTTCAGTTCCTATTACCCACATGGTGGCTCACACCCAATCCTAACTCCAGTTACAGGGTACCCGTTGCCCCTTTCTGACCTCTAGGGGTACTAGGCAAAATGATACACAGACATACACACGGGCAAAGAGCTCATACCCACGAACTAAAATAAACCTAAACACAAGAATAACAAGATGAAACAAATGAAACCTATCTAATAACATCCTGTGGAATCTGTTCCAAGAGCAGTGCACGGGCAACAGCGTTCATCACAGCTAAGACTGTCATCATCCGAGAGACGGTGGCAGGTATGTTCCTGCAAAGCTGAATGCAGCCCCGATGACAAAGAGAACACACGCTTCTGTCATTCACTGGTCATTCTCACCAATAACCTTCTTCAACTCCTACACGTGTGACCTCTTCTAAATAACTCCTACCACGACATAGCATCAACACACTTCAAAGATACAAGTGGTATAACACCGGGCCAAGTTATCCTAGGAGCCAGGAGACAGCCTGTTCCAAGTAACAATCATTCTGGTTGAGTCTGTGACATGCAAGGATGTTTTTCATTAAAATATAATAATTTACTTTCATCACTGCTTTTCACCGAAAACATTTCTTGCAAGAGCATTTCCCAGAGACTTCCTTGAAATTAAGTTCCTCTCAGCTGAGGGCGATGGGGATCCAGATGTGTCTCACCAATGCTCTGAGGTGTGATGTTAGGCATTTATCACCAATGTGATAATGTGCAGATGTTTGTGAGTTGTTAAAAAAGACAGCTTTGCACTCCTCAAATTTCATTGCCGGAACAGAAAAACCATCCTCACACACATCCACCACAGTCGTGTTACTAACATACGACAGGAGAGGAGGGCTCCCTCATTCCCTGGTCAAGACTGTGGTGTGGGCCTATTCCTAATACTCTGCTAGCAATTTGAACTGAGTCCCGTCGAGGAACAAGGGAAAGATAATTCAAGGGGACTATGAAACCTGGAGAGGCACTTGAACACATACCCCCCTGCCAAACAGATCAGACCATAAAAATAACACACGGGAAAAGCAAGCTTGGTTCATTATTTTGCTGTATACACCAATTTAAAGTATTGCTCCTGTCCACTTTGCCACTGTTCCAAGAACTACGTACTTCAAGGTGAACCCTGGGTTCCCTAGTGAAGTTTACAGTGATGGAGATTCTAAGGAAAGGGGACGGCTTTCAACAGTCTGAGGAATTACCAGTTTCACTTGGGGAAAGCGGCATTAAGTGAACGGCCCTCATACAGCCAGAAAACGTAGCAATTTTGTCTCTAAGTATGAAACATAAACATTTATAATTGCAGCAGCTTGTATTGAGGTCACTGAAGCGAATATCAAGGATGCTCAGCCAATCAAGGGTCAATGTCTAACAAACATTTAGCAACTCACACGAAGTTCACAGTCTTTGGGGGAGTGCAGAATGGATAAAGATGCAGGTCACCTCTAACTTTTGGCCAGGTGCTGCTTGTATTCATTTCTTTTAAAGTCCATTTGACAACAGGCTAGAGTTGAAGGAAATCCCAGTTCATGGTACTTCCAAGGTGAAAATGAAAAATTCTAATAAAACTCACAGCCTTGAGAAGAATTTCAAGTGGCCTACTGCCTTAGCCTTCTCTTATTTTGCTCACGCACCGGGAAGAATTGAAGGACAGACTTTGTGACTTTTGCTCTGGAGGCTAAATTTTATTCTCAGTGGAGACCCTTTACTGGCGGCTTGAATACTTTGCTACTTGTTTTATCAGCATGCCCTTGCTTCAGTGAACTGGAGAATTGCAACGCACACCTGATGAACAAGGCCGCTGGCTGAAGTGGTGGTGTGTGTGCACTTATTTATGCAAACACTAAAACTCTCTGAGTGCAACAATTCAAACTACTCCTGTTCATTTACTTTTTCTTCTTGATACAGCTTCAATAACGTCTGCATGAGATTCCAGGTTCATCTTATTTTTTAGTGATATGTGTCATGTGAATGGAAGGACCGACAGCCCGTGGCCGGGCATCATTCAAGAGCAACATGCCTTTCCCATATACATTATCTCATGGGTGCTTTGTTATTGGCCCCAATGTCAGAGTTGGGCTTCATAAAGCTGGCTACGTTAAGACCAAAATAATGTCGTTTAGTGTCTAGGGGGAGGTTAAGAGGAGGATTAGAGGAAGGCGGGCAGGCAGGGGATATTAAACAAGTCCATGACTAACAGGGTGTGACAGAAAAGAGTTTTACTCTTTTCAACAGAACAATTCCCCACGGCTGGGCCCATTACTCCACTGTGCCTTTATCACCTTGGAATTTTTATGGTTATTTTTGATGAATTCACATTTTTGTAAAGCCCTTTTTGAAATCATGCCAGTTTTCAATTTTTAATTAAAGTCGTAAATAATCTTAATTCTGCCTTAAAAGGTTTATTGTTTCTTTTTTTTTTATTACTGATGCCAGGAAATATTTCAAATACCAAGTCCTGATGTGAGTGAGCAATTAGAAGCTCTCTAAGGTCTAGTGACAACATTGTACTGTGTAAATAGAACACACTGGGATATCGACATGAGACTTAGCAGCCTGGACAAACTGATTTGGGTTTATCAGCAGCTGCTTCTCTTGGGAATGACACTGCTTCTTTTCTTAAATGAAGAAACTTTCATCATTTTAATTTCATGAATTAACCATCACAGATTGAAAAAAGACTTTTCGGGAAGTAAACACTGTAAATTGTTACTGGGGGCTCAAAAAAGAAAGTCACCTAAATTTGATTTATTCATTTGCACCAAACAGGTGGGCACATTAGAAAGGGACTCTTTCACTTTACATAAATCAAAATTAAGGGAGAGCTTCAACGTCTGACACGCAACCACCAGGCCTCTGAAAGCCCTGCCTTTGGTAACTACACTGCCTGCCGACAGCTGCAAGGGCTCTGTAAACACAATCCTATCTTAAACTCTCAGGGTCTCCTTTTCTCTGCTGTGCTCTATGAACTTCACACAATACTGTCGTTAGCTGGCCAGACTGGCCTTCCAAACCTTCTGAGACAGGGAGTTTACTATCCCCCAAGTCATTTCATAATGGAGATTTTGTGGATTATGTGGTGTGTGGGGGCTCATATGCATATCCATGTGTAGGTGGGTACAAATGTGTGCACACCTGTGGGGAGAGGCCAGAAGCCAGCCTCGAGTGCTTTCCTCAGGAGCGGCCCACTTTGCCTTTATGTCCACCTCTCAAGTAGTGAACACACATACACATGTGCATGTTACCACAGGTAGGCTTATCAACACAATTGCACATGCCACCACACGCATGTGCATGTTAGCACAGGTGGGCTTATCAATACGCATAGGCACATGCCACCACAGATGGTCTATCCCTCAGTTGAACTCTGGTCCTCACGCTCTCACAATGAGCACTTCACCAGTGAGCTCGATCCAGTACCCAAGCTTTGTCTAAACCAACGAGGATCTTCTGTCCATGGCAGAAACGTGTTGGAACTTGGCTCATTTAGTGTTACATTTCGATTGAGTTGGTTACCTGATTTGTTTAAGGGACTTTATAACAAAATCAAGGGAGTGTTTAGGGACAAGGGTGTCTAGTCACTGGCTTTTAGTCAAAAGTGTGTGTTTTCTTACTTCTTCGGGATTTGATATAGGTTGTTGACACTGCATTTTTTTCTGTCTTGCAGTGCAGCTAGCTTGAATGCCAGCTGAGGGCTGATATACAGGAAGTCCTTAACCAGGTCTTCCTTTAAGAAAGAAAGCACTCAGCCAGTACGTGCAGTAGGATCAAAAACCCACTGCAATTGTTCTTGAATTCTCAGTATTCCTCATTGTCCGCTATGTTCAGCTAGTCCGGATTTATCCCATGTTTTTTCAGACCTAGGCCAGCTGGCCTTGGTGAGATCCCAATAGAACATCCCCATTGTCTTAGTGTGTGGGTGCACCCCTCGTGGTCCTGAGTTCCTTGCTCGTGCTCCGTCTCCTTCTGCTCCTGATTTGTGGGAGCCTAGGCAGTTTGGATGCTCACCTTACGAGACCTGGATAGAGGTGGGCAGTCCTTGGGCTTCCCACAGGTCAGGGAACCCTGATTGCTCTTCGAGCAGATGAGGGAGGGGGAATTGATCGGGGGAGGGGGAGGGAAATGGGAAGCGGTTGTGGGGACGAGGCAGAAATCCTTAATAAATAAATAAATTAAAAAATAAATAAATAAATAAATTAAAAAAAAAAAAAAGAAAGAAAGCACTCAGCTGCAAGGGTTTGACAGATACACTTAACTACTTACGAAACCAGTCTTGTAAATCAACTGTAATTTCTTTCTCTAGAAATATATTTAAATCTCTTTATTTTGGAATACAAATAAATTATTATCTAGAATCACTAGGCATGGTTTGAATATGACTTGAAGTTAAGAAAGCTAAGGGATTTTTTTTAATGTGAATAAAATTATCAAACTGAAAGCACAGTGCTTTCTCTTAAAATAGCACATGATCATGACTGGATCCTGTAGCAGGATCACCGTCTGTTGACTTTGTCATTGTCTGTATCTTATAAATTCAAGGGAATGAATTATATTCATTTTGGAAAAACCCAGTCTTCTGGGTGAGAGAGGGTTTTCATTCTCAACCTGACAATTCTCTCCCTGCAAGTTGTCCCCAGTAAGTGAGGCTTTACTAATAATGTAAGATGAAGGCACCTTCACAGACCTTACTGTCATGGCATGAAATATTATTGTCCCCTATGGAGACAACCATGATGCTCACATGTGTGGGAACACATGGGGCGTTTTTAGAAAATGTTAATGGTTTTCATTGTATGAAAATGGCTTTGGCCTCATATTAAGGAAGAGTAGTCTTGATTATGTGAACATTCTTGAAGAACTAACTGGAAAAGAAAAAAGGCTAGCTAAATGACCTTTGACATTTATTCTGAATCTGTGACATCATAATACCTGCAGATTTTGATAATTGCATCAATCCCTCACTGATGTCAAAGTCCACTGAGGTTCAGTACTTTATCCCTTCCAGCCCTGATTTCACACATAGTGCCTATCAATCATCCTCAAGCCAAGCACGGGAAATATGCTCTTCAAATCCTAGGGAGTCTCCCAAGTCCTTCATTAGAGCTGAAATTACTTGAGCTATCTGGTAATATTATGAAAAAGTTATTTCTCCAGAAAGAGCTTCCAGAAATTTCCATAAAAGATTTTTGTTATTAACATTTCTTGGAGTTGGTGGCTGGCATTAATTTTCTCTGCAAGTTTCCCTAGAAATTTTTACATGATTATATTAGTTGTGCCAACCACAGCCTTGCTGAGGCCTCAGGGAAGACGTCCCTCTTCAGTACCAAGCACAGCATATCTTCAAAGTCAAAGGGTTCAAATGCCCCGCCCAAACGCTGTGACTGCAAGAGTAATTCAAACATGCCTTTCCTGGCTGGACAATTCTCTGAATCTTACCTTTTTCCTTGCCTGTTGCTCTTTGGAAGAATGCGCTTTCACGTGCTTTCTGAGGGAGCTTGGGTCGGTGTAGCGTTTTGTACATCCTGGAATTTGACAAGCATAAGGTTTCTGAACAAGAAAGAGAGAAAGAGCAAGCTGTGGTTAAATCATAAAGGTCACAGGGTCATGCTTTACTCAGAATGCTCAGAGCATGAACTGCTACCAAATGACAGGTGTCAAACGCAGGGTAATACTCATGCATGTTAATTAGGACACCCAGGAATTCTGCTTCACGGGGATGAGAACAGTCAACTTCCAAAATGCCCCACGGAGGTGCAATAGCCTTGATTTTGAAGACATTAACTTACATTGCGCTGTAACCATAAAATCTCTTCAAGAAATTTTAACATGGAAGTTATACTTACAGTGACTCCCCTGAGAAAATCATTGGTACTGTCAGAAATAGTAAACAGATTCTTTAAGGATTCAGGTAAGGAAGCTGTAGAAAAGTCCAGAAAAGACTGGGTATGGTTCAGAGGGTACCTGATTCAGAAAGAGGGAAAGAATTAAGAAGGAAAAATTAGTATAAAGTGAGCAAGAAACAGTAGGTCTCAAACAGCAGAAACATGAAAATTCGCCAGAGGAAACAGTCAGTGACGTTATTAGTCACAGAGAAATCAAGGCTGAGTGACATGAATGAGCCCTTAGTGGAGGGACAAGGGTGCAAATCTGCCCCTTCCAATTTGCTGTGCAGCAGAGAGATGAAAAGTATATGGAAATATGAGGACTATCCCCAAGTGCTTGGCACCTAAAGTCGAAATGAATGCATGACCTGGGTGGGAGGAGAGGAACAACTCAAATCCATCCTGATGCCAACACCGCATCACCACCTAGTACTGACTTATCAAGGGTTGAGAGACAATGACTTTGGTGGCAAGCTAAACCAAAATCTGATATCTATTCCAAGAACTTAAAAAAAAAACAGGAGTAATTGTATAGACAAAATGAATTAATTATCATCTACTATGAAAAATGAGAGCTGAGTCTGCAAGGGAAAATAAAGAGGAAGATCTGGAATCTTCTCTTGGCAGGATTCTTCTCTGGCCACCTGCTCTGCTAAGGACAAGAGCACACCACGGCTGCTCTTCCTCTGCCCTGCTCTTGTTTTCATGTGCACTTCATTGTCTGAGTGAAGGTGGACTTTCTTATTTGTTTGCTGGGAGAAACATTTAGAACTCACTGACATTTTGCCATTTTCTCATTCCAAGAACAGGACAGAATGATGGTATTATCATTTCATTTGAAATGTCCGATTTGAATACTGGATCTGATTACTCACTGACTGGTCTTGACTTATTCTTGATTGACTGAATAACCTAAGATTATGCTACCAGGATGTGCTGGGCCCTGTATTGAATTCTAAGAAACGCTAACAACAAATGAAAGGTGAATAAGAACCAGGTCCTGCGCTCACTTTTTTTTTTTTTTAAAGTTGAGTAATTATTGGCTAAAGGCACTTGTTAAGAAGTTTCCATCAGGGAAAGATTTTGCTTTAACCTGGAAATCTTTTCTGAGTTCATTCGGCCTTGCTGACCTAGCCTTCCCTACGCTGCCTTCACCTCAGAGGAGCAAGTGGCCAATACCTAACCTTACAAGAGGCTGCAGCAGGCGCTCACACTTGAGTCTTTGAGCATGAGAGGGAACTTGATGGAAGAAGGCTTATGAACACCGGTGTGCTCTAAAAATATATGCTACTGCAAACAGGCTTGGGAATGCCACCTAACGGTTGATTTCAAATACTCTTGGAGAAAGCTTGACACATACCACTCCTTCCAACTGGCCTCGAGGTCTTCCCACTGTGTATGCCACTTGAGGCCGGGATGCCCAATCAGCTCTCAGGCTCTGATATGGACGGGACTGCTAGCTGATCATTTTATCTCTGATTACCCAAGCTTTACGTGGCACACTATACTCCATCAAAAGAGGTATTTAATTATTTTCCAGCTTCGGCCTGAGTAATTACTTCTCTTATTTAAAGGTAAGATGTTAATAGACACAAATATTAACAAAAACTTTCAGGGTTATTATAATGAAGTGAATAATCTTGGTGGGAAAACCAATTTCCTGTGTGAAGAATGTGTTTAGTTGAAAAGGATACCTTTATCCTAAAACCCTGACAGCTTTCGTAGATGGAGTGATTAATGGACAGGAACCCAAATTTAAGGTATAAATTCTTCAAGCAGCTGGTTTGCTTGGGAAAACAAGCATTTCATTTCTCTATGCTCTTGAAGAGCTTACCAATTTGTTAAAGGGGAAGTAAACATTTGCATAAGAGACAGTTTGGATCTTAAGGAAAAATGACAGTTTTAACAGGTGAAATAGAGAAAATCATTTTTAGCAAGATAAAATGACTGGGTTTTGAAGAGATGTTACACTGAGTTCAGTTCATAAAATCATTACACAGCTTTATTTAAAAGTTTTTAAATGTCTATACATGTTTACTGCTGAAATTACATTATAAAATGTTTTATCTGGTTAACCAAAATTCGTGCCAAAGAAGGGTATTGTTGAAGGGCAGCACATATCCTCAAGGATGGCTTGGAAACTACCGAGAAGAGACTAACTGGAACAACTCCTCAGGAAGATCTTGGTTTGTGAATGAATGGTCACACTTCTATGATGTGGTTTCATGACAAACTGGAAAATATATTGGATTGTATCAAGGCCATTTCAGATACAACAAAATAGGACATTTAATGTAATTTATTTGCATTTTTGGTATGTTGAAAATTTTCAGCACTTTCCATATATTTATGTAATATTCTATTCAATTGGTCCTGAACAAATCGATTAATTCTATTTGGCTAAAGCATTAAAGGTTTATTGTTTGCTCAAATTGTGTTAACTGTGTTTCAGGTATTTACCAGACAAACCATCACATCTATTCATATTATACGATTCTGGTAAGAGAGGCTATATGACACACAGAGCTAAAATGACTTCTACAAATATGACTAATAGAGACTAATATAAAATGTAATAAATATGTCAACTATAACATCAGAAAAATCTGAAATATGTATGAGAAGGTATGTAGAAATAACAGTATCTTTTCAAAATTCATGCTCTGGTGTAGTTTAATAATAGACATCAGAACGTTAACACTGAGAAAGTACTGTCATGAATACATTATTTGCAGGAACGTGGGATAAGAGATTCGTGATGTGTATAATACATTTATCCCAACAGCTTTGTCAAGTGAAGTGAAATTACACAGCATCTACCTGGCCTCCCATAAAGAAAATGGCATCAAAGCTTGAGAACGCAAAGGAGTGTTATCTACATAATGGGGGAAATAAAAGACAAAAGTTACAGAGAAACAGCATTTGCGAGGAGCAAAATGAAGCAGCATTAAGGGAGTTAAGGGTGTGAAAATAAAATCTCAATTGTTCTCATAAGGTTGATAAAAATGGATGTGTGGCTGCTAACGCAGAAAAAGCGTGTATGGAATGAACTCGGGGAGAGATCTGTTCTGTCTTTTCAGATCAACTGTAGGTGAAAATAACAGATGGTTTCTAACGCACAAGACCAGATTCATGTTAACACCACGCTGGCTGAGAAGTTAGGTCAGAAGGACAAAAACCGAGGTCAACACATAAATACTGTATGGCATAGTCCTCCCAGTTGCATAACGTTGTCTATTTTGGTACAGCCTGATGCATTAATAATTACTTTAATTATCTCTAGTAGCCACTCTGTGGGCCAACATCTACTGCATGATAGACCCTGAAATGCTACAGAGAAGGGACTAAAGAATCCCTTGACCCCAGAAAGTTCTAATATGTAGCATAATTCATAACCACAAAAATTAAAAATAAAAAAGAATGTAGCAGCCACACAGGGCGCCTCTGTGGGGACTTCACTGTGTTCTGCTGTGCTTGGCACTGCCCCTGTGACCTGCAGGCCATAAAGCAAACGCCTCCACCATCCTACCATCAGAGGGGCCCTTTGGCATGTGCAGCTGAGGCTGGAAGGTGGCAAGCCCCTGCCATCCTTACAGTGTCAAGATGTGTCCTCTGGTGCTTGGCACGATCACTGGAGTTGCTGAAAGCCTTCTGGCAGCCCGGGTGTTGGCACAGGTACGGCTTCTCCCCCGTGTGGCTCCGCAAATGAATCTTGAGGTTCTCAAGTCTTGAAAAGGCCTTCTTGCACCCTTCAAACTGTGCAAAAAAAAAAAAAAAAAAAACAAGTTTTAGTGATTGAGAAGGACCCCGAATGCCTGAGACGAGGGGAGAAAAACAACCATTAGCCTGTACTTCACTAACAGAAAGATGAAATTCAATCCAAACAGTAGCAAATACTGCTGCTAAAAATACCCATATGTTTATGTGAATTGCATCTTTCCCACAGTATATACATGCCACGTTCCATACCAGATTTTGGTCCCAAACTGGTTTCTGTGATTACTTATGTCAGAGACAACTCACTGAGAGCCATCTGGCTCAATCAATGGAAACATAGTAATGTGTATCTTAAAAGATTTATTAAAAAAAATTAACACACTTTTCTATTTCCAAATTGGTCTACATTAAAGCAACTTGGAAGGAAGAAACTTTCAACAACTACTGAAACAAACAAGAGAAACCAGAGTGATATATGACTGAAAAAGAAGACAGAGAGGTCTAAGAAGAGAGGATGAGCAGAGCAAGTACCTGCTAGATCAAGCCAATGAGACACATCCTTAAATATTTGTCCAGCTTTTTCAACTTCCAAATTAGTGGCCAATGTTAACACACAGGGTGATGCCAAGTTGAGTGAGTTTTCCAAATGCTTTAAGGAAACTAGGAGACACAGAATTTAACTAGTGCTAAATCGTTCCAAATAAAGTAACCATTATTATTATTACTAGTATTTCAGAAATTTCACTACCTAGGCATGAATAAGGGAAAGATAAGAGGTTGGTCATTTTTAAATGCATGTTTGTGTTTGTAGTTTGTTAATAATTCAAAGTGGGACAAGCGGTGGTGGCACACGCCTTTAATCCCAGCACTCAGGAGGCAGAGGCAGGAGGATCTCTGTGAGCTTGAGGCCAGCCTGGTCTACAAGAGCTAGCTCCTCCAGGACAGGCAACAAAGATACAAAGAAACCCTGTCTCAAAAAAAAAAAAACGAAAACAAACATATTGAGAGGAGCATGAATTTAATAACTTCCATGGGCATATTATCAGTTAGTATTATAGGGTCTCAATGATGCTAACATTTAAGAATGACAGTAAGGAAATGTGTTGGAGAAAGTAAAGAATAAAGGTGAGGTGAAGTCATCTTTGGTACAAAGCCCTAGGCAATTTATGTGAATTTAACACATTTAATTCCAGTAAAGTTCTCATCAGCAAGTCAAGTTAGGGATATGGGAAACAAAAACATGGGATGCTTAGAATGATTAAATCTTGATGGGCATGTTTTAGAGGAATGAAGGAACAGGACAGACAGACATGCGTACAGGGAAGGAGGGCAGGAGAAGGACTCTTTCCATCTGGAATTAGTTGACATTACTTAGATGCGCTACAAGGATCTCGCACACCGCCTTGGTTCCCTCACTGGCGATCACAGATGGTGTAGGGCACCGGCTGTGAAGGTTTCGGTGGCTGGAAATCTCGTCACTAACTAAAGGATGAACTGAGCAGAAAGAAGAGTTGGCTCTGCCACAATTCCATCCACTTAAGTTGATCACACTCTGCACGCTCGAGTATTTTAAGAAATTTATGAAAGTTGCACTTATTTTTGATTGAGAGTTATACATGTCTCACAGACATATGTTGGTTTATTTCGATTTTGATATTTTGCTTAAAATAATTTTCAGTGTTTTCCCGATTTCTATTTCACATAAAGAGTAAATTTAGCCCAAATGAAGGGAGAATGCTGACAAAGCTGACGACTTTTTCACAGCCAAGGATACATAATGCCACACTGCTGGGGGAGGGGGCAGTTCTGGAGTTTATGGGGCCTTATTTCTACACATTTTCAAATAGGTCTCAAGTTTAAGGATCAAAGAGTTCTAATTTAACTCCTAATTCATAGCTAAAAGATCTCTGCCAAGCAAATGTGTCCTTTTAAGGTTCACTCTGAACGAAGAATCAGAGCAAAGTCCTGGAGCCCAGTTTATTTTGCTTGGAATTACCTGGGCGAGCACACTTAGTCCTGAAATGAGCTTGTGGTTTTGGACATGCTGAGCCTGTAGCCTCTTTCTCAGCAAGGCTCTTTTGTAGAGAAGATGCCAATCTGGGGCCAGGTCCAGTGGTACATACCCAGAATTGGGTGGATCGCAATCTCTCGTCCTTCTACAGTCACCTCAAATCTTACAGAGAAAGCTGCACTGTTTTTGGCACCGATGAGAAAGTGGAGAACAGTGGTATCTCACATAACAGGGTTTCTGTGAATCCAAGATGCGTAAGGTACTTCCCCTGCACCTATCATTAAGTGAGAAACCCAGCTACGTGCTTAGATGGTTCAGACTGTCCACGCGGTCACATATAAGGTATATACGCTAGCAATTGCTCATACTGTATAGTCAATGCCCATTTAAATGTCTTTTTATAATTAGAATTGAACTGGTTGCTATTTGTACAACCAATTAAAAAACAAAAAACAAACAAACAAAAAACCTGTGGCATTCCAAGTTCCTCTGAGGAACAGAATACCCAAACTTCTTAATGTAGCAAGGCTGAAGGACAACATGGGCATCCAGATAGAACAAGACAGCAAAAAGATAATCTGTAAAATAATGAAATTCTAGATGACATCAGATGTTCCCTCTACAAGAGTGGCCAGCAAAGAGAAGTACGTCGTATCTTCAGGGGAAACAGAGACAGAAGGTATGACCTCCTGCACTGAGCTGACCAGTAAAGGCTGTCCTTGGAAGGCAGGAGCTCCTAATAGACACCAGCCACTCACTCTCAGCTCACTGCAAACGCTCACTTGAAGAATCTATGGACACAGGTCCTCACAGCCTGGTAGACAGCTTGGTATGGGGGCTAACACTAAATGGGTCAGAGCCACTAGAATGGGTTGTCAGGGGATTCTGGAAGAGGAAGGAGATGCCGTTTATGGCTCTAATGGCATCTGGATGGAACTTGAAAGCGAACATTGTATATTGAAGAGTTATCATGCACTATGGGATGAACCCTGGAATTCAGCGCAAGAACTTCCTCTCCCTGGGGCACTTTCACCCCAGCATTCACAAGTCTGGTTAAAGGAAAATGCTTTAAAAATAAGTTAACATTTAGGCAGGCAAAAGAAAGGAAGGAAGGAAGGAAGGAAGGAAATTAATAAAAGAAATCTCAAACAGCTAAGACTGGATTCTTGGAGAGTTTGGGCAAATGGATGACTTTTAATCCTCTTAGATTGTTTTTTTCATGACTTTTACATAGCTATTGAAAGTGTTGAAACCTGTGTAAATGCCCGGATATAGGGAAATTAGCACAATTAGGGATATTTCCTGAGTTTGATTCCCATTTACTCAGTGTGATTCTCACAGTCCAAGACATACCTAGAGAACTAGGAAATGCACTGCCAACTGGTTGATCTTCACCCTTGCTGTGCTCCCACACCTTGTTTGAGGTCCCTTCCTTCTTGGATTGGCTCTGAAACCATGAATCCAAAGGCTAGTAACGCATAATTGAATCACATATTCTGATTTGTCCTTAACTCAAAAACAGGATGATGAGATAAAACAGAACTACAATCAAACTTAAGAGTTCCAAAGGGAAGAGGAAGGACTAAAATAAGATTTTAAGAAATAGGAAAGAACTGCAAACACGCAGGGCTATAGTGGGGCTGGTTCAGTAGCAATAGGATCTGGTGTGCACTGAGTATTTGGTTCATGCTAAAAATCTTCCCCTGGCTATTAATTTGATCTAAATAGTATCTGCTCTCTGAACAAACCCTATGAACATGCTCCACTGTAGCTGCCAGGAGGCAAAATGAATAAAACTCAATGTTTATTCAAGCAAAGATGACGAAAGTGAAAGGCAGTATGTTACACTAGTAGACCCTGAGCAATGGTACTCAGAGCCATGCTTCCCAGTCCAGCATCTGTATCCTCGGGAACTTGCCAGAAGCATGGATTCTCTGACCCCACTACAGACCCCAAACTCTAGGTATATGGCCCATCTGTGTAAGTGGGGACCAGTGCTCTCGGAGATGCCTATATGCGAACTGGTGCCCTCGGAGATGCCTAAGTGTGAACCGGTGCCCTTGGAGATGCCTAAGTGTGAACCAGTGCCCTCAGAGATGCCTAAGTGTGAACCAGTGCTCTCAGAGATGCCACCTAGGCTGCGGTCATCCTCCATCTCCTTATGCAAACCACATGATGGAAGGAAAGTGATTTTTAGCATCTACCATTTCTACTTCAGCCTGTCATCTGAACGTGTATAGCAACAGCTATCCTAAGACTGAAAAGGGGTATCACCACTCCAAAGTAGAAAGGAACATCATCAATCCCAAGGCAACTGAGACAGAATTCCCAGAATGCCAATCTCTCACTAGAGATTCTTCAAACAACAGCTGCCAAAGATGCCACCAGATAGATGTCTGGTTCCACACTAGGTGTGCCCACCAGCTCTCACCATCGCTGTCTGGCCAGTGAACCACCCAGCATGGGAACTGCCCCTTACAGCCTCCTGTTGAGAGAAAGCACTGGGAGGAAGCCATGTTTTCTGCTTGTCCATTTCAGCGGAATTACAGGCATGTGGGAGACCAGGGCATTAGATTCTCAGAGAGAGAGAACTTGAAATCTCATGGGCCTTGGAAATACTTCATGGCATGAAGCCTCACTCCAAGAAAAATCTCTCCAATTCCGGTTTTAAGTAACAAACTTTAATTAGACATTTTCAAGTTCCTACAAATCGAAAGAACCTTAGATTGCATCACTCTGCTAATTTAGAAAATTATCTCATATTTAAAGAATCAGACTGGACTGCAATCACCATCAATATATATTGGCTTGATTACGGATTGCTGACATTCAGTAACATTCAGATGACCTTTGAAACATTACTTTCTCTTTCTATTAGAAGCTTTTGTGTAAGGTTCTAGAAATGAAAGGCTCATTAGACACCATTAAAATGGGATTTATTCCATATGTGTAACCAATAATCACGTTGAATATTATCCCCTCCTCTAATCAGCTACTTGGAGTGCCAAGAAGTACAAGTTTGTATTGAGAGCAGTAATAAAAGCAAACCTTCTTGATCAGGTTTCTATACCATTGCTAATATCAACACAACCCAAACAGAAAGGAGTCTATGATGCTGGACAGGCTTTTTAAAAATATGCATTTGATTTCAATTATGGCTTGGTGTTTATGACCCTGGGAGGTATGCGCTTTTACAATTCCACCAGTCAAGACCAATTAATCCCATTAGTGTTGGCTGCCACGGTGATATGCAGTAAGAACTGGCCAATGAATTAGGTGCTAGTTTCTATCTCAACATACCACACAAGACACTAGAGATGAGAAGTTTCTATGGAAAAGTCAGCAAACATTTCTCATGCCCTGACTACAGCCCAGACAACTTCCATAGTGAGTCTAGGAGGTCAAGTCCCTTTGGATTAACGGCTTGCCTTCAAAGGGTGTTAAGATTTCTTCTGTGACTCTAAAACAGTCCAGGAAAGTAAAAAGGTCCAGTTTACACAGCTGAGAAGCAGCAAGAGCTCTGACGAATACACTCAGCTGACATCTGCTTCTGGAAGTTTCCTTCCAGAGACTCTTCTCAACTTTTTGTTCATGTGAGTCACATGGAAGTCTCCAGATGCATGCCTTTGGCCTTCCAGAGGAAGAAATGAGCCCCTGGGGTTCTGTCTCCCAGGTCACGCCAATAGATTTGTTCAATGCTCATAGAGATTATAATTGGAGATGCAAGTTTCTGGGATCCTTCATGAACCCTATCATCTAAGTATAGTCTACAGAAAGTGTTAGAAAGAGACTGTGTCTTGTTCACCAAGGGACACTTGGCTCCTCTGCTCCAGACCAGTGAATGTCCAAGGAAGACAGAGGACACGTTCTGCATATCCTCACTCACATTTATAACTCGGTCACCCTCTTGTCCCCAGCTCTGTATCCAAAGGTGTCTGTGTTACCTTCAGCTGCTGAAAGGAAAAATGTGACTTGACATTCTGTACAGAGCAACAGTGGCGTCGTCGGAAAATCACTGGAAGTCACCATTAAAATTGTCTTTGGTTCAAGGCTACTCAGGCAAGACTTCCAAAGGTTCCTGGCGTCTACGGAGATCGGCTCTTGGCTGTCCATGGCAACCCTTTAGGTCTGACTAAGGGCAGCAGTAGAAAGGGGAAAAGCAGCTATGGCATTTGGCCTCAGTGAGTTCCCAATTCAGCGTGTGTCTGCCACTTCTCCAGCATTCCTAAGTGGCCTATGGTTCTCATTTATCGAGACTTTCTGGAACTATTAAAAATCTTGCAGAATTAATATAAAACCCATTCAGTAAAGTTTTCCGAAACAGTACTAGATTCCAGTCATTGCTCCTTGCTTGTTATTCTGGTGTGCAAAATGACTCTATTAACCAGTTCATAAATTCCTTCCTGGCTTGTTGCACTTCTTGTTTTTTTGATTACTAAGAAATCTGCATAAAACAAAGGTCACCGGCATGAGCATATGTGTATGATTTTTATTGGTTTAAGGCGACTCACTGCCTTTGACCATTTTGGACCTTGGGTAACAGTTGATGGTAAGAGGGTGTCCTAAACGAGGCAGCAAAGGAAATTAAATGAGGCTGGGAAAATGACTCTTGAGAGTCCATGTGACAATGTGGGGGAAAATATGTCACTTCTGTGCCAACAACAGAACCATAATGAATTTTTATGGAAATTATCATGTCTGGTTTATAACAGTTGAAAGGAACTGGGGTCAAACGGAACCTCATCATGAGCATTATATACACAGCTACAAAAGGAGTCTGGCAAAGTGGAAGAAACACAGCTATGTTAAGATGTATAATGCGGCCCTTCCCAGCTCCTCACCACATAAAAGAACACACACACACATAAACTCACACATACATGTGTATGTATGTTGTAATACATACATAAATACACACAATGTAATAAAATTCTAACTTCAAACAAATTACTATTTCTTTGACCAAGTAAACAATGAATACCTGGCTGTGTGGAGATTCCATTATTTACTGGCACCAACTCCATGCAATCTGTGACTGTTCACAAGAGCATATATTCTTCAGGGAATGACAAGACCACAATAAATGCATTTTGAATATATGCCAGCACAAATATATTTATGAGTATTATAATTATTTGTGTATAAATTTATTTAAAAAGCAATTATTTAATTTTCTATGCAGGCATTGCCAAGTACCACATACCTAGGTGTAATTTTTACCCTTGATGGGTGCACATTCAAACACTAATAACACAAAAATGATGCTTACACCAACTCCATGCCCCCCAGGTTTTCCTTATTTCAGGCAATCACAGGCACCACTATTTGCTTGAAACCCAGTCTCCCGACATGGCAGCGATACATGAATATGTGATACTCAGCATGTGTTGAAGACTCCATTTAGTCCGCTCCTTACACATGTTGCATGCAAGCACAAGACTTTGAAATACATACAAAGCAAACAAATAAAGCAACATTCAAACACTTCGCAACTCTATGGTATGGACATTTTCAAACTTCAACATATAAGTCAATGCTGACCAATTACTGTGGCCCTACAACCGGTAGTGACCAACTCCCCGCACACCAAATGGGCTTCTGAACATCCAGCATTTTCCTAGGCTCTGTGGATGACACGGGGAAACAGCAGGCTCAATCCTACCCTACATTTGTGCTCCTAGTACATCCCATGGGATTGCCACAGCCCGGCCAGCTTCAACACGTTCACGGGATTTTCTGTGTACTACAGAGCAGAGGTGAACAATGGGGATGTATTTAGGCAATACATTTTATATGTTCTCTGAGAGCTCTGCCTCAGAAATACATTTCAATATTTAGAAGGCAAAGACGGACTGATGAAGTAAGAAAGAAATAAGCAAAGAAAAGGTGGTTAAAAAAAAATCGAAAGCATGAGGTAGAGACTGCAGGTGAAAGAAGGGAAGAGGGGTCGGGAGACCTAAACCTTATCACTTTGTCATGGGCTCCTTCCCTCTTCTCCGCGCCCCACACCCCTCTGGCTCTAGTGCACTCCCCAATTAACCAAGTTCCTTTTTTTTCCCTGCATGCTTTTACCCATGCATCGCCCTCTGCTGGTCACAGCGCGGAGCCTCCTCCTTTGCGAGGCTCTCCCTAGGTTTTAAGCAGGATGTGCTGGATCTGCCCCCCAGGTGCCCCCCACCGGGCTTATGCCCAGCAGCATGCAGAAACAGGCTAACTGGATTGTTCCTTTCCTTCATTGGCTGTGAGTTTTATGAGGACAAGGAACCAAGTCTTACTAATCTTTTTATTGCCGGCAAGGTACGGTGCTTATACTCAAAGTGATCACATATGATTTGCTAAATAAATGTTAAATGAAATAAAGAGACTGAACCCTTGGTAAGAAAGTATATTGATTAACTAGCCTTCCTTGTGTGGTGAAGTCATTAGGGCCTTTTAATTAGGGAGAGCCAGTTACTGCTTGAGATGACATCAAACAGCTAACCTATTAAAAGCTGTAAAATGCATTTATGGGGGTTTAAATATTGGATTTTAATGTCCTGTAGAACTACTGCAAAATGTATATTCAATTAAACTAATATCTATCCAAGTGGAGAAAATACTAATTACAGCATATGGCTCTATTTGAGTAGATGCGTGTGTGCTGGATTAGCTCCTTTACTGATGTTTTGAGAAATTTTCAGCAATACTGGTAGAGTCAATGGACTATTTTCCTACCACACCCTTTCCCAAATATGAGCAAAGCATATCCTAACACATTGGAAACATGTTATTATCAATAATAATTCAAGGCGTATAAATATGTGCCTTCCTCGTGCATAAAGGAAAAGAAACTGTTATAAACTGCCCTTTTTAAACTGAGCTAATATGCTCAGCAATATGCCAGGAAACAGCCTCTCATTGGAGTTTCTCATGAAGAAAAATAACTTTAGGACTTTGCCCTGAATTGCCCTGAGTCAAGAATCCCCAATGGAAAGGTCCAACAATTTCCCATGCTGTCAACCACCCTACAGTCAACCTCTCTAAATGGAAGACAGCAATTCAGACCCTAGATCACAGGTCTTCACCGTATAATAGCTGGGGACTCTGTGTTCAGAGTACAGTGCTTTGTCATTAAAGCCTCCATGCCAAATTTCTCGTTGGCAATGGACCTGGCTACCCCGTAATTAATAGTCTTTGATTGTAATGATGAGACGTGTCACTGCCTGCCTTCAGCTTCATTAAGAATTGGCATGCTTAGTTTAACAGCGCTAAGCAATACATTTATTTACTATAGTGTTTCCCAAAATGATTGCTGAATTCTGTCATCTCTTGACTGAGAAACTGTCTGCGGGTTCACACGGAATGTATGCTGACATACATTCAGCAATACAAGCCTCTGAGACAAATTGTTGAAGCCAATTTGCTTATCATATAGGCACAAAGGTGCAAAATGTGTGCGTATGTACTTGTGGATGCAGCCACGGCACATGCTGAAACACTTGCACACACATATTCCATGCAGACTACAATAGATGCGCACGTGTGTGTGTGTGTGCGTGCACGCACATATGTTCACACGCATGTTGTGTTTAAGATCTGTGTGCAGGGGTGTAGAAGCAAGAAGGAAATTGCCAAGAGAGAAGAGGAAATTCACACACGAAGAGAAGGGAATAATTTACCATAAATTGGCCCACACTGAGTGTATTCCAAAAAACAGAGTGCAATACGCCAAATTTTTAATGGCTCTTGCTATTCTAGATCTGGCCCTGACGAGCTTTGGAAGCAATGCAAGTGGGCAGGAAAGATGGGATTAAAAAATTATGTCTTAAGTCTTTTCACTTTCAAATGCAGAGCCTCCAGCACATGATGGGGGGGGGGGGGCAGGAGAGAGTGGCTCGGAAGTCTTCCTGACTTTGCTTTTCTATAAAGTCATCGATTTCTATTATGTATTGCTCAAACAGAAATTCCCTAGCTCTTGCTAAAAACCACCTACGGCTAGTCACTTCAGCAGAAGCAGACACGGAGAAAATGGCCGCAGAACCCTGCCTTGGTCCTGGTAGCTTGACAAAGGGTGATGTCCTCAGAGTGATGTCCCCTGCAGCTCCACAGCCTTAGGACTGAGCACCCTTGCTACAGTTCAGACTGGGCAATGGAAACCACTCACTAGGTTGCCTCACATTGTGCGCCTCTAGTCCTTTTCCATTCAAGGCTGAGTGGTTCCATGCACACCTGACTGGCACGTGACAAACAGAAAAACCCTTCATGGTTCCCACCTGCTGTACCTCCTCTTTCTAATTTTAAATGACTCCCCATCCTGTATCTGAAGCTTCCCTTCTTGGTCATAGAGGGAATTGCTGTCACCTCCTGTCCCTTCCAGGTATGTGACTTGATTTATTAATGTGTAAAAAAAACAAACAAAATGACAAAAACTATCAGTAAATCTATGAACTCCTTTCCTGACCTCTGAGATATTAAGACAGTGCTATGCATGCAACAAACTTTGAGCCCTACAATTCTAAGGGGCGCCGGGGGGTGGGGGTGGGGAGGACCTCAATCCTTTTGGCTATGGCACTTACATGAAACTGACTCCTTTTACCATGAGAATTAAATGAGACTCTCCCCCAGGTTGTCAAGTCTGAGGAGGATGTGAGCACCCCATCACTTCTAATGCTTTAGCTTCGGCGAGACGATGCAGTTGATTGCTCCTGAATGCTACCCTTGCTTCTCATTCTCCAAAAACATAAAAGGAGTAAGATTAATTGCTTTCAAGCTATTTTTCCTCTGCTACTGTAGCTCATTGCCAGACTTAACTGTGACCTTTCCCCAGTAATGCTGGCAAAAAGGTACTTAACATAGAAACTCACAGTCGATGCTGCCTGGACAGCATCATCGTCTGTTATGTACCTAAACTGTCTAGTACTTATTGTCTGTATTTAATAAGTTGGGGCGGGTGTATTTGTTTCTTTTTTTGTTGCTGTGACAAGATACCATGAGCAAAAATAACTTAGAACAGAGAGCTTATTTTGGCTAACGGTGCTGAAGAAGGCATTCGTAACGGTAGGGAAGGCACAGCAACAAATGGCTGGAGCAGGAAACTGGCCAACCACACTCCCATCCAAAAGCAGGAAGAATGAGAGTGAACCGGAAGTGAAACAGGCTCTAAACTTTCAAAGCCTGTCTCCATTAATGTACTTCTGCCAGCAAATCTACACTTCCCAACAGGTCCTCCAGCTCCTCCAAACAGTGCTACCACCAGGGGATCAAGGGTTCAAATACATAAGCCTATGGAGACAGTGTTCATTTAAATCACTGTAGGGGGACATAGGCTAGAGATGTAGTTAACTTGCCCAAGTGATCCAGCTGGTAGACAGCAGGGCACCAAGGAGAATCATGACCTTTGACCGCTCTATTCCCTCCAAAGGGAATGCGAATTCTGGAGCGGAGGGCAATATAAAGTACAACTGGGAACTCTAATAACCAACTCCATTTTTTATGGTTTTCTTTCTTTACACAATATAAATATTAGGAATTTAAATTCACAAGGACTAGCTCTCCTAAATTATACCAAAGACCCTTACCAAAGTCTACGCACAGAGTTAAGCCATCAGCTATGACTAGAAAGTACCGTGAGCCATATGTTCTTGGCACGATCTTTCTTTTAACTAACTATAGTTCTCAAATTTGGGGAAAATATGTGGTGTGCATCTGTGAGCCACTCGGAAACACTGGCTGCTAAGAAGCAAACGCGAAGTGAGACCTGGGATGAAAGAATCAACAAGAATATTGTAGAAGGACTTAAGGTTGTACATTCAGCCAAACAATTAAAGAACTTATATACAGCATAAACACTTATTGCTCTAAAAATAAATAAATCAATAAATAAAAATAGTGGTCTTGAAATTACTACCAATTCATTCATAGTGGCAAAATTTGACCTTTCTTCACCAACACATACTGTAAAGTAAACTTTACACGGAGAAAGGAAAGGTATTTTAAACATTGTCATAGTCTAGCAGGAGCGGAAGACATGTTCTTTTATTTTAATTGTCAGGGAGATCCACCTAGATATTTGCTGCGGTACTTCTTATTCCATTGAGACAAAGCCAGCTTCTTCAAAAGCAAATGCGGTTCCTGTTACTGTTTCCACTGTTGGGCACAAGAGGCACGTATGTATGGCATTCTAATCCTCATGGCTATCACAACTAACAATGACATATAGCACACCAACCCAAGGCGCCGCAGCTCCAGGCCCGTCATCTATTCAATGTCTCTTTTCCAAGGTCTCCGTAGTACCTCAGAGGACATAATATAAACCTCAGCAAGGACTTGTCCCCACCTTGGCTTCTCAGCCCAAGAAAAGCACCCTGGATGCTCTTTCACCTGCCCACGCACCTTTCCATTCAAATCCTAAAGATTCTCACATACATGAACACCCTCTACTCATCTGAACTGCTGCGGTTGGCTGCCACCAGCCTCCTCCAGTCTACAGCAGTGGCCTCTTTCTTGCTGCTTTGACATATTTACTTGATTATCTACCATGTTACTGCTGAAGCAATTTCAGGAAAATAAAAAAAAAATCCAATGAAATTCTCTTCTATGTGAAATTCTCCAGAGGTTTCTTGAGGCTAGCTAGATCCCTTAAACCTTGCCATGGTGCATAAGGTCCTCCCTGATACTCCTTGTCTTTCTATAGGAGTACCAATATCATCCTTGATGTGAAAAGTCCCTCTTGAAGGCTGTGATTATGTTTTATTGCCATTGGTTAAAAAAGAAGCTGCTTTGGCCTATGGCAGGACAGAATATACCTAGGTGGGAAATCAAACAGAGATATGGGGAAAAAGAAGGTGGAGTCAGAAAGATGACAGCAGCTGCCAGGGAAGCAAGATGTGAGCTAACAAACAAGCCATGAGCCTCATGGTAAAACAGAGAATAACAGAATGGGTTAATTTAGTTGTAAGAGCTAGTTAACAATAAACCTGAGCCATCGGCCAAACTTTCATAATCAATATGAGCCTCTGAGTGTTTATTTGGAAACTAGCAGGTGGGAGAGAAACCTCCAGTTACACATCCTCACCTCTCTTATTCCTCCAACCACAGCTTCACCTCTTTTATTCCTCTAGAGACAGCTTCTCATAGGCACATGGCTCTTTCCTCTCTCAGGGCATTTGCACAAGCTGTTTCCTTCCTTTACTGGGAAAAATGGTTTCCTCCTATTTGGCTGGTTAAACCCATGCACCTTTTAGATCTTAGCTGAAATCCTTCTTTTATTTAAAAAAAAAAGCATTCTTTGTCCCCACAGTCAAATTTAGTCACCCACACATATACACTTATAAGATCCTCATGGACCTATCAGCTTGTTTTTTCCATGATACAGCAGCATGTCTTTGATTTCTAACACAGTGAGATTGAGTCATGTAAACCCTCCACCCCTAATCCCACTCCTCTCTGCCTTTCCCCACTCTAGGACTCAAAATCTACTCAGAACAACTGCACATCCTGCCAAACAGTTCTAATGAACAATAAGAAACAATCAAAGATGAGAACAACCCTAAGGTCTAAAGACAAACACTGTTTTTGAAACTCCCAATAATTTCCAATAATTTCTAAGTATTATATGAAATGCATGTTTTTCTAGATTCTAGCTGTACACAGAGAAATATCTCAACTGGTTTTGAGAAAGTTATCCACCAGGGAGATGAATAAATAGCCTCAATAAATACTTACAGTGCAATTACACCCAGCAATAAGTGACAATAAGTCTTGCTTTATAGTGATCTAAAAATTCTAAGCCCAATTATTTCAGTTGCTCGGTAAATAACATTGAAGGATGTGGCAGTAAAGCAACTTAAGGACACGCTGTATTAGTGAATGTTAATGGTCCTTTATGTCCACAGAGCAACTTCTGTTTCTTCTGTAGGAAAAAAAGGGCTTATTTTTTTCTTAACAAATTAAGAAAAAAAAATGAAGAAAGCTATCCATGAGCTACAGCCAAGAACAAAAGGAAAGCAGGGAGGATTCCTTTTGATCTTTCAAGAATGGTGTTTAGTTAAAGAATGTACGCTGGACTACAGACTGAAACATAAGCATTTGAGAATAACAACAACAACAACAACAAAGCACCAGTAGTTGGTTTTCTAAAGATACATTTGTAAGAAGAGATTGAGTAGATAGATAGATAGATAGATAGATAGATAGATAGATGATAGATAGATAGATATAGATGATAGATAGACAGACGATAGATAGATAGATAGATAGATAGATAGATAGATAGATAGATAGATAGATGGATAGAGGTGAATGGATGGATGGATGATAGATAGTATGAGAATAAGACAGAATACAAGAAAAGAAGGATCTATCCCTACAGCTCCAAACTTCAGGGGAGACTGACACTGGCTTTAATGCAAGGGGTCAACTTTTGACTTCTTTTAGAAAGCAGAAGCACTACAAGTAATTGGTATAATTAGCAGTTTAGATATGCAAATCAAATTCAAACCTGAAATGACTGAGATGGAAAAGGGAAGGAAGGAAAGAGGAGGCATAACCCACAAGTTAAGAAATTCGACTTGACCCTGGCCTTTTCTGGATGTTACAGAAGACCTGAAGATCAGTCTGACAGCTGTCAATCTGACAGACTTGAAGACAATCAGGGAGACCCAGAAGCTGCCTTGTCACAGGTCCCCCAGACCAAGGCAAGCTGTAGGCAAGAAGGTAGGTCTGGATGCTCTTGGCAACAAGCTCCCTGGGGTCATGCTGTTGTTTCTCTACTACGAGTAAATCCTTTAAACTTTTGGTACCCACCCCCAAAACAAAATCATGTTTTTACTTAAATGTGCTTGTTTAGGAGGGGAAATTATTACTATGTTTGAGTATTTCCTACTGGGAAACAGCAGAGGACTTCACAGCCTTCCTGTGTACCCATGCCCACATGAGCCAAGAGCCTCCAGAGAACAGTTGGGTCAGGGCAGGTGGTGGGGCGGGGTGGGGTGGGGTGGACACTGACACTAAACAGAATTCTAGACAAGGCTCAGTCTCCACTTCTCTGCTAGGGCCTTTCCTTCCTAACCATCTGCTGAATGGCTCACTTCTGAATTCTGGATCTGTCACGACCATTCCTGTTTCCAGAACCTAACCATAGCGTCTAGAATCTGCCAGGTTTCCAAAGCATAAGAATGTATAAAATCTGTGTTTGATGAGCAGCAATGGGTCAATTCTGTCCAAATGCCAAAACTCCTCTCTGATTCATCATTTATTTAGTGGTCCCCAATCAACTGCTAAGAGTTTATTCAGCAATCATTGTGTGGAGATGGCCCACAGACCTGAAGCAATAACGTACCAAGTGATATCCAGGGGCAATGGCTGGATTTTTGTTTCCATAATTCTCCTGCTCTGATGCAGTAGGTATAGGTAGGGCCTGAGTAAAATCTCTAAAGCTTTCCAAAAGTATGCTAATGACACCTGTTCTCAGGCAACAGTCTATAACAGTGATGATGTCCCAGAGGGTCTAACCCAAGGACACTGAGGTCTCAGGGGGTCTAACCTGAGCGCAGTGAGGGCCCAGAGGATCTAAAATATAGACAGCTGATGTGGGATTCTCCTCTATATGCTATGAATGTTTTATTGCCATTGGTTAATAAAGAAGCTGCGTTCGGCCAATGGCTTCACAGAATACAGCCAGGGAGGAAAAGACAGAGAGAGAGAGTGGGCAGAGGAGAAGAGAAGCCATGTAGCCACCAGAGGATACAGATGCCCGGGAACATTACTTGTAAACTACGAGTCTCGTGGTAAAATATAAAATAATGGAAATGGATTAATTTAAAATATAGGAGCTAGCTAGCAATATGCTTAAGTGATTGGCCAGGCAGCATTTTAATTAATGTAATTTATTTGTGGTTAGTTAGGCTCTTGGCAGTCAGGAAACGAACAAGCAGCCTCAAACTACACACAACTCAGATATTTTGCATTAAAAAATTAAACTGTGAGTCTGCCGGAGGTGGAGCACACCTTTAATCCAAGCACTAGGCAGGCAGAGACAGGAAGATCTCTGTGAGTCCAAGGACAGCCAGGGCTGTTACACAGAGAAACCCTGTCTTGAAAACCAAAAGAAAAAATAATTACATTGTGATTGTCGCCTAAGTAAATTCTGGTTCAGATATTTTTAGCTGGGAACAGAGATTCATCATTCCTTGGTTGTCTCTAGTACTCAGTAATATCAACTAAAGAATTCTCTGATGAACACTACCTCTCATTGCAAGGTTTACCTATGTCTTACTGCTCTAAAGAGAGATCCAGTTGCTCCACAGGTCCTTGGCCAGGAAAACTACATGGACTCAGATCGGAAGGGGTGCCTTCCGAGTGTGTAATGACCACGCTGAAGATCAGTGCCTGGGTGGCACTTGGGGCTCTATGGTGTGCAAAGGTTTTTCTTTATGAGAGCTTCTTCCCTGTTATGTTGTCACTATTTCACAGATCTTTGTTTTCAACAGCTTCTGAGCCTCCGTGGAGAGCTTGAAATGGGCTGGCCAATACCGATTTTGGATCTTTTTTTTTTTTGGACTTTTCGAGACAGGGTTTCTCTGTAGCTTTTGGTTTCTGTCCTGGAACTAGCTCTTGTAGACCAGGCTGGCCTCGAACTCACAGAGATCCGCCTGCCTCTGCCTCACGAGTGCTGGGATTAAAGGCGTGCGCCACCACCGCCCGGCCTGATTTTGGATCTTTATATTATTTCCAGACCTCTTAGCAATTCAGAGATGCCTTGGGATGAGATCGCTTCTGCTGCTCCCGGAAACAATGGCACAGTTAAACAGGTGATCTCCGCAGGCAGTATCTAGTATTTTTCATATGAGGATCTCGCCTCATCTTGCAATGTAAAGAGCTGATCCATGTTTAGTGATGTTTCCATGGATTAAAAAGCAGTTTAAAGTATCTTTTTTGATGACAATTCTTTCTCTAGTTCTTTCTGTTGTCTCTCCTGGAGGAATATTGCCAATGGTAATTGCATTTGCTTATTATATATGTCCCTTTTCTACCCCACAGAGACACACACACACATACACTTGCTGAGAAACGTCAACATGTTACTTTATGTCTATAGTATACTAATCAACATATCAAAATCCAAATTTAGAAGGCTAATTCACAATACCACTTTCCTCCCCTCTTCTCCCCCTCACTTGGAGTAAATGAAATTCAGCCTTTGTTGGAAGGAAATGTAAAATGTGTTTCACACATATATTTAACACTAATCTGTTCTCTTTACCTTAATTATGCTTTGAATTTCTGTGGAATCTTATATTCCAGGAACTGAATTTACTTTTATAAATATTCATTGATTCTTTTCCATCTCCAGTTAAACTGCTGCTAAACACTACCTTCCATTTTGTACTTAGGGAAACTGAGGCACCAGGGAGGAATCTATGGGTTGCCACTTATCAGACCTGCAAAGACAAGAAAAGTGGCTTAAGAATGTCCAGGCCGAAGAAGCGCTGCTCTCAGATATAAGGATACAATACAGGTTAAACCAGAAGTAGCCTACACATGCCGTAGGCACAGTTGCATTCCTTATTTTGACATCCCTTATTTTGTCTTCTCCTTGGTACTGGAGCAGGGAGCAGCAACAGAATAGCTGCCCTGTGGCCAAGGAGAAATGATTACAGAAAAGAACAGCTGGAGAAAACAAGGCGAAGTACTTGGACTTTAGTCAGTGGGAGTCCATCGCAGTAACTAATGGGCTGAGAAGGTTTCTTTCTTTCTTTTTTTTTTCACCAAGTAATCCATATGCAAATTTCCTGCAGCATTCAATATGCACCTCCAAGCTCAGTAAATGTTTTCTATTCTTTTCCGCTTAGCTCTCTCAGCTTTTTCCAATTAGGCCCAGTTTATTTCGAAGGAAAAAGAAGAAAGAAAGAAAAATGTCTAAAGCAAGGATTAAGCTGTGTAACTTATGGAGAAAAAACGAATATTAGACATTCATTCTTTCAGGACCTAGAGGATGCATTCTTTCCCGTCCTCCCTGCTGGGATGGGTAATGAGAAGAAAGGAAAAGGGGCCGAAGCTGTTTTCCTTCTTTTGGTTTGTTCAGTTGAAAACATGCCTTTGACAATCTACAACGGAGTCCAAAATGCATGACAATTCAGATAATGGTGCTCAGGGGGTCAGCCAGTGCGTAAAATAAAAAAAAAAAAAACACACACACACACACACGAGGGATGTGAAGCCCCAGAGGACACACACACACACACACACACACACACGAGGGATGTGAAGCCCCAGAGGACCCCCACACAGGAGTTCTGCAGCAGCAAGAGAAATCAGGAACTGGGGAGACCAACAAGGGTGGAGAGGGAGCACCAGGGGCTGGGGTGAGTAGCTGTGTCACCAGAAGGAGCCAGGATGCTACTAGGGATAATGTCTCTCAGGTAGGGAGAGCTGTAGGCCATTCTAAGTCCCAAAGGAAAGAAGGGGACAAGTACCATCTGAGGCCTTGCACACTGGGAAACAAACAAACACAACAACCTTGAACCTGAAATCCAAAGACAGGAGGGAGGCATCCTAGTGCTGGGAAAAACTACCTTTGGAGCCAAGAATAGCCTGCCTCAGAGCCTGTCACGAAGCCCACAGAAATAATCTGTGATATTTACCATTATGAAAGCATCAATACCCATGATGTAAGCGGGGCTGTAACCAGTAGTTAGGACTGGCACTGGATTAAAGAGCAGGAAATAGCTGAGCTGTTTCCAGGACAGTAGAATAGATTCTTACCTAAGGAAGGCTGTGAAGAGTCAAGCAGAAAAGGTACCACAATGACAGCTGAGTTTCCTCACCCAGAATTTAGGGGTCCAAAAGCCATGGGGAAGAAATGATTAGTAAATTATAATTTGAGAACAGAGCGTTCACCTGATGATTAGGTAACACATTAAGCTCTGCAGAAAACTTCCTGAGGGAAGTCAGAGCACGGGGAGGGGAAGCCTAGAAGAAGAAGGGTGTTGCCACACGCAGCAAAGAGACAGCTCCTTTAGTGGCAGCTCTGAGAACACTGGGTGGTGCTGGGGGAGGGATGTGGAATGAGGGGTATATATGTGAGCAAGCGACTAGGGCCGTACCCACTCCTGATTAGTTCTCACCACACAGGACATGATCTGTATTTAAGGAGGGAAGAAAGGAGAGGTGAAAAACTGGAGCAGAGAAGAGAAGGAGGGGGGGAAGAAGAGAAAGGAAAAGAAAGAAGAAAATACAACCAAGCGTGAGCAAAAGGAAGACAGGGCTTCTTTAACTCAGGGCAAACCACCTGCTTATGTCATCTGTGCAAACAGCTCTTTCTAGTTACATCACCCAGTGGTCATTTACAAATGTTAAACTTCCTTCTTCGGTGTACTAGGTGAGGAGAAGAAAGCGAATCAGCTCCAAATCCATTTCTGATTCCAAGTTCCAAGACACAGTGATGCTCTCAAATTTCAATTCCTTAAGTCTCAAGCTTACAGAAGAAAAAAAAAAGAAAAAGAAAAAGAAAAAAAAAACAAATAAAAGTCTGACAAAAACCCAGGCTGGCTATTAAAATGTTCCGAGCAAGCACCATGGATGTGAGACTATAGATAATTTCCAGGGTATCCAGATCAGCAGAAACGCCCTGGCTGGAAGCCTGCAGGTCACCGTGAACAGGCTTTGAGGCCCTTTGTCAAATTCTGGGGGAAAATCAGTCCTCAAGCAGAATATTTTTGACCTGTCAAGTATAGGCCGTTCCCAGAAAGCCTACGGGCTTGGAGACACCCCTTGGGTTCTCGGCCTATTCTTCTAACACTACACAGGATCCGATGCCTAGCTTTAGGGGGAACCCTAAGACACTGCAAGGACAGTGTTTTTCCAGCTTGCTCCCATGGTCCACTTGTATATTCTCCTCTTTTCATTACCCAAATACCTTCTGCCTGGAGCCAACACTGCAAAATTCCTAAACAGTAATTCTATTACAGAACAGCCCTGGCCACTAGACAAGGGCCCGAGCTGGGATTCTGGCTATTCAGTCTTTTGTTTTGTTTTGTTTTTAACTTTCTCTTCTGCAACTTCACTGAAACACGTGAGTTCCCTGCGAAGAAAAGGCCTGAGTCTCCGTGTCCGTGTTCAGGATTACCAGAAGCATTGGGAACCCCACACACTCACAGGGAGCTAGTTAAGCCCCACGCCTTCCCTGGCAAGGCTGGCAGAAAGGCATCCTCAAGACCTTGCCCGCAACTCACAGCATGGCAGAGCAGTGGGCGCCAAGCCCCAAAGAGCTTCCCGAGGTGCCTAAGCTCTCTGCCTCCCACAGAGCCCGAGAAGAGCCTCTCAAAGCTGCCACTATCTGTGCACCTGCTCCTTCTTTGAAGGTGTGGCCTAGGGGTCTCAAATGGAAATCAGGATAAAATAATCATCAGGCTTAGAGCCTTTTCTGGGAGTATTTTACACTGCCTACACATTAAACCTGTTCTTGTTTACGCAGTGATCAATGTATTTGGATTGAATAACACTTCCCCGGTTTGACTGTGTTGCCAATTAATATCACTGCTTTCACCTTTAAAATTTGTGCCTTTAAAAGAAGATTTTAAAAGTTGCTTTTGAGGTATTGAGGATAAGGCAGGCACAGAGGCTGTGTGTGCAGGAGAACAAAGACCCAAACTACAGGGAATTGCAAGATGAACCAGGAGACGGGATTTGCATATTGCAGACAAGTTAACCAAGAGATTTACAAGCAGCCCCAAGGATACACCACCAGGACAGCACTGACACTGAATTAGATCCTGGCCCTGGCAGCAGCACTAAGAAACAAAGGATTTAAACAGAAGCCGTGTTTGAAATATTGCTAGTAGTCTGCATACCTTCTGCATACCAGGGATCCGGAAAACAAAACACCCTGAGCACCTTTTCGGTGAGGTTTCTTTAATACTCATTCCAGACCTAGCTCAGAAGCATGAGAGAAAGAATTTCTGATTTTTCTTTTTTTTTTGTCGTAAAAATCAAACGTGTATATTACCCGTGTAAGTTCATAGAAACACTCACACCATCGATGATGTGAGACTGGAAGGTTGCTCTAAATGACCAAACCAGTCCCTCTGAATGTGGTCAACAGTTGCATGGCTGGGGCAGACTGAGGGGCCACTGGGAGTGGCACCGGGATTTATCTCTACTGCATGGGAACCTACTCTCTTTGGATGTATACCTTGCTCAGCTTAGATATAGTAGGAAGGGCCTTGGACCTCCAGAAAGCAATGTGCCTTACTTACCCTCTCTTAGGATTAGATCGAGGCGGGGAGGGAGGGTATGTGGAAGGAATCGGATGAGGGGAGGGAGTGGGAATTTGGATTGGTACTTTAAAAAAAATCTAATAAATTAAAAAAGAAAAAGATTGCTCTGCATGGAATACCCTTGGCACAAACCAGGAAGTCTCTTGGGAGAACGGAAGAGGGTCCCAAACAAAGGGATTATGGCAGTTAGTGAGCACTGGAATTCTGCGCAGCAAACATCAGGACTCTGCAAGCTCCCCAGAAAGAATTTCTGGTAACAGAAAGACGTTATTCCTCCCATCAGGCCTATTGCTGGTCTGCCACAACGATGGCACAATATTGCCACCAATCCTCGCAATTCCCTGGAAACAGACTTCCGAGGTAAATGTCTGCACACAACTGCCCAGCTCTCTGAAAGTAAACAACTGTTCAGTTGAGACTCTTCATGAATGTTCATGTGCCCACCCCAACGTGTAAATAAAGAGGCATTCTGAAGAACAGGGAAAGAGAAAGGGCCATTTTATTAAATCTCTAGTATATGCCAGATCATGGAATCTGATATATTCATAAAAGTTCCCAAGCTGATTTTCTTTAGTTATGAATTACTCAGACTTCTCTTATAAGGGAGAGCAGTGCAGATGGAAGGAGGGCAACTAGTGATGCCTAGAAGCAGAGCGAGCTGGGACTGAAGAGAGACTGATGTCTCAAAGCCGCTCGTTCTTCCTGCTCTACTCTTTAATTCCTAAAGTTCTTAACAGGCTTTTTGTTTTTTGAGCGCAAGATCTTGTCTTAAACTTTAGTCCTTCACTTAATAAACAGAGCTTGCGCTTGGAGGGGGCTGGGTATCTCAGCAAATGCAGATGAATGGGACAGAGCCCCCCCCCCCCATCCTCAGGAAGCTTGTCTAGCATATGGTTAGGCAAACAAGCCAAGAAACTCAATACAATTTGATGTAAAATAAAATAAAACAAAGGTCTATGTGATTCTGGAATGATACCACATAAGAAGCAACTCTGGAAGTGGGTATTAAAGTATAAATAGGAACTCAGTGTGCCGGTGCTAAGAGAAATTTGGTAAGAAAAAGTAAGAACCTCCAAGGTCTAAAGGTTGGAATACAGACCATAGCGGCAAGCTACAAGAGAGCCCAGTAAGCTCTGGTGAAGAGTGTTTGCACTGGATCACAGGAGGACATTTAAGTTGAAACAAGGTCATTATTATGGGTTTGAACACAATGTTTCTGGTGACTTCAGTGAGATAGGAAATTTGGACCCTTAAGAGCAGCGGTTCTCAATCAGTGGCTCATGACCCCCTTGGAGGTCATATAGCAGATGTTTTCATTATTGATTCGCAACAGTAGCAAAATTACAGTTAGAAGAAGCAGTGAAATAACTTACGGTTGGGGGTCACCACAGCATGAGAAACTATAATAATGGGTCACGGCATTAGGAAAGAATCATTGCTCTAGAGACACACACAGAGGGACAATGATGTGAAAATAAGTAGCATTGTGTAAAGATGATATGAAGACATCTATCTGCAGGGATAAGGAGGACAGATCCTTCCACCGCTGTCTTCAGAGGAATCCCACACTGCTAACACTTACACACTAGAAACAGGCTTCGTGCTGGCAGGCATTAAGTTACTGCCTGATATTCACAAAGATCCTGACACTTAGTCCACAACAGAGTAAAGAAGATGTGTTTTGGTGTTTGGCTACTAACTGATAATCATTTATCTCCTATACACTCTAATGAGGTAGATTTGATTTTAGGACTTAGCGCCCAAGGGCAGATGAGGTAAAACTAGACTATGGTATGAGAATAGAATTTGCCAATAGTGAGCTGCGTGCCGTCCACTGGAGCCTCAGAGAGATTACCATTTTGTTCTTTGTCCAAGTTTTTCATAGGAACATAGTTTGAAAGATCCAGTCGTTCTTTCAGTGTCCTGATGTCCCGCCAAACCAAATTCAACTGACTGAAATATTGCCTGCTGATGCTTTTGTAGCGCTAAAGAAGCAATGGCAGCTTCCATCCCTCTGCTCAACGGTGTAATTGGCCTGCCATAGAGAATTGGGAAATTTTTAACACATTCCCCATTTGGCTGAGCTTACCAATTATTCCCCAGTTGCTATCAGAGCCACAGACTTTTCTTTTTGGGGGTCATTAAGCTTGTCAAAACTAATTTGTCACCACAACTGCTGACCCTCATTGCTCTGACAGCAATGCAAGGATCACCCTCAGTAGATGCTTACATTTCAAGAAAGTAAATGGCTTGTCAGGCCCTGCTCTGCTCTTGCTGTATAGCTGATAGTGGCCCTCTGGCCCCAGGAGATGTGGAAACAGTATCCTGTAAGTGACATGGGTCATAAAAGCCATGTACTAATCATTTTGCTGTTACAAAAGAAATAAACATGTGAAAAGCATAAATGCCTGGAATACAAGACTGAACCTGATATCTGACAAAAATATGCTGTTCTCCAACTATGACAGAATCTGAATATATTACACCATCTCTCCATGCAACCACCCAATGGAAGTCAGGTGGAATTAAACATGCCATAAATCATGGGTCCTTAATAAGCCAGTCAGAATAACATTCTTTGAAAGTTTCTTGATTGTGAATGCAAAAATATTCTAAGGTCTAGGTTGCCAACATTCAAAAGGAAGATGGAACATTTCTCTGAGGAAACAGCGTCCCACTCTGAAGCCGTCCTTTGTGGGCTCGCCCATGCTGAGCAGAGTTCCCCACCATTTGCTCAAGTTGGCAGTTGTAGGAAGACTGCACACGAGACTCTGCATAAGCAGACAAAGCAGTGAACAGGACTATGACTTCCAAAACGACGGGGAGGACTTTAGTGACTGCCAGATATTGAGATATCATGAAAAGTCGCAGTAACTCCTTCAGGGTCCAGGGTTCCATGTGATCTTCATGAACAAAAGTAGCTCCAAAAGAAAAAAAAGGAACTTTGTTCCCAAGGCATCTTGATAGAAACATGGAAGACGAAAGTGGCATTAATCAAACCATGCTCATCTTTTTATTCCAAAATATATTAGAAGCCAACATTACAGTATTGGGCCCCAACTACATTTTCTCGGTGGCGATACAGATTCAATACAATGGTCGCTCTTATAAAGAATGGAAACCTGCCCTCATGCTTGACTAGATCCCGCCCCCAGGCAATCTTTTTTTTTTTTTTCTTATTAAAAGGGTTACCAGTCCTCTAAAGGAAATTAACACTGCTGGTGGGTAAGTGGCCACAGGTTTGGGATTGCTTTAGAAAGACCCAAGCGTTGGCTGTTTACTTACAATTTATACAAACAAATCTTTAAGCTCATAGCTGGCCTCTGAAGTCATGGCTCTGAGCAGTTCTGAGCTGCCTTCTCATCTGAGATTACCAAGCAGATGAGAGGCAGTGCAGAGGGGAGGCGACAAAGGTGGGGGAGGGAGACACCAGCATGCCTTTGGAGTTCCAGAGGCAGCTGAATTTGAATGATGTCACTTGTCTTCTCTCTGGCAATGGGGATCCCACCCCAAGCCCTGCACTTTCAGAGAGGCTTAAGCTAAAATCTTGGCAAGGCGCGGAGTAACAACGTCCTGAACTGGCAGCCAAGATCTGAATGTGAATTTTAAGTTGTTTTCTCCCCAAATGTCCAACAAGATCCGTTATAATTTAGGAAGGGGGAGGGGGGAGAGATTTATTGATGGCTAGAAAGCCACATTGCAGAGTTGCCAGTACTAATCAATAAGTGGAATTTGACAAAAGACCATGTTCGACTCGATAATGAAAAGGACACACGTATAAAGGCAAGTATAATTACGTGGTATAAATAAGGGAAAAGTTGCCAGAGACAGCATGCTGCCAAGTGCCTCAAATATGCATGTTCTTTGAAAGACTTATTTTTGTATCTATGGAGGATGAATAAACCTCACAAAAAAAAAAAAAGGCTCTTCCCAAACCTTTGCTCATTTCTGGAACTGAACTCTTCTCGCAGGTTCTGGAATGTCTGACTTTGTTTTTCATTAATTTGACATGTTCACACATCTGTACTTACAGAGCTCCGGGGAAAAAACAACTTGCAGTGAGAGAAAGCCTGGGTATGGAGAGAGGACTGTCCGCCTCCAGGGTACTCTTTGTGGGGGAGCGCTACCTGTTCCCACAATGGGTCAAACTCTATAGCCCTGTGAATTTGAAGTTATCAGAGAAAACAGAGGATGTCTGGGTACTTAGCTAAAAGGGTTCCCATGGCTATGCTCTCAGTTATATTGCCGGATTCAGGTCTGCTCTGTGCTCAGCGCCCCCCAACACACACAACCCTGAGATCAGAAGGGAGGAACATTGCCAACTGAACTACCACAGCTTCCTGCTCAACCCAAAGTTTTACACCTCCAGGCAGTAAGAGCTAGCATGGGCTGGGCTGCTCAGCTCTAAGAATGCAGGGGAAGCCATGCTCGATGTCTTCACCAAATGAGACTGATCTTACTGTGAAACTGGAGCTGATTCAGGACTGACTGGGACAAACACCGGCAACGGTTTCCAGTACATGAAGTGGAAAAGGGACAAGTCCATTGGTCTTCCATGTCCCTTATGTCAGTGTGCTGTTTTATTTCTGAAATGGATTGCCAGAAAGCTGCTACAAATGGGGTACAACATCCTGTCAGTAAAGTGGAAGCTTTCTTCACTCTATGACGGCGCCTAGGTTGCTTTAGACTGTCAGGCACGTTTTAAATAAACAACTCCATCAGCACATCGAGGGCAGAAGTTCCTGAGAGCTGCGTATACTTTCCGAGTAGTCACGCAGAGCATGCTGGGAGGCAAAGAATCCGGGCTAGCCCACCGTTACCTCTAAGGAGAGGATGGATTATGTTTACCATAGATTGATGGTACTAATTTAGGGAATCATCAGTAAATGCTATATATCTCCTCAGCCTCTCGCGTAGCCTTTTGTAGACAGAAAGATAAATCTGAAGCTCACAGTGAGCTCATTTAATTTCCACCTGACAGCCAGCAATAACGGAAGCATCTTATAAAGGTTATGTTTCAATGGATAAATCCATTACTGGGCATATAAAACATACACGCATTAATTACATTTTCTTTGCACTGCATTTGACTAAAGGTCAAGAACTGACCCCCCCCATACACACACAGACTACCACCCCCCCCAAAAAGGGGTAACATATGAAGAGAATTTTACTTATCACCTTCAATTTTCTTTTTCTAATTTCCCAGGAATTCAATCGAGCACTCAGTACTTTAGTTACTACACGTAATTAAGTGGGAAGTTCTGAAATGAGTAGCCAAAGACATTACCAGGCATGTAAGAAGGCTGAGGTACTCTCCACGAAATGATGCGTCCGTATCTTTAACACTTGCTGTGTCTGGAACAAACCTCACTGTTCTTGCATGAATACTTGAAAAGAACAAAAGCTGAAAAGGGACTTACTTCATAGGCTGTCATCACAAACGCCATTGGGTGAAATGACTTAGAACATAGTATTTCAGTGTCCAGGAGGCGGTGAAGTGAGACTCTACCTCCTAAAGGGCTATGACTTTCAAGCTGTACACAGTAATGGCACCTGAACAAGGAAGGCCTACTGAATTAAGACACGGCATTCAGAGCACAGAGTGTGAGTCTAGCTACCTCCCTGATGACAAACAGAAACCATTCTTAACACGGGTCTGCTAATGAACAACGGTGTCACAGTGGACCCCTCCCGCCACCCACAAAACAAAATATTCTTGGGGCCACAAGTTTCACACTTGCCAATAAAAAACTTGTATTGAGGTTTCTTTTGTGTTTTCAGGAGGCATGACAAAAACAAAAAAGAAAAAGGAAAGGAAGAAATTAGCCTTTGTCCTCTGCTTTCCTGATGATGCTAGAATTCATCAAATTCTCTGTGTCATGACCCGTGTCTTCATCCTCGGAACACAGGAAATGTGGTAGTATGTGCATGACATTTTACACTTTCTATTCTCTGAACTGAATGTGTGGGGGGCGGAGCAGGGTCAGCAGAAGGGGTAAACAAGAAAGTGCTGTGTCTTCAAAACATGGCAGGCTCCCAAGCTGGGCCCAGGAAGCATGCCCGTCTCTCACCCAGATGGACAAGGTGATGGTCAAGAGCTCCTGGTACTGAGTCTGGCTCCTCCAGCTGTACTGGTATTTTAGATCCCAGGAAGTGGAGGGAATAAGGAAATACAAAATCTATGAAAAACATCTTCATTTGATCACTTTGAACACTTTGTGTTACAACTCTGTGACTGCCGTAACCTATTGGTTCATAACCGGATCAAATTCCTCAATGGGTGAGCATTAGCCTCACCACAGCCCCATTCTCCTGAACAGGCATTTGTATTTTATCAGAAAATCCCATCACTGTGGTCTTCTTTCCATTTACAGGTAAAATAATCAGTCACCAAAACCAAGCTGGGAGTTACAGATTTCTTGCATCCTGTAGGTTACAGTCCCTCATGAAGGGAAATCAGGGCAGAGACCCAAGCAGAAACTCTGGGGGACAGACCATGGAGGAAAGTGGCTTCTTTGCTTGCTTCCTGGCTCAAGGTCAGCTGCCTGGGACAACCTGGCTTGATAAGGTAAGGTTCAGAGATGGCTGGCCACACCGACATCAGTTAGCAAGGAATAAAAAGTCCCCCAGATAGGCACACAAGTTCAACTGGCTGGCCACAATAGCAGCTGAGGTTTCCTCTCAGATGGGTCAGTTGACAACCAATATTAACTGTGACTCTCACCAAAAAAAGAAAAAAGAAAAAAAAAAAAACCAACGCCCCAAACCAACTCTTATTCCTTAGATTTTAGGCTAAAAACAAGCTTAAAGAGGGCAGGAATCTCCCCTTTTCTAGGATGCAGATGTGTCTAGGATGAACAGGGCACAACCCGGACCATGCTGAGTGCTTTGTAAGTCAATGAGCAACCGAACAGGGTGGGCAAAATCCATCACTATTGCCTTAAGGTAATGGCTCTCTTGGATGCACTCTTGAGAAATCACTGTTATAATTGGCAGGAGCCAAGAAAGGCTTATAAAATTAAATCCACAAAATATTTATTGAGCAAATTCCAAGAATTCTAAGACTGTAATAAATCAAACAGGTGTTAGTGGGCTGAAACTGACTTCTCTGAAGTAAAGCTTTTTCACAGATGATGCTAACTGGTGTGTGTGTGTGTGTGTGTGTGTGTGTGTGTAAATGTCACATGGACTGTTTCAAAATTTTACCAGCCTGGGCAACATGGGTATGGTGTGATTTATATACTGTAAAAATCATCTCATTTAAAAGTGAGATTCACCTATTATTTTGTAAAATTCCTGAGCTGTGCAACTCGCTTCCTAATTCAGTTTAGAATATTGTAATCCCTCCAGTGAGACTCCCTGGGCTTGTTTACAATAAGTTGACTTCTGCTTTCAACCACAGACAACCTTTGATCTACCTTTTTTTTGGAGGGGGGGAACAAAACTCAAACAGACAAACAAAAAAAATCCCTGACCTTTGGAGTACTACTTGATCAAGAACATGGATGAAACAGCCCCTTGCGATTCTTGGTGTGGTTAGCTCATTTTAGACTTGATATATACACACTTGAAAATGTTTCTTTAAAGCTCTTCCTCTATAATATGTCTATACCCCACTGAAACATCACTGTTAGTACTTTAGAAAACTACACTGCATATTTATTGCTTCATTTTTTATAAAGGTACAAACAGGAGCCATGTCTTAATCTTCAATAATGCAGGTTGGAATGCAGTTATTATGTAGTAGAAGCGTTTTCACCTTATGTGCCACTGCTTCATGTATATGTATGTGTACACATACTTATATGTATGTATATATATATATACACAAACACACACACACAATCATATATATTTTCCTTTGTTTCTTTCAAACATGTCTATTCTTCAAGAGCCATAAACTAACAAAAACCCCAGTACCAGGCCTGGGAAATCTTGCTTCAAGTTGGTGGTCCCAGGAGTTCAAGAGACTCCCCAAGCCATATAGGCTGTTGCTCTTGGCTGCCTCTCAGAGCCTGAAGGTAAGACTCTGTTGCTGAGGATATCATGGACTTCAGACACAAGACCTGAAGGAACTGAGCTGGAACTGGCTGGAAGCTTCCTCCCTAAGGTCTGGCTCTCAAAGGAGTCAAATGTGCCAATAAAGATGCCTACAGAGGAAAGCAACACACACTCCCAGTCAGCTGTAAGGCCTATGAACCATAAGAATGAGCAGCTCAGCAAGCTATCAAACAGGATACAATAGTAGCACGTATATCTTGGGTTAACCAACAGCTTTCTCATTAATTAGTGCCTGCTCAACAGGAGAAAATTCATGCATGGTTCTATAAACTTAGCAGTGGATGCTACTAACCAAATTTTAAATAAATATTCACGCTTATACCCACAGATTAAATGAAGCTCTCACCCTTCATCAAAGAAACTTTTGGCAGCAATAGAGACAATTACAGAGATTAGCAACTAATCAAGATACAGAAAACAACAGAATGGGTGGTGACAAACCCCGATTGATAAATCTATAATATAACCCATATACCTAAGGCTCAGGAAACATGGAGGAAGCGGAGGTAGACAGATTGCAAGAGCCAGAGAATCAAGAAGTATGCTGTAAGACAGTGTCTTTGGGCACACCCATGAAATCTCAACAGTATGCTTGCTTAACCAAGACCTACACAATGGTAGCAACAGTTGACATTCCAACATGGATGTAAGTAATCCCACAAGCCCTGCCCCTACATGAAGAGCTACAGGCAATCAATAGCTTCTAAGAAAGAGAATCAGTTTCCTCCAGGGGCGAGGCCCCTGATAAGTTATCAATCCCCAAGTAATCAGCCCCGAGCAACACTAAATGGGCTCAATAGGTCATTATATATAGATACACACACACATCTATGCATCATGAATTAAGAGATAGTGGGGTGGAAAAAGGAAGAGTTGGAAGTGAGAGAGAGGGGTAAAAATGGTATAAACACAGTACTTTTGTGTGGAAAGCGCAACAGAAAATTTAAAACTCTAAAAAAAAAAAGGTGTTGGATATGTCAATATGTCAGAGCTACATGACCCGACCTGAGGAGCTATACACACTATTCTAAAAAACAGTGCGGTGAGAAAGATGATCACAAGTTCTACAGCAAAAGGTCCTCTGTGTGTACGCTTATATATCTACAAGCATAAAGAATGTACTGGTAGCATCCACAGACCCCTAAACACTTGTTATTTTAGGTGAGAGGTAGATGGGGACAGGAAGTGAAGAAAATGCTTTGTATATTGTGGTAAACAAATATCCTTGGCTGTTTCAAAAAAAAAAAAACCCTATAACATATCTTTAACAACAATTGCATTTTCCACTAACTCGGATTATCCTCATTATGCTAGCCTCCTCACCATAAATCCAAATTTTTACATCATAAAATTATGAGGTGGGCTCTTGGACTGTCTGGGTTATAACTTCAGAGGGTCTTGAAATTGGCTTTCAAATCCACTTTTGCTCAGCAAGGTGATGAGGACCTTTATGGCATGACTCTGTAACAGAGCAAGATCAGCAGACAGCTAAGGGTGAGGCTCTCTTTTATTGACTCCCAACTAATTCTTCCTGAATGGGGCGGTGAGATATGGGACATGGCCTGATTCCCATGCTGAGAAGGTAGGCCCAACAGTGCTGTGTCGAGACCCAATGTACTTTAAATAAAACAAAATCTATAAGCAAAACAACAAAGGCTCTTTTTAAAAAAGGATACCACCAAATAATTATCACACATACAAAAAAATTATGCATCAGTGAGATAGGCCATCTTTAGTGATCCTTAGCCAAAAGAAGCAGACTGGAAAGATGTCTGATTAAACTATGCTAATGAGATCTGAAAGCTCAGTGAGGCTCTGCGACTCTCTCTGTCTTCCCCAAGGTTTCTTCTGCTTTACGGAGTTTTGTCATTCTTTACCATTTTAACATTATTCCTTTGAAAATAAATCTCCACACGTAAGTACGAAAGTCCAGGAAACCAGACAAATAATAGAGGGCAACTCAGTTAATTATTGCAAAATGGAGACACTTTGGTAACCAGGACAGATCAAGAAACTCAAATGTTTCATCATGAGTTCTAAAAGAAATTCAACCTTTAGTTCCAGAAGAGAAAGTCTGAATTAGTAATTATATTTGGTGTATTTGGATAGTTATTCCATCCATGGAGGTGCAGACTGGGCTGTCTGGATGAAATTTAAATATGGACAAGAGAACAAATTTAAATGTAACTCCACCGAGTCTGGAGGCAAATCATCCCTTGGAAAAGAGTGTTCGGCTCCATCCCCAGGCCTGGCTGCCTCTCCCCTGTGTCACAGGGACCAATTGAGTCTTCCATGCTTGAGTCACGGAAAGGGAGCCAAACCTTTGAGTCATCTCTAGGTTCACGTTCACCTCTAGATTTCCTTTGTCATCAAGATGCCGTGTAATGAAACACAGATGATCTGGCAAGCTTGACAAGGAGACTTGCTGTTCAGAGAGGGTAAAACAGATGATTAATTTGTCAGCACAAAGTGAAGATTCAGCTTGAAACAGCACCACTTTCTCACCCTTATTCTCACCCTGAACAAGACAGGAGCTTAGAACTCACATTTAGTTAGTGTTGCCCAAGCTAGAAGATGAGCTGAACTGGCCCTGTTGCTCCTCGTACCCGGCAGGCTGCATCTCCAGGGAAGAAGGAGTCTGGGGACAAAGTCTAAAACTGAACAATGTCTCTAGCCCCCAGGAGATCACCTTCTCATCTTGCATCGACCAGATATACAACACTTTACTGACTTTATAAAATGACGGGCACTAATTAGGATGAGTTCTTGGCGAGGAGACGTCTCAGGGTCATAATAACACTGTCCCTGACCATCACTTACTATTTTTCCTGTACTGTGATCTCCAAAAGCCCAGAAAAGGTATTAGGATCCTTCTAGAAAGTCACTGTCCCTAATAAAACAGAGAATGGAAGCATTCAGTTTTCTGTGGATTTGGTGTGTGCATTTAATTCCAGCACTTGAGAGGCAGAGGCAGGTCGATCTCTGTGAGTTCCAAGCCAGCACATGGTCTACATAGTGTGTTCTAGGCTAGCCAGAGCTACATAGGGAAAATCTTGTCTCAAAAATATTAAATGTAAAAATAAAAATAATCTGGATCACTTGTTTCTGAATCCCAGGCCAGCCTCATTAGGATCCCAAATGGTAGAAATTCAGGCAGTTCAGCCCCACTGCCCCAAAATGGAATCAAACTAAAAAGGTGCATTTCAACACTGTATTTTCAGTTGAGGAAGCTGGGTGATGAACTTCCAATAGATTCAGGGATAACTTGGTACCCTGATAGGCAAATGCTAGACATCGCAGAAAGAATATTTCATTGCAATTACACAGTTGCTTTGTATTGCAAATGAATACTACACCCAGCAGTCACAAAGAATTGGGAAGTCAGAAAATTTCTTTCAAGTTTTTCATCTCTGCCCAAATGCCAAAGGCTAGCAATGAGGCAACTAGAAAGCAAGGCTTACAGGTAGTTTACAGGGCTGCACAACCAGATGTCCACTGCTTTAACTTGGCTGTTTTCTCAGGAGCAGAGTAGACAAGACCCTGGCTGTTTCACCAATGCTAGTGAGGGTTAGGATTAAATGACCATAAAGAGCATTTTTCTAATGCTAGGAAGAAAAACTCCAAGGTAATTTAATCTTAACAGTTTTATATTGTGAGATGATAATTGATTCGTTTTTGACAAAAAAGCCCTCATAGGTGGAATAGAGTCCCAAATGCAATCTTCTGTTGTTTCATTTAGGCAAGCAAATCTCTGATCTGGGGAGAATCTATTTTCAGCCTAAGAAGTCAGCACAGTTATCACTGGTCATACTCTGACAGGGGAGAGCATCAGATTGTCCTACTGCAGCAATGACTCCAAACCAAAGGGACCCTCCCCCTCCTCCACCCTAGGAGACTTCATCAGTGTCTGGAGACATTTAGAATTGTCATAGCAAAGTATGGCTGTGTACTGGAGTTAGAACCACTACCATTGAGCAGGCGCCAGGCAGGCAGGTTACACAGGATGGTCCCCACCCATCAGTAGTGCTCCCTGCTGAGGGCCAAAGCCTCCTCACAATGTGGAGCAGTAGGATGTTTGTGGGAAAGGAACAGAAGTCACCTCAATAGTAGAAGATCCTGAGACAAAGACAACACACTTGCATTTGTTCCAAGTTTCTATCTGTCTTAGAAGAAGCTGGCCACTGGGGGCATTGGGAGTTGAACAATATTCAAATATTTCCCCCAAAATAACCATGAGTTTCAAAGTGGGTTCCCAGGTGCATACTGCACGAATTACTATGTGACACTGGTCCTCTAAGTACAATTTGGGAAAAAGGGGTGTGTGTGCTGAAATGGAGGAGCTGATGGTGCTCACCACTACCAAAATATGACACCATGGCATGGTAGTTAACACTATTCTTCTCCAAGTGAAGACACTTGGTGGCTCACTCAGACCCTCCAGGCCACAGGAAAACACTAACTGCTTTCTGCCTGATCTGACATGCCAGGGGGTAACCTCTTCAAAAGGAACAGTTACAGAGGGTAAGTTTGAAAACTACACTATTTCAAAGCACATACATAAGAAGAGGGAGATAGGAAAATTTCAGTATTTTGTTTTTGTAAGCATAGTGACTACCTAACTGTGTCACTGAAAACTAAGCACACTTTTCACTGTAGCCTACTGTAAGCCTCAGAGATTTGTATGAAATATCTGAAAAGGAAATTCGTTCACAATCAACAATTTATGAGCTCGAATCACTAGATTCCTCTGAGTGCGAAAACTCAGTGGACATATGGTACAAATTCTCACTCATTTCTTCTTGATTTTGCAAGTGAGACGTGCAAACCTCCTCAAGGCCTTCCCTGCCACACACGAAAACAGAGTGGAAGTTCTGGATTTACACCATTTCTCCCCTTTCCCAACATGAAATTTTTATGAATTACATACACTGGCAGGTCAGGAATTGGCTACCAATAAATTAGTCAACGGATTTTACTGAAAAAGACAAATTCAATGAAAATGAAGGGAGTATGGTTTCCCAAGGTGCTTCATCTTTCCTACTTAAACTCTGCGTACAGAAACACCCTCTGTGGTTCAGATAACAGTTGGGGGACATCTTTATTTGAATATAAGCTGCCAGAGCCCCTCATCTATATACACAAAGAACTAGGTTCTACAAAGCATCTCTGCCCTATATTAAATCTCAATTGCTTAGCAATTTTGATGCAGTTGAGCCTTAATGGAGCAAAACTATAGTCTATAAGCACACCAGGTGTCTGCGCTAGTCTCTAAGTCCATCACTATTCCTTGCACACTCAGATAAACCAATCATGCACAAATGTAGAGGGCAAAGCCAGTGAAGTGGGGATGTTATGTGGAACTATTAAGAGGGTAAAAGTACAGCCCTCTTATGGAGTGTGTGTGTGTGTACCTAGAAAATGTTAAAAGATTCAGGATTGTGCTATGTCTGTAAAACTAAAAAAGAAATGAACTGAAATACAAAGACATATCCTTAGCTCAGGCAATTTCTCTTTCTCATAGAGGAGGGGCTGTGTCCTTTAATGTCATCAACTAGAGAAAAGGGAATAAGCAGTTGGGACTCAAAGGGCTCCAGAAAGGTTGACATTAAAACGAAGACAGAACAAGGAAAGGGAGAGGAGATGCAGCTGGAAAACGTGTTAATGTCAAGGAGGGGATGCACGGTGTGGACAAGAAAGCTTCCCGAATCAGAAATTCTCAGTGGGGCTCAGAGATTAGGAAGTTCTAGGGCTGCAGAGTAGTTTGAAAAGGGGCATTAAATATTACAATCTTATATTTTGAATACAGAGAACTGGCTCTCTTTTTTGTTACACAAACCTTGATGACTTCAGCTCTAAAAAACCTTCTGGGCTGATAAAGATAAGCCCACTCTGAAGGAGCAGCCAAGGAGAGGCTCAAGGAGGAAGCAGAGGGCAGGACACAACAAATAAGAGTCCCAGAGGGCGCAGCAGCAGCCAGGGGGACTGAGGATTTGGGCTGTTTATGCCCAAAGGTTGGCTACAAGCATTCTAAAGACTGAAAGATTCTGTTCAGTATCATCGAACCAACATTCCTTACCCTGACTCCTGGAACCTAATTCTACAAGAGCCTGTTTTGCTCTCTGAGGGAAATCTTGGGGTAGTAGTGGCAATCAATTTTCTGGAATTAAACTTCTGGTATTTTATAAAGCATTGGCCAGTTCTGGGTAGGGTATTTGGCTTTGTTTATACAGTTTGTCTCTTTCTTTGTCTTTCGGTCTGACTGTCTTTCTCTGAGAAGCTCAAAGCATTTCACAAGTGCCTATTTTTTTAAACTCTCCCATAAGATGACTCCACAATGCTTAAAGCTGTCTGTTTTTAATATCACTGGTCATTGTCCATCTTGAATAATCACACAAATTCATTGGAGAAAAAGAATCAAGCTAGCATCCTATCTAAAGGCCCCCCCCCTAAAAAATTGTATTTTAAAATACTTGCACAGCACTCATTAAAAAATTACACCTGTCAACCCCACAGCTATATTAGGTTACTCTAAGTGAAAACTGCTAAGGTAAATTAGTTATTATATATGCATATAAATTAAATTCTATGTAGGTGAAACACCATAACGCTGTTGCTGCTTCATTAGCTCAATAGCCAATCAGGTCTTGACAGGCCATATGTGTATTTATAAATATAGCTGCTAATGTAAAGGTCACGCTGTTCACTGCTCGGGGAAACCAGGCACATTTGGAACCATCCCTACAAGATTTGGATTCCTTAAAAAATATTTTGACATTCTGTGACGAATGCAATCCTGCCCCCATATGTTTCAGACTATTTAACAGGAAATGACACTCGGTCGCCTTCCCAGACACACGGGAATTTTTTTTCCCTCTTGAATAATGAAGTTAAGAGTTGGAAGGCGGGGGGTGGGGGGCAAGGGGTATTTCCAATCTAGAAATATTTTAATTCTAGAAATATCTTTTTAAACACGGTATGAACCCAGAGGCCTGGGTCTCAAAAGTTGTGCTACTCCATAAATACAGAAAGTCACAGAATGAATGCTACGTCCCAAGTGGAAAAGGAAGTGGGAAGTCAACTAGTGTAAGGAAAGGGAAGGGAGATGCACCTGGGAAACGGAGGGGAGATGCGTCTGCGTGGTATTGGCCTCCACCCTGTGGCTTGCTTGCTTTCTGTCAGTGGAGCCTTTGGTAAATATGGGGAAGAAGGGGAGCTGCTGGACCCTTCCCTTCTCTCATGGATTCACTGAGATGAACTCCACAAGCTAGAATGAGATGGTAAAACTGTGAGAGCCAGAGACCAGGACAAACTCCAAATGCTACACAGCCTGTAATTACATTTCTCCAGTCTCTTGTACCGAAAACGGAAGAAAGTTTCTCTATGGCACGGAGGACAAAAACTTTCCAGAAAAATAAAAACAAACCAACAAGAAACAAAACCATAATTTGATTTAAAAAAAAAAAAACAACCCAAACCAACTTTCTCCTGACAAGATAGAAAGGTATGAAAATATTTTGAGAGAGAACTTGTTTAATTGCCCAGCGATGCCTTCCGTTCAATTTAGCCCTCGGATCGGAATAACCATGACAGATGGCTTCTGCTAGTTAGGAAAAAAAAATTAGCTAAATTTTCAGATAATGCAGCCTTCTGTCATGTTCTCCTACTCGGAGCCTGTGAGTTGGTTTAGTAGGCTCTGAACTGCAGGCTGCTAGCTGGTGACCACTCTCACTTCCTAGCTGCAGAACTCACACCCGGTGAGACCGTATGCTCGGCAGTCCAAGTGGGGAGAGAGAGTGTCAGTTCAGATGACAAAAGCCCTGCCTGGGTCACCTCTTCCCACCCATGTCAGACCCCCATCTTTACACACGAAGTCATGTCTCAAACCTAACGACCGAGAGGAGAGCCCTGGGCTCTAGCAGGCTGCTATCTCCTCGCAGCAGAATAAACTCCTATCTGGTGATATAATTACAACCCTAATGGACACAGTTAATTTATTTTGGAGAAGTGAAGTTGATATCCACTAGAGCTATTATTAAGGAGACTAATGAGACCTGCTCGTGAAGGAAAAGAAAGGATGTATTGAATTCCTTTTGGCACCCGGCACAGCTTAGTAATTTTGAGAGCCCATCAAAACAGCAGATATATACCACCCTGCTCAGATGTGCTGCACAGGATGTGAGCTGGGTTTCAGATTTTCAATAACAAATCTGTCACTCTGATTTTAATTAGACGGCTTAAAGCAGCTACATCAATAACGGCAGGATGACGGCTCAGTTCAAAGATCATAGAGATGTTACTCCGCTTTAATAGTGCTTTTATACAAGTACATATTTCAGAACTTTGTGAGGCATTCATCTTGACTACCCCCTTTCACCAAAGAAAAGGGGGAAAAAAAACTATTCCTAATTGAATTGAACCAAGAACACTAGCACTCATCACTATTGCTACACCAGACTGTTGCATCCAGCTGGTTAGGAGGCCTAATTTCACACCACGCAGCAATGAAATGCTGCTAACTTTTATTTGTGAGTGTAAAACAGTAATATTTCATGACAGCAAAAGGCTAGTTGACGCCGCTGGGTGTACCCTCCTTGGATCTAAACTTCCGAGACAAATGGGGGTCTCTGTTGAAGTACTGACGAACAGGGATTTCTCATGAAAAGCCCACAGTGGAGAGAGGCTTCAAGCAGGGAGAGGGGGTCAGCTTCCCCTCCCCCAGGAAGTTCACAACCAACTGAAACTGTGTCTCAGTCTGAGAGTTCCACAAAGTGTCAAGTAACCTTGGTGTGAAGAAATGCCATCAGCTGAAGGTCTTAGCATGGCAGGGCAAGGCACCGGGGGCTGTTGCTGTATGTATTTTCATTGATTCTTTTAATATAAATGGGACCTTGCTGGTTCTGTAAAAGACACACATGAATCTGTACTTTGATAAAAATACATGAGTCCATGAGAGTGCATACATGTCATGTGACAATGTTCAGTCAACGCTGCACTACTATACATATGATGGCAGTTTCATAAGACTGTAAAATAATCTTTAGCATGGACAGTATAACTCTATGGTCAATGCATCATTCATGGTTCTGGAATTGCTGGTATAAAGACACCAACTGAGGTACCAGTCCTAAAACAACAGAGGTGCAGCTATGTACAGTACCTAATATGTGGTCATAATGATAAACGATTATTGCTGCTCTGTGTATTTAACAAGGCTGTAATATTACCATCGTCTTGGTGCAAACTTGTTCTAATTATGGGAAATCAAATGTTGAGGGTTGGGCATGCAGCTCAGGGGTAGAGCACTTACATAGCATGAACAAAACACTAGCTCCAACCCAGCATGACAACAGAAATTAAAAAGACAGTGTACAGCATACTCCGGCAGCAGGATGCTAGTGTCATGTGATAGAGCTATACTATCTAAGTTTTGCAAGCAAGTCCATGACGGTCAAACAAAAACAAAATTGACCTCGGTACACATTTATAAGGACAGCAGAGTAGGACAATCATAAGTAGTGTAGGACGATAGATAGATAGATAGATAGATAGATAGATAGAGAGATAGATAGACAGACAGATAGATACATACATACATACATGCATGCATACATATGTATATACACACACATACATACATAGATACATAGATAGATAAAGATATTTGTTAGTAGGTGAAGTCCTAAGTATATTTGTATTGTTTGACATGGGCACAGCCATGTCAAGGAAACCAGGGCCTCAGGCCCATGAGGAAGAGCAAAGCCTTCCTCTTGGCCAGTGTGAATATTGACACTGTGTGCAGAAAATGTCTATCGTATCTCTCTTCCCGTGGGCGTTGATGTCCTGAAGACTGCTATTCTACAAATATTGCTCCTACAGGGTTGGTTAAACGTGCCCCCTTGTTCAGCTGTGTGCAAGAACACTTGTAGAGAACAGGCCACTGGGTTATCTGGCTGCTACGGCTTCTCCATCTGAGATTCCAGTCTACCCAATCCCAGCTTTTCTGTGTGTCTGTCTCTTCTTTGTTTCCTTGTTGCCCAAGTCAGGTCAATCCCTGGAGCTGTTCAAGGATTCAGCATTTGATGAGCTATAGTTATTATAATCTTATAAAAATAAATAAATTTCAGAGCCGTCATACAATTAAATACTAATTCATTCTATGGATAATTCAAAAAATACTCATTCAACACTAGGTGGATATGGATGGATATACGTCTCAATTTGTTTTGTGATATGTTTATATGTAAATATGTTAATCTATCATATCCATATCCAGACATATATTCAATCTTATTATTATAATAAAGCATCTTAGAGTAGATTCTGAGTTGGAACTCCTGGGTCAAAGCATCTGTGTCTGAAGAGAAAAGATTTTGTTTATATCAAAACAATGTGTTAATGCCTGGGCATGGGAAGAGAGTTTGGAACCATTTCCTCTTGGATGTGATCCTGACAAACACCTGGAATCTTCCACTATCATTTTCAGAGCAATCTGCCAATCTCGTTTCACCTTCACATCCTTAGGAATCCCCTTTAGCGCTTTGTAGAGCGCTCTGAACACTCTCTGGACCCAACTGCCTGCTCTTCTGTTCTAGTATGGATACCAAGACGAGACCCACACGCTTGTTCTATACCAGCTCTGCGACTTTTCCGATTCCTTGTTGTTAGGGCAGTAATTTACCTTCTATGTTCCCTCTAAATGCTCTGAGCATCTCCTCCAGAAATCCACTTAGCATATCTTGGGACTTCATTTGTTTTCCTACAACACCCCTTGCAAAATACTTCCTTATCACACAGCTTGAAGCTGCCTTTCACAGTTACCTTTTTTTCCCTGACACCAGGCTGTCAGAGTAAAACCCATGTCCATCAGTTAATAGTTATTACTTCTAGGCCACTAATTAACAAAGATATCATTAAGCAAATCCTTCATTCTTAATTAGCATAAGTTACTTGTACAGAGTAAACCCTTTTATCATTATAATGAACACCATGTATTTTGATCATTTTTATATCTTTCTTTATCCTTTCGCCAATCTTCCCTTTCCTCTCCTATCACCTTAGAAGCTACCCATTTACTTCCATGTCCTCCTTCATGGAAGAGAGAAAAACAGGAAATCCTTGTCCTTGTGAAACTAGCTGATTTAACATGATCATCTCCAGCTCCAGCCATTTCCCCCAAATCACGTAATTTCAATCTTCCTTGCACTGACCACCCGACTTTGAAAACTCCTGGATGACCTTGCTGACAACACCTGGGAGAGAGCACAGGACACCACACATTGTTTCTCTCTCTGGTGTGGCAAGCATCCCAGCGGCGAATAGCAGGCCAAGAGCCGAACATGTCAACATTCTCTGTGAAGAACAATGGTAACGGCAATGAGGCAGAGCAAGGATGGAGGAGCATGACGGGTCTCAGGAGGTCTCCCTTACATAGGAAGAATTGGGTTGGCATCTAGAGTTAGGTCAGGTCAGTCTCTGTCCAAATGGCTGGATCCTTCTTGCTGGTTTCATTCATTTCCTAAATAATATGTTACTTAATAAAAGGTGCCCGCTGCTTTAAACAATGAGATTTGGAAATATAACCCTCATGTATATAGCTTTGTGCTGGGCAGAAATTGCAGTGTTTCCTCCCCCCTCTTGTGGTTGTTACTGCAGCCTGGGACTCAGGCATACTATGTAATAAAGTAACTTTTAGTCAGCCTAACTCTCCAAGCGACAAAAGCTACTGGTAGGAAGGAAGGATCAGAACTGGTCTGCTAGCCAGCACGCGACAGGAAAGTGGACAAACTACAATTCTATTCCTTGCTTCAACCACTAGACCCACATCTCCTCATCCCCAGCAGTCACTGGACACTTCTGATTCCAATCTGATGCGGCTTCGCAGCATTGGTATTGCCTGAGTTTCCTCCCAAGCGAGCTAGCTGTGAGTTTAGATGATTCTGGTGGTACAGCCCACGCTACACACGAACCCGAGGCGATATTCCCTGGTGTTTCTCTGCATGCACGAAGCAGCGACTCTTTAAAAATCAGAAGACGCTGTAGCTGAGATTTCTTCTCCGTTAAGCACCGCTAACTAGACTTACATGCAAGGTCAATATTTCTTAAAGATGTGTTGAGAAAGTACTGTAGCTCATGGGTCTTCATCAGAGCACAGCTGAATTCTTCTCTCTTCTCCTTCCTCACCACCTCCACCTCTGCTGCTGCCACTGCCTCCTCCTGCCTGCCTCTCACCCTCCCAACAGCTCCCCTCCCCACCTTACTTCTCTACTTCCAACTGCCAGCAAGTCAGATAATTAAATGCCAAACTAGTGACACTTGGCATTTCAATGAGCGCTCTGTATCAAGGTAGCACCTCTCTGCCACTCTCTTGCTCGGCATGCATGCAGCCTGATGCTCGGCTGAACTGAAGCCCTTCTTTGTTGCAGAGCTGGACCAAGCGGAGAAAGATGAGCTCCAGCTGGCAGCCCAAGCTGGGAGGAGAGTCAGCGGATCCTCCCATCTCTCTCTTGCTACCTCTCGGAGTTTATGTCCTCAACTGAATCAAACCAGCACTTCCGCAAACCTCAGTCCTCTGCTGGGATCCTCTGAAAATGGAACTGCATGAAAGGGAATCATATTCCAGTCTTCTCATTTGAACAGGGTACCATGAGGATACTACACTCCACAATGATGGAGAAGACCTTTCACCTTTTCAGTTTAGTTGGCCTTAAACCAACGGCTGTCAACCAGAACAGAAGGAGACACGTAAATGCTTATCTTCCCAGGTTGAAGTTGGAGCATTACAACAAGGGTGTCCCTTGAACTGTGCCCCTCCACCAAATGCCCTGTGCTTCGGCTGCAGGTTAGACAGCACCTCCTGCTGAAAGCTCTCCATCAGCTTGGGAGACAATGTTAAGTTCTCTCTGAAGTGCTTTGAGGTAGCTGAAGAAGACCTCTACGCTATTCTCACCACTGGCCCAGTGGCCAGCATGGTGCTGGGAGCAGAGTAGGAATGAAAAGCATGACTCCAGCTGAACTGCTTGGCACAGGAGATGGCAATATTCTCACACCCTTGCACGTAAGACAGCAGTAAATATGGTCTCAAATGATCAGTGAATGTGATTGCTTTATTCGTTCATTTTAGCAACATGTTTGTTGAGTATCTATTTCCCAGGCATTCCCCCAGACTGAGAACTAAAATGGTTCCTTTCTCTCTCGTGTATGAATGAGCCTCTATTAGGAAGACGACAAGAAGATGATTCTTCCTATCAAGAAGACAATTGAGGGGGCTGGAGTGATGGCTCTGCAGTTAAGAGCAGAACACTTGTTGCTCTTGCAGAGGTCCTGGGTTCAATTCCCAGCACAAACACGGGCTTCACAACTATCTGAAACCTCAGTTTAGGGGAATCCAACAGACATGTGTGAAGTGTACACACATGCATGCAGACAAAATTTTCAAAATAAATAAATAAATAAATAAGAGAAAAACCCTTTAGAAGACCACATGCAAAACCAAGGTTCTTGAATCCTCTTGGAGGATTTTTCCGGTCAATGACCACATCATGGTTTATCAAAGACAGGACTCACATCCCTTTTATTTCACAAGCCTCAAAGAGTGTAAGGGGTCTAAGAGATGTTCAATGAGCTTGAAAGAATGTGCAGCTCTCAGCGTGGTGGAGTACAATCTTTAAAAGGAAAGGGAAGAGCACCTAGCTATATGCAACAGTTCATTATGACGATTCTTTTGGAGGGAGAAACTGACAGCTAATAAGGACCTGTGAGCCCTACAGTGATTAGCATAGTCCATCCTGTTTCTGTACTATGTGACGAATATATTTCTGCTTCTGTCAAGATGGAGTAATGTCCTGCTCTCAAACACACAGCACAAAACACAAGGACAATGTTTTTCAGAATCTAGGACCTCAGGAAATTAGAGAAAAAAAAATGATCCCCTAAAGAACACCACCAACAAATGAGGCCTACTCCAGGCCCTCTGCAGGCCAGTCATCAACACAGAAGGAAGAAGTCCGGAAGAATACAGCAGACTCTAAAGTTAGAACTGAGGAAGGGATTACACATAATGGCAATTAGAAAACAGCAAGCAAAGGAGAAGCCCACAGAGAAGACCTGCAGAGGAGCCCCCCGGAAAGTATTCAGCAGGGACCTGATTGATACATACAGAACTACATACATAAACCCCTGAACAATATACATAGACCCGGAATTTTGTTAGGAGCCACTTATTATTAAGTGAATGCCTAAAAATATTGTTGTATTTGCTCTAAGAAGTAAGTAAATAAAGATACTTTGATCCTGTGGATCTTGCCTTTATAATCATCAAAATCTACAAATAACCAAGAGATCTCTTAATAGGTGAATGGACAAAGTTGGATGCATTGGAATATTATTCTGTGCTAGAATAAATGAACTGCCATGTATAAAAAGACACAGAGGAACTTGAGGTGCACATTACAAGGTAAAAGGAGCCATGGTTAAGGTTACATCCCGTAATATCCTTTTATATGGCATTCTGAAGACACAAACCATGGAGACAATAAAAAATCGATGTGAGACAGAGCCACGGCAAGAGGAAGAAAAACGAGGTTTACATGGGGTTTTAGGCAGTGGAAGCCCGCTGCAGGAGCTATGACGGTGGATGGATGACAAGAGGCATTTAGCCACCATCAGGACGGAAACCTCATATAATCTATAAGTTTGGGGAAATGTATAATGTGGCAATACAGGTACATCAACCTAGAAAGTGGTGAAGGCTGCTGATCATAGGGAAACTAAAGAAGTACATGGTGTATACTTTTATGCTACTATCAATTTTGTTTACAAACCTAAAATCTGCCCCCCCATAATTAGGAAAGCATGACCACTGTAAAGAAGCAAACCCCCTTGAATGGATGAGAGAACTCCATCAGTGTGAGAGCTGGCTGACAACACCACTGAAACAGCATTATACTGGGATGCACTAAAATACAGTCTATACTCCTTATGGTCACAAAGTTAAGAAGAGGCATAGGTGACATTTCAAAGTAATTCAAACTGCTAGAGATTAAAACGACAAACAGAAGTAGAAAAACTATACTGGAAGAGACCAACAGTAGAGCTGGCAATGAGGAAGGAGAGTTTATTGAGGATGAAAAAGAGCTAAAGAAAATGCAACTCAAGAAACTTGGAAGACAGTGTTTTAAAAAAATGAATGGAACTAGTGAACCAAGTCAGGTTCATATGGCTTCAGAGACTGGATTTTTTTCTACCCTGTCAAGACATCAGTATGCACTACAGACATAGGGGCAGTGACTTCTACTGACTGAGGAGAGACCTGGGATCACAGCTACTTTGGAGCCCAAGGTAGAAAGCATGTGACAACACAGGGTGATGGATACAATGCCTGCCCTTCTATGTGCACAGTGTAGACCTGCAATGACCCACATGAAGAGACTGGGGAGTGTGTCCTGAGGACCTGGCCATGAACCCTGCTACAGCTGAAGAGATGGGCACCTAGGAGGAAACACGGAGGGCACAGAGAACAGGTTTTATACGACAATCCTTGTAAAATCCCAATACAATCCAAATTTACTCTTAGTGTATCAGTATATCCCAAGCCATCTAAAAACCTAGCATCTAATTAAATATAAAATAAAATTTTCACTATAATCACTGCCTCCCACAAAACTCTTTTCCCATGAAAATAGCCTATATTAATATGGTAATTATGTCAGTAACTTTTCATTTATTCTCTCTCTCTCACAGAAAACAAGCTTTGCTCCCTGTTCTCCCTGAGACCACGCGGCAGTTTTGTGGGCCAGGGTGTGTGCAGAAAAACACTGCAGTTGCTGGCACCAGACACTTGGCACAGACCCCATCACCATGAGTCCGTTCACTTGTTAAAATAAGGGATGGCCTAGAACGACCTTGTCGTGACTCCCGTGGCCAGGAGGGACAGCAGCAGATTATCAGTCTCCCATGGCCAGATTCCTTTCCTTATTCACCACAGTCTCTAGGGACTGGGTCTTCTCTGTCAAATCCAGTTTGCGTGTGGGGTAACCCAGGAGCTGGCCACACTCTGAAGAGAGTCAGGGAGCCCAGTGCACTCGGAATACTGCATTTTGAATAACTCAATTATGAAAGACCTTGGTGGAGACTTCACCACAGAGGAGTGTGCTGACCCCAAAACAGACTCCCTCGCTCACTCACCCACCGACTCTGAACTAAGGCTTGGTTCCACTCCATTCCAAGCATGATACTCAAGTCCATTCTCAGTCCTGTGAGGTCCTCCTGTCCCATCTTAATCATTTTACCATTGAACCAGTGTTAGCAACAGTCCTCCAAAAGGCATTATGAAGGGGGTTTAAAACTGGGCTTAGAATACAACAAATCGTTAATACTACTATAATATTATAGTAATATAATATTATAATAGTAATAATAACAGCAATATTACTATGGACATTGTTATTTATTAATATTTCACATCCATCAAGATAGGGACTAGATACACCACATAAAATTATCTAGGATCACATACTTTATTATATGCTAAAGGTATAATTTATACACCCCACATGAGACAAATCTGGGTGGTACTCACTACACACTGGAAAGTGTTGACTTATAGACAGTTTCCTCTGGGCCACTGATAAGATTACAAGAATCTGCAGACACTTCACATTAAAAATAGCATGCATACGGATAAACCCTGTCTCGAAAAATCAAAAAAAAATAGCATGCAGAGCTGATTGAATGTATGTGTGCATGAGTACCTCTGGACGTGGTCTGAATGAAGGTATGTGTTCACGAGCACCTCTGGATGTGGTCTGAATGAATGTATGTGTGCACGAGCACCTCTGGATGTGGTCTTACAACAAGAAGAGTGCCTCATTGAACACCTCAAGCTGTCCATCAAAGATGAAAGCCACTGTCCAAAGGGCTTCTGGGGAAAGATGCAGAGTACTTTTAGCCTTTACAAAGAGGGTCCTTCTGAAATTCCAGGACAGGTTATATAATAGCAACCATCCTTAGCACAGATGATACTGAGAGCAAATTCTAAACCATCCTACCATTCAAGAACCTTTGAGATCCAATGGGCTGATAGCTCAATGAAGAGCTTCCTGGTGGCAACGGGACATCAATTGTGGTTGCAGACCGCAGGGACAACTATGAAGGGGAGGAGGCTGTGGTTGCAGACAGCAACATCAACCATAAAGAGGAGGAGAACATGCTGGCTTCTCTTCCTTATTCTACCATGAGTGGCCACTTCAGGGCTAGCTTGAAACACAGACAGTATGAGAGGCTGTGTTCTTCATACTGCAAAGATTAGAAACACCTCCTGTATTGAGACCTTTCTGGGGTCCTAGGATAGCATTACAGTATGAATAATGAGACAAGTGGGGGGACAGGGAAATGATGGGGTAACTATCACTGCCAGGGTGAAAGCAAAGCTTACTGGAGATTTAAAATGGCCACTCTTTTGTATCTGAAATCACAGGAATCTGATAAAACATGACCAGGGCTCTGCTGCTCTCAAACAATGTTCCACCCTCCATATTGTGGGCTCTTTATCTGCCAAGTAAGACATTCAGGAAGGGCACTTACAGTTCCTTCAGCTCTACCATTCTGAAAATTAGTGGGAAAAAAAAAATCACGACAATTTTCTACATAAAAGGCCGAACACTTCCCTCAATGTCAGCCACACTTGCCAGACCTACACCATCACAAAACTAAAGCAACAAAATCCAATCAAGTGAGCTTTTCCAGCATGGAAAAATCTTCAGCAGAGGCCCAGTCCCTGCCCACAGCTCTAACAGTTGAACAGAATGCTAGCCCTCGCCAACTGACACCAAAGTGCAAGCTTCAAACACGACAGGGAGGTGAAAATGAGGATCATGTGATACATCTTAAATAATCACTAACTATGGGAGAGAAGAACTGACAAAATTAAAATTTCACATAAATAAAACTGAGCTGTCTCATTATATAAATAAGCCCACAAATTTTAAAGGAATTCAATCTGAATCTCATTTAGTTCTCATTTAGTTACATATTAAAAATCCAGACAATGCCACATGTAACTTTAAAAAAAAAATAAATCAAAGAGATGGAGAATGTGAGATCACAGAGGAAACAAACTTGATTGAGGATTAATGGTTACCTGACTTCATCTCCTGAAGTTGGGATGTTTTTTCTATTCTCTTTTCTTTTGAGTTTTTTAACACTGGGTTCTGCACTGCTTCATATCCCACACAGGTTCTTGAAGTATTAATGATATGTCAAATGCATTAAGTTCCAACGTTTGCTCCAATCTACCATTTTGGCAGCATCAAGAAACAAGTCCTTGACCAGCCAATTGGTCTTGCCATTTATCTTTAGTTAGAACTCTCCAAAAGCTTGGAAGTGCTCCCACATACAGCGGGGTTCATTCAAAATTGAACACATGATAAGCCAGGGTATAAGTTTCATTAAAAAAAGAACCTCGAATTTTCTCATCAACATCAAGCTTCAAAAGTTCCTACTGCTGATGAGACTCTTAAGCCAATACCAAAAGCTAAAAGCATGGTCCTTGTCTTCTAAGAAGGTCATAGTCCAATGAGGAAGGTCGAGGAAGGTCGGAGACACTGACCGTTCACTGACGCAGGAGGCACAAAGGGATGGAGAGAGAGTTCCTTCACAGAGAAGTAAACCCAGCAGTGGAGTTTAATTAAAAAAAAGGGGAAGAAAGTTCAGTTTATTCGACCAACCAAGCACAGAAGGATAAAGAGCCAGGCGCTGCCATTTTCCTGGTTGATAGTTTCAGGTTTAAAAACCAGGTATTGAAAAAACTGGTGGGAGTGTGCACCTCTAATTCCAGCACTATGGAAGCAGAGAATCTCTGAGTTCAAGGAATTCAAGGTCAGCCTGGTATACAGGGTGAGTTCCAGGACAGCCAGGTTACATAGATAGAGAACAAAGAGAGAAGAAGAAAGAAGAGGAGGAGGAGGAGGAGGAGGAGGAGGAGGAGATTCTGCCATCATAGGATCAAAGGTAACGGAATAAGGCAGAAGGAAGGTGCAGTGAGAAGCAGAAAGTTCTCGCTGGTGCTTTCTCCATTGTGTAATGGAAACCAGAGATGCTTCTGTATGGAAGGGAGAAGAGAACAATGGACAGATAGTCTGTCATGCAAGCTGGAAACTGGGAGTTCTTGGTGAACTGAACTGTCTTGCCTTAAGACAATTTTTTCTCATGTGCACAATGGAGATGTTTCTCGGACATTGGTGAATTGTTTTGTGGTAAGGAGCCAGATAACAAAACAAGCTAAGTGACTGTGTTTAACAGAATGTAGCCATGGCTACGGGATCACCCTGAAGTCAACTTGCCCACTGCCCATCATGGAGTTCAAGAGAAGTCTCTGTATTCTAGGTCAAAGAGCTAAATTCATAAGTCACAATTGACTACATGGCTGCAGTACCTCCCAGCATCGGACCCATTGCTATCAGCGTGCCATGACACCCTCAAGAATTTTCTCCCCATCCTCCCACAGCTGACCTACATGGCTGTTCACTTTTTTTGCCCTCTCTTTCATCACTGCCACAGAAGGTATCACAACTTTGCCACTATACCAACATGCCCGAAGCAATCCACTTATAGTGAGAAAAGTTTTAACTTCTGCCTCTTTGAAAAAGGCTGCAGACCACAATCAAGCAGATTCATTGCTTTTAGGCATCTGTTTAGGGTATCAGATGACTTGAGGTATCTGTGAGGGGCCAGCAGCACGTGGAGCAAAACTCCTTATGTCATCACTCAGGAACTAAAAGAGAGGGAGGAGGGAGCTGGGTTCCCACAATTCCATCCCAGTGAATTCCCACAGTGACATGAAGTCCTCCAACCGGGCTCCATCTCTGACAGGCTCCATCACCTCCGGAAAGTCCCAAGGGGTGAAGTCTGTAAGACGAGCACCTATGGTGGACATTCAAGATTCAAACTATAACACAAGGCCTCAGGTCTTCAGCTCCTGTTCTCCCATGCACTAGGGTCATACGTCGTATGGTCTTTCATTTCTTGACTTGCCAACATCATTATCCGAACAACAAAAGGACTCTATTCTTTGGTGCTCAAAAAGCACACCACAGCTGCACTTTACTTAAGAAGAACGTCAAGAAGACAGCAAAGAAAGATATGAGATCTCTTTCCATCTCTCCCTGCCATTGCTGATCCACAAGCTTCTCTGTTAGCTGGTTCCTGTGCATGCTGCACAGCTGTGTGCTAACTCCTAATGCTTCTTCTCAAGGAACACTGCTCTAGGCATAATGCAGATTCACAAAGATCAACTCAATCCGAATTCCAAGTGAAGCCTCCCCTGGCTTCCAGAGTATTCACCGCAGGACAAATAATAAAACCCAGAGACAGGTATGGGGAATCAAGCTGAAAATCAGAAAAGCAAAACAGTCAGGCACTAGAAGTCTTACCTCTACCAAGGCTGGGTAACTGCAGACTGAGCCCTGAGCCTCTGTCTCCTCTGTTTTATATTCCCCTCTAGTGCTGGGATTAAAGGTGTGAGTCTCCACTACCTGGACCTGCTTCTGCATTGATTTTGTGTAGCCCAGAGTGGCCTTGAACTCAGAGATCCATCTTCTTCTTCTCAGGTCTCTGAGGTGGTTAAGGACTCAAGAGTCATAGTTTTCATTGTTTATGAGACCCAGAAAAGAAATTCAATAAAAGAAATGTAAAGTATATAACGTTAAGAGACGTCAAAAGATAATTCTGGATGGTAATGCAAGTTGTGACAAAAGTAAATTAGGTACAAAACTTTGGACTTACCAAGAATAGATGATGGAGTATTTTCTCTGAATTTGGAAAATGCAAATGGAATAGACAATGTTGATGTACTTATTGCCTGTATATATTATATATAGTTTTAACAATACTTATTGTATATAATTTTTCTTATATTAGATATAGCCTTTTTATCTTGGACAAAAAGGGAGATATAGTGATATTTTATTTATGTTTTAATAAATAAAGCTTGCCTGAAAATCAGAGAGCAAAACTAAGCCACTAAAGGCCAGGCAGTGGTGACATACACCTTTAATTCCGGGATTTGGGAGAGAGAGAAAGATGGATCTCTGTGAGTTCAAGACCACCATGGGCTACACAAGATCAATGCAGGAACAGATCCAGGTGGTGGAGGCTCACACTTTTAATCTCAGTCATTGGGAGTCACATGCCTTTAATCCCAGCACCAGAGGAAATATAACACAGGAGAAGACAGAGGCTCAGGGCTCAGTCTGCAGTCTCCCAGTCTTGGGAGAGCTAAGACTTCCCTAGTGGCTTGGCTGTTTTGTGTTTCTGATCTTCAACTTGATCCCCAATATCTGTGTCTGGCTTTTTCTTATCTGTCCTACAATTCACACCCTGTTGCCTCCAATTCTTATAAAGGTTCTGATGTCAAGCTGAAGTTCATTGCCAGCTATGCCAGATCCAGGTTTCAACTCCCCACCAAAGACTGTCCTAAGAAAGTCTCTCTCCTCTGAGCTCTAAACGCTTGGTGTTTAGCTGAATGACAAAGTTACCTCTTTGTACAGAGTGAACTGGGGTTGGGCTTATGAATGGGCTATCAGTAATTTTCATCAAAGGGCATCATTACCATTTCTTGCCCTGAGCGTGGCTACATGTAATCATGTACAAAATCAATTTTGCTTGATTGCAAGTGAGAGCTAATCAGCCCATTTGAACCTTGGCTGGCTGGACCTCTGCTCCTAGCTAGTTGCACAGAGGGCTGACTTTTTACAGATCTTTGTTCCCTACAGACTTCAGGTTAGCATTCTCAATGGGGTTTCACACGTGTGTGGTGCCACTCCGTAGCATGGTAAATCTCAACCTATTTAGGCTTGTATTTCTGTAACATGGAATATCCCAATAGCCTAAGTCTCACTGTTCTCTCTAAAACTGGATCCAATACCCTGTTAAAAATAAAATATTTTTAAAATCTACCCTTGGAATAGATTTGAGGGTTTAAAAAATTGCATCTGGTCAGCACCATTCCTAAAATACAAATGAAATCATAAAACTAAGACTCTTGATCAATTATCACCATCTAGTTCCAAGGTCTAGAGGTTTCCACATGACACCAGTTGGCCAGAGAAGCAGCTCTGGCCTCCAGGGAGTCAGAACTGCTTTGTGTCTTGGCTCGCTCGGGATGCTTGTGCTAACAGTGCCACAGGCGGATTAACTCCCAGCATCCCTTGCTAGGCTGAAATGGGATGCCACCGAATGTCTGGCTGCAGCATGGCCATAGCATGCAACGGGCATGATATGCTTCTGGGAAGCAGGCTATGTTAAAAAAAAAAAAAGCTGCTTGACAAACTGACGTCAAAGGGGCAATAAATATGCCACTGGTTTCTGATGCTGGAACATTCTTCCTGACATGAGAGTGGTGTTTTTCTCAGGAACGTTGAATGAAGGCATTTTAGCATCTCTCAGGGGGCTGCTTGAGAGAGCCCCTCCCCCACTCCATGCCTTAAAAAGCCCCGCTGTCTCCCTTCTGTCACTCATAACTCTATGAAAGGAAATGTTTCTGGTTTCTTGTAAGGGCTTCCAAGTTCTGTGAGCACAAGGATCCTGTCTGGGCTGTTGATTGTTATCCTCTCATGTTGCCAGCAGAAGTCCTGACATTTAGTGGTCACCCGGTAACTATTGTGGGATGAAGAATTCTGCACAACGCTCTGGTTTCCCCATCACAAGCACCTTCCTCTTCTCTGTCATCTCTTCTCTTTCAAGGATGGGATACAAAAAGTATCAGGCATCTACGGCTGTGCTCCAGATTGAGGAATGCAATCAGAATACTGAACTGTGTAGAAACTTTGAATATAAAACCAACAGAGTTCCATTTCATTGGTACAGCTCAGAGTATGGGGCATGTCTATCATATTCAGAGCACTTACAGTTTAATATGAAAGGTGCATTTGCAAAACTACCATCAATAGATATGGTTACACATAGAAAGTACCTAACAATTCAGAAAGAGGGGTCTTCTCGAGAAGATGAAAATGTAAGAGATATGCAAATGCTTTAGGTATATCTTATTAAACACTGCTTGCTTTACAGCTATTTTGCACTATTTTACTTTCATGCTTTAAAGAAATCAAAATTGATTGCGACCAGCAGAAGAGTTAAGACATAATTGCAATTTCAATCTTAAATCTCCTGAGTTTCATGAGGTTGAGGAATTTTCATTATTATTTCAAAACAGTTTTCCTCACATCCTTCAAGGCCTTTCTGACATCTGAATGCTTCTGATCCCTCCAACATGCGTGCTGGAGCTAAACCCTACTGCACCATGAGGGTCTGGAAATGCACTTCGAATGCATTCCCTATACTTTCCTGTCCTCTAATTCCAGGACTCAGGAAGTAGATTCATTCTCCTTTATTCTTTCGTCATTCAAGCACATAGCATTCCTACCTTAGAAAGGACACAACATCCATGGTGTGACCTTGGATGTAGAGATCAGGACCACACCAGATACTGAAGCTGCCATCACATTTATCAGATTTCCCAGTCTCGGGGACTAAAAGGAATGAGCTTTTGTTTTTTATGACATTATCCACAATCATTATATTACAGCAGTTAAAAAAAAAAGATTAAGATGGAGCCAAATTTACACCTCTGTGATGAAGGTCATTGGTTAATTATAATAAAGAAACTGCTTGGCCCTCATAGGTTAAAACATAGGTGGGAGGAGTAAACAGAACAAAATGCTGAGAGGAAGAGGAAGTGAGCTCAGAGGCCATGCTCCCCTCTCCCAGGCAGATGCAAAGAAGCAAGCCGCCAGGTCAGACATGATGAATCTTTCCCTGTAAGTGTACCTTGGGGTGCTACACACATTATTAGAAATGGGCTAGTCCAGGTGCAAGAATTAGCAGAGAAGAGGCTAGATATAATGGGCCAAGCAGTGTTTAAAAGAATACAGTTTGTGTGTTGTTATTTCAGGGCATAAGCTAGTCAGGCAACCGGGAGCTGGGGCGGCAGGAACACAGCCCGCAGCTCCTACAACACCTCTGATCGCAGCCTTCATGAACACATAGGCTCTTTAATGCTATGAAACACACAGCCACAGAGTCAGCTCCCTCGTCAGCTTGTATCCAACCGGTGCCTGTAATCAACTCAGCTATGCTACTGCGGTGAGCGATGCTGAAAAATGCAAACCCCAGTTAATGAGCTCAGTTCCACAGGCATACATATTTTAAAATATGCTGTAAATGGTAAATATATTGCTGTTGTTCAGTACACATGGGAGAAGTTCTAAAATCCCTTTCAGGTATTTCAATCCATAATGTTCAAGCCCTTTATATAAAGTGAAGTCATGTTAGCATATAAACTTTATACATCTTCTACTTTAATGCCATGTATGCCGTGAGTGATACAAAAATAGTAGGAATGGTTGATTATTTAGGTCACTGGTTCTCAACCTTCTTAATGCTGTGACCCTTTAATATAATACCTCATGTTGTGGTGACCCCCAACCATAAAATTACTTCATCGCTACTTCATAACTGTAATTTTTCTACTGTTATGAACTATAATGTAAATACCTGATGTGTGATCTCAAAAGGGTTGCAACCCACAGACTGAGAACTACTGACTTAGATAATTATGATAAGAAGTTCAGAATAGATGCATTTTCCCCAAATATTTTATATTTAAGGTTGGTTGAAATCACAGAGGTAGAAGTTATAGATGTGATATTATTAATCACCAAATTCATACAATTTTGTTAAATTGTGTGTGTTGGGGGCATTGATACAGGGTTTCTCTGTATAGCCCTGGCTGTCCTGGAACTTACTCTGTAGACCAGGATAGCCTCAAACTCACAGAGACGCATCTGCCTCTATCTCCTGAGTGCTGAGATTAAAGGTGTATACCACCCACAGCCAACCAATTTTGTTAATATTTTAAAATTAACTTTTAAAAAGCACAAGAGAAACATACGTCATTCTTATTTTCAGACAAGTTAAAGTGTCACTGGGAAGATGAGGTGAGAGCAGAAGAAGTGTGGGGAGAACAGTCAAACGGCAAGAGGCTGGAGGAAGAAGGTTAAAGCAGTAGAAACCGAGAGAAGGTGAGGACGGTCAAATGGCAAGAGGCTGGAAGAAGAAGGTTAAAGTGGTAGAAACCAAGAGAAAGGAGGATGACTAGCAGACTAGCAAGGTCACAAGACAAGAGAAGGACTGGGGCTAGTTTTCAGGACAGGAATAAATGAGAAAGTTTATCTCCACAGGGAAGAAGACCCCAAGGGAGACCGGAAACACCGGGTATGTGGAACATACATGAGGTGGGGAAGGGAAGCTGTCTTCTTCATCTCAAGGAGGAAAAGAAGACATAGGTAGACATATAGAGTAGAGTTTGCATCTATATCATACAACATTCTGCAATCCTCAGCAAGGAAAGTAGTTGTACTATGGAGTTCGTTAGGCAAAAAAGACTCTCTTCCACTGTCCCTCAGACCTTGGCTTTCATGGATATTTAGCTTTCTTGGTAGTCAACTTGACAAAATCTGGAATGATCTATAAGACTAAAATGGAAGACACATGTGTAAGAAATCTGTCTGCCTGGTTTGTAGTAGGTGATTCTACTCCTAGTCCAGACCTTTGAGGTATGAAGACATTTATCTTCGATCCAGAACTTAAGGCTGGAACAAACTGCCTTGGATCTTGAAGCAAGAAGACACAGAAGACACACCTTTAAGTCAACTCTTGAGGTGGGAAGCCATAACTTTAACATGGGCCATACCTTCTGCTGGAAAGCTACGTAAGGTCATGGAAGGGGGAAGTGTTTGTTCTTTGCTTGCTTGCCCTCCCCTTGTGAGTACATCCATCCCTTCACTGGCGTTGGAGCCTACTTCTTCGGAATCCTAGCACATACAGAAGACCAGCTGAGACACCCAGCCTTGTGAAATTGAGCAACTACTACATTCTTGGCCTTTCTGTTCAGAGCTAGCCATTGTTAGATTAGCTGGACTGCGGCCTGTAAGTCATGCCATGAAATCATATAGACACACACACACGGGGGGGGGGGAGTCATTCCTTAAGTTCGGTGAATCTAGAGAACCCTAACAGAAATCCTATGCATACTAATGTTGAGCAACTCGGAGACAATGAAACTGACAATGAACGAGGAGAAGGTGGATGAACATCAGACATCCAGATGTAAGTCCAGGTTAATTGTGAAGGTATTGGGGCAATACATCAAGAAGTCTAGCTCTGAAGATTTGAATTATTCAGGTTTGCTCCCTATGGTCACAACAGACCTGAGCAGAGCCAGGGGACATCTGTCCGGCTTGCCTGAATAAAGCTGTTTACCAAGATGAGTAGAGAAGCTGTTGTTTACTTTTGGACTAGTTTAGAGTCTAAGCCCTTATTCAGTAGTTGATCAATTTATCTTCCATTCCAGAAATCAGAGAGTTGTGAGAAACTAAATTTTGTTCTATTGCAAATGGGTTTTTAGTAATAGCTAAATAGTTAGGTAGAATTTTCTTTAGGGTAAATTGATCTCTTTCTTAGTTACCAGACTTGCAATAGAAGTAATGAAATGCAGAAAACTTCAAAGCAGTAACCCCTCGGTGGCTTAAGGAAGATGATGCACTGCACCAACACTATGAATGGACAAAAAGTCAAAGCCCATTGTGTGGATAAATGATGGGTGGGTGGATGCTGGGTGGGTGGATGGGTGAGTGGGTAGAAGCCAGCACAGCCATCTTTTTTATTAATATATGCCCACTTCTTGAAGACTTTTTAACAAAAGACGTCATAAAACAATGTAACAACCAGTGTTTATAACAAGCCAAAATACAACCTAAGAACCTTTCTGGACTGTGGGGTGATGTTCTATTTTTCTGTGGCTGTGAACAATAGACTTCTTGTGTCATGCATCATTACCAGCCTAGTCCAGAAAACCCCAGTCTCCCTATGGGGATGCCTGGCTGTCTTCCGCAATCTTCCTTTTATAGAAGGACATCATGAGAAGACCAAAGATTTCTAGTGGTTTTTTGACAGGCTCTGAGATCTCAAATATGGCCACAGAAACAGGGAGAAAGTCACACAATCCTAATCTTATCCCATCTGCAAAATAATCACTTACACTGAAAAATGTCCTAGGTCAGCCTCTCTGACTTATTACACCTTCCTAGAAAGCCATGTTTTAGCTCACATGTTGTTTCTACGTAGGGACTGTCCTAGTTAGGGTTTCTATTGCTGCACTAAAACACCATAAAAAATGTATCATGGAAAGAGAAGGAACGGTTTGTTTCATCTTATAGTTTATAGTTGATCATCTATGGAAGTCAGGATAGGAACTCAAGGAACTAGAGGCAAACAGGAGGCGAGGCCATGGAGGAGAGCTACTGATGGATTTGCTCTCCATCATTTCCTTGACCTGCTTTCTTATAGCACAAAGACCACAACCCAGGATGGGTACCACCCACAGTGAGCTGAGCCCTCCCACATTAGTCATCAATCAAGACACTACAACCAAAGGATTTCCCACAAGCATTTTCTCAATTGAGGCTCTGTCTTCCTAGATGACTCTGGTTTGTGTCAAGTTCACAGAAGACTAAGCAGGACATTATTATAGTTAGTTGTCAATGAAGAAATAAAAATGAACATGATATTCTAGAATATACTTTTCCATAGTTTGACTTCCTCTAGCAGCAGAAGTAACTTTGAAATAGAGCGAGAGAGTGAGAGAGGGAAGGAGGAGGGGAGAGAGAGAGAGAGAGAGAGAGAGAGAGAAATTGAGATTTTAAGACTGATTTACACAGCTGACTAATTAAAACAAAACCATCTGACTAGTCCCTCTCTCCCTCTTTTTGTTTTATTTTTTTTTCTCTTTTTTATAGCATCTTATGAAGTACAGCTCCTGTCTAGAACATACTGGTATGGAGACTCCATCTCCTCCCTGTGTTCCCTTACCCAGTTCTAATGTCAGTCTCCTCCGTACAGCTAGCTCTGCATCTCATCCTTCCCACTTTTAATACTCAGATGTTTTGCTGCTTGATCTAGTGTTTGACTTTTGCTACACAGCAGGGTGATTATATAACTGACGACATTCCTCTTTAACAAGTGGACCATGATAAAAAAACACAAGGTTTCCCTTTTATCTTAGTAATGAAAGCGGGGACTGTTATAAATGCTGGGTAAGATGCTCTATTAGTTTAATAACCTACATATATGAAAACTAACAATCAGAATATAAAGATCATAAGATTCCTTGTATATTAGTTGTGCAAAAGAAGCAAGGCAAGTAAGGAAGTAGAGAAGTACTAGCCTGTGTTTAGGCAACGGGTACTTTCAAATTAATCTTCACTAAAAATGTCCTCAGAAACAGAAAATTAGCATTTCAGTTTCTCTTATATCCCCCACCCTACCTATCCAGTAGAAAAAGCTCCCAGTAGTTAGTCAAAAGGAGGCTAGGGGAATGAAGTCTTCAGGCACAATGGTTCTTGACTAGAAGGAGAAACTATTCAGAATTTGAACTTCTCTAAATGAGAAGATGCGAGAGTCCCCATCAAGGTGAAGGCCAAAAAAAAAAAAAATTCTGTGATTTGTACACTTCCTCTACATGGAGTTTATTCATGAAGAACTCCATTTTCTTCTTCCCATCACTAAATTTAGATATGAGTGTTAATACAAGATATAAGCCATACTTTCAGGGATTGCCAGCTATATAAGGCACTTGATGTATAACAATTTGGAGTCACCAGGCAAACACATGCTCCTTTCAGGAATAACTTCCTCTACAAAAGGCTGCATGGCTAACAACAGCGACCATTAGGTCAATTCCTTTTCTTAAGAAACAATGTCATGTAGTCATCACAGGAGAGCTTTAGAATACGAGAAATTTAGCAAAGAAGGCAGGTTTGGTTGCATGAGAGAAATACAAGGTTACTCAAGAGAAAAAAAAAGGTTTACTGACCGCCAGCAGACAGTGGAACCACAGCTGACTGTGGACGGAGCATTATGCTCAAACCCAAGAGACTTAAAGCTGCAATAATCTAATTCTATAAAAAAATTTATTTCTTCATGTTTCCCTCTAGTTTCTGTCACTCCCAATTTCAATTAAAGTTTTATGATATTACTAAAGTATAAACTGCGTAGTTTGTTCTGCCCACATCAATTATAAATTCATTTGTGGGGGAAAGAGAACTCAATCAGTCATGGTAATTTAAAATATTAAGCAAGGAACTGTCGAGAATGACTTCCCTGAAGGAAAAGGAAGTCTTCTTTAGTTAAATTATAGAATAATTTATAGAAAATTAAAAGTAGCAAATGGATTCTCAATACCTTAGGGCCATAGGGCCCAGGGAACAGTGGTATTTTGTATTTCTGCATTGTAAGCACCTATTTCCTCAGAAAAGATACACTCTGCCTTCGGCTAATACAACCAGTGAGCTGAGCATAGCTCCAGCTGCTGGCTCAGCGCTTCAAAAGTCCACCATGTCTGGGAAAATGGAGCTGCTGCAAGTTATTTCACTTTGGATCTTTGATGATTATGAGTCAAATGTTAAATATGAACAGAATTCCACTCCCTATTCACCAATCCTGCTCATATCTCTTAGGCAGAGTTCTACAAGCTACATATAAGTTGGAATACTTTCATACCACCAATGCCCTTTCTTTCTTCCTAGTGCCTTACGTACCTGTGACTGCTCAGGCAATATAGACTGGAAAATTCATTATTAGCGTATCTTGACATCAGAACTAATAGTAAAAATACTGTTCATTGAGGGAATACAACTTTCACGGATGAGAAGGGGCAACGAGTTGGTAAGTGATGTATTTACAGGAAGCCACCCAGGTGGAAAGAACCAGCACTTCACAACAGCTGCACTGAGCCATGCAGAGGGACTCACAGACAAGACAGAAGGATGCAGCTATGGGTAAACAAGATGTCAATCTTACCAAACCAACAATCACTCAGGAAGATGGGATCTCAACCAAAGAGTTACCTCTATCAGTTAGTCCCATGGCTGAGTCTGTGAGCAACTGTCTTGACTGATGATTCATGAAGACAGGCATAACCCACAGTGGACATCACCATCTCTGGATTGTTGAACCTGGTCTGTGTAAGAAAGCTCTCTGAGCACACGCCAAGGATCAAGCCAGCAAGCAATGCTCCTATGAGATTTCTGCTTTAGTTCCTATTTGAGCTGTTAGCCTGATTTTCTTCAATGATTTATAATCTGGACATTGAAACTAAAATAAAATCTTTTCTCCCCAAGCTTATTTTGGTCAGTGTTTTATCTCAGCAGCAGAATAACATTAGAACACATGACCAGATACAATAATGCTAGTAAATCAAAAGCACAAAGAGATGGTTTAGCAGGGATTACGAATCAACCTAGATGAGGTCCTGTAAGCGTAACTCCACTTACTCAAGCCAAATGCAGCAGGCTCCCTGAAATGTTTGCCTTATTAAAGATGGAATGAGACTTAGAAACAGATACAGAATTGAAATCAACAGAGAAAACCAGTATACACCTTTAACTTAGGCTAGGCAAACAGAATCATAGAAAAGGTTTATCAGATAATTCAGTCTTGGGATATTCTTTTGTCCCCATGACTCTGACATTCTTTTCCCTTACCAGAACACACTTAGGCCAAGAATTACCCCACAGGACTCCCTGCTGGAGAACAAACTAGGGATCAAGTATAAGAATCCCCTTCTCATTTCAAATAGTGCCAGTGCGGGACCCTCTGAGACACTCCATAAACTTAGCCAGATAAAAAGTCCTAAAAGGACTCTAAGAGCTACATTGTCACTTCCCACAAAACATGCAAAGATTCATGCACAAGCCGGGCGGTGGTGGCGCACGCCTTTAATCCCAGCACTCGGGAGGCAGAGGCAGGCAGATCTCTGTGAGTTCGAGACCAGCACGGTCTACAAGAGCTAGTTCCAGGACAGGCTCCAAAACCACAGAGAAACCCTGTCTCGAAAATCCAAAAAAAAAAAAAAAGATTCATGCACAAAACCTCAAGAGTGAACTGCTGTCCAAAGAGAGGGTTGAAATAGAAGCGTTCAGTGGCACAACAGAAAAAGTTTCAGGACAAAACTGAAATCCATTCATCTACCATGAGCCAGAAAAACCACCAACTTGTATGAAAAAGGACAATCAATAATGCCAATATCAGAATAAATTTGGTAATTTAGAAAGCAGAAGTATCTTTTAAAAGATATTTACAGATATCCATCATAAAAATGCCTCAACAATCAATTATAAGTTCTCTTGGAACAAAAAAAGAGAAAGCTTCAATTAAAAAAGTGGAAACTATAAAAAAATAATGTTATAAACTAGAAAAATTACAGAAATTTAAAGGTTTACTCTAATGGGCTCAATGGTGAGGTGACGAAGGATAAAATCAGTATGAACAGAGTAGAAGTTGCCCAATCTCAACAACAGGGGCAATATACAGAATCAATTATTTAACGGGGCCTTGGAGACTGGTGGACCAAGAATTAAAGATCCACTATTCGTCATCAGAGTTCAGAGAAAGGAGTGGAGATGAGCAAGTGTTCTGGCAATGATGCTAAAACTGCCTGACTCTGGCAAAGTATACAAACCTGCAATTTAAAAACGCACAACAAATCCAAACAAGATGACTCAAAAACCAATCTACTTTCAAACACAGTGTGACAGGGCAAGACAATGCAGAGGTTCCTCCATCTTGTTTTCTTACTAAGGCCATTTAGCTTTAACAAGAATTTGATCTCCCTTATGCAACATTACCTAACTCTATTCTAGGAACCCAAGGTCAAGATGCTCTAACTAACTTAACTTCAGTTAAACTGCTTCCATGCACATAACCTACCCCTGCAGCTACTGAGAGACCAGGACCTGATATCTCCTTTTTCTCAATCCTGGGCACTACACTAGGGTCCTGAACACCTGAGTGTGGTACTAACAGGCTGAAATAAAGGCTTTCAATTGCCTACAATGTCTTCGTGGTCATCACTGCTTGGTTGTCTATAACACTACGATTAAAAATTTCAAGACTAAAGATGAAGAAAATATTCTGAAAGAAGACAGAGAAAAGAATGTACTATTTATAAAAACACCAAACCAAAGGACACTGAGATTTAACCCCAGCTTTACTGAAGTATAGGCCATTGCAAAACTGTTTCTACTCTACAGTTCACTGACTTATTAAAACCTGGATTCATTATGAACAAACTAACCGTGGATAATAACAATATTAATAATTAATGATTAAAATACACCAAGGAGACCAGAATGGTGTGTTTTCAAACCTGAAAAAAGAAAGCCTCTTGATAGCAAATGTTACATGCATAAAAATTTTTCTTAAGGAATGAAATGAAGTTTTCCCTTTTAATTTTGTAATTCTCATAAAATACAGTAAAGAATCTAATTTTAAGACAAAGATTACTAGAAAACATCTTGAAATAGAAAGAAAACAATGTAAGAAATAATCTCAGATCACTGGAAAGGAGAGGGATAAACCAGAAAAGCAGGTGCACTGTTGCATGCAGTAGATTAGAATTTTCCTCATGAGGTTGGTGATTAAAATTAAAACACCATCTGATATTCAAGATGATCTTTAAAAGTGGCAAAGGTAAACAGACTCAAATAGAAAATTTCTGTCCTTTACATAAAATATATTTGAAAAAACACAGGCCCCAGAACAGTTAAAGCAGTAAGAAAAGTGAGGAATTCTTAGACTTAATATGACGGTATTAGTCACAAAGTGCTATTAGTCATTAATTAGCTCCACTAATTAGAGCAATGGCGCATTAATGAAGACACAGAACAGCTGAACAAAACAAGAGGGCTGCAAAGTAGATTCTGATAAATAGGCTGGGCTGGCATGTGACAATCCCCAGACCAGTTCTATGATGGTAGGCTAGCCTTTAAAACAAGTGATGCCAGGGCCACTGGAAAACCACAGACAACCAATCAATCGATCAATCAAATAAAAATAATAACTAGAGCCTGAATTTAGACCTCACAGAAACGGAACTGAAAATAGGCCATGTGTTTAACTATAAAGCATAACACTATGCCTCTTGCTACAAGATCAACAAAATACTAATACTTTTCCTCATCAAAAACAAAACTTTTCTTGGACAAAAGTTCATGGGAAGAGCATGGGAAATGCAGAGAAACTGGGTAAGAGTTTTAAAATCACCTGGGGACAAACATACAGAAGATAAAAGACATTCAAAAATAATCACACTAACTACCCAATTAGAAAAAGAGAAGGCATGAATGGTGATTTCACTGAAGATTACAGAAGGCAAATAGAAGGATGTTCAAAATCACTTGCTGAATGTAAGCTGAAAAAGTATGTAAGTTAAAGCCTTGGTGAGACAGTTCTTTCTTCCTAAGTGAATGGCTAAAATATGAAGTGGTAACACCAAATGCTTGCAAGGACGTGGAAAAGTTGGATGACTCATAAATTGATCGTAAAAAAACTAAAAAACAGGCACTCTGAAAACTTTTTTCTTAAAAAATAAACATAAAATTACAGCATGACCCAGAAATCACACATTAGGCATTCGCTCACAGAAATGGAAATATATGACCACTCATAAAAACCTGTATACAAATGCTCATAGCCGTTTTTATGTGTAAGAGGTCAAACTGAAATCAGCACATGTCTTTCACCAGGTGACTGGTCAGAGCAGCATACTGTGGAGCAGGCACACTGTGTACAATTGCTTACAATTAAAACTAAAATATAGCTACATAGGAAAATGCATAAATCTCCAATAAATAATGGTGAGTGCAAAAAAGACCATCATAAGAGACTGCATACTTCAGAGTTCTGTTTCTGTCACATTTTCTCAAGGACAGATTTACTGGTTTGAAGAAAATTAAAGTCAGCGTGGCTGGGGAACAAATGGGTGAGGTTATGAAAAGGAAACAGAGAGATGATGTTATAAAAAAAAATTCAGCATCTTGGATGTTTTACTGAGTAGAAAAATCTACACATCAAAATAAGTGCACAGAAGTATAAACATATACACACATACACATATGTGTGTGCACATAGACACACACCCCCCAAAACCAATACCCAGATTATTTTTCAAAATACTGTGAGAAATAGGCGAAGTATACAAGGGTTCTTTGTTTCTTATAAGTGAATATGAGTGTACAATGACCTCAATAAATACTTGATCTTAAAAACCTGAAGTCACTGAATGGTGAATCGAGATGATATTTCTTCCATGAAGTTAGTTTCTAGCATGGCATTTGTAGGAGACAGAGAGTAGGAATGTCACCTTCATGCATTCATTCTTTTTTTCTTTCATTTATTCACAACATTTGAATCTCCAAGGAGGACGCATGTTGGAAGCATCACACCAGCCCATGAGGAAATACCGAGAACAGGCTTTACGTTTCAGAGGAATACATCTGAACTGTCTCATGATAAGATTTGAGTTGAGTCAATCAGTATGTGGAACGTAAGTCATCCCTAATACCTAAGGGATTTTGCTGACTACAAGTTTACTGTATTTGTATTCTCCATGCCAAGTAGGAATGTCCTGACACTTGGGATTGGCTATGCCAACATCTCTCCATCCAGAACAGTCTTCTTCAACTACATAAAAAAATGGAATAGTACTTGACTTACAAATAGCCAAGGATATAATTACTCTGAAGGCACACAGCTGGGGGGTTACCTTTCATTATCGTGTAACCACACATGTTTATGGTGATAAAAAACACTGAATCTCATAAAACTTAATTTCAAATATATTGAATGACAGAGCTAAGCTTCTTGTGGCCTCTGCCAAAATACAGGTTTATTCTTGCCAATAAAAGTTGCTCCCAAATTTGAAGATTAGGCCTAATCAACCGGAGCTCTTTGTTTCAAAGTGCAAGAATTTTGCTTAGCAAGAAACCAGACATATCTCTGGAGCAAAACTCAGGGCTGAAGATCTTCCTGAGAATCTTTTGAGCATCATTCCCCAAGCAGAAATTAGTTACCAGTATGTCAGTGGAAATACCAACTCCTGCAACATTTGAGCAGATGTGGTGCTGGCAAAAAGGAAGAGCAGGGCACCAGACAAACTAGAAGAAGGGGCTTTCGAAGGTCTACCACCTAGATGTTCTGCAGACAGCATGCAAGCTGGCATGCCAGGAGGCATCTTTACGGTCAATGTTCATCCTAGATTTTACTGTTTCTATTCCCTTCCAAGGCTCTTCTATTAAGATACCAAGAGGAGTCTCACCAGATGTCACTACACTATCTCCAGAGTGTACAAAGAGCACAGATAGTGGAAATGAAACAAAGTAAGTAAAGTAATTTTTTAAAAAATATCAAACCCAACATGGATGTAGCAGCTGAAATTGTGTCTTCCTTTGAAAGCACAATATACTGGGGTGTGGTAACGCTAGAACTATAAAAGGTTCTGAACACCTTGGCTGAATCTTTATTTGCTGTGTTTTACACAATGATCAACCAAATTACTGACACTTCCGCTCCTGTCTTAATTATATTTTTCTGTGTTTGAACTATGGTTTCACTTGGGTATTGTTAATATTTTATGCAATTATTTTAAGGGGGGGCAAAATTTTGAGTGAGACTTCACATGTTTATGCCAATTCCTAGGGGAATAAAATCAGACTTTAATAGCATAAAGTCAATGGGAAAACAGAACTCCCATTTGAAACTGTCACTTAAGGAAGATCTGTCTGTTGCAAAGTAATTTTGAAGTTGGGATGTAATTTTTTTCGATTAAATCTTAACAATTTGAGATATACATGTTCAAAATGAAGATGAATTAATTACAATGAGGAGTCAGTCGATTTTAGTGATAGTAGCCTTTTGGGGGATAGTGACAACAAAGAAATAAGTTTCCTTCTTCAAGGTGAGGCTGGGAAGAGTTGAAAGAAATAAATGGCCCTCATTTTCTTAAACCAAATACCCACAAAGAGGAGAGACTCTCACAAACAGGAGTTAGTAAGGTGATTAGCCTAAGAGCGCTTCAGGGATAAATACTCTTGTTTCCAATATTAGCCGGTAAATCACTGTAATTTTCTGCTTTTGATTTTTGTGAATTCCCATCCTAAAGTAAAAAAACGATTACCAGTGTATTCACTGCCTCTGTACAGCTTTTACTCTAGGGCATAACCTTTCATTTAGATGGCAAAAACAAAAGAGCAGACAGTGATCCTTCCAACAATCTTGGCTCTGACCAATTCTGATAAGGTCAAACATCTTAATCCCACAGGAGGAGGCTCAAAATTTTCTCTCTCATTTAGTATGATGTGTGTGAAGATTTTTCCACTTGGGAACAAAATCCTTTGCAAACCCTGGCAGAATGTTTTCCCTATGTGACATGAAGCCAGCAGCTCCATCCCTCAGCAAGGACAGCTGCCAGGGTAAACCGTATCTTTCCTGGCTTCCCACGTGAGCCAGATGTTGGGGATTTTCTGGACTACAAGATCGTGGGGGAAAAGGGTTTTGCATTTCCTGAGTTCTCAGGCCATCTTTCAAACGTTGAAGATTTATAACTAGTCAACGGTATCATAAACTTGCCTGAAAATATCCCATGAGAAGAGCCCACTGACCATGTGGCCTGGTACCATTTGCCAGATCAGGATGTCTATGCAACTTCCTTCTACAGCCATTCTGAGGAAAGTTGGCCAGGCAGGTGTGATCATTCATCTTACGAAACCCACAGCACAGGGCAGTTTTACTCCAATTTCAAACACAGCTCATTTTCTAATTGATAGATAAAAATTGAATACTGGCTCCTCATAGATGTATAAAAGACGGAAGAATGGAAGTATGTTTATTTAATATATGTATGTGTAGCTATAAAAAACCTCCCTAAACGTCTTTCACATATTTTCAAAGAATAAAAAATTTGAACATCTATAAATGACATCAGAAGCATGTATGTGTGTGCATATATTTGAAGATATATTTTAAAAATAATAAACTTTTAATAATTAAATATTCTTGAAAAGCTTTCTTGCTATATAATTACATAAAATGTTCAGATAACAATTTTACAATTTGTCTACTAGTGAAACATCAGGGAATCTCTTAACTATGTCTTGCTTTGTTTCTGTGTTTAAGACAGAGTTTTACTACATAGCTCAAATTTACTTAGAGCTCTCTGTGTGGCCAACACTGGCCTCAAACTTGCAATCTCCCTCCTTGCGTGCTGGAATGGCAGGTGTAAGCCATGAGCCGAGTACTAACCAGGACTGCACCTACAGCCTCAAGAACGTTGGCCAAGCACTGTAATGCCGAGCCACACCGAGCCCCAAATTTCTTCCTGCAATAAACAATTTAGTTCTTACTTAGCTTACAAATAGTTTCACAACCTAAAATACTGACTTTTCAAAACAATCTACTCCTGCCTGCAGTTTCCACGCTCCAATATACAAACAGAATTAATCAACAAGTTAGTTAAACACAGATATCTAGATCTTACTCCTGGAGTTTCTGTACTTGAAAGGTCTAGGGTCAGATCTGAGAATTTGCATTTCAATCAGTTTCACAGACTGAGCCACACTTTGTAAACTCTGGGGAAAGGCAGCTGGAAGCTTGTGAAAATTATGCTGTTAACGCTTTCCCACTATGGCTTAAAGGACAGATGCAGTGAAGGGTTTCCCACTGTGGTTTATAAAATGACCACAGTGAAGGGTTTCCTACTGCAGAGACCCTTTTTATCTTCCCTTTGAGAAATCAAAAGCTGCTTCAATTCCCATTTCTCAGCACCACCATGGCCTGACCTGTGCTCTGGGCCCTCTGAGGCCAAAAACATTTAGCAAAGTTGTGCTGCAATAAAGTGTGCAATACTAACACTTAGATCTTGAATTAGAAGTCATATTTCTTGTTTATAACATGGAAAGCATGCATACACACATGCTCAAACTATGGCTATATAAAAATTCTGCATTTTTGTGTGAAATGATTCACAAAATTGTGATCTCTACATTTTATAAAGTTGTATTGCCAACAAAACTATTGAAGAATATTTAATTATCAGATTTAGCCTCTTCCTGAGGTTAGTCTATATTCAATTCATTAACTTTCCTAAAATTCAAAACCCATTCCTTACATATTTATATCTCTAACACTATAGTAGACAGACTATATAGGGAAATCACCGCTGATACAGGACATCTAAAGAGGTGGATCAAATGTTTTCCAAAATAACACTTTAAATATGGATAACCTGGTAAAAGAGCAAGGGAATAGTTTAAGAGGCATAAAGAAAGTAGTCATGAAGCTGCGTAAACAAGAGCTGACAAAACAGTCTTACTGTTCATGCATGCTAAAGTTTGACTTCCAAGAGGCCAGTAGGAAGAATCAGAGTGTGGATCCAGTTTGAAAATTGCCTCCTGAGAGAGAATTAAAAAATTTGAAGCAGGGATTTCCAAGTGATAAAAGCGAGTGTAGTAGGAAAACACAACAACTTTACCTCCTGTAAAAAGACTGTAAGTCTCACCCCTGCTACAGGCAAAGTGGTCTTGGCTACCAGGGGCATGTTTGGGGAAAAGGCCTGTTGAAAATTACTAAACTGATAGAGGAAGGTCATTGGTTAAATAAAAAGAAACTGCTTGGCCCTCATTGGTTAGAAGATAGGTGGGAGGAGTAAACAGAACAGAACGCTGGGAGGAAGAGGAAGTGAGCTCAGACTCCACAGCTCTCCTCTCAGGAGCAGATGCCTCAGAGAGATGCCATGCTCCCAGCTCCCAGGCAGATGAAGGCGATGAAACTCCGACCCAGGATGGACATAGGCTAGAATCTTCCCGGTAAGCGCACCTAGGGGCGCTACACAGATGATTAGAAATGGGCTAAATTAATATGTGAGAATTAGCCTAGAAGAGGCTAGATAGAAATGGGCCAAGCAGTGATTAAATGAATACAGTTTGTGTGTTGTTATTTCGGGCATAAGCTAGCCAGGCAGCCGGGGTCCTGGGGACGCAGCCCCGCCACCAATATTACTACTCTAAACACCTCAGAGATTGTGAACTCAAGTTCTTTTTGAGCTCTGAAACGGTACTACAATGATGCTTTAAAGTTATACAACTCAAGCCTTTCTAACTATCCTGGAATGAGCACACATAAATGGGGGCCTCAAAGAATTCCCATGATACAGTTGTAAAAGCGTAGAGTTTACAGGCAACCTCATTCATCTGTGTGACAGTCAACAGAAACTATATAATCCCAGATTGCAGCTGATGCCTTGCATAAAACTCTGATAACGAGTGAGCTGGGTAGAGTGACTCTAGGCAATGGGTGGACTTTGATTAATTTTACTTTTTCACAAGTTAAAGCTACATATCAGTACGTAAACATTTGTGGGATTCAACTAAAACAGTATTTAAAGGAGAATAATGATATGTAATGCTTATGTTAACAAATTATTAATAATTAAGAAAAATTTCACCTTATGTTTAAGTAATAGGAGGAGAAATAATTTTTAAAAATACATTTAAAAAAAGACACAAATAGAAATGAAGTCCCAAACTGATTCCTTTATAGTAATGATAAATTTAGTTCATCTCTGACAAGGACTAGAAAAGAAAAAAATTGGGGAGAAAGCACTAGTTAAAAGAGCAGAAGTTAAAAAAAAAAGAAGAGTATAAGTATGTAGCAGAAATTAAAGGCATTTGCTATCTATGCCAGTACATTACAAACTGAGATGAACATCTAGAGCAATACAAGTACAATGAGAAACAACCAAAATTTTAGGGAAACCGTGAAATATACAACAAGCATTAGAGTATTGCTTCTGAAATTTAGTCAACCATCTTAATTACTTTCTGAGTTACCTATCTATATGTCGTTTTGTAAAAGAAAGCAAATAACATCAAATCATGTATATATATGTGCGTGAGCACACACACATTTCTCTCTCTCTAAAGCAAAAAAGTTGCATACTGTATACATAAGGCAAGCTAGTTTATACTATGTTCTTTCCTATTTAACAATTATACTGTATATCAAATCATACTTGTTTATAGAAATATTCCTCGTGCTTTTACATCTCAGAGTACTCAACTGCTTTGCTATGCCACAGTTATCTAACCCATCCCTAGAACTGCAATTTGAGTTTCCAATATTTCATTACTACAACAAATACCACAAGACATAATTGGTCCTGATAAATTGTTGCAGAGATGTAGGAGTATAAATTGCTTCCTAAATGTACAAGCATTTTACTGAGCTAAATTTTCAGAAGTGGGACTGTTTCTTTGAAGGACAAATAACTATATACAAGTTTCAATCATTTGGTATTTTCATTAGCAATGAACCAGAAGCTTGTTTTTCTAGACTTTCCAAGAGTGTTTCTCCTGGAAAATTTTAATTTCTATGCATGAGAAATCATGAGTTTGCAATGTAAATTTTTGGAAGTTGTCACTTATGAAACAAATACAGAAGCACACAATATGCCTGAGTGGGAAGACTAGCAAAAGGCATGAAAGATCATATTAAAAGCATTTCAAAAGCTCACTGGAAGATCCTATAAAAGAGGGGAGTAAGTTGAGAAAGAAAGGATACTTAGGGAGGGAAGGGTCTCCACTGCAGGCGTATTGATGATTTTATACCTGAGATCCAATTTTAATTAGATCCTAATCAAAACCTCAACAGGATTTTTCAAGAACGTTGATTTCCTTATCATGTAATACATATGAAGAAATCACAGCCAAAAGTCAAGATCATCTCAGAACCCATTTTGGCAAAACAGAAAGTTTGTGCTATGTCATGCAGCATTCAAGTCTGGGGACAGAACAATGGCAAAGGTCCGGAATCCAAGAGGGGAGCACAATAACAGCAGTGTCATGGAATTGTAGGGAAGGTATGAGTACCTTTAAAATACCGCGAGGAAAAGTGACTGTCCAGAGGAACAGCAGAAACTGATCCACTGTCTCAACGTCCAGAAAAAAATGAGAAAAATAAAAAAATTAAAAGTTAACACAGCTCAGGATAGCACATTTATTATTAAAGAAATAATATGGGAAGTATTTTGAAAACCCTAAGGCAGACAGGGGGCTAGGAGACTAAAAGACACAAATCACATTCAGGAAAAAAAAAGGATGATGTTTCATTTAAAATAAGACTGTTCATTAAAAGACAATAAAGCAAGTAAGATTTTGTCATGAACTAAAGGAAGACAAACTAGAGGAAGGCAGTACCTCCTGAGTACTGCCTCAAATAAAGGCTAGGAAGAAAGAAATGCATAGCTCTCTGTAGAACAGAATACATAAACATTTGTTGAGATTTAGCTAGCCAAGTTTTTAAAGAAGAGACCTATATTTCATAGTGAAATTACAAATGGCCAATGAACATAGAAAAGGAAGCTCATACTTATGAGTATATAGGGGAAAATGCAAATTAAAAAGTCGAGCATAGCAGTGCATGCCTTTAATCCCAGCACTTGGAAGGCAGAGACAGGCACATCTGTAGATTTGAGGCAGCCTGGTCTACAGAGTTCCAGAATGATCAGGGCTACAAAAAAAAAAAATCTAGAGTGGTATTTTCTTGTTTCCAGAAAAGGTGCCAAGATTAAAATCTGTGGCAGTACCAAGTAGCAAGCATAAGAAGAAAAAGTGACAATTCTGTACAATGCTGGGTATGTAAATTAATACGTGCCTCAGATAAAAGGTGTCAAATTTGAACATGCATACATCTCTGTTCTAGTAATTTCTCTCTTAAAGCTCTTGAACAAATTTATGCCTTCAGTAAACAAGGTTAAAAAATATTTAATGCAGTAAACAAGTACTAAAAGCATCACTATAGCGTTATTCAGAATAGTAAAATTTCACATAATCTTAACATGTGATGGTAAACCAAATGATTGATTAAAAAAAAAGTCACCAGATAAGTATTTTTATGACTCTGAAATCTAACTGCCCACATATCAACCAGAAAACAATTCTGAAAGCAAAAATCACAAAAGAAATGCAATTATATATAATATTAAGCCTCCAAGTGATTGTTTATGAGTGGTTCTGGGGACTGGCAGACGGGAGAGAAACCCGTCCAGCGGAATCAGGCAGGACAGAGAAGTCTCCAGAAACACAGCCACGAAGATCTTGCAATATGGCTGCTTCATGTCTATTTTCTTTGTGCATTCTGCCTGTCACATAGGAAATTCATAAGTTCTGTGAATCAATGAATGAACAAATTAAGAAATAAACAAGATGACTTTATTACTTTAAAAAGTGCGAAAACAAAAACAAAATTAAAAAAAAAACTTTTGGCATGAATCATACTTTTTATTCATGACCTTTTAAGAGTAAAATTCATATGCCTGTCAAAGATGAAAGTATACCAAAAGAGAGAGAGTGTGCACGCACTAATGAGAAAAGTGTAGTATGTTTAAATTATTTCCAGCGAATTTCCAGGAAATACTTTGCTAATTAAAAAATTCACTTTATTCCATAGCAGGATACCAAACAATAACGTGAGAAGGTTGTGTCCGCAGAAAACGTTCATGAAAGCGTTCCTTCCTGAGCTCTCTCTCCTGAAACCGTTTATAAACATGTTTGCTTGGGCTCACTTTCATTAAAAGGGAAGAAATTCCAATAAAAGACTTCAAATAAAGCCTTCTTTTAATTTTTAAACTTTTCTAAATAGCTTGAGGCATTCAAGTGAGCAGTTAGTCATTGTATCTGTCACTTACGAATGTCACATGGCAAGGCATCCTTCGGAATGCACTGCACAGTAACAGATTCAAGAAAAGAAACCCAAGACTTCAATAAGAAGTCAGGCCTTCCTGGACCATTTTCATTGTTCTCAAATTGGGGTGCCATCTTAGTGGGGCAAATATTCTATCTTCTGTGGGCATCTAACTTTGACCCTTCTGGTACGTTCTCCTTCATCTCAGCCAGACCCACACCCTACACCCAAACCTTGTGAACATATCATACTACATGCTCAAAGAGACTCGGCAGATGTGGTTAAGCTACAACTAATCTCAGGCTAAGACTCTGAAATGAGGATCATGACCCGGATTATTCAGGTGTTATCATAGGAGGGGGTCTTAGAGGAAGAAAGGAAGGCCAGTTGCTCATAGATTTAACAACAGAATCAGGAGGCTGGAATGGTATGAAAATGCAGTTCCAAGTTCAGGAATGCAGGAAGCCTCAGGAAGCTCAGCAAGGCCAGAGAACAGGGCCCCAGAAGGAGCCAGGCTTCTAAGGGCAGGGAGTGAAACTGGATGCATTCTTGCTTGCTGAGAATGCCCTGACTTCCAAGCAGGTAAACTAATCAATCTCCACTGTAAGAAGTCACACGGTTTGTGGTAATTTGCCGAAAGTAGCAACAGAAAACCAAGGCATCCAGTGTTGTTAGGAGGCACATGGGAAAGGAAGGACTGCTTATGAGACTTGTAGTTTCAGAAAACACTGCAAATGGAAAGATTCACTGAGAAGACGCTGTGAGTCTCTCACACATACTAACCCAGGCACCACCTCCATGCACGACATCAGGGACCTACTATTTGGCGTCTGGCTCGATCATGTATCATTTCCGTGGTGGAATACAGTCAGAATGTGTGTAGTAATAGGGGCGGCGGGGCTGCGTTCCCAGCACTCTGGCCGCCTGCCTGGCTAGCTCAGTCGGTAGAGCATGAGACTCTTAATCTCAGGGTCGTGGGTTCGAGCCCCACGTTGGGCGCCAACTGTAGTAATAGGGGCGGCGGGGCTGCGTTCCCAGCACCCTGGCCGCCTGCTTGGCTAGCTTATGCCCCAAAATAATTACACAGACACTGTATTCTTTTAAGCACTGCTTGGCCCATTCTCTTCTAGGCTAATTCTCACATGTTAATTTAACCCATTTCTAATCATCTGTGTATGGCACCCCAAGGTGCGCTTACCAGGAAGATTCTAGCCTATGTCCATCCTGGGTCGGAGCTTCATCCCGGGAGCGGGGCATGGCGTCTCTCTCTGAGGCGTCTGCTCCCGAGAGAGCTGTGGAGTCTCTGAGCTCACTTCCTCTTCCTCCCAGCGTTCTGTTCTGTTTACTCCTCCCACCTATCCTCTAACCAATAAAATGGGCCAGGGCAGTTCCTTTATTAGCCAATGACCTTCCTCCATCAGAATGTGGTTGAATGACGATAGAAGGCAAGGTGACTTCCATGAGGAGGCACAGAGAAGTCAGAACTGAAGGTCACAGCTCCTCAGGCCACCAGCAGTGGGTCAGCCCCATGATTATGATGGTCTGGGTGCTGAATTCTCCAGTCTATTCTGAGCTGTCCACAGAAACATTCAAGTTACAGCTTCTACCTTCACACATTCTGTCATTTCTATATTCTCTATAGCAGCTAATGCTGAAAATAGGTCTCAAAATAACTGCTGTAGAAGAGCAGTACATTCTATTACGGGGATGGCTTGACAAAACTCATCAAAATTTCAAACACACAACCTTCAGCAAACCCACTGGCAAGAATCTAAAGTACTGCTATACGAAAGAATGTCCCGGGGCTGGAGAGATGGCTTGGCCATTGACATCACTGACTCTTCTTTCAAAGGACCTGGGCTTGTTTTCGATCACACATGTGGTAGCTTACAATCTCCTGTATGTAATTCCAGTTCCCGAAGATCTAATGCCCTCTTCTGACCTCCACACACACACCAGATACACATGTGGGACACACACATACATGCAGAAACACTCATACACAAAAAAAGTAAGTAAACAAAAGAACACCCTGCAATTCATTCACTCATACATACATACATGCATACATACATGTATAAAAATGCTTATGTCCATATATATATATATATATATATATATATATATATATATATATATCAACAGGCTAATAGGAGGGAGAGAAGCTCAGGAGCTAAGTATGACCTCAGGAGTAAATTCTGAAATCCTAATCCCATTTCTACCATCTTTTATGATTTAAGACTTCTTGGTTATCTGTGCTTGGGTTTTTTCCCCTACAAAGTGGAGTTAAGAATATTACCAACGTCATACAACTGTTGGAAAAGTGAAAACACTTATACCTGTAAAAGACCTAGGCCAGAAAGCACTAGAAACTGCACAGCAATGAGCTGTGTCATCATGATTACCAACCACTGAATAAATGAAGGGATCTGGAAAAAGAGGACAGGGAAGGAACAGATGTCCACCAAAGGCAGGGTGAACTTGGGAAGGTGTATTCATATAAAAGAAAACATCATCATCAGAGATTGAGCTAAGTCAGGATCAGCTGCTTGTCCAGCAGAGAAAACACATATATGCTTTAGACATCTACTCTGAGCTCTGTGGGCTTGCTCTTCCTTTTCTGTTACCAATCTGACAAACTAATCCGGTACTATTACAATCTTCAGTCCTTCAAGAAGAACAGAAATAAGGGACAAGATGAAGAATAAAGTCCTGTGTGTTTGCACAAGGATATCGCATCCTCTGCGCACCCACAGAGGCTCTCTCTACCTGCCTGTCCAATTTCTCAGTGTGTAGCTCTTGTGGGAAGAGCACAGGACAGCCACCATCCCCTTCTCCGTTTTCTATGGATTGTCCACAAAAGCTGCCCAAGTAATGCAGGAGGAAGCACGTTTTCCTGCCTGGGCGACACTGCTGTGCACTCTGCTGTAAGTTCTTTCTCCCCTACTCCTCGCCTGACAGGTAAACCGCACAGAGACTTATTTTAGGGATTATTCTGCATCCCAGTTTAACTTTAGTTAGTCATATGTGTCAGGAAAAAAATATGCTAGGTTTCTGGATCCCATTTAGCCATCCATATGGAATTTTTGAAAATAAAGCAAAGTTTGTAAACCAGCCAATGAGAATATAATTTAGCTGGAGGCCAGATGAAAAAAATGTGTCATTATTTAATCCTTTGCTTAGAATGTGCTTTGAGCATATCCCTGAGGGAAGGGACATCTGATGGCCTAAGGGGGCTTGAAGACGGGTGAAAGGACCTGACAGTTGTATTCCTTGACCACTGTCTTGGTTATTTCTACTGTTGTGACAAAACAGCATGACCAGAAGGAACTTAGGGGCAAATGGATTTATTTCAGCATGGCTCTCAGGTCATACCTCATCACTGAGGCAAGCCACGGTAGAAACTCAATGCAGCAACTGAGGCAGAGAACAAGGAAGGACACTGCTGCTCCCGGCTGCTCGCTCAGCCTGTTTCCTTATAGTGTAGGACACCACACCTGCCCAAGGATGGCACCGACCCACCGCAAGCTAGGCCCTCCCACATCAATCATTAATCATAACAATATCACACAGCATTGCCCACAGATCAATCTCATCGAGGTATATTTTTTTGCAATAAAGGTTCCCTCTTCCAAAATATGTCTGGGTTTGTGTCAAGCTGACGAAAGACAACCAGAGCACCAAACGCCTAGCCTTTATGTGCATTATATGTCAACCTGCTCTGAGGTCCTAAGTATCGTCATTTCCACGCTCTAGATGAAAATACCCATGAAATACCCATGAAAATACATGGTTCTTAAAAGACTTGCCCACGCTTATTCAGCAGTCAGTTTTTGTCAACTGGATGCAAACTGAAGTTACCTAGAAAGAGGGAAAGTTCGACTAAGGAATGCCTCCATCTATCGGCCAGAGGCTATGATTGTGGGGCATCCTCTTTATTATTGCCCAGTGTAGGCAGGACCACTTCTAGGCAGGTCGTCCTGGATTGCGTAAGAAGGAAAGTCAGCTGAGCAAGCTATGGAAAGCAAGCTCCTGCCTCCTGTTTGAGTTCCCACTCTGGTTTCTTTGGATGATGGACTGTGATCTGTAAGGACAAGCCAAATAAATGCTTTCTACCCCCAAGTTGCTTTTGGTCAGAATGTTTTATCACATAGCAGAAAAGCAAACGAGAACAACGGATCAGGCAGAAAATTGAGATCTACTACTCAGTACCACAGTTTCTAGAATGATCATGTTCTTTCCCTGAAAACAAACATGACCAGGTAAATGCTGATGAGTTATTAGGGAAAGAAGCGAGCTGAAGTTAAGAGTGAATGGACAGACAGTCCTATCTGAAACCTACCCAAAAGTACTGTGACTAGGAGACGAATGTCCTGTGAGGTCCGTCTGGACTGGGATGTCCACAAAACAACAGTCAGAACCAAGGGCCAGTATTTCTCAGACAAGCACTCTTTGGCTGACCAAAATGAAAAAATGATGTAACAATGACCTGGCACTCCTGTGACTCAGGGGTTAATGTTTCCAAGAACGGCCCTGGAAATCATGATGTCAGCTCATTGTCAAGAGGGGGAAAAGCCAACCAGGAGAAAGGTCCAAAAATTCAAATGTATATGCGAATCCACTACAAGCCATAGCACCTGCCTCAGCCCTCTTGGACCTGTTGAGGGGTCCCTAAAAGAGAGGGATACCCAGAATTAAAATGAACACACAGCCCTAGCTGCCTTCTTTATGGTTTCATCATAATAAAGCCCAGACCTCTCTTGATAAGCTTTTGATACTGTGAGTCCTGCTCCCTCAGGCCCTCCCCCAGGACTAGCATAATCAAAGGCTTCTCTATGTTCCTGGACTACTTCCTGGTTCAAGGGTCTTTTCCTAAACTGTGGCATCTATGGCCTTCTCTCTGTACATTGTCTTCTCAATTCTTTGCCACAGTAGAAACTGAACTCTGCCAAGAAGGTAGTTAAATATGTGTGCTACATACCACTCTAAAAGATAGTGAGTCGCAATTCCAATGAGAGCTCATCAGGAATTCAAGAAAAACCCTAAAAAAATAATAAATGCACATATGGTGGAAGAATATTCTAGATACTATAAAAAACATTAATGACCGACACAACTACTTGTCTGACAACAAGGGCACACGTAACCATGTCAAAACTACGTAAAAGACGGCACTCTTCAATAACTACAAAGCAAAGTATACACAGAACACAAATCAGGAAGTGTGCGTACTCTTACTTTGGAGTTAATAAGATTTAGAAGCTGTGATGGTTGGTTTTGAAGGTCCACCTTTCACAGCATCAGTGCACCTGCAAAGAGACAAGGAATGAGGAATTATCTGGTTCAGGCTGGACTGAGAGTGTGCCTGGGGGCTGGGGAGGTTCTCTTGATTGTCAAGTGAGGCTGTTAAGAGCCCGCCTGAGGGTGACTGGCACTATTTCATAGGCTAGGCCTAAATGGTATAAAAATGAAGAGCGCTAACTGAGCAGAAGCAAGCAGGCCATGTGGGTACATTCCTTTATTGCTGCTTTTGACTCTATGATGTGATCTGCTCAAGTTGCTGCCTTGGTTCCTTTACAATCATGGACCATAACCTGCAATTGTGAGCCAAATGAACCCTTTCCTGCCCTGTTGTTTTTTCTCAGGGTGTTTTTATCACAGCCACAGGACGAAACTAGGACAGAGCAAGCACATATATTCTGGAGTCTACGGCTGGCTTCCCTCTCCATGCCCCTGGGTACCAATGCAGCTTTCACAAAACAAGAGTCCCTGAGTTCAGAGGTCAATTTTCTGTTAGTGTGCATCTGTACATATTAGGCTGCTTATCCATCCTCTCCTAAACTACCATCTAAAGAAAGCCACGTTCCACAGTCTTAAATTCTCTTTACCCAGATACAACTTATAGTGCTTGGAAGGCTTGTTGACTATAAAACATAAAACCAAGGCAGAGGTGGCAGAGGGAGGTTTGACCTAGTTCATCTATGTCTCAAACAGGAGAGTATGAGATCACTGAAGATCATTTCCATAGGCTCAACATGAAGCATGGACCATGACTTGAACAGCAATGCTCTAAGTCCCAGGATGAACACGGATCCTAGTATAGTGTCCAGTACTGCCATGCCTTCACCCGGTAAAGAGGACAACAAAAGTGTCTGGTCAAAATGCTTCAAGGGTGCATTCAACAGTAGTCCCTCCCAAGACCCCAAGGAAGAAAAACAGAGCTAGAAGAAATCTGTACAGCACTAAATACCTTCAGGTATTCCTTAACCCTTAGTTGGGTATCTTTTAACATGGGTGTAAGGGCATGGAAAGACTCTCAGTGGAGTCTGTTTTTCTTCACTCTATTTAGTCTGTGAGAAACTCAAAGATGACAAGTTTGTGGGCCTGTTTACAGCGGTTGTGGGGCATGAAAAGAACTATATGCTGGGAGATCTGGAGACTTTCAATGCTAGTCTAAATCTTATGAACAGTAATCTAAATTGAGTTATTGAAATAAATTTTAGGGGCGACAATACACTGTGGTGGGTACAGATGACAACTTGACCAAGGAGGTGGATATCTAAACATCCTGGGAAGGATTATCTTAATTAGACATGAGCAAGGCTATCTGCTTGACGATCTGGGTGACGATCATTGGCTGTCAAAGTAGTGAAAATATGCTGAGCATGCATTTGTGGTTTTCAGTTATTAAATGTGGGCATTCAAACCCCTGCCATTTTGACTTTCCCACTATGATGACTGCACCCTTCAACTGTGAGCCAGAAAAGACCCTGTCTCACGAAAGTTGCCTTTGTCAGGAACATCTCATCACAGCAGCTGAAGAGGAACTAGAACATGCAGCAAGGCTCACACTTTAGACACAAACAGACCAGAGGAGAGTAACCCAACCATGGTATTGTGACTTGTATGTGGAACACCTCCCACAGTCCAAGGGTTTGAATGCCTGGTTCCCAGATGGTTATGAACATGAAGTCTTGTGGAATAAAGTGGGTCAAACTGGGCCAACCTTTGAGGTTGCATAGCCTGACCTCACTTCCTATCTGCTCTCTATTTTGGGCCTTGAGACACAATATGATCACATTCCTGCCACTATGCTTTTCTGTCATGATGAACTATAGCCATCCCATCTTAAACTGTATAGCAAAACAAACATTTCCTTCTTGGCGTTGCTTCTGTCAGGTCTTTGGTCACATTGATGAGATAAGTAGCTACCACACATGTTCATGCCATGAACTCCAAACAATCCAGGCTAGAAAAGAGGTCTCTAGCTCAAGAGCTTAGAGCTCTGTACACTGCAGCATTAAACTTTTCCATGGGGAAGTAACATGCATTCCTATACCCAAGCCATAAACGCAACTCATCCATTAATTCTCTGACGTTTATTTTCCTTCTTACACACAAGAAAATGGACAAATCTAAAGATGAATCTCACAGAATCTAAGTCAAAAAAAAAAAACCATTGAGTCAGTTTCTCTCTTTCTCTTTCCTTCCAGAGCTGTTCCAGAACACCATGTGTGAGAGAAAACAACAGAATGGAAATTGCTCATACGGAGCATGAGGAGGCTGTCCACCTCCCTCGCACAGCCCGTGTGCAAAGACAGCCCCTCAGCTGTGCCTCAGACACAAGGTGGTTCATGTTCATTGTTTATCGTGGCAGCTGAGAAGCCAGCTGGCACGGATCGCTCCTCTCTTCCAACACAAACGCCACTAGGACATGTGTGACAGGCACCAGCTGCCACTCAGTGGGATGGGCGGTGTCCCTGCTGGCCAGCAAGGTGCAGTCCGTGGCCCATGCCCTGAGACTGCATCCTCTGACGAGCCTTTCTGGCAGAGCAGAAATGGTACTAGCTTCATACTGCGGTTGGTGGGCAAGGGGCAGCCACTCTCTCCTGCTGTCCAGGTTGTCGGGATCCCAGCTGGAGCCAAAGTGCTCTAATGCTCGCCACAGGTCTCTGTTACACTTGGCAGAGGAATAGTAGTTCCAGGCAGAGCAAGAAGAAGTAAGAAGAGGCAACATGTTGAGTCTGGAAAACATGCTAGGCGCCACCAGAGGAGATGGGTTGACCATTTAGGGATCTGGCAGTCTCAGGCTCATGAGGAGCCTCCTGCCCCTTGACCCTAGCCAGGTCTACCTGCATTCTCTGCAAATGAAGCATCTGTCCCTTGTGAGGGGGACAAGTAGGAAACAAAGGAAGTATTCAGACTAAATGCCAAAGATGTCAAGAAGCCACTTTGACGGCCATGTTTCCCTCTGCCAGTCCTCTGATAAGACTGTAGAGCCAGGAAGATCCACTTCTGACATTCTGGGATCTTAGACTGGATAAATCTTTATATGGGAAGCTTCCTCTGGGTTGCAGGTGTCTGGCATCATTCCTGTTCTTTACTGGGATATTCTAGTAATACCACTTCTCTTCCCCTCTTGTAGAAAACAGATATATCTCTCTAAAAGGATTTCCAGATATCTAGGGTGACACAGGATAATAATTCTCCATCAAGAAACACTGGTATATCAGTAACAAACACAGACTTTGATACCCATACTGTCTGAGAGCATTAATATATTATTTTGCATTTACAAGGTGGACCATATGATTCCAAAGAAAATCAGTTGTTAAGCAGGCATATATTCTCCAGAGGGTTAGTGTATGGAAGGAAGAAGGGTGTCTAAGCCAGTTTACTTTTAGTTGCCTTTTCCCCTACACCCACAGAATTCTGTACCTTTGAAAAGCTCCATTGCAAACCTTACATTATAAAAGCAAGGTGTGTGTGTGTGTATGTGTGCATGTGTGCGCATGTGTGTGTTTTGTTTTATACATATAAAGTGCTATACCACATGTGCAAAAAAAAAAACTTATCAATCCCAGAGAGAATAACAGGCTATTGCTGATGTTTGATGATAGAGGGTTCATTTATTAAAGAGTATTGTGTCAAGTGCTGGGAAAAGACGAAAATCAGTAAGGACCAAGCCACTGCCCTCTAGGTACTCACAGAAAAATGGCAAATGAAAACTAAAACACAGTTCAGAAGGCAAAAAGAAGTGTGTGGTTATATTTTGACGAAAAACGCCATCCAGCAGGCATGCAGATGAATAAGCCCTTCGGAAACCGTGTGCCATGTGCCCTAGCTGACTCGTGGACAGGAAAGCAGCCCTTTAACCAAAGGTCTAGACTTGAAGTTGCCCAACCATGGAGAGACCCTGAGCCCCAGCATCCAGGCTGCCTGGTGAGTCTACACCTTGTCTAGACCGGACAATCTTACGGACAAGGAAGAATTTGTTCCCCAGTGCTGTATCCTTCATAATTGCTTTTAATAAACGGCTTTTCTTTAGTGAGTCAGGCTTAGGTGGCCTTTCTCCCATGCTTCATTTTCATTTGCTATGGCTCTTATGAAATGCTGGCTATTCATGGGGAAATGGGCTTATCTGTTTTTAACTTTTGTTTGTTTGTTTTGACATGCCTGCCAAGAGGATGGACTCTCCCGCATTGCTTTCAAAAGTCAAATTCTTATAGCTGAGAATTCTCATTAAAAATAATTACTTTTGGCAGCCGAAGTCAGAAAGGTGACAGGAGAGAAGGAAGAACCGGAGGCACTGATTTTGTTGTTGTTGTTGTTGTTTTTTAATTTCTTCCATTTGTGGAAAACCTTCCTGTAAAACACTGTGCAGGGATTGGAAAAAAAATGTAGAAGTATATAACTAAAGCCCTTCTAAAATTTCTGTGTGCCATTCAAAAGCAACTGCTTAAGAATAGGGCTGAGACACTGCCCCGTTCCCACCTCAGATCTACTCATTAGGCTGTAAGAATCTTACAGACAAAAAGGATTTTCCACATTGATGCATTTGCAGCATTCACTGAAAAATCTAACGCTACGGGGAGTTCACAAGGAAATGATCACTGGTTAAAAAATTTTGGAAGGGGCTGGAGAGATGGCTCAGTGGTTAAGAGCATTGCCTGTTCTTCCAAAGGTCCTGAGTTCAATTCCCGGCAACCACATGGTGGCTCACAACCATCTATAATGAGGTCTGGTGCCCTCTTCTGGCCTGCAGACATACACACAGACAGAATATTGTATACATAATAAATAGATAAATATTTTTAAAAAAAAATTTTGGAAAAGGGGTAATGAAAATGAAAGTACCCAACAAAAATTTTAGAAATACAAGGTAGAACTTAGGATCTGGGCAAAATAAATTCTTTCTGGTGACTTTGTACTTATTTTTTTACTATGTTGGAAGCACAAAATGACACGCAAGGGAGGTGTACACAATCATTCTTAATAGGCACCTGACAATTCTCTGAAGGAGCATACATACATAAATCCTTTGATGCTTTTACTTAAGTGTGGGTGCAATTACTTAAAGACTATATGATATGTATTTTTTTTTGTTTTGGTTTGGTTCTGGTTTTTCAAGATAGGGTTTCCTGTAGCTTTGAAGCCTGTCTAGGAACTAGCTCTTGTAGACCAGGTTGGCATCGAACTCACAGAGATCTGCCTGCCTCTGCCTCCCAAGTGCTGGGATTACAGGCAGATCACCACCCAGCATGATATGTATTTCGGCTAAACTGGAAAAGAATGACATGGCCACCCCCTTCTGTGTTCTTAAAATTCACGGCAAGTCTGTAGTTATCAGGAAGGTGGGACCTGGCACACCTGGCTACCATCTCATCTGGCCTTTGTCTTCTACCAGTTGTGGCTTACACTCCCGAAGCCTCTGGTTCTAGTATAGGAACAGAGTAAAAGCTGTGCCTGGGGCTATTCATCTGATAACAGGTTCTTACCCCGTGTAGAGCCATCTGTGAACTGATTGGCTCATCTGGTGGTCCAGGCTCTCCAACCTCTCTAGCCCTCTTTATATCATGTACTTAGCACAAGAAAGAAAACACCAGCTTACATGGATTAAGTTAAAATAGGTGATGAATTTTAAAATAACTCCTGGAAGTGGAAACACCTCTGCTTCTTCCTCGGATATTTTCTCTTTGGATGTTGTTGTGGGTTTTTATTCCCAATATACAAGAATGTGAGAACAAGAAGCAGAACATTCATCCTTGTAATCTATTCAAGTCTTTGCCCTTGGAGAAACACTGCTTCTTTCTATAGGACTTCAATGCTTAAATACATTGATGCAACTCATTTGTGCCCATGTGCACACATTTATAGCCTGTACTCAGGGCCTGGCATATAACAGGACTTCGGCAAATGTTCCTTTGGCTTCTCATCAGAATAGATAAGAACTATAAGACATGCTCAAGAACTATAAGACATACTCAAGAACTATGGCTTCTAGTTTACTTTCTAGTCATAAAGTCTTAGGCCACATTTTCTTTTTCTAGTGTATGCTTAATCTTTGGGTACAAATAAAAGCCTCAAAGTTCAAATTAAAGACTCTGGAATCCATAAATACTCTAAGACAGTGGTTCTCAGCCTATGACTTGTGACCCCTCTGGGTGCTGAACAACCCTTTCACAAAGGCCACATGTCAGATATCCTGCATATAACATACTTACATTACAATCCGTAACAGTGACAAAATTACAGTTATGAAGTAGTAGCAACAATAATTTTGTGGGTGGGGTTACCACAACACAAAGAACTGTATTACTGGGTCACAGCATTAGGAAGGTTGAGAACCACTGCTCTAAGGATTAGTCTCATTAGAAGCAGGCTGGTGAAGAGACAAATCTGGCTGTCTCAAGGGTAAAGGGACCAGCTAGATGACAGAATGGGACTAAGTAGATGATAGATGTCCAGGAATGGCTCCTCAGGAGATGCAGAGGCCAGTGGCTCATACATGTAGGCAGACGGAACTCATCACATATCCAGTGATGAGGAGTAATCTGAAATCCTAAACTTGGGGGTACCTTTTACTTTTATACACAAAGAAAATATATGGATGCATCAAACTCCTCAGAAAGTCCAGGGCGACAGAGAGTAGATAAAGTGGAGGAAAGACATCGCTGGAGGACAGAAATCTAAAAGACTTGAATTTGGAGGCAGCACCTCCTCCAAGGCAACAAGCTTTGGTTCATGCCTGTCGGCAGCTGGGTGCAAACTACTTGATTTCAGGTCAACAGAACCTCTTGATTTTCTAAGACCTACATGTGAAGAATGGGGCTATGATTCTCAAAGACGAGAATCTCATAAGGCGACATCAGCGCATTGAGCTACATTGTTAAATGGGGTTCTCACAAATCCATGACTGCTGAGACCTCAGCTTGGGATCTTAGGTGGAAAATGGGTCCCAGAATCTGCAAATATGACCTTATCTACTAAGATGATGCCATACTGGATTGGAGTTGTCTCTAAGTATGAATTTACTGCTCTACACATACAAAGGAAGATAAGCATATGAACTAAATGGACCTACACTATTTGCCAAGGACTGACATAACCTACAAGAACCAGGAAGTGGCTGGGAAGGACTGTTATCTGAGTTACCAAATCCCACTGGATGGTATTAAGCCATTAAGTTTGCAGCTTTGCAACACAAACAGAAATGATCTAGTCTGATAGCTTTCAGATTACAGATTTACACTCTGAAACCAAGACAGTTGGTGGCAGCTCGGCATGCTGTTCTGAATCCTAGAGATTCTGGGTAGTTTAACTATTTACTCATTTGCTCATCTGTTCCTTCAACAATCAACCATAGAGAACCTGAGGTTCCACTTTCGGGAACTTCTGGTATCATGGAGTTCAGCGATAATCAAGAGCACCTGACATAATCAATTATTTAGTTACCAGAAGGGGAAAACCACGGAGGAAAATACAACGTTCACTTAATGCAAGGGATGAGGATTTAAATCTGAAACAGGAATCTGTGCCTCAGACAAAGTGGCATTTTAAAGGAAACCTAAAAGGTAATTTAGCTAGTCGAAAACAGAAGGCTGTATACAGATCTGTAATGAAATGGGTTTTTAAAAGAGAAAACAAAATTCAAGGATATACCAGATAGCCAGGCGGTAGTGGAGCACACCTTTTATTCCAGCACTCGGGAGACAGAGGAAGATCTCTGTGAGTTCAAGACCAGCCTGATCTACAAAGTGAGTTCCAGGACAGCCAGAGCTATAACACGGAGAAACCCTGTCTTGAAAAATAAAAAAATTAAAAAAAAAATACAAGATAAAGATTCTGACCTTCACTTCAATCTTTTATCATACTATCTTTCTTGAAAATTCATATCTAACCATGAATAATGTCACTGCCCTTCCAAGTTATATTAATGAAATATTAACTAGAAAATATTAATAATCTTTTTAAATTGAAACGCTCATGCAGAATATCCACAGAAGTATTCACATCTACCATTAAAATAGTATGAAAGTGTCTGCAACATCTCACCTATTATGAATCGAAAAGAGACATGCTTTAATTTCAAAGAACACATAATTCGAGTTCTGTCTTTTCTGTCTATGAGGTTGTTCAAAGACTGCTGATAACAAGAACCTGACCTGATAACAAGAACCACAAAACGGTAACGCACAGGTCAAACATTCTGTTCCCATGACACGTGCCTGCCAAATTCAAAGGCACTGCTTGGAGAGTGTGCTTCAGCTGCAGGCCTGTTGCTATAGTATTTCGTCTCTAGCTAAGGCACTCAATGCTACCTCAAAGGTGGGTCATGTCTTCCATAGCAAGTTCAATTCATTCCAAGTAAACTGGGTGAAACAAATGACTATCTAACCCAAAACCCTATGCTCAGAAAGTCAGGAGCAGTGTAGCACTGTTTTCGGTTAAAACACCTTGTATATCTGGAGGTATTTCCCCAACAGTCAACCATGAAGTCAGGAAGAACTCAAAACGACTGAAGTTCCTATCACTTCTGAGAACTAGGTCCCTACCAGGCTGCCGCGCTTCCTTTCTGTAGTGGGGCCTTAGGCCTGGGAGTCTTCTACTCTCCGTTTTCATTTCACAGGGAGTAAATAAAAATTACAGATTAAAAACCAAGCGGAGAGATGCAATGAGTTTCAGTATAGCACATCCGGTTGGGCTTTATGATGTGGCATCTTTAGAAGACTGTAATGAAGGGCCAGGGATACCCAATGTTGAAGTCATACAGACCATCGGCCTAAAGACTTCTGAGCCTATTTGCAGTAGATGACTTTGCCAGCCACCCCATTTCATCCACAGAATGCACTGAGGCAGCACCACATTGACTCTGCCCTGACGCTGACACGAAACACTCCTCTACGTGATGTACTCAGGCACCCAATATTAAGTGAGACTCTAAGGATTCTGCCACTCACCGTTTCTGTCCTATTCTTCTCAGCCCTCTGTGGGCTCCATTGTTGTGCAAAGCCACTAAACCCCATTACCAGCTGGCATCTGGTCAGATGATAACTAAAGCAAGCACACACTTAACACAGGCAACTGCTGACGTCGTGCTCTCGGGCATGGCAGCCCAAGAGATTTTCTGACATCTGATCCACACGCCAAACAATCACCCTGCAAAATGCTTTCAGTGTTGAGGAACAACCATTCAATTTGCCATCATGTGCCTGTCATCTGGTCCTGTGTGCTTTGGAAAGATGCAATTTGGCCTTTAGTCTTCTCTGAAACCCTTTTCCCTTTTAGAAAACACTGGGTGTTCTAGGCTTCTTCCCTCACCCACTCCTACCCCGCAGACAGTTGCCAAGGTTAGACTTATTAGGGGCAGGCTTTGATTCCTCCGAAAGACAAAGGAAGATTCTGGCTTAGCTCTAGCAAAGATTCAAGAAGCACCTGAGATAACTCTTTAACTATTCCTTGATCCACCTTGATTCTCCAGCAAGGAAGACCAGGCACTATGCCCACCTTCTACGAACAGCTGTGAAAAGTCTTGAAAGAGACAGAAAGTGAAATTTCCCTATGTCTAAGAAGGTAGTACGAGGATGCGTGTAAATACCCATTGACACACACAATGATACACTAGCAATACAAAGCTATAATATAAATGGCACACCCAGGATAGGACAGGCTGAGGACAGTCATCTGGAGAAGGCAATGTTCGTTTGCACAGAGGGAATCTCAGAACACTTCCAGAGTAGAGAAAGTCTGTGACAGGTGGATGGGGCTGAAATTTTCAGATCTGCAGTTTGTGGGACTCCCAGGAGGCAAAGTGCCACAGCAAAGATAGAACCCTCGGGATGGAGAATATGGTGCCAGAGTCACAGAAGGCATAGCAAAGGGGAAGAAGCCTTCCTCAGAATACAAGCTCCCTATCAAGACATCCCAACAATATTTAAAGATGGGCAATAAGACTCTACTAGAAGAGATCCAGCAGAAGCCAATGGTTGTCAAGGGTGATCCCCTCCCTATGCAATCAGAACATGGCTGGAAGGCTACGGGGGACACACTCTATGACTATGATACATGAAAGCAATGCCTGTCTAACTTGCCCCTCTCCAGTGACCAATGGGGCAGACCTGTTTCCTCTGCTCAGCCCCAGCCCTCAGCAACCAACAGTTAACACAACTCCATCTCGCTGCTATGGAAATCCTCATAAACAAATAGAGACCCAAATGCTTGGACTGAAAGAGACACCAATCTCTTCCTGTACAGCAATGGCAATGTCCAAGTGCATCAAGAATGAAAGAGAGAGTAGGAAGGGTAAGGGAATGAAAATAAACTTGGCTGCACGTCAAGTGGCCTTTCTCGCATGTTGACAGGAAGAGCCCGGATAGACGATACACAAGCTAAGTGGCTTAGGGATAAATTCTAATGCTCTCCTCCATTACGCCTTTGCCAGGTTGACACAAAGCTGGCTCTGCAAGTCCTGGAGGAATCCACAGCCCTGACCCCAGAACCCACAGCTGAAACAGAAGTCACCGAGGAAGGAAAGAAGCCGAGTCTCTGCTCTTAATAAATGTTCTCTGTAAAGTAGAGGAACACTTGGGACGCATTTTTATCACCCAGGCTCACCAAGTCTGTTAAACACACCAAATACAGCTGCCTTCCCGTTTTCAGCATTACTGGAGACCTTGACTGGGGTTAGTGGGCTCAGGCAAGGAGAAGACTGACAGGGGAGACTTGAAGACTAGTGTTCCGACAGACCGTGCAGTAGCTCTTTAACTGCCTTCGACCTAAACTCTTATGATCTATGGGTCTAATGCTCATGCTTATGATCTATGCTATGCTAGCAGCTGTGGCAGTGAGGCCTGCCCCCTGGGAGGCAAGGACACACACCTGCAAAGGAACTGGCCCAGAGGCTGTGACCCATGGCCCTGGGGATTCACAGAGGCAGAAGAACAGACACAAGTGCAGACATTAATGAGACCAGTTTTCTCCGACTAGAGAGAAAGATTCTGACTTCTCACTTACACGAAGGAACGTGAATTATCTTTGAACAAGACAGGCTGAAGTTCAAATTTCAGCGGGAGGTCCTATGTCTGTCTGGCCCCTCATCTCCAATGCCTGTTCTGGAATGAGGGAGCAGTCGTTACCTCAGGAAGGGCTGGGGCAGAGCCGCAAGGGGAAATGAGCAAAGCGCCAGGCAGTGTCATCTATCAGGAAGCTGATAGAAGGACTGAGTGAAAATAAAATTAATTACTTGAAAATAAAACTAACGCTAGCTCTGTGGAACGTTAAAACTTTCTAACAAACACTAGGCGTCTGTATCGGGCAGGCTTGCAGAGTACAAACTGTGTCTTTGTACTTGTCACGTAATTGTCCCTTGCCATCTTCCCCAGGGATGATGAGAAACAGAGTGTCTCAGGTACCAAACGTACATGGAAGAAAGGGCAGACCTCAAGGACAGGGCTCTTTGATGACGTCATACTCCTTCGCGATCTGACAGCTCTGCTACTCAGGAGGGCTGTTACTTCCAATGCCCATGGCATCCATATACTCCCCAAGTATTTACTAAGTATCTGTTATGTGCTGCCTGAATCTGTCAGCAGACAGCACGACAAAGACCCGGCCCTGAAGAGAGGAGCGGGGAGGAATGCCAGGGGACAAACAGTAATGGGGGACAAGATTAAGAAGCAAACTCAAGCAAGCTGGAGATGCTGTTAGAGACATGAAGCTAAAACCAAGAGGGGTTGGCTCTGTGGAAGTCAAGCAAGGTACTGGCTGCAATTTTAATGAGGCAGTAGAATAATGTTCCTAGAGAAGGTCACATCTGAGCCAAAGTTTGGAGGAGGTGAGAGGGCTGTCGCTGGACAGTATTGGTCAAGGTATACAGAACAGCCAGTGTGAGCATGCGGGTCAGCAGTGCGCCTGCTGGGCAGGTGGAGTGCCAAGACCCCTGCCAAAGGCAGGTCACAGAGGACACTGTGAGTCACACTACAGCTCCTCCCAAAAATCAGAGCTGTCAAAGTCCTTCTGAAACAGAGAATGCCTCTGTGTTTGTTCTGGCATCATATCTAAACACCTGGGCAACTTTGAGAAAAATTCACCAATCCTTTTGTTTAGTATTAGAAAAAGGTAGGTTTTTTTTTTTAATCCACTGGAACTGTATTTTCCATCGTTGAAACCAATCAGGCTGGCTGGATGCAGTCTAAGAGTCCAAACCAAATACTTAGCACAACATGGATTCTGTCACCCACTTCTGCATGGGCTTCAGTCTTGATAATTTAATAACTTTTTGCAATGAGCCTGAAGCATCCAGCTATGAGATGCTTTTTAGACTTCTCCCTCGTCATTTACGTAGTGCCAGATTATAAATGTCTGATATTATATGAATTAGTGCCGAGCTGTGAGAACAAAGCAAATAATTAGCAGCCGCACACATGGTGGCTTCTATTTCAGATTCTCCCTTGCTGCCTCCCTGATCTAAGCAAATGATAGCGGTCATGCAGCTCCTGATCACAGCCACAGTAACACCACAAATCAAATTCCACCTGCTCCAAGCTCCAAAAATAGAGCAGCACTGAGATTTCTAAGCTGCAGAAAGTAGCAGGGCTCGGGGACTGGAGGGGCATTCGGTCTGCAGCAGGCCGGCCTTGCTTGAGCACAATGGCACCCTAACATGTGCAGTCCCAGACTAGACCCTGGGAGGAGATGTCTCCCCAGAAAGTCATCTAAGCCATTCCCTGTACATATACTGTATGACACACAGGCTATCCTGTGTGAGTACACACATGTCATCCTGTGCTACTTCAGGATGAAGTGGGAGGATGTCAAAGAGCAAAGTCAATGGGCTCGATTACACCAGCTTTAAATGATTCGCAGCATTTTACATATGGTTCCGGTCCAATAGAGTAAGAAATTTCTCACTGTCCTTTGTAGAACTTATCATGGCCAAACATTTGTAACTAAATCTCATTTTAGTGAGTTGATGTCACCATTGTCCCGTCATGTAAAGTAAAGACAGGACTGCATCCTCTGCAAAGCCACGGGACTCATGGAGACAGTAAGCTTTGGGTTTACATCCCACTCTGTGTGTGTGTGTGTGTGTGTGTGTGTGTGTGTGTGTGTGTGTGAGAGAGAGAGAGAGAGAGAGAGAGAGAGAGAGAAAGAGAGAGAGAGAGAAAGAGAGTGCACATCTATTATCCCTCCCGTAGTTGCATTTCCTATCCATAGTTCAACACTGGTAGAATCTTGTTTTCAATAAGAGAATAAATATAACATGGCATTGCATTTAGCAGATGAGGTCATTACCACGCCAACAATAGTCCTAATAATAATCTCAAGGCCCAGACAGTGTCCTTGAAGGAGCTCTAAGAAGAGCCCGGGGTTTTGTTAGAATTACTGTGCTACAGCACTTACCAAGCTTGCGGACCCCGCCCCCGCCCAAACTAAGCATGTAACCAGCTAAGCTTTACCTGGGTAATTTGTAAACCACTCCAGAGTTTTCAGTTTAGCTGGAACACTGCACAGCTAAAATCAGAAGCTCTCACAGCAATGACTTTGGTACACTCCTTTGCCAAAAGGTACGACCCATATGTATACAACCCCAGGCAAAGATGATGAAGGGCAGGCAGGTCAGGTTCATGTTTTTCCAAGGTAGTTTATCCTCAAGTCAGATAGTCTCATTAAAATGCCTCCCTAGGACCAACATCAAGGTCAATCCGTGGGTAGGGTGCTAAGAGCAAGCCTGAAAACCTGAGTTAAATCCCCAGAGTCCGCACAGGGGAAAGAAAGAATCAATTCACACAAGGTGTCCTGTGAACCTCACCCTATAGGGTATATGCACACACGCATGCACGCATGCGCACACACATACCCCTCCCCATAAAGAAAACAACTGACACCTCTCTATATACAACAAAGAGGACAATGACGTGCAAACGCTGCCACACCCTGGCACTTCCTAACGCTAATGCCACTAGGTAGGATTTCTTATTTCTCTCACCTAGTTTAAAAAATCACCTCACTACCAACATGCCCACTCACAAAACAGCAAATCAAATTAGTAAAGAATGAAATTACAGTTCACATCACCGTATCAGGAAACAGAGGTGCCAAGGCACTGCCCTCGGCTGTGACTCACACACTCTATTTCTATCTCGATTTCCCTGTTCTGAGACTGTGTTTGATTTATTGATTTATTTATTTCTTGGTTGGCTGGCTTTTGGAGACAGGGTTTCTCTGTGTAGGTTTGGAGACTGTCCTGGAACTTGTGCTGTAAACCAGGCTGGCCTCAAACTCAGAGGGGTCTACCTGCCTCTGCCTTCCCCAGTGCTGGGATTAAAGGTGTGTGCCATCACTGCCTGGCTGGAAACTATATTTTATAAAAGCACATTGTCAGCATGCATTTAGGGAGAATTTTTACCACTACCATCTCTACACGTGCGTGTGCACACACAGGAACACACCCACCTGGGGTCCATTTGTATAACGGAGGGAGGGAGGAAGGAAGCAAAAGAAAAGAAAATCTTTCCAACGTGTAGCATTAGCAAAACTGGTGCTAGCCAAACTGCCCTGTTCAAATTCCTTACCTGGGAACCACAGACCGTCCATGCGACCTCATCATCTCCTTCGTGAACTCGCCCCCTCCTTCCTTGGTTTTGCCCATGACAAACACAGTTATCCGTGCTGAGACTTACACACAATGCTCACAGTAGTCAAAAACCGGAAATGGTGTCTCAGAAAAGAGAAAGACACTCTACAGAAAAAAGCCCACGCAGCCACACCAAGGATCAGACTACCAACCCAGAAGCCAGAGCATGAGTCTCAGGTAAGGATATCACACATGCCCCAGTCTATACTGTGAGACACCACTGACCTGGAATTCTAAACTCTGCAAAGGAGCTGACAGTGCTGATGGACTCCTGGCACCAGGGGGGAGGGGGGTGTATGACAAGGAGGTAAGGAAGCGTTTGGAAGCAATGAGTATGTTTTCTGTTATTGCTTGTGGCAATGGTCTCCTGAGCAGACACAGCTGTGAAACACATGAATCTGCCCCTTTAAAAGTATCACTATGGGGAGGAGGGATGGCTCAGCCATTAAAGGCCAGGCTCACGAGCAAAAAATGTATAACCTATTATATATAGATGACATATTAGTAAATTAAAAATTAATTATGTGAGCCTATAGAAAACTGTTTATGTGTTCAACTCTCCTAGAAAATCTTTTTTTTTAAAGAAATATTTGAAATACTTTTTAAAATGGCCAATCTTCCGTAGCGCTGCATAGATGCAGGGTTTCCACATCATTTATTTCAGCATCTGAGTTCCTAGCAGTCCAAAACACATTCTCTCTCAAGTCCGATTAGTAACCAAGAGAGTGGTACCACAGTACAAGTATTCAGGAAATTTTCTCTCAACAAAACTCCATTCTTGCTGTTTTTCTTTGCTTTCCAAAGAAATTCTGGGTTTAGAAAGGAGAGTGACCTGTTAGTGGCCCAAAGGATCCATGAAAAAAATGCCATCAAGGAATTTTTTGATTTTTTTTTTTTGGTCCCTAATCATATAAAAATTGTTCTAAAATTTGGGACTGGGGGGGGGGACAAAACAAACAAAGAAGAAGAAGAAACACAGTAAGTCTGAGACTTCTCTGAACCCATCTGATTACAAAAATGTAAAGTCACGAGGGCCCCTGAGCACAGAGTGCGGCCTCTGAAAGCCAAAGGCAACCCTGGGCTCAAATCTTCCTATTTCAGTAAGACAGTCATCCATCAGGGTGAGCAAGGCAACAATATGTCCCCTCAGGATGTCAGAGGCTGTGCCACAGCTCCAGGGGAGATAGGGCCATTAGCACCAAAATGGCCAGCACTGGTTCCCAAGACTGCCTGCCACTGACACTGCCTGGGATAAGACCAGAACCCAGAATGAAATGGCGCTGTCTCTGTCTCTCTCATACACACACAAGCACACACACACACACACACACACACGCACGCACGCATGCGCGCACACACACACAGGCACACACACGCACACAGCATGCCCAGTCCTGTAGAGCGGATCGTGTTTCATTTGCAGTGGATTAAAACACTAAAGGAAAATAAGTGGGCCTATTCTGCAGCCGGTTCGAGAACTATCACTGCACAGTGCTGCTTAAGGATAATTTCCCCCAAAGTGATGATGTTGGGTGCCTTTCGATATGATCCAGTCAGATCCTCAGCCTGTGAAACCCCCAGACTGTCTCCAGGTGTTCAGACCGAGACTGTGAAGTGAATTAAATAAACCTTCCCTAAAAGGAAATTCATCCAAAGTGCCGCTTCCGTTCTAATTACTATCACGACTGTACAAGCTGCAAATACGGCTGTCATCACATCAAGAATCAAAATGAAGGTCATGATAATGACTGTGTGGATAGAATTCATTAATTTTCTTTTCTTCCTCTTCCTCCAACCCCCTCTGCATGCCTGTAGGAACACACTTCTTGACGCAGCTGCATCAACTTGCCGCGCAGCAGAGGTAGAAGGCACGGAGAAGGCGGCTCTATGTGGCCACTGCTTACATCTACCTAGGACACAGTAAACAAAGCTCAGTGAATGCCTGTGTCTTGTGTCTCCCACTTTCCACAAAGCTGAGCTGGTGGGCAACTCAGAGCCTATTAGGGAGAGGGGACACCCCCCCCCCTCATTACAGGGAGCATGAAGGAGAACGCCTACCCCTACCCTGATTGCCACTGGACCCCTACATATTCAAGCCTGCAAGAATGGGAGCCAGGATTTGACTTCGCAGGCAAGATTTGCTTAAAGTTCATTTGCCCTTTGCAGCTTTTCAACTTCAAAGTCTTCCTCTGGTTAGACTATTTCCCCCAGTTTATCACAGATACAACAATTTTCATTTTGTGATTACTGAGTTTGTATCAGTGTCCCATTTTCAACCCCCAGGGAGTAGTAGCTGTTAAGTCTCAAACCCAGGGCGAATAGCTGAGGTGCCTACTTAACATATCAAAGCAGACCTGGCAGCCAGGTTCTCCCAGCATCACTCAGTTCCTACCTATAAGGGAGTATGATCTCAGCCAACTGTCTTCTATCAGTAACTCTCCAGCCCAGGGGCTGCTTGCTCTTCGTCCCAGAGGCTCTTCCCTGTGTAATCCAAACATTACCCTCCCCTTCTTCTACCTCTGGCCTCAAGGCTGCTGCACCTGGTTCCCCCCTCCTTTTCCCTCCCCATCTCTCCACACAGGGCCCAGCTGAGTCTGGCCCTGTCCCCTCTGGACTCTCCTAGATGTCCCTGCCTCCTCCTATGCTCTCCCACATTTCTATAATAAACTTTTTCCTCCACCACACCTAGGAGCAGCCATGCCCTTTGCTTCCCTTATTTCTTCTTTTTAATTCAGTAGCTCCATCACAGAACCTGCACCCGTGGTCTTCATCCCTAGGCCCATAGCACTCAAGAAGAACGAGCAGCAGGCCAGGCTCAGTACAAATTTACTATGAATGGATAGATGAGCAATCAAAGTCTACCTATACCAGATGTGCTTATATAATATTCTGGTTGATAAAGTTAGCAAAAAAGGTATGTCTTTCAAAATTGTGAAAATTTTAAGATGGGAGACGAGCCTATGGAAGTTTTTGTTTTGTTTGTTTTTTACAATGCTGGAAACCAAATCCATGACCTCACCACCCAAGTACTTCACCACTGAGCTACACCCCCAGCCACTCACAGAGACCCTCAAAGGAAATAAAAGATTTAAAACAACTATATGCTTTAAGTTTCTCTAGTGTGTTCTATTTGCCAAAAAGAAAACCAATGAGTTATACCAAAAAGGAGAAATGGATCTATCATATGTAAAATATGTATATATAAATGAGAATTTTTTAAAAACTATATAAAGTGTTTCAAGTAAAATCGTGAGTAGCTTTGTAGTGAATGATACACCTCAAAGCCTAGAAACAGCCAACCATCTATTTTTAAATTTTACGACACTTATTAGACATTTTTTGTTATTTCACTGGTGTGTGTGTTCACTGTTTATGAGTGTGGGGATATGTGTCTGTGTTTGTGCACCTGTGTGACTGTAGAGGCCTACTTTAGGAATCATCCCCTCAGATCTTCGACCACACCTTGGAGGCAGCGTGTCTCTCAGCACATCGATAATGCTTGACTTCCTTCTTGCTTGCCCTGGAGATCCTGTCTCAGCCTTCTGAGGCTGGAATTTCAGGCAACCTTCCACAGCCGCACAGTATTTGTGTGGTTCTAGGGAACTTGAGCTCCAGTCCACCTTTGTATAGCAAATATTTTAACCACTGAGCCACCTACCTAGAAAGCGAGACTATTTATAACGGCCAAATGATTATACAATCTAAAGAAAAAATTAAAGACTGTTTTCAAAATATGGGTTAAAGCACCTTTACCAATGTAGATGTTTTCTCCTCTGCAAGTTTCCAGAGGAGAAGGGGGTGATTGACAGCATCTGTTGCCCGGGCACTATGTACATCGTCTCATCTAATCCTCACACCCCTCAAGATACTTGATACTCTTTTATGAGAGAGACAGAGATTAGATGCTATACAGTCTAGAAGAAACGGTGTTAGATTCAAACCTGGGTCTCTCTGATGCAGAGCTCCCTGGGTCCACACACATGCACATGTGCACACACGTACACACACACACACACACACACACACACACACACGAGAGGGGAAGGAAAAGCTCAGCAATGCAGACCCTTCACTTTTCAATCTGCCCTGTGCCCCAACAATAAGCCAAACTTTTGGATACACCCTGCTACCCCAAGGTTACTGTAGTTGGTTCCATTCCTACGGTAGTTTCAGAATACAATTTTACTAACCTGGCTGAAGGATATATAACCTAAAGGATAAATAACCCTTAGTTATTTCCAATTCCCAAAAATACTGAAAGAATTGTCCAACCAAATGTTTAAGCCATACACACAAAATTAATATATTTCAACATCACTGTAATCCAACGGTGGTTCCTCCATGGCAGGAGTTTGACTAAGACTTGCAATTGGATGCACTAGGATACCCTTCACAAACCTCCTTGGTAAAGGACAATCGGTTCCTTTGGGGATGGAAACGTTTTCAAAATGCACGGTAAAATCAGACATATTCACTCTCTCATCCAGGTTTGAGGATCTTCTTGTCCCTTGAATCTATTGTTCAGTTAATCTGTGCATACACACCAGAATATTCTAATTTAAATCTGAGCCTGGGACGTGCTATATTTTGTTCCAAGCTGCAGGGGTGTGGGTGCCATAAATAGCATGCAGCGTGCTTGTTCCCCGCTCCTCGGCAGTCTGATAAGCTCATACTGAAATCATTTCAGCAATCACATTTGACAGCTCACTAGAATCCTGTGCAACCCAGCCTCCAAACCAGACCATTATTCCTGCCAGTTTTCAGCCAGGGAAGCATTCAGACACCCAGCTCTAAATGAGAACAGCCTTGCGGAACCTCACAGGAGAGGCACCAGCTAACATCCCGTCAATCTGTCAGGAGCTCTTAAGATCCCCCAGCCTTGTCCAACCGAAGGCCTGCTCAGAGCATCTAGGAAGGCGAGGCCCAGTGGATGAAGGTCCTGTCACCTCTGCTTCAGTGGCCTCATCTGCAAACACGTGCCAGACAAAACCAGCAAAACCCAGAGTCACTGGAGCAGGAGCAAGGCTCTCTGCCTCTCTAATTAACCTGTGCACCATTTAACAAATAGCCTTTGACTATGGGCTGGGTGGCAGTAACACCCAGTCCCACAGAGGACTACAGAGGGGCATTTCTGACTCCATTACACCTTGGTGCTATGAGCCCTACGTACTTAAATTTTTTAGCCTCAGTACCTCTATCAGCAAGATACAGGTAACACATCATTACACAGGGCTGCTGTGAAGACCACGTCAATCATGCACTTATACAATTTTCTCAACTGAAAGTCAATTCCCTGTCTGCCCTCTCCATATCAAGACCAAAGGATCCACATCGTCTCATATCGCAGCTTTTACATTAATACTGAGACCATATAAAGCACTGTGAACAAAGCAGTGTTATCCTTTCATTCTATAATAAGATATGGACAGGAGGACAGCGTTAAGTACGGAACACAGTATAAACTCTGAGCATGAAACGCAATGGTTTCTCTCAAAGCAGCAAACATGTGTGACCAGGATCAGAAGAGAACATACACACACCCATCCATGCCCAGTTCCTGCCACTTTCCCACTCTCTGCAATCTGAACATGAACACCTGCTTTGAATCATAGAAGATTTTAATAACGTGTCTACACACAAAACCCAGCGGAAGTGCAGGATAATGATATGGATGAGCTAAGTCACAGGACAGTTGATTATCACATAAATAAGGGCACTGCCAGTAATGGAGGGACTGGTGATGGACATAGACAAGACTGTTCGCTTCTCTCTCTGCCTGCACCCAAGACTTGGTCGTGTGTGTGTGTGTGTGTGTGTGTGTGTGTGTGTGTGTGTCTATCTCTTAAGCCATGAGCTGAGAGGCGGCACTGGGCAGTAGCACTCAGGCTCCTTTCTGTTAGTTCTCACGGAGTGTGCTTCTCTGGCAGGAGCAGGCTGAACCCAGGTTCTCTCCCCTTTGGCTTCCTTCCCTTCCGATCGTTTTTCCTTCACCTATTTCAGGAAGCGACTCTGCTCTTAGCGTGCTTAATATGCTCAATCCACGGAGTAATTCTCTTGGCAGGAATCTTACCTTTAATTTGCTTGTTTGTAACATTTTTAACAGCATGCTGAGTGACACTCTAGATTCTTCCAGCTTTGCCATGGCAACATTCATGGGCCTTCCTTTTGGAATAGTACCCATTCCCTTGACGGCCACAGTCTCACCTTTCCTCCAGAATTGCAGGTATGTGGCAATAAGAACAACTCCATGATTTCCAAAAGGTCTAGAGAACATCCATCAGGTGTCTCCCATCCACCCTTTGGAAGGGAGATGGTAAATTATGATGCTTGTGTCTAGCAAATTGCTGAATGACAGCTGCCTTGGTTGAAAGCTCTCTGCCTTCTTATCCCTGTGCAGACAATGCAGAGCGAAGGTAGCAGGACTCTCTCTGTGGGCTGCCATGCAGCACCTGACTAAAACGGGGACATTCTTTTAGAATATAAGACAAGGTACATTCTTTTTGTTGAAAAGGGAAACAGATTTAATAATTTCTAGAGCCCCAAATCTAAAATACTAATCAGTAATTTGCTGCCAAAAATTCTTTAACCTTACTGACACCTATCTGTCTCTAAACTGTAGTTGAAATCCTTGAGACATGTGACAAACCGAATCAGTGAAGCTCTACACTGGTAACTGCCCTCTGGGCTATAAATCCCAAGCAATACTAGGCCAGCAAGATGGTTCAATGATGAAAGATACATGTCCCAAGATCCCTGGGACATACAAAGTAGAAGGATAGAACTGATTCTGCACATTGTCCTCTGACTGCCACATGTACTGTGGCATAGAGCACCTACTATTACATGAACACACACGCAGGCGCACATACACACAGACAACTAAAAAAGAAATTTGGAAAGCCCACTATAGAAGGGATGAAGTCGGTGACATTACAATGTCACGTGATATAACACCACCCTGAAACTACTCATGAAGATGCTCAAGCCGTCAGTAACTAGCAAATGTATTCCCACAGGGAGAAACCATTTACTCCAGAATGGCTACCTCCCACCAACAAAAGGAGGGGAAATAGCAAGTCAGCAAGTACTGACATGGATGTGAAGAAACTGAAACATGTATGTTGCCAGCAGAGACACCAAATAAAACTATTCACCATGGGAATTATCTGGTAATGCCCCAGAAACGTAAAAGAACATTTCCAGATGTCCCACCAATTTCACTCCCAGAAATGTGACTTGGAAGTACTTTTGCGCCACACACAATCACAGAAGAACCATTCACAAGAGGTGACATAGAAACAACCGGAGAACCAGTAATCAAAATGTAGTATAGCAGCAGGCTTGACATGACCACCCATCTTGAAGCACAGGAATGGGTGACCTCGAGGAGCCCTGCCTCACTGACAAAGGGCTGGAGGAAGTAGAATAGCACAGCAAGCCATAAAGTCTGTGTTAAACACTGCTGACAGTCCCTCTTGATGGGGAGGAGGATCAGCAGGCCCTGCCCTGGAATTCTAACCATGATGGCCTTTCCCCACCTCACTGTATAGTAAATTCCTAAGAGGTCAACAGTGAGTGGAACTGGGTCTTTTCCAGTCTAGCTGCCCACGAGTCGCTCAAGTTTCTTTAAACCAAATATGATCATTTATTTGCTAAACTGGGCTGATGCACTCCTTCTGTGGTCTATTGGAACCTTCCGGGGGTATGTGAACACTTCATTTATGTGTCTCCAGGAATGTTGCATACCACCTAATGAAATATTATTCATCCATAAAAAGTAAATGAAGATCAATACATGCACTTCCATGGCTGAACCTCAGAATCTATGCTAAGTGGAAATGACAACCCCCACAAAGGTTGTGTGGCTCTGACGAGATGTAAAAGCAATATTCAAAGTAAGCAAATTCATGAAATGGAAGAGGAAAAGCCAAGCAGTGGTGGTCTGGGGCTGAGGGGTGCAAAGAAGCAAGAGTTACTTTGTTGGTTTCTTTGGGGGTGATGCACCTCTTTCGAAACTTCCTGGAGGAAACGATTACATGCCTCTGAGAATATACTGGACAGCTCGGAGTTGCAGAGTAGCTATGACTGAACTGCAGGCTATTAAACCTTTTCATGTCAAGAATTCCACTTGCCACTTGAAAATGCCAAAATAAATGACTAGGAAATAACTGTAGGAAAACAAAATTAAACAAGAAAACAAAAACTGTTCCTGGTTACCCAAAGAGATGCTCCTGCAGCGGAGGTAGAGAATCTCTGGCACAACAAGAGGACTCATCTATATTCCCTGCTGATAGAAGGCAAAGGACCCAGGAGCCCAGAATTGGTACATTCTGTCTCCATGTGTAGGTTTGAGCTAAATCATAAAGGTGAAAAAAAATGGAGCATATCCCCCCCAATACCCTTTATTAATTCTGTCAGCGCATCATCTGACCAGAAAATAGCTTAGAAATAGAAAAATTTGGCACTATAATTAAGAGCAGAATTGCACAAACTAATTACTGTATTTTCAATTAAAACCGAGCTATCAGTCTATCTTTCCAGTGTTTCTGGAATCAGCACAGACCTGTGAGCTGTCCAGAGGAGAACCATGTTAATTAGAGAGAGAATTTCCCAGCGAAAAGCCCAGTCCACCTCAGCTGATAATTAGGAATGTTGTAACCATCATTGACCCTTCAGGGTCCCTACCTTCCTGGTGTCTGTCCTCGGGGATTCCCAGAGCTACATCAGTGTCTCTCCCACTTGTCAATTTACTGCTGCCTTTGCAAACTGTCATATTTCCAAGTCACCAGGAAACATTCTGGGGAGCTGTGTGACACTAGGCTGGGCAGGCTAGTGCTTTCTGCTCAGTTTTGCTTAGGAGTGTTAAAGACAGTCTAGCTGGGCAGGTGAAGAGTGTAATCCCTCCCTCATCTTGGAGACTAAGGAATCCTCTTCAGAACCCACAGGCCATGTGGTCTCCTAGACTGTCCTCCGTAGTGGGCAGGAACCAAAGCATGACTGAGAATCACTTGCTGCTATGGGTATGCTAGCAGATATGCCGGGCAAGGCAGGTTCTGAATATGTTCTCAGAGCACCACAGACTGTGGATGAGACAATGGAATATATTACAGAATGGAGCAGTTGTTCCAGGGGTCCAGATACACCAGGAGCAGAAATGACCCCCAAAGGCTGAAGAGACAGTACAGCCATTGAATGCTGTTCTCACAGTGGAACCAAGTTCTGTTTCCAGCCACAGCTACCTGCAACCCCAATTCTGAAATATAGGATTCCCTCTTGACATCTGCAGGACCCCTCACACATATGTACACACACACACACAAATGAAATAAGGAGATGACCTCTCAAATTGCTTCTCATAAGCCATCTGTGTGTGAGCACATCACAGACACGTGTGTTCTCAGGTAAACCTTCCCAGTCCTCATTAGTATCTCACACTAGGAAACATTAACTTCAGTGCTTATGAGATGACCACCCATGCCTAATGCTAACATCCTTCACTGGTCTTTAGCATACAAGACCCCAGCAGTTGCATCCCTGCATAGTTGACGACTTCATTCTGTCTTGAAGCCCGTGTTTGTCTCCTTGCCACTTCCTACCCATCTCTTCGTTACTACCACATCTGGCTAGGTGGCCAGGTCGTTTTAATTACAGCATACAGAGTATCTCCTTTGTACTTTTCCTAGTCTACTGGCTCTGGCCAACTTTCTGTTTTAATATTTTCTATCACATCACTGCCATAGCTAATCTCTTCCACCCAACCTCTTGCCTCCATAGTGTTACCCTTCAATCCGTATCAGAATGAGTTTCTCGAGATTTCAGCCTGAGACTAAGCATTCTTCATAAGCTAAGCAGTTTCCCTAAAGCCACAGTTCCCCACTCGCCCTTGTCCTGCATTCTCCTACATATGTGTCACATAATATCGCGTGTCTGCCCCACCCCAAACACAAGGCCAGGACTTTGACCATTACTCATTCTAGTCCTGGGTGCTGAGGGATCATCTCTCCATTGTCTAGTGAGAACCTACCCCTTCTGGAGACTAAGACAACACCTTCCTGCTGGAGCTGCCTTCCCGCTGGGTGCCCAGTTTCCACTGTCAGAATGAATGCTATCCCCACTCCCACACCCCCACCTCCACTAAGGCTTGTCCTTGAGCTATTTTATTGTGTTCTATAAGTATTAATTTGCTTGATTCCCTGCTGGGTAGAAAGACCCAAGGTCATCTTTACAACCACAATACCTATAGGCTTTTCACAAGGAATTACCATCTGAAAGGAATTTTCTTTTAGTGTCTGGAGGCTTGTTCCCTCTACCTTGTCAACAAAAATCCAGAGACTGAGTACAGTCCCCATTTCGCTTCTGTTGTTTCTGTTTTGTTTTGCTTCCTAGCTAAGAAACCAGACACCAACCCTCTTCTCTCGGGTCTTACCCTCTTCCAATTTCTTTCTTCTCCAATCTTTGTTTTCTACTTTGAGTTGTATGTTCATTATCTCACGTTTCCTTTCATTTACCTCAACTTCTGCAGGATGAGATGGCTATAAATAAACAGATTTATAAATAAAGAGTAGGTTCTGAGAAATGATTGACAACTTGAATCGAAAGCAAGATTCCTACTGGGAAAGAAGTGGAAAAAGTAGACCAATTTGGTTCCAGTTTCTATCAATAGCCAAGGATGATCTGAGACTCAAGAAAGCAGTTTGCTCCCTGAAACTGTGTGCTGGAGAGAAAGGGGGAGTCTAGCTTGAAGCCTTAAGCTTCCTCTGGTTAAGACTAAACAAATGACTGATGGGTGGAGCCATCTTCTGAGAATCTTTTCCTTGAACTCCAACCTCCCAAACCCATCACCCCCATAGTTCTTGGTAGTTTGCTCCTGGGGCAGAAGGTGAGAACTGTGCGGTGACAGAGATGGGAAAAGAAGAAAACAAAACACTGGTGTCCAGAGGAGACCTGATCCCTCCCCACTCCTTAGCAACCTGCAGGACTTTAGTAACTTAGGCTGGTCCCCTGCAGAGAAAGGGAAAGTAGCAGAAGGGCTGAGGATGAGAGGTGGGCACTGTGTTCTTCGTAAGGTCCAGCTCCCTCCCTACAGATGTAGTAGAAAGGAAGCCAGATTGAAGACAACCAGTATCCTGTTGCTGTTTTCCCTGTGACTTAAAGTAGTGATTTGATTTTTCTTTTTCTTTATTCTGGGGGGGGGGGGGGGGGGGGGAGAAGAACAGGTTATAACCCTGACAAGCTGGTTTTATCTCTCCTAAAATGGGAATAGCTAAACCCTCTTCGTTGGGTATTTCATGATCAAATAAAATGACTCAAATCTGGCGGCAAACGCACCATGACCAACATCATTAGTTCCATTTCCACAAGAATGTATTGAGAGCGGTATCGCAGCATGGCCACCGGGTCTGCAACCACGCAGCCCAGGGCTTCCTTCCAGCTTTGTAACAACGGACATGACATGGGAGCAGCTCAGTGCCTAAGAAACCCTCAATCTCGAAAGGGTGTCACGAGGGTTGTTTGAACTGAAGAATTCTCTTGACATATAATGTCACATGTTTCTTAAATGCATTAGTTAGGACTATCTCACAAACCAAGTACCAAGTCACAGGCTTCTGCTGCTCCTCAGCTGCCTGAGTCCCTATTGAACCTTCCTGTCCCTAGAGGGAGAGGCTAAGGCATTATTTTCATCTGGGAACTCAGCGTTCTCCTGTGAACGTCCTCAGGAACCAGAACATGCTTAACAGCGTTGCCACAAACTCATTTGAATTCTGCAACTCTCCCTTTCAAATTTCAGATTTATCCTGTGGTCATTTCATTAACTGGCACCATTTCTGTTATTTGTCTGTGCTCGTGAAATGTTCAAGAGGCTGGTGAGGCAAACACCACTCGTTTAACGAGGGATTATCATGGCAGCCGTGGAGGAACTTTACTTACGTGTGTTCTTGAAAGATTTTATACACACCTTTCAAGTTGCCATGTCCAAGGAAGACTCAAAATCCAGCAGGAGAAGGCAACACAGACATTTTTTTGAAACCACTTTACAGGCAAAGCATTTGCAAGATAACCTTGGTCAGCTCTGGGAGCTCAGCAGGTTGGGGTTTGGGTTTGTTTTGAGGGGACACTAATGAAGAAGGAGAGGTGCCTCTTCCCCTTTCTGGGCACCTGCTTGGAGGCGGCCACCTGCAAAAACTTCAACGAGGCCCAAGAAAATGTCCCTTTGGATACATTCGCTGTAATTAATCAAGCGTTTTCCTTCCAGATGACTAGCGGCCAGTCATATTCCAGTTTTGAAACTCTAAAAATATCACCCAGTGATTGACTACTCCTTTTGAAAAGCGGTGGAGTTGTCCAACTTGTTACCAAGCTCCCAAAAGCCTCTGTTGACACAGAAGGAAGCCTCTAATTACATGAGTCACTGTAGTTTTACGACTGAATAAATTGTTAATTAAATTGGAAAAATTGTCATCCATTCTAGAACGACAAGCCAAAGCACTCCCAACTTGTAGCTCTTAGATAACGACCAGTCAGCTGTAAGGACCCACTTCCGGGGATCAAGCGCGAAATACAACATGCTTTCCCTGGTCCCTACAGGTCGCTTTAGGCCAGATTAGAAAGAAAAAAAAATTCCTGGGCATGCCTTTTTAATGTCCCCCCTCTCTCCCTACCTCTCTCCCTCCCTCTCTGTCTGTCAGGGGTCGGCATGAAAATCCGTCTTGTAAACCAGACTTAGACCAGTAGTCCACTTAGCTCCCCCAATATGCTTTTGTCCACAACATTTTCCAAGTTCCACATTTCCACAGCTCCCTTAGTCCGGATTTCTTAATATTCAGATTTAGTTTTAAAGTGTATTAAACACTGTGCACACAGCTGTCCCTACCCAGGGACATATCAAGGAAGGTGGTAAACTGAACTCCCTCATGACTCTGATTACTTGCTTTTGTCACTGAACAACACCACGGCAGCCTAATTCCCAGCTGATGAACTGTATGGGAAGCCACCCCATGTCCTCTCTTACGAGAGACGCCGGGCAACCTACCACACAGGCAATCATCCATCCCTTTTAAACCTCAAGGAGAAACAAGAAAGGAAACAATGAGACAGGTTCCAGAACCAGATGTGGTTCTATCCTTTCAGGGGCTTGTAAGATGAAACACCTTCTTCCCCTTCATGAATTTTGAACTTAGCAAGCTGTCCTTTTGATGCTCAGCATATGCATTCATTTCTGCAGGAATTCAGATGGATTCTGAAGAACAACTTTCAACGACAAAAAACATGTGTCCCATCCTGCCCAGGGCTGCTATTCAGCCACTGAAGGACAACCAGAAGAAGCCAACTGACGTCCTCTGTGGGTCTTTCTTTCAGCCAACGTACTCCCTGTGAGAACCTGAGGATGGAAAGGCCTGCTGTAAGGAGCACCTCTGTTCTCACAGGCCTTCAGCCCTCAGGATGCACAGCTCCACAGGCCTAGGAGAGCAGCTCTGAAGGAACCAACAGGCTCCCTCATCTCCCCACCCCACAAAGACAAAGGAGGTAGTGCAACTTGACCAGTGTTCTAGATTCTGCTAAGGACACGAGAACTTTCTGAGGGATTCTGGGTGTTTTTCAACAGCTGCTACAGATGCAGTGTAGTGCCAAGATGGGTAAGAAATGGAAAGTCAGAATGCTCGGGAGAGGAGCAGATGGATGTAAGCCTCATTTAGGGATCCAGTTCACAGTGAGAAGCGGGGTGCCAGTGAAGTCAAGGGGTAAATGCCAAGTCTGAGGCCAGTCCTTCTCCAACACGGAGATCTGACTGTGATGAGGACAGAGAGCCCTTCCTCAACTGACTCCGGTAAGAGAGGAACTGAGACCATCTGTCCACCTGAGCCTTCTGCACACCTGGCAGGAAAGCGCTCTAAGTAGTTCTAGAACTTAACTGACCGGTTAGCCGTGAGTCATACCTTTATTGTTGGATGACAGCTTTTGATAGGGATGCTCGTCACAGTTTGGTCCCGAGTTCACCCATCTCCAAAGCCTGACACCTGTGGGCCAGGAACTTTGAAATGATGAATCACTATGCTGTACAAGATCCAAATCACACAAAACAAACAAAAAACCTGCTAAACAGAGATATAATCCCAAGATTTTCCATTAGCATTAATTCACTGTTTCAAAAATATGATTGCTGTGATTTCCAAGTGACCTCATAAGCCTATTTAATCTAGACTACCACACTGACAGAAGAAACCCTCACTGGTGATAGGTAACCAAGCAAGGACAACTCATCAATGAGACAAGCAAAATCTTTTCCTAAAATCGTTAATGTCAATGAAGGAAGAAAACTAGATCTGACAAACACCGATACGAAGAGTAGGAAAGCTACGAACTGAAAACCCTTAACATTTCTGAGCACTTTGAAGGCAGGCGATCATCAGCAGTGCCATTAATGGAACTACATAAGAACACATAGAGAAAGGAAGACAGTAGGAGAAGACGGAAAATGGAGGGAGAGCTTCCAGTTTGTAGTGGATGCCATCTGCCACTCTGGAGATGGGGCCTTACGTTTAGAGTAACTACATCACTGGTCCTTAGAGTTGGTATGTCCATCTCGGGGCTTCTCAAGCATGTTTCCTAGTCTCACAACATCAGCACCAATTAAGAACTTCTGAGAGATGCAAAGCATGAAGCCCCACCCCAGAACCGATGGCTCAGCCTCCTGCACCCTCCAAAGTTTGGCAATGACCAACAGTCAGGTGTGTGAAATGAGTAACTGAGAAGATGAATTTCCAAGACATTCGCACATGGGTCAAAGTTCACAGAGAGAGGGTTAAAACACTGACCTTCAAATATTACAGGAACTCACTCTCTGGAAGCTTTAAAACATTCTGACATTTCTTTTAAATAATAAAAATATTCTGACATTCTGGTGTCGCCCACAAGAAAATCTAATTACTAATCTTAATTTTAATTATGTGTACGTGAAGGGTGTATGCACAGGTGTGGGTGCCTGCAGAGGCCACGTGCGTTGAATGGGTCCCAAGGGGCTGGAGTTACCCAGGATTGTGAGTCACCTGATTCTAGTGCTGAGCACTGTGCTCAGGTCCTCTAGTGACAGGTACACACTCTTACTTAACCTCTGAGCCATCTCTCTAGCTCCCGTCCCACCTTGCAGGTTTTTTCTTGAGTTGATAATGGGCCTGTCCAGGGCATCAGGATAGAACACTTTCCAGGTGACTTCACGTGTAATAATCAGAAAAAAATTTTTAAGGAATTTCAAAAATACCCTCCCATCAATTAGAAAGATTCTTATTTCAGAGCCTTTTTGTGGCTCCTTGGAAAACTTGTACTTAATCTAGGTCTCACTGGGACACTCAGAGCAGTTAAGAGTCTGCAGTTATATTTAGAAGAGTTCTTAATGGGGGCCATCCCTTTCAGGGGTGTTTGGCGGTTCCTGAACATTTGCTATGAAAGAAGGTGAGAGTGGGGAGTTTGATATGGGACCCTGGTGGGCAGGGGCCCGGAAATGGCCAAACATCCTCAAGGACAGAGGGCTAGCCCTAAACCAAGAACTCTTTAGCCTCAGGTATCACTGATGATGCTTTGCAAAAGTCTGATATTCTCAATCTGCACCTCACATTTGGTGAGAGGATGGACCTGCGGCATGGGCCACCTCAATGTGGTCCACCCGCGTGAGCCCCTTCTGCATGGGTCCCTGTGGGGTGACCAGGCCTGTGCTCAACTCTTCACAAAGAGCTGCTTCCTTTCCTTCTCAGATATGGTTCTTTTTACAATATGATCTGCTGGACTGGGAACCCCAGAGAGACGTATGAGTAAGTGAGAGGTTTGGGGACTCCAAATCTCACCCTGACAGAATAATTCCTAGGCTCAGCAGCATTTGCAAGAACCTCAATCTTTAAAATGATTAAGTCCAAAACAAATGTCGATTAAGGTCAAATGTCAACCAAACAGACATTAGTCAAACCTACCTTCATTCAAACAGTCTAGCACACCTGCGGGTTAACCCTCGCGTACACAGGACTGCCTTCTGCGGCTGAGAATAAACTGTACCCTGGGAACATGATGGTGCCTTGCCTGTATTAGTTCCGTCTACAAAAATGGGTGGAGGTAAAATCCTTTCCTACACACTGTCTTTCTCACCTCGAATCCTTCCCTTCCCCTGTTCCAGCGATTTCCACACTGATTCCGAGCAGTTGGAGACAGCCCAGGTGTTCCTGAGTCCCAGGTTGCAACATTTGGTTAATTAACATCATGCTGCAAACACTCAAAATCACTTCAGCTGCTGCTAGAACAAAACAAAACTCCTCCAAACAAAAACTGTGGGGAAATATAAACAAATGGCGGTATTCTGTGGGACACAATGTATGATTTTGGTGACAATAAGAGCGGCAAGGGCTTTCTTGAATTAATACTATTCTACTTTTAAAAAAAAACATCATTTTCTAAAAGGAATTATATAGAGTTTGAACGGGGACTTGAAAGTACACGTATTTACACAGAGCGCAGCAGCTCGGTGCCCGGATGCCAAATCATTAGCTTGAAAAGAAGAAAGGTACAGTGAAAAGCAGTGCGAACCCCAAGAGCGCAATTTGGGGAATATCAAAAGAAATGGCCATTCTTCTATTGAGAATCCCCAATGGCTCTCTCCCCCAGCTGCAGCACCACAATGCTCCCCGCAACAGCTCCTTATGCTCTGCCGCCTTCCAGCCCCCACCGCTTCCCACAACTCCACTCAAGGTCTCAATTTAACTCTGCATTTTAATCCTTTTAAACACCCATTTGTACCTTTATTCCCAATCACTTTCAGTAAAACTTCACGTCTTTGGAAAGAGGCCAGAGGTAGTTCTGTCAGAATTAATTTTTTTAAAAGGCAGGAACTGAAGAAGGTGGAGAAGAAAGCCTGATTTTGGTTTTGTGGCAGGAGAACAGGTGAGGCACGGGGGCTTCTGCTGTAATTTATTCTGCAAAGACTAAGTTGGGGAGGGGTAAGAAGCAGTTTTGTTTTGAGGCTTCATGGGGGGGGGGATTCAGATATGGCTAGATGGGAGCACCCACAAACCAAATGCTCCATGCAGTAAGAGCTGGGGAAGGGTCCTTTATACACCATTTAAGCAGAGAGGACAGGCCCTTAAATCTGCACCCACACAGTGCCTCAGTTTCGGGGTTGTATACGGGTCAAGGTGTGTTTCTGATGACAGTATTTTGTCTGTACAACAGAACTTGGTCACAAGAAAGCCCTTCTCCTAAGATTCCCAGCATTCCTGGACTTGTGAAGAGAACCTGTCTGAAAACAGTACTTGCAAAACCTGTTTTCAGTCACCTTTACCTACAGGGAACCGACACCAGTGTTATTAAGAATAATGTGACCAAGTCACACAAAAGGAAAAGGAGAATCTCCTTTTAAGACAAAAATGAGATAAAGTTCACTTGTGGGTCTGGAAAACACAACACAACTATGGCTCTCCAGGAGCAATTTCTAGAAAGCGCCATCCCCCAGCCCCCAATCGTCCCATCTCTGCCTCCCCAGCACTGGGCTTTAAGCCGCACATAACTCCCAGTCTGAGAGGAACTTTTGATAAGACCCAGAGTGTCGATATCCCAGGTAGGAAAGCATCTGTGTGTTGTTTGGTGGTGTGGGCTACTATGTAAGGCAAATGAAGGGACAGAGTCTCCTACCTTGGCAGGGTGGTCCCAAATCTGCTGCTGCTATGGGCATGGTGAGAAAACCCAGAACTACCTCACAGGCTGCGGCTCTAAGGCCTCACAGTTTCTTGACTCAATTCTGTGTTTGAAAGGGGGTGGTTTTTGCTGGTGGGTTTGTTTATTCTGTTTTGTGAGTTTTGTTTTTTTTTGGGGGGGGGGGGTCATTATTTCCATTTACATCCTTAAAACATCCCTATTGCTTAAAGAAGCTCTCTTACAGAGGAAAGGAATCAGCATATGTAGAGAGCTGCATGGAGCCGCACCTGATGGTGCTGGCTTCTGCCCTCCGCGATCCCGAAAGCGAGTGCTCTCTCTGATAATCAACTCCTATTATGGCTAAGGCCTGACTCATGTTATTATCACACAATGATTGTCAGCTGCTTGCATATGCGTGGACCTATGGGCAGTGCCCACCTGGCAATCCGGGGTTGGCGGCCTGTGCCTTTTTAAGGGCTGGGAGAGGTTTGCCCAGAGAGAAGGAGAGGGAGGGGGAAGGGGGAGAGGGAGGGGGAAGGGGGAGAGGGAGGGGGAAGGGGGAGAGGGAGGGGGAAGGGGGAGGGGGAGGGGGAGGGGGAAGGGGGAGGGGGAGGGGGAAGGGGGAGGGGGAGGGGGAAGGGGGAGGGGGAGGGGGAGAGAGAGAGAGATATCGAGAGATCGATCTTCGATTGTCAAAAGATCCTCAATAAAACTGCTTGCAAGAAGAGCTCTGGTGTTGCATCTTCCTTGCTGGTCGAGGTGGGTGTGACAAGTGGTGGCCCGTACAGGGAACCTCCAAACCTCTCTCCATGGAGCCCAGAACTTGCTGCAGTCAGGGGTTGCACTGGACAGTCCTCAGGTAAGGCTGGGGATCCACGGCAAAAGCAGGTTTTCCACTCTCACCGGTAAGAAGGGAGAGCGGGGTAGCAGAGCCGCGGCCAAAGCGGACGGGTCAAAGTGAGAGCCGCGGCCAAAGTGGACAGGTCAAAGTGAGAGCCGCAGCCAAAGCGGACGGGTCAAAGTGAAACTAAAAGGAAGAATAGGATTTTAGAACGGGCGCTTCAACATCACACCTGATTTTTCTGGCTCTTAACGAGCTGTTACGGAGCACATTGGAGAGGTTTTTGCCTGAATGTGACACAATTGCCCCTTGGTTTGCTGTCTCTGGCAATCTTAATGTGTCATCCTGGGACAAGCTTGGTAGAGATCTGGATTTTGCCGCCGAACAAGGTACGCTAGGGAAGGGAGTTATATTCATGTGGTTTGAATTACCGAGACCCCCTGATGTTGCAGTGGAGTGTGAGCAGCTGTGGCTCCAAGGCCAAGAGGCTTCAGGCTGCGAGCTCTGAGGGGCTGCAAAGTGTGCAAACACCCGGGGCCTGCCTTGAGGACCCACGAGCAAGAATGCTAGACCCGCTTCCAGGTCAGGCCTCAGGGCGTAGAAGCACAGCACAACCGCCATAAGACCCGTTGGCCTGGACCTCTGTCCCAGCCCTGGGCAACTGGCCCGGAGGGGATCCGCCACTTCGCCTACCACACCTCCACCTTTCAGGTCGGTGGGGAGGTGGAGCCTCTGCCTCAACCCGAGTCCAAGCACGACTGGAAAATGACAGTAAATTGCAGTAAATACCCTTGAGAATGCAGCGTCCCCGCTCAGCAAGAAGTAGCCAGACAGATTGACAACGCCCAAATTCCCTATAAGATAATTTAAGCGGGGCCCCTTCAGAGCAGAAGCAGGATCAGCTGGGCTGCTAGAGAAGCCAAAGAGGTGCACGAGGGAGAAGGTGTCTTCCATGCACTCAGCTGACAAGAATGAATGTGCCACGGGGGTATGGCAGCTGGGGTATGTTATTTAGGGGACTGCTGAAGGAGCAGTGGTTTCTGACTGTTCCTGGGGTCATGGCAAAGCCACTCCTAAAAGTCCCAAGTCTGATACAGTCACATACCTCTGTTCACTTGAGGGGAAGAGAGTGTGTGGGAAATAGTAGGATACGGGAGGAAAAAAGGACCCAGGTAAAAGAGAGGCAAGTCTATACCCTAGTCTGTCAGAACTGGAGGAATCTGACATTTCTATCCATCCGGGGCTGTGTGTGACCAGCATTCAATATGAAAAATTTACTCATGCAGCTAATTTGTCTAGAGAATTGTCTAGCTATCTTTTAGGTAATTGGTCTGGTGAATTCGAAAAACAACTGGAAAAGCTGCGAGTGGCAATTGCGACTGCAGATTCCACACGCATGGATACCAGCCTGGCCGAAGGACTATCCTCCTGGATCACTACAGCCATGGATCATCTAAAGGAGTGGGCGGGAATAGGAGCCCTAACAGGCTTAATGGTGCTTGCCTCCCTGGTATGCCTATGGTGCATTTGTCACATCAGTAAAGATCATTCAGGCCTTCACGGCCATTGAAGCAGGACAGTCCCCTCAAGCTTGGTTATTTATATTTGAGCACAGGATGCGAGGCTTGTGCACTGCACTTGATGCAAGCATACATCAACCTCAAGAAGAGCAAGTCTGATTGCATGTGGGTTGGTGTCTAACTCCCACCTCTGTAAAAAGACACTGGACAGGTCTGGTGTTCTCTGAGTGGATGACACCTGGACAGACACTAGTACATGTTCCATTTTTAACAGAGATCAGACCTCTACTCTTGCCTGTTGCTTTACAAAACAAAAAGAGGGAACTGTAGAGAGCTGCGTGGAACCTCACCTGATGGTGCTGGCTTCTGGCTTCTGCCCTCCGCGATCCCGAAAGCGAGTGCTCTCTGTGATAATCAACTCCTATTATGGCTAAGGCCTGACGCATGCTATTATCAAGCAATGATTGTCAGCTGCTTGCATATGCGTGGACCTATGGGCAGTGCCCACCTGGCAATCCGGGGTTGGCGGCCTGTGCCTTTTTAAGGGCTGGGAGAGGTTTGCTGACGAGAGAGAGGGGGGGGAGGGGGAGGGGGAGGGGGGAGGGGGAGGGAGAGAGAGGGAGAGAGAGGGAGAGAGAGGGAGAGAGAGATCTTCGATTGTCAAAAGATCCTGAATAAAACTGCTTGCAAGAAGAGCTCCGGTGTTGCATCTTCCTTGCTGGTTGAGGTGGGCACGACAAGCATACACAAGGCTTTGTGTATTTTGCATAGCTGGAAAACTGCACAAAGATAAATGTTCTGGAATCTGTGCTACAAAAAAAAAGTGGTTTTTTTTCCCCTTTTTTACATACAATGTAAGAAATTGAGGGTAAAATAAGATCTGGCCCCAACAGTCAAGGCCTGGAAAGAATCAGACAATAGGCTTAACGTGAAATTAAACACAGCTCCAGAACCATGACATTATGAGTCCCTGCCACAGCAGACACTAACATTTGAGCCCTGGCAGTCAGCTTTGGAGGACTCACGGAAAAATGAAGATACGCCAAAAGATAGGGGCCTGGGAAATATCATTCAGGTGTTCACATGAAGGAGCTGATTCTAAAAGTTGGATAAAGGTCACCTTGGGGGATCTTGGGGAAAACCATAAATGGCTTATTTGGCTGTTCATGAAAAGCCAGGGCAAGAATAATCAGCAGGAGGCATCAAATTTTACTCAGAATTGGCCAGATATGCCAAAGCTCATGTCTCCTGTAGATCACACAGTTGTAGCAAAATGGGTTTCAACAATGCATCTTCCCTGTTCTCATACAGTATTTGTGCCCACTATGAAGGAGGGAGTTCAAGCTCGCTCTAATCCATACTCTTGCATCAAAATAAGTAATTATGTAAGAAGCTGGAGAAACACACTGTCAGCTGTAGCAGAAAAAAAGCAGCATTTTCATGGGTAGAAACCTGGCGATGATTCAAAGTGAGCGTCGGATCGGGATGAGCTAGTGCATCTAATACACTCATGGTTTCAAGAGTGATAGGAGCACGAAGAGCCCTTTCTACTCGAGGCGGGTCCTGGATTGCGGCCTCGCTTCAGGTCATGCACTGAAGGGCTGGGCATTTGCTGTGCTCTTTAGAGTTCAGGTAACAGGCTAGCATGGCAGGCAAGGCAAGAGGAAGGGGCTGCATCCTTTTACTTGTCAAGCAGATTGAGGGATAGAAAAATTCTTGCAGTAAGTGGAAGGTGATCACATGCAAACAGGCAGTATTTCATTTAGGTATCGCCAAGAGACAAAATTAGAGATGTACGTTATACAGGATATTTTAGCCCACTGAAAATAAAATAGGCCTTGGCAGGCGTCCAAAGTCCCAACTACCATTAATGGAAAAATTACAGGGGAGTGTACACTTTAAGACACAATGCTGGACTGGGTCTTTCTCTTGGGTCCTTTTTAAATCTTAGGTATCTATGCTTTTATCCAATGCTTATTTAATATTCCAATCCTGATCTTGTCATATCAGTTGTCTCCATGTCCTATTGTTCCTTCCAATTAAAAACGGATTTTTAAATCTCTACCTTTACCTACCATCTTAAAAAACCCTCCAGCATGTTCATTTGCTTATCATCTTATTTTCATAAATATCTGTGAAGCATGCCTGGAACAACTTGGGCACCACCCTGGGGCCCAGTAACATAAAAGTGACCCATGCAAAGTCTCTGATATCAAGAAATTCTACATAGAAGATTTTTATGTAGTGATGTTGGCATAGAAAAAGGTAGCAGACCTGGTGTGCCATTTGGCATGACTCTCACAGAGCCAGGTAATGCTTGAAGACAGACTCAAAACGGGGTGTTGGATCCCATGCACACATTCCTGGCCTTTCTGTGTAACCCTTTGTGTGTGAAGTCCCTCTAGGTAGCACAGACAAGGACAGTGCATTTTTGTGCAGTGAACTCTGTTGGGAGAGAAAAGGTGTTCTCTGTCCTATGCCCCCATCCTCCTTTCTCCAGAAGAGACTTCCGAGCCCCTCCTAAGAAGAAAGCTATGTAGCAGATGGTTTCTGCTGTCTCCCATTTCCTAGAGAAAGGTAGAGGCAGATACTAAGGCCACTGCCAGTCTGGAACCAGCTAACGCACGAGTAGCTACATCCGCCACGCCCCAGCTAGTCTCTATCTGGTCGTCCCGTGGAGATCTTGGTCTCTAGTTCCAACTTTCCCAACAGTCTCTTGGTGAGAAGCGCGGCCATGACTCAAATCCACAGTGAGGAAAGGGGGCTCAAGATATTCCCCCAATGTAACCTATGATCAAAGAGACCCAAATTAAACTGTTGCTCTGTCCACATGGTACATTTTTGAATGTTCATGATAAATTCATCAACTCCTGGCCAAGAGGAGGAATAATATCCTACCGCAACCCTTCAGCGAGCCCCATGACGGCAAAAGCTAGAGTTAAACATAGCTCATATTTAAATCGACCATGGAGAGCAGGCGGCATTTTTTAATTCACAATGACATTCATGAAAATCAGGAGAACAAAACATATTTAGTGGAATATGGAAAGTCGTATGTCTAGCTGTGAGCTGGCTCCTGCACCGAAAACTTACCACCCCGCTGATCGATTTGAATAGCCCACCTTAAATGCCGATATTAAAAGAGGTCCCCACACAGTCACGTCATGGCTCAGGATGTACATAACATAAGTCATGCTCTAATTAGAGAAAAAGTTAGCATGCACAGTCAGAAACAGCTTGCTTCGCCACATTATGGTAGTTAACTGTGTGCTTATTTTTAAATTGCAATAAATTGCTCTGGAGGCAATGGCCTGATGAGGAGAAAACACAGAAGTATCTTAAGCATCCTTTTAAGACCGCAGTCCGAGTCCTTTCAGAGACTGCAAACTCTTGAGTAATGTTACTCCTCTGTCTTCCTAGCCAGCCACTGGGCATCCCGGCTCTTCTTGCCTGTATACCCGTAAGAATCTCTGCACAGACAGCTCACTTCCCAGCATCTTCCAACAGCATCTCAGCCCTTGGCTGAAGATAGGGAATGCACAGTTCCTAGAAGCCATCTCTGGATGGAGTAAGACAGGACTCAACATCCCTTCCCATCCTAAATGTATCTGTAGGCTTTTAGATGCACTGGATGAGCATTCCAAATGAAGGACACAGGTCTAGCAAGATACGGATTCAGATGGGCACTGCTGAGGTCTGGGCAAGCCACCCCACTCGCAAACCATTAAAACGCAAGGGCACCTCTAACCCTGACTGCCACCAACCACCAGCAGCAGTCAAGAACAGCAAAGCAGGTTCCTTCTTGACAGCAAGTACCTGGAAGGCTGGCTGAGACACAGAAGAGTCCCCACAGGTGTGGCTGGTTGCTGACACATCCATACCATAAACAGCTCCTGTGCCTCTTCTAAAATCTCCAGCCACTGGGTTGGCTAACTGGACTCCATCCTCACTCTCTCCCTACATATAATATGACTGCTGAAAAACAAAAACAAATTAAAAAAAAAAGACTAGTACACAAGAGGCTGCCTCTGTGTGGGTCCATTCTGACCCCACTTCCTATGCTAATTAGTCAAGGCTATGATGTCACCGAAGTCCTGACATAATGCCCTGTGTGCTGAGTTCTCCAAACTATGATCCTTTCCTTCTGTCTTTCTCTTTCAAACATCAACCCCCCTCCAGTATGCTTATGTGCACACAGGAATGTGTTACTGCACTGGAACTCTCTAAGGATTGCCTCTTCTTGATACTTATTTGACTCTACTCTGCTGTGTTGTCAGGGGTCGCCACCTTTTATATACTTGTATCCTGAGTGTTTGGTCTTCCCTTACTCCATCTTAATATATTAGAGGCCACTGAAAATCACCTGCTCCTCCACCTTTACCAGTCTGGCTACCCCTACTTCTCCTGTCAGAGCTGGTTTTCCATGTAGGAAGAAATAGGGGGAAAAAGCACGTAAGCCGTCACAATGCAGGTGAAAAGCAAAACCTGAAGCTAGGTCCTTTCTACTGGAAGGGACCTGAAAGTTCCACAGTGAACTACAGAGATTTATTTCCTCCGGGAGAAGAACAAAAAACTCCCCCTGACGTGAAGGCACCTAGATACGTTAATTCCCAGAGGTGCTCGGTTCAGGGAACTGCTTGAAAGCATCCACTGATAATCTCTGTGAGGTCAAGAGCTCCCTTCTTGTCCCTAAGAAACTGGTTCAAAATGTTGACGATGGGATCCAAACAGAAGACACCTGGCTTGGCTTGGCTCACTTGGGTTCTTATCAAGACACTTGAACATCCCATAAGCAAGGCACTGGATTGCCCATTTCAAGTGTGATGGAGTATGGCAGAAGATTGAGAGAAAGAAAAGGTGTGAATACAAAGAAAAGGGGAGGCCTCACCACTCACAAGTAGTGAAACATTCTGGACCACTGGAAATTGTTAGTGCCAATATTTTCTATGTCTGTATGGTAGATACTTTCTATCTTAAATACATGGAGAAGTGCCCCTCTGAAAACAGGCCTAAAAATACTTCTCCTGATTAGTGTATGAATCTAAGGAGCTGGAAGAAGGAACAAGAGGCTGGCTAGCACTGTCTAATGTTATCCAGAAAAATGATAGGGCTGTCAAGACCGGAGACACTGAGTGCACACTGCTTAAGAGTGCACACTGCTTCAGAGCGTTCATTCTCACCAGAGATCTGAAAACTCTTCATATGTTTCTGATAATTTTTCTTGGCTATACAATTGTTACCAGTTCCCCCCATCTTAAGATACAGCTGATGGATGACTCACTAAAGACAACCAAGAAATGTCACATGACTGTGGTAGCTAAGGCTGATACGTTCGGTCAAAAGTAGTCGGTTTCTCTTGGCTTTAGTGCGGGCACTAGGCCTATGGAAAGTGCTAATTTTATAAAGTGAGTGTGTGTGTGTGTGTGTGTGTGTGTGTGTGTGTGTGACTGTGTACACGTGCACACGTGTGAAATGCAGTAACATCCTAGGACCACAAGGAAGTCAGCAGCTAGTGACATCAGGTCCAAAATCAGGTCATACTTGTGGCCACTGTCCCTCCTATCTCTGGGCTGCTTTCACCCACAATCACACTTGAGCAAGTCTTGTGGCTCCTGTGTTTACACTCTCCTCCTGCTGAGGTCCATGGCTGATGACCTAGACAGGGCTTCATGCCCCCACCCCCCCATACACACTCCTTCTCTTTCCACTGAGACACCAGGCAGAGGCAATAAGCTCCCAGTTGAGAATTCTGCTTGTCCCTAGAAGGTTGAACTACTGACGGCCTTGACAGAGCTGATCATCCCCTCCCCAATACCCACTCTTCATCCACTGCCTTCTTTTTCCATGGAGACAGCAAGCAGGCCGCAGCTCCCAAGTGAGAATTCTCCTTGCCCTTAGAAAGTTGAGCAACTGCACAAAAAGAGGCTGGATGTGTCACAAGGCTCAGGTGTAGGTGGGGGAGACTCGAGTATCGAAAGCATCTCATCCATGTGTAACTCATTTCATTGAGCCCTCCTTTCAGAAGATGTCGGTCTAAGTCAGGGCCGGATGAAATATTTTTCCATCTACCCTGAAATATAGCACCAAATCAGACCATAAAATTAGGTACAAATGTTTCTCAGCACGGAAAAGTACTAAGTGTTATCTCGGTTACTTTTCTATTGCTGTGGTTAAGACATCCTGACCATGGCAATTTATACAAGAAGGAATTTGTTGTGGCCTTATAGTTCCAGATAGTTGTTCATGACCATCGTGGCTGGAGCATGACAGCAGGTAAGGAGGCACTGGAATAGTAACTGAGATGTAACATCTTGAGACAACAATGGGGGGAAGGGAGGGAGGGAGGGAGGGAGGGAGGAGGGAGGGGGAGGGAGGGAGGGAGGGAGGAGGGAGGGGGAGGGGGAGGGAGGGGGGAGGGGGAGGGAGGGGGGAGGGAGGGGGGAGGGGGAGGGAGGGGGGAGGGAGGGGGGAGGGGGAGGGAGGGGGGAGGGAGGGAGGGGGGGAGGGAGGGAACTAACGAGGAATGGCAAGGTAAAGGGTTTTGGAAACCTCAAACCTGCCACTGGTGACACACTTCCTAATCCTTCCAAACACTTCCACCAACTAGAGACCAAATATTTAAGTATATGAGCTCACTGAGGGGATGCATTTTCATTCAAACCATCACAAATATATATTTGGGTATTACTTAATTATATATTTGCGTAGTAATGTAATATAACATTTGCCATCTTAACTTGAAAATATAAAATACTAAATACGAGCCTGTAGTGGCGCACACCTTTAATCCCAGCTCTCAGGAGGCAGAGGCAGGCGGATCTCTGTGAGGTCAAGACTAGCCCGGTCTACAGAGTGAGTTTCAGGGCAGCCATGGATATACAGAGAAACCCTGCCTTGAAAAACAAACAAACCTACCAAATATGTTCTTAGTTCTTCCTAGCCTCCTCTACTCTCTGCTTTTAGAGTGTTGTTAGTGCCCGAAAAAAAAGCCCCATAGCCACAGTCCTTTCCCCACTCAACAACCTTGTGCCGTCTACTGATGCATTTTCTATCTGTGTGGGTTTGGGCATTCAGGAAATATCTCAGAAGTCAAATGACACAAGCGGCCTGTCATGTCTAACTGACTTTTGAGAGCGACTTGGAGATGCATCTGTATTTCAGCATGCATTAGAACATCATGCCCTTTCATGACTGAGTAGCAGTCTATTGTGTGGATATACCACAGTGTGTTTATCCATTTACTTAGCAATAGGCATCTATGCCATTTCTCTTTTTGACAACTGTGCACACAGCCACTTGGTGCATTCTCATGTTCAACTTTCTGTTTGAACATCTGACTTTGATCCTTTTATCACCATAATCTAGGGAAGAATTGCTCAGTTACATAATGTTTCCAATTTAACTTAGTGAGAAACTGCCAAAGTGTATTCTACAGTAGCTGCTGCATTTTGCAACTACTTAGTGTTGTTTGTTTTGCTTCATTTCATTTTGTTAAGAAAGAGTCTCATATAGCCTAGGCTAGTCTTGAACTCATTATGTACCCAAGGCTGACTCTCAACTCCTGACCTTTGTGTCTCCTCCTCCCAAGTGCTCGGACTATGGTTACACACCATCTCGTGTTCAGTTATTAACTAGCATTAAATAACATGAGGGCCTGTGGAGGTTCACGCGTTGGCTTCTCTGAATTGTGTGGACTTGGAACACTAAAACACCCTAACAGAATCTTCTGGCCACCCACGCCGAGAGCTGCCTCTTGATGACCTGCAGCATTCCTCTGCCATCCGTCTTTAGTCATCCTTTCCACAACACGTCAGGTTCTTCAAAATCACTTGCAGGTGATAGAAATGGCATCATGGGTAAAGTGTCTACAATGCGACCATGACACCCGGAAGCCACAGGAAGATAGAAAAAAAGAACAAATTGCCCAACACTGCTCTCTCACCTCCGCAAGTGTCCTGTGCCACCCAAACACCTATACACAGTGCAATAATAATGTTTTCAAAATTAATTCCTATTCGTTTTGTTATCAATAGTCTGCCTTACTTCCTTTGTAAAATGATAAACTCTCCCTGCCCTATAATGCCCTATATATGCTTGGCTCCATACACATCCCAGGCCTCTTCCTTTACTGGATAAATCCCTTCTTGGTGTAGAAGGCTGCAGAGAATTGGGTGGGGAAGGGTCACTGTCTATCCCTTTTTTTTCTTCATAAAGGGGAAAAATATGGATGGAAACTCACTCTAAAGGCCCAAGAGGAAATGGGACCATGGCCCAAGGTGCCACCGAATGAATTAATGACGCTCTTGACCAAATGCTTAGATTTCCAATGTGCATTTCAAGCTGTCTTTCCTTGGCTACACAGACCATCAAACTTGTTTATGTAAAGATGAAAGTAGGGTTACTAAAGGTCTTGAGGTAAGTTTGCCTCAGGCTTTGAGTCTGTTTTGTTCTCTTTTGTTCAGCAACTGAAAGCCTTCAAGTACTTTCTCTAAGGTCAATACAAAAGTCAAGTTCCTCCAGAAGATTCCTCAAGAGCACACTCTACCCTCCAGCCTCCTGAACAATCATAGGACTCTTATTCTTTGCATAAGCAAGAGGAACAGAGAGAAAACACAGCTGAGTACAGCCGTCAGAAGGTCTGCTGCCTTTAAGGAAGATGTTTTAGCTGAGGAAGGCACAACCAGCTTGCCCACAGCCCCACCTTCCCTAATGGCCCACCATGAATCTCTCCCCATGCCCCCGCTATCACTCCAGCTTCACAAGGGTAGAGACCCTGCCCTCCATGATAACTGCTGATTTCTGGCAGATCAGAGCCTGCGACCAGTATACGCCACATGTATCCATGAACACCTCAGGATCCCTTTACCTCTAAGTTCTCCAAGAACAAATAAACTTACCCCAAGTTAGAAGAAAATGCCTGGACTAAAATGTTAACAAAAGTCTCTTGGCGAGTCAAGTGTAGATATGTTGTGCAGTCAAGTCAGGGCTCATGCCATCTGCAGCTACAAATGCAGCTTGCTCTACCCGTGGAGAGAGAAGGAGGCAAAGATGGACCTCGCTTCACGGGTCTGGCTGCTCAGAAGATTCTATTTAAAAGGAAAACGCTCTTCCAAAGTTGGTCTCTCAGAGATTTTTCCACAAACGCTACAAAAAATGACTATGTGAGACTTCTCAAGGATCTGCCTAATGTTGACATCCAGGGATCACTGATGGAGGAAGGTCATTGGTTAAGTAATAAAGAAACTGCTTGGCCTCATAGGTTAAAACATAGGTGGGAGGAGTAAACATAACAGAATGCTGGGAGGAAGAGGAAGTGAGCTCAGACTCGACAGCTCTGCTCTCTGGAGCAGAGACGCCATGCTCCCCCAGAGACACGCGATGAAGCTCCGACCCAGGATGGACATAGGCTAGAATCTCCCTGGTAAGCCACCTCGTGGGCTACACAGATTATAAGAAATGGGCTAATCCAGGTGCGAGAGTTAGCCTAGAAGAGGCTAGATAGAAATGGGCCAAGCAGTGTTTAAATGAATACAGTTGGTGTGTTATTTCGGGGCATAAGCTAGCCAGGCGGTTGGGGTGCTGGGGACGCAGCCCCACCGCAGCTATTACAACAGATGACGGCCTTGGTGTTTCTATTACTGTGAAGAGACACCATGACCATGGTAACTCTTACAAAAGAAAACATTTAATTGGGCAGGGCTTACAGTTAAGAGGTTCCATCCACTATCATCATGACAGGAAGCATAGCAGTGTGAAAGAAGACAAGGTGCTGGAGCTTAGAGTTCTACATCTGGATCCTCAGGCAGCAGGAAGAGAAAGTGACACTGGGCCTGGCTTGAACATTTGAAGCATCAAAGCCCACTCCCAGTAACACACTTCCTCCAACATGGCCACACCTCCTACTAGTGTCACTCCCTATGAGGCCATAGGGGTCATTTTCATTTAAGTCACCATAAGTGCTTTAACAAAATAATTATTGCATTTATTCCTTTTTTAAAAACTCTGTGTTGCCAGCCAGTGGTGGCGCATGCTTTTAATACCAACACTTGGGAGATAGAGGCAGGCAGATCTCGGTGAGTTTGAGGCCAGCCTGGTCTACAAAGCAAGTTCCAGAACAGTCAGAGCTGATACCTAGAGAAACCCTGTCTCAAAACAACCAAACCAACCAACCAAACTAACAAAATTATTCTTTTCCTGGTCTAGAACAAAAGAATGAATGGCAGAGTTGCTTTCTCTCTCCCTTTCATCCCTTGGGAAGGGACAACTGGGGCTTCTTGCTTCTTAGTCTATGAAGTCATAGTTCTTGGGATCAACAGACGTCCCCGGAGCCTCTGCTTTCTCTTCTGTGGGCTGTTCTGAGGAATGGATGTAGCTAGAGAGGCTAAATCTGACTAAGCAGAATCTGGCCTCAGATTCGGCTTTGGTTCGGGCACAATGAAATCAAGGGTATGACCTCCTTCCTCTCCTTTTCAGAGACCCCTGCACTACCACCAAAGTCTCCCACTGAACACCTTCCATCTGCCAAGGCAATCTACAGACAATGGCACTTCCAAAGGAAACCAAGACAGAGGAGATGCCTCTCAAGTATTTACTCTCCAGAGACATGTGGAAGCGGAAATGGTAACATCACACCATTGGGAGTTGTAGGCTAGTAAGCCTCATTAAGAAATATCAAGGGGCTTCCTGTAAAAGGCTCACCTTCAAAGTTTACAGTGTTTTGGTGTCATACAATGTGTTCCGAGGCCTTCAGAGGAGGCAGACTGAAACTTCTGATACTCTATGGTTCTATAGTGGTATCATGGTCACAAGTAGCCAATGTGATGTTTCCCTGGAGCTGTAAGGAAGCTCACATAGTCAAGCTTTCGAAACATGAACTCTTTGCCTTCCTTTTAAGATCTATCAGGTAAAACTCAGTTAAAATGAACATCAAGGGCTGCATTAACGAAAGAATAAAGAACAATTGTTGTTTTGTTTGTTTCGGTCTGAAAGGCCTACCCAGAAAACGAAGCCTGCATTCCTCATTTGTTACCGAGATGGGAAACCTGTAGAGTGGTTGGCAGGATGGCCATGTGTGGTTAATATTGGTCTGATTCTGTAGACCTACCATGTGGCTCTACAAGGTGCAACACAGAGAACGAAAATGGCAGCCAACATGTTCAGAACAGAAGGTCCCACAGCATAAGCTCTGTCAAGGGGAACCTTTGGCACATTCCTAAGAGCTCCTCCAGCTCAGGGAAGCTAATGCGAGAGCGCATCAGGAAGGTGTGGGAAGGCAGCAGTGCCCTTGAGGATTTTAATCTTACTTCACTGTCATGGAGAGGACCCTCTATGTGCGCAGCTTCAAACCCAGGGCTGCCTCTTACCATACCAGTTTTAAGGGTGACTGAGATGGCACCAGCTGCTGACAGGCTGCTTTTTCCGTCACTAAAAATCTCCTTTTTTGCCATTTGTAATTGAAGGTTTCAAATAAAATATTTCTAGGGAAAAGAGACAAAAATGAAAGGAAATTCCACTGAGATTCAAATGCCAGCTTCCCTGAGGGAGCTGTGAAGGTGAGCACTGGGGAGCGAGTGGAGGCTGAAGAGAGAAGAGAAACAGCCTGCCAAGAAAGCAGAAAGGACGGAGAAGCAGGTAAGGCACACACGGGCATGAACACAAACACACATGCACGCAGGACTGTGAAATAATGTGGTCACAGAAGGCTCCAGGACTTAAAATTAAAGAGAAAAGAATAACGGTTAGAAAGAGAATTTGTAAAAACTGATTAATTACATAATAGTGTTCTTACCAAAAACGAACCTTCTCAAAGACAATACTGTGCCATCTGACGGGGAAAGACCACAGTCATCGTCTTCTTCTGTAATGACCATGAATGTGTTCTGCAGTACCTCGAACTGTGCAGGGTGGAACTGCCCAGCTTTACAGCCTGGGCACGCATCTCCCACTCTGACTGTACTATAGTGCTAGAATCCCTAACAGTTCCATGAAAGGTGAAGAATACCTAAAGAACCAAACTCCAGAGCTGGCTTCAGGGACGTAGAAGTCACGTAGTCACATGGAAGCCATAGAAGTCACATGATTTCATGCTCTGTCGCTGCCTTATTAAAATTCTTAATAATTTCTGAACCAGTGGCTGTGTAGTTGCTCTTTGACCTGGCCTCTAACTCTGAAGCAGGTCCTGACTAATCTCAAATTGCATTTTCCTCTGGTTAGGCCCATTTCTAAGCAATCCATGCACTGCAGATATCACAGCTCTTGAAAGAGCAGAACAGGAAGGCACAGTTGCAGAGGCAACAATGAGCAATTTTAGAATGAATAATCCGTTGCACAAAAGCAGCCCTGTTCGCCTCCCAGGAAAGGCTGGAGTTCAGCAGGCATTTGGGGCCTGTTTCAGACTCATTATTTGTCCTTGACTGAGAGGCACGATGTAAAGTCACATTTTGTGTGAGCCAGTTCACTCCTCTTCAAATGAAAGAAAATTGAAAAATAAATAAAAAAGTAAGAAAGGTCAAACTGACTTCCTAGGGAACAATAGAATGCAGCCTAGGAAAAAAACACAGTTTACTTAACTTTTCAGTGATACCAAAAAGACCTTTTGACACTTCTTGGCGAAGACATGACAGTACTTTTAACACTAGAAGAAAAGAAAAATGGTCTTCTCTGAGAAAACTTGAGAAAAGAGACCTTGATGATAGGCTTATGCAAAAATCACATGGCCCTTGCCATGAACCTTGATCTTCTTCCCTTGTAAAAGGAAAAAAAGAAAGCCCTAACGATAAAGAAAATACAATACTCTAAAAATACCCATAGGCAGGTACCTCTATTCTAGGCTTGGCATTCAGACAATTCGTCTGGCGCGCTTGCCCTTTTGAACGAGTGATCTCTCCAAAGCAAGCCAGGGACTGAAGACAAAGAGAGCATCACTTGATGCATACACACATTGCACAAAACCACAAATGTCACCAGCACCTAAACTTCCTGACCAGAGGAAAGGAAGTGACTCCTGGAACAGACGGGCCTCTGATTTCCCCACCTTGGGAAATGGGCAAGGGCCTCTCCGTTAATCGTTTTGTTTTCATTTAGTTTTGTTATTCTGCAGTTAACAGACGGGAACGCACACACGGTAAGAAGCAAGAGCATATACGTGGCAGACAGCACACAGAGGCTGCCAATGGCTTCAGAAAGCAGATTCCTATTCAACAGTGTCCTCCTTTGCCTAGTAACCTTTTGACTCTCTAACGAGTCCCAGGGCATAATCCTCAGCCTCTACTTAAAACAAAAACAAACAAACAACAAAAATAGTTCCTGCCTCTCTGCTGGATTTCCCCCTTGTTTTTCGCATTGCCCTCCATTTTTTTCATTCAACCAATTATATCCAGCATACGTCTTGAAAACCTGTCCAACACTTGGACTGCAAGTGATCTGTATCTAGTTCTACTGACCACTTCTTCTTGTGGCTAACTTCTCTTGGTTATCGACTTGTTCCTTCACATTTTGTACACCTTGTTTTGTTTTATTTTGTATAAAGCTATGGTTGAGACTGGGTTAATAATATCTGCCCACCGAAGGAGCTTGTCCGTTCTGTTAGCTCACTGGCTCAAGAGTAAGCACTGGGTTATCTGATCAATAGCTAAGTTGGCTCTGAGTGTTCCCAGTTTTAATCAGAGGCAGTTTATCTCTAGCATCTGGGTATGAAGCTGCATGCCTGTAATCCCAGCATTTGCCAGGCAGGAGAATTAAATGTTCAAGCCAGTGTCAACTACGCAGCAAGTTTGAGGCTGTCCTCTTTACTGTTCCATTCAAAACCAAAATAAGCAAAAAAGTCAGAAGAAGAATTCACAACTAGCTTCAACATTTTGAGACTCTCACTCTTCCCAATCACAGGATCTAAGAACTTGGGACATTTCAGAACCTTCTTTCCATTTTATAATTATATCATTCCTTTTCTAAATGGAGAGATGCCTAAAATTTTTGAAACCTGAATGTTTCTTGCCTTGGAGTCACTAAGAAATTCTCCTTGCGATCCATTACAGCTCCTTCCTGTCTGCACTTCTGGGGAGCTCTATGCCCTGCCCTTGAACAATGAGAGTGACCCCAGAACGCTCATGAAGTACTCATGACAAGATGTTCGTCCTGTAGCTCTGCTCTGTCTCCAGGGTCTCCATGACATTGCCGGCTCTTGAGTAAAGCCAGGTGGTCCTTACTGGGAGACAATCAGCTTTCCTACTCTCCCCACAGCGTCTTCGGCCTTCCACCTCCACAACCCCGGTAATGACAATGGAAATGACTTAGACGTGTCCTAGCTGGAGGGTCTCAGGATCATAAGCAGTCATTCCAGCTACCAATCCATTCAGTGAGATCTAATCCTCCTCATCTTGATCCTGCCCAATTCCTCCTCTTACACCACCCAGAACAAAAGCAGCCCTGGGGTATCTTTTTTCTCTTATTTGAGTTTCATAAGTTTCTAGAGTTTGGCTTATTTATATCATAAGCTTTCTCACTGATTTAAAGACATCTATTCTTTCTTGCTACTTTCATCATTAGAATGTCAACGTCTACATCTAGACCAGAGTGCCCTCCCTCCTGCTTTAAGGTTACCTTGAAGTCTACCTCCCTCATTTCTCCTCAAGACTCCTGGCCAGCATGACCAGCACACTGGAGCCCATCTGTCAGCTCCTACAGCATAAACCAGGTACCTCAAGGAAAGATGTTGTAACTAAGCACCCAGGCACCCAGGATGGTGCCTGTAAACAACTCATAGGATGGAAGGAGCTTTATGTCACTCTTTCTTATGGTCTCAGTTATCCAAGACCAATTCCCTGTGGTTAGTCTCTGATTCCTGTGCTCACTTCAACTGTCTGATCCAAAAAGCTTTGATTCACCCCCAAGCCAACTTTTTCTTGACACCATAGATGACAGCCCCTTCCTAGTGCATCTAAACTCTTCTATCCTTCCACCTGGAAACACTCACTCTCTCGTCCCTGTTCCCGTTACCCCCACTCTTATGTGTACTGTATGTATGAATGTATGGGTAGAGATGCTCACCCAAGCATGCGCCTGTAAAGACTAAGGGTTCATCTTAAGTGTCTTCCTCTAAAATCCTCAGCATTATTTTTTTTTTTGAGACAAGGTCTCCAACTAAATCTGAAGTGGGCTGTTATAGTGAACAAGGCAGGGCAATGAGCTCTTAGGGGCTGCCTGTCTCATATTTGCCCGCCCCCCCAGCACTGGGATTTCGGGCCCATGCTGCCATTCCCGGCTTCTCTATGTGCACTGGGGTCTGACCTCAGGCACTCGGCCTGCACAACACGCCTCTTACCCACTGAACCATCTCCCCAGTGTTCTCAATAGACTCTCTTCTACATTCTTCGGGTTCCCTTTTATCTACTTATCACCTAGCTTTATTGTGGATGCTGCCTCATTAACATTACACTACAACATAAGGGGGAAAAAATGAAAAAGAAGGATTTCTATTCAAGCTTAGGAATATCACATGAACAGTCACAAAATGGATTAATTGGACATTTGCAAAGGCTGAACTGCACTGGGTTTTTACTAACAAAGTTTAGTGCGAAAAATGAGATATTGATTCTTCTTTAAGGAGTTTCATTTTTTTAAAAAAAAAATTAAATGTCAGTTCTTTTTAAGGACTCAAAAATACATGACTGTCCAAACAAATATTTGAATTAACTAAGGCATCATGAAGGCCAACATCACTACAGACTAAAAATGTGTTTTTAAAGAAATATACTGATTTTGCCCAGGCTTGTTGTGAAATATTATTTTAAGGTTTATTCCTTTTGTTTATACTGCATTTGTTTAACGCTGTGAAGCTGTGTTATTGTGCCTGTCTAAAACACCTGATGGTCCTGATTAAGAGAATGGCCAATAGTGAAGCAGGAGCAAGGATAGGTTCGGCTAGCAGGCAGAGAGTATAAATAGAAAAAGAAACAAGGAAGAAGGGAAGCAAAAGAAGAAGAGGACACCAGGGTCCAGCCACCCAGCTACACAGCAAGCCCTGGAGAAAGAAGTATAAAGTAAAGTATACAAAAACAGAGAAAGATAATAGCCCAGAGGCAAAAGGTAGATAGTGTAATTTAAGAAAAGCTGGTTAGAAACAAGCCAAGGTAAGGCCGGGCATTCATAACTAAGAATAAGGCTCTCTGTGTGTGATTTATTTGGTAACTGGGTGGCAGGCTCCTAAAAAGCCAGAAGAGTGAAACATCACACAATACACACTGTGCTGAGTGTACTCTAACAGATTTCTACTCAATGCCACTATGAGAATAAGACTTGTTATTGTGTGTTTCATGTGGCTTTTCTTGCTTTGTCCCAAGACAACATCTTCCACGTGGCAGAGATAAACTTCCTTCTATCAGGTGTCCAAAGTGAAGCACTGTGGGTAGAGAGTTCTCACTTCCTTTGTCCTTTTGGATTCTACTTCCCATATTCTACTGCCTAAAAGGTCCAGGCTCGCCTAGTGTAGATGGAGACTGCTCATTCATTTCCCGGCTACCCAAACTCAAATCATCACACAGAAACTATATTAATTACAATACTGTTTGGTCAATGGCTTAGGCACATTTCTAGCTAGCCCTTACATTTCTATTCATCTGTATCACCACAAGGCTGTGACTTCCCAGGTAAAGTTCTGGCTGGCATATTTCTCCTTCCGCAGCTACATGGCGTCTCTCTAACTCCGACTATTCTCTCTATATAACCCTTCCAGCCTGGCTTTACTCTGCTAAGCCATTGGTCCAAACAGCTTTATCCATCAACCAATAAAAGCAACACATATACAGAAGGACACCCCACATCATCTCCCCTTTTCTGTCTAATTAAAAAGAAAGGTTTTAACTTTAACATAGTAAAATTACATATACAAAACAGTTATCAAGCAAGAATTATAGTTAAAATATTTAGTTCATTTATATTCGTCAAATTAAGGAAAAATATCATCTATCCTATCTTTGTTACTCTAAAGTTTTTTATCTAATTTACCTTTTATCATAACTAAGGAAAACTGTAACTATCTGTCCTCAACTCTTCCAAGACCCCAGAACCCAGCAGCACACCTGACACAATGTAATTACTCCGCTACAGAGAGGAGGTATCACTGCCCACCCACACTAAGTAGCCAATCTATGAAAGTTAATGCCTGGGAGTAAAATCCATGTTCTCTGACATGGGGGAGCTTGACAAAGCAAGGCCATAGGAAATTATACATACACATTACCCTGAGGCTTAGTGACTAATCAGGGGAGAAAGAAAGCACATCTGAAAGTAGAAATATCACTGTTGTTTAGGGGATGAATTGACCCCCTCCTAATTACCTCATGCTGAAAATATAAGGCGAGAAAAGAAAGAGACAAAGGGACTAAAAGAGTTGCTGCTTGCTGTGTGACTAAGGCTGAGCCACGTACACTTTGAATCTGTTTCCTACCTACAAAGTGGGCTGAGAATAATTCTCATTTTTCCCTTTTCTTGTTACGGAAATTAGGATAGCCTATGTGGGGGCATGGAGAGGTAATTCTGGGGCTACATGAACCGGCTGATCATCCAGAGGACTTGGATTTGATTCTCAGCACCCAGACGCTGGGCTCACAGCCATCCATAACTGCAGGGTGAGAGGATCCAAAGCCCTCTTCTCAGCTCTATAAGCACTGGGCATGCACATGCTACACAGACACATATGTAGGCAAAGCACTCACACACATGAAAAGCAATAAATAAGCCTTAATATTTTAAGATATCACATGCAGAAACATGATAGGGACAGTAAGTGCACACACAGTGAGAAATGCAACCTCATCAGCCTGCTGACTAAGCGCTTGGAGTGACCCATCTAAATCTACATCATCTTACCTGACCGGATTAATATACAGAAAGCAAATGGAGTTCCATTTCTGCACAAAGTAATACACGAAGGAAAAACGGTTTCTCAGGCAGCTCGCTCTCTCAAAACTTCTCTATAAATGTGCTGTATAGATTTCACGGTACTCTCAAGAGGACAGGTAAATGGCATGTCTCGCCTGATTCCTTATGTATCCCTTTTTTTGTTCCTCACTTAGTGAATTCCTAGCTTCTATAAACATGTAACATGGAAGAGCTAGCTGAGGTGTGTAACAAATTATACCTCAGGGGGAACAACATGCTTCGCCAACTAGTGCCATGTTAACTGAAAGCCAAGTTCTACTACTAAGAATAGTTTAGTTCAGAAGTGATTGTGAAGCATCTCAAACTCTGTTTATGGATCCGGTATATTAATAGAAGGAAAAAATGAAGGTGTCAATGGAGTTTTAAAATGTTCTTCGATGTGTGCACTCCCATGTCTACTAAAGCCGTGTTCAAAAGAGCCAGGCTACAGATCAAACCTCACCATTTGCAGAATGAACCGAGAAAATGAGTTATATATACACAATGGAAAACTCATGACCAGTAAAGAAAAATGAAATCCCATCATTTAAGACAACATAGAGGAACCAGGAATAAAGAATGTTAAATGAAGTAAGCCAAGCCCAGAAAGATGAACTTCACATGATTTCACTCCTATGCAATCTGAAACAGCTGATCTCAGAGACGTAGAGAACAGAGTATTGTCAGCAGAAGTCAGAGGAGGAAAGGAGGCTGTTGGATGATGTGGGAATCCATCCTGGTGTTCTGTTACAGAGAAGGCAATTGTATGTAGTAGCATACTCTGTATCTCAGAAAGAGACAGCATTCCAAATGTTCTCATCACAAAAAATGAGAAATGCCTGAGATCACAGATGAGCCGGCCAGAAATGCCCATTTAATCACTAAGAACTTATACCTACATCAAAAACCACACCATGTCCCATAAATATGTCCCACTACTACATGTGAGATACAAATTTTAAAATAAAACCTTTTTCTCTACTAAGAAAAATTTGCAAAGTGTCAACTCTAATTCACAATATCAACTCAAGATCCTCAACATGTATTAAAAGCATATTCCCTGAAATCGGGAGAAGAGGAAGTATGTTTGCTATTACTTCACTATCCAAACACAGCAGTGGGCTGAAGATCCTACATCAGGCAAGCAAACAAGCAAACAAAAGAGATAAAAACAGCATGAAGGACCTAGCACAGTGGTTCTCAGCCTTCCTAATGCTGTGTGATCCGTTCATGCAGTTCCTCATGTTGTGACCCCACATAAAATTATTTTGTTGCTACTGCACGACTGTAATTTTGCCACTGTTATTAATCGTAATGTAGACGTCTGTGTTTTCCGATGGTTTTTGGTGACCCCTGTGAAAGGGTCAATCGACCCCCTCAAAGGATCACAACCTACAGGTTGAGAACCACTGACCTAGAAAATCTAGGTGAACCAACTAGAAATAAAGGCACGTGAATTCAGTGGGTTGCAGAGACACAAAGCCACCAGAACAAAAACTTTCGTAGAAAACTAATTGAAGGGAAAGTAAAGTGGGATTAAAATGGGATAATGAGAGAGAGAGAGAGAGAGAGAGAGAGAGAGAGAGAGAGATTGAGATTCACTAACAGACAGGGAATATGAGAACATCATAAAATAGCAACGTTTGTGAGACAGAAAATGTCCTGAGCCAAGTGTCAAATATGTAAACTGAAAAACACATTTTCCCCCCAAAAAAACTGAAATGTAGAAACTCAATCACTGATGATAAAATCACCAACACCAAAAAGAAATGAAAAGTATAAATCAAAAAGCAGAATATAGTTTATAATGATATAGTATGCATATTATCTCAGTAAGAAAAGGGCAGTTCTTAATGAAGCTAAGAAAACTGACATTTATTGAATAAAAAATCTTGACTCATACTTTGCATTATACACGAAAATAAATTCTACAAGGAAAGGACAAAGGTCAAGGGGAAATTATAAAAATATTTTAAGAAAACGCCAGAGAATATATCTTTTGATATTAAAATAAAGAAAATTTTCCTAAATAAGATAAAAGTCCACAAATAATAAAAGTGATTGATGGCTATGACTACCAAAACTGTTAAGGCTGGCCACACAGCAGAGATGAAACTGTACCACGTAAAACTGGTACATTAGTTCAAAGACTTCCCTGCTCTGGAAAGGTGCGCAAAACTAACCAACATTAACTTCCTCTTTCATCTAGAAAAGTGGGTTTCAGACTGTGAAACTGAGAGCTAATTCAGGGAAACATAGCGAGAGAGCATGGTATGCGGGTCCCACAATCCTGAAACATATGTATCCTGGGTCCCTAGAGACTCTCGAGCGGTGGCTCTCAACCTTCCTAAAGCTTAGACCCCTAAATACAGTCCTTCATGTTGTGGTGAATCCCAGTCATAAAATTATGCTACTCCATAACTAATCTTTACTACGGTTACAACTCATCATAGTAGAAGTATTTCTGAAGACCGGTTTTGCCAAAGGGATCAAGGCCCCCCCCATCGAGAAGTGCCGCTCTAGAGCGTTTTAGATGTTACTGGAATATGGCTGTTCATCATCTGGGACGCAAGAGAAAGGCCAGGAAATTAGGTCCAAACATTACCTAATGTTTCAGAAATAAGATGAAACTGGCTTCTGTGTATTACAAAAACTCAACTCATTTGGTCCCACTTCTGCTCAAAATTAGGGAGCTTGATAGTCTGTCCTGGGTATTTGTTTTGTTCCGCTAAAATTCCCCCAAGCCACAGACTTCACAAACAAGCCCTTTCTGGGTACACAGCTCTGCACCCCTTCTCTGGGCTTCGTGACTCACCCTTTCCCGGGGCCTTGCTTACTGTGCCACCAACAAAGCCCAAGCAGAGACACAAACACAGAGACCCCAAACAAAGGATGCTTCAAGGACAAGAAGAACGGGTTAAATATCTACTTTTAAATGCTATGATACTTCTTTTATTTTTCACACGCTGTATAAATCATTCACTTCTTATTTTTTTCCCCTTTGGAGTCTTTTTATACCAACATTCAAACCGCCAAAGTGAGAAATTTTCTGTCGTTTTTCAAAATTTAATACCAAACTGGTTTGTTTTATACAAATTCCCAACTCTTCTGTCTTAATATATTAACTCGGATACATGGCATGTTCTACCAATTAATAGACTTACTAAACAGAGTGCGCTGATCTAACCGTGTTTAGTTCCTTCAGGACAGGAAAAAAAAGTAGAAAATCCAAATGTTTCTAAAACTACAAACCAGCGTGATGTTAATTAACTCAAGTGACAAGCACAGAACGCACTGGTGGGACGGCCTGTTGAAGATGCCTGGGTTTGCCTGCACTGTGTGTATATATAGCACCCATTAAGAATCCTCTGCGCAGTATATCCTAGCTGGAGTTAGTGTCAGAAATCTTCAATTAGAAAGGGTAGAGGAAACACAGACTTAAAACACAAGACTTTTAAAAATAAGATTAAAACAGCTCTCAGAAAACAGTTATGGCGCATTGAAAACTACAATACTTCCTAGAGGCAAACAGCAGAATAAACATACCTGTAATTCTGCTGCCTTCTAGAATCTTATTATGATGAGAAAATCTTAGACCACCCCCCCCACACACACCTGCCCACCAAACAACCAAAGGAAAGGGAAAATTCACAAGCCACTGTGAACAAGAATTCCTGGAAAGAAGCTGTGTCTGCAAAAGGCTTCTTCCCTGATTAAACTTCAGTGATATAGAGACAGCAAAATGCTGCGGGTCCAGAGGCTAACTGCCTTATCCTGGCCAGCTACCTGAATAGCCAGCCATTCCATTTACAACTCTGTATCAGAACCAACACCCTGTGACTAACAGATAAAAATCTTTGGGGAACTATTAACTTAGCAAACCTCTTGCTTCCAGTAACGCCAAAGCTAAGAGTGTTACCAGATAGCATCTGAAGCCCATTGAGACTCATCCTCCATCATGCTATACCCACCACTCTGATAGGCCCACCAGTGTATTTTAGACTTGCCTTGATTTATGACTTCCTGCGTTCCGTATAAAACGCCAGTGAATTGCTTCTACACTGGAACATGGAATTTGGTTGGGGGGAGATTAATTTGTGTTTCTAGCCTATGGTCACTCAAAATGGCTCCGGAATAAACTCTCCTATTTTCTTTAAAGTGAGAGCTGTAGTGTTTTGTTTTGTTTTGTTTTCATCCCCACCACAAATCCCAAGTCAGTTCTGTCTAATAAAAGAGTAAACGATACTGGCTTGTAGGTAAGGTGTTTCCCGTCAGCAGCTGTCTGGCATGGGCCACAAGCAGGAGAGATGCTCAAAGATCATCCCTTTCATTATTGGGGGTGTTTGGGAATCTATGTGAACATCTATAAGGTTTCCAGAAGTATCCAGGCAGGAAGGCTCTGGGTGAGAACACCTCTTCCTCAGGGTGTATATTCCCAGGCTGCTCTTGTTGATTCCATGATAATTCTTACACATGCTGCTCAGCCAAAGCACTCAGCCAGTGACCTCCTGAAGCCAAGAATGAGAGAGGCCGCAGTTCCCTCCCTGCCACTCAGGGCTACCCAACTCTCTTCCAGTCACTACCTGTTTCCTTCATCAGGGCCTCAGAGAACACTGTGCCAGCTACTCGGCTTCAAAATCACCCTGTCCATCTTGTTCTTGAGATACTAGAGTTGGTTCCTAGAAACATTTCTCCAGCAACACATGTGGACAAAGTAATTCTGCCAAGAGCAATCTGGGGGAACATGCAAGAGACAAGGAAGTATGTCTCTTCCACCGCATTGCTCTGGTGGCATGAGGGAGAGTCCCAGAGGCCCTTGCTCTCTGGTGAGTTTCTCCAAACACCCAGTAGGCACCTTGCAGGGGAGCAGCACTAGCTCATAGGCATCCAGACAATTCCCTGGTCAACAGCTCTGAACCCCCAGCCTCCAGGGAGTTTGTCGTTGCTCAGTGACATGAACCAGACATCTCCAATTCAGGTGGACACTTTCTGTAGCAATGTCTAGAGAACATTAAAACAAATTCCTAAAGGGGAATATTATTTTCAGGTGTGTGACTTGTTTACACTGCATTTGTTGAACTCTGTGTAACCGTACCTGTCTAAAACACCTGATGGTCCTAATAAAGAGATGAATGGCCAGTAGTGACGGAAGAGCAAGGACAGCAGGGCTGACAGGCAGAGAGTATAAACAGAAGGTGAAATCTGGGTGAAGAAAGAGGAGCAATGAGAAAAGGAGGAGAGGAGGACATCAGGGGCCAGACACCCAGCTACACGGCAAGTCATGGAGCAAGAAGTAAAGTAAGGCATTTGGAAATACAGAAAGATAAAAGCCCAGAGGCAAAAGTAGTTGGGATAGTTTAAGATAAGGAAAGCTGGCAAGAAACAAGTCAAGCTAAGTAATAATACCTTTTCCAAATACATATGCATTATGTGTATGTATGTAGAATGTTCTTTTACTGAAGTGCCCTTTGCCATTATTCTCTCTTATTCTCTTCCCTCTCCTCCCAAGTCCCCCTCCTACTTCTGTGTCTCTCTGTGGGCCCCACTGTGTTTAATTGGGGTTTCCTGCACAAGCTTGGGTGGCATGTCACTTCCTCAGTGGCTATTCCACAGAGGATCTTAAACAGTGTAACCAGCTAGCCTCTGTACAGCAGATCCAGTACGCACATGGCTACTGACCACTACTCCTGAAAGAAGTACTCAAAACCATGCCAGCTAGTAGAGAAAGTATTCAAAATTAAGAATTCAGATACAAGTTGGGTGGTGGTAGCACATGCCTTTAATCCCAGCACTTGGGAGGCCAGCTGGTCTATAGAGCGAGTTCTAGAACAGCCAAGACTACACAGCGAATCTCTGTCTTGAAAAAGCAAAAACCAAACAAACAAACAAACAAAAAGGATTTCAATTCAAATACAGTATTCGTGGAAAAGGGTGAATAGTAAACATGAATTCAGAAACAGAAATGTTCTTCTAATGAAAATTTAATGTTATGAATATGATTGGAAAACCTTAAGCAAAAAAAATTTAAATTGTTTTTAATTAAAAATGTAAAATATAATGAAAGTAATAATTATAACATCCCATTCCTAATAATCTGTTACAAGGGCATTGTGGAAAGCATGCTGTATTTCTCATCTTGTATTGTATACAATCAGTAATATTCCACTTGTGAATTTTATAATTAGAGAAAAACAAGCTGAATAATTATTTAATTGAAAAATTAGTAATAACCTAAAAATCAGATTTTATACCTACCAAGTCACAAAGAGAGATGTGGACAAAGAAACACTGCAAGAAGGCAGAGAAAATGGCTAACATGGCATGAAGAATGTCTGAGAAGGGAGCTTAACTAATTTATCTTCTTTTTATTTTTCTACCTTTTCCAAATTCTAAAATATATCTAAACAACCAGAAACAAAATCATAAACGTTGAAGAAAACCTGGAGGCTCAAAGACAGAGAGGGTATTCAAGGCACAAACCCCCAAGCCCCTGCCTGTCATCTGCTGTGGCATATACAATCATACCTCTGCCCTCCAAGCAGAGAGACAGACTCCAGTGACCTGGAAAGAGACAACTCTCTAGAGACATTTTTCTCACCGCCACAAGTTCCTCCTGTTTGTTTTTATTTCTGCTGTGTGTGCCACGCATGTATTTCATGCATACTCAACTCCCTGCCCACAATGCAGATATGAGCAATAAATCCATGTCAAACATTTATGAAGTATCCCCCCCCCCCCCCAAAAAAAAGACTCTCAGAGCCACTTACGATGTAACATCCCTGTCTTACATATAAAGAACTAGGGCCTAGAAAAGTAACGGGCTGATGCGTATTCAGCCAATGGAGTTAGTACAATAATAAAAGTACCTGATTAGCAGAAATACTATAAAACCCAGTTTTATGAAGCGTTGAGGGCATTGGAGATGGCTCAATTAAAACAAACAAAAATTACCCTCTTGAGCTCGGACGGCGCCTGCTGAGCGGAGATTTCTGAGACCCTGACTTGCTCTGTAACTGTTCTAAACGTCACAGTTGGAAGAATTAATTGGCTACTTTGTCTTCCAGATCTTGAGGCTTATGCTTGCTCCTTAGGGTCCTGTTGGCCTCGAGGCCTGAAACCAGTGTTGGCTCCTGGTACATGAGCTCCTGGATCAGCTTCTTAGACAACAAAGAATCCCGGGCTTATGAAAGATCAAGACTGGAGACGAGGCATCTACATGTAAAATCTCGACAAACTGAGGGGCACATGACCCTACACACACACACCTGAGACCCCACTTCGGAGTCTGGAAGAGCCTACAGCCACTTTCACAGATGCTTTAAAAAAATGTCAAGGTATCAGTCAAATACTAGGCTTTTAATTTTTTTTTTCTTTCCAGAGCTTCAAAAAGGGTTGTTTTTATTGTCTGGCTTTTTATCTCACTACATGCTTCCTCCAAGTTGAGGCAAAAAAGAACCTTAAAAAAAATACATGTGGAGGGCCCCTCTTTCTCCTCCTCCTCCTATCTGTAACCACATGTTTACAGTGATAATAAGCCATTACATTTTCTCAAGAGCCCTTTTACAACTGTTCTGCTATTTTGCCAAAATTCTTCTACCAAAGATCTAGAAATTACTCTAAAATACCACTGTAAATTTTAAAAGGGTTAAAAATTAACCCCAAAGACTCAAGTTATACTTGAGGTATACCTTTGGAAATTTCCATCTGAACTGGAAGCCTGTTGACAGCCTTCATCTTCATTACCACAGGGACCCAGGAGAGACCTGAGTGCACAGCACCGAGGCTCGGGTGACCACTGACCGGCTTCCATTTGTCCCAGCTTGCATTTCTATCACCAACACGCTCAAGTAATTCCAGAAATCTGGATCTATATAGACTCTGTCTTAATTCTTCCCTCAGGAACTCCACTGAAGACCAGCCTTCTAAAATAGGTAGGGTGTGTGTGTGTGTGTGTGTGTGTGTGTGTGTGTGTTGGGGAGCGGGTGGACGGGTTCATGCAGTGAGTCTTCAAGAGTCTGTTGTCACCTACTATGGGTTTTGGGAATCCAAATCGGGTCATCTGGCTTGGGTAACAATGGCTTCCGCCTGCTGAGTCATCTCACTAGCCTCAAAAGATGAGATCTTACGGTTGGTTGAGACAGTATTTACTTGCAGAATCTTCAAACGGCCAACCTCTTTATAGGAAGTTTCCAACGCAATTGATCCTGTGCTGACTCCTCTCAGGGCCATAACAATTTAGTGGCTAATGACTCAGGAAAACCTGAGCTCTTTGTACAAGAGAAGACAAACGAGCAAATAAGAAATATTCACTAAAAGACTTTGTTAAATATAATCTCTCAGGTATCTGTGTCCCTCCACACAGCACTGTCTCTCCATACACTCTGAAACTAGAACGATCCCACGGGTAATAGAGGAAATGTGGGCACGGAAGGGGGGCACACTGTACACGCTACTTAGGTAAGCAACTACGGGCAGAGTTTTTAATTTTCCCCAAATATTCACAGTTATGTTCCAGAGACAGTAAACACTTAAACATTTCATAAATAAGCCATCAATTCTATCAGCCATGGCCAGCGAGTCTCCAGTTATTACAGAGAAGCCTGTCAAAGACAGAAAAGGGCTCCCCGATACAGCCATTCTGCCTTATGTGTCTCGTGTTAGCATTCAGAAACATGCACCCAGCCACGCACAGGAAACCACAGCCTTGGTCATTATTCTTGCCGTTTCCACCTGGGATCCCTTTTCTTCCTTTAAAATTCACTCATGGCTTATGACGCTTTGGCCAATATTATGCAAAGAGATCTGTAAGGACTTTCGCTTTCAAAGCATGCTAAGACACCATGAGTTCCCACACAGGGGTGAGTAATTGTTACACAGCATTTCTTGAATTTCAATGGGGAGACAATGCATCATCTGGGAGGCAGGGGTTTCAAATCCTACAGACACCCTCCCAAGGGGACAGACATAGATGGTATCTGTTAGGGAACCTCCACCGCAATGAGAATAGGGCAGTAAGTCACGGTGGAAGACCTAAGAGTTTCCAGGTTCAGGTATTCCCCCACCTGTCTACTCATACACACATGTACACACATGCACATACATACCTCCACACACACCAAACAAACACTTTTTTCCCAAAAAATAAACAGTAAGTTACTGATGTAATCTTAAATGATTCTGAGAACAGCAATTATTATCAACGACCGTTCCAAAAGCCAAACTAAGTACTGGCTTTTGTAACGAGGTATGATGAAGTCGAGACTGAATAATGTTGGAGAATGGGCTGTTATTTACTGCTCCTTAAAATCCTCAGCAATATCCACTACCCTATCCTGGGACTCAGACACTGACTTTTATAAGGCTAAGAAACGGAATGCCATGCAAAAGCTGGAGTGACAGCAGCCCCCATCCCTGCCTTCTAGGGGCTCTTGTACCTGCTCTCAGGACTAAGACCACCAGAGGCAAATTAGTTCTCTGTTTTTCATTATCCTTGGAACCCCACTATTCCTAACTTGCCACCTGTATTCTTTGGGACAAAATGACTAAAGAAATGTCTTATTTAAAAAGTAGCTTTTAAAAAGTCAACCTGAAACACTCACAGAGCCGCTAGAACAAAACCATACCAAAGCAAATGACACACAAATACAGTATGAAGAACACTCTATGAGACGGTAGGCCTTGGGGTGAAGCCTGTGTAATGTTGAGGTGAAGCCTAGCATTCACCCACCTGTTGGTCCCATCACTAGTCAGCATGAAGAAAGGTGGGGTGAAGTAGGCAGCCCTCCTCTGTGGATCCCCTCCCTTCTAGTTGCTACTCTGTCCAAAGATTCTTTCCTCCTGTGACATGGGAAGCTTGTACCAGGTTACAGGTCTTCTCGAATGTCACCTTGATGACATTATCTAGAACTGACAATCTTCGCAGCCTGGGCTCTTGCACAATCTTCTAAAAAGAGCCATTCCATTATAGTCTTTGCATGATTTGAACATCTGTACAGAAGGCCAGCCTATGAAGTGTAGCCAACAAGCACCCACGGACCAGCATCTCATGCTTTTTGTGTGGTTGACTGGTCCATTCTCCAAGGATAAAGGAGTCAGAGTGTCTTCAGGCCACTGATAATGTCTGAGGAGTAATAATTTAGGGAGGGGGGAAAGGTTTCCTGACAGAAGTTCCAAGGAAAGTTTAAATATCCATCATTAAGCTTTTAGTATTTGGGTCTCATGTATGAAACATGTTCACTGTAAATAAAACATGACATTGCTCGCTCTTTTACAAGTCGCTGCTAAGTCAAGCCAAGCATGAACTCCCGTTTTATGGCGCTGTGCTCATCACAGAGATTTCTGCACACGACAGAGGGCTGGCTTCCTAGAACACTGTTCTTCTTTCTTCCCCTTGGTCTGTCATTGTGCCTTGGTGGTGATGGCTTAATTAATTTTTTCTACATAAGGAGAATGAATTAAAAACACAGAACTTGTGCTATACATGAGCTGTCTCACAAAGCCACACTCCTCCAAGAGTTCCCTCACTGCCCCAAAGAGAACTGAAAGCCCAAATTAGCAATAAAATAGCTCATCTCTAAAAAAAAACATGTGTTTCGGCCATAGAGAGTGATGTACGTGTTTATAATTCTTTTCCACTAGGTTTCTTTTATTTTTCTTTTAAAGACTACTGACTCCTTAAGTAAGTATGCATCTCCCTTTGGGGTACAAAAATAGCTGCCAATCTCAAACTGGAAACCAGCCTGGTAATTTGCAACTGCTACACACCTGTTCCTTAAGTGCCTACCAATTGATTCCCACCGCCAAGTGCAGACGGAGATCCATTCATCTACCATGATAAAGTATGATCGCCACAGCTGGGCTAGGAACACTTACCTTAGCAGGGGATGGCTGCGTGATGCTTTAGACAGAGCTTCCAGGTGGTTCTCGATACTCAAAATGCCTGGGAAAGTGGCAATGCACAGCCATGAACAGAAACCTCTCTCGGGTCTACTTTATGAAAAAGATGTTAACACATCCCATTTACCTTGCCCCCTCTCAAAGCGTTGTACTCTAGCCCCAGCCAGGACATGCCAAGTGTCAGGGCAGGTCATATATTATGGAAACCCATAGCGTAAATTCTGGAGTCAAACAAGCTACATTCTAATGTCAGATCTACCAAAGGGTTTATTTCTCTTTCTTTGCCATCGTTTCTTTTTTTAATGAGCAAATATGTGAACCATATTTTTTTTTTACATTTTTATAGCCTAATTTTTTATTGACTCTTTGGAAATTTCACATCATGCACCTCAATCCCTCCTCACGCCTCCATCTTTCCTGTCTCTCCTACCAATCCTAGTGGCTTCAGAAGGTTCGGTGTGTCATGCAGCACACCCTTCTGTCCAATCAGCCCCACCCACAAAAGTTCACGGCAATGAGTCCTTGGTCTGGTTCAAGCCTTCGGGCATGCCATCTTCACTGAACCCTCACCAGAACTCCTCTTGGATACCCTGTGTCTTAACCTCTAGCATAAGAGTAACAGTGGTGATTGGGAAATACTGGAACTGTTCACGTAATCTGATACACAAAATGTGCATAAAGCAGTATCAGGTAGACCTTCCCGTATGTGCCTGACATAAGCACACAAACACCTGCTTACAATACAGGTCACGAAGGTATCTGGAGAGCGCCGTTCCACACAAGGAGCGCCACAGGGCAGCTCTGACATTCCCATTACTTCCCTCCAACCATTCCTTTCCCCGCACTCTCCAGCATTTCCAGTTTGCAATCTCCCATGCAGCTTGTAGCCTTGCATTGCTCATTAACTCCCAGGACTTAGCTTTCTCATTAGCGCCAAGCCTGGTGCCCTCTACATCATAAACCAAGAATCGATTCCCGAGCCAGGTCATTTCGGTGTGGTTCCCCAATCAGCACAGGCTGAGGGATGACACACTCCACTTGAGTCATGACATCGTGCCTAAGGTTCACCAGAGAACTTCCGAATACCCAGCTCTTTCCTTTGCCGAATGTTTGTTTTCTAAGCCTTCTGTACTCAGACAGATAGACGTGGCTACTTTCTGCTAGTGATTTCTCTGGCACAGAGTTTTGCAATCATGAGCATTCCCTGGGTACCAGGTTCTGTCTCAGGCCCTGTTCTGAGCTCTGAGACACAGGCAGAAACCAGGGCTCAGGTGATAGGACAGATGTGAGGCCTTCCTCACATAGGAGTCAAAATCCAGCCATCTGATGTGTATATGATATTGGAAGTGGTTCTTAGCCGAACATACTCAAGGAGCAAAGCATCCCCTTAAATGAACACAAGCCCCTTGGCTGCTATGCTGAGCCACACAGAGTGGAGGGAAGCATCCACTGGGGCTCTGCTTGCCCTCCTGGAAATTTCCAGACTTGTGTTTCATGGGTTTTTCAATCCATACTGATGCCTTCAAATGTTACATTAAAATGCTATTCACCTTCATGAGTGAACTTTTAGCGCCCTGTTACTGGCCCTGATTAGCAGGTGACTGAAGTCCATCAGAGTCCCCAAATGGAAGAGGTCTAAAGACATCAAAAATATGGAACAGAATCAAGACGGAGGAAGGAGGAGGGAGCAAACAGCATTGGCCTTTCCAGCAGCAAATAGGCCTCTGATGTTGTTGTTGCTGCTGTTGCTTTAATGATCCCTTAATACAAGCTCCATCTATTCACCCCTGAATCCAAAACCACTATCCAAAACAGCTGGTGCTAGCCACCATCCCCCCAGAGAGCAGTCAGCTGTCTGACATACAGACTTCCTGCACTGCTTGGCTGGCCAGTCTCCGTGGAAGTAAGTACAGTCGCTCCAAAAGTTTGGAGACCGTGAACTGCTTAGCTTTTCTTATGTTCAACAATAAGGATCATATTTAATGAAGGCCAATCACTAAGATCACAACTTATCACTGAGAATTACGGGGAGACCCAGGACACCAATGCCAGACAAAGTTGGTACAAAAGATGATGGATTTAAATTCCCTTCGAAAAATTTTTAAACATCTATCTCCTCTCTCCCAGGCATCCTGAGTCCCACCCCTTCACACAGGCACTCAACCCTTGCTGCTCTGTTAACAAGCAATTAAGAGCAAAGTGGGACAGGGGTGGGGCAGGCTCAGCCAGAGGGGTGGTAAATCAAGCTTTACTTCCTATCTGTCTTTGCATCTCCCTTTGGTCATGTGCCTGAATTCTGTCCAGTGGGCTTGGAAAAGAAGGGTTTAGCTGTGGAAAACCCTAGCAACAAGCTAGAATTATAGTTTGATGGTGTTGTCACTGTAGCCAAGGGGCAGAAGGTTGGCTCGGTTATAGCCACTAACCTATTGTGACAAAGTCACGTCCCCAACTAGACAATTGGACTCTGCTATGTCCAACGGTTCTCTGAATCAACAGTAAGCTGTATGAAGTAGCCCTGCCACACAGGGCTTTCCAAAATTCTCCACCACGGTTCTCCACTTGGAGCTCTTCGGTATGAGTGTCTCTAACACAACCACCAACAAAACGTCTGATAATGAATAGCTCTTCTCTTAAACCCTCAACTTGAAAAGGAAGACACAATATTCCTAGAAACCACTGTTAATTATGATCAGTAAATAGAATGATTCATGCTTCTTCAGTGCTACTTCATGTGCATAATCAGCTAATAATCTAAACATCAACAAGAATCCAAAGACAGAGGACTCCACCACAGAACGGGAGCTCCAGATGCATGCTTGAGTTTTCCTCCGGAAACCCTGCTAATGCATGCTGGTGTCTGAGGCTGTTTGTGCTCTGTGCACATCACAGTTGACATCTTGTCAAAACCAAGGGAAATGATTGCATCCCCGAGTAAGAGGATCATGCAGGCAGCGGGTTCAAGATGGTACTGCTTATCACCCCCAGTTTACTAATATCTTACTGTAGATAACCACGCGTCGTACCAGAGAAACGTATAGGCTCCTACCAAGATTTCGGCATCAAAACAAAATCTGTTACCCCTTCCAGTTCCAAAGACGGGAGAACAAAGGGAAAGGCAAAGAAATGCGAAGCTGTGTCTCCTACCTTTAGAATTAAACATTTAAAGAAATCAAAATCCTAAACGTTACATCTCTATTTGAGGAGGGGTGGGCAAGCCATAAGCCAGTTTCCTCAGGTCTTGAGGGAGAAGGGAAAGAATCCATGTTAGGAGGTTATCAAGCTAACACTTCAGCAAGCCACAGGCATGCTACTCATCTCTTATACAAAACTGAGATCTTCTGACAATCCGTAATTATGTGCTGAGAACTCTAATGAATAACTCCGCATCAGAAGGACTCCCAAACTTTGATCAGTGTCCCGAGAGGCAGCGGGTCAAGATGAACCTTGAAATCTGATTAACATCCCCCATCCCCGTCCAGCACTCCAAACAGACTATTTTTGCAGCTCCAGACTCTTCCCTTGGATATTTCAAGAGCATAATTTTGTCAGACATCCGAGAGCAATTAAAACAATATTACTATTCACTCTCGAAACAGACTTAAGATGGAATATGCGCCGTTTCCTACTTGTTTCACAACTCCTCATTTTGCTCCTAAACCCGTGGTGGTCATTAAAAAAAAAGGTTCAATTTTAGGACCAGTGTTGCATAGATGAGTTATGAGCTACAATTTGTACCACGTCCTCTGCAGGTACCAGTGGTTTCCTGGAAAACACCTAGGTCTAAAGTGATGTTGTAGATAAACCGAGTTAGCTGCACACCCCTTCCTCTCTTGCCCCTGGTTTTAAAACCTAGGAATCAAAAACAAAAAAAGAAAAAAAGAAAAGAAAGAAAAAAGAAAAACTAATTTAATAAAACTTGAGGGCTTTCAGCTAATTACATTAAGAAAGACAGTGAGAAAGGTTGGGGACATAGACCAGTAGTAAAACCCTTGCCTTATATATGGAAAGCCCTAAATTCAGTCCCGAGCATACAAGAACAAACACCCACAAAACAACCAGGAGACCTTTAAGAGGAAAGAAACACTACAAAGTCCTCAATACCAGCAATCAATTACCCTCTCCCCTTCACAGATTCCCTCTCTCCTTCCCTCAACTTTCAAGAGCCCCTAGGATGTCTCTTCTCAAATTTGAGGAACCCGTGGAAGAAATGCGGGTGCCGGGAGGTGGAATGGCAGGCACAAACCGCGAGTGTACTGACATACTGACGCAGGAGCCTCCCACTCCCGCAGGTTCTCAGCGGTAATCGAGAGAGCCGCGGTAATGGAGAGAGCCACGGTAAAGGACTTCACACAAGGAGCCGAGGAGGAGCAGCTGGGGAGGAGGTGGAAGTGGGTGACAGAGACATGGAGCCAGAAACAGAGCTGTGAGGAAGAAGGGGAAAAAAGGCTGAGCAGTGAAGGGTGGTGGTTAAAATAACTCCTGCTAACAGAGCGCTCTTTGTTACCACACACTGCTCTTTGTTATCACACATTACAGAACGTTATAAACAACAGAAGCCGTGCAGGAAAGAGGCACCGCGAGCTCTGGGCTCTGGTGACCTAACAAACTCCCTGGCTCCTTCCTCCTGCCGAATGACGCTGTTTCTAGAACACCATGTGAGGACCGTGCCTGCTAATCTGTACATCTCAATCCGCTCACAGGAACCGTCGGTGATATTTGGCACCGCGTCCTCCCCAGAAGCCTTCTGTGTTCATATTGATGTAACCCAGGAAGATGCAGCCAGGGCTGGGCCCATCTGTGACGAGAAGCATCGTGTTCTCTAAGTAAAGAGACGCGAACCTTTACGGAACACATTTCCGAGGAAGTCCAAAGAAAATGGTCTGGTGTGGATTTATGCATGAAGTTAAATACGCAACAGAAATGACAGACAAGACAGCTTGCCAGTGAAGGCGGTAGAGGAAGCTATCCAAGTTCAGGGGCAGAAGATCCCTGAAGGTGGCTCCATTGGTCTTTTACCTCTCTGTGCCTTGACTTCTACCTGTCAGGTGTCAGACAATCAACTTCCTCTCCCCTAGTAAGGCCTGCTTGGGAACACGCTGACCAACCATCCACCAATTAGGTAGCGTGCAGGGAGACTACACCAACCTTATTTCTTCCCTCCATCCTGCTTCACAGTAAGTCTTTCCCTAGGACTCTCTGCTCTGACCTTTATTTTCTTGCCAAAGCCTCTTTTCCCCTTAGACGGCAACACTGACTTTCTAGCTGGCTAAGACTCTGTCTCAGGCCTGATTTCAAGAGAGCTAGCATCATGATGGAAAAGCAGTGGTCAGACATGGAGGCACTCTCCTTGTTCAGCAGCCCTTCAACACACACACACACACACACCCCACACACACCCTCCATACCCACACCCACCCCCACACACAGAGACACCCACACACACCCACACACACCCTCCATACCCACACCCACCCACCCACAGACACACACACACACACACCACACACACACATACACACCCCACACACACCCTCCATACCCACACCCACCCACACACACAGAGACACACACACACACCCTCCATACCCACACACACACACACCCTCCATACCCACACACACACACACACACACCCTCCATACCCACCCACACACACACACACACCCTCCATACCCACCCACACCCACACACACACACACCCTCCATACCCACCCACACACACACACACCCCACACACACCCTCCATACCCACCCACACACACACACACACACACACACACCCCACACACACCCTCCATACCCACACCCACCCACACACACAGAGACACCCACACACACCCACACACACCTTGACTACTGTCACTCCAGTAGATCTGGAATTATTTCATCTTTATGGACGGCTTTGTAATCTGACCACAATTTAACTGCTAACTTCTCTGTAGTGTTATCAATTCTTCGTCTTCAAACTGGGAACACTTTGCTTCTCAGGACCGTCAGCTCCTTCAGCAGGAGATCCTGTGTCTACACTCAGCGGCATCTGCTCAGCGGTCCACAAGCCCTGAGGTAGGGCATGCCTATACTTGCAGAGCCTGTCCTTTGCCCTTCTATGATCTCTGGGACTTCCCTGGCTGCTTTCTACCGCCACCGTCTTATTGTACCCGGCCCACTGCTGCCCTAAGTGATGGCAGTTTCTCTACTCCAGCCTTCCCAGACTGTAACAGATCTCTTTCTAAAAGAAAGCTGTGCTATGAACCCCTACTATGTGTGTATTACTCCATTCACGTCCCTCCATCTTTATTGTATGGTACAGAATCATAAATTTAGTGTCCTTGACCATTTGGTGACAACCTCTAGACATTATCTATCACCGAATGCTTCCTATTCAAACATTTATTTTCAACTTCCTATTTCTTTGAGAACAGAATTCTCTGAGCCCAGGACCTCGCCTCCATCCTTAGTCTTGTTAACACTTCACTGCCCAGGTCTCTCGCTCTCTGAGCCATGCCTACACTACACTACAGCACAACAAGCCTGCCTCATCTCCGTTACCAGAGCAAACTCCCCCATATTCCCACTGTTTCACTGAACATATAATATTCCAAGTTTCATATTATAGTGGGAGTTCTCAGGGGTCAGAATTCCATTCTTGGTATGAATCACCAGAACACAATGGAGCACAAATACAGAACATCTATTGCATTGAATTGCAAAAATATATTCTAGAATTAATCCTTGACAGTCAACCAGATGAAGAAAGTTCTGGAAAGTGGGTGGTGCTAGAGGATGATGGGATGTGTTCAACAATTGTCTTATTTCAAGACAGGAGGAGACTGGAAAGTGTGTGCTTGATTTGAGGGATCATGGGCTTTGCATCATCCTTGTGCAAAACAGTCTCCTTTTGCTCCCAACCAGCCCCCAGAACCTTACAATTCATCACAGACTAACCAACCATAGGATAATCACACCCACACTGGATCATGCATTCCCTAAACAGGGATGGTCCTCTCATCTCCTCAGCCTATACAAGCTGCCAATCAACCTGTATCATTTAACTGATCTTGGTGGGTCCTGAGAAATGGTAAGGTTTCAATTCAGGAAAACCAACAATTATATTTTCTGGAAGCCAATGAGCCAGGTTAAGAAAGAAACCTAAAACAGGTAAAAGGGACAAACAGGCTTATCCCGGCTGTACTGAATACAGGGGCTGTATTTTTCCTCTCTTCCTTAGGATCTAGATGAATATATATTTTCACTTCCCCATTTATATTAGCAAAACATAATTTTAAGTGAAAACTTTGAATGTATGCACACCCAAAAAGCAAGCAGGGCCACTACTGAATGATGAAAATGTCCTGAGATGAAAGACAAAAAGAAAATGGATCCTGAATTGCTAGCCTCAGAAACTCAAATGGGAAAACAGTCAACAATTTCCGGGCAGATTTAAAGTCTAGCTTCTCCAGTGGAAACACTAAAGCTCTGAGCACAGAACGACAAACAGCACAGGATGTGGGTTTCAAACCTATCTGTATAAACAAGGCCATTAAAGCCGAGTGTGAAGATCGTACACCATGGCCGCTGCTGAGTTCAAGGATAGCCTGGGTTATGCTTGTGTTCCAGGGCAGCCTGGGCTACAGAGTGAGACCCTGTCAGAAAGATCAGAAAAAGTGACTAGATACAACAGGACATGGGCGGGGGATCAGGAAGCGATATTTCATTTCTGTTTAATAAACAAAGCTTGCCTGAAGATCAGAGAGTAAAACAGCTGCATTGATCAGCCTTACAGACCAGACCAAGAAGTGATGACGCACAGCTTTAATCCCAGTAGTCACACTACTTGCCATAGAAGCCAGGCCGTAGAGGTGCACACCTTTAATCCCAGCACTGGAGAGGAATATGAGACAGGAGGAGACAGCTCTCTTCAGTTTCATCCTGAGGATTCCTGGAGGCAGGGTCACCATTTCGGACTGAGGTACAGGTAAGAGTCAGTGGTTGGCTGCTTTGCTTTTCTGACCTTCAGGTTGAATCCTAATTTCTGTCTCTGGATTTTTATTAATTGTGCTATGGGGGTAGGTAGAGAAAGGGGAGAAGGGAAAAAGAAGGCAACAAAGTATGGGAAAATGGTGGGAGAAAAAGACTAAAAACAAAACTACACAATGCCCATCACTGCTGGATTCCTGTAGGTAAAATAGGCATCCATTCGGCACCTGGGATAGAACCTCAGGAACCACACCCCCTGGCCAGCTGACTCTTCCTAAGTAAGAAGAAGCCAGCACCTCCGAGGAGCTCCGACCTCTCTCCTTCCTTCCCAGGAGCCTCCTTCCTACTCACCCCACACAGAACTGCTGAAAGTGCTGGGAGATTTCATTTATACCTCACTGAGCTCGCTATCGTCCATTTCTCACTGTGGCTATCTGTGCACATAGACGGCGCTCAGACCACTTCAGCCCCACATCCCCTCTCATTCCCTAACAAGCCCACAGTTGAAATCAGCAGACTGATTCGATAATGTCCAGTGTTCAGTCACAGCCGCACTGATTCTGGGTCTGTCCTAGAACTCCCAAACACCCACTTCCCAAGGGGACATTGGGGAAATGAAGAAGAGGTGGTGGGAAAGAGGAAGTAACTCCTGGTACACAATCTTTCCCTCGGGACACTGATAACAACCTATTGACTTGATCATCTTGTGAGCCTAGTGCAAGTCTACAAATAAAATGTACTTAAACTTACAGTTGACCATTTAGTGAATCAAGTACTTAAGAGAGTAAGAAGGAATGGTCTCACCTGGCTAGTGTCCCTGCAATGAGAAGTTCATTTCCTTTTTCATTTTCCTTGCCCACAGAGGTCTTAAGAGAATTGACAGTATGCCTGTCAATCAAGCTAAATTTGAGAGGGGATTACAGATTGTAGGGAAAAGTTCACAAGACAATCATCTCACTTCTTAAAACAAGCTACGCAATGCTGTCACAATCATTTATTGAGCAACAGCTATATGGTTTTAAAACCAGGGCAGAAGTGACGATGCTAACACTTCTTTTCCAATACCTCACAGTCAAGTCCCACAGGGCAGCCTGCCAGCCCAAAGGCTCCACGGGCCTGTCTTCATGCCATAGAAAGAAAATGGAGGCAAAAGCTACTGAGATGGGGTTACCAAGGACTCAGGATTGACAGGAACGTCTACATCCGCCCTACATCTTCCATCTGTGTTAAAGCTACCGGAAACGGCTGTCCACTACCATGTGTTTCAGGGATGCATCAGCTTTGTGTATGTCATATGAATTAGCCCTGACTTATTTTGACCTAGGCTACCGCAGTCACCCAAGTATTTGTACCCATCACAACTGTGGTGAGGTCCTTGAAACTCAGGTTTTACAGATATCCATGGTTCCGGAATAACAAGAACAGAGAAGGAAGTTAGGAATGGCCTGAAGTACCTGGTTGGACTGCAGATTTACCTTCAAAATGAAATAAATGCCAGAAAAGTCTAATCTTGAAGAGTGGGTGATAGTCTTTTCCTTCCACAAAAACTTCAGGAGGAAGTGTATTTGAATAGCAAGGGTGTAAAAGTTAATAAGGAACTATGTATTTACATACATGGACTATGACATGTAAATATTTGAAATGGTGAAAAGAAAATGATATAATAATTTCAAACTTATTGGGGAAGAATATCTCTAAAAAATATAAAAATGATAAAATCATTAAAACTGTTACTCTCGGGTGCTGTCAGTAACACAGCAGTCAAGAGGGGAAAACACCAGCTGCATAAGGAGAAAAATACTCAAGAATCCTGCCGCTTGGCTGGCCCCTTCTGTCTCGCCTCTGTGAGAGGTGAGCATTCTGTGCTTGGAGAAACTTGAGGTATTTCTACCCCATTCCTAAAATGCAGCAAAGTGATTCACCCGGAAATGTATCGGAAACCTCCCAACACTGTTTCTAGACAGAGCTGAGATACGGCTGGCCTGCGCTGCCCTATTCCTTCCACAGGCTCCCACTGTCCTCGTCATCCTCCAGACAACATCTGCCTTCTGGCTGAAAACTCTCCACCCCCTCCCAGCAACAGACTCAACCCTGTGCGTTCTTGGCTTCATCGCTGTTTGATTCCAATTTTTCAAAAGAGCTTTGAAACTATTCCTGTTGAGAATATGAATCCAAGTCCCACACAGGAAAGCAGAACCTGATTACGGGACCCGTGACGATCACGGAAGACTCTGCATTTCAGCAGTGTTCGCAATTAAAGTCAAGAAGGAAACAAAACAGTTATCTCTCCAGGCAGAACCAGGGATGGGAGCTCAGGACCCTGTGAGCAGCTGGTCCTCTAAGGCCTTTTGCTGGGCGAGGGGCATGATGACCGTAACTGCCATGGCTGAGGAGGCTGCTTTCAATATGGTGAGTGAGTCCAGCGCTGAGGTATAAGCTGGGGAAAGCCCACCATTGGTGGTAACTACCTCACCTACAGCTCTAGGGTCCAGTTAAAACCACATCCCAGGCAACTGCTGGCTTCAGAAGACTTACCATAACTCAGTTAACATCTCTGTGCTTTGGCACTGGTATATAAGAAAGGGCTGAAACTATCTAGGGAAATGTAATGCGTGAGATTAATATGTACACTTGTGTGAACAATAATCAGGATTTCCCACTAATTCTTAAAACCTAGAATTAAAAAAAAATATATTACCAGACTGGAGAGATGGCTGAGCAGGTAAGAACTCACAGCGTTGTTGCAAAGAGTCCAATTTTAGTTCCCAGCACCCGTGGTTGCTTTTCTTTAACTCTAGTTCCAGGGGTTCTGACACCATCTTGAGTACTGGACAGGCTCCTGCGCTTACACATGCAAAAGTCCCATCCCACTCCCCGCACACACACAAGCAATCAATCAATATAACGACCAGAGGCTACTTACCCTCACCCAGAAAAGTCATTAAGTCAGACACGTACATACTACAGTAGTGCACGTATGCTTCCTCCTAAGGCCAGAGAGGGAGAGTGGAGCTCGAGTTCTCAAGTGGCCAGCTGAGTCTTGCCTATGAATGTTTCCATTCACAGAGAGGAAAACTTAAGCATGGCGTGGATGAGAGTATTTTGGCCTCTGGGTCTGTAAGCAGTAGATACATGATCCAAGTTCAGGCCATTGAGTCAGAGTCTTCATGGTCTTTGTCATTATGCTAGGCTGGCTGGGGAAATGTTTACATAACGAATGAACATTCTTGTAGGGAAAACACTTAAGACAGTCATAATCTTGATCATATCTTCCCCAAGCTTAGATGATGCTCCTGCCAACTTGCCCAGTGGGAGGACGAGGGTGTGAGCAGCAGGTAATGCCCTCTCTCAGACCTGCTAACACCTTTACAAGCCTCCCAGGGTACTGGTCTGATTTCAAAGTCACTTGATTTCCTAGAGCCCTTGAATCTGACGAGAGTAAATGCTCGCCCTGTCTTGCTCTTCCAATGGTTCTCCCAGGGCTGTGAAGCGACTGAAGACTGGTCATGAGGAAGTCAACCATGAACGAGGTACCTGGAGCTCCCACCCTGACCCAGCACTGAGTCCGACAGGCATACCAACAGCATGTCCACAAAGCAGCTAGACGTGCTGTTCCTGGAGATGTGAAATATTTTCCACTTTCATTGAGTCCATTTGGGTCGATGACGCAAAGGATGCCTTCCTGAGTCATGTCAGGTCAAGCTGACTAGAACATGGTACCAATACTTTAATAGCCCTGGGTCTTTACCTTAGAACGGCCCATTCTCCGAATGCTGTTGACTAATTATCCTGTGTGGTACTGCTTTTTCCATTCATCATTTCTGCCAACACCTGGGCTATTGGTTAAATATAAGCACTTCAATAAACACCAGATGATAGACAGGAAAACGAGAAGGATGTGGCAGGAAGAAAGATGGGCTGAGAAATAGGAAAGGTATCATGGTGTGGATATTAAATAGCTCGCACAGGCCCATATGCAGATGCAGGGGGCTTGCTATCACCTGTGGCGCAAGGGGGAAAGGTGGAAGAAGGGAGAAGGTAAGGCCCTTGTGCCAGAAACCTTGACCACTGGAAATGTGTCCTTGAAAGGGATATTGGCACACTGGTTTTTTTCTGTTTCACTCTTCATCCATAATGAGCTCAGCAGAGTCGTGTGTGTGTGTGTGTGTGTGTGTGTGTGTGTGTGTGTCACACACACACACACACACCCATGATATCTGCTTTCCCACAGGCCCAAACAGCAACAGAGCCAACTAACCATGGGCTGAAACCTCTGAAATGAGGAGCCAATCTATGCCTTCTCTTCTTATAATTTCCCCTGGCGTTCTGTCACAGTGACAGGAAATTAAGGCAAGAGGAGAACAAGATGAGTCATCATTCTTTAAAAGGTGAGCATCCCATCGGGCAGTGGTGGCGCACACCTTTAATCCCAGCACTTGAGAGGCAGACGCAGGCAGATTTCTGTGAGTTCAAGGCCAGCCTGGTCTACAAGAGCTAGTTCCAGGACAGGCTCCAAAGCTACAGAGAAACCCTGTCTCGGGATGGGGATGAGCATCCCAAGCATCTCTAACCTACTGGGTTAACAGGCATGAGCATACTTGTGTGAGGAGTACTTTGCTGACGGGGTGTGTGAGAAATTAGAATTCTAGGTGAACATGCACTCGGTGTGGCCTCCCCACAGAGGTGAAATCTGGAAACATATATCCTGCTTTAAATGAACCATGTGCTTTGACAAGGACATTTTACTTCTGAACACCAACTTTGTACCTGGTGCCATCTCATGCTACATCTGAGAGTCACCCAAATTCTGAGCAGTCACAAATTTCACCAAGGTGCAAGCAAAAAGGTCCCATAACCAAAATAGAACCTGAAAGTTTTATGTTCTCCAACTCTGCCTTAGTGAATACAAAGTTAGAAATACCCACATACACAGATCCTCTGGAGGCGTGGAGGCAGTTGAGAGATTTCAAAAGTGGCTGCTAGGTTTTCTGGGATTTAAGAGGGAGGATTACTGGATCATGGGTCACACATAGGGTAAAGAGAAAGGCTGAGAATTGAGAAAGAGAGTTAATGAGACTTAATCTTTCACTACCAACAACCCTGCCCTGTTGAATACATCCACTCACTCCTATGATCTCCCTCATCCACGATGACAAAAGAGAGTCAGCTATAATTCTACTTCACACTCAACCATCCATCCACGCTACAGCTACCCTGAGCTGAACCTCAGCTGGCCACACAAAAGGAAAGGAGCGCTAAGAGTCCAGGGGGCTCCCTCTCATCATGGCGCACTAGAGCACTTCATTAGCTCTTCCAAACCCCAACAACACCACAGGTCAGGAACTGTCAGATCCTTCCTTCAGCTTCCCAGCCCAACCTTCTGCAGTTAAGTAAGGTTCCTGAAATTAAAGATATCAAACCTAAATAACTCCAAATCGTGATCCTTGGCTAAATTTACTTCACAGCCAGCAACCAAGGCTGAAAAACAGCTCTCCATCTTCTTAGGACTTTTGTCAAAACAAGAATATAACTGATTGCAAAGCAGGGAGATGTTTTAGGGGGGGAAATACTGAAGCAAAGCAAAGGTAGGTTAATTAATTAAAGGATTAGATAGATCATTTCTTAATTCTTTCTCTGAGTCATCAAATGTACCTTAAAAATCTGTGTTTTTACATAAAACTAAAATAGCCAGATGATTTGCTGCTAATTGACTCTATTTAGATGGAGGTAAATATACGTGTTTGGTTCCTTCTCCCCTACTGGCTGTTAGAGACATAGCCAGAATCACTCCCACACCTACTCCCAAAATAGTTTCAACTAAAAGGCCATTTGTATTGTTAACTCGTCCCACAAACAAAAAGTTAACACATTCATCCTATGAATAATTGCAGGACTCGAGTTCTCAATGGTCCTCTCTTTAATTCAGGAACCACTTTTTAACAGCGGGTCTTGGTTCAGGAAACGGACTCTTTTAAAGTTGGTGGATGAAGGCTAAGTTGAAGAAAACACCTTCTCTGCAGTTATTTATGGAGGGGGCTCTTCCCTCCCCGAGCTTATATGCGATGATCTAATCTTCTGAACATAACCCGTGGGGAAGGAGCAGGGCAAGAGAGCGTATAAACTAACCTAGAAAAGGAAACAGTGGAGTAAGTTAGAAGACAATCCCCTCCCAAGGAAGACTTCTTAACAGAGACCGTCACAACAAACCCTCCAAGCCTGGAAAGATTCACCTCTTCAAATCGTTGGAGGGAGGGGCATCCCTCTGAACACAAGGTGCCTCTTCCATAAGTTAGGAGACTAAGGTTCTCCTAAAGAAAACGTTCTTCTGGAAGTGACAGCAAACAGGGGAGTGACCTTGCTTGAGTAAAGACATTCACACTACCCTGGAAGAAGGAAGAAGGGGAAGCATGGGTCTCCAGGAAATCCTGGACCTAAATGGGAGGAAAAGGAGTGGAGTGACCTGATGTTCTGCTCCGGTCCTCTACCGGAGTCACCTGTTTACCCTCCAAAAAATGGCAGAGAGAAGACGAGGTGAGGCCTGTTATTTTATAGCCACCTCCATTAGCTTATCCTTTATTCTGACCAAAGCATTTGCCATGAGCCCACGCTGTGCCGTTGTTGGTAAAGGTGAAACACCATAATCAACGCCATCAATATGATATGCTGTATTGACTGGTCAACATGAGCATTTTATCAGGACAATATCCCAAGGACCCAAGGGAGCCAGGTTCCAGCATCCACTGGTTACTGCTCTGTTAAGAGAGGTGCACACAGAGAGGTGCACACAGGCTTCCTAACTCTGCAGCCTCTTTATTATCTCCAGGTCATTCCTGGGCGCCCTCCTGTTCCGCTGGCTCCGTTGGATGTTTGTTGTATCACCCTTACCAGTTTGTATACATCAGAAATAGTTCCCAACTTTGGACAACTCGGGTCTCAGCACCACGCCTGAAGGGCCCATAGAGCCTTCCACCCAACAGGACTCTGAATGATTAAAGAACAGCTTCGGGAAGTCAGAGATGTGAAAATCAAAGTCAGGTTCCCTCATTCGGCCCTTAGTTTACTATCAACACCGAGAAAGGCACCGCACTCAGAACACAGTAACACACTCTGACTCAGATGCTAAGTCCTTTATACAGGTCTGTGTAACGATAGCCGTGACAAGAATTACTAACAGGACAGGGAATAATGACTGGGGGAATGAAGTTGACAGACGGACAAGAGATACTGCTTTTTTCCATGAGCAAGATCAATAGGCTTTGAAACAGAAACGTAACAATTCGCTGCATCAACTAGCCCTCACCCCTATGAAAGCCACAGGCTGACTGCTGATCCCAGTAAATAAATTCCCCTGAGAGAGTAATTACATGAGAACTAAGGCCTCTGTGCTGTTTCCCTTCCTTCCTTCCAGCTATATGTTGTACAGGTCAGCAGTAGAACTTTCCTAGCAGTTCTAAACTAAATTCTGTTCTCTAAATTTATTTAAATATCCTGTCCCCACCCCTTGCTGTGGCTTCCACCTTCATCTTTTTATTTTCCTCTTATAGTTATAATCAAAGTTGGGACACAAAACTCCAGGGATCATGACTTAAACACAGACAGCCACATGGATCCATATCTCTAGATGCTCGCCCACTCGTGACCCCCAGATTAGCACGCACATATTCGCAAAGGCATTGAGAAGACTCCCAGGAAAAACACGGCATGTCCGGATAAGAATGGGCTAATCCACATTTGTAGGAGTTTGCTTTCGAGAATACACACTTTGTAAGCCCATTTGAAACCCTGGCATTCAGCAGATCAGAACTCCCCAGTAGATACCTGGTTCACCCCACTCTAACGCACATTCTAAGAAAGCAGGCACAGGTGAGGCCATGCTAACTGATGGCTGGCACAAAGGGACAGATGAAGAGTCACATTGCCAAATCCTTTGTAAATGCTATCTGCTTGCCCAGCATAGAGATTTACTATCGGACCCTGGTTTTGCTTTCATCTTGTTCACCAGGCCCATTTTCTACATGACAACCAATCACTTCAAACAGGTTTAGTCACTTCCTACTCCTCTGAGAATAGCTAAGTGACTTCTACTCCCTTTGTGACTAAGACCTTAATAAGCCTGCAATATGGCTTCTGTAGGCACACGGAGGAAAACAAAAGCAGAAACAACCAGGAGACAGGGATGAAGGAAGCTGGTCCAACAGACACCCCAGTCCATAGTTTCCCATCGCACAGTTTCAGTAATTCCAATCAACTGAGGTCATCATGCCTCAGCAATATTCCTCCGGACACACTGTAGGATTAGCAACAACCTACCACAATGTATGCTCCTCCGGACACACTGTAGGATTAGCAACAGCCTACCACAATGTATGCTCCTCTGGACACACTGTAGGATTAGCAACAGCCTACCACAATGTATGCTCCTCCGGACACACTGTAGGATTAGCAACAGCCTACCACAATGTATGCTCCTCCGGACACACTGTAGGATTAGCAACAGCCTACCAACCATAATGTCCCAATGCCTGTGCCATTCACCTCACTTTTCATCAGGTAAACATGGGGTCATCTCACATTATCATGCAAGGAAGCTGAACATAGTACAATAAAGTATTTTGAAAGAGAGAGAACATTAATATAATTTTATTACACTTTTACAATTGTCCTGTTTTATTTTATCTTCATTAATCTCTTATTACACTTAATGCATAAAATAAAATTTATCCTAAGTATGTACATGGGGAAAAGCATAGGACATATAGGATTTGATGTTGTCCACAATGACTCAGGCATCCACAAGGGCAGCAGATTTCAACCTTCCTAATAATGTGACCTTTAATACAGTTTCCCATACTGTGGTGACTCCCAACTACAGAATTATTTCCCTGTTACTTCATAACTGTAATTTTGCTACTATTATGAATTGTAATTGTAATGTAAATATCTGATATGCAGGATATCTGATATGAACCCTCCTGAAGGGTCATTCAACCCCCGAGGTGTCGAAGCACAGAGGCTGGAACGACTGTACGTGTTAGATGGTCTTGGAATGCACTCTCTGGGGGAAGGAGAAATACCTGCATTCATTTCCTGCTGATGCTGTGCAGAAGCTTCACACACTGGAAGAGCTTCAAATTAGAAAATTTTTACCATGCTGCAGCTCTGCAGAGTCAACGCCCAAATCAGAGGTGTGGATGTGTGCGCTGTAGGGGGAGAATTTGTTCTGGGCTCTTGCTCCCAGTGTTTCTGTGCTGCTGCCGGCCCACATGAAGCACCACGGCCAATGCTTCTGGCCATCTTTGATTGACAAATACTTCTCTGCCTTCATCCCCACTCAGCCACATGATCATCTTTTCCCGCCACTGTCCTAGGGCACATCTATCTCTGCATCCTACAGCTGCCATACTTTGAAAATAGCTACTATCCTGGATTAAGGGCTATCCTAGTGAACTCATTTTGATTTGATTCTATCTGTGAAGACCCTGTTCCAATAGATGACATTCTGAGACATTGAGAATAAGGATTTCGGCGTATGTTTTGGGGATACACAATTCAACTCACAACAAAATCCCACTGAAAGATAGAGTTTGACTTTTTAAGTCCTTTACAGTTGTAACTGGTTTTGGTTTTTATTTTGTTGGACGTAAAATATTCCCTATGAATATATACAAAAATAAATTAAAATAAGGTCAGCATTATATTTATATATTATCTTACTTCACAGAGAATGTAAGCTGCTTAAATTTTTGTTTACACCGTTAAATTCCTAGTATTTTGAGTGAAAGTGGTAACATTTATAGTATGATATTAAAGACACACAATTTCATAGAATTTTGCTGAGCCTCGGTTTCCCAGGCTATAAACCAGAAACAATCATACTGTTTGGTCTGACTTTCATTTTGGATTTTGCAAGAATAAAATCCTGTGTGTCAGAAGAATGTTTAGAAGGAATAAAGTCTAGGAGGGAAAGTCCTGGTATCCTTGTGCTTATCTTTCTTTCTAGTATACATTAGAGACAGAGTTCCTGGGACGGGGAATGGAATAGATGGGACTCACTAGCAGGTCATTCTAGTTCCGTTTTAATCAGCCTTGTTGGGAGAGGGGGTTGAACTGCTACACCCTATACACTAACCTCACCTTCTCACATAAATTCTGGGCTACAAAACTGATCGCCTGTGACAAAAAGATACCTTCTGAAACATGGGAGAGTATAATAGAGAATTCTGTCTTGGTTTGTTTTTAATGTAAGTATACAACAACAACAAACGTATTTTTAAAAACCACCTGAATAATTAAAGAACAAAAAAGTACCTCCTAATACCTCTTGAAAATACAATTCAGAGACATATAAGGTTTTTTGTGGGTGCCAGTGAACTTTTCTAGGGTAACCAAATCAAAAGAGGGTAGTCCCTTTGCCCGTGGCTATAAAAAAAGATGAAGCGATTCTCTGTCGAACGCTGAGGTCTCCCTTTAAAGCCACAGAGCCAGAGGAACCCTTTCTTCTGCATTTAACAGGGCCAAGCAGCTATTCCTATAAGCGGCAGTAAAAGTTAAATAGTGTTTGAGGTGGGGCCGGGTCTTGTGAGTTTCCGGCCCAGAGAGCCATTTTACTCAAGGCTGGCAAAGAAACTCCCCCCGAGGACGGGGCTCTACGAGGCCTGGGAACTGTGCCTCTCCAGTTCACACCACATAGGAATGCAAAATAAATGCTTCCCTAGATTCGTGCCCTACATTGGGCCGGGTTGTGGGGATGGAAGGAAGAACTCGAACAGGGAGGGATGCTTGAACATCAGCTGCACACAGAATGAGGTAAACAGGCCTCGCGGTAACTTTAAGGGAGGCTGACTAGAAAAGATAATTGGTTGAAAATCACAACCTTGGGTCCTGGTTCATAGTCCAATACCTGGAGTCTACTATGTAGAGCAAATTCGCCAAAGAGTTACTAAAGTTAGTTATTGTTACAAGTATGATAAATGTAACTACCAATAATTATGCCTACTATTTTTCTGATTATGAGCCAGAAAGCTGTTTGTTTTTGAATTACTTCCACAGGGCTGAATTTTTTAATGTTTAATCCTGCAAGCACTGTTAGCCTTGACACAGCGCTAGATCGTGAGCTCTGCTTAGCTTTTCTGAGTGAAACTGGATAGTAGCAGAAGAGGAACCCTTTCCAGCTAACACACTGCTACATAAGGGTCACGGACACCAAAGAGGAGCCTTCCTGTAAGCGGCTCGGGAAGGAAGCATGAACTGGAACCTTCATTTCCAGAATCAAGAGGCCGGGCAGTCATGGAAACACACAGCAAACATATAAAATTGGGCCTCTAAATTCGGTACATTTTCAGTCAATTATGGTTTCCCCATGAATGTCCAAAAGCTGGGAAGAACTGTTGCCGTCTAAGGGGATACAGCTCCAGCTTTCAAATGCTATACTATGAAGGTCCTGTATGCATTCCCTAGACACAAATTCTAGAACTGAGGATGAACCTCAGGGGTAAAGTACCTCCTGGATACAAAGTTATGAGTTCAATCCCCCACATTACTTAAAAACAAAACAGGCTAATTCTAGACTTGGCCATTGTTCTAGGAGAAGAAACCAAGCCTCCATTGACATCGGTCCTTCCTACATCTATGTAAAGGAAATCACACTGTCAAAAAGGTGCTTAAGAGAGTTTATAACATCTTCCTACACAACCCTGAAAGAACGAGGGATGATCTCCTGTCTGCTAGTCCTCAGACATGGTAGAAGTCATGGCCACAGTCCTTAAACAGGCCAAGGAAGTAGGAGAGGATATTATTTTGAAATCAAGGAGGCTTAGGGGTTTTTTTTTTTGTTTTGTTTTGACTTTAGTTTTTCAAGACAGCATTTCTTTTTGTAGCCCTGGCTGTCCTGGAGCTAAATCTGTAGACCAGGCTGGCCTTGAACTCACAGGGATCCACCTGCTTCTGCTTCCCAAATGCTGGGATTAAAGGCACGTGCCGCCACTGCCTGGGAAGGCAGCTTGTTTTTTTAAGCCATTTTTCTTTGTTCCAGGCACCGGCTGAGATCTCAAAGCAACAGACCTGCCCCCATGTGAGTAAGTCTCTCTGATCCAGTCTCCCCAGACTAGAGGCACCCCCTCCCACCACCATATAGAAATACCACATACATTTATATATGACTTCTGTGCTACAGGGAGCTGGTGGACAGAAACAAGGGATGTAGCTCAACAGTCCCCTATGTCCAAGAGACTCCCTCACCGACAGAAATTAACCAGTCTAAATGCTCAAAACATCAGCAGTCCTTATGTTATGAGGCCCTAGCCTAACAGGATAGCCTACCTTAGCAAAAACATGCAAGTCAGTCCTCACAAGGGCCTCAACTCCCCAGTCTATAAACTTATGACTGCAGGCCACCATTCTGCAGCAATGAATATGCTTTCTTTCACAGTCCCGTTGGAGAACAGTGCTCTTAAGGACTTTTGCAAGCCCATTTTCTCTGCGCTAGCCTCTCAAGAGCTTTGCTCCGAGAGAGAAGACAAAGGAATGAGTTGGTACTGAGAAGGTGGAGGGAGCCGGGAGGCAGCACAAGGGGAAAACAAATATAAAAAGGAAAACAAAAGCTTAGCCCCTCTTTGGATGCAGAAATGACATAAAAGTCAAACAAAAGCAGCATCCAGCTGGAGCCAGCTACGTTTACTGCCATACACAAGCACATCATAAACTTTTGAAAAGCAACAATGGAAGGTCTCGCCCTCTTTGTGTCATATTCTACGGTAAACAAATCCAGCACAGGGTACACACAAGAGTTTTCATTAAGCTGTGTCCATAGAGAGGAGAAACAAAATTGGGTGATCGAAAAATTAATATAATTTCCTCAGATCCATGGGGCCTCACTGTAAAAAACAACATAAAAGCCCTTCCAATATATTTAGACCGTGACCCTGACAACAGCCTGTCAGACAGTCCGACCACTCCACGTGGGCCCTCATCAGAGTGCCCTCTCTACGGACAGGTCTTAGTGATGCGACTGAAAACCCCCGTTCTAGAACACGGTGGCATAAAACACAGAGATTTGACTCTTGGGAAGACAAAAAGTGACCTACTGTTTAAAATGCCCTCACCATATACTCTTCTGGATCCCTTGCCATCCTGATGACAGCGTGATGGACTGTGGGTGCTGAGTAGGGTTACACGACCTAGTAGGAGCTACTAAAGGAAGTAAGCTAGACAGCCTCCAATTCCAAGAGCTTATGACCATGATGAACTGCTTCTCTTAGCATGCTGGACCCCTCGCTTTGCTTGGCTCCTGGTCTAGAAGCACAAATGCATGTATTTTCATGGGAAGCTAACTCAGAAAGGTCTCTTAATTCCAATCTCTCTTCTTCTCATTGCCCCCTCAAAATCCTCCTAGATGCATTCAGGGACAAGGTGGTTTGGGCAACAAGACGGTGCTGGGCCCCGGAGATGCACAGTACGTGGTAAAGAGGAATTTCCTTCTCCTCTGACTCATCCTCTCTTCAGTCTGCTACAAAAGCCAGAACAGAGACAAATGCTGCTGCCATTCCGAAGCTCCTTAATTCTCTCAAGTAGTCCGGCCAATTTCCACACTCTAAATACTATCTCCACACAGGTGAGTACCACTTCGTATCAGCCGGGACTTTCCTAATGTACAGATTCCCTAGCCGAGTGTCTAAGAGACTCCTTACCAAATCCAAACCCCAACTTGGCATCCTTCACAGGTCTACCACGACTCCCCTCATTCCAGTTAAAGGGAATGGCCAAGCTTCCAGACATATGAGCTAAATCTGGGCGTCACCTCTGATATTACCAGCTCACATAGTCTAAGCTCAACCTCTGGAAAATCCTGTCATTTTTAATCATATGTTCAGAGGTATCCTGTGATGACCAGACAGAAGCTACTACAACGACCCCACTCTGGGAAGTTTGGTCTCTCTACCTTTACTAGCGTGTCCTCATCTACTCTCTACACAGTGCTCAGGGGACTCCAGCATAAATCAGGGCCCACTCCTAGCCAGTCTTCCAGAGGTCTGCAAGGTCCTGAATGAGCCAATCCTCATAGTTCACCTCAGGCCATCTTCTCCACTCCTTGATGTGTCTACAACCCACAGGCCAAATTCCCCCTCAATGTGTAATTTTGGTAGTTTTGATACCTAAGTTGCTCCCCCTTTTTCTCCTTTCGAGTCTAAGTTCAAGGAAGACAGAGAATTTGGGGTCGGTCCATCCTGCTGGTTCTTCTATCCCCACTACCTGCCAAGTAACAGGCAAGAAGTGCTTGCTCAGTCCTTGGAGACATGCAGCAGAGACCCTTGACTCTGTTTTGAATCTAAGGATCACTTTCTGAGACCACAGAGAGCACGCACACCTATAATCAGAAGAACAACCCTGCATTACGTAAACCAGATATTTAAATATCTAAACTATTCTAAGTGAAGCAATCATACGAGTAATCTTGGATTTTCTTCACATTCTAGCAGTTTTCGTTCCATTTTTTGCTTTTGAATTGTAGATCATACCTGCTTTGGAAAGTGGAGGAGGAAGCAAGACAAAGCACTTTAGTAATGGTCGGTAGAATGTTTTTGTTGTTAAAGAAATGCACGAATTCTGTATTTAGGAGTTTGAAACTGTACCCCTACTGCAGGCACCTTCAATTAAGCCTATTCTAATCTCAGCTACGTGAGAAACCAACTTTGAAATTCCACTCCCAGGCACGGCTATTTGACAAGTACGGCAGGAGCTGATCGCACTCATCGAGATCAAACCCATCATGACACTTGGCAGTATCATTCCTTTGGGACACAATGGGCCTTTTTCTTTCTTCTTCTTCTTCCTTTTTTATTTTTTGGCAATTCCTAATACCCACTGATGGTAATTAGCAAGGCAATCTTTGGAGGAAATATACAATCAGGCAACTAGCATTGCCTTTTATGGAACTCCCTGAAAATAAACCATTGACACCACAAATGGTCAATATGTACTCTTAATTCTGAACTAAATTGCCCATTGATTCACCAAGATCTATGTTCTTGACCCTATGGTCCTGAAATTCATTTTTTCTTAACTTCTGAATTCAAGGCAAGTGCGGGTGGCACGGTTGTTGATTTTGATTTCCTACCTCAATGGAGTAAGCAATTAGAGTGATTTCTCCATTATTTGCTCCGATTATACAGTGCCTTCCTTGACTGGTTCCGTCATAAAGACCCCATTCTGTGCACACAGCGCAGAATCAGGGTCACAATCTAAATGCAACCTTCCAGGAACACACAATGGAACAGGATCAGGCTGACCCAGACAGCCCAAGAAGCTGGAGTCCTCACCAGCGGTGGGTCAGGCAGTCCGTGAGGCTGCTCTGGGAAATGCTTGCTCTGGGGAGGAAACAGCTTCAATAAACTCGGTCTTTGCCCTGAGAACACAAATGCTTCCCCACCACCACCACCTTCCAGGCCTTCAGAAGCAGGGCTTGCCTTGCTGTCGCCCTTTTAAAACTGTATCCAGCTGCCCCCCCCCCCCCCCCAACACCTCAGACAAGTTTCGACAAGTACAGCTGAATCACTCGAGATGGGCCAAAAGGTCAGGGCCCTGAAACTTTGTCAGCCTTCTACCTAAGGGCACTGAAAAGCACTCTTTGCTTCTGAGGGAGCAGGCAGGCTTCTCGCCACACAAAGGCAGCATTGTTTCTGCATATGTGACGCCTCTTAATTAGAATCAATGATTTTTTTTTTATTGTCGCTGCCGATAAGCTTGTTTGCCGAGCTCCATTTTGCTAAAACACTTTAAACATTTCTAAGGAGGGTGAGTGTCAGCTGAACACTGAGATAGGCCTTGAACCAGGTCTGTGGTTTTTGCATGGTGTTTACAATTTGTCATCTGTGGGGTTAGCTTTGCAAGTTTAAACACACTAAAGAACAGAGTATAAAGAGTCAGGCAATTTCATTTTGTTTGAATATATTTATGGAAATGGAGCAAAAGTGTCCATAGAGGTACATTGTCATTCTTTCCTTGAGTGTGTGCCAGTTCACGACCGAAAGCAAGCTCTCAGAGAACAGAAGAACATTTATGACCACACTGTGTGTATCAAATAAGCTACTTTACGAAGGAAAGATGGGAAACACTGTGTTTCGGGGACTCCGCCGCGAAGCAGCCATCCCACCCAGTTTCTCTGCACAATGGCCAATGTCTTGGTGAGTCATCGGCGACCTTGCCCTCCTAATGACCAGATATCCCTGAAGGGTGAGTGCCTGTGGGATAGGAAAACACCACACAGCCTCATGGCTCGGAAGATGATGAGCAGCAGCGAATTATGCACCGAGAACATGTAATTTGGACGAGGTGGGGGAAACTGAGTAATCCATTTGAGATAAGAGGAGTTTTCCAGCGGTACCGATGGTGTGCCAAAGGAATCTTTGGAAAGAAAGGGGGGAGGGGTCTGGGGAAAATGGCGAGAGCAAAATTTCAAGGCTAGCACTGATAAGAAAACAAAGAAAATTTCTTTAAAAACAAACAAACCAAAAAAAAGGTGTCAGGAGGTGTGGTTAACACCCAAGAAGCTCAGACATCCAGAATAAAATCACTGAGATGCCTCTTCTCTGCAAGACATCATGAAAGGCCCTCACAGAATGGACGGAATGAGGGCAACTTCTGCTCCGCGGACTAATTACTTACTCTGCGTTCATCAATACTCCCAAGTTTTCTCCTGAGTCCATCAAAAACTCCCAGCCTCCCTTGCAGCTGTTTGGGGCCATGTGACTTGAGTTCGGCCCAATGATATGAAGGAAGGGATGCATCACTCTGAAAGGCAGTGGCTTAAACATCATTAATTCTCTTTCACATAGGCTCAGGCTGCTGCCCCTATCCTGAAGGACCCTGGGTTACTATACAACTGCAAAAGGCTAAAGACATTACAACCTGGAAGGGAGAGGAGCTTTCCTTCGACCAAGCCAAAGAGCTGAAACTGTCCGTGACATGAGGTCATCTTAATGTATTTTACAATACTCTCCCTTTTTCTTTTTGCCTTCTCACATCACCGCTTAAGGGTGATTTGAACCCGCTCCCCCATTACTTATCCCAGGCTAGCTTCAATCTCCCCACCCCCCTGTAGCAGCTTCAGGCACAGGAGCATCGCAGACAGACACAGCACAACGTCCAGCCCTCATCACACCCTAAAGGTGATTACAGGGATTGTCAAAACACACTGGGAGACTGCCCAATTCACATTCATAGCTCACCCAGGAGGTGAAGGGAACAGACTCCTCTTTCCAAAGAGTCAAGTCAAAATATTTTACTTATTTATAATAATTTATTATGGGAATTTTCAAGTATTTACACAAGTAGAAATAACAGGCTAATGAATCTATGTATTTACCAGCTAAGCTTCAATTGCTCTGTGTGTGTGTGTGTGTGTGTGTGTGTGTGTGTGTGTGTGTGTAAGGTCTGCTACGTTTTAATTATTGTGCTACGGTAGGACCTAAGGGTGACCAGCAAATGGGGATGTAGTGGAAGGCAAAGCTCCTGAGTCTCAAGATCCATAGGTTATTTTTGAGACCCACTGTGAGGATTAAACTAATCTAACAGCTAATAGCAAATCATTTTCATTCTCCTCCATTTGCCTGAAGGAATTTTTGGTTGAGGGGAGAAGTTCAATATGTCTTTCCTTCCTTGTCCAAACTCAGTTCCCTCTGGGAAGGCCAACACACTGAAACTTTTCTTAGCCATTTACTGATTCCATTGTCCTGCAAAGTGCAGAGGACAAGCAGGGTGTGAGGCAAGGGGCCCTTGAAGCAGCATTGAGTCTCAGAGGGAGCCACCAAGCATGAAATGGAAACACATTTCATACACTCATATACACACACACACACACACACACACACACACATAAAATTTCAAGATGCACGCTAGAAACTGACTGGGAATGGAAGGAGTGGGAATGTGGCCAAGGAGAACTCATAGCAGGATTTCTTATCAAATGGGCATGCTCAGAAGTCTGGGTAGCCAACGAAAAGCCACCAAACATTCTAAAGCACGGGAACTGTTCCAGAATGACCAACCTGAGAAGCTATCTCGTAACTTTTAAGAGTAAGGATCCAGGACCAATCACGTGACCCGCCGGCAGCACTCCTAATGCCCGTGCCCTGACGTAGGCAGGCAGATGATCTGGCGTTGGGCAGCCCAACCAAGTAGGAAAGTGCAGTCAATGTAGGTCCAGGAATGAATGAGCAACTCTCTCTCATGGGCCACGTTGACGTCTACAGTGGTCCAGTGGTCGGAGAGACCCACTGGGAAAAGAGAGACATACTGAGAATAATTGATTTAAGGTTTTTTTTTCCCCACTAAACATTTTAAGCTTTTAGCCCTGTTCCCTATTAATTAGTGTGAGCTGGGGGGAAAAAAACATCCAAACTGAACGTCAGCAGCAGAGGAAAAAGTTTAAAAGGGGCTGACGGGCTCAGCACAATAAGCGCCAGGCCACAGCTTTGTTTAACAGTACTTCAGTCTCTTTAGAGATTATTAAAGGAAATATTTAACTAAAGGAGAGCTACTCATGCACAGGATAATGTCCATGGCCTCTGTCCACATGTTAATCATTTTACATAATTGATCAAACAGTCTTGGGTCTCCTTCTCTAGCCTTGCCCGGGTTTTTAATTGTTTATCTTTCGAGTCCACAACAGAAAAGCCCTTGCTTGTTCCCACTCACATGGCTCCCTAGCAGCGCATACGGCAAAGGAAACAAACAGTGTGTCACCAACAGATACCCTGTGTGTGTACGGGGGCGCGTGGAGGTGGTATGCTCGTGCACATCTGTGCGTGTGCATGCAGAGGCCAGAGGTACACATGAGATGTTCTCCTCAGTGCTCTCTCATTTCTGAGCCAGGGTCAAGATCACTGCATCTGGAGCTCAGGGATCCCTCTGTCTCCCTGATGCTGAGATGAGAGAGGGACACCACCACACCAAAGACTTTACGTGAGTTCCGAGAATCTCAGCCTCTCAAGCTGGTGTAGGAAACACTTTGTCAACTAGGCCATCTAGCACACTATGATAAAGAATTAAACTGTGTGATTAAGAGATGATGGAAATGGCTAGAGTCAATGGTTTATTTCACAGACACTAAAACACAGTGTGTTGCTTCCTCAATGTGTTCCATTGTTCAATGTGTGTTCCATATATACTAACTAGGTTTGTAACTGGCAAAATTATAGCAATGTCCCTATTGAACAGTAGAAGTGCTTTTGGGGGAGGGTACTTACAGCAACCCCCCCCCCCCATTTCACTCTTACCTAGTGTCTAGAACTATCGAAATTTTAGGGACCATTTCTTCTAATGGGATATTGTGGTACCTCTACTAATAGGCCTCCGCCCTTACTTTACAAAAGACTGGCTCTCCTTTCCAGATGCCTAACGAGAAGCCTCCCCTGTTTGCCTGCAGAAACAGTTTCACAGACTTGTGTATCACAGCCCCTGCTCTGTATCTGACACACACGCATGGGGCATCCCTAGACTGTGAGTTCCTCAAGAGACTATCCCATGTATTGTCTGGCTGCCAAGGCAGGATGTTGTTCATCATTCACATTTAGTGATCACGTGAGTGGAAGCACACTCATGGAGTCCACATGTCAGTCCACATGCTACATGAGCAGGGTTTCTATACCCTGGTTTACAACCATATGCTAATGAAATAGAATGGAGAGCTCTTTGTTCAGAGCATTGTGGGTAATTACTCAGCACACGGCCCAGTTATCTCACCTTCCAACTTCTATACCAATGCTCAGATTAATCATCTTTAAGATGTCCTTCAAGTTCTCTAGAGAATTAGCTGCTCTCCCTCACTGAAGTGCACATCTATAGCGCAAGAAAATAAATATAAACCCTGTGCTATCTAATAAGGGCAGGCAGGCTTCACTCAACTTTCTTACCTAAGTCTGTGTGAGTGAAGACAGCTATTGATTCCATAGTATTCATACAGGAAGGCCATCTGGCCGCCCACAGTTGGGTAACTGTAAAACCGGCATGTCCTGCCCCGGTTCTGGGTTTGCCAGACACTCATCCACTGCCCAGGGTTAATACAGCCATTGTTTTATGATGGCCTAGAAGCTTTGGCGCAGTAATGGCTGCAAGAACTATTAGCTACCTAGGAAAAAAAAAAGGAACGGGAAAAAAAAAGAGAGAAAACTCCTTCCCAAGTCATCTGTTCTAGAACTACAAGGAAATATCTCTAAGAGGTCAGAGAATCAGACAGACTATCTTTAAAAGAAACTATAAACGATTTTGTTCTTTTAATTCTACAGAGTCAAATTCTATCTAGACTCAAAGATGTCAACACGACCACTCAAAGAAGGGATAATTAAGAAATATTCCAAAGGTCACTAAAGACCTTTATAATAAAGTGTCAAATGAATTTCCCACACTGATGAAGTCTGAAAGGGCTAAGAAAAATACATTTGTAAAACTAGACATTAACAAAACTCAAAAGGCTTGACATATACTCTCTTAATCCAATCATTTGTGAGAAGATGCACATAATTCTAATTTGAAAAATGTTATTTCAGGGCATAAAATTAGAGATGAGCCACAAAATAAGTGTAAACTAAAAAATACATTGACCATCAAGCAGTTAAAGATTTTGCTTAATGAGGATTAACCCTCAAATATTAACCTCTCAGAGACACTCTCATTATCTATTAGTTTTCATTAATCCTAAAATCACAGAATAAAGAAATGTAACCCATGATTTTCTTCAAAACATTTGCCGAAATCTGTTATGAATTTATTTTCAGGGCAAAGTTCAAGAAAGCCTAGTTCCTCAGGTGAAGTGGATTAAGTACTTTCTACAGAGAAATCGAATTAAACCACTACCAAATGGCAGGTTTCCAGTCTTGGCATATGAAATCTGATTTGACAGGGGTCTTATAGACTGTGGTCAGTTTCCCATCTGATGGGGACTGGTGTGGTTTTGCTGTTCCCTATTCTTAGGCAGCTGCAGTGTACATCGCCATGTGTATCTATGCTGTGTTGAACACGTATATACATAGATAAATATGCTTGTAGCTCTCTCATGTAAAAATGACTGGAAAAATTTGAGATTTGATTTTACTGTCTGAAATCATTGAGTTTGCGGCTAATATTTGACAGACTGATGCCGTGTAGGATATGACTTGGAAGTTACAATCTCTCTGATCTCTACCAGATGTTTTACTGGTAGTATTTCAGTCTCAAGAGACAAAAGGGATATTAATGTTAATTTTATTTGTTTAATCGTATCAGGCAGATTTTATAAAATGGGAAAATTCATGTTTTTTTTTTAAGCATACCAACTCTTCAGAAATCTTCATAGTAGCGAAACTATTTTGAAGATAGATATTTTTTTTCATTGGAAAGAGAGTCTGTAATGTATTAGGACAGGATCAACTTTCTCTTCCCTTTAAAAATGGGAACTATACGGCAGCTTTCTCGGTGGCACTGTGAGCTTAAGAAGATGACAATGCTAGGCCTGCAGTTCGTGACAAGTCCCATCTCAGTCTGTAACTCCTAGTTCAGAACAGCAAACCTGTGTGACGGACACACATTTGCTGCTACTGCCCCAGGTTCCTCCAATCCTTCACTTCTCATCTGTGTTTTGTTCTAAAAACATGAGTCTACCCTGGTCATTATGAGGTAACAATGGAAATGAGACTATACCCAGTCCGAACAGCATCTTGAAGCTTGAACTCAGTGACACATTAGAATTTTACCTAGGGCTCAAGGGCAGAACTCAGAAACTTGAAGAGCCTGGTTCTCAGGCATGGATAGCCATCAGAACCACCTACAGAAACTTCACCCCGACCAACCACATCACAGACTGTCCAGTGTAGACCGGGTACCAGGGCTCTGCAAAACACTCTGGGTGAGTTCAATGTCAGCAAAGCTAGCAACACTGCCTAGGAGGCCCTAAACAGGGAGCAGCAGAACAATAACCTTGGAAAAATCAATTTTCCTCGGCTTTGTTCTCATCTGAAAAATGGCGTGTGTGGAAGGAAGCTGGAGTGTATACTAATCGATTTCCTGCTGCATTAGGATAAAACTACAAAGTTGCAAAATATTTCAAGTAAAACTAAGAGAATACATAAGAAGCGCCTGCGACACTTGTATCTCCACCGCGAAGCTACAAAGACATTCAAGTTTTTCCATACCTTAGTTTCAAGTCTCACAAAGACAGTAAGCAAAATCCCCGCATCCTTTCTAGAACGATCCACTACCCTATGATTACTGGTTACCCTGCCCACACTATTGTTAATCTGCAGATCCTCATCATTCTTCTGTGGGTTTCAATGTCCATAAACTGCATTATCCCATGTGTTACACATACCATGTTACTCAGCTTTATTTTATGAGAGTTACCATGTAGAGTGTATTTCGCCAACTTCATCTATTTCACAGTATTTCACAGGAATCAACCACAGTCAATTGGTTCACCTTGTCTGTGGACAGTCGAGTCAATTTCACCTTTATAGAAATAAAGGCACATATGTAATTAGTGTCTCATCCCAGGTTTCATGCTGTCCCGGGAAGGCGTCTTCAGGGGAGACACCTAGACGTGGTTTCGTTGGATGTGCACACTTCGGTCATGCTGTGCACTACCAACTTGCTCTCCAAGGTGGGTATAGCAATTTACTTTTTCTAGGACAATTAACACACATACACACACCCCATTTTCCACACCCCTATCAATACTTGGCACTATGAAGACTTACACATTGCTGCAAATATAAAGATTCTGGTGTGCTAATAATTACAGTTAAATAATATTTTTCGAAGGTCCCTTTTGGTTCTATAATTGTGATAATCACATCGATGCCAAATCTTATCAAAAATAACAAAATAAATGTTGTGTGTGTGTGGAGGGGGTTACAACAGATTTACTTTTCCTCAAAACATACTTTGAATGGCCAAAGCTGGCCCATGACCCATACATCAGGCCATAAAAGAGGAATGGGGACATGGCCCCAGTTCTGTATTTATTTTCTTGTGCTCATAATCCAATGTTACTTAAAAAGCAAACTGCCCAATATCCAAGCCAAAGCAAATACACTGAATTTTGCCAGGGAAAATGCCTGTGGAGAAATGAGTCAATTCATACAAAATTCAAAACTGTCTTTGGTCAGTGACATTTTCATGAAAATTTGTGGGTGGGTAAAAGTCTTGCAAAATTCTTCTTTGCCATTGGAGTAAATTCATCCAGGAAAAATAAGCAAAGTGTAAGTGGCAACCCGCATCGCCCCTAATTCCCTTCTGAACACTCCCTAACCTCCCAGCACAACTGCTTTCAATTGTGCAGGAAAACGGGCCAGGTGGTTCTGATCCTAAACAGAACCCTGGGCCCTGCTCGTGGGACAGGCTGTTTCTCAGCATAAGCACTCGTAGACCAAGCTTCTCCTCATTCTGATGCTCTTCAGAACCTCCCCAGAAAACACTACTGGGCACTACCCCACCCTTCAGCTTAATGGCAGAGACCTCCATAAAGTGAAAGCATTTGACACATTCTTTCGGAACCAGCACTATGGAAACCTTAAGGAATGGTTGTAACATTCATGTTTGGATACACTGTTATCCTCTTAGGAACATAGACACGGTTTAGACACAAACTCCATGTTTCTAAGACTTAGCTCTGAATTGGACATCAGACACCTCATAGATCTCAGGAAGACTCATCAGAATTTGGTGTAGTGATGTTTAGGATTGCTCAACAGTCATCAACCCAAGATTTGCCAAAGATAGAGCTCATCTACAGGAAACAGAATGCCGGGCACCGAGAAGCTGCTTTAGCCTCAAAGACACCAGTGAAAGGATCCTGGTGCTTTAAAATAGACCTTGCCATGTCTTCTTTCTGATTCATTTGAGATCTGCTTCTTGGCCTACTGAGGCCTTTGCTTTTCAAAACTTGGCCACTGTCTGGCACTATCTCTTTCGAGACTTTAAGGACAGAAGTCGTCTTGTCTTTCCACAGAGGTGGTCAGAATGTAATCTGGGGGAGGGTAGAGCTGTCTGGATGAGAAAGGAACCCAATCCTTTTCTTCCAGTGACAGAATCAAGAGATTCAGAATCTTCCCCTAGCTGTTCCACCACGAGTCCAGAGTGATCTGCACCCCAGGTTCCGGATTAGTCTGCAGATTACAATGAGAAATGATTGACAGAATGCACTCTCCCATAGAGCAAAGGGAACTTGGCATGTGGGCAGGATTCCACTGCAGTCTCTAACTGTAAAGCAGGCCTTAGCCCCAACACACCCTCCTTTTACCATAACTCCCAGAAGGTTGCTTCTGGTTTTTTTTTTTTAATGTGTGTGTTGTTTATAGTCTTGGTCACCAAACACATAGGGGCCAACATCCCCTTTCTTGGTCTAACAATCACAATAAGTGAAAAAGATGGCAAAGTCCAACCATCACATAGAGAAGAGTAATAGAATTCAGACATTGGACTGGGCCTTAGAATTTAAACTACCCCTAGGTTTGGCAGTCACCGCAATAACCTGAAAAACTCTTCTCCCAAAGAACAGCATGGTCATTTCACCTGGCATAGCTCTAGCCATGTTGTCTTTAGGCCTACACATCAAGTACATGACATACAGCCACATAACAGAAGACAATAAAGTCCACGATGTGTAAGCTTACGTGAAAATGGTTATCTTCCTGTTAAAACCATACCCTTCCGGCAGTGAAGCTGTAGCATCAGCTACTCCTAAGAAACGTTTCTTTGTCTGAGTTTATTTGCACCACAGCATGCGAGTGCTTTGCAACTCTGGCTTTCACATGCTATCGGGTTAGTAGTGTGTGTTCTGCACAGGCTCCACCCCTTAACGAAGAGAGGGCAGGGTAGGAAAGCAAATGACCTCATCTGCCCGTCCTGAATGGCACAGTGAACAGAGGCGCAGGTCTGCTCGCACGCACCTCTCAGCTGTTCTTCCCCTCAACCCCTCCTGTTTTTAATGTTCACTATACACTTTAGCAAGCACCAACTCTGCAAACCTGTATGTCTTGAAAAACTGGGATGAGAGGTGAAAATGGGGAAAGCCTTTTGCATAAACATTAATGTTGCAATGCAAAAAAAAGTATTTTTTTGATAATTCAAACTTTAATGTTTATTTCAGTAAAACCCAACCCCAGTAAACTATTTTCAGGCAGGATTAGTCAGAACTAAAAGGCTGGACTGTTTTCCTTCAGAGACTGGATGTCTTTCCTGTTTGCAACAGGCTCCTGTGTTCCAAACAGAGTAAATGGAATTGCCTTCAATCGCCTGTCTCATTCTGGCATTTCTAGCACAGAGCCCTACTGACAGAGTACGGCTTGGCCTCCTGGAATGTAATTATTCTTTTCACTCATGGAACCTGGCACGCTCACAATGCATCAGCTTCAGGTTTTCCTTAAGAAAAAAAAAGTCACAACATGGGGTCTAATGTAATGACAAGAAATGCAATTTCATTCCACCAGAAAGTCTTAAGCCTCTTTCAAAAATGCCTACTGCGTGGTGAAAAGTGCCTCTAATGCTTGCATTCCTATTATCGCCTGTATGGTTTGCTTTCGCATGAATCAGGTTGGCCAATCTACAGTCAAACATAAACACAGTCCAGACACTTTATATCACATACTGCAGAAAGAGGTGACTCTGGTTGGAAGGTCACAGTTCAAACAAGTTCCTCTTCCAACAGGTTTATAGTCTTCACCCATCGCTGATGGCTAGAATGCTCAACATTAAGGGAATACCCAGACTTCTCAGTTCTAACTCTGAAGAGCCATTCCTGTCCATCTAGACTAATAGAAAACATATGTTCTTCTTTGCAAAGAGTTCAGTGAGCTATCTCTGTGATCCCGTGGGTGAAGTCCTGCTTGTAAGCCCCGAGGGTTTCTGTGAGGTGTGAAATATTGTGAAAGCATTTAGGAATCGTATTATTCAAGAAACAGTCAATTCTGCCAAGAAACAGGATCCCAGTTCCAGGATCAGTGTTGAGAAACAAGAGAGGCGGGACAGACATCAGACCCACGTGCTTCGACACCAACGGCACAGCCTTCTCAGTCCACTGCCCTTACGCTTTTCCACAAAACCTTCTTTCCTCAAAATCAAGTGAGGTCCCATGAGATCCTGTTCCTGGGGTGACCCCTGGGGTTTCCTTGCTGTAAGTCACTAGTGAGCTTCCCAACTATGAAAGGCCCGATGCGCTGGCCTGAGAGGGCGTGCTGCTACAATTGCAGTCAAGTTCCTACATGGAGAATTTCTTTCTTAACTGTCAGAACCGTTCCTCCCAGACCCCAATCTCACCCAAATTTTTAGAGATTAAAAACAAACACACACACAAAAACCCTGAAGATTTATACTTTGGAAAATCACAAAAACTTGCTTGTGGCACAGCAAGTGTCCCGTGGCCTTGAACATCCATGAAGCCAAGAGAACACTGAGTCCCACCCACGTTTTTCCAGCCTACATTAAGGAAGACTGGCCTCCACTCCCACAGTGGCATGGGGCGTGAGCTAGAAGAGGGAGAAAACAACAGCCACCAGTTATCAAAGAAACTTTCCACTGGTTCCAGCTAGCCGAAGAGGCAAGGAACCTTATGGGTACCTTCACCACCACACGTCCAAATTCCACAAAAATGGAGCCGCGGTTACCTGACTTCATGCCCGTGTTTGATAAAATACATGCATGCAATCAAGCAGGGCCGCCCAGAGCGGTGGCACAGCACATCGGCAACTCCAGTTCACTCACCGTACACTTGTTGGGCTTCTCCCCGGAGTGAACTCTCATGTGGATCAGCAGCTTATAGCGGGCGTTGAAGGGCTTGTACCTCCTCGGGCAGCCAGTCCAGAAGCAGGTGAAGTCTTCCCCCTTGCGCTGGTCTATGTGGACCTTCTCGATGTGCCTCACCAGTTCCTCCTGCTGGTCATATAGGGCGCTGCAGTCTATCCAACGGCAGCAGTGCTTGCCCCCTGAGTCCTCCATCTCCCCCTCCTCATCCAGGCCAGCCTGGGCCAGGGCCAGTGGCTGTGTATGAGGCAGGAGCTCTGGGTGATGAAGGTGTGGGTGGGCATGGTATGGGGGTGGGGGGCCCTGAGGCGGGGGAAGAGGAGGGAGAGGCTGTGCTGAGGGCAGGTCCAAGGCACTGCCTGGGAACTCCTCCAGGCGCTCGGTTTTTAGCATATTGGCTGACCCATCCTGGCCCGGTAGGCCCGGTTGCAGCGCCACGTTGTTCACAGGTCCAGACTGCAGGCCACCATGCTCCAGCTGCTGCATGCGCTCGTACTCCAGGGTACCGTCCTCGCCATAGCCTGGCAGCACCTGCCCTCCGCTGGTCACCAGCACACCTTTCTGCCCACTGGACACTGCACAAGACTGGGGAATGCAGCTGCCGCGAACACCCAGGAAATGCCCATAGACCTCCGACTGTGGGGACACGTTGGCAGGGGAGGCTCTTGATCCGTTGATGTAGGCAACCAAGGAAGTCGGCGAAGTGCGGATGATAGTATTGAAGTCAATCCCAATGCCATCAGACAGCGGGGACAGGGACAGAGCTCTTTTCTTGGAGCGGGTGGAGTGGGACCTGGTTGCTGAGTGCCGAGGACTAGGGTAAGGAGAGTGGCTATTTTCCATGCCAAAAAGATAAGGTGGCAAAGGGTTAGAGACGCTATTGCTGGACCCCGGTGTACCAGGAGGCAAGCTCAGGAGGTCCCCTAGGTCCATGCCATTCTGAGAGCCATGGTTCGATGGCAGTGGAGGAAAAGGCCTGCAGCTCTGAGACCACTCCTGCTTCACACTCAAGGCCGATTGAGTCTCCGTCAGACTCAAGGTCGTGGACACCAGGGACTCTTGCAGAATGAGGGACCTGCAGCAGCAGCCAGAGAGAAGGGGAAAGAAACAAACAAATGTTTCAGCAAGACGTGGATTGCTTAAGAGCTCAGAGGACACTGCACCGCCAACCCCTTAAGGTTTTCCCTTACCGCATTCTGCACTAAACACAAGTTCTTAGACTGCCACAGAATCCGAGGCCTTAGGCTCCAGGTAAATAATATATTACCAAGACAAACAATAAAAGCTAATGCTTACTAAAATAATGAAAGAGCTATTGGTATAAATAATTCTAGTAATTTAATGAGAATAAATAGTCCTCGTTTTATTTCAAAGTATCCCCTTTTCTATAGAGGGGGAAAACAGGGGACTAGGAAAAATTATAGCTGCTTTTCTTGGCAAACCAAAGGAGAATCTATTAAGCACCTACTGTGTGCACCATGCTATGGCAGGCCTTCAGGTTACATATTTCTGAACAGTACTAATCTCCAATTAAAATCTACGTGGGAGGGTCACACATAAACCATGATTTTTTTTTAAAAAAAGTAAACTTTCCAAGTTAAATATTTGTGTTAAAGGCTTACTAATAATTTTACAATTTAGCGGCACTGATATTATCAAATTAGATATTTCAAAGGGCAATTTACAATGGCAAGTACTCATTCATTTCAAATGACCCTAGGAAATTTGTGAAAATGTAGAATACATGGGCAGAAAGCATACCTCGGTGAGCAAGTGCATACTTAGCAAGCTGGAGGCACAGAGTTCACTCTTTATCACACACACAGAATAGTCCTTAATAGAACAAAGGCATTGTACATGAAGAAGTAACAAACTGAAAAGCTGCGTTTGGCATCATGCGCCAGGCTACGTGGGTCTTAGCCACACTTGTTAAGATAGGTTTTCCGTGAGCTCTTGTCCTTGGATCTGAGCAGCATCAGGCCAAGAACAGGTCATTCACGTGCAGTGGTTCATTTTTATAACAATCCCTTCCCTGTCCTTATCGTTCACAAAAGGAGTGCTAAAAATGTCACAATTCATTGTTTGCATATCAAAGTGGTTTATAATGATAACATTAGACCCTTGAAAATCCATTTTTCTTTCCAGGGACATTATTGCTTTAAAAACAATAAACGAAAAGAAGAGCTATATCCCTCAGACAAAATATTCATCCCGAAAAGGATCAACACGTAAACAGAGGGAAAAAAAAAGTTCCAGGACCCAACGCAGACACGGCAGATAGCTGAAAAACTTGGTTTATTCCATACGTGCCTCCAACTGGCTTTCTAGATTCTTTTATTTAAATACACTATTACCAAAGATTCTTATGCAAAATGTGTGACTTCCCTCCATGAACACCCTCCCTGTCTCTGGCTGTTAAGTATCAACCTGTACAGAAGAAGGGGGAAGCATCATTTCACCTGCTCCCTACTCCGCTTCACAAACTGGAAACCAGGAATGCTGTTTCTGCCAACCCGGGAATACTGACAAGAAAACATATCAGCTCCGGAAAAGCACGGTGTACGGTGGTAACACTGCAATTGACCTGAAGTTGCCCACGGGTGCGGCACTGTTTGCCAATGACAAGCCCAGCAGGAACCTATGTTCACCTGCCCTTGACAGAGATCTCCTTGTTGGTTCACATCCTTACATTTGGATTAAAGACCTTCTGCAAATGGTCTCTGAACCGTTTGGGTTCTAATTCCCCGTGGACAGTTCTCAATTATTTCCCAAGCACACTTCCAGCACGTGGCTTTACCTGCAGAGCTCAGGAGAAGGCTCCTGGTGACTGGATGTCAAGAGCCTTTTGACCCTATCCCACGTGAGAGTCAGGAAGTACATTCAGCCACAAGCTACATCAGGGATGTCAGAACACTGACAGAGCTCCACGGTGAACAGTGCCTGCTCTCAGGAGGCAGCCATTCGAGCACACTTTAGACTCTTAAGCAAAGAATGACAGCCAGAGTGGCTCATGCAATTGTATGCACTCTGCTGATAAAACTGCATTATCTGGCTCAATGGCTGCATAGAGAAACATGTCCATTCTTCAATAATGCAAGGCAAAACTCATGTCTCTTAAATTATGCTGAACATGGCTTAATATATAGCACAGGATAGCCCAAATGCAGACATGTTGCTTAGCCTCTTCGGCATCTCAGTTTTCCAAGGCAGCTATCAAAGTCTTTCAGAAAGCAAACTACTGAAGAGCAAAGGCACGAACAGAGAACAAGTTTGTGCCCCTTCCTCCCTCCGACACCTCAAATACCTAACAGGAACAAAACTTCCAACATGTGACAGTTGCTTCCTATGCCTCTCAAAGATGCAATTTAGGATACCTAATCATTCAAAGTCCTACCCATGAAGTCTATCTCTGTAGGAAGAGTCCTCTTTGCAAGGCATCTCTACTGTCTAGACCACCATCTCTGAGGATCTCGGAGGATCATGCTCACAAATGGTAAGACCTTTCCATTGAAAGGATGGTTTTTATCTCCCTGGTACCTGCTGGAGTGTTAGAAACAAACTAAGTACTCAAACACCTTCTGATCAAGAGTGTACATAAAGAAGAGCCCGGCTTGGTGTTGCAAGCCTGGCATCCCACCCTAGGATTCAGGAGGCTGAAGGCAGAAGAAGACTTTAAGGGCAGCATCAACTACATAGCAAGATGCTACCTCAAAGAATAGAATTAATACACAAAAACAATAATCATGACTTACAAGCTTACAGAGAATTTTATATATTAGCTTACTGAATACACAGTATGACATAAATTAACTAGACTCTTAAAATATTTTTCTAAGAAGAAAATAATGACAAATCTGTGAAAGCAGAGGAGTGATGGAAGGTCCTTAATAAAGCACGAAGGAAGGAAAGTGATTGGCAGAGACCTAGCTAGCTCTCATTTTCTCACAATATACCCCAGTGTGGTCCACGATGCTCTGCTTGATTGGAAGACTTGGTGAGAACAGGCTTAGAATCACACAAGCTAGGACTGCAACACAAATTGCTTGTTTTTCTGCAACAGTACACTGAAAGAGTGTGAAGGCTGCCAAGGATTCTAGCCTGTAACCCCTGCTGCTACACACACCAGGCCTGTGGAAGAGAAAGTGACAAAGAACTCAGAAAGCTGTGTCACCACACTGAGAGCAATCTCCATTTCCATATGTTCATCTGATCCTAACGACATTATTTCTGGTGACTAGTTTATTTAGAACGGTATGTGAAAGGCAAGACGATAAAACTAAAACCAAATAAAAGCAAAGTGAAAAACTTAGAAGCCATTAGGAAAAACATGCTCTCAAGAAGCCGAAGGAGCTATGCTGACCAAGTGGAGTTGTTTTGTTCTAAAGCTTCAAAGAAGTTTTAACTTACAGGTCATATGGAATTTTTCATACTGCTGCTCATGAAGAAAAACACATGTACATATACCAAGTGTGCATGTAACTAAATCCATGGGGATAATATATAATACATGACATATATGTGTCATAAACCCATTGATCCTAGGAAAGACCAGCCCTAGCCTATCTGGAAATTGCCATCTATGCACCAAAGTAAATCTTCCAAAAGAGTAGCGACGCCTTATGAACACAGCAGGTTTAGAAGATGTCAGAATGCACAGGGAGCCTAGAGTCTGTTCTCAGTCCCTTTCTCGGCCTTCTTTGAGCTTTGTGTGCATACTCCAAACAAAAAAGGCAATTGCTGCCAATAATTCCAGTTCAGAATACAAAAACAATGCACGCTATTTGGATCTAGACTGGTATCACTAGGCAATCGCTAACCTTTGCAAACTGACCCTGGGCAAATTAAGTAGGCTTTCTGTGTCTTGAAAACCACCACACCTTCAAAAGGGATGATACTTGCGAGGACTATGAATCGTGAGTTCAAAGTCACAGTGCATGGGGACACACTGTAAGCCCACACAAGCAGCATCCCATCTCTCCTACTGATCAGCTCTGCTAGGCTGAGAGATTAGACAATTGTATGAAGTAGTTGTTTGAGGTCCCCTACTTGTCCCTCAGGGATGGACAGATGTACAATGGCCTTTACAGCAGGATAGGCATGACACCTAAGCTGGCACTGGCTCCTGACTCTTCCACAGAGTAGAGAATTTGTTGAGCCCTGTGGTGGACTAATAGAAATGTCTGGGCAGTTATTGCAGCAAATACACAGCACCAGGGCAGGATTCCCATCACTGGATTAAACAGAGCACAAGCTAAAGACAGAGCATGTTCTCTTAGAGGAATGCCCCCCAAAAAAATTACTTTCAAATCAAGGAAAGAAAAAAATAAAGGAGAGAAAGAAAAGAGAAAAATAAAGGAATATAGCTGGCAAATGTCTGAAAACTGTTCAATATTATCAATAATGAAAAAAATATCAATGATGAAAATTACACAATTATTACCTCAAACTAATAAAGTGTATAAATAAAACTAAACATATGAGACCACTGTCAAGCTCACATGAGGGTTGGTCTTCCCTGTAGTGCAACTGAAAATTTGAAAAATGCCTATTAATAGCAACATGGCTGCTATTAGTAGCTGTTTAAACCAACAAATCTTACCTCCTGAGAATTTACTCTAATCACTAGAGGCATGAAATAAAAGAATTGTAGGTTAATCCAATAAAGTATTATTGGTAATACTAAAGGAAGAGACAGAACTGCGATGTAAGATACAAAGGGAGTAAAACATGCAGTAATCCTACCCTGGGGTGATGCCTATGCACCACAATGGTTAGCATGGCAAGCTATCCCTAAAGGTACAATATCTTTATAACGTGGTGGTAACCAGCAGCTACCTAATTGGGCTGAAGCCCTGTTCAACAGGAGGGAAATCATATCTGATACTGTACACCTAGCTAAGAACATATGTCCAGTGAGGCCATAGACTTAGAAGGGAGCATAACAAAGCCCCTTTGCCAGACCAGTATCATTCCTAACTTCGCTCTAAACACACATCCTTATAGCTACAGGTATGTGCAGCTTTCACATCCTCCCGGCAGATGGAGACCATGAGAGAAGACCACAACTCGTCTAAACGCAGAGAACAACCTACTACAGGGTGTTCAGCTGCCACTGACACATCTCTCACTCAAGCCCTGCACCTTCAAGGAAGAGGAGATGAAAGACTGTCATAGCCAGAAATAGTGTGTCTTCTAGCTATGACCGGGTAAGCTACCCTCGTGAAATCAACAATATGGCTGCTTAAACAGACCTGAACTATGACAACACCAGTTGACATGCCAAGGTGGATGGGGGAAATTTCACAAGGCTACCACCCTAACTGAAGCATTAAAGACTGCTAAGAGAGGGAGAATGAGTCTCTCCCAGGGATGAACCCCCTAAACTGGTACCCAATGACAAGAGCTCAGACCTAAAGAATACCCAGAAAAGCAGCAGCGAAGGGAACAGCAGATTGCATTTACTATTTATTTGGATATATATATTATATATATATAATATATACATAATATATATATATTCCACAATAATGATTAAAGAATAAGGAGCTATGAATCTGAAAGAGAGGGGTTGAAGGGAGGACAGGGAAGAGAGAAATGATATAATTATCATTTTTTAAAATCACAAAAAAGAAAGAACTAAAGATCTAATAATAAAGGACTGGTAAGAATTCATTTTATTTCTTTCTTTGTAAAATGGCATATTTGGGGTGGGAGGAAACCATGATATGAGGCTAAAGGAGATTTCTTACAAAAAAAGACTTAAGATATATATATATCGGGGAAAGTTATGAAACCGTGTTTATTATATGGTCAACCTGATGGCCAGGAAACCCAGGGCTGTAGGGCATGTGTTCACAGGGATCTATCTGAAGGGTGTTTATCAACTTTCCACTCACGGTAATCTCAGGGTGAGCACATTTACTGCCGAATTCGAATTCTGGGAGATCTCTGAGAATTTTTTTTTTCAGGATAGGAAAAAAAAAACAAACAAAAAGTTGAGAAATGACTAGGTGCAGTCGGACAGAAGCCATGGACAGCAGCTTGGAAAGGTGTGTACTGCTTGGTGCTTGGGCTCACTACATTGGTTTTTCTACAGCTTCCCGTTCTCTATAGTGCACAGCAATTATAGAACTGCAGGGAAAACAATCAACTTTGCAGCTGCTCAAAGGGCAGGCATCTCTCAGACGGAATGGTTCGTGGCCTCTTTGGCCAACATCTACCTACAGAAGACCCCGATGCATGAAATGCTTGGCTGGTTTACTCTCTAGCTTTAGTGCTAGGCTGTACAATGCCTTCAGGTTGCACTGTTGCCTCTCAAGCACTTATTCACCTGATGTAACACACAAACCCATGTAACGACCACAAAAGATACACAACTTTTCCAAGCTGCTATACTTGGATTCAACCCTACCTCACCTAGGCATTTCTCAACTCATTGGTGTTTTTTTTTTCCCCATCCAGGGAGGAAGAAAAAAAATCACACACACACAAACACATTCCTTGAGAAGATCTCACAGAATACATAGTCAAAACACTTGTCAGTACATCGTCAAGATGTTGTCTCTTAAGGATATAATATTATGCTAAGGAATCAGCTATGCCAGAAAACACCGAGATAACGACCCCTCTGGCCGCACCATGAAAGAGACTGTGTAAGGCTCCTGGCTTCAGCGGCCTGAGCTCTGCTTACCGTCAGCCTCTACATTAATTACGACTGCCTTGCAGGCATGGGATGGATGTGCCACAGACAGGAAGCTGAAGGTTCCCAATGACACCCACCAATGAGCAGAGTTAATTTTACATGCAGTGCTCAGCAAGGCTGAGGAGTCCCTTGAGGCACAATCATCAATGGGAAAGTGACAGCCTCCCATCACTAAAGTCTCGAGTGGAAAACAAGCTTTCACCTTTCAAAAGGGGGGGGGGAGGGGCATAAATAAGCCATCTGGGAGTCAGAATTTCAGAGTCTCAACTGGAGGCTGGAAGGAGGCCAGGACAGAAGAGCAGAAGGAAGGGAAAAGGAGAAATAGAGTCTCAATTACAAGGCACCTCAGCAGGTGAGAGCAGGCACAGAAGGATGCAGGGAGCGGCTCCTCTGCAAGATCCATCATCTCAGAACTGATATGGGCAAAAATTCTGCACTGTGCTTTTCCCAGGAAAGTAACTTTTAAATGATGACATAATAATCTTCCAAAGAAATAGACCTTAAACATTATACCACAGTTCACCTTCATTCGCCACCCCCACCGCACACACACGGACCCTAAGGAAGATAAAATTCTGCCTAGAGGGGAGGGGTTTCTTTCACTGGAACTCCTCTGAGTGAGAAAGACACAAGGTGCCCCTGTGAGCACCCTCAGCGCCTCCCCTCCCCCCCCACCCCGTTCCTGAAGTCTGCAGTGGGAGCCTCCGGGCTTCTGAGGGGGCCAGTCTCCAGTTTCCTGGTTGGGTGCTGAGGATTTTAACCCTAATGTTCACCGTTTTTTGAATAAAAGTTTTGTTCTTTTTGGCAAAAAGAAAGAAAGAAAGAAAGACAGACAGACAGACAGACAGACAGACACAGGGTGTTGTGCTGCACTGATGCTGCCGCCTAACCAAACATTTAACTAAAGGCTTTGCATCACTGTGAAGCTATGTCTTCCCAAACACATTCATTTGTGATTTCTACCTTTGTTCTCTCTGCTATGTCCCTAAACTGCTGCACTATGCACACAGTAGGTACTTAGTACATGTCTGAGTGGATGAGCGCACAGGTGAGCGAACAAACTGACAGCTGGAAGCCAGCCCCGAGACACTGTGATGCACACCTGAAAGCCTGGCAGATGTGCAGAGCGTCTCATTCGGCCAAGATGTGCCTTGCTCTGTATGGCAGTGACAAGTTTACTAACTAGGCTTTGGGTCCTGAGACTCCCAAATCTCCCATGACCAGACAACAGCTATTACATCATTCATCCTGATTAGGAATGTCACATGTTCACTTTTGAAACACATTCTCCTACGAGGCTAAAACTGAAAGAGCTGCTTCAGCACCAGTGAGTGAGTGACTGAGTGTGTGAGTCCATTCGTGCTCAGGGAGAGAGGGGACAACACTCGTGGGGTATGATTATACCGGAAGGAAAGGGGGGGAAAAAAACGTAAGTTGAGACCTGGAATCTGAAGGAGGTCTATTCAGGTTGGCTGCATTCAGTGCCCTCGGTAAGCTAGGACTGATCTGCTTGCATGCTGTGGAGACCTGGCTTGCTGGAGGTGAAATGGGTCCCAGTCGCTGAACCATCATGGGACTGCTGGTGACCACTAGATTGTTGCAGCTGCCTTTTCCAATGGACTTGCACTGAGGCCCAAAGCCAAGAGCCCCTAAAAACAAATGAATCAGGTTAGCTTTCATGTCCCTTACATCAGAAATCAGTACATACACATGTGCACATTTATAGCGGGGCTCATCTTTAGAGACAGTCCTTTTTAAAGTGAAGTTTTTTGACACAGGGTCTCATTTAGTCTAGGCTGCCCTCCTACTTACTATGGAGCCAAAGACAGCCTTGAGCCCCTGTTCTCCCTGCCTCCATCTCCCAAGTGCTGGTGTTACAAGAGTATCTCTTTTAATACTAATCAGACCAAAAAGCATGTGATGCCAATGCAAAACCTGTAATGCTATAGCAAAAAGCTTTTCGTAATCACCACTCAAACCACTAAATACGGCTAAATTTCACTGTGCAGAAGTGAGAATCAGCTGTTGAAAATTAAGCTGAAAGTCATAATTTATAATATCCTTAACTGAAGTGCGACGGTGATCAGTAGACAGAATTATCTTTATCAAATCAACTCCTTCCTAGAGTAGCTAATATTTTGAATCACAAAGTAAATAAAGCCAATACTGCTGGAGGGGAAGGACCAAAAACACTGAACTGATTTGACTGTGAATCTGTATTTCCCGATAGCCTCTTTAGGAGAATTATAGTCAAACTATATCCCTTTAACCTTGAGTTTCCCCTCTTCATCCCCAGTACACTGCCGTTGGACGGAAAATATTTTTTTTAATAATTCAAGATGGGAAATCCATAAAACATTCACTTGGAAAGGTAACAGAATTTAACAACATTTTTTGTTTTCATTACTTATAATATTCCAATTTTTCTTTTTAAAAAAAAACTGTGGTACACACCCAAAAGAGAAAGAAAAAGAGGCAAATAAACCCACAAGAATCTATGTCGTTAAAGAGAAGTGAAAGTGGAGAGGGAAAGGCTAACATCGCCATGACTCATCTGTTTCAAGCAACAGTAAAAGCTTAGTCATTCTAGACGTTCCCTTCAGGGGATGCACTTTTTCAAAACCAGCTGACCACCTGAGTCTCAGCGGCTTATCCTCTACTCCCAGCTCTAACAAATGAGGATACCGTTCTCGCGAGATTCTCTGGCTTTGCCATCACTCTACCCAGGACCAAAGTATGTAGAATTTATCACTGTAATTTTCTTTAGCTCTAGAAAGCAAAATTTCATACTCTGTTTTCCTCCCAAAATAAACCAAACTGCCAAGAGTTCTTTTACTTGGCATGGATTTTGGTTCCATTTTCTTCTAAGAGCCCCTTGAGACAAAACAGCCCTGAAAGTTGTTGCCATATCCCCATAAATGAAGCTACAACTCAACTCCCCTGCTGGAGTCCCGGCTACATTAGGTGGCAGCAGCTCCTCTCCACGCCAGTGCTGTGGAGCTAAAACCCATGTGCTCACGGCCTGCCTACATAGCCACACAGGGAATTAATAAGTATGAAGCTCAACTCCTCCGTGTATTTCCACGGCACCCACACACTTGAGTTTGGGCTCTGGGCATGCTCTTGAACATCTTCCAAGATCACTGGCTCCTAAAGAAGATCTCAGATCTTTGCTCAGATGTTCAAATTCACCTCTTTCTTCCGCCTGAGCAGGTTTCCGATCTTATGTCTTCCGAGACCAGTTGGCGGTATTCCATTTTTATGACTCATGGCTTTGGACCATCAGGGCTTTCCGCCTTAACATCAAGAGTGGCGGGTGTGTTTTTAATATCATGCTCATAAACTGAATTTCTCTGAAAATTCTTGATTGCGTGTGTTTGCATGGGCTCTCTCTGAACTATGGGAAAGAGGATGCAACGGTGCGGAGCCTAACCCAGCCTAATAACCTGCGTTACTGCCTCAGCTGCCACTGCTACTAGATGTTTCTATTAAAAGCGACATCAGCTATCAAGCACTCAGTCAACCAGGATGCCATACACGCTCATATAATGAATTGTCACTCTGTATCTGATTCATCCTTAATGAAACCATTCACATCTATCTACCTCTAAAACAAATGCATGAGTCCCTCTATCAGCCCACACAAGAGAAAGAAAGCTTGGTAACAAACCGTATTAATACCTACTTGTCAAATCTAAAATGCTGCGTGCATATACATCTATATATATAGTAAAAATCATGAAGAACCAATCGAATCCGTACATGGCATCACTACTTCAGAGATGGGATGAAGACATGTATACCTTAGAATTCTCAACTGCCAAATATGAGGACTGCATCTTTTACTCTAACCCTCGCTCGCAACTGTCTTTGTTGACTTTGTACCTAGTGAGCCCCTCTGCATCTTCAAGGTTTCAACCCAAAGGTCCTTGGGTCCACCTGCCACCCCCAGTGTCCTCTGGACAGATCTGAGTGCTCTGTCCTTTCATCTTCAGGAAGCGAGCCTATTACACTCCTACCAATCTCTCATTTCTGCTCTTCAATTCTTTTTGAAAAAAAAAATGAAGTCCTTGTTTAATGTGCATTTTCTTCCCTAGAACCCAGTCTAATAGAAAGCCTTAAATGAATGCATAAAAATTAAGAATGACTGCAATGAATATTAAATATTATCCAGCTGTTTCCATGGAAGCCCTCCTGACTTTTTTTTTTTAATGAAACATGAGACCATTTTAAGAAACCCAAACTAAGTTGATCCTCTGATGTGTAGCTGACCAAGCTGAATGGAAGAGGAGGCTGGTGAGCATAGAACTGTATATCTGCTCTCCTGGTCCAGACACTGAACCCTGCAGCCCAGACTCACATCATGAGACACCTCCGTCCTTCTCTGCTCAGTATCCCACTATCCTGCCCCCTACTCCAAACACACGGATCAACTTCAACATCCTCGAACCACAGAAAAGTGACAGCTTGTGTCAACAGTGACTTTCTCAGAAACATGCAGCATTTGATGCAGTAATGAGAATGTTCTAGAAAATGGCACCATCGAGCTCACAATGGAAAATAAACAAGAGTTGTACCAAAAGACACTATTAACAAAGCATTAAAAGTCTAATTCTTTTTCAGAATCCCAGTCAGAAGCATGAGCTCCGAACCACTGGGAGTCGGAGTGTGGGCTCTGCGGGCAGCCTGACTGCCTGGGATCAAGCGCTTTGCATGACGGGGGCAAATTTCTGAAAATTGGCAGTCCGTGTTTGTATCTCACCATCTACCAAAGAGGAAAAGAAACTGATGCTGCCTCCTAAGGGGCTTTGCATCCGGTATTAGCAGCACACACAAAGCCTCGGCACCATAGCAGATACTATAGGTGTCGGCAGCTCTCGTCACTGATGGTTGTTCCATGTCTGCCCTTGCTTTTCTGTTCCACTCTGTTAAAGAAGAAAAGTCCTTCATATTTCCTTGCACAACACAAGACAGTAAACGATGCTGTTTAATTCTCTGCCCATTTCCAATGTTCTTTCTGTTTTGAGCCCAGAGCCAATTTTTTTTTCAACCAGGTGTCATCACAGATAGAAATTTGCAACTGGCCAAGTTTGAATGTTCCCTGGCTTGTTGTTCCGTAAAAACAAACCATACAGCTTTTCTGACTACCAGATGTGCCAACTACTTGGGCACTAGTTTTTCTTTTCGAAATACCGCTTATTTTTAGAGACGGCATGGTGTGTGTTTAAAGATGTGTTTACTGCTCAAATAACGATCGGAGAGGACGGTGTTCTGAGCTCCGCACAGGTTCTCGCCGAGATCACACTGTGCTTCTGGGAAGCCCCTCACACTTCGCATCTCTGAGGATCTAAACTGAGCGGTCATTTTAGAAGGGCCGTGATTTTCATGACTGTCTTCATTAGCAGAAAGGGTCTTCCTTCAGAAGCAAGGTTGATTGGCTTGTACCTATCATAAATAGGTTGATTCTTTCCTAACTTCACACTGAAACAGAGGGTAACAAAAGTGTAACGCAGACGAGAGAGCAGCGCTGAAATAATCAAAGCTTTGCTAATCACTAATCAACTGGCACTTACCGAATGCTAACCCTGGGCCAGGCAGCGCATGGAGACAGTGGTACAAGGAAGGACCAAGCCCCCACTGATGGGAAATTCCTGCCTCTCAGTGGATCGTGTGAAATAGGCTTTTATCAGGTCACAGATGATCAGCTTCTAAACAGTACAATGCAACTCACACACTGGACATTTTCTAGGCAAAAATATTACTATCCAATAGAGTCAAGTCCTGCCCCTGTCCTCACTAGCTATGTGGCAATGGGCAGAGTCCTTGAGATCTCTCTGCCCTAGTATCCTCTTCTGACACTAGGAATGGTCAGATCACTTAACACATGGGATGGCCTTAACAACAACTGGTTAATATTAATATACATACCACCACCTTTCAGAATCTGGGTTCTCTATGAAACATTTTCAGACCTAAAAAAGATTGCAGAAATAGGAAAATAATCTCCAACTTCACCTAAGGCCATTTCTTCATCCGGCATATGATCTCAAGAATTTGCTCCTTTCAACTCTGGGGCCATTAAGAATGAATCATAGATTTCATATTTTAATTCCTAAATGTATAAGGACAATATAATTATAAAATCCAAAGCATTCAGCAAGGCAATAATACTAGTAAAGAAAACACTATGCTCACATTATTTCCAATAATATATGTAATGATACATGTAGATCAATTCCTTTTTAATCCAGAATCATACAGTATAAAGAAGTTTTAATCCACACTCCAGTGATCTCCAAGAATAGATTAGCAAATCATTGGATACAGAGCACTGAAGGTTGATAGAAAAGATGAAAGGTTCAAGAAAGAAGAAGGGAGGTTAATATCACAAGAGTCAAGAGCATACTTCTGTATCCCAGCCCCACCACCCCTAGCTTTATAATCCTCCCGCACCGCTTGAGCTCCGTGTCTTAGTTCCCTGATTCTAAAATGATTTTGATGCTTCCAGAACTGTACAGCTGTTAAGAGGGCTGAAAGAGCTGGTACGTATGACACATTTAGTACGTGGTGCTTACTAAATACCTTGAAAAGGTTAGCGGAATTTGGAGCTGGAAGATAGCTCAGTGGGTAAAGTGCTTGCCTTGCAAACACCAGGACATGAGTTCAAACACTAGATCCATGTAAAAGATGCCAGGCCTCATTCTAATTCCAGAACTGGGGAAGTGAAAGCAAGCAGGTCCCCAGGGTTTAATAATACGCCATGGCAACACACTTAGAAAGCTCCACGACAGTCAGAGACCCTTTAAAAAAAAAAAAAAAGGTTGATTGTGTTTGGTATTTGAGGAAACAACACCCCAAGTTGTCCTCTGACCTCTGTATCATGAACACACACACACACACACACACTACACACGGATACACAAATTAGCCCAATGTTATTGAGAAGCCCCCATTCCTCTCAGGCTCCCACCCCTAGCCAAGATATCTGCAACTGAGGCCCCAGCAGCAAAGGAAAACTTCGTTTTCTCCAATGGAGTCTCAGGAATAAATTACTACACTCCAGGACAGGCCCCTTGCCCGGGAGTAGTTGGCCAAAGCAAAATAGATCGATATTAATTTTTTGTAGACTTTTTTTGTCTCATTTTGCTTTGTTTGGGCTTTCTTTCTTTTTTCTTTCACCTTATTGGAGTTTTGCTTGTATATTTTGGTTTCCATTTGTTGTGGGGGTTATGTGTGTTTTTTTTTAGTTTTTGTGTTTTTTGAAGAGAGAAAGGGCAAGAAGGTGTGTGGGTGAGGAAATGGGAAGAAAATGAGGGCAGAAAAAAGTGTGATTAGAATAGTGTATGAAAATGTTTTTCAATAAAAGGTAAGAGGGAGGGAGGGAGGGAGGGAGGGAGGGAGGGAGGGAGGGAAGGACGAGTCTCCAGTACCATTTTATATTGTTTCTAGAATTTCTTTCCCCTTAAATACACAGGAACTAATGCTGATATCTCACAATGCATGTAACACACAGTCACACACAAAGCCAGACTCACAAACACACAACGGACAGGGACACAGACAGAGACACACACAAACACGCACACACACAGCAGCCCAATCCTTCCTGGGGTGGGCTCCAGCTTCACGCCAGTCTTGGCTCACCTCTCTCATCCCCTTTCAGCTCACTGCTTCAGACAGGATCTGGCTGTCTTAGACTAAGGTGTTCGTCTCAAGAGAAATGCCTTCAGTACAATTTACAACAAGGTAATAGTACAGAAATAGAACCTAAAGGCATCAAAAATTCCCCATATCCGATTTTAAAAAAATCAAAAGTCTGCATGGAAAAACGGAAGTATTAGCTACAACATTTCTTTATGTATTCACCGCCTGCACGTGTGTGCAGTCATATGTATATTTGTAGGTGTGCGTGCCATGGTGCTCATATAGAACAAGAAAACAACCTGTGAGAGACAGTTCTCTCCTCCATCTTGGGATTCCAACCCAGCTTGTCTGTCAGAAATGACAGCAAGAACAGTCGGCTGCTGAGTCACGTCCCTGCTCCCAGAAATAGTGTTTTATTAAACCTCTCAATAACTCTTCAATGTGCAAACAAAGTTTTTATAAGTCTAGTCCTTCCTTTGCTCCTGATGATCACAAGAATGAGACATAGCTGTAACTAATCTAGGTCATTCTGCAGTAAAATTTTTGCAACTTTGAAGCTCGAAATTTTATCACTGTTTCTAGTTCTAAGCACTTAAACGCCCCTGCCCTGCATGGCTTCCTCAACAGAGTTCTCTCTGGATTGAACCCCAGAATAAAAAAGAAAAGAACTATTCTTAAAAATTTTTTTTAAGGTTTTGTGAAAGAAAGAAAGGTGTTTTGTCTACATGTATGTGTGCACAACACACGCCTGCAGTGCCCACAGAACCAGAAGAGGGTTCAAATCCCCTGGAACTGAGTCACGGGTGGTTGTTAGCCACCATGCAGGTGCCGGGAATGAGAACCCGGGTCCTCTGGAAGAGCAGCCAGTGCTCTTAACCATGCAACCATCTTTCCAGTCTCTAAGTGAACACTCCTGCCATTTTCAAAAGCACACAAATCTCAACTGCTATGGAACACGTGTGAGTCTGCATGGGAGAAGGTGGCTGTCCTCCACAGCCAGCCTGTGGGTGGGACCTTGGCCACTAAGCAGGTTGCTGTCACATCTCAGACTCTCTACAAAGCGGCTCAAAGGATAACTGAGAAGTAACACGCACACTGTCTGCTCGGTCATGAGTCTGGACTGTGATTACCATCACTGCAGTACAGAACAAATTTTAAGCAATGCAAACTGAGCCATGAAGGCAGAAATGATTATTTATGAACCCCAAAAAGTACTAACACATCTTGCTAACACCTCGTTCTCTAAGAAAGAAACTGCCCACTCTTTCTCTAATGTAGAAGCAAGACTAAGTGGAAAAGCATGCCACAAGAAACTCTTCAGGCTTTCTTCTATGGATAAACTTAGGCAGAGGGGCAAGGCAAGCCTCACCAGGTACATAGATAGTGATATTACATATGTAGCGATAAGGTGGCCCCAGACAGAGTGGGCAAGGCCGTCTGGTTCTGTGGCCCAGACAGAAAGAGCACTGGGATATCACTGAACACTCTGCCCTCACAACCTATCATATCCATCAATACAATAAGATGTTCTGATAGTAAGGAAATATTCAATCCACTGTGACAACCCCCACAGGTTCCAAACTATGTTTAGAACCATAGCATATGTAGTTTTAGGCTTCAGGTTTATTAAGTTAGCATATATCAAAGCATTGCCTAGACTGTTACTAGCGACTTCTTGTTGGGATCACATTTACTTACATTTCAAATTTAAAATAATATGCGTTAAAGTCAAAGATGTACATTAAAAAAAAAACAAGGTAGTTTCATGCCTGTCCAGTTGCAGCAGTATTCTTCTAAGAGGCTCAATTCAAACAGCCAAATGTGTATCCTTCCACACATCTAAGCTCTACTGACATGAATATGTAAGCTCTAATTCTAAAGCAATATGATTTATCATACATTGCCCCCATCTGTTCTTAAAAGATACCATGAAAATATAGCTATTTTAATGAAGTCTCAAAGCAAATGCTGAAACCATCTACCTTTATACCACAAATTCCTGTCTTATAAATAAATATGGGTGTTCATCTGTAATATATTAATAGTTCGGGGCAAGGCACCATAGCATGCGGGCTTCTTTCTCTTTCCTCAACTGGGGATGTCTGAGAGAACTTTGAAAAGTACACGCTTTTCAATTTAGAGAGATGAGTAGGATCCTCCCAGGGCCCCATGCCAAACCAAGCCAGCCTGCACACTGGGTCCAGGTCATCAGGCCCTCTGAGAACCTCACTCACAGTCCCTTCTAGAAACTGCAAACAAGCAACTACTGCACAGCAAACACGCAAGGCTTATTGTGGAATCTTGGGACAAATCTGCAATGTCTCCCTGCTAAAACACAACATTAACCATGAAGTGACCATGTCTGAGTGTCCAGTGTGCCACTCGAAGATACAGAAAGGCTGGATGGATGCTAGAGATGCCAAAGACTAGGAATTTGAATGATAGCATTAGCAGGTGCTCAGAAATGCGTACAGCCTACGGGAGATAAGAAACACTGTGTGCTGTCATCCCGGAGCTGACAACTGACTGACACCAGAGAGACTCACCGAGGGGCCATCAGATGAGGTTAATGCACTGTGCCGGACTGAATATGACGCTAAATTATAGACAGGAGTTTGAAGAAGAAAGAGAGCAGTTGCTACGTTACAGATAATTCACTGAAGACGATTAACCCAGAGACATTTCTCAAAGAGCTTTGGAATTTCCAAAGGTGTGTCACTTAAGTAGTAAAAAGAAAAAGCTTCTGGAGATGCCCATGGTCAAACAGTATCAAAGCACCTTAATAAAACAAAAGTTACATATTTCCTTTATTACAAAGCTTCTTATAACTCTTCCAGTGCACAGAGTTATCCCTCGGGGGGGAAAATGGAATGCAAAATATATTTGTTGGGAAGACTGAATTTTTAGAGTCTCTTCTTCTTTGGGGAATCACTCAAGAATAACATTCTCATTCTACTGAAATTAACAGGCTCAAACAATAAAGGAAGAAAAGAGACATGGAGAAGAACTAACAGGCTGAAATCATGGAAATAAAAAAGGGGGAACAGGGTTCCTGCGGTAGGCGAAACTAGCACAAAGAAGGGAGGAGCTGGAGCTCAGGGCATCAGCTTAGTTACTCCAAAAGACCAGGACCATTGTTGTAACCTGGAAATGTTCAGCAATAGACTGGAACTATTGGAGGTTCATAGAAACCATAAGAGGAAAGCACAAAAGGAGACTTTGGATCATTGAGAGTATGCCCTTGAGGGGGACTGTGGGCCTTGGTCTACTCCTTCTTCTTTTACATTTCCAAATGGGTTTGCTCCAGTGTTAACATGGTCACTGGTCCTGTACCACAGGCCCACGAGCAATGGAACCACGGTGTACTTAATGTTTTCAAGTCCCAAGTCAAAATAACCTATTCTCTTCATAAGTTAATAACCTTAAGTTTTTTGCTACGGGAACAGAAAGCTGACACAATCTGACATTAAAAGCTGAACATCCAGTGACTCCATACCGGATGGTATGTTAGCATTGCAAAGGTTATTTCCTTCAAACTGTGAATTCCTAGACCCTGCTCTGGGCCCACTAACTGGATAATGTTGGCATAACTGGCACTGGGGGCTCTGTGCTATTGGCATAACTGGCTGACTGTCATGGGAGGCTCCAAGCTAGAACGGATGGTACAAACCACTAGGAGCTCTCCCAAGAGTAAACTCCTTTTCCAAGACATGAGGAAGACAAGCAACAATGGGTGAAATAGAAAGGAGACAGTGACGAGGGCTCAATGCGGGCAATGAAAACTCAGAAAGCAATGATTACAGAAGCTGGTTAAGAGTAAATCCAGGGATTCTTATAATTACATTATAAAGACTTAGAAGATCATGTTTAAGATGTGGGACATCATATAAAGTCTATCCTGTGACTTCTTCCCAATGTGTTCCGATATAAACAGGTCAAACCCTAACCCAAGGAGAATCCTTTGAACCATGCAATCCCCCACTAACTTGCCTTCAGCCTGATTCTCCTGTGTTTATTCCACAAGGCTGTAATTTTTACAGCAACATGCTTCCAGCTTTAGTCAGCATTACAGGAATGTGGCTCACACAGTATAGAATCACCAGCCCCCTGCTCATTCTGTTTTATGCCTGTAGTCAGTGGAGTCACAGCTATACCTAAGAAACTGAAAACTGCCCCATGCTTGTTTGTACTTCTAATAACCCCACTTCCTGGGCATCAGCCCTCATCTTGCTTCCCACACGGCTGAGCACTTCTGGTAAGAAGGTATAAAGGGATACATAGCTCCCAGTCCCCTCAAAAGAGGGAAGATAGCGTCAACATTGTTCCCGAGGTTTACATCCTCAAATCCCATCACTTGGCCATTATACATTAATTATCAACTAATTAGTAAAGAGGACTTCTGCTGACCCTCCTACTCTCCCTTGTGATGATTTGCCAAGTTAACTGAAAGCCTCTCAGGATAGCAAGAGTGTTAAATAAAGTTCACCCACAATTAGCCCCGAAAACCAAAAAGGAAATATAAGCACATTTTACTGCTTTCCCCTTGACAAAATATCCAACAATCCCACGGGAGGAGAATAGATGTGTTTGTTAAATAAGCAAATTGTCACTCTCCAAAGACGGAAATGCGAGCACAGGCACAATTTAGTGATTTATCGCTTGTGGGTCCGTTATCAGTTTACCGCAGCCTTACTCGGCTCTATTAGATACTTCAACGGAGTTTCGGTTAATCGACGAGTCAGGCAGTTCCTGTCTAACAATGCGCTTACACCAAAGCCTGTCTGCTGGATTCAACTGTGGAAATGTATGAAGGTAGAAGTACTTAAAAAAGATGTCCACAAACACAAGAAAAGACGAGAGGAAATTTACTTTCGAAAAGAAAACTGCCTTAGTCTCCTAAGGCCACGAACTAGTCACACTGACCTACTGTGGACTTTGGCACTGTGATGGTCATGGAATCTCAGGCCATCGGGACAAGCTTTTCTGCAAAATCTTCTGGCCAACTGGATGGAGTTTAAGAAATAAATGTGAACAACAGCCACTCTTGAATTAAGGTGCCTTGGTGCTGAGTACACAAAAATCACAGATGAGAAAGGGATCTGTGTAAGCTTGGAGGAAAGGGTGGCACTCCTCTATCTCAGCCTCTCTGCGGCCGGAGGGCAGAGGACCAGAGTGAGGAGAGAGGGAAGTGCTAAAAGCAGTGCGGAATCCGCACTGGAGACCTCGCAAGTGATGTAGACGGAGCCAGAGAGGATATTCACATACAAGCTGCATGATCATGACCACGGGGACCATGACCACAGGGACCAGGACCATGGGCAAGCTCCTTAAACTCTGTGTCTCTGTTGCCCACCCATCTGGAATACGGAGTGATAACTGCTCCCACCTTCATACGGCTGTTGGAAGAATTGAATAAATTGAATATGTAAAGTCGTCCCATACCTCTCCAGCAGAAAGCAAGTAGTCCATAAGCCTTAGGAGTCCCTGTTCTTACTAAAGAACGGCACACCTCCAAGTCCAGGCAGGACAAGAGCTATGGGCAGGTTTATAAGCCTGCATATGATAGGTGCGTATGAAGAGGACAGTCCAAATACTTCCTGAAAATATGGAGGCAGAGCAAAGACTGAAGATAGAAACCAAGATAAGCAGACTGTCATGCCCTCAGGGATGAGGCTCTCAGAAGAGCCTTTTCTATCTTCCCGGAGGACAGCATCCCCCTGGGAGGCCTTCTGCAGGTTTTTAGAAGGCTCAGCCTGGCTCGGAAAGTGGGTGACACAATCCTGGAATAAAATGGTCTTTGTTGTGTAGCAGTTTCCTCCAAAATTGAAACATTCCATCCTGCAGGAGCTCCTTAAACAGGAAGGTAAGCAACTCAAGAAAGCTTCAGGAAGTCCCTGAAACTGACCAGATTCGCAAGGCTCCTCGCTGACAGGGTAAACAACAAAGGCTTCAAGTTCTTCTCAGCTGCCTGGAAGAGGTGTAGAGCAACTGAGGCACCTGGAAAGGACCCTTCTCCAACATCTTGAGCTGCCTCAAGGATGAGCCGTGTGTTCTAGGTTCTAGCTTTTGTGAGCTGTCACCCAAGACAACAAAAAGGGCTAGATGTGTGGGCCTCTCAAGAGACATCTAGTAACACAGATGAAAAGTTTATTTTCTGCTGTTTCTGGGGTATCATCATTGCAGAATATCAAGATACCCCATCAACGACTGAGACTATTTATATTGCAGTACTCATAAAAATAAGAGTAGACATGGTTTATTTAAAGAAATAATCTATGAGTCGGAACATTAAGTCGTGTCAACCACAAATCACTGAAAATTATAGCAGTAATTTTAACCCTGAAACAACTACCTACTGGTTAAGAAATGTTATCACTGTATAAAAAGATGCAATGTTAACCCAACTCCCAAACTATTTTATAGTTTTTAACAAGATTCAAATCTCACAAACCGCACCTCACAGGCAATCTGGCCAGAGCCTACACACTATAAGCTTCTTCCTGTTCCTTTCTTTTGATGCTATCTGTGAACTCACAAGAGAAATGGTTCAATCTAAACATCCCTGTACAGGATTCAAGGTGAGGTAGTATGTTAAGTTTCTGTGACTGTAATACCCTGTACCCTGTGCAGGCTGAGTCGGCCACGTTGCCAGCAGTAACTCCCAACCAGGAATGGTGAATAGGAAGGAAAAGCTCCGCAGCCAGCACAAACACTTCCTATTCAAACACAAAACTGGTAGCTGGAGAGATGGCTTCATTGGTAAAGTGCTTGCCAGGCAAGCATGAAGAACTGAGTTCAAATCCCAGCAGTTACATGAAAGCTTGCACAGTGGTGCATGTACGTTTCGGTGCTTGAGAGTGGAAGGAAGGAGAATACCTAGGGGTTGCTGGTCAAGATAGGCTAGCCGAATCTGTGAGTTCCAGGTTCAATGAGAGACTCAAAAATTACAAGGCAGTAAGGACACATACTGACCTCTAACCTCCACAGGTGCAAGTGCACATCCACGGGTGAACACATCCACACAAACAGGCTAGAGAGATGGCTCAGAAGTTAACAGCACCAGTTACTCTCCCAGAGGGCCACTTTATTCCCAGCACCCACAGCGCAGCTCACTATCCTGGCCTAACTCTGTAACTCCAGGTCCAGGGGATCCAGCGCCCTCTACTGGCGTCCATGGGCACTGCATGCAAATGCTACACATCATGATTTTACTTCTAAATTCTAAAGTAGTGTCATCGATACAGCTCAGCAGCTGAGTACTAACCTGGCCTCCACAATCTTCAGTACCACCAAAAGAACACAGAACAATCCTATGACGTTTTGATGCCAGTATGGAAAAAAAATAAATAAATCCAAATTCTAGGTTCTCCCCGAAATAATACTTATTAAAAAGGAGTCCCAGTTATTTATCTGAATATAGCAAAGTCAAAAACCAGAGCGAGGAAGAGCAGGATGCTGAGTGGCAGTGTTATTTCATTAGTAATATACTGCTTCTTAGAAAAGAATAAATGACGCAGTTAAAGAGATTTCAGACAGTGTGTCCTTCAGTGTAATTAGGGAAAGAAATACAATTTTTCCCCATCTCTCCAAAGACCATGTAAGTAGACTCCTGAACTTGACAGCTGAAGGCCTCCCTCCTTCTCTCCCACTACAGTAGAGCCCATCTTAAATAAGTGTGGGCCAGGATTCGTGTCCTTCTGTCCTTAAATGTTCCATAATGAAACAAAACTAACAGCTTCCGCCAAAATCCTCACTCTTTGTACCAGGAAAGGATGGGGACAATTGAAAGAAATTCACCGTTTGTGATAAACTCTTGTCTTCTAGTCACTGAGTGAGAACAGCTCCCAGTGGCGGACAGGAAGATGGGCAGGCAGTACCAGAATATTTCCATTGTGCAGCATTGAACTCCTCAGCATCATCTATCAGATATTAACCTCACAGGACATTGCCAAATCTCAATTCTCAAGCTGGAGTCTCTTTGCTTTCCAACTAAACCACAAGTGTATGAAATTTTGCCAGTTCAAGATATGTATGTTTCAGTGAAAAAAATCTGAAAAATCAAATTACGCTTTCAGACTAATGAGGAGACCTGTCGCTTCGACCCAGTTTCATAGGCGTCTGCCCTAACTTCTTCCTTCGTATGATAGCAGCCAGGCTCAAGTTCTGAAATATTCCTCTTGCAAAATATCCGGAATGAAATTAATAAAAGGGAAGCATTTCTTTCTTGTTGCCATACCTTCACTAGAGTGTAACTGACGAGCAGAAAACACTGAAATCGGAAGCCTGGAATTTGTGACTTGCTGGATGTGGTGGCACATGCTTTAAATCACAGAACTTGAAAGGGACAAAGAAGACAAAGACGACCACCACTAGTCTACATAGCTAGTTCCTGGGCAGCCTGGGCTACATGGTAAAATGCTATCTTCAAAAGCACACATAACCACAAAGGTGATCATTAGAATACATTAAGTTTATGGTACACATCTTTACAGTGCAAGGGGTAGTTAGATGTGTGTCATGTGTGTGTATGTGTGTGTGCATATTAGAACAATCATCACAAAGTAGTTTTTATATACTTCATATCACATAGGTACTTATCTATGTGTGTTAAAATTCTAATCTATCCTTATGATAAATGTCAACTATGCAAATATTGCCAACTATATTCACCAATAGTGAATGTTGGCTCTAAATTCATTCATCTTGCAATAAATTAAACTTTTTAATATTTTTTGAATATTTCTGTCTCATCTCCATCCTCACCCCCACCTTTCCTAGAGTCCCACTATTGTAGGTACCACATGTCAGAGGGTCACGTGGTAATTGTCTTTCAGTGGGAGCTTTTCATTGCCCCGCTTCCTGCCATCAAGCACGCTGGACAATCTATGCTGAAATTGTCAAAAGAGCCAAGAGTTTTTGCCTGTGTTCAGATTTCTAGAACCTAACAGTGAGAAAGCGAAAGGAATGGCCAACTTCTTTCTGTGTCCATCTGAACAGGAGGAACATCTTTGCTTTATCCAATCTTCGCACCATCTCCTTTCAAGAAAATGTGTCAGAGGAGTTAGGGGAGGGTGGGAAGGGCAACTGGAGTAGTTCTTACTACACCTCAGAAGTGACAGCAAGGGGACAAAGACTGGGAAACCTTCCCTGAGTGCTGTTCCGTCACCTGACACCAGCAGTAAGAGGAATGTTAGGAACACCTCCGTCCAGCCGCGGAAGAATAGAGTTGAAAGAGGTAAGAAAAGAAGATATATAATTCAGCTTGACAGACTTGTTTTTTTGACACGTAGCCTTGAAAAGAACAATTTTACCTCAGAACCTTGGCAAATGCAAACCGATTTTTTGATAAGTTGAAACATGCATGCTCCTGAACACATGAAGAGAGGGTGAGGGAGAGAGAGGCCAGGTATCCGAGACAGGAAGGCTGTCAGATTTCTCGTTTCTGTGTCATTTCTGTTTAGCTGGTCAGATGAAAATTCAAAACCATATAATTAGATGGTTGTTTATACATGATTAAGCATGAGCTCACTGCTCTCCGCATGCCAAGAAGTCAAAGAGTGGTTAAGGGCAAGAAGGAATTATTAATAAAAGGAAATAAAGCTGTAATACATTTTTCACTTATGAATAAAAATAACTCAACGGTCTCTAGAAGGGAAAATATCAACCGTGACTAGGGCAAGAAACTAGAAGACTTTATAGTGACCAGAAGTTGAGAGATATAAAAGCCTAAGCCACTGATAAGAAAAACCTCCAGTTTTTAATCCTTTTTTTCTTCTTCTCATAAACCTAAATCACAGTGAGAACATAGAAAAATTTACCTGTATTGTATTTCTTTAGAATTATGGGAAATATTCAAGCAAGAACACTGTGTTCATTTATAAGCATTATTTGTTCTCTATAACTGTCCCTACCAGGAATTCTCTCTGGAGAGACCAAGAGCTGGCAGCCACTGTGGAAAAGGCCCGTGTTGTCCTTTTCCACAGTGGCAGAGTTTTTCGTCCCAAAACCAAATGAGCCACTGAAAGCAGAGTTTATCTGCGTAAAGCCTTCACATATAAAACTAACGCAGAACTCCAACCCCCCCCCCCCAGAGAACCTGTGACCCAAACACAGTCCAACAACTACTCGCAGACCACACTCCCAGACACAGAGAAGGGTAGTGGCCAAGTCTTTCAGATGACAAAGACCTGACCCATGCCAGCAGCCTACTCTGCCTTAGAGCCAGAACCCCCAACCAAGTGAGGAAACTCACCAACCAATAACGACAACCTGAGGAGGCCAGCCTGGCAAACCAGAACTTAGTCTTAGCGGTGATTTAATTCTTTTGCTTGCCAGTGCTGAGACTAAGTACTTGTGCACACTGCTATGATAGATCGCCGAGACAAAGGACACACACAAAACAAAAAAGTCAATAAAGCCCAGAGGGATGCATCACACCAGTTCTTTAAGAATTGGGCTTAAGTGAACCTGATAGCATTCAAAAAGAGCCCCAAATGCCTAAGAAGCATAAACACTGGCTTTTACAGCCTGATTCCCAGACCCAAGTCCCAGGTCACATTTGTCCCCACCCTGCCAGAGACCTCCAGATTCTAACTCCCTCCACCTTTCCTCCTCCTGCCTCTCTCCACTTTCTTTTTCTTCTCACCCCTCTTTTCCAGGAGCATTAGCCAGTTCCGGTCTGACTCCAGAGTCGCTTCAATCACGTGATGTTCTTGCTCACCCACTCATCAGAATGTGAGCAGAACACACATGAATCTACACAACATGGAAACTTTTACTTAGGAGGTTCGTCCTGAGACTGAGATGACCAGAGGCCCTGCCTGAAAGGGCTTAAACAAGGGAGACCATTGCTCAACTAAAGTAGCAATGCTACCTCCCACAAACCACCTGTCGCATAAGAGATAGCTACTTTGTACCTGGTTCCTCTTTAAATTGTTGCCTTTCTTTGGACTAATTCAGTTCTTAGTGTGCTGCTTAGTGTTAGAAGTCACCCAAGGCCGAGGGGGAAATGCGTGTAGGCCCATAAAACAGACTCCTCAAGCCAACACCTCAAACATCCTTGTCTTTAGCGTTCAAAGGAAGTTGAAAAATCTTGCTAAATGAATAAATATGGATTACTTGAAAGAGTTCAATATCTACTCTAGTTCCAGATAAGAAGTGTGATAATTCATTCCCAAACAATGTGTGGCATGTAACTCAAAACCGTTTTTCATCAATAATTAATATTAATAATTAACAAGTATAAACAACAAAAAGACCTTTTGGAAATGTTTCGGCCGGGTCCTTTCCTCATTCCAGCAGCTGCCCATTGCCCCTCTCTCCCCTCTCTGCAGGGTTAATAACTAACCCTCCCTCATCTCTGACATGCAACACTACCCAGCAGCAATCCTCCCAAGAATGCGTTCACAGACACCAAAGAATGAAGTCTTATCCAAGTCACCTGGGCCTGGCAAACGGATTTCTGCGTTAGCAGCTGTGGACACAATCCCTGGCACTGGCTTCTCTTTCTCTGCAGCAAGGATGGAGCGCTCCAGAATGCTCGCCTCCAACACTTCTTTATCAGATGGGTTCCCTTCTGTCTTTAATGTGTCTCATAAAGAGACTAAACCGTTCTCTAGATAAATAGCAGAGGAAAAGATAATTCAATAGCGCCTCACAACAGGCCAGAAGGAATGTGTCAGGATGTTTCCGAACTGACACATAATAACAAGGCTGATTTACGGGGTACACTGGGATGCTTTGATACAGATACCAAGGCTTGACTTTGTATTCATTCCAAACAATGTTCCCTTTGACTTTTAAAAACTACGCTGCCCTTCTTTCTCCAGTTGACTGTGTGTCAAGTACTTCACTTCAATCGCACACCAAATTAAAAGCGTTTTCTCTATGCTTTCCAGCCAACCTATCTTAATTCCCAATACTTAAAACTTTTAAGCCCACTGCAATTAATCTCCTTTGGCCCATCATTATTTCATCAAAATCAAAATGTAGATACTTCAGGTATCTACAAAATATGCAGGTAGTATCTTCAAAAGTTTTAAAAAGTCAGCATCCCACATATTTCATATTTACAGCACATATGAACTGCAATCCCATGCCCCTTCCTCTACCTACCTTCATTCTATACATTACCATCACTCTTTATGAACAGTATCAGTCATCAGCAAAGGCACCTCGCGCATGCTTAAATTATTCATGCTCCTTAGCCACTGCACTGCAAAGTACTGGCAGTAAGAGGTCCTCCCACAGTGGGGTTTCCTCAGGCAGTGTCAGCTTGGGTACAGGATTGGGTATAGAGGTGTTTACATCTCACTGTTTGCTGGGGGTCTCAGAAGGCTGCCGGGCGTACTATGCATACATTCCCAGGGCCACTTTGCTCTAAGGTTTTATAAATTACAGGCAGCGTGCACATTTAGGGACTGCTAAGAGGCCAGTAGCAGAGAGCTCCTGCCGGAATGCAGCGCTAAAAACAATGTCTCCCCCCTTCAAGTGGAACTGCTGGTGAAGTCAGCCAGTACAGACCGGCGGGAACAATGCTGGGCAGGTCATTAACTTGCCTGGGTCAGAGCCGACTGCGGTGAGCTCACCCACCTTTCTGCAAATCCCATTTTAGCTGCTGAGTTTATACAAATAAAACCCATAATTTTCTAATGGGTGAACTGGGAATGTCTTCTAAAATAGCTAACTGTCTGCAAAGCCTGCAGAGGACACATGGGGGATTCACAAAGATGCTTCTACAGTCTGTTGTTCAAATGTGCACTCAGTTCGGCGAGAGCTACGAGCCTCTTAAGTCGAAAACAGGCAGCCACATAAACATGCTTTGTTTTAAAGCGAGATAGTTAATGCGGCATTAGGTTCTCCCTCTCTCTCTCTCTCTCTCTCTCTCTCTCTCAGAAAAGACTGAGTTAGTTGTTAACTGTACCAAGAAGTTAACATTTAACCCTAAGGCTGGGAATGCCTGACCATCTAATTCTCCCTCCCACTTCTTGCTATAGAGAAAATGGCTTCAGGAAAAAAAAAAAATCTTACTAATTACAGCTGATTTGGGGGTGAGGTCTGGCTGCATCCGTTTCCTTCTGCACTCACAGCCATATCTAACATCTCACCACAGCCCCACCCCCCATACCCACTCCCGCTGGGGCCCTCCTGAATCTGTGGCTAGCCCATCCCCAATACCTCCATAGTCCCACCAATGAAGAACAACTATTGTCACCCCTTCCTTGCAATGAGTTTTCCAGGCTCCTGCCTTGTATTCCAAGTTCAAAGTGCATCCCCCCCTCTTCTATCCCCTACGTAGCACTGTTTTAATACATCTTTTACTAAGTTATTGATCTACTGTATATAGCTCTATGTTTCCTTCCCCCTTAACTAGTAAGTAGGCGAGAACAGAGACTATGCATAGTCTGCCCACAGGGCTAAATTCCCACTCTCCAACCCCTGGTCCAGGCCACAGCTTCCTGCAGAGGACAGGCAATCACTAATGTCCATGTTCAGGAGATGGCCAGCCCATGCCTGGAGCATGTTTTAGTACAAGTCAATGAGTAAAGGGCAAAACGAGAATGAGATTTTATTATTTAAAATGGTATGAAAAATAAAAGTGAAATGGGACGCTGGCTGAGATGCCCAGTGGGGGTGGCACAGCTCTGGGCAGCCTCTGCTAGTTACCCCAGCCATTTCTAACCTCATTGTGGCAGTCATTCCCCACGTACGCACTCCACACCTCAGGAACCCACAGGTCCCACTGATGCAGCGCTTTCTGAAGCCTTTGACTCATCACCTTTCCTGTGAAGCCCTTTGTGGAAACAGGCATAAAGTGAACCTCCCTGTCCCTTTCCCTTCTTAACAGAGGACCCACAGGGGACATAAAGAGGTTTACTAGCTGGCAGCATATGAAGACATGTTCTAATAATGTAACTTCTACCAACAATAATCGTTCATTTCTGTGGTAAAAATAAGAACTGATGTTAGCAGAAGGCTTGCTTGACGGCTGTCTGCTTTAACTACCTCTCCAGCTCTCGGGGTTATCATCCCGTTTCGCGGAGGCGCAAACCCAGGGCTCAGAGAGCACAGTACTTGCTGAGAGTGAGAATTTGAAGCTATCTTAGCTATCTTAGGGTTGCTATTGCTCTAACGAAACACCAAGACCAAAAGCAACTTGGGGAAGACAGGGTTTATTTATTTTAGCTTACACTTCCACATCATTGCCCAGCATTAAGGAACTCAAACAGGGCAGGAACCAGGAAGCACGAGCTGATGCAGAGACCATGGAGGGGTGATGCTTGCTGGGTAGCTCTTCCTGGCTTGGTTAGGCAGCTTTCTTTTTGTTATGTTTTGTTTTTTCTTTGTTTGTTTGTTTGCTTTTCGAGACAGGGTTTTCCTGTAGCTTTAGACCCTATCCTGGAACAAGCTCTTGTAGACCAGGTTGGCCTCAAACTCAGAGATCTGCCTGCCTCTGCCTCCTGAGTGCTGGGATGAAAGGTGTGCGCCACCACACCTAGCATAGCTCACCTCCTTATAGAACCCAGGACCACCAGTTCAGGGATGGCAACGACCACAATGGGCTGGGCCCTCCCTATCAATCACTAATTTAAAAACTGTCCTGCGTGCTTGCTTATAGCCTGATCTGGAGGTGTTTTTCTCCACTGAGGTTTCCTCCTCTCAGATGACTTTAGTCTGTATCAAGCCGACATAAAAATAGCCAATATAGAAGCCAAGTAGCCCAAGTGTGAAATGCACATGAATTTGTGTATGAGCCGAAATTTTGACACAACTGAACAAGCGCCTCCACGTGGAAAGGGCAGAAGGTAGTCAGAACCCCAGGCTTCTTTGAGATAGCCCAAACACACTCAACCTTCAACCGGCAGCTTCTATGTATGGTCAACGGGCAGGAACATTTCTAACTACTCTGGAGCAGCAGGGAGGATCTATGGTGTCAGGTCCATAGACAGATTACCACAAGTATAACCTCTGCGGAACACGGTGCTGTCTAGTATGCAATCTGTCTTACTTTCGGGAATTTCCGATACATTACGCCACATTTATTTCTTCATTCATTCACTCATTCAGAATCCAACTGCCTCGTGCCAGTGGTGAAATAAGTCAACAGAATTGTAGCATGAAATGATTAGTAAATAAGGTTTTTTTTAAAAAAAAAAATTGTTGGGATACCAATGAGAGGAGGTGGGGGTGGTGGAGGAGGAGGAGGAGGAGGAGGAGGAGGACGTGACAACGATGTGATATTTAGAACAGCCCATGAAAATACACATCCTCCTAAGTTTTTCCATAGAAAAGACTTGCTCATTCTGGAGTCTTGAGTGTACACAACTTACAAGGATTCAGCACCCTACAAACATCTATGCCACATGCACACCCCTGCACGAACACAGTGAGTGTACCAAGCAATAGTAAGAAGTAAATAGAAAATATTGTTAATCGAACAACTTCCAATACAAACCTGACCTTTTATAAAACCAGTTTCTAAACCGGTCAACATAGCTTGGAAACACTACATGTACAGTCAGCCTAAAGGTCTTTTAAAAACTTCTCCCTCGGCAGGTTTGTATTCACCGTGCAGAACTACGGCTATGTAACAGCAAGAGTAGCATCTGACCACTCAGAGACTTCCCCTGGCCAACAGCAACATTCTTGCCTTTCACTATCCAGCTAAACACTACCACAAGGAAGACAGAAGCGTGGGTACAAGGGTAGGCTGGCTTAGCAACACAGAGGCCAGAAGACCTTGCCACAGCAAAGTCACCGAGTCTAATTCGATCTGTGGCTATGTCACTGAATGAATTTGGCCGGATCACCTCAACCAGCTTGATGACATCATATAACTAACTAGCTAGCTCCTGGCCCCGTATAAACCGAATGCTCAACAAATGCTAATTTCCCTTCATTCCTGCAGCTCACATCTGAAAAACCTTAGACTCTTATAACCTTAAAAAACTACCTTTAAACTAGAATTAGCAAGAGAAAAAAAACAATTATAAGGGTTTCCCTATGAGAAACAGATGTGTCCCTGCTCCCATTAGACTCCAAATTACAAATGTAATGTACCAGGAAGAAAGATTAGCTACAACGTATACAACTTCTTTGTTTAACAGGCATTACAACGCAAATACACAGAGGTAGAGTAACCGCCTAACCAAATAATTCATAGCAGAGCGAGTCCATATACAAAAACCCAAGTTCCCTGGCACCCACGGGAACCTGCTTTCTTCTTCTACTGGCTGCAAATTACAAGGGGGTTTACGGGGGCAACACTTCGGAGGCATTAAAAACGTCTTTTTCCACCAAAATAGTGAAGAGAACAGACAGTTGACTCTACCTAGCAAGCGTGGGTTTAGACGTGTTCGTGAGAGGGAGAGAGCTAGCGTAGGAAGGGCATGAGTAGAGAGGACGGGATGGGACAAGAGAAATAATGCAATACCAGAGTCCCCTCCATCACAGCTGTGTCTGAAGGTCAGTCTATTTAAGTGTACTCATGCGCTCTGAAAGGTGTCCCAGAAAGATTTCTCCCTCCTCCTTTTGTCTTCAAACCCAAAGAATTCAAAGCCTCACTCCCCCAGATCAGACAAGTGTCTGCCCCTGTAGAGGCAAGGGGAACTGAGATTGCTTTACGTCAACATTTTATAAGAAGATATCCAGGGCGAATTTGCTCCTATGTTCTTAAACCTGGAGTTGGAGTAGAACCGCAGGCTTCATCAGAAAAAGGGCAGGCTTCCTCCTCTGCCAGATGTAAATGTGCCACGGAGCCAACGCTGAGGTTACTCGAGAACAGCAAGCCCCTTGCTAAGAAGCAGAGAAAAGGTTTCGTTTGAGCATATCAAACTTGACAGCATAATTTTTTAAAAAGATTTCCATCTCAAAGGAAGTTTACAAGCAGTGGGCGAGGCTAGAGGGCTCTTGTTTCCTGGCATCATAAGAACTGCAGAACAATCGTTCAATTAGCAGTTACAGACGAGGGGATTCCTCTGCTTTGTGGCCTCGCTTGCTTTGTCTTTGCGCTAAAGAAAAGCTCTGCCTTCAGGAGTCTGAAATAATGGAAGTGCTCCTCACTGTGTCAATGAGTTTGGACGGAGCCCCCTGGCACAGAGACCTCGCCTGGTAATGAAGCATCAGAAGCAACTGTCCCTAGTTAACCTGCTCTTACTCCAGCATGCACAGCCCTGGTAGAGACAGAAAATGGGCATTTGGGGTGAAGATGCTCAGCTGTCCTTAAGACAAATGCTTACTCATAGGCCTAGCAAACGTAAAAACATCACATAACATTCAGTTCTGTTCAACAACTCTTTAAGAGATGCCATGAAAACAGAAACCAAGAGTTTCAACCCCTCCCAAAACCTTTCTCTCACTCAGTCCACCCACAAGTAACACAGATCTCTTCATAGTCATCAGAACCTCCAATATGACATCTAGAAACCCGACAAAACTTTTTCTCCTCTATCCTTCTAAGGACACACCAGACCCCAGAAAACAGAACTGCAGCTCAACCACAGAAAGAACTTTCTAGCAATCAGAAGGGACAGGGGACTCTGTGCAGTATGGAGCTCCTAGCTTTGGAAAAAGTCAAGGCAGGACCGGCTGCTGAAGATGCAGTGAAAGAACGCAGGATGAAGGAGAGGGAGGTATCTAGTCTGCGGTGCACTCCTGCTTCGTGTGGAATGGGGATGGTGTAAACAACTGCTCTAACCATGAAGACAACGGATTAAATGGTTACCAGCTTAAACTTTCTCCGAAGCAGCATCACATTTACTCTTCTTGTCCAATTAAATTTCCGAAGAGCCACCTACCCAAACAACCCAACAGGATTTCCTAAAAATGACTATAAAAATAATAAAATTAAATACAGTGACAGGGCACAACATAAGTGACATGAACAATAAGTTTCTCATATACTATCAATTATAGATTTCAAAAACATAATTCCAAAAATGTTTAATTCCCAGGAACAGCATGTAATATAAGCAATGCTACAGTGTTTCCATGAAGACACAACTATAGATTCCAAAAAGTGAAAAATAAAAATAGCAAACTATTCCAAAAACATTCCAAAAAGTGAAAAATAAAAATAGCAAACTATGTTGATTCTAAACTATCTTACAGTTTAATGCAGTCTCAGCTTCTCTGTTACTGATATTTAATTACAGGGAGGTATGTTGTATGTCACAAGAGGTTAAAAAGGACTCCTTAAAAGTTAACACAGAACAGAATCGTAAGAGCATGGCCTCAGATATGCAGTAATTAGCACACGAGGACGTTACAAACTAATAAGATATTACCCACCAGAAGTCTTCCTGGGTTTGTGGCTCTTGATCAGTCAGAATGGCTGCTGTTCCTTCAGAAGGTTCCCCCATCCCCTGCCTCTCAAAGCATGCTGGACGGCTTGGAAAAACACAGACCCAGACCGCTGACGCTCTGCAAAGTGTCTGATCCAGTAGATGGGGTGCAAGCTAAGCAACTGTATCTAGTTCCCGAATGGTAAAGTACTTTGTAACTCTGCTTTGAAAACCAGGATTTCAGATCATTGTTCCCTACAACTCAACATTAAAAACGTAATGTTTTGTTTCTACTGCTTTTATTTATATATTTCCCACATATGGAAGTCAGAGGACAATTTGCTGGAGTCAGCTCATTCTTTCAACCACGGGGATTCTTGAGATGAAACCTGAGTCATTGGGCTGGTCAGTAAACGCCTTCACCCTCTGAACTACCTCAGCAGACCTAGATCTATTAGCGTGTTTAATTATGCATAACCCAAATAAATCCCAGAATCTACCATTCCAGTTTAAGATGGAGCAGGACTTTCAAAACTCAAGTCCAACCAGGCATGGTGCCACATACCTATATTCTCAGCACACCGGAAGCTGAGGCAGGAGGATGTCATGTCACACACCAGCAGGTATACTAGGCCTTGTTTCAAAATAAATAAATAAATAAAAACACACACAGGCCTGGCCCCATACTGAAGTCTCCCTTCACTCTTCTACTCTCCCACATGAGAATAATAAATTGTTCCCAGCATTCCCTTAGAAAGAAGAGTCCTCCTTTCTCCTCACTCTCTAACTGGGTCTCAGTCCTTCCCAGTGCAGTGTCCCTTCCATCCCTATTTGCTGTTGGTCGCTCAGATTTTTATTTTATTTATTTGTTTGGTTGGTTTTTCGAGACGGGATTTCTCTGTATAACAGTACCAGCTGTCCTGGAACTCACTTGGTAGACCAGGCTAGCCTCAAACTCACTGAGATCCGCCTGCCTCTGCCTCCCAAGAGCTGGGTTTAAAGGCATATGCCGCCACCACCTGGCAGTCTCTCAATATATTAAGCAGCATATGAGGCCCACCACATCAACAGGTGAGGTGAACCCGGCAGAGGGAAGGATTCCGGGTGAGCATAAGATGTAGCACTGTTCCCAGTGAACAGGAGGATAGAGGTGCAGAGTTCCACACCTTTATCGTTTCTCTGAGTACAAGGAACACTGTATAGTAGGTAAGAGTGCTGGGTTAGGTATAGAGAAATGGGAAGCAAAAGTGTTACCATTTGTGAGGTGGCTGGAGCACAGATACTTCAGGAGCAGGCGGATTACGTGGATCCTATGGCTAAAGTAAGTTCCGACCTGAATTGTATGTCCCTACAGCCTTCAACCCACCAAGAACGATCTGAAATACCTTCTTCTGAGCTCCACCTAATGTCCTTGTGAAGGGTAGCCCTATATACTGCAGTGGTGAGTCTGTTTCCTTCAGACTGGACAAGACCACTGCCATCTTGGAAGAAAGCTGCCGAATACTGCCATGAGACCCTCCTGGGATCATGCTCATTGACAAGGCTGAAGAAGCTCTCAAACCTTCTCCATGAGACCCTCACCAGAGCTTCTCCTCCACATCATGCTCCACTGGAAGCAGGAGCACCCTAGGTCCTGGAGCAGCTCCTGAGTTGCCCAGAGGACTCTTCAGCCGTCCAGTTCTTTAACAGTCATCCATGCTATGGATGGGATTCTTCAGTGGCTTAATCTTCTGTAAGTTGACAAACTTGCTATTGGTCTAACCTTTGAGTCACCCGTGATCATGTAAGAAACCCCGAAATAAACTCATCAGTCCATCAAACTGGATTTGGACAGAAATGTCGCTTTGCTTTCCCATTTTAGGGTGAACAGACATTTCTTTGTGTCATCCTAAGAAAACTCATATAATGGTTTGTGAAAATGCTCTTATCTGTGAGGAAGGCCTGGATACCTTAGAAAAGAACAGAAGCACTCTTTAGGAAAGAAACAGAAAAGACTGGGCATCTAGAAAATGTCTGAGACAAGGAGTTAGAGACACGGCTCAGTGGTAATGAGCACATGCTGCTTTTATGGAAGGCTCCATTTCAGTTCTTAGCATCCACATGGGATGGCACATGGCACACAACCACCGCCTGTAACTCCACTGCTAGAGGGAATCTGATGCCACCTTCTGGCCTCTGTAGTCACCTGCACAAACCCACATAAAGGCATACATATGAACAAAAATTTGTAATGCATGTGAGACAAACCGCACCTCTACTACATGGTCACGACTTTACCAAAGAAGGTCCTGAAAACTGCCCGTCTCCGCTTTAGCTTCCACAGTAGTCCACAGGGTTTAGTGTCGGAGCCAACAGCTTCAGCATCATCATGCAATTTACTAGACACGAACATTCTTAGGCCCCACCCTAAATCAGAAACTCTGGAGGAGAATCACTTAGGTATTTTCAAGCCCTTAGGAACTACTGATGTACAACCAAGCTGATAAAACTATGTGCAAACATATGTGAGCATGCTGCCTACTGCCTCTAGCGAATCCTACAGGTCTTGATGCCTCTTGCATTTCTTCATTTGTAAGTGAATGTTTTGAGAAAAGTACCTGCAGGATCATAATCCACTTGCTGAAAACTCGATCTGCAGTACCTGCGGGAGTAAGTGCATATGCCTAAGACACTCACCCACCAGGGAGACAATGGCTGAACTGGTAAAGGTCAGCATTATTAATCACTCTATTTATTTAAGTCGCCTGCCTCACAAACTGGCACGGCTTGCTGTCAAGGCAGGACTTGATTTTGCATACCTTCTAGCTAACACTCGTAGAGTTATTTTTGTATACAGTTGAAAAGGGTCTACATGTTGTACAAGGCTCCTATTGTACAAGAAAACATTCACACTGGGTCTTTTAGCACCCTTGGTCTCTCTTTGGGACAGGGGAGAAAAGGAAGTAGGAAAATGAGTATTTTTAGAACCAGGGAGTAATTTATCCCTGAAGGAAACAACATAGAAACTTAAATCAAGTGTGTGGAAATAATACATTGTCGTTACTCTCTAGACGCTACCAAATTATAACCTATAAACCCCATAGCGCTTGACTTAAAGATCCTATCCATATTTACAGAAATCTAAATGAATGTTTCTTCCTGTAGCGCGTGCACGACAGGAGACTTTGCTACCCCAAAGCATGTATAAGGAGCGTGTTATCAAAGATGTCAGTGTAACCAGGCACGATTGATAAGCACACAGCCTACATCACATATGTATTCTGGGAGGCTTTATCTGCAGTTAATTAGTTTAGCTATTGCTTTCATGGTTCATTTAGACACCTCACGCTTCATTAAGTATCAATAAATTTTATCCTCAAAAAAGAAGAACATTTTCAGCAGAAATATGACTGTCTCTTCAAGCGATAATCTTGTTAATGGGTGTGTATATTGCAAGTGTGTCTATCAGGGCTGACAAAGCCCAACTGCCATGGCTGCAGTACCCTGAAGTAATATGCAAATTTTATTCTATAGTTTAACATGCATGCCTCATCCACACATATTTTCTTACAGTAGAAGGGAAAAAGCCTTTCTTTTCTCTTCCAAAAACGATGCATCTTTTAAGCTTCTATTTTTATTTTGTCAAGAATGCCTACTTATGTTTCATAAGCTCCTTTTCTCCATTACATCAATTCTAAATTCCTTCTCATTGGAAAGAAACTTTTAGCGACTTTCCACAGCACGACAGACTGTTTTCAATAATCATGTTTTCTTTGCATTTTCAATTTTTCCAAAGAGGGCAGGGGTCAGTTGCTGGGCTATGAACACCCACCCTAGCAGAAAGTTGTCTGGACTGATCACTGGATTCCAGGGCAGGTGTGTCTGAACAGGGAGGTCAGGAGCAACAAGAAAGAGCATTGGCACATGAACAGGACCTTCTACTTCTCTTGCCTCCCAGGCCATTCGCTTGTCCATTCTGTAATGACACCCTTAACCTGCTTATGTGCCGAATTTGTCACTCAGTTCCTTGCCTGTGGCTCACATGTTCCCTACAGGTCAGTCATTCACTCTTCCATCCATTCATTCACCTAAAAAAGCACTGCTGGGGATAAAGATCCCTCCCCGGCCACTTCCGTGCAGTACAGTACAGAAGAGGCACTCACTAAAGCAAGAAAATGGACAAACGAGAAAGACCATTTCAAACAAAGGTAAGTTCCATAAAGGAAATGCCACGCATGGGTGGAATGGCGACTGTAGGGCGAGTGGCAGGTAAAACTTGTGGTTCATAATCTGAGCTGAAAATAGAGGGGAAAACAGCTGTGAAAGAACTTAGGGGAGGAGGGGAAAGTCACAAGAATAGACAGTGCCTAAGTAAAAAGACCATAATGTTAAACTGACTTGACCTAATAAGCAGGAAGCCCATAAGGAAGGTACGCAGAAGCGGAAGCAGAGGTGCAGGATAAATCTGCCCGACTCAACTCTACAGAATATAGCTTGCATTCGCTGGAGTCCGTATCTCTAGCACATAGTCCCATACCTACTACATAGTCCCTAATGTGGGTTCTATGAAGGACCCCAGTGGACCATCACCCAAAGCGCTGGATGATACACCCGGCAGACTTTTCTATCATTCTGTATACTTTCTTACTTTTCTCAGTCCACTGGAGCATAGCACCCTTTATTCTTTATATATAATGCTAACTCACAAGAGCCCCTTACATGCTGGAGAAGGCCGTTATATCTATTTTCACACCAGGGACAATGGGTTGTGCTGTGAGGTTGTCCATGTGGTTTCACTGATCCTTCGAGTGGCCAACAGGAAAACATGTTTAGGAGGCAAGGAGTAGGAGCTCAGAGCACAAGCAGAAAGGGTTTCCAAAGGAAGCTCAGAGTTGCTTTCTCTTGCCCTGGTGTTTATTTAAGGAGTACTTCAACTCGACCACTAGTGGATAGCCAAAAATGAACACTAATATTCACAATCAAGCTATCGCTGTCATCATCATCACCATCATCAAGTCTCTAAACACAGAGTAACATAAATGAACTCTCGCAGCGAGCTTTGTTATCATGATGGATGGTGAGAAGGAGGAAAGAGGGACAGCCTGTTAGGAGCACTTTCATTTCCATGCGAAAACACATTTCAGTACTTCCAAATTTGGCCTATCTGCTTTGCCTGTGGTAGATAAGAGGCAAATTCTGAATAATGGATGGATGGCGCCTGGTTTCATTTCCTCTAAATAACTTTTGGTAATGATGAAGACTTCACCAGGTTGGCTCTGACAGGCCTCAAGACCACCTCACCAGGTTGGCTCTGACAGGCTTCAAGACCATTATAAATCTACAAAGCCAGAGTGACTACATTGGATATGTGTGGGAAACACAAGCTTGCTGGATTTATGCACACCAGTAAAAATTCCAAAGGGGTCTGATGCCAGGAAAATGCCTTATTTTGTCAGAAAGTACATCTCCCACACAGCAGCAGGTCTGGCGGGGCTTGAGCCACATGTTAAAAACAAAGCGAAGTGACATGCGATACGGGCCGCACAGCCTGATGACAGAATTCACGAGCTGTCTTCACTCGGAGCTTTTCTGGGACAAACTGAGTCTGCAGAGCCCAAGCCTGCTTGACGGCTGTGTCTTATTGTCTATCACGGTTGCTTTCCGCAAAGTTGTTACCTCCGAGATGGCTGAGACTCATTTCTCATTAGGATTTCAAGATGTATCCCCATTTCCAAACAAAAGTCTGAAAGTCTAAGGAACTTGGTGCTTTCCAGTCTCCTCTACAGGTAAGTTAATATTCACGAATAGCTTTCTTTTGTTTGTTTCTGGGATCATGCAGATGGAGTCGCAAGCTTACTTAAACAGCTGAGAAGTAAGGTCCTTCTCCTAACAGTCACTGTGGGAATAATCCTTGTTACTTAAAGTATACTGACTTTATGAAAGTCAAACACTGTAAGATTGTAAGTCTCTTTCATCAAATTCTGTCTTGTCAATTCCAAACACTTGTTCTGAGTATACACCAAGGAAAAAGAACTTCCGCATGCCCCAGAACATGGGACCACGATGACACTGGATACCCCCTTCATCTTTTCCCTTTGTTTCTCTTGATGTCCACTTGTCTTTCTCACTGTCTTCCAAACCCATAGAAGGCAAGGTATCCGTCTTGCTATGTTAAGTGTTCCGAGGCTTAGCCCAGCAGGCAACATGAGCAACAGAACGTTATTCCCGAGGAGTTCCAGAAGCCCTAGATCAATCTGTTTGCTGGACATTCTCTCAAGGCTCTAAGGGATTCTTTCTTACTTCATCCTGGCATCCAGAAATTGCTGGCAGCCTTGCTCCCTCCTTCCTCACATCTCTCCAGTCTCTCCCTCTGTCAACACATCATCTTCCATTCTGTGTCTTCTGTAGTCGGTGGCATTCTTATTTCTGTGCCTGTGTCTAAACTTCCCTCCTTTTTAGAATAACCATCCTTGTATTAGGTAACATCTCGATCCAGCATGGTATCATCTTTTAACTAAACAATGTCACAAAGACTATTTGAAACTAAAATCATATTCTGAAACTTAAGGCATGAACCTCTGGGTGGTGGGACACAGTATGGTCAACCGGCATATAACCACATCATTTCTAAGTCACCTTTCCCAAAGCCTCTGAAAAACATTTTCAGACAAATAACCAAGGGGTAAAAAAATGAGGAAAAGTAAATAACTCAGTGAGCTAAACTAACAGGAGACCCACCAGAGCTTCCTCATTTCACCAGTTATGCCAATCATCCGATGTTCAGCCACGCAAACATATCTATGCAGTCATATCAAGAGATTTTTCATCAATTAATCTCTTCTATTAACCCAGTTCCCTCAGAAGAGAGCCTCTACCCAACACTCCCCACCCAGATGGGTTAGCTATGAGAAACATCCATGCACCATGTGAGAAACTCTACACATGCAATGCCATTATCATCATGAGAAAGACACCAAGTCCTACCATCTAAAGTACTTTGAATGTAGATATGCTTAGAACTTGGATCTAATGCATTTCAAGAGTACACAAGCACTTGCAAGCCCCAAAAGTCCTTTCTTTTACCCCCTTCCTCACTCGGTGGTATGCTAGAACCTGAAAATATCTTAGCTATCATCCAAGGACAAGCTTGTTTAAGAAACAGACGTGCCAGGAATGAGGAGTGATTAGCCCATGATGATAGAAGCAAGTGGACAACAAGACGAGGATAAAGCCGCCAACTCACGGGCTTCAAGTTCCATTTGGTAGCATCTAACCTCTCTGGCCTGATTTCTACCGTCACAGTTGAACTGTATTCCATAGCCAGCATAGCAAGGTAGGACAGACTGAGGACACCGAAAGTCGGCTGCCAAGATTCAAACCTGGATCCATCACTAATCCATGTTGAGCCGCCATTTAGGAGCTTCGTCATCCTCCATGTTCTTTATGAAGAAAGTAGAGTTGGAAAAAAAATCCTCAAGCACAAACACAAAGTGAAAATCTTTAAACACATCAACACAGAATGTCTACAGTCTCACAGCGCTGTTGAAGAATGACGAAGGATGCCCAGAACAGGCACAATCAGTATGTTAGATTGTAGTGATTTTGAGATGAGATGATTACTAATAATAATGATAATGATAATAATAATTTGCATAAAATATGAAGACAACAAAGGAGTGATTTCGGAGGTTTTCATCATTGTCCATGTCTGTAGCCTTATTAGGTACAAATCTTCAATCAGTTTTACAATAGTGTAGCGATTTCCTGGCCCTTCCTAATAATTAAATTTTAAACTTAATTCATAATCTTCTTCACATTCACCTAATCCTTGTGTCTTCCTCTAAATACAAACGCACAAAGCTCTTCTCTCTGGTTCTAATTTCCCTGAGTGTGTGAGCTCACATTTAACTGCCTTCTTCAAACGACGGTGGGTCACTTACTGTCCTTAAAAGCCAGTCGTGTTATTGCAGCCTAACTCTGACAAATCCTTGTTCTTGTCTCTCGCGTCTTATCGCCGTGAGGCTCAGGAAGGCCAACCCTGGGAAAATTATACAAACAGCCCCAAATATTTGAAATCAGCATTGTGCTCACATGCTTACGCCTCTCTGAGAGCTCAGAGCATTTCTCTTTCAGTTTTATTCTTTCATTAGCCCAAGGCTTGCTAATTAATTGGAATTTTCCAGCGCTTTTGTTGTTGTGACAAAGGCAAACAATGCAAAAGCTCATTTCTTCATGTTAAAGAGGGCCCTTCCACTCTCCAAGACTGCAGTAGACAGGGATAAGAGGGAGGATTAAGTCGACTTTGAAAGGGTCAGACTTTGTGAGTTCCTGGCCCCCACTCCCCGACCACAGCTGTCTTCATCTTCTCCAATGCTGATTTATGAGAAGTGACATCTTAACCATGGTGTTTATTCCTCCAAAAGAGAGGCTGCTTCTCAGGCATTATGTGTGATCTAAAATTAGATGGCAAAGAACATCCTATGAGCAAGAGACAAATAATATCGGGAAGCAAAAAAAAATGTTGTACAAAGTGAAAGGCTTATTTGAAAACAACAACAAAAAAATTATGGATAAGAGAGGAAGGGAGTGAAAACCAGATGAACACTTCCAAGCAAAGCAAAGCCCAGGCTTCAAAGAAACAAAGAGATGCTGTACCCTGACAGAAATAGCACTGTTTAAACCAAAGATAGCCGAGCAGCTGGAAACTAGGGAGTGGAGAGAGATTCCTTCCAAATTTTTGTCTTGGTTTCCTTTTCAAGCGATTACTGTAGCTGGATGCACTGGGTCATTGGAACTTTCAGAAACTGCTGTGGGCTTGCTTTTCTCGTACTGTAAGAGCGTGTCCTCGCGGCTGTCTTTACAGACGCAGAATGGAGGCTGGAAGGCCCTCTCACAAAGCATGTTGTCTCTTTCCAATATTATCTCTCAGCTTTCTTTTCGACAAAAGTGTGTCCATGAATGCCCAAAGGGAAGAAGATGCCATCTGTCCTTGTAAAAAAGCGTGGTATTTTCCATAGGGGGAAAAACACTTCTTACCTGTTTACAGGTAACTGTTATCCAAAACGTCTTCAGTATTCAGCTCTGTACTTCTGACCTAGAGCTAGGATGTCTCCCAGAAAACTTAAAAAAACGCCTTTAACGATCCCCTCCCTCCACTGTCCACCCAAGGGACTACCTGGTCTTGAGTGAACTGTGAACCACCTGCACGAACATCTAGACAGAACTACAGGCAGGTAGATGGGAAAGAAAGCCAGGAAGAGGTTCTTCAACTAGGATCAGGGAGGATCAGTAAGCACAGTGTGTTCAAGGCAACGGAAACTGCTCAGAAATCTGGACTTGGAGACAAAGGACAGGGCTGGCATTCAGAATCAACAGGGCTTAGGGCTGTAAAGAGATAGGGAATTGACAATAGACCAGTATATAAAGTATAAAGGAAGATTGCACACCGAGGGAGTGGTACAGGAGTCTGGAGGAAGCAAGGTGCAGGGGACCACACAATGTCGAAAGACACAGACTCTGCAATGAGACCATGTGGCTTCATCTTTTAGACGACTTTTCAATTCACCTGAATGTCCACAGAAGCACAAAACTGTGTAAATCTCCAAGTTTCTCTCTGGAATATGGAGGAAAACAACAACTGCTCTCCAGGAAAGTGCCTGACACTATACTAAAGTTTATATCTTAAATACTCCTCCAGAGGCCCATTTGTTGAAGCCATGGTCCCCAGCCCATGGCATTGCTGGGTGACAGAGGAACCTTTAAGAGATGGGGTTGAGTGGAAGTGAATTAGGTCATTAGGAGCATGCCCTTGAAGGGATTAGGGGACTCTCAACTCTTCCTCTGTCCCTCATTCACTCTGGCCATGGGGTGAAGGCTCTCTCTGCCTGCTGCTCCCATCATAATACCCTGCCTGCCTCACGAGACCCAAAAGAATGGAGTCAATGGCCGTGTGGTGAAACCTCCAAGAGTGAGAAACATAAACCTTTCTTCTTTTTCAGTTGTCACCTCAGGCGTTTTGTTACCGTGACAGAGACTAACATACACAGTGTCTGTGCTACTGTGAATCATTAAAGTCTGTGTGAAATGATTGTTACGTTTATTAAGAAACAATAAAATTACAAGAGGTCTGTGGAAATAAGAGCAGTCACGGCATCTCAGATTTTCTTAGAACTTCTATGATACATGGAAGACTAGAAAATAGAGTTTTCAGTAACGGGGATACTGGGGGCATCCTTTTAAGGCTAACAGACTTTATGATGAGGAAACCGAGGGATGGATGATTTTTACCATAAATGGAGACATGTGCTGTTTGGTCACCTAAGAGGCTTAAATAAGCGTGAAGAATAGACCATGAGAATAAGCTGCTGTGTAATAGTGACAGAGGAGGTCTGTGCTGGGATCTGAACGCATGGTCCAGCCTGACTGCTGGTCAGTGGCACATGCTGACAAAGAGCCTCTCTCTTCTCAGTCTAGGGCTTCAGCTTTGCAGATTCCCAAAGGACCATTAATGTCCCTTCCAGTTTTGGTTTTTACTGTTATATCATTTGCCTTAAGGACTGTGGCTATAAATTAAGGCAGCAATTGGTTAACAATGTTTGGAAATAATGTCCTCGGTCTCGTGCATTCTCACAAAAGAACACGGAACTCAGTTTCCTGCCCTTTCGTCAAGGAGACACAATGTACAGCCAGTTATCCCTTCTTCCTTCCACTTCTCTCTCCTCTGTTATCTGTCCTGATAGGAAAGTTATTAGGAAGAGGCATGCTAAGCAACCAGATCAAGTTTTAAAAACCGAAGCCAAATCCTTCTCATTTAGGAAGACCAAATATGGAAAAAGAAAAAATAAAATAAAATACACCTAACTCTGACAGACAGAAAAGCACACACCTAACACTGGCTGATAGAAATGCACACACCTAACACTGGCTGATAGAAAAACACACACCTAACACTGGCTGATAGAAAAACACACACCTAACACTGGCTGAAGAAGGAAAACAGGAAATGCAGTCACAGATGGAGAGAGTGCTCAGACAGTAAAGCAATCGCTGACAAGCATAAGTTTGGATTCTCGGCACACAAGTAAAAGCTGGGCCCGCTTTTACATGTCTGTAATGGCTGCAATGAGGAACCAACCTCAGAGAGTGGCTGCATAGCCATTCTAGCCCAAATGTTGAGTTATGAGTTCACTGAGAGACCTTGTCTCAAAACACAAGCTGGAGAGCAATGGCAGAAAATACCCAATATCAATTTGTGGCTCACCTATCTACCTACAGACAGACATGCAGATAGATGCACACACACACACACACCCCGTGTGCTATGAACATAGAATCAGTAGGATCAGAAGAAGAGAGCTCACCTAATGAACTTACTGTGCCACTAAGAGAAACGACTCCCACAGAGATCAAGAAAACCGTTGAAGAGCAGAAGGTTCCTGGCAATGCCAAAGTAAGAGCACATGTGTGGTGACTCAGCCCGGTGCAGATTCCATAGAATTCTATCTCTAACTGGTCACAGTCCAGACTGTGACAGTTCCTGATAGGTGCTTCAGTTCGGAAGGCAATTAATAATGACTTAGTTCACTACACTCTTCAGTCATGTCTGGATTCCCCCTTTCCCCTGAAGGCAGAGAAGCCAAACAGAAATGGGAAGAGATGCCATCTGACTGTTCTTCTTTGCTAGACACTGCTGAGTGACCACACAGGTTCTCACACGGGCTCTAGGTCACGAGTCTAGCCGCGTCTAGACAACCTCGGAGAGCTCCAATGCACGGCGGTGTACTGCTGCAGCTGAGGTGCCCAAAATACACTTGATGAATGGATGCAGGATGTGCCAGGTATGCATGCGAAGTAAGAGCCAGGGAGATAATATAATTTATTCCGGGAGGTCGCATCACCGGTAAAGGGGACAGCCACAGGATTGGAGCCTGGGACTGTGATATCATTACTGATCCATGTTCTTCTACTGCTTGGGGTTCTCTTTTGTATCTCTCCAGCACCAATAAAAGTGCTTTCTTGCTTGCTTGTTCCCTAACACAGAGGCTGGCTCTTTTATCTGTTTTTGGTTTTTTAATCTCTCCTGTGTCTCTTGTATCTTTTCATGTTTCCTTGAGTGTTTCTTCTGTCGAAGAATTTTCTTTAAGAGGTCACTTTTGGTCTGGCCAAGTAGGGTGAGAATGTCAGTTCAGATGAGGACACACTAAAGGCCACAGCCAGGAACAGCACACAGAAGGAGCATGCTGGCTCTAGAGATTAGAGATAACATACATAACTGGTATGGTTAGATGTAGCCTCTCTTTACACTCCTTAAGAGCAGAAGTTTTCACGGAAACCCTCCACAAGGAGTTCTTCCTAACTGTGTTCTCTCTCTCTCCTCTCTCCCCAAAATACAAACACAAGTTGCTAATGTTTCATACTAACTCTCTATTGTAAATCATTCTCTAAAGCACATCCAAAAATAAGGCATTTTTAAATAATACATATAAGGCGAATTATGCTTTTCAGATATTTTTGACTTGGGGCTGTTAACTGGACTCTGTTTGTTCCATCCAAGAAAGCCCAAAGAGATGAATAATGATCCAAAACAGACTACACTTGAGTGGTTCTGTATATTACATGCAAAGAAATGTTCCCACCACACAGTCACTAAATGAATGTCACTAGCCTGAATAGAGGAAGAAAATTGAATTGTGATAAAAGCAAGTTGTTTAAAGTATCTTTAGTTCATGTCTACCAAATTATCCTGAACATTATGTGCTGAACAAAGGCTCTGATACTCATATTATTAAGTAATAGAAACATTTTGAGAAATAAGCCAACACTTTCCTGTAGAAAAGATTTATGTATCGTTTTCTGTTTTTATGAGGGTTGTAATTGTCCTCCAAACCTTTGAGCAATGCCAAATTCTTTTTCAAGTTGAACATTCTGTAGTATTATGTTCTCTTTAATGCCAGAGGCCACATTGGGATGCCTACAATAAATTAAATGATGAACTAAATGAAATGGGCAGAAGCCCAGATACCTGGTTAGGCCTAACCCCTGAAAGTCCCATTAGCCTGGCTCTTTGTTAGACAGCCAGGACGCCATTGCAAATCATGGTGTCACGGTGGGACACTGCACGTGGTGAGCTGACAGTCTCACAAAGCAGTTCTTGTCATTATTTTTCTTGATGGAGTCAAAGATCATCACCATCTTCTTCAACAGGAAAGACAAGACAGCCGAGTCTCCTGTCTCTTCACTTCAGGGCTCTCTAGTGTCGGCTAACTGCTGGACACATGTTCTGCTGGTGTCCAACATGGTCAACTGGGAGGGGTTCTCTAAATTTGAATGCCATAAATGAAACTTTTATTGCCTGGAGGACACAAGGAAAGCATTGAGTGATAAAAAAAAATGCATTTTATGTTCACTGACCTTTAAAAAAAAAACTACCACCATTACTAGTCCCAGATTCCAGGAGTTACTACACAGATTTGAAAGGCTGGAGTTTACTGAGGCTTTCAGAAAATGTCATGGCATGGTGTTGTCAAGCATGAAGTCTCAAGGTCTCATTTTAGCTTTGTGAGGTGGAAACTCGCTAATGTCAGAGAATGAGTTTAGGATCAGGGTGGTCGTGGCCCAGCGGCCACTTATGTACTGTGTGACTGTAAACACTGCATGGGGGACAACAGTGAGACCACTAGAGTCTGGATGTCACACTGTACACTGGTGCCAAGCTCCTGGTTTTGCATTTCTGCTGCACTCACCTGAGAGAATGTTCTCTTTTAATAAAGCCACTAAACCATACTGGAGTAAAGGAGTGTGGTGTATGTAACTTACTCCCAATAGGCCAGAAACATTGAAAATATATTTAAACAATCTGAGTGACAAATAAGAGAATTTGTGTACTAGTCATATGACTTTTCTACCAACTCTGAAGTTATATCAAAGCAAAGATAAACCACAACCATATAAAGGACAGTCAGAGAATAGTCATTAAACACAATGACTTCATATGCAAATGGAGAGAGAGAGGGTACCCTAAAAACAAGTTCTTCTGTGTCTTATGGGCATCACAAGGCCACAGCATACATGAACAGTCACAACAGCTTTGGCAGCCTACATGGGGCATGCACAAGACTGAGCCCTTAAACTTTTAGTCATAGATGAGAGAGAGGCTGATCTCCCCAAATACCTGTACAGGGGAGCTATTGACAGTTGACAGCTGCTGAGCAAGAGGAAGCCACTGTCGCAGTGATGTAGTCACTGGTAGTTGCTCCCGGTCCAGTAGATAGTTCCACACTCATAGACATACAAGTATCCCTGATTAAACCCAATGGATCACAAAACAAGAAAAACTAAAAACAAGACCGAAAGGCATGAAAATGGGATGGGGCCTTAGTAACTGGAGGAGATACAGAGGGAGAGAAAAGGAGGCGGCAGAATGTGGGTAGCCAGAATATGGTATACACCTGTGTGAAATAAATGAATTTAAATAAAAAATACAAAGAACAGAGAGTTTCTGGAAAATGTCAATCCTCAAAAAATTTCCATTTGTTTTGCGTTTCATTTAGGCAGTAATTACGCTGTTCACACTGGGGAAAATGGCAGCAACATTAGTCTACAGGAGTCCCGCCTCTGAGAAGCGTCCAGTGATAAGAGACAAGACAAATGTTTGGGTCCAGTTGGGTAAAAGCAGATACAGGAAAATTTTCTAGAAAAGATTATTTTCTAGAGAGCTCTGAAAGACAATCAAAGAGAATTTGCAGACAAGCCTCTCTCCTGGACCCAATTCTCTTACCTATGGGAGACCACGTAAGTCTATTGTGTTAGGATGCGTCAAGCGGGGCTGGTAAACAGTAGGAATCAGTTTTCCAAAACCATATAGTCTACAACAAAGGAATGGGATCCCTTGGGAAACACACAACTCAACAATCCATGCACAGACTTACGGGGGGGGGGGGCATTCAGTTTTGACCTCTAGACACACAGCAACTGTACTTGTGGATCGTTCCTTGCCTTAACCTCACCTTGCTCTTGGACAGGCTTATTCTTGATGAAAACACACAGCTGGAAGTCCACTCCTCACACTACAAAGGCTTTGGAAGGCTACCTCTGGCCTATCTGACCTTCCCTGTATGTTCACACTGTGTGTTTTGAAGATAACTACCAAAAGCCCACACAAGCAAGAACAGCAAAAAGATTTCCGTCACAAATACAAAGTAGAGTTCATTTCTGATTTTGTCCTGAGGGGAACAACACAACAAAGAAAAATAATGAATTGATCAAATGGCTGTTATTTCTATGTATACATAGAAAGCATATTCAGGCTGCTTAGCATACACAGGTGGTCACACAAAGTCTCATATGAACATGATTAAGCTTCTGTGTAAGAATGAGATTTGTCACCACCTAAGAATGTGGTAGAAAGCAACCTCATTGATACCACCTGAAAGGTGATGTTTCAGAAACCATACATGCACTGTTGAAATACAACAGCAATCATTCAAAGGTTATATGTTGCAATTCAATCCTGAAGGGGTGGACGTGACATTACATACTGGTATATGCAAACAGATGCATATGTAACATTGAACAGAACCGCAAGATAAAAATAGTTCTTTTTATTAACAAAACGCTGATCAATACCTTAAGTAGTGATCATGAGTTAACCATTACATATATTAAGTTCAAGTCTAGGAATGACAACCCACTAGACATTTCTTAGAGGTTAAATTAAAATTTATATTATCACATTATCTCCAACTTCAACCTTGAACTTCCTTTTTTAGTGTTAAAAAAAGAAAAAAAATACAAATGGAATAAGCTTCATTCACTTCATTTAAAAACAAGATATAGACTTCAAAATCTGAAACAAAGATCCTTGTTGTTTAGTTAAAAATATTCCCATCTAAGACAAGAACTATTTATATCACTTTATATGACCTTTGATGGATTGATAAGTTATCACATGATCTAAAAACTTTGGCAAAAGCAGTCATATAAAAGGAATATGACCAGGATGGTGGAAAGTATTTTTCTTTCTGGAATTATTAAGCTTAAAGCTGGTCTGCAGTGGTTAGACATTGCAGCTTTTCAATGAACATAATTTAACATTGCCATACCACATATAGAACAAAAGCTCAAATGTCAATTGGCTAAGCTATTAAATGACCATGGAGAGCTGGCTCGGAAAGAATACCTTTTTCAAGTGTGAATATTTTACTTTGGACACATTTAGCTAGCTGTGTCTAAACCGCTGCATTTATCCCAACCACCTCTTTTTGAAAATGTACCCTGGTGATACAAAGCCACCGAATTTAGCAAGTGCCCACAGGGCTCCTCTTCTTGAGGCTCTTGGCTGATTCAGAACTGCAGTCCCTATACTTTGGGTTGCTCCTGGTTACGTGTTCATGATCCAGTCTTGGGGTCTGTGGACCTTATTCTAGTGATGTCTTCTCTCTCCCTCATTTCTAAAGCCCTCCTTGCTTCATCCTTTCAACCTGTCCTGGCTGCAATGGGCTTCAACACCACTACATTCCACAAATGCTGGAATACACAATACACAAAATCCATCAAGAAACAGACTCTTAAAGTCACTCAAGGAGAAACCAGTAACTGAAGGTGGTGAAATGGTAGAATCTTTGCATCTTATCGGCATTTGAAGTATAAAAAAAAAAAAAGGCCTGGATAATCTGTCATCATTTCTGTTTTGTAATTTAAGACAAGTAACAAATACACCGAACATTTATTTTGTGCACAATGCCTCTTTTTATAACAAAAGACTTTTATGGTATATAAAGAATGCAGCTTAACTCTGCTACCAAATGCTAGATTTGGGGAGAGGGATAGAGGTATAGCCTAAAATGAAGCACACTCAGGCTGGGAATAAATCCCCATGAATACATCTTTTCTCATTTGCTCAGGAGTCTTGTATTTGCATAGGTCTTTCTCAGAGTACTGAGATTTCTTCTCCAGATGAGACTTAGCTCTTGCCCTCAGTACAGAGAGCCTGTTGGCTACTCCATTTCTTAGGGTAGAGTGAACACTGCTACCTAAGGCATTAGGTCCCGAACTGAGCAACTGACACTTGGAAGCAGTTTTTCCTCATGGTACAGCATGTGACACTGGAACGGACAACTGGCTGAACATCCGATATTAGCACACATCACAACATATGATATACTTGCAATCCTCTTTTACACCGTGCAAAGGTATTCAATGCGTCCCACAGTATCGACTACTAGCAGAATTATCTGAACCCGGATTAGCAGGAATCATGACATGAATGTTCTGGAATGAATCATATATGTAAGGGTGACGAACACGTATTAATGCATCACCTCCAATAACCATGCAACACACAGCTTTGTGTGTGCTTTCTCCTGGAAGGGAGAAAAGGAGACAAGTTGATATACAGAACATAGCGCTCACCAGTGCCAGGAAGAGGGGAACTTTGTCAAAGCAATGGCTGTCATACTCAGGGGCTGTACAAATGGCCCACGGCCAATCAATAAATACAATCCAAATGCCATCTAAGTCACATGGAAACACGATGTGATCATGTGAGAAAGTGGGCCATGTATCTAACCGCTCTGTAAGTCTGAAGCTCTATATAAAAACCTTTGATTTCTAAGTGATGGCTCCGGATTGTATAACCCTCTGTGCATCTAAGGAAAGGGCTGAGGGCCGTGTTCCACACGTAGACTATCTCTTGGGAGCCTCACAACTCAATCTTTGCATCTGTCAATAAATTTATTATCTGTTTTAATCTTGTCTTCAAATTGGCCAAAAGTGGGGTGGGAAGATGTTGGACCAACTCCACTGCAAGTATTACCAAGACAGGAAATCAAGTGGGGAAAACAAGCAAGGTTTTCAGGCGTCCGAATTACAGTCAAGGCTCGAATTAAATATTAAGTTCTTAATGCCCTTATTATTCTCGAAGTTCAGCTGGTAAATTGCTCCCTATTTTATCACCCTCATCCTAACACTCTAATTTGCCTCCAGTTCCTCCTATTTATTAATCACGGCATAAATGTCTCCTTTCTTTTTCTAAGGAGCTTTTAAAACGCTTCTGAGAAGGAGGCAGGAAATAAGTAAATCTGAACAAATAAGTCTTTCACACGTTCCTGATATTCTAATTACAGGCAAGTGTTTTACTGTATTTGGGAACTATACATTTTAACACAAGGAGTGATCCCCGAGGAATGAGACACTTCTAAAGGAACCAATGATATTAACAAGGTCTCGATCCAAATCATCTGTCACTGGGAATACTGGAGGAGCCTGCAAGCGCTATGTGGTCTTGGGCCTTGAGTGTGAGACATTAATGTTAGCCTGAGTACACACACACATGCACACGCACACACATGCATGTACACGCGTGCACACACACGCGCGCACACACAAGCACACTGCCATAGAGAAAAATAATCTGAACATTTCTTTAAGTAAAATAGTAAAACGCACTTAGACTTCCACACTATTACCTCAAATTCACACTTTAATATATTTAGACCTCACTAAAAAATGCTATATATATAAGCCAGACTTCTTACAGTAGGAACTATCTTTAGGAGAGAGAATAATTAAATAACAGCATGCTCCCACAGAATAATGGTCACTATGCCTAGGGAAAGAATTAATCTGTAATGTGTTCGTTTCTTTGTGTTACAATACATGCATTTAAATTCTAATTCGCAGCAAATTCAACAGGCCTTGGGTGTTATATACTTAGAAAAACAATCTAATCTATAACCTTGGCTCAAAAATAGAGAGTTGCCAAGAGAAACATACAGATATTTTCAATTTAGTGATTAAAAAAATAATAGTAAGTTCCTGAAATTCCAGTGATGAACGTCATACAAAGGTATATTTATTCTTTCAACTTGGAATATTTAAATCATAAGGCATGGTACACAAATACTACCAACTGCTCTAAATCGCAATGTTAGTGGAGATCACTAGAGAGAAGGAGAAACTAAATTATGCAAAAATGATTGCTGCTTGTATGTGATATATGTATATATAATCAATTATCTAACTGACATTTTTATAAATCTACCACTAGCTTGCTTTTTATTGCATATGCTAAACAAGCAGATGCTAAGTCTATAAACTGTGAATTAACCTTCCTGTTTAATTAATTGTTCCTTTGGAAATAGCGATTTTTAAATCCCGTGTTGCAGTTAATTCATCCTGGAGATGGGCTATGATCCAAAGGCAGTGTGTGGTGACTCCATCTTTAATAATTAATGATTCACTTACAGTTTATTTACATATTGGCATCTGACGGGGTTTAATTTTAGGTTCCTCCAACATGAGCCATCAAGCCTGAAAAAACTCTACAACTGACTGTCTTCATGTAAATACACCTAGAGACAAGAGGATTAGCGTCATGATTCAGAAACAGGTCAAGGGGCCATGGGCAGGGCCTCAGAGGGCAATGAACTCCCAGTGGTCAGTCCTCTCCAAGGCCACAGTCTTCGGAGCTCAACACTCCTTCTCCTTAAAAAGGAAGCAGTGTAAGTAGGCGGTGTCTTTGGAAACAGCCTGAAGGCCTTTTTGTATGAAAAGTCTTCCTCGCTAACTGGACTGGGGATTCTATCAGCTAGAACATCATACTCTTACTTCCAAAGGGCCTTGTTAAAAGCAAGTGTCCCGTGGTTTGGATCTTAACCAGCACATGAGGACTTGTGTTAAAGGCTTAGTTCCCAGCCGGTTGCTATTGGAAATTGGCAGAAACCTTGGCAGGTGCGGCACTGAGAGATCTTCTGACCGTGGGGAGCTCACCTATGAAGGGAGCGTGGGGCCATGGTCGGTCATCTACCTTCTCCTTTGTTCCAGGCCATGATGTGTTCCTCAACACAGATCCCAAAGCAACAGGGCTCCCACAGTCATGAACTGAATGGATCTTTTTCCTTTTGTAAGTTTATGATCTCAGATTCGGCTTCTATTATTTTGTTGCTTGTTTTTTTTTTTGTTTGTTTTGTTTTGCTTCTTAAATGAGACAGTGTTTTACTGTGTAGCTCAGGGTTGCCTGAAACACACAATCCTCCAGCCTGTGCCTGCGAGGCTCAGGTGTTTTTTAGAACTCTAACTTCAGAAACTATATAAATCTGTAGATAGGGTTAGCTTTATAGTTCAGCGAGAGGGCCCTGGGTTTGATCCCTAATTTGACCACATAAAAGCCCTATTAAAATTATTTTTTAAAAATGAAATACATGAAAGCCATTTTCTTAGAGAACAAAAAGGGAAAACTGAGAATTGGAGGGTAATGGCTCCTGAATGAATGAAAGCAGAGGAGAAACATATTTTCCAGGGCTCTGGAAGTTGTCTTGTCAAAGACCCATAGCCTAGCCACTAACAGAGAGAGCAAGAATCTGAATCTCCAGCTACTGAAAACAAATGTTTCTAAGGTTTTCTTTTTCTTTTTTTTCTTTGTTTTGATTTTGGTTTTTCTTGTTTGTTTTTTTTTTGTTTGTTTGTTTGTTTGGTTGGTTGGTTGGTTGGGTTTTGGGGGTTTTGTTGTTGTTTGAGACAGGATTTCTCAGTGTAGCCCTGGCTGTCCCGAAACTAGCTCTTGTAGATCCCAGTAGAACTAGATCTTGTGGAGCTGGCCTAGATCTTACAGAGATCCGTCTACCTCTGCCTGTCAAGTGCTGGGATTCAAGGCATGCACCACCACTGCCCAGTATGTTCCTAAGCTTTATATGTCCATAAATACATGCAGCAGATTTCTTAAGCCTGCTGGGTCATATTCTGAGCAATCAGGGACTGCTCTTGTTGCCCCTGAGTTTCTGAAATGATCTATCCAGGCCCATCCTGCTTCCTAAGATTACATACATCTACTCAAGTCCCCACTGCACTGCACAAGGACTGAGTTTTCAATGAGTTTTTCCCTCCACATGCAGCCCTACTAACACCCAGCAGGGGATCAAAGGAAATAAAGCTAAGTAGCAAATATTGACGGATTATTTTTCTACAGCTCATGCTCAGGACTGCACACACCATTTCTAGTCACCATAGAGAAACTGTCATTATCTTCACTTGACAGACGAAAAATGTCAGATGCAGATGTTAGAGCAGAACGTCCATGAAGCCCAGGTTTCTCTCCTTTAGGACATGGAGAAAACCTGAGTTGGTGGCATCCTAACTTCGCCACAGCTCCAACCAGAGACCTCTGACTGTGCCAAATGATACAAGGAAATCTTTTCTGCGTGTGGAACCAAACTATGCAGTGGAAGCCAGGCTCTGGCCCTTTCCTCATTCCTGGATTATATCAGCAAGGAATCGGGACCAAGATCCTGGTTGCATGTTCAGGGAGACAGAAACTCACTTCCCCCTTTCTATAAAGGTAACTCACATTCAGTGTGAGAATTCAAGAAACGCGAGTGAAACCTTGGGAAAGAAGCAGCAATGACTCGCGAAGGCACTGTCTGGAGGGAACCACAGCATCCTGGGCTAGTTTTCCTGTAGTCTGTGCTCTGAACCAATTCACATGTTTGATAAAATAAGATCACATAAAATTCTACTCATTTAGCCATACATTTATGTTTCTTTAACACCTTAAAAACCATTTGTGAATTTAATTTTAATACTTTACTATACAAAAAAATAAGTTTGCTTAATTATTCCTTTGCTGTTAAGAATTGAATATAGAATTTTGTTCCCACCCCTTAAGGAAAAGGCCACTGCAGATAACATTTCTATGTATATTTCCTTTTGCCTGTTTTGGATTTTGGATTAATTTCTAGAAGCGTGGTTAATGAGTTATAGACGGGAGTGATGTCAGCACATTTCCCCCTAGACGATATGGATATCTTCACACTTTACATTATCATTAGCAGTGAATGGGAACCCAATCTCAAGGCACACTCCTTTTCCACTGACTTAATCTACTCCGTCAACACGGTAGGCCAAAGAACATAATAAATCACTACTGTTTGACTTGGATTTTTTTTCCCGCTAAGGCACAGCAATATAACAAGACAGGAAGCCCACAGGATCAGGGATCAGGCCACACATACTAGACCTTGATCTAGCCATTAACTGAGTGGAGTTCCTAAAACTAGTTGCTACATGTAGTTCAGAATCTTCCAAATTTGTGCTGACATGATCAAAAGGACATGTCCACAGAGCCCAATACAAAACCATGGAAGAGTACAGGGAAGATAAGAGAGAGACAGCCAAACAACCAACTTCTCATGCTCCAGCCTCAGAAAAATGATATGGTTTTGAAGGATGAAACAAAAACCACTGAGCTTTGTCATTTCTAAGATGGCTGTCATTTCTCCCCCAAGGTGTGAAGGGAAACCACGAAATCATACTAAGATTGAGGAAATTTGGAAAGCCAACATCCAGGACACAAGATAAGAAATTCCCTGTGGATGTCACCTGTGGTGTTCCGGGTATTTATTTTTCCTCTCTGAAACTGCACTCCGTGCAGAGGAAGCAGGCAGCATTGAATGGGCTATGTGACAGACAAAAAGACAGCAGGTCCCCTAAGCCGCGTGGCTTCCGGTGACACCTCAGCCACTCTTTGGAATTCACGAACTCCCATCACAGCTTGCCCCCTGGAAGCCTTGCATCCACGGGAAATATTTCATCCCTGATCCTTCCCACTGAAGCCCGGAGTCGAAGCGCACTGATTATCACTACCTTCAGGGAAATACGGTGATTTATGGAGCGAAGCTAGCAATTATTTCGTCCCTTGTCAAAAGCCCAACGCTTTCGTGCTGCTTTCCATACAAGTGTTCTTAATCTTAAAGACAGTTTTCTATTTCATAGCCGACAAGAATGACTCTGGGTGGCACATGGCGCAGGAGGGGCCCATGGGCTACATACTACCACGGGCATCCATGGTGGGAAGGAAGACACATTCTTCCTAATGCCTGAGCCACCTACTCATTCTTCTAGGTCACACTTCTCAGATAACCTACAATGGAAGTGGGTGAGACCAGATAAGCAGTTCTGTGAACAACCACCTCTTACAAGCCTCCCTTAGATTGAGCAGGAAGATAGTTGACTCTTCAGGCACCAAGTCTGGAGAAAGAAGAGCTGTGGGCTGGCAGGAAAGTCACAGATAAGCTAGCTAGAAGCACCCAGAGCCCACCTGTATACTGACGAATACATATATAGAACTGTTCTTTGCCGAACTTCATGCTTTTGCCTAGAATATACCTTCGATAGTCCAAATACACAAGTGTTAATATAAGCATGTCAAAGGTTTACAATAAAAAACAAAGAAGTGAAAATTCAAATCTACCTGAAGATGCCATTGCTAATAATCCTCCTTTCCTTGTGGGGCACACAGACAGTCTTAGAAAGCAAATGAGATCATACTAATACTGAAGTCTAGGATAGCTTCCTTGAGACCAGGGGCCTCAAGCAAGAGACTTTACCCCATAACCCAAGCCAGGAGCCCAGAAAGGCAAAGCTATCCTAGGCCATCCTGCTCCTGATGATGTAATCCAGACTACAAAAAAGGAATTCCACCGATCCATTGAATAGTGAAAATCATTATGGATTGTTTGAAACCACTGGGTTTCAAAATCATTTGTTATGCAGCATTAGGCAACCAATAAGATAAGAATCATCAGTCTAGACGCAAATGCATCCATTCTTTAGGTGTACAAACTTATTGTACAGCGATATATATGCACAGCAAGTTACTGTGTGCCAATGGGGAGATAGGCGGAAAATGAAAAGATTCCAGTAAGTATGATTTTGTTCTCTGGAGGTTGTTAATGTGCTTGCTTGCTTTGATCAGAGTGATTAAAAATTCGTCCTATCTGGTTGAAGCCAGTGGACAAAGACTTTAACAACACGCTCTTGAATTTGAATTTGTTTAGAAGAGACCTGCCGTTCTGCCCACCTCCAGCCTTCTCTGGTGGTCTACTTCCCTCCATAGGTGATGTGCATGAGAAGAATATGAAAGGCAGGGCAGCAACCTTGCAAGCGTAGGGCTTTTTATCAGAGTCCTGGCTCCCTTACCCCAGCTGTGTGATCTGAGCAAAGCCCGCCACTCTGTTTCTCCCCTTGTAAACTAAGAATACTGATGAGCTTCATTTCAAAGGTCTCCTTTTCAAAAGACCCCAAATCCCAACTGTGGTTTCTATTTAGTCATAGGTGAGCCATCCGATGGCTCAGGAGGTGGTAAATCACAATTGCAAGTCTGAGTTTTAGGGACCAGTTCCCTGAAGTTGTCCTCTGATACCCAGACCTGTGGATGCCCCCGCTACCCCTACATACACAAATGCAATTATTTTAATTTACAAACAATCCATCCCTTCCCAAAGTCTTAAAAATAATACTTCCTAAATCACATCCAACTTTGTCAGTCTTAAATTCATCAAACAGGAGAGTTCCTTCTACTTCTTTGACATAATCAGGATCTCGAAGGTGAGCTGCTTTGGTCTGTCATGATTTTCACTATTCATTAAGATCCTTGAGGACACAGAGCCACATAGATTCTTCCAACACGCTGCTGCTGCTGCTGCTGCTGTTGCATAGTAGGCATTTTAACTAAGCTAACGAGCTCATTTAGGCTTCAATTGCACTTTAACTTTATGTGAGAAAGTTCAATGCCTTTTATCGTTATCATCGCTGGAAATCAATGGGGAACATGAAAAATTGACCTTTCATTTATGAAAAAAGCAAGTCCCAGGGAAAATTAAAGTCTTTTTTTTTTAAGAATTAGGGTCATTTATACCAAAAGGTCATCTAACAGGAAATAATAGTTACATGTAATTAATCACACCGTCCAAAACAAGAATATAAGCTATTATGGCCAACTCCTGTTTATCTTTGGCAATGTAGAGAACAAGGATTAAAACAATTTGTTCATGAACCCTAAACCTAATCTAAATTCAACAATAAGGAGCCCATATCGCCTTACATGAAGATAGAGAACTACACAAAGACATTGTTCAGGAGAAAACGTGATAAAAGTTTATTATATCCCTGAGACGAAAGACCACACAGCAATCAAAGAGAAGTAATGTGATATTATCTTCTTTTCCCTAGAAGTTGTATTAGAATACATGTTCAGCAAAGAGAGAGACTTGGTTTCGCTGGGGAATGTTTGAATAAGCCCATAGTATGTACAGTGAGATGAAGGAGCCACCAGAATTGGGAGATGATGAGTGCAGATATAAATACTCTGAATTAATCATTATCAATATGTGTGTTTTTATCCATGACTTCAAGCTCTACTATAGAGCTATGGCAATAAAAACAGCTTCGTTTTGGCATAAAAACAGACACATTTCTCAATGGAATCGAATCCACATACATGACATAAATCCATACACCTATGAACACCTATGATTTTTGACAAAGAATACAAAATTATATAATGGACAAAAGAAAGCATCTTCACCAACTGGTGCTGGAATAACTGGGTGTCAGCATATAGAAGAATGCAAACGGATCCCTATCTTTCATCATGTAAAAACTCAAGCCCAAGTAGATCAAAGACTTCAGCATTAATCCAGTTACAGTGAACATGATAAAAAAGAAAGTGGGAAGTAGCCTTGAAACCACTGGCACAGGAGACCACTTCTTGAATATAACACCAGTAGCACAGACATTGAGATCAACAATTAATAAATGGGACCTCCTGAAAATGAAAAGCTTCTGTTAGGTAAAGGACATAGTCAACAAGACTAAACAGCAGCCTACAGAATAAGACAAGATCCTCACCAACCCTGCATCTAACAGAGGGCTGATCTCCAAAATATAACAAGAACTCAAGAAACTAGACTTAAAAATCAAAATAATCCAATTTAAAATTGAGGTACAGATCCAAACAGAGAATTCTCAACAGAAGATCTTAAATGGCCAAAAAACATTTAAGAATTGCTCAACATCCTTAGTAATCAAGGAAATTCAAATCAAAACGACTCTGAGATACCATCTTACACCTATCAAAATGGCTAAGATCAAAAACACTGATGACACCTTATATTGAAGAGGATATGGACTAAGAACGCTCCTCCACTGTTGGTGGGAATGCAGACTTGTACAGCCGCTTTTGAAAATTGGTATGGTGGTTTCTTAGAAAATTGGGAATCAATCTACTTCATGACCCAGCTATATCAATTTTAGGCATACACCCAGAGGATGCGCAATCATATCACAAGGACACTTGCTCAACTATGTTCATAGCAGCATTATTCATTATTGCCAAAACTAGAAACAATCCAGATGCCCCTCAACTGAAGAATAGATCAGGAAAATGTGGTGCATTCACACAATGGAATACTAATTACTCAGTGTTAGGAATATTTCCTAAGCGAGCTCTCTGACGACACAAAAATTCCCAATCAAGCCAAATCAAAACAAGACGAATTAAGAAATATCCAGGTTTAATGGGAGATCTGTACTCTCGGGTAGCCCTGAGGGAGAAACGGGAAGCCGCAGAAAAGCCACCCCCTGGAGGAAGAAAGGAGAACCACGTGTTCTTCTTTTGGAAGATCACTTAAGTACCCTGGGGAGTGATCCTGACCCCACCCCCAGGGAGGGTCAGGCCTGGGGGCTGAGATAGATGCCAGGCGCCAGGCACTGGGGCCTAGGCTCCCAGCCTAACACTCAGCTGTAAAAAAAAAAAAAAAAAAAAAAAAAAAAAAAAAAAAAAAAACCAATGACCTCATGAAATTAGCAGGCAAATGGATAGAACTGGAAAAAATCATCCTTAGTGGGGTAACCCAGACCCAGAAAGGAAATATGGTATGTACTCACTCATAGGTGGTTATTAGGAGTAAATTATAGGATAATCAACCTACAACCCACAGCCCCAGAGAAGCTAGATAGCAAAGAAGGCCCAAAGAGGGATGAATGGATTTCCCAGGAAGGGGAAGTAGAAAAAATCTCCTGGGTCAACTGGGGGTAGGGTTGGGAGAATGGAGGAATGGGAACTAGAGGGAGCATGCTGGGCAGGGTGGGTGAGAGAGACAGGTTGGAGGCAGGATGGAGGGGAAGAGTAACAAGAGAAGTCTTGATGGGGTGGGAGCATTTTGGGGTTAGGGGAAAACCTGGAGCCAGGGAAACCCCCAGGAATCCACAAGGATAATCCAACCTAGGACTCCTAGCAATGGTGGAGAGGGTGCCTGAACTGGCCATCTACTATAAACATAGTGATGACTTCCCTAATTGTCATCAGAGATACTCTATCCAGTAACTGATGTAAGCAGAGGCATGAGATCCACAGACAAGCACTGTGCTGAGCTCTGAAAGTCTTGCAAAAGATGAGGGTTTGTACCAGAGCGGCGGGGAGGGGGTCATGATGTGGAAGCCTGAATGGGACCAATCTAGACCCTCTGCATGTGTGTGCCAATCATGAAGCATTGTCTTTCAGTAAGGCTTCTATCAGTAAGAGCAGGACCTCTCCCTGGTGCTTAGCTGGCTTTTCGTAACCCGTTCTCCATGCTGGACTACCTGACCCCAGTTCTACATAAGGGGAAAAGTTCGGTCCTGCCTCAAGTTGTTATTTAAATAACATTCTTTTTTCATTTACTTTACATACCAACCAGTTTCCCCTCCCTCCTCTCCTCTCTTCCTCTCCCCCCCTTCCCCATCTAACCCTCTTCCCCCATCGACATTCAGAAAGGACAGGCCTCCCATAGGCGTGATCATAATTGTCTTTTTAAGTATCAAACTCCATTTTCTAAAAGTGGCTTTGCCAAACTGTGTAATAACTAGAATCTAAATTAGTGTTACCATCAGCCTGTATACAGTTAATCCCAATTCTCCATCCTCAACCCTATTCGATCACTGCAGTCACTGATTTCACCTTTTTGACCTGAAAAAACAAAAGATATTGCAAATTTGTACCCTTCTTCTTTCACTTACACTAAGTCTGAAACTTCTCCATGTAACATATTCCAGCAGTCATTCTTTATTATCACTGAATAGCATTTTAATACAAGGATATCGTGTATTTTGGTTTGCTTTTCTCTGGGGATTACTGTGAATGAAGCTACTAAGAGTATGTGCATACTAGACTTGCATTGACATATGTGTTTTTACATGAACGGAAAGGGTGGAATACCAAGCCTGTGTTCAGCACACCTCAACATCTTGGAAATCAGGACACATCTTATGGCATTGGCATTCATAAGTGGAAAGTTTACCAAGGAACAGGTGGAAAGAAGAAAGGTCAGGCTGGGCAAGGAGAGACAGAGTCATGGAGATAAGGAAGTGCCCGTCTATCTTTGAGCACAGTCATTACAAGGTGTCCTTCAGGCAAGGTACAGGACAAAATCCCTTCCCTATTCTCCTCCTGCGGAGATCCTTCTTTGGCCAGATCCCTAAGCGGGAAGATCAGAGAGACCATGTATGTTCTTCCAGAGAAGGCAGGGACGGTCCAGAATGGGCAGCAGAAGAACAATCAGAATACACGCCTGGCCCAGACAGTGGAAGCCAAACTGACCATTTCCTCTTTTTAGTGATACACAAAAATAATGGCACATGTCCACTTGGGCACTTTCAATTCGATGAGGTAACGTGCAATCTCAGTTTTGAAAAGAAAAGTTAATAAGTTTATATAAATGTATCTGGTATATGACAATGCAGTTCTAGTGGGGCTTTTTGTTTATTCCAGAAGTGTTTAAAGAGCTGAAGAGATGGCTCAGCAATTAAGAATATTTGCTGTTCTTGTAGGGGACCAGAGTTCAGTTCCCAGCTCCCACATGGTGGCTGACCTCCATAGACACAAGACACACACATGGTACACATACATACATACATGGAGACAAAATACTTACACACAAAATAAAGATACCTATTTCTGTATTTTTCTATACTGTGAGGGTTTTTATATTAGCATACCCCACTAACAACATGGCTTCTGAACACCAAGTTCTGTTCTTCCTCTTTGAACTGCCATTTTGTCTAGCCAACTCCCTTCTGTCCTTCCAAACCCTCTTCCTGTCACGGACCCCACTGTTCTACATTGCATTACACTTGAAGCACACTTTAATCAATATATGTTGAACAGAGGAGAGATTCAGCAGTCAACTAACAAGCAAAAACAGATTGGTGCTTAGTGATATTACTGATTTCATTGGCATCTGCCTGTTTTCTTAGCCAAGGTACAAGGAAATTAAAGGCCACAAAAAAAAAAAAGAAAAGAAAAAATACTGATGATCAGAGACAAAGATGCAAAGGAGTACAATGGTTCTAGAACAAGAAAATATCAAAACAAAGTGTGATTTTACAGAAGGAAATTAAAAGCAAATGGTCCAGAAGGTTAAAAGCAAAGAGTTGAGTCTAAAAACAGGGCTGCAATATTTCAAAAAAAAAATTTCTCATGATAAATATTTAGAAAGGCAAGAAATTTCTAAGTTTTTGGCTATAACAAAAATAGGATAAAGAACTAATTATCTTAAAAATCCTGTGTTTTTGTGCTCAGCCCTAACCGGGGCATCTGTATCAATCCTCCCAGTACTGAGGATCAGAGAACATCAAGGAAGAGGAGAATGAAAGAAAATATAAAACCCAAAGGATGGGGAGGAAGGCTGTGAGATGCCATCTTCGGGACATAACGTGGGCATGGAAGTCATGAAGCTACAGCACCTGTGGTCACGTGCACAAGGTAAAACCAGTCCAGATCCCTTCCCTTCCGCAGGAGCTACTGACAGCTGATAATTGCCGGGAAAAGTAAAGCATCGCTTTTTCAGACTGTGGCCCCTCGGCCGCTTCCCATGAGCTCACACTCCTGAGCAATATGGGCTGCACTAACTGGACTCAGTGGTTACTGCAAATAACAAATACCTGAAGTTAGAAGGGGAATGCACTGGGGAGGGGGAAGGGACAAGTAGAGTTGGGGGAATGGGAGGGTAGAGATTACCATATTTCACTGTAGACAGCATGAAATTCTAAAAAGTAAAGAAAAAGATGCTTAAACTACCAATTTCTTTTAAAAATTTTTCGGACTCCATAACTTTCTTTATATACACAATACCTGTATCTTCATTCAATTTTGTTTAGTTTCAAACACAAATGACCAGGATATACCCTTTAAATTTTTTCTGTTGAACTACAAAAATTAGATAGGTATATATGTGCATTCATGCATGCATATCATACATATACACATATAAAAATGGACAGACAGATATTGGGGGTTGGGACAGGATTTCACTCCATGCCTCTCAAGTCCAGACTAGCAGAGAAATCAAAATGTATCCCATGCTAACAATGAACTAACAGTGATTCTCCTGCCTCACTCTCTTAAGTACTAGAAATATAGGCAATCATCCAACAAAAATATTTTAATCAGTTTGGCCAGGTGTGGTGGCGCACGCCTTTTATCCCAGAACTCGGGAGACAAAGGCCAGCAGATCTCTGTGAGTTCAAGGCCAGCCTGGTCTACAAAGAGAGTTCCAGGACAGACTTCAAAGCTACACAGAAAAACCCTGTCTCAAAAACTCAAAAAAAAAAAAAGTATTTAAAAGGCTGTTGACATCAGATGTCATTTTCTAATTTTATTCAACAGGGTGTGTCAAATAACCTTTTTAGGGACTGGGCCTAAAATTTGAACACCATTTGTATTGGGAACCATCCAAAGTTCTACACAACTAACTTATAAACAAACTTTTGGATCCATATCCATCTCTGTGGTCACACCTGGTAACAAAACAGCCCAGATGACTCCTCTGACTCTATGATCCTGCTTACTCGTCTGTCCATTCACTCACACACACACACACACACACGCGCGCGCGCACACACACACACACACACACACACGCAGCAAGCATGTGTGACGTGCCCACTTGAGCAGGGCACTGACTAAAAGTGAGATGTCAGGAACAGAGTGGAGAAACAGGAAATGTTCTAGGGGAGCAAATAAACCAATGATTTAAATACAGTGGGGGAGAAAATGGCATGAGGAAGTTTGAGGAAAACAGACAGAAAGATGGATAGAAAATTATAAAGAAGTGAGCAGCACTCTGGAGAGCAGCAGGGTTGTGACTAAAAAAATTTAAGAACTCCATAAGCCATCTGAAGGAAGTGGGGCTGTGTTCCCTCAGGTTCCACTGACATACCTTGTACAGACGGAGGTTTCATGTAAGACATTCGTAGCTGAATGTTGGCGAGCTCATTCTTGTCACTGTGCAGAATGCGTATCAATCGGCTACAGCCTGAGGGACTTTTGTTTGAAGCTAAGTGTACATTTTTAAATTATTTTTACATGAAAATTAAAAGTGCTGTACTTTATAAAAGAAAGCCCACAGGAAGGAAGTGGAGACAAATGATCCTTCAGATGAGAACTTTCTTAGGAGGTAATATCACAGCTAACATTCAGCCATGATGTTTAGTCCTGAAGAGAGAGAACCCTCAGTTCCAGAACGCTGGTAGGGCAGAGCTGCACCGGAGACAGCACAATGGGATCTCTGGGGAAAGCAACAGGGCCTACCTTTAGATTTGTGTGGAAAGGGGAATTTTTGATTCATATGTCTTTTTTTTTGGGGGGGGGGTCCATAGCATATCACTTGCCTGTGGTATGGATTAAAGTTATCCCTCAGGACCACCGTGTATCTAGGTAGTAGGGAGGGGAGTAGGCTTATAGCTATAAGAGAAAAGGATGGAACTCAGGTCTGTGAGAGCTTCCAGGTTCCAGCATGTCTGCTTTCTGTCGGGATGGCTGAACTCCTCCCAGGCAGGGAAAGGTATCAGAAGCTCTGTCATCTAACTTCTTTTTAGAAGATTCAAATTTTGTGACATAAAAATTATATAAGATTAACATTTTAGGGTCCATAAATAAAGTGTTCAAAATGTTTCATTTCACTTTAATTGTATCTATTTTAGGGGTACCAGTATGATATTTCCATACCTGCACATTATCTGTAGTCAATTTTTACTAGAACACAGGTCATGCTTGCTCATTTATATAATACCAGTGGCTTCTGTGGCCAGGGAGTTGAGTGGTTGCAGAAGCAACCAGATGGCCATCATATTTATTATCTGGTACCGCACAGAAACAGACTGTGGATTCCTGTATAAGAGACGGACGCAGAGGGAACAAAGAGAGGTGGCTCCTGCAACTGAATTTGTCAGCTGAAAAGCAACATGGGACCAAACTCTAGCAGCAATGAGAGCGGTGGTGAGGGCAGGGCAAGCTCATGACACTGGGCGCTAATTGACAAGGTGTGTGGATGAGATAGTCGGTCATATCAGAGACGACTTTGGGTTTTCTGTTTTGAGTCATCATATAAGATGGTGGCTTCTCTGGCTGCTCTGGAGAATGCAGAAGAGATGCCAGGTACAGTGAGGCACTCTGCTTTCATTTCCGCAGAGATGTCACTAGGTCAACTACTGGGGCATTGGCTGCCTCGTGTAATGCAAGGTAATTCATGCCACTCTGCGCATGGTGCCTTCAATCTGTTACTTTCAATGTGACCAATCACATACTTTCTTCCTTCGGCTGACCCAGAATGGGTATTTTGACCCATCTGATGATAAACAGTAAGCCAGATGTTCAGTTTGGGCAGCGAAGGTATCTTCACCTGTTTGTATAGTTGCATGGCCACTACTGTTTACTCTATTTTGACTTTACTGTTTAAGAACAACAATAGCAACATAGGAAATGTGGAAAGAACGTTAAAAGCACTGATGTGAATAATGAAGGTCAGCCTCTGAGTCAAACATCACCAGTGTGCTAGACAGGTGCTGTGTAACAATCTGTACACTGTAAATATGTACTACTCTCATTGGTCAACAAAGAGCTGGCTGCTCTTAGTTGGGGAGAGATTGGACAGGAGAGCCAGGCTAAGAGGATGCTGGGAAGAAGAAAGGTGGAGTCTGGGGAGTCACTAGCCAGTCACAGGGGAAGCAGGATGTGTACTAAATGAGGTAACAAGCCATGAGCCATGTCGTAGAACTTAAATAAGATATATGAATTAATTTAAGTTTTAAGAAAGAGCTAGTTAGTAATAAGCCTGAGCTGTTGGCTGAGCATTTAAAATTACTATTAAGTCTCTGTGTAATTACTTGAGAACGGCTTGCAAGGCAGAAACTTCAGCCTACAGACAGATAGTCATTAAATTTAAGCTAATGAAAGCACCATCTATAATGAGAGGAAAATACAAAATAAGAATAACAGGTACACAATTAAGGGGGGAAAAAATTGAAGATGCTACTAACAATGTTTTCACACACATATCCCAAAACCTTCTAGAATATGTTAGTTTTGTGCACTGAAATACTTGACATATTCTCAGGAATTCCTGTCTGCAGATGGTATAAAGGTCCAAAGGAAAGAAAAGAACCAATAAAAGGAGCGTGGTGAGAAAGCCTCCGTGTGCAGGAGAAGTCATGCTGACAAGCAAAGCCTCCGGAGCCCACCAGGGAAATAGAATTATGCAGAAACCAGGAAAGTTAGCAATGTCAGCAAAGAGTTTCAAGAAAAAAAAATTATAGATGACCCATTTCAAAAACACCCACATCTGATGTGCCTCCCTTCCCACTCTTAAGGATTTGATCTGTTATCTCCCAACCTCACATCTCTCAAGATGAACGACGGCTGGCTTCAGCCAATGCCCACACTGCAAGACGCCTGCCCAGGGCAACAGACTGGCTCATAAGGAATCCAGCCATTCAGTAGAATGCATATAGAATATATAGTGAGGACTCGGATTTTTTCCCCTCTTCTTTTCCTGGTGTGACAATGTGTTATCCAGGACTGTGTAAGAATTCACTTCTGTAACAGGGGAAAGTACAGAGCTGAGGGCTAAAAGATGAATGATTATCACAGAGGAGCCTAAAGATGCTGCGGAGGACCCAGGAGCCCAAAGGGAGCCCAGCTCTCTGCTGGGTTACGCTCACAGTGGATCCAGCCTCACCTCAGACCAGCACCCAACTCAGGAACCTCATGATTCAGAAATGGACCATTCATTTTAAGCCCATCAAAGCTGGCTCAACAGAAGGGAAGGAATTTCAGGTTAGTAACGATCTTAAGAAAAGCAGCTGCAGTGGACAATACACACATTAGATGTGGATGCTGTAAAAAATATGAACGAAAGGGGCAAGTTTCCGCAGAACTCAAAGAAGGATGGGGGTGAGCATCCCTTCTCCATTTCCCCTACCTGGTCTGCTGCTTTACTCTACTCTGGTGTACTCTGGCTGCAGCTATTCATTCCATACTTCAAGATCCACGACACCTCAGTCGAATCTGAAACATGACAGCAGGGTCTAGAAGGGAGAAAAGCTGAAGGAGAAAGGAGGAAAGGGGTAACCGTACAAGAACTTCTCGTGTGCAAACCTGGGACAGAAAGTCTCTATTTTCTGGAGCCGGGACCAGAGGAAATCTGTAACAGAACTGTCTGGAAGGGGGCCCTGAAAGGCAATCAAAGAGATTCGCAGATGAGTTTCATCTTCAGGAGTTTTACTGAAGACATTAAAAAGAGAAAAGATCAAAGTGTTCAGGCCTGGGAAGAAGAAAGCTTAGGGATGCATTAACAAGGGGCTCCCAAAGCTTACTAAAGCACCTTACATGGGACCCACCTCACCAAATTTGAAAATATAGAAAGACTAGCTGGCAACTCCAAATACTGAAAGCAAGGATGGGTTTTCTACAAATAAAATTAGTATCTCCAACAGCACGGTATAAGACTGTGAAATTCTGAATTCCTACCGGTAGCTGATGCAGGCACAGCCTTTTGAACTGCTCAGGGAAAACCTGTAGTGCAGCGGGATTCTAAGGCCCCCGCCACGCTGCCTGACCTCTAAGAGGTCAATGAAACGTGAGAATCTTTTATAATCTTTCCCACAGTGTGTCGTGGGCTAGAGGAACCGTGGGCTTCGCGCCGCAAATTCTCGGGTCTAATGAGGCGTTTGAACCATCCATACACAAAATGATCTATCTGTGAAAAAATGCAGAATTGTGATAACTGCCTGTATGAAGATCTCTGATAGATATGAACCTTGGGTCAACTTACACCAGAGCTGAACTGTTTAACTGTCTACTGAAATTCGACCTAGCAAATCTGGGTACAAGTGAGAGATTAGCAGAGTTCTCACATTTTAATGTAGATACTTGGCATGCATGCCGTGCTGTGGGCAGAGGGGAGGATCAAACCCAACGATATCAATAAACAGCCATTTAACACCTTTATCTGGACATTTAAATCCGCTGCAGCCAGGCACACTTTCTGTGGAGGGAGAGGGCCTGAAAGCTGACAGAGACAACCTGCCCCCTTACAAATTAGAAAATCCTTAGCCCCAAGCAAAGTCAACACCCCATTTCCATCTCTAGTTCATAATGTATGTGGAGGAGATTCCATTTCCTTTTCGGAGACCCAGTTCCATGCTGTATCCTGAATCCAGTCCCATCCTCACTCACAGGGTCGCAGGACTGAGAAGGGAAGGGTACCCGCTGGCTCTATCTGAACTGAGGTGCCAGCCTGACCTAAGAACATGTTCCTCCACCTAGGGACGTTCATTCCAAAGCAAATGATCGCTGGACCAGCATTCCTATTCCTTGACCGAAAGACGAAGGCACCCTGATACAATTAAAGTGCGCACACTTTTCATGAAGGCTTCAGCCTCAAAATGCGGCTCCAGAGCCGTCGACAGACCAGCTATCAATCTGGACAGATTCACGTTTATTTTTGTTTAAAGTTGAGAACAGGACTGGTGTCTGTCACTGTGTGCCATATACACAGTGACATCTTCCAAGCTACATTTAAACTACCAGGCAGTGCTGGGACCCAAGCAAAGGCTTTCTGCCATGCCGGCAGGCACTGTAGAGGAGGACGCAGCAGCAGAAGCATGCAGTTCAGGCCCACACTAAGGACAAGCAGAAGGGAATTCGGCACAGGCAGGCTGAGGCTGTGCCTTCGGCCACTCCACACCAGACTACCTCTCCGAGGAAGGGAGAACTTGGAAAGGCAACTGGGGTGGTTTCTGAAGATCTCTTAAGTCACTAGCTCTGTGATTCGAACTTGGTTTCATCTGGATGAATGCTTCCACCTACACAGCCACAGAAACAATGCCCCTGACCAAAGCTGAGGGCAACGTCTGGGTGCTTAAACCAGCAAGGCCATCCTGCACAGCAACAAAACCCCGCTTCTGCTCTGCTAACATCACTCTCACCTCCTCGCCTGCCAAGAACAGGCCTTACCAGGCCTGCAGTTCTCTCTCGGCCTGTCAAAGCAAAGTATCTTGCCACACATAAGTAATCTAAGAAACGGGCTGAATACTACAACATGGCTGCTTTGCAGGACCGCAGGCACATGTCCCCCTGTGCTAGATGACAAAATGAGAACCTAACTGGGGGGCTTGGGCTAGGGGTTCGGACAGGGCTTTAAGTTTAAATCTTCAGACAGCCATAGTCTGGGAAATGTTTGATCCTTCAACAGACCTACTTCTGTGCAGTTTGGTCTGACGTCAGTAGAGGGGACCTGAGCAGGCACCATGGCCCTGAACGGTTTCCAGAGAGGGGTCTTAAGATTATAAAGTCATACTACGCTGCTCGCTGAGGAGCCTGAGCGTTTGAAAACAAGCATGCAATTCTGTTCAGACTGGTGCAGGCAAGACTAGAAGACGCAATTCCTGCTCAGAGTCCTTTTGTGAGAGGCGATTATGCAATTCAACCATGTCCCCATGCTCTTTGTAAAGTGTGAATCAAATTTTCTGTCAGGGAATAGTATTTTCCACACTCATGTAGAGAATAATATGAAAAACCCTGGTGGCTTGCCAGTTTTTAAAAATTCTGACTCTGTGTGACAAGGGAACGTGTCAAGTTTTGCCCAGAGCTCTGCGGCACTCTCCAAATGCCGGGAGATGGAACTCAGTGGGTGGCTGCTTCTTGGTGACACTGATGGCCACCACTCAGTGTGACCTTCAGCAGAGGTGAATCCACGGCTAGGGTTCTCCTTCCAGAGCTTAAGGCTCTAGGGATGGAAAGAGGCCTGAATCCCTGACCTCTCTGAGGGAGCACTTCTGAGTAAAATGCTCCTGAGTACATTTCTAAGCAACACGTGATTGTTTTTACATAAATTACATGCTTGCGCTACAGCCAGGCTATGCGAATCTTAAAATATACACAAAAGTGCCATTTCCAAAAATGACATGAAAAGTAAATAAGATGGCAGGGGTTTTCTTCTTACGCTGAACTCACCCCTGACCTGACCCCAGTGTCCTCACCTCACAGATTCAGATGCAAGGCTCTCAGCGTAGGAATACCTCCGCTAGAACTCACACACCCCGACTTTCAGATCAGCTCCTCCTTAAAGTCTCCCAGAAGGGCCTCTGTCACCTCCTTCTGTAGCATTTGGCAGAACGTGATGTCTCCTGGTTTGTCATTACGCTGGAGGGGACAGGGTCCTGGCAAGAATGAATGTGTGTCGGGGATGCTAAACATCCTGCAACTCCAACGATGCCACACACAGAACTCTCCCATCCAAAGTGACCAAAGAGGCCCTGTCTAGAGACACTCTCAAGATGGGACTCCACCGACAACGAGTCTGTGTTGTTTTCATTGCAACTGCCATCTTTGAGTTCTTAGAAACCACACTCATTTCCTTCCACTTTTCTCTCCAAGGCTAATAACATTAGTTCAAAAACAATGGGGACTCACTGTGAGTGCCTTTACGAGACGCTCTACATCATGATCTTTGCCCAGGTCTCTTAACCTCTCTTCTGACATTCTGACTGGATCACTCTTTATTACAGAGGCAGTTCTGCGTATTTCAATTCCGTCTATCTGCCAGAATACACTAGCATTGCCAAATTATGACAATGGAATGTCTCCAGACACTGGCAAAGTCCTAACAAGCTTAAAAATGCTGCTGACGGCTAAGGCAGCCGAGATTCTGGGGCACAGGCACGGAGAAGGTGAGACAGACTGCTACCCATCCCATCATGCTTTCTGTCAGTATCAGCTTACCACTTCGCATCAAAAGTGGGTACCGAGTTCCTCAAACCTAAGAATATTACCTTCAACATGGTTCCTCTATTGGTATCTTAACGCCTGGCATGGAGCAGATATCCCCCTAAGTGTTTACTGAAAAAGAAAGACGCCTCCTTCAGCATAGAGCATAGCTCAGCTAGCTCAAGCTGTAACACATGAGCCTAATTCCAGTAACAGAAGCCCTACAGACCTTCTTGAGAAACCATCAGAAAGTACCTATTGCCATAGCTCTGCGATATAGAAAGGATTTGTGGTGTAGTTAATCGTTCCGTCTTTGAACAATCCAACCAGAAAGTAACCATCAGATTATCGTGCCTCCTCTTATCAGTGAAGTTTGGCGTCCAGTTGCCTTTCTTAGTTCCCGCTGGCCTTGGTTTATCTCAACATTCCCCTGCATTATCTGGGAAAACATTTGAATCGCCAATCTAAAAGCAGGGCGGTGCAACATGCTCTGAATTAGAATAGAATTTCAAATTTGACCTGCTTACATACACCCAGCAAGCTATTTACGCCTGCTAAGAGAGGAACTGTTTTTTTTCTCTCTCTCTTTTTTAAGTGCACACTTTAGTGACTACGTGAGTTTCTATAATCCAGAAACCTTAAGTCTTCAGTCTAAAGTAAGTAATGTTTTCTAGGAAACAAAAGAGACAAAAAAAAAAAAAAAACAAGAATGCTGCTCATCTAAGGAAGAAGGGGCCTGCACAGGGGCCAGCGGCCGCATGGCGCATGCTCCTGCATAGTTGCACCGGTCCATGCACCTCCTCGTGGTGTCACCAACAGCCAGGTTCCTCTTATCTCCGAACCACCTACTGCCCTACTCCTTCCACTGCTTAACTCAGAGCTGCTGTGGCACTGATAAATCTTTAATGCCTGGCATCTTCTTCTCCGCGGAAGGAAACTCTGTCTTGGGGCGTCAGTGTGATTTCCTACAAAATGGAATGGTCTTCGCGCGGGCTCCAATTCCCATTCCCTTTGTGTCACCCAGGCACTGCCAGCATTAGCTCAATCCTGTCACCAAATGCTTGGTTAAAAAAAAAAAGAATAAACAAACAAACAAACAAAAACCCTGCTACTAGGGCTTTTCTGGTTGTGCTAAATGTATGAACCTGTACCGAGTCTTTGTGTTCCTTTCCAGTCATTCCATGTACTTTGTATAAATGCAAAACCCATTTGGGTACCAGATGGAAGCGCGGTAGGCAGTGGGTTTTCCTACAGACTCGGGAAGGACTGCCGCTCTCGCACCTTGCCTGCACGTGGCTGTTCTTACAGGGAAACACCATGTTACTAACCACTAGTCTTGGGGAGAGCTATTAGCTGAGCACTATCTGCTGAGGAAGCATAAAGCACATGAGCAGGAGGCCAGCTTGGTTACATAGGAAGACTGTCTCACCTGTGGGTAAAGAAGGAAAGGCCAGCACTTAAGAAGAAAGGTCATTCTTGCGTGCTGCCGATGGAAATGCAAAATGGGTTAGCAACTTCAGAAAAAACAACTGAAAGTTTCTTTAAAAGTTAAATATAAATGTACCCAGAAGCTCTATTGATAAATACCTAGTGAGAGAAATGCAAGAATCTATCCAATAGAGAATTTGTATGGAGACGGGCATGGGTGCAGACACCTTTAATCCCAGCACTTGGGAGGCAGAAACGGGTGGATCTCTGAGTTTGAAACCAGCCTGGTCTACAGAGCAAGTTCTACAGGACAGCCAGAGTTACAGAGAAACTTTGTCTCAAAAAACAGAGAGAAAAAGAGAATTTGTACGTAAATGTTCAAAGCAGAAGCAAGCCTAATGTCTTCAATCAATAGCAACGTGGTATATTGTTACAATGAGTTATTATGTTGATATAAATAATAAAATGCTGATAAATGCGACATGGATGAGCCCCCAAGGAAAGAATGGCCAGAGAAAGAAGCCGGATGCAACATATCACACACTGCATGAGTCTAGCTGTACGAGACACCCAGAAAAGGTGAACCCATAGAAACAGAATGATTAGTGGCGGGGAAGGGGGACATATAGGAACTGCAGGTGCACATAAGAAACCTTGCCTGGATAATAAATGTATTCTTAAAACTGTTTTTGTGGTAACGGTTGCATACTTTGGAAAAAATGACCAAGTCATTGGATTGGTGTTTTAAGTAAGTGAATAGTGTATGCAAATTATATTTCAGTTTCTAAAGACTGATGGAAAAACAAATAACAAGGTCCTGCTTTCTTTGTGGACTGACTTGGGTCTCTCCCCCATCTCCCTGGTTGAGTTTAAGCTGTCTCCTTAAATGGGCCAGTGATGTGTACAGGTTCACCCCAGAATCATGCTTAAGACTGATCACATGTTGGAGTTAGCCATGGGTTATCAGCTCCATTCATTAACTCATAAGAAGAAGACTTGGTGGACTCTTCTCTCTGTCAGGAACTGTGCTGGGCATTTGGGTCAAACAGGAAATGAGAGGTGTGGCTTCCTGCAGCATCGGGGCTGACAGTTACTCTGTGATACCCTGTGACTTTTCCTGGGGAGACATAAAGAAAGGCCTGCTTCTGTCCACCTCTGCTAGAAAGGATGCCAATGAAACAAAGGAGGATCCCACCAAGGTCCACCTTGGTAAACCAATGAGGTTATTGCAGCTTACTTATAGAAGGATGGGTGATTCAAAGGCAGCTCTACCACCAGGAAGTTCCCTGAGCAACGTATGGGTAGTTTTACCAATGAAGAGTCCCACGCTCAGAATAGACAATTCACAAAAAGCTTCCCTGTGAGAAGTCCCCTGGGCAGACCAGCCTACTGTTTTGTCTTTCACAGAAGGCAGGGAGGGCCTCACGAGGATCCCTGACATCTCGTGAACTCTGGGGCTCCATGAGTCTAATGATGTTCCCAGTGAAGTACCCTGTGTGTTCGGTGTGTCTGTTGGGCCACTCCGCCTCCCTAGACAAGGCAATGCTAATGGTAACGGTCTTGTGACCTCCGGGCAGTGATTACAGCTTCAGATTCAGTGTACAACCATCGTAAACAACTCGGAGGAGGGAGTTGCAGTGTAAACCTTAAATAACCAGAGTTTCAGGAAAGCATGAAGACTTCAAGAACTCACTGGGAAGCATTGTGGCTTTATGCTAAGGGTATGAGGCAATGGCATGTACCCTGAAAGCGAATAAATAACATTTATTTTATTCAGAATCAAGTTTTGCTGGAGATGAACGAGGGAGTCAAAACTATAAGCAGAAATATCTATGTAGGGAGCTGTTAAGAGAATGTGAGCCTGAAAACACTGGAAACATCCACAAACAAACAAAAAGCTCTATATAAAGTAGCTTGTTGCTACATACCAGCTATCCAGGCTCACTTAGTCCTCAAAACAGTTGCAGGACCTCCTGTTGATGACCATTTGAAGGCTCCTATACCAGCACCATCTCCAGTTACTGATGCTCCTTTGTGTCCTCAGCCTGTCTGGTCCTTATCACGCTTTATGCTCAGGTCAGAAAGCCACACCTGACAACCAATAGCACTGTTCCTGTAGGGGTTTTTTTTCTTTTGAAGCACACTTTCTCCCTTTTTGAAAATTTTTTTGAGATTTATTTTGTGTGTATAAACATTTGCCTGGATGGATGGACAGACGGATGGATGGATGGATGGATGGATGGATGGATTGGATGTGCAGATGCACATGCAGTACTGAAGGACACCAAAAGAGGGCACCATATCCCTGAAACAGGAGTTACAGATGGTTTTAAGTTGCCACGTGGGTGCTAGGAACTGAAATAAGGTCCCCCAGAAGAGCAGCCACTGCTTCTATGCACTGAGCCAGCTCCCCGCCTCCATACTTATTCTTTTAAAAGCATATGTTCTATCCATCTGCAAAGGAAATATCCATGTGTTAATCTGTGTTAAAATTCCATCCAAGAAAACATTCTAGAAAGATGGGGATGCTCTTCTGTCCAATATGACTGCCATTGGATCTGAGCAAGCACTTCAAACATGGCCAGCATGGCTAAGGGGCTCAAGTATACATTTCCCTTAGCTTACCTTTAAATACCCAAAGCCACATGTGATAAATAGTCATGTAAATCAGATAGCACACATGGCTATCACTGCTAGTTTGGATAACCCAGCAGCAGACATTCTACTCAATCAACCCAAGCATGATCCTTACTCACTGCCAAAGCCTGGTAGGTAGAAAAGCATGAGGCAGATGATACGGCCTCGCGAATGAGCACCCAACACAAGTAAACTCCAGGTGCTGATGTTTTCATTTACTTTTTTCACTCAACAAATACTTATCCTGTACCCCACAATATGCTCAATATTTTTCAGGATAGCGGAGTTCCAGACCAGTACCTGCCCTGCTTTTTGTGAGGCTTATACCTCAGTGGAAAGGCAGAAATAGACACGGTGTGGGGTGGCCTCCCAAAGTAGCAATAAACAGCTTCAGAGAGAAATCAGTGCTATTTAGAATATGAGAGCCAGGTAAGAGGCCAGTGGTAGATGGAGAGTGTGTGACCTCAGTGACCCCGATTCTCACTAACAGCGCTGGCCGTTGCCTTCTCCTGCCCAGCTCAGGCTGCTCTCACATACATCAAACAGAACTCATGGTGAAAGCTAATGGAACAAACTTTAACAGAAAGCAGGATAATTGCTCAGAAAATAAATTCTGCTCTCTGATGATCCTGTCATAAAAGCTTTCAAGTACACATATTTGTGCAAAGGACGCAGCAGCAAAATTGACCCATATTCTGTTTCAAAGCTATTAGTGTGTCAAATGGTCAGCCTCGGTAGGCAGAGGATGGATGTAGACTTGGGGGAAGACCATCTTCTGAATGACATTGAGTGTCACAACTTGTGTCAGAGCCCAGCAGCCAATCAAAATCTCCACGCAATTCAACCTTTGCTCATTTGCTGAGCATCCCCTGCGAGCTCGTGCTCTGTAGTCCTGGAAGAGAAACCAATGCTTTCTTTCTGCTGCCCATGAGATGCTCCCCCTCCAAAAGGAACAAGAGAACCCTCATGTAAAATGCAAAAAAAAAAAAAATAGGCCGAATGTCTGTGTCCTCTCTCTTTCTTTTGACTTTTGCTAAGCTTCCTTGATGATGTCCTTTACCCTGGTCATAAAATCTCCAAGGATGCTGCATTCTTTTCTAAGACCAAAGTTATTTAATAATTTTGCATTTTGAATAAAATGCAATTTTCCTTAGTTACCGTGGCTCCTAACAACAATGAAATTACAAATTGTGCAGTTGGGAAATATGTTAGAGCATCAAGTTCATTTTGTAAGCTAGAAAAAATAAATCTTAGCTTTAAGCATTTATCCAAGGGGAGACTGAATGACAGGCTCACCTTAACTTTAAAATCAATTAACTTCAAAATAATTGAGACTTGTGCCTACCTTACTAGGCTATGTGATGTCAGTAAGGACAATGGGACGGCACTCTGTACTTCATAAAGTCTATGGTCATCAAGTTAAAAACGACGGCTCTTTGTCCACAGGCGAGACAAGAAGAGAATGAAAGCACGATCTCACGAAAAGAAAGGCAAAACAACCCCAAAGAACGCCACTTAACTCATTCTGGGAAAAAAGATGTCCAAGCAAGAAAGAAATCTATGTGAACCCACTCTACCATACCCTTGAGTCTCCAGGCAAAACTATGAGATTCCATATACAGTTATTCCATGAGGTTTACCTGTAACTCTGTGTGTGCGCGCGTGCATGCGTGTGATATATGTGTTTACACACACAAAGAGAAAGGGTTTGTGTGATATACGTGTGTGATTACACACACAAGAGTCAAAGACTTTCAGATGGAGAAGGCCTCCTCTCCCTGTTACCTGGCTGCCAAGTTTTGTGGAGGTAAGCACAGCTAATCATTTACCGTGGAGAAAGAAGTCTACTTGGCCTTACTACAACACCATTAAGAAAAGATTCCTGGCTCTTTCCAGGGCTCTGCTTTCATAGTCCAAGCATCCAAAACCTTAGAGCTTCATTATAATGCCATCTTCTGGCCCCAAGCCACAGAACCATCTTTCTATGATTCGTTTCTATGCAACGAATGTTTCCATCATCAGCTTCCACTCCCAGTCCCCACTGAAAGCTGCAGACTCTGAAAGCATGCCTGTCTGAAGTAACCACTTCAAAGCCTCCTCCTCACTCTGTGTTACTACAAAGTCATGTTCCAGCTCAGGGTCTGTCTCCTTCAGCACCATGACAATACAGAGCTGGCATCTGCCCGTCTTTGAAAGAAAGGCAGACTCGGTTGTTTCCTGAAATCCCTTTCAGAAATGGTTCAGCAATATAAGGACAGACACACAAGAATTCAAAAATCAAACGGTTCTGACGAAACTCTTAATTCAAATCTGTCATTCTGATGCTGGGCTCCATGTTCCTTGGTGCAACATCCCATTGTGGTCTTGCTAATGCCTGAGAAAATCATATTCACATGAATTTATTACATATGCTCAGAAGAGAACTTTTTTTAAGCTTTGAGTTTTGCTTCTATTTAAACAGACATGCCAGGGCACTTTTTCCTCCTTAGTTCTAAATTACTACCATGCAAGAAGAAAATATGGATTGAATTGGACAATTCTTTGGACTTTCAGACCCAGGGCCCTGGTTCTAAAAACAGACTGGAGAGAACCAGGGTTCAGCTATAAACGAATAGCTGACTAAAACACACAACTGGTAGACCTTTGTTTTAAGCTTTAGTCCTAATATCCCTGCGCTTTCCGGTTCAGTTCACTCAGAGTCTAATGTGGTCTAGGATGCAAATTTCCAAACTCTCTATACTTCCCTGGTACTGTTTTCTTACTATGGCTACGGCTCTGTAAAAAGCCGTTCTCTGGCAAGTAGAGATTTAGGGGAGGGGACTGTCACCACAGAGAGAAGCGAAGCAGAATGAGAATGTCACATGCATTATATTAAAAATCAAAATCCCTTCCCTTTTGAAAAGTCAGTTGGAATCTACCTGGTTCACACAACAGCATGGGAGAATGAGGACCGCAGTACATTAACGAGTGAGCATTCAAAGAGAACGGGAGCCAGGAACCGTGGGTGTGAAGTGTGCAAGAGTGAAGAGAACAAAAGACGGGGTCACACTGCCCAAGTCACTACTGGCGTGCTTTTATAAGCCCCGTCTGTGATCTCTCCCACTCACACAGAATAATTAAATGGGGTCTAGAAGCATGAAGTGGGAAGCCAGCATGACAAGCCTATGGATGTAACACTGGTGAACCCCAAACCCTAGCTGCCAAAGCCTATTCCCATGCTTCAGAAGGCCTGTGAGAGGAAGAACACCGTGTAATTGTGAGCTCATTCACTGGGTTCAGACCTCATACCTACCTGTAGGCCACTATTCACAAAGCCTCGAGGCTTTAACAGAGTGTGCAGGGCTGGCAAGAAGGTTCCGTCGGTAAAGTACCTGCTAAGCAGGCATGGGTACCTGAGCTGAATCCCCAGTCCCCAAGTCAAAAAACAGGACACAGTAACGTGAGTCTGTAATTCCAGCCCTGCAGAGGCAGAGACGGGGGCTTGCTACAGAGTCTACTTGTACCAATGCGTGCACAAATAAAACAGCCACAAAAAGTGGATAGCCTTCTCCCCAAAACTACAACCAGTACATTATCTCTCACTGATAACAAGCAGAGGCATGGCCGGCGGGGATTCCTAGGACTGAAAAACTTCATAGTTCTCCACTAATACCTTGTGTATGATACACGAAAAAGTCCACACTTCGTAAGTTATCACTTTTATATAAACTAATAGATGTCCTTTGGAGTAAGAAGGCTACATCCAGACCCTCGGCTTCCCCACAGTTGCTCCTTTAGAAAGCAAGGCTTCTAGATGTGTTTGGAAGTGTTAAGCTCAAAAGAGGAAAGATTAGGTTTCAGTGTACTGGTCGCGGGCCCCAGGCTAGGGTTCTACATCTGTGATCCCTTAGCAACTGACTCTTGAACAAAGATGACTCCTCATTTTCTGGTCACTTTCAGTTGGCATCCAAGATCATAATTCAAACAAAACTTAAATAAACAAAGATTTGTGTGGAATTCAGTTCTGCAGCAGCATGAAGTAGCATGCAATAAAACAACCAACAGGCAACGATGGCCTCTGTAAAACTGAAGCAATGAAGCTTACAAAGATGAGGGAGGACTTACTTAGGAGCTGAGATTAAAAGGCTCATAAAACAGGCTTCCCTTTCACCTCTCCACCTCCGTTAAGGTTGACTTTGACTCTGATAGAGATGGCGTCATATGACTGACACAGAGTCCTGACCTCTGCACCCAACCTCCTCTCTGCCATCCACACCATCTCCACAGCTACATCGGTCTGAAAGCCAAATGTCAGCTTTGAGCCACGCAAATGAGTAATTCCTCCCTCCTACCTCATTCTGTCAACTAGCAAACTATGAAGGCATCTCCAAAATTCATCACAAATCTCCCTAAATCTCTGTGCCTTCGATACCTTCAGGGTGAGCTCAGCCAGAGCTGACCAGAGAATTCTCTGCAGTAATGGATTACTCCACGTACAAACTACCCAGTGTGGTAGAGACCAGATACATTGTAAGTTCTCTCGAGAATCACGTGGCTGGGACAAGGCAGGGAATACTCATTTGGGTGGATTAAGTGACATTTGGAATTGCTAACTTGAGTATCTGCAGAGATGATGAAGAAGACTATAAAAAAGGCAGGTGGGACACAGCCCTACAGTCCTGAGCTCAAATTCCCCATATCTGGTCAGCAATAAGAACCCTTGTAAACTGCCTCCTGGGTCCTTCTAACATGTTCCTGGCATTTGTTGGGCGATTTCTTTCTTTCTTGCTTTCTAGTACAGTAAATTATTCTAGGTTCATCTGCTATAGCCTTGCTTTAGCCCTGGAGCAAGCCATATCTACAGAGTCCCAGATCAGGCAGTGTGCATTGGCATTTAGAAACCAAGTTCTTAGTGCTTAACACAAGTGGTGTGGGAGAATTGTCTGTATTCTGTCAATTATATTTTAAATAAACACTGATTGGTCAGTAGCTAGGCAGGAAGTATAGGTGGGAGGGACAACCAGACAGGAAGTAGAGGCGGGTCAAGGGGAACAGGAAGAATTCTAGGAAGGAGGAATCCATTCCTCAGGAGTCATGATGAACCACAGAAGAAGCAAGATGTGACTGACTCGCTGAAAAAAGGTACTGAGCCACATGGCTAACATAGACAGGAATGATGGGTTAATTATACATTGTAAGAGTTAAGAAGAAGGGCTGGAGAGATGGCTCAGAGGTTGAGAGCACTGACTGCTCTTCCAGAGGTCCTGAGTTCAATTCTCAGCAACCACATGGTGGCTCACAACCATCTGTAATGAGATCTGGTGCCCTCTTCTGGCCAGCAAGCATACAGACAGACAGAACACTGTATACATAATAAATAAATAAATAAATGTTTAAAAAAAAAGAGTTAAGGAGAAGCCTGAGCTAATGGGCCAATCAGTTTATAACTAATGTAGACCTCTGTGTGATTTCTTTGGGACTTAACGACTATGGGAACCCAGCAGGACAGAAACCTCAGACAACAAACATAGCCATTGTCACTGTGGGGTCACTGCTCCTTGTCTCTTGCAGGGGGACTACTGGGAAATATTTAAACAAATATCAAGTACATTACTAACAGGCATACCTAGGCATATCCCCTATACCTATCTACACAGAGGTTCTAAAATACAGGAATTATAACCAGTACCTCCATATGTAGTCCAGTGTGCACTATCTTTTCAGCTAGACAGCAAGAACCTTGCTTCAATTCTGATTTGGTTTGCTCATGGTATAGGAGTTTCTTCTGCTTGTGTGTTGCTTTCATTGGCCAATGAATAAAGAAACTGCTTTGGGCCTGATAGGGCAGAACTTAGGTAGGCAGAGATGCCAGAACTGAATGCTGGGAAGAGGGGCAGAATGAGAAGCCATGAATCCTCTGCCTGAGATGAACGCTAGTTAGAATCTCCAGTAAGCCACTGCCATGTGGCGATACACAGATTAATAGAGATGGGTTAAACTAATATGTAAGAGTTAGCCAATAAGAAGTTAGAACTAATGGCCAAGCAGTGTTTTAATTAGTATAGTTTCTGTGTGGTTATTTCGGGTGTGAGCTAGCCAGGTGGCTGGGACAACAAGCGGCCCCTCCCCTTTACAACATGCTCACTTTCTAAATCCCCTTGCTATGTGAGCTGTCTCTGAGATCTACAATTCGCAGGGTACTCAGCAAGCCTCCACCCTGGCCTGGCTCACCTCTGATCAACCGCGTGTTATGTGTTCCATGCAACACTTTCGTCTCCCTTAGCTGCTTGGCGCTCCTTGTTTTCTTTCTAAAAACCCGTTTGTGTGTTTACATGGAAAGAGGCTTAGAGCAGAGATGGTCTACAACTAATGTCAGGTGAGCAGCTAGAGTTGTTTGGTTCCTCCTGCTTTCAGCAGGGGTGAAAGAAAAGCGAATGACTTCCAGACATTCAAGGAACAGTGTAAGGCTGCTGGCTTTGACCTCATTTACTGAGGAGCTGGCTCAGTGGGTTAAGAGTGCTTTTTAACTGACAAAATAAATACTGCTAACAATGCACCATTATGGCATGCTAGAAAACAAACTGAAAAGTTAAAAATGCATCAACAAATAATTCCATTTTCACCTTACAATAAAACTAATAAATTTAGAAAGAATGACAGAATTGGAAAGTAAGTACAACTGAAGGCACAGAGCAAAAATCTGATAATGGTTAGAATGTTAAATAATATCCAATATGTCCACATTAGCAACTTATTAATCATTTGGAAGTTAATGGACAGAAAACATTTTTAGGTCTATAGCGGAGAAACACGGCCCCAACTTTCTTAACCAAAGAAGGGAAGCAAAGATCGACAAGTCATTGCCTCGTGGCCTGCAACATGAACAGTCATCATGTCTAGGGTACAACTGTCCACTGAGCCTGAGCCTCGTGTGGGGGGAACCCCCCAGGAAGTGAGTGGCACACCCATGTGTGCTCTCAAAGATGCTATGCCACCAAAGGCTAACGGGGAAAAGCACTGAGGAGCTAGAGGAGCTAGCCTTGATTAGAAGACTAGAGAAATGCAGGGCTGTGAGCCGAACCCTAGAACATAAAGAAGGGAAGAGTGGGAAAGGCTCTCTTTCTTCTCTAACAAGGATTGTGCTCTGAAATATTTCAAAGTATTAAAAAAATGTCTCCCACTTACCCTCAAATGACTGAAATATACATGTAGGTCAAACCACTTGACATTCTTCATGATCAAAGGGGGAGAGAAATAAGGCAAAAATCAAGCCAAAATGTTGATATTCAGAGAATCTGAGTTATGAATATCTGAAGAAGAACCTTGGTGGGATCTTTATAAGTGTGTGTGTGTGTGTGTGTGTGTGTGTGTGTGTGTGTGTGTGTGTGTGTATTATAAGCATTTTGAGACCATGTAGCCCAGGCTTGCCTCAAATTCAATATGAAGATGAGGATGACTTTGAACTATGGAACTTCCTGTTTCTACCTCTCAAATGTGAGTTTTTAGGCATGTTTTTCCCTACCTGAGTTATTTATTTTTCTACCTTTCCTAAATTTGAAATTATTTTACAAGAAGATTGTGTGTGTGGGGGGGGGTAACACATGAAAAGGGAAAGTTAGAAAGTTGTAATTATTTTTATTCGGCATTTTCCTGAACTCTCAGAGCATGTGCAAAACACATGTATAGTACAAGACCCATGACTAAGACGGAAAGTATTTTTCTTCCATCCGCATTAGATGAGTAAGAATATAAAGATCAATTAGAGAGGTAAAATGCTTTGAAATCTGTCCACATTTAGTTCAGGTATCTGATTTTTTTTCCACAACTTTCTTTTACTATCAAAGAATGTCTGAAGAGAGAACCAGCAGCCCAAGGGATGGAAAAGCTAACACTTGCCTTTGTCTAACACATGTTCACATGTAAGAGACAGCGGTAAGGGCAGCATGGAAATCTTAGGGGTAGAAATAGTTGCAATGTATGTACTCCAGTAAAGGGAGAAAAGGTCCAAAGAGATGAACCAGGGAATTGTCTACTTAGATGAAGTCTTCAACCCTCAGTTCCACACAAGGAAGTCCCAATAGCTGAGACCACGTCTGAGAACTCTAGAAAGATTCTCAGGAAGAACCCAGAATTCATCTAGACAAACCACTCCACACAGAAAGCTGGTAACTAGGGCCACAACACAGCTGACTCTATGTTAGGTAAGAACCCAGGGCCATCATCTCTCTATTTATCATGCAACAATTCTTTAGGGACACAGGTAAACCCTCTGTACGACAAATCGGAGATCATTCATGCTACCCTTGGACAAGTTCAAACTCCATTGCACGTGAACAGCTTCGAAGAGCATGCAGGGCCCGTGTAAGCTGCCTACAGACAGAACCAGTGTGGGAAACAAGGGCAAACTGCAGTTTCTAGGGAGAACATAACTGGAGCTTTACTATCAGTCCTCCAGGAGCCTCCATGTGTCCCTAGATCATTAATGTTGCAGGTGTCGCCTCTAGTCCCCTTTCTGAGCTCCATTTGCTCTGCCCAAGGTCAGTGCACTGATACATAGGACAGTCCTTTGAAAGCTTTTAGTGCTACACAAACATCAGCCAAAATGGGCCAAAGTCTCTCCCTCCATGCACTGTAGAGATAAAAAAAAAAAAATAAATAAATAAACTTTTTATTTTTATTGTAACCCCTATCCCAACTTGTAACCCACCAACAGAATGCTATTCTACCTGCCAAGCTTCCTCCCACTACCAACTCTTCTGTCCATCAAATTTGTCATGACTCAGATCTTCCAGAAAGTCCTGCACTGACTCATCAGAGGTTCTGCAAAACCGACAGACAGAAATGAGATACTTCAAAGAGGCCCACCCTTTTCCCCCTGTGTTTACCTGGTGGTTTCTTTTATGAATCATTTAACATTCTTCGCCCACAACAAACATAAACAGACTCAGCCAAGAGTCTCCTTTCATCCTTAGGCCAGAACTTGACAAAGGGGCCAAATCTCTAGGTCACCATCTAATGTCAAGTGCGCGGACAGATCACTACTCAGTAGGAAAGCTTTCGGATGTGAAGGTCAGAGGACGGGATTATCTTAAAAGAGGAAAAGAAAAGAAATACCACCAGAGCAGGTCTCGGAAATACCAACTCCACAGTTGCTTGCTGTATTTTAACTACAAGCAAGCAAACCTGCGTCTTTCCAAACTCGGTATATGCTTTGTATCCGAGCAAACTATCTTAGAAAGTATCTGTATCTGAGAGAAAAGAAACCAAGCGCTGAAACAAGATTCAAAAGAGGCAGTGCTCCACACTTATTATTGCGATGTGTGCTGAGCAGAAGGGGACTGATGGACATGACTCAGCTGTATGCACCTCTGCACCCCCAGACTGACTTAGAAAATTAGGAGAGAAACTGCTCCTTCCTAGGTCAGCTGGGATCTTTCCAGAAAATACAAAGATCACTTCTTGAGCATTTATCACCATGATACTTCCATTTAAATGCCAATCTTTCATATTCGTTAAGCTGCTTTTGAGGTAGATTTTAATGTTACAAATTAGAAAAAGAAAAGGCAGCTGAAAAAAAAAGGAATTTCCCACTTGTACTGCCCACATGCCACAGGCCACATGCCAGTATGCCCCAGCTTATCACCTCCACGCTGGGGGTGCCAAAACTCGAGACTGCTACCACTTTGAACAAGTTATTTAACTGGAATGGATGTACGGCTTCTCATTCTCGTAAAATGTAATATGATCCACTGCCCCAAGTTCAAAGTCCCTCAAGCACACAAAATGATGTCACAGACAGCTAACAATAGGTCAGCCCTCTGGTATCTCTCCAGAGAGATCTTTGGGAGTCCTGGTCCTTTCGGAAACCTACCTTTATCTTCTTTCTCCGGCTCTCAGCCACCTGCTTATTCTCAGCTGCTGATGAATAATTTGTTTTAGTAAATCTTGAACATATCACAGGAACCTCTTGGGCAGCAGTTACATCAGAAGTCACTATCTTTGAGTATGAACAAGCAAGTGTGCTACTGAATCAAGCCTAAGGTTCCCACAGACTGCCAGCCAATGTTTAGCAATTCTATCTTTATCTAAAAAGAAAGGATTGGTGTTATTTAATATTTAAGCGAATATTTTATTTTTCTACATTTTCGGATTCTTGGTGTTCAAGATACTTATTGAAAGGGGTGGAGTGAGCACTCAATTATATATGCTGGAAGTCTCAGTGTGTGAAGATCTGCTCTCTACAAACTCCTTGACCAATGGTGAAGGCTTTTCAGCAGCTTCCAGAGTGAATGCAGAACAAACGAGAAGTAGTAGGTGGGAGCTGGGACCAAATTCAACGGCTTTCTTCGCTTCTACAGCAAATGGGCAGACAAAAACAGTAAGGTAACTGCTAAGTTCAGAATTAGAGACAAGCTGGAAGTGCCAAGCGGTGGTGATACTGAGACCAGGCAGGCTCCTGTGGTTCACAAAAACTGGCTCAGAGCGAACTGCTGCCCCTCAGATCCATGCACTCACCAAGTGTCCCTGGACTTCCGCTCAGTACCTGAAAGGTTCGGGGCTTTGATCTAGGAAGCAGAAGGAACCACGGGCTCTCCTATTATTTCTATTGCTAGCATAGATCCAGTCATAATCAAAAAAAACAAAGTAAAGAAAAAACCGATCAACAGGGAATTTAAAAATAATTCTTTTTAACTTTTCACCCGGCAATCCCAGCAGTAAAAGCCCCAGAAACTGCCTGTTTCCTCCACTGGGATACTTGTAGGTGGTTGTTCTCCATGTGCGGTTCTTCGTGAGAAATGCCTGAGAGAAAGCACTGGGTCTCATCCCAGCTCTGCTTTACTATCTAACTTCATGTGGACCATGAGTCACACGGCCATTGTTCTCCCCCATTGCCATGGATGCAGCAAAGCTGGGAGCCAAAGCTCTGACTCATCCCAGCCCAGAGAACAGGGTCACAGGAAGATGCACCAAGTCCTGGACTCACCCTCTATGTCACCCCATTTTCTTATTATCTGCTTCATTTTCCATCTTTTACTGTTGTTTCCTTTTCTGAGGCTGATTGTTTAACCCTTTTAAAAGCAAAGGCAGGATTTCAAGCTGTGTTTTCCTTTATTGACATTAATGTCACACAGTAAAAAGATCGTTCCTCTAATGACCTGCAGTTTTCAACTCTGTCGCTATACTAGCACACAAGCGCATCTGATACCCACTTAATGTTCCCGTGTTTGTGATTCTAGCCAAGATTTGGATCATAATTGTCACGCTGAGTATACTGTTACTACAATGTTTTTAAACCCTAGCATTCGCACAAATCCACAGAGTATTTTTCTAGTGAGCTTTCGGATCTGAGATCTCCATTGATCTCAGTAGCGTGAGAGGTAACTGCAGCAGGCATTACCATGACGGCCTTCTGCAAAAAGGAGAAAAACAAGGCCCATAGGTTAAAAGAGCCTTGCCCACAAGACAAAGTTCTTAACTTATTCAGACAAGATGCGGGGGGGGGGGGGGGGGGGGGTCTTTCAATCTAGCGGGTTCCCCACAACTATGAAAGGTTGTCTCTCATAGCTTATCCTTTGAAATTCTGGCCTAGCACCAATGACTCAACTGTTTCATTTCCTTGACTTTCTAAGCAATATCAGCCGGCTAGTCAGAATTGTATCAATTACTATTTGGTAATGGAACCTCCACATGAGAACTAGACAGCCAAGGCACTGGAAAATGTTTTCATCATTAGAACATGCATGAGTAATCTCTCTCCCCCATTGGAACCCAGCGATGGCACTAAGAAAACTCATTCCTGCGCAAACAAGGAGCACAGGCCACTTTAATGTGGTCCCCTGCAGTGGTCACACTGAGCAAACCTGCCTCTTGAGTCACCGGCTCTAGTGAGGTCATTGAGGAGTAGAGACAGAAATTCACAAGGCAGACTCAAGAGAAGATCTAACTGCTTCTTCACGATGAGCTCACAGCACTCCGACCACATCTAAGGCAAAGAACTATGAAGCTCAAATCACATTTATTTTCAAGTCATTGACATTGCTAATACATGAGAGGGTGAAATGTTGACAGCTTGAACTCTTGAGACCTCAGATAAACCATGTTATTCATCCTACGAGTCATGGATTGGGGGAGCAGGGGAAGAGACTGCATATGTCACTTCTCTGAGTTTTAATTTCTTGAGGGAAAATGAGGAAGGGGGGTCAAAAAGCCCACAAATTTCCTACCTCAACCCTCTGTGGCCACAAGAACACTTACTAGTGCCATCTACCTTAGGTTGTCCTTTCAACATTGACCAGAATGGAAAACATCTACTACATGGGTATTAGGTTCCAGCATATTTAAATCATTATTCAAGAATCTGAATATTTTCCTTTAATCAATTTCAATCATTTACTGGTTTGAATTACTAATTCCTACCCATGAGACAATATAGTCATATAAACGTCTTTTCTCAGCATACTCTTCGGTAAATATTCAAGTTAATGCTGTTTTCCAATATCCTGGCAATAATGAACAGAAATAAGTGAGTCATTGTCTTAGTTAATATTTTTCTTATTTACATTTAGCTTGCAGAATATCAGATTCCAGGATGATAGGCCCACGTACATCTTTTTTTTAACAACTTTCTACCTAGTGTTCAGCACCTAATTATTACAAAAAAATACATGCTGAGGAAGGAAAGAGATAAACAGCAAAGAATATCATAAAGCATGAGCAGAGAAACACCAGCTCTTTCTCCAGAGAAGGCCCGAAGGGTGCTTTGCCAGGCTGGAATGCTATCTCTCAGGAACAGCCCATCTACACTGAAGACAGAGAAGCTGGTCCTAAAATGTTAAGCAGGGGTCTGGATGAGGGAACTGTACGCTGCCAGGCTCCCTTCTGAAGTAAAGCTGTAGACCAATATTTCAAAGTCTGGAGAGAGCAGAATATGAAGAGAAGAACCAGTTCTTAGCCTGTCTGCTTCTCACCTTCAGCAAGCTACTGAACATCGCTAAATTTCCTCCACCATAAAATGGGGCACAAGGTTTACGGAGAGTTATTGGTGAAGACTACAAAGTCAATGGATAGACAACTACGGCTCAACTACGGCTCATATGGGGCCCTCATTAAGTATTAACTACTACTACTACTAATTAATGTGATATCTATTCCTAGAAACATTAACCCTTCTGGCGCTACAGGGGAAACTTCCTTATGAGATAGGCAGCTTCCCAGCCACTCACCATGGCTGAATCTGCCAAACTCCTCAAGATGGGTCTGTGTCACATTAGGTTACAAAATGTTTGAAACATTAAGTCTAAATAGATCTTGAACGGAAAAATTAGAAGAACCACTCACGGTGTCAAGACAGCATGAGGCCTTTTCCTGCTGCTCAGATAGAATAGCATGGGCAGGACAATTTATTCTGGCTTTCGGTGCCAGGGGGATAAGTCCATCATTGTGAGAAGCATGGAAGCAAGCAGGCATGACAGACAGAGTAAGAAGCTAAAGACCCCATCCTCAATCACAAGCAAAAAGAAGAGAGAGCTGCAATCTCTCACACTCGAGCTCAGGGAGGTCCTTCCTCAAGCAAGGCTGCACCGCCCTAACCTCTCCTAAGCAGTGCCAGCAACTGGTACCAAGTGTTCAAATACTTGAGCCTATGAGGGATAGTTCTCATTCAAAGCACCACAGGAAGCAAAACTCCAGAACTCTGGGGTCTGTACTAGATGCAGCTGCAGCCCTATCCTAACACAGTGTAAAAAGTAAGGGCAAGGCCAGGTATGCTGCCCATGCTGGTAATCCCAGCCTTGTGATGCTGAAACAGGAGAGTTGTCATGAGTTCAAGCCTAGTTTGGGCTACAAAGTGAGTTCAAAGTTAGCTAGAACCACAAAGCTGACTTGGGGCTTTGGGTAAAGAATACTCATAATTCTGGCACAGGGGAGATGACTCAGTGGGAAAAGTGCTGAATAAGGCTTACATTCGGATCCTAGGAACCCATGGGAAAGCTGGGTACAGTCGTGACAGTATCTGAAATCCCAGTAGCCTATCATGAGTGGGAGACAGACAGACTACACACTGGAGGTGTGCAGACCAGCTGTGCTGGGCTAAGAAGCAGTGAACCCAGAGACTCTGACTCAAACAAGGTTGAAGATGAGGACCAGCACTCAAGATCGACCTCTGATCTCTACCCAAGCACCCTCTTCCTCCCCTCCCTCTCTCTTTTTCTCACATGCACGCAGGCAAGCACACACATACACACTCACAGTAGTGTATATAAGCTGTGGTGTGTGTTTGTGTTTGTGAGCTTCTTATCACCGACTAAGTAAGTGGCTTGATTATGGAAGGAGTCAGTAACTCGAAGAGCCAGGCACTTGGGGCACAATGGAAGAATCAAATGTCTTAGCTCAACGATCACCAGCAGAACTACTAGGGACTGCTGAGATCAAAGGTTCTGTGAAGACCGAAATCCACAGGTCAAACCATGGGATGAACTCAAGGTATGATGCTAGGTCAAAGTCAAGGGGTGCACGTTCCTTTCAGGAAGGAAGAGACAAGGGAAGCTTAAAGCAAAAGCTGAAACGCACTGCTCATGTCCTGATTTCCAACATCTCTGTGGACCTGAGGGGGGGTACAGAGACAGGCCACGTCGGAAGCTGTCTGCATCCAGATCCATTTGGAACCTCGCCATTTCAGAGGGATCTGTGTATGATTGACTTAGGAAACATTGTTAATGACCATGTATAGATTTTTTTTTTATTCTGAAGCTGAAGAATTATGCTCCTCGTACTCGAGCAAAGAGGGGGAAGAGCTAGGACAATCACCTACTTACGCAGTAATCAAGGCCTTCTATTGCCAGAGAACAGAAATGAAGGCAAATCTTCAAAGGCAAATGAGAAACTGGTGGAGGGACTTCCAGTTGCAATGAAAAGGAAAAAAAAAAAGAATTACTCTCTGGGCTAAGGAATTTGATCTGAAGAGCTGTGTTTTAAATGCTGATGGAGGTCTAGGCCCACTCAACAGGGAGCAAAGGGGAAAGGCTTAGAACTGAGACAGAGATGAGAAACAGTGGGTGCCAGTTTGACAGGCTAAGTCCTGGGACTATACAGAGCCCCACACAGTGGACAACTCATGTGTGTGGCACGAGACAAAATTTCCAAAAACATAAATTTTAAGAGACATGCAGGAACTCTACATACTAGCCGTACTCAATGAGACTGTCTGTTCTCACGAAATGGCTTATCTCACTCTGTGACTGCGGCAAACACAGGCTGGGGTGAGAACAGAAGCAGCCTTGAGTCACGGGAACCTTCCTGCAGAGTGCCTCTTAATCTGCCATGGATGTATGCACACAGGTGCCAGCCTCCAGGCTTTCAGTTAAACACATCTTTGCTCTTAATAATCTCTGAGTACGACGATATGAAATGAAAAAATGATCAAAATGATCGTGCTTCCCCTCTCCACGGAGCCCCAATACAGAAATTGCTGGTGCCACCTATTGTTGAAAACACAGAACTGACGGGCGTGTGGGCTTCCATGCTGAAGCTCGGCAGATACCTTTCTCAATATGAAGGCTCACACTCTGTCTGCTAGACAGACACTGTCTGCGAGCTAAACAAATGGTCCACAAGGCTCTAACATAAAACAAGCGTGTCGGGCCACTCCTGTGTGATGATTCATTCAGAACTATAATCTAGCAATAATTAACTGCTTTACTTAAAAAGAAAGAAAAAAGGTGATGAGGCTGCTTTTCGTGGACTTCTAGTGAATGAGTTGCTAAAGAAATCGTTGGGTATAAAAACGGTGTTAGGGTGGTAGTGTGTACTGATGCGGTACTGTCTACGAACAAAGGGAATAGACACATACATTTAGAGCCGTTCTCAGAGAGAACATGCAGGGGATCCCAGCACTTGGCAGCTGAGGCAGGAAGATTATGGATTCAGGGTTACTAGGGGCTACCTGGCAGAATTCTGTCTCAGAGAGAGAGCAAGAGGCAGAGAACAAAGCCTAGGACACAGCTCCATCAGTGGTAAAGTACTTGCACAAGAGGACCTGGGTTCTATGTACAGAACCCAGATAAAAATGTCAGTCGGGTGCCTGTGTTTGTAATCCCAGGGCTGGAGACGGGGAGACTGGAGGCTCCATGGGACTCAAAGCCCAGCCAGTCTGGTCTAATTGGTAAACTCCAGGACAACGAGGGCCTATGTTTCATGGAGTTGGCCACTGGAGGGTATTCTCAGCTTCCACTCACTTGAATGCACACATGAACTGCCGCACATGAACACACACACACACACACACACACACACACAACGCACACACACTGAAAAGAAAACACTCAAGAAAATACCTATCAACTATGGCCATCGTCTAAGACAAAGACTAAGCAAAGGCAGAGCACTCCTACACTCAATTCACTCGCCTCACTTTTTCTTCTTATGAAAATGGTAGCACATATGTTATAATTATAGTTCTTCTGCTCTGCTCTGTCACCTGGGTACCCTTTCCCTTTAAGAGACAGGCACCACCCACTCCCAATCTCCCGCCCCCACCTAGGCAAGTGGATCTCACTGTCCTCTCTTCCCCTTTAACTGTCGGTCCATCTTCTGAAGAGGTAGCCTCTGATTCTCCCTCCCCCCTCCTCTTTCCTCTGTCTGTATCTCTGTATCTCTTCCCTCCATAATCCTTTTACTCTTATTCCCTTCCCAATACCCACTAAATAAACTCTATGCCCAAGCTCTCTCTGCATGGTGCATCTGTCGGTCTCCCACCCGCCACTGCCTCAAATCACCCGCTTCATAAATCATAACAACATACATATATTTAAAGAATATCTTAAAAGAAATTTAAAATAATATCTTTAATATAACAACTGATCTGAAAGTATTCTATCAGATATAAAGAAAGCATATCAAGGGCTCTAACTCTGGCTGATTAGACCAAGGGAGAAAGAGCTTGGGAAAGATCACAGCTTAACTGGAAGGGTACGCAGGTAGGCAGGAAGGCAGTGTGGGCCATCACCTGACTTTAAAGGAGGTCTGGAAGCTTCTACAGAGCACTGCCACCCCTAACCCAAAGTGTACTCAAGGTACACTGAAAATGCTCTGAAGCACACATATTCTTCGCAGGTTTATTAAGATATGAAAAAGATCAAAACATTTCCTTATTAACATTTGCTTTTCTAAAAGCGTCTATAGAAAGTTTTTATTACAATATTATTTCTGATTTTAAAAGAATAAGGAAGAAGGAAGGCTCTAAGAACTCATGGAGCTTTTCAGCTATTTCATAACAACATACATGAGAACTGAGAAGACGTTTATACTTGAGTACACATCATATCAAATGTCACATCTCCTGAATATTGGTTCATGAGAATAATTTCTGTAAACTTACTTATTTCTTAATATCATTTTCCTTAACTTAAGATAATACTGACATTTACACTGAAGGTGGAGCTTTGAAATTTATTCTGAATATTGCCCAATCAAGACAACACCAGGAAGAAAGTAAATCCCTTAATTCCTGAAGCAGTTCTGCAAGAGAAGAAAGAAAGGACAGGCATACAACTACATCTTAGAGTTCCTGAAGAAGGGAGAAGATGGTGTGGGTGGGCGAAGTAAGCCAACTAGAGACAGTTTCTCTGGCCCAACCCCACAGTTTACATCTGAACTGTTTAATTAAAAAAAAAATCAAGTTCCTAAAGCAATACAAACCCTAATTGATTCAAGAGGAAGAAGGAAGGGGAAGTAAGAAAAAGAACTTTGGATGAGAGGGAGGGAGGGAGGGAGGGAGGGAGGGCTCTCAAATGGGGCTGAAGATAAAGACAAGCAAGACCCTCAAGCCAGAAACAAGCAGAAGCTGAACGAGCTGAACTTCTACAAGAGACAAGAATTCTCATGATTTGTCTTGCTACTTAAAGCAAGGATGGATCCCCATCTATCTGTAGAAGAAGCTATGGTAATCATGGGAGTTGGAGCTTTTCCGGAATCCATACCTGTGACTCTTGAAACTCAGCCATGTGGTTAGCCTGCTCTGTGAATACATGTTATCCCTCAATCAGCCCAGAGCAGAGGTATAAATATTAACTCCATTACAAGAGCTAATTATCTGCCAGGCCTAGGAAGGCAGGTAAAAGCAACAGTAAAACCACAAATGCAACAGTCAATAAAGAAGAATAAAAGAACAAAAGAAATAAAAATTCCTCACATCCAAAATGAGCCCACAAACGAAAATTCCAAAACAAAAAGAATCTAAGAACGTCAAACCAACCATCAAGTTATGAATTTAGTCCAAATGAAATGAATAGAATACTCAAACAAAACTCTAAATATACTTAGAAATGACAGGTGAATAGAGTGAAGCTTCCATTCTAAGCATGGATTTATGAAAACAAAAAAGGCAGGATAATAATAGATAACAATTAAAATCTGAGGATATATGAATATCATGAGTTATACTAGGAAAACTCAGTAAATGAGTTAAAAGTAGTTTTAAAAACCTAAGACATGCAAAAAAGAGTAATTAATTCTAAGACGTACAAAAAGAATAATTAATTCAAAAGCACTGCATTGAGACTTTATAGATCTCTTCACCCTGAAGAACACAGAGGCAAGTACGGTCTTCTTTGAAATTCAAGCTCAACTAGGAAATGCGACACATGGGTTAAAAGTCTCTGATATACACGAAATTATTCCATTAGGAATTCTGATGTATTACATGTTCCTAGATTGAAAATGAACAGGAAATAAAAGACAAACTCACACCTAGATCCATTGAGATGAAACAGAAAAGAAATCAGGATCAGGAAAAACTTTCATAGGGACTAGTTAGATAGTTAACCTTTAAAAGCCAGAAGCAACACCAATATCATACAATATATTCAAAGTCTTACAGAAAGAAGCTGTTAATCAATGGTTTTACGACCAACAAAAGTTGCACAGCACCATTAAGGCAAATAAACATGTCTTCAGACTTTCAAATTCAATTTCTTTGTCTGTTGTTTCCTTTTATTTTTTTTATTTGCTCTGCTCTGATGCTTTTTTATTTTGGTTGTTCGATTGGTTGGTTGGTGTTTATTTTTTGTTTTGTTCTATGTGAGACAAAGCCGTACACCATATCCCAGGTAAGAGCAGAACTCATTAGATCGCCCAGGATGACTTGGAACTTAAGGCAATTCTCCTGTCTCAGCTTCTCAGATTCTAGGATGACAGATGTGATCTACCACACCTGCTCCAAAGATAAGGTTTCTATAATTCATTCACCCTCATAGGAAACGTATTTAAAGGTATACTTCATCATGTGGTCTGTTTAAAGTCTTGGGACAATACCTGTGTACATGGTAGGCAATTTGCATAAACAATGTCTTTCCTCCAAAGTTACCAGAAATCAAGAGCATTAATTTATTTAAACTTTTGCCTTGTATATACAATTTCAATAAACTTATTTAACTTGACATTTCACAGCACAAAAATATTACTTTTTCTCTCTTTTTCTTTTTACAGTTTCATACATTTACACAATAGACTATGATCATATTAACCCCTCCATTGCTGAAGCTTACCCCTTCCTATACCTGTTAACCTTTTTTCCTTCCAATTAGTCCCTCTTCCTCTCTTCTGGTCTTATATGTATGTGATTACTGATTTTATCACTATTTTAATGAGCCTGGGTGAGGGGTTAGCTAGTAGAACATGGGTAACCGAGCAGTGGTTACATCATTGAAGAAAATGACACACACACACCCTACAATCATTAACTATCAAAAAACTCTTCAGGGGGGCTGGAGAGATGGCTCAGAGGTTAAGAGCATTGCCTGCTCTTCCAAAGGTCCTGAGTTCAATTCCCAGCAACCACATGGTGGCTCACAACCATCTGTAATGGGGTCTTCTGGCCTGCAGGCATACACACTGACAGAATATTGTATACATAATAAATAAATAAATATTTAAAAAAAAACTCTTCAGGGAGGGGTGGGGCTTTATGAGCCTCCTTCCCTATTCTAATGAGGGCCTCAACTTTGTCCAGGTCTTAAGTGAAATGTTTCAGGATTACCACAAAGGAACCTGCTTCCACCACACTTCCTAAGTCCCTATCCTTGCTGTGCCATCTGCACACTGTGTGGCTTCTGAGGAGAGTACCTGCTCTGAATGTCAACGTTTTATTTTAAACGTAGATGATCTCTAACAGGAATTCGAGGGGTAATATATGAGAAATTTTCTAACTAAATACCACACAAGTGCTATCAACAGGCATCTTTCTGCAAAACAATGCTACTAGCATCAAAATCTGTCTCAAGATGTACTGACATTAAAAATGAAGACCTTGGAGGAATACAAGAAGCAGCTAATATTAGGAAACGAGGGCTGGAGAGTTGATTCACGAGTTAAGAGCACTTGTTGCGAACGACTCGAGTTTGATTTCCAGCACCCACATAGTGGCTCACAACCACAGTCTGTAACCACAGTTCCAGGGAGTCTGACACCTTCTTCTGACCTCCATGGGCACCAGGCACATGCATTTGCGTACACACACACACACACACACACACACACGGTAAAATACTTCTGCACATTAAATAAAGAAATCTAAAAAAAAAAAATTAAAACAGGAAACTACCCATGTAATTCTTGTTCTTTTATCTTCCTTCTAACACTGTCATTTACTAAATTATATTTAAACCTTCAACACTAAAATATAAGTAGATGATAAAATTAGCCAGAGAACCTTGGTCATCGCAAAGAAGAGATTATTAGTCCTGGAATACTTGGATATAAATCTAGTTGAGGAAAAATAACTTTGTTTTTAGGCCAGTTTTTTGCCTACTACAGAATACTGTTGAGTACTCCAGTCCCAGGGTCACACCCAAAGCCACACGACAGTACTGCTTCTACCAACAAAGACGCTGAGCTCCACTGACAAGTTCCATGTATTTGGAAGCAATGACATGAACAGACACATGACTCTGCTTTTAAAAAAGAAAGACTCCTGTAGCCTTCAGTCTTCAAATATGGCAGATGAGCGGATTCCCTGACGACCACTGTGTGAGAGAAACCATAATGAAACAAGAATTACCTACGACTCTTCCGTTTCTCTTAGGGTTGGAAATTCACCTCCTAAAATTATAACAAGCCACTGTCACAAGAGAAACCCTCACTGTAGGAACTCATCAAGCATTCCCAAAAAGGTACGGACTCTCTACCAGAACCAACCCTCTGGACCTGCTCAAGCACTTCCAACACATCACTTCTAGAACAGCAGTTCTCAATCTATGGGTCAGAACCCTTGCAGGGGCCGAAGGACCCTTTCAAGGGAGATACGTAGGACCATTCTGCATATAGAATACTTGCATTAGGATTCACAGCAGTAACAAAATTACAGTTATGAAATAGAAACAAAAGTAATTTAATAGTTGGAGGTCACCACAACATGAGGAACTGTATTAAAGGGGCACAGCTTCAGGAAGGTTGAGAACCACTGCTCTAGAACTTTCTTCAATCTCTTCAGCAATTCCAGGATGACTGAATCTTTAAAGTAGATGGAATGCTCCGAGGGCCATACCACAGACTCCTGCTCTAAGATACCGTGGCTCTGCTGTGGTTCGGCTACACAGATCCTTGGATCTTGGACTTTGGGTTGAAAATCCTTTGAGCAAAGTCAGGCCCCCTTTACATGGTCCCCCATGTTGTCACTGGTTCCACGACAGCCGTGGTCCTATGAGAGAAGCTCTTCTACGATGTGTATCAATCTTGGGTTTCCTTCCCATTTCTTGCTTGATCTAAACCACTTGCTACAAGCCACTGTGACCAAGGAATATTTGAGAAGTAGGGTCCCACACATAGGTCTATGCCTCACCTATGCTCCCCAACCAACTGAAGTCAGAAACAAGAGGTAATTCAGAATTTTCAGAGCTCTTTGGACAGCCTTTTCTCCAGTTCCATCTGCTCATTCCTTTGGAAGCAGAGATCCTGGTATAGAGGCACCGTGGCAGGAGGAGGCAAGATGGCACAAGTGGCTGAGTGTGACTCTCAGCGTGACTCTCGGCGTGACTCTCAGCGTGACTCTCAGCGTGACTCTCAGCGTGACTCTCAGTGTGACTCCAGAGGTTCAGTCGTCTGACAGCCACACTCCAGCCAAGTCATCTGCAAGAAGACTTTTTAAAAAAATATTTTATCTACTTATTTGTATTTTATGTGCACATCTGTCTGTGTGAGGGTGTCCCCTAGAATTGGAGTTACAGACAGTTGTGAACTGCCACATGGGTGCTGGGAATTGAACCAGGGTCCTCTAGAAAAGCAGCCAGTGCTCTTAACTACTGAGTGGTTTCTCCAGGCCTGAAGAAGACATTTTGGCCTGGCTGGGTCCTCACTGTCAAGCCAAGCTAGCTCGGGAGGTACTTCATTGCGTTGCGGTAAGGACAAGCTCACCCAATTAGTGTTGAGCATTAGAATTTCAACCGATTACTCGTATACCTGTTGGTAACACGGAGGGCGCAAGTGACTTTCTCAAAGTCACTATACTACTCAGAACATTCATGGGCTGGAAAGCGGCTCAGCCATCAGCTATGCATGCAAGCAAAAATAAAGAAGATCCCTATCTGACTTTGTACCTCACACTTCAAGCTCTTCACTCTCACCACACAAGGAGAGCCAAAAGCATTCAAAAAGGTGTCACTTCCTGTACCCAATGGCATAAATCCACCTGCCTTGAGCATGGACAATCACCCAGGGACTTCCTGAAAATGGCATATGGGGCTGGGGACATGACTCAGTGGGTAAAGTGTCTGCTGCACAGGCGTAAGAACCTGAACTTGGATCCCAAGAGCCCACATGAAAGCCGGGCACAGTAACGCATCTCTCTAAACCACTCCTTGCTGGATGACAGTAGAAACAGATCATGACAACAAACTGACTCCCAGTCCAGCCAAAAGCAAGAGCTCCGGCTTCAGTGAAAGGAACATGCACAAACATGGTGGGCATCTCTGGGTTGGTAAAGCTGGCAGGGAGGACTCTTGAGACATGGGGAGGGTTATATGTGTGCCGCTGATCAGGACTCCGAGGGGACTCCAACTATCATGTTGAAGTTTCTAATAAGTTAATATCATTCAGTCATGCCACAAATTATACTCAATGTCTCCTATGGCAATTCAGTCCTTTCAGTAACAGAGGAGAAGAATTCTGTCAAACAGAGCAGAAGAATTCATTCACTGCTAACTTAGTCCCCTGGCTCTAGACTAGGGCCCTCCAGGGGCCACATCCTCCTTTCTGTGCAAGCCTGGGTAGGTATGCGAATGCAAGGCCCGTGTGTGAAAACCGCACTCCATCACGGACACTCAAGTATTTCCAAACCAGGAAAAGTATCTTTCATCTTGACCTGAGACCTTCATCACTGTCATTTAATCACTTCGCCCTTCCTAAACACCAGCACTAACAGGCGGCGCACTAGTGAGACGCAATGAAAGAGGACGGATGCAAGCCCTCTCTGCAGAGCGCATCCCTGCATACTGATGAAATGTGTTTTTCAGATGCTGCCAACGGGCAGCAACAACAGTCACCCGAAAGAGCGAAATAGCTATGTGGAAGGGATTGTGGGTATGGCTCAGGCTGCTTACTGATTAACACCACTGCACACAACACTCTGCACAAACCTGCGTAGTCATTGTTCCTAGTAAAACAAGCCTTTGTTGACAACTGAACACAAATGATCCTGGCTGACCAAGTTCACTGTTCTCACACGGCTTAACAGTTGGAGAACTGCTCCCTGCCCCAAAGCCAGGAAAACTTGATGTGATTGTCAAGGGCGGGGGGGGGGGGGGGGGGGGGGGGTAGGCAGGATTAAAATAAAAAAAAAAACCACAGCTAGAGAGAGGGAAAGCCTTTGTTTTGAAGGTGAGAATGAGGCCGGTGATCTCATGCACTAAACATGTTTGTGGCTTCCATCAGTATGTCTCCTTCATTTACTGAAGCTGGGAGCTTTTTAAATAGCCCCCGCTCCAAACAACTTATAATATTAAGAATTACCGCTTTTAAAAAGTATTTCCCTTTCCACACGGGCTGGGATGTGACAGACTGAATGTTGGTTTTTCGGCTGGAACAGTTTTTTGTTACAGTATTTGCAAACATTGGCTGTAAGAGTGAACTGGAGACGCAAACCCCACTTGAAGAAAACATGGGTGGAAAGCATCGAAAGCTGTCATACGCAGCAGTCTTGTTGCCACCACAGACCAAAAGGCGCTCGCTCCAAGGTGACTGTCAACAACTTTTCCACAGAGTTTAATTACTCACGAATGTTGTGGAGCCCCAGCTATGTGGAAGGCATCTTTACAAGATTCAATTTATGCAAATTCCCTTTACACCCTAAGTTTTTAGGCCCCTGATGTTACAGAAGACAAGAGAAACCTGAGAAAGCGAACCCCTGCAATGGAAGCTACCACAGCAATTTGTGAAGCTCAGGATTCCCCGGAGGGTGACTCAGTCACCTCACCTCGTGTTGAGAACTGCCTCCAGCTGAGCCAAGCCAAGGGAATCCTGTGGAGGAGCAGGTCATATGACCACGGCACCCACTCTCCCGTCCCCATGTGGACGCCGCAAAAATGTCTCAGAGAGCAATCTGTCACTGAGGACAGAGCCACCCGCATGTTCATCTCCTTCACACATCCTGCTTCAAGAACATTATTTAAAAACCATCCAAACTGAGGGGAAAGGTTCCAAGATGCTCACAGTTCATTATCCAAAACTGCAAAGTTACACTTTGAAGTAATCTAAATACACACCCCAGCCAGGGTTAGGGAGAGTCTCCGGGGGAAATACTATGAATCTAAAAGATTACAATGGGAAGAATAAAGAGCCACACGTGACATCTTTACAACCAGCAGAGAAGTCAGACTGCTGAAGACGTCAACAGGGCAACAGACAAATGTACAGTTAAAAGAGAGGGAGGGAGGGAAGGAAGGAGGGAGGGAGGGAGGGAGGGAAGGAAGGAGGGAGGGAGGGACAGAGAGAAAACCTACATGTTTGGAGTGAGAGAGGAAATTTCTAATTGGGACTTACTCTGATGAGTTCCGAGTCATGGCTGAAAATCCTACAAATGGTATTTTTATCATTTGAGATTAATTACTTTTTAAACCACGTCTGGCTGTTTTAGTGATATGCTTTCATTATCAAAGTCTACCGTCTTTATAGCGCCCCCCCCCTTCTGTAAATGTAGTTTTAAAAATCTGGAGTGGTTGTGATACCCTGACTTACATCATCAACAAGACGTGTGTTTTGACTGTGGACTGTTTTCCCACTGTTTCTCTAGAATCTACAGTGAGAACAGAACTCCTCATGGGTTCATTTCCCCCGTCTTGATCTTGTTTTAAACACTGGAAAGGTATTTTCTCACTCCTCGTCCTCTGTGCCTTCAGCACTTTACCCAGTTAGGCCTGGTTTTGATAACTTCCCTATCCTTGGTTAATTCATTGCCCTAGTTGTACCACATGGGCAGGCAACACATGTTCCCTTTATTCTACCTTTGACCAAAGGCTGTCTGGAATCCCTTCCTCAGGATTTAAACCTAAGAATATTCTAGTGGAAAAAAATCCTCCAGGAATTTCTTGTTGCCACCCTGTTGTGTTTCTTTCTTTACCACTGGGCACAGTGGCAGAAGCAAGCCTCTGGGACCACTCCCATGCGAAGACTGGAGGTCACTTGCTTCCTTCCCTGGGGTGTACCCTTGTAGAGCATATTCCAAGGCACTACCATAGTGCAACCAAAGGGCAGCAGAGGAGGGACAGAGGTTCCTGAAGACCCATGAGGCATCCTACCCTGCCCAGAACAGACAGAAGGAAGAGGGCTATTACTTTTATAGAAAGAAGAGAATGCATGTCAATATAACTCGTTTGGAACTGAGAATGAGAGGTCTTTTCCACATCAGTAAATTTACCCATCACTGCCAACATTCTACTTTCCTTCCTGAAATCTGCCTAGAACTACCAGTACACACACAAAATAAGGTAAAATAAAACCAGCCCAGCTGAGAGCCACCAGGCTAACGCTCCACTCTTTCCATGGTCCCTTTAGCTGGGTATAAAAGTGTATGTAGAGATGCAGGTTATTATCTGTTACCTCATAAGCACCTGGCATCTGTCACACTACCAAGAGAAGACTTCCTAAAAACATGAAGCAAAGAATTCTTGATTGTTTTTCCATTACTTACTTCTTTTCCTTTATGGAATTATATCTAGGAAATCAAAAATGTTTCCATTTGAATACACCCACAGCTAATTTTAAAAGTACTTTAAGGGGCTGGAGAAATGGCTCAGTGATTAAGAACAGTGGCTGCTTTTCCACATGACCTGGGTGTGACTCCCAGCATCATATGGCAGCTGCTCTAAAACTCCAGGCCCAGGGGACCTGACATCTTCCTTTGGACTCCACAGGCACCAGACATGCCATTGTTCAAGTCTCCTCTGAGGTTGAAACATTCCATCCTGCATGGAGCTCCCTAGACATGGAGATAAACAACAAAAGAGCTTCAAGAACTCCCTGAAGTGGAGTAGATTCACTAGGCCCCTCCCTGCCCAGCTGCAAAGAAGACTGAGACAAGAAGAACTGCCTGGAAGGAGCAGAAACCAGAGAGCTAGCTACCTGGAAGAGATTTAGGCCAACGGAGGCACCTGAGAAGGACACCCTCCAACCTACTAAGCTACCCAAAGGCTGTGCAGCTAGCGTGCTCCAGGTTCCCAGCTTTTGTGAGCTGTCACGCATGCTCAAGTTGGCTTTGGTGATGCTTTTGCAAGTAACCCCAATGAAACTCACTGGTTCACCAAGCTGGACTTCGGTAGTGTCCATTCGTTAGGCTGTCGTGGGTTCCCTGACTGAGGTGAGGAGGCAAGTGTGTTTCATGTCCCCAGGAAAAGTTCTGTCACACAACATATACACATGGTGCACAGACATGCATGCAGACAAGATGCCCATACACATAAAATGAATAAAGTGCTTTTTTCTAATCTAAGTAAGCACTGTGGTAGGTTTAAAAAGTGTTACCTGCGCTGGGTTCTGCACTTCAGGAGTGTCAATGGGTGACACGCGTGTTTCCTCTCATCCACTTGACCTTCTAACCTTTTACAACCTGTCCTATGCATCTGCATTACTTTATGTTTATTAAGTTATTTTCCCAACTTCAGGAATACTTTTTCATGTTAGACTATTTCAGAAGTCATTGAATCTTATATTTTTTTTTTACCCACTTCATTTAAATGATAAAAAAAAATTCCAGTTTCTGCACTATGGGCACAGCTACCATGAACTCACTTTCTAATGTGAACTTCAATCTTCTTTTCCTAAATTTCACCTCGGAAAACCCCACAACAATCATCGGTAAGATCATAAGAAACCATGGCAGTAATAGGTAGTTTCGTCTTCATCTTATATTTAATGTACGTTGGTCTTAAAATCAGATGGAAGCAAAAAAAGGTTAGAAAAAAAATATAAATAGTTTACAATTCTAACATGAATATGACTGACAAGCACCTAAGTAGCACAGCACTGTTCATTCAATTTCAGTGTGTTGGGGGAGGGGGGGGATGTTCAGGCAGAAGCAAACGGCATAGGATGGGAACAGGAACCTTAGCTAGTCTGAAGAAAAGATTGCATTATCTGCGCATATCTGTGTACACGTTTTCTCCCTAAACTAACTTACCGACTGAAACTAATCTTCGCACGTATTTGTTTTCTTTTTCTTCCAAAACATTGATTTCAAACACATTGTTCCTCCCTCGATAATAGACCCTTATAATTAAGACCCTGCAGGCGCTTCCTTGGCTGCCTGTGTGCGCATGCTGAAAACTAAAGCCGCATTAAACTCAGTAAATTCACTATCAGCTCCAACTGTAGCCCAAGGCTCGTGCTCTGGGCTTTCAAAGGCTTGTGGGTGTTGAGTCACAGTCACGCACCCAGCAGCTGCATTCATTTTAATACAGAAATGATACCGCTGCTTTCTTCTCGTATCTTGGAATAGAACTGTACCGTATATATACATCCTGTGCCTTTGGGTCCCTCAGGCATGACAGGAGTTTACAGGGGTGTGCGAGAGCTTGAACACTATGGAAAGTGTGTTGATGGAGACACTCCCTGACCCATCCTGCTCCCTGTCAAAGGGCTCCCAATACGCTCAGTCAGCAGCACCTTGTCCTTTGCAGCTCCCTATGCAACTGCAGGCTTTTTTCACCTTTTAACTACAGGGCATCTCCAGGAAGTGGGCAGAATGTGTGCCAACCAAGCTATAGAAAACCTGCTCGGGCTTGGCCATCATCCAAGAAATCCTATACTTGTTGCTCAACAAGGCTCTTTCTGAGGAACAATCATCTTTATTCAAGCTCCATAGGAATCCATCTGCTCCCTCTGAGGTGAAATCAAACACACAGCAACATACCAAAGAGCCGCACTCCCCAAAGCATCGATGCCAGCTGGCTGTTGGGCAGAGCCAATGTATACCACACAAGAGCTCTGACAGATGGAGGCTCCGGTACCAAGTGGTGCCCAAGACCAAAGAGAAGTGGTCCCTGTCATTACCACGGGACTTCCCACACCAACACTTACCCAGGAGGGCAGCTGCCAACCCTGGATAGCCACTGGCTCCTTGAGATGTGGCCATTCTGGATATGACATGCTCCCTAAACAACACACTGGGTTGAGAAGATGTAGCACATAAAAGTTAGCTCTCACTATAGATCTTTTATGTTGGATTATATACAGAAACAGGATTTCAGATACACTATGTTAAAATTAACTTCACTTGTACTTTTCAACGTGGCCACTAAAACTGTTTTCATCACTTCTGCAGTTCCTGTGCGCGACTTACATTGTTTCTACTGAACACCACTATTCTAGATGAGTCATGACTACAGAAGAGCCAGCCTTATTTGCATATTGAAATTATAATGAATTCACACGAATTACCATGATTAACCCTACAACCACCTGGTATCACATTAAAAAATTCTAAGATTTGAGTCATTAGGACCCCCCGCCCCCCCCCTTATAAATCAAAAAAAATCACATCATGCACCTCAACTCAACCACCTCCCAGTCCCTTCGTATCAGGCCCTCACTCCTGAAGCATCCCCCCAAAAGACCCCTCAAATTAATTAAAAACAAAACAAAAGACACCTTGCTCCTCCCACTTTTCAACATCTCCTCTTCATCCTAGTTGCATCTGGCTGAAAGCTGTAGTGTGTCAGGAAGTGTAGCCTTTGTCCAATCAGACCCACCCACAAAATGTTCACTGCAATAAGGATATGGGTCTGCAAGGTAGCTGAGCTGGTCTGTCTGGGTCACTGGGACCGCCTCTCTCAGAGGAGGGGCAGAATCAGCTCTCCATAGTGAGGGGTGGGGACATCCTTCCTGAGTACTGGGAGTGGGGGAGCTCACCCCAAGGGGAGCAGCCACCTCTCCTGCTGCAGAGTCCAGTGAGAGACAAGCCCAGCTATCTCAGGAGCCAGTGAGGGACAGGGTCCACTCAGCATGTAGGGTCTTCTATTATAAGAAAAGAATACCAGTATCTTAGCCTGTTTGGGGATGGAGAGGCCCAAGTCAGGGTCTCACTGTAGCTGGACTATCCTGGAACTAGCTCTGTAGATGGCCTCCAACTCACTGAGATCTGCTATCTCTGCCTCCTGAGTGCTGAGACTAAAGGTGTGTGCCACTACTGCCCGGATACTGTATTTGCCTAAGTCAGAACCAAGGAGCCAGAGCTTCAGCACTTCTGATTTCAAGTTATCTCTGAGACTTCTCGAGGAAGCCCATCACCACACCCCAGGCATTAGCATCTTCAGTCTATCAAAACTATGGGGTCTGTGGGTGCTCTTGTATGAATACACATTTCTGCACCCTGTATGTAAGATACACATATGTACACACACAATATACATACAAGACCAACACAGGTATGGCTATTTAATCAATTTAATACTAGCATTTTCATAGTTAATTTGAAAGTTCTAAATGGGAAATGGCTCCATCATTTTTAACTTCTTTTTTTATTTAGTAGGGTTAGAATAGAGAATGCATTTGAAAACATACCACTTTAGCATCCTTCAGCCAATATGCTGGAGCAAGGCTGAGTTAGTGAAGAAGGTCAGGGCATTCAAGTGAATCACTGAAGCTAATCTGATGGTGTTAAGACAGGGTTTACCTACATCTGCCCAGGATAGATAGGGCTCCACACCAATGGTGAAAGATTAAATCTCTAAGTCTCTAGCTACCAGAATGATTTTGCATTAGGAAGTCAACAAAATCCTCACTTAACCTACCTGGTATGGGAAAGTTTTTCTGATGAAGAAGCAGAGAAAAGAATTTTGAACAGAATGAAGACTCTCCCACATTATCACAGGATGAAATGTCCTCTTCCCTTTGCTAAGAACATACGTCCTCTCCCTACCCCCCGCCACACACCCTCTGAACCTCTATAGTGGTATAAGTGCCTCAGTGCTATTGAGTCTGAGTCTGTCTTAGTTGAGTAACCAGTGTAACTGCTGTCTGTTATTCCCTGTGTAAAAGATACTGATAGCTGCCCATAGCACTTACCGCTCAGAGCTAGGACACTGGTCTCCAATACGCCAGGGTGATTTAGCTCCGACCAATGGAAATGGGTAATTACTAAGAGTCACTGTTTGTTCCCAAACCTGTTTATGACACGCATGCTCGTGGCAGTGTGTGCTGTTAGTATTTACATAATTTAATCAAATATTACATAAAGGGAGTAGGAACAGACAGCTTTTTTTTTCCTATGAAAACTACCTTGATTTTTTTTTCTTTTTCTCCAGATGAGATGCTTTTAAAACACTATTGCTAAATTAGATATGGGTTAGGTATTTGTGGATGATCTTAGGGGAATTTTGAAACCCAAAAAATGATTCTACACTCAAGATTGCTTCACAAATATTTTAAAGTTTCCATTCCACATTAAAGAGATCAATATTTTACAAGAGTTATGCAACGCAGATGACTGAAGTGAACTCCAGGAAGACCCTCAATCAGAGAAAAGACGTTGGTCCTACATCAAAAGACTGGGAAATAAATATGTATTCGGACCTTTTAAGTTGTTGTAACATGTTTGATGCACGTTGTGCGGCTTAATAATTCTACCAACTGTATCATTTATTTTAATAATCTGAGCAGTGACTAGGCCAGATCGTGTAGAGGGGATCATGAAAAGAAAGAGAGGAGGGGGGAGAGAGAGAGAGGGAGGGAGGGAGGAAGGATGGGGGAAAAGAGGGGGAGTTGAGTCTTGCAGAAGACATGGCTGTGATCCTTCAGTTCTTAACATCAAGAGTTTTACCCACAGAGACAGGTTTGTCCAAGTGACCAGAAGACCTGGTCTCTGGGGCTAAGTTACCATCTACAAATTTTTAACTTTAATAAGTTTCCACACTCAATGCAGGTAATGGGAACTATCCTATCAGCCCTCCTCACTTTATGGTGTGTTTACAGGAACAAGGCTGACCATAATACAGGGGGATCCTGGGCCATGAAAGAAGAGCTATAGGTATATAAGCATGTAACGGTAGACACTAAAGAAACAGTAATTTTTTTCCAAAATGAGTGAATTTACAAGATGAATACGTAAAGACAGAAATAAACCAGAAACTTCAAACCTCCAGTGGCACCAAAAATAATTTTGATTAACCCTAAATGTAACCCATATGCATGCACAAGGTATTGTTTTCCCCACAATACATGACAGTGGCTAGCTGCCCCTTATTGAGCACTACTCCAATCACGCCACTTCTTCGACCCCCTTCAATCCGTGACTCTGCCAACACAGTAGACTGCCGTTCGAAGGCTACGACACACAGCTCAAGCTTACTTTCACAGCCTTGTCTCTCATCCTATCTGAATCACCGGAGGCCATGGGCTCTCGTGAGGCATTTCCAAACCCACAGGCTTTGCCAATGGCTAGTACTCTGGCTATGAATGGACTCATGCTAGGAAAACTCCAAACCCACACCTTCCCACTCGGTGTGTGGGATGGCATCAGTGCCTACACCCTGTTTGTTAAAAGCCTGCGACAGCCACCCTCCTTCCCATTTCTAAGACTCCGGGAGTATGGCACGGCGTGCTGGGACTGACGCAGGCAAGCCCAAACGCGGCATTTCCACTATCGCGGCGCTTGTCAGTAAAGCTCACAGATTGTGTTCCCTCTCCTATCTGCTGTTCCTTGCTCCAGCATTTATTTTTCCCTTTCCAGTTTGACTTAGCAAACTATCAGAAAGAACAATCAGGAAAAAGTCATTCTTGGCTGGGTTTCTGCTTTTCCGATCTGCAACAAAGGAAACGCCCCTTTTCGAATAGGACCATTTCCTATGTGAGCCAGCATAAGAAGCAATAAACCTTCTTTAATGGGTTAAGGCTTTGCTGATCAGCATTAAGCTTCTGAACACAAAACAATATACAAAAAATAAGCCTGTGACTACAGAATGGAAAGAGCTACGGTTCCTAAGAAGTCAGTAGAATTAGCCTCTCGGGGACTAAAAATGAAGTCTTTTCGCCATTCTACTGGGGATCTTTTTTTGGGGGGGGATGGGTTTTTTTGGGTTTTTGAGACAGGGTTTCTCTGTAGCTTTGGTGTCTCTCCTGAAACCAGCACTTGTAGACCAGGCTGGCCTCGAACTCACAGAGATCCACCTGCCTCTGCCTCCTGAGTGCTAGGATTAAAGGTGTGCGCCACCACTGCCCAGCTTTCTACTGGGGATGTTAATGGTTACAATTTCCATGCGTTTTTTTTTTTTTCCTAAGTGCTACTTTCGATTGTTTTGGGATTCCTGGAATCTCCAATCACCTTAGGCCGTAAGTAAATTCTTCCTAAAACCCAGCCCACCATTACAGACAGGATTCTTTGCACAAACGGAGGAAACCCCATGATACTCCACAAAACCTGGTAAGACTAAAGTCAAAGGAAGTTCCATCTTTACCTCCTGTCATTTCCAAGACAAACCTGCACGCAGCCGATTTTAGATCCTTTCTAGAAACCTCCAGTAGGCTCCTCGGTGCAGTCCCTTTTAACTCCAGACATAAACTGGGATGGGTTTCATGGTTTCCCTGAACGCTGTCCAGTGACACAGACATTGACTCCTCTTCACGTCGCGGACTCAAACACCAGCACCAAAGGATGTAACATCAGCTTTAAGGCAGCTCTACCTCAACCAAACAAGCTTACACGCAGCTTGATTTAACTTATAGAACACATCTGTGAGAACAGTTGAACCCTAGTCAATCGGCTTCACTGCCCAGTCAAACGGTGTCTAAACCCTCTTGAGTTTCAAAGGCCCTGACTATCTCTGGTCAGCCCGCCTTCCCCCTGTCTGCCTGAGTTCTGTGTGCCTGAGAAACAGGCTCCCACCCCCATTCTCAAGCACCTCGGGCCTCCCCCAGGTTTAAACCCCGGGACTGCCTGTTTCCCCTGAACCACTGTTTCCCTCTGCTGGCATAACAGTCAATCTGAAGGCAGCTGTTTGAAGGGGGCATACCCTCAGAGATCTAACGACAGCTCTTTACAAAGAAAGGGGAAAAAAGCTCGAAGATGGTCATCTCACAGTGAAGAGTAAATAGATAAACTATTTACATGATTAAATTATAAAGTTAATTATAAAGTGTTCTGATGTAACTATAGAAAAAGAGTAATTATAAGAGTATAGTGACATATTGTATAAGAATGTATGTATATATATGTTGAGAGCCCATTAGTTGAAACACCTTATTAACAGCTCTTAGATCTGTTACCATTCTCCATTTTCCAGATTTCTTTTTAACAACAAATCCAGGAGAATTTCAAGGGCTGGTTGATTCTTCAATATGCCGAGCATCTAGCTGCTCCCGTACCAATTTGTTCTAAAGCCTGCAGTTTCTCTAATGTTAAAGACCATGGCTTAATCCACACAGGTTTGTCTGTCAACCATTTAAAAGGAAAGGCTGTTGGTGCCTTTGAACTATCAGCAGCTGCTGTGCCCTGTTCTGGTCCAACCTTTTCCCAGAAACATACATTAATTTATAGTTTGTTTCTAAGATTGGGGGAATGTTAATCTGAGTATTTCACTGATGTAAGAAATCACATCCCCACAAATTCATTGCTATGTTAGCAACACACACAGAGAGATACACACACGTTTATAGGTATCAACATGTACCTACTGATCTCTTCAAACCAAATGTGCTTGTGAAGGCATTAAAGAACTTTCCCTGAAACCCACCCTCAGATCCCAAGGGGTATTAACAACTCCTACACCCACAGCCTTCTTAAAATTAGGGGGAAACTGAGCACTACCACCAGTATAATTTAGCATTGTTAGGGAGCTGAAGACAACTCAGTAAGAATTAAACAACAGTGTTAAATATTGACAAATAAATAATGATACTACCGTTCTTCATACAGAATAAGCCTATGCAGAGAAAGTCCCGATCATAAACTAAGAAACCAAATCAAGCGAACACAGCAATGACCTACTCACACTCTACTAAATATGTTTATCATATGATTAATATCGCTGATAATCTGAAGCTATTTGGAAACAAAGTACAGGGCCACCCCAGGGTGACATTACTTTCATTCTTTTCCTTTCTTTTTGACCCAAGCAACATTCCACATTCTGGATGCATGGGAGTCACCTAACCTCTGAACTGTTCCAACCTCGTTTCCAAACAGTCCTTCAGATTTACTACAGCAAAGCAACAACAGCAAGCAGTTGCTCTGGCAAGCACCAATGGGCCCCACAGGTTTGCCGTCTCTGCCTTCCCCTCGTCCCTCCCTGAGCTCTGACAATCAACATTCCAGGTACGTCCTAGACACCAATGAAGACCCACATATACACGCTTACGTCTGTCTGTTAAAAGAGGACAAAAGAACAGTATGCCAAGCCATCTGCAGGGCTCGAACTGAGACCACCAAGAACCTCAATTTCACTGAGGTCTAAGGGTCTCAAATACTCATTGTTTTGAAAGAGTTCGTTGCAGAACCAGCGGTCTGCAGTCTCCTGCCTGTGGAGACCGTTCCCTGCCACTGCCTCCTTCACATAACTGCACACAGAAAAATTCACCTAGTTCCAACTCCCCTTTTCAACGGAGAAAAAAAAAAAAGAAACCCGAGAGAAGTCAGTAGGGGGAGGACCAAATGGGAGGGGAATTAAAACTGCTCACAGTTCTTTTCTCTGCTCCTGGCTATGAGGACAAATTCCCACCCCTACAGCCCTATCCCTTCATTATCAAGGGAGACGCAGACCAAAGATCAATGGCGGGTTTTCCGCTTATGTGTTTGGTGGAGTCACATGAGAGTGACCCCCAAGAACATAAGACAATGCCTAACTAAGACAAGGAAAAGGGCCTGTTCAAACTCACTTCCACTCACAGATGGAGGTGGGGTGGGGCGGACAGCATCTCCGACTACTGGGACATGCAAACTTGGAAAGCAGGTGATTTTCTGGCTTCTGGGCCTTTCTGGGATAAGATATTATTTTGCAATTTCAAGAATGAAGTCAATCGTCTTCTTTGCCATATAAACTAAGTTATAAAAAGAGACTAGGTTTCCAATAATTCACAGGACTTATTTTAACTATCAATTGCTGAATTACCCTTACCAGCAATGCTAGGTATCATCTATGTAAATCCTAGCCCTCCAAAAAGAGCAGAGATTTAAGAATGGGAGGTAAAGATAGAGAGGGGAAGTAGGAGTTTGCATGGAAGGAACAGCAGTGACTTCTAGATTTCTGTTATTACAAGACTAGCATTGAGCTTTAAGGGGCCCCCAAGCCCAAGCACCCGCCCTGTTCACTCATCCTTCTAGGAACTAGGAACTAGTAACTAGGAATCGTTGCATTAACGACATGAAGGACCTACAGTCTGGCAATTGAAGCTGTACTGTTTAGCACAGCGGTCACCAACACATGTTGCTACTGAGCAACAGTAATGTCTAAATTCAATGAATCTACTAAAATATTAAATTACATCTATGGCTCCCTTTTGTGGCTCTCACACTTCCACAGGTCAGCGCTGCTGCAGAGATTACGGTCACACCCTTGGAGCACAGCTACGGACTCAAATAAGACGTCATCAGCATGTACAAGCCAAGTGAAATTTCCATGGCATTCTGAAAAGCCACCTCAACCCTATTTAGTGAGCTCAACACAGACCTATATACAGCTTTGGTCTCAGGGGGTCAATGTCCCCAACTCTCTGTGACCCTTTGCCTTTGAGCAGAATGGGATGTGGAACTTGAGGATTCTCCCATGATGGAAGCACGAAGAAGGAGTGAAGAGGGTGCAGAGATAAAAGCGGGACAAGAAAGGGAAACTGAGAACGAAAGAAGGTAATTAGAAAGATAAAGCAGAGAGGATGGTGACAGACGAAGAGAAGCCATGATGGGGAGAGAGGTGGAACGCGGTGTATGATGGGCAAAAGAACCAGCCAAGTGCACACGGCCCAGAGCAAGATTGAAGATGAAACTGAGAAAGACGGGCTCCCCAAAGTGGCAAGGCAGAGCAAGAGAGACCCCAGGGGCACTCTGTGCCTGCAGGACACCTCTGAGCATCCCACAAAGGCACACAATGTCGCTCACTCACATCTGCCTTCTGTCTTTGTGCAATCCCAAGGACTCTTAAACACATGACATGTCCAAACCAAATGGATGGGTCAGCTCACTCTCATTTTGTTATCTTTTTTTTTTTTTAAAGCATAGGCTATTTAGTAACAGACACAAACTTCTTTGCATTTTTAAGGGCCAAACACACTACACCACAACTGGTATATCCCGTAGTGATGTCATTTGAGAGGTCCTCATGGCACAGACAGCCATGTTCTCAAAGCTCCCATGTGATCAGGTCATCTAAGCACTCGGGACACATTCTCATTTCTTGTGGGGATAGAACATGAAATACTCCCGCCTGTCTCCTTAACCTCGTACCTGAACAACACAGTCTAGAGGAGTCCTGTCCTGGAGCTGTGGGGTGGAGTTACAAAGAGAGAAAGGGAGGCAGTAGCTGGGGGAGAGAGCCAGTAACACCTGCCATTCGTTCCTCAGAGTGGCTGCTGGGAAGTGGAGGCTGTGTCAGAGGATACTCACTTGAGAGACGCCACATTGCCCATAGACAGAGGCTATTTTTCACCCAATCGCCAATCACTCACAGGAGTATGGCAATGGAGGGCTGAGCCGCAAGGAGCCCAGAGATGCCAGCCAGCAGGCAGCTCAAGCTGGAGCCCAGGGTGGGCCCCGCCTCTCCCTTTTCTTCTTAGGGGCCTAAGGGGCCACATCAGAGGCTTGCAAAGTTTCTCAGCTATACACAACAAAGTCTCAGTTAATTATCTCTAGTACTTCTACACGCATGGAAAATACCAACAATTCCATGTGTTAAATAGTTGGAACCAAATTATTTAGTAAATATTTATGTCCCAACAATTTGGTAGCCACCTGAGGGAAAAAAGACAGGAATTGTTGGGATAGTAAAGTTTTAAGTCTTTCTTCAATAAGCACATTGACAGGACATGATACTCCTGAGGACCGCACAGCTTCTCAGAGGTAGGGCTTCAGTTAGATTCTGGCGCCCTATTTCCTGCTGCACATTAAAAAACAAAACAACAACAAGAAAAAAAAATAAAACGTGGACTGGGTTTTTCAGTACAGCAAATCCCCAAAGCTTAGGCTGGAAAGCTGTGACGTCACTGAAAGGAATGTGGTATGATCTCACGCTGGAACTATGAGCTACCTTAAGCCAGTAGTCCGTGGCTGACAGAACCCAGGTATTTTTGTTTGCTTCAAAAGAAGAAAATTGCAATGGCTCAGAGCCCGCCTGTGAATTCACGGGGACACCCAAGGGCACCTGGAAGAACTGTGTGGGAACTGCAGGGCTAAATTCTTCTCAACACAACATTAAGGCAGTTCGTGCTAATTTCCACCCACAACCACAGAGCCCTGAAATAAGCCTCCCCGCCCCCAAACAGCCTTTTGAACCACGAAAGTGCACTATGTGGGGTGGCTGAAAGATGCTCTGTAACTCTAAGGCAGACAGGGGTGGGTGCGGTGCTAGTTACTTTGTTAATTTAATTCGCCATGTCAGGACACTTCTTGTTTTCCAGACAATGTGTTTCGATCATATTCTTTCTCTTCCCCCAATTCCTCCCAAATCCTCCATACTTCTTTACTCAGTCAGCTCATGTCCTCTCTCTCTCTCTCTCTCTCTCTCTCTCAAAATAAATAAACAAAACTTTTAAAAAATTAAAGACAAAGACAAAAAGTAAATATCAAAAAAAAAATGCCCACAAAAGGAACATGAGGTCCATTCAGTCGTTGCCAACGACTCCTGGGCATGGGGCCTACATTGGAATGCGGTGATTGATATTCCATTGGAGAAAACTGATTTTCTGTTCAGGTTATCAGTTATAAACAGCTTCTAGAGAGGGGTGGGTCTCTGTGTCCTCTTCCCCTCCCCAGGGCTGGGATTCTGCCTGGTTTGAACCTGTCCATGTCTGGAGCATGCCCTCACAGCCTCTGAGAATTTGTATGTCTATCAGTTATACTGTGATGTAATTGATTATAGAAGTGTCATATCAGGAAGATGCTGTCTTCCTGGAGTCATCCCTCACCTCTGGCATTTACTATCTTTCTGTCTCCTCTTCCATATAGCCCTAGGCCTTGAGAGGATTCTGATAAAGACATATAATAATCCAAACACTAAATGTTCAGAGCAAGGAAAGGATATTAAAGGCTGTAAAAGAAAAAAGACCACGTCACTTATAAAGGCACACCCATGAGAATTACATGAGAATTACACCTGAGTTTTCAGCGGAGCCTCTGAAAGCCAGAAGGGCCTGCACAGATGGTCTACTACCTCTGAGAGACCACAGATACCAGCTCCGACTATTGTACCCAGCACAACTGTCCGTCACAAATGACAGAGAAAGAAAACACCTCACAATAAGAACAAATGTAAGCAATCCAGCTCTAGAGGGCACAGGGAAGGGAAACTTCAGTCTAAAGAGAGGGTTAACTACAGCCCACAAACTGTGACCGCTGCACATAACACTGTTTTAAGCGGTGACGGTTTATACAGCACTCACTGACTGGCATTTGAGATTGTGCTCAATCTATCACAGATCACTAAGAGACAGAGAAAAGTCACGTATATTCGTTCTTCATAGCCACTTGGCTTTTCTTCCTGTTAAGACTAAAAGACAAATTATAAAACAATGACCGCATGACAGAAAACAAAAGGAAGAGGGTTTGTCAATTGATCCATTCACCCATATCTCACACCATCGTCTGATCTAGCCAATCAGGCCTCCCTTCTTGTATTGCTTTGATAATGAGCCTTCCAAGATTCCCTCTACCTTGGCTTTCCTCCTACCTTACTGGTTGCAGAGCCTTAGGCCCCTCTTCCCAGCCTCTTGATGCACTGCTTTCCCCAAAGGTCAGGACTTGGCCAGCTCCTCCATCTTCACCGTCCTCGGACAGAGGTTAGTAGCCTCATGATACCAAATATCGTCTCTTTGTTGTTAACACTCCCATCTTGATCCCTGACTCACAATTTACTGCAGACCTCCACTGCGTGTTCAGCAGTCCCTCGTGATAGGCTAATAGGTGCCCCGAGCATGTCCAAAACACAAACTTGATCTCCTACCCACCCTTACTGGTGCAAAAGAAACCATCAGCAACGCCTACTGGATGTGCTACCTCCAATCTAAGCATTTATCACTTCCAAGTCACCCTCTATCTCAGCAGGCTGACTACACTAACCTAACCTACCCTCCTGTGGTCATTCTTCTCTCCAACCAGTGTGTTCCCAGCACAGGAAGCATACATCCTTTTCTAAAGTATAAAGCAAGCCATCTGAATCCATTAACTTAAAACCTGTCAAATAGTTTCCATGACACTTAAAAATCTCTTACCTTCCCACCTGAATCTCCAAGACCTCAATGATCTGGTATATCTGAACTAATACCTGTGTGCCTGCTTTTCTCTCTCTTGAACCAGAGAAACAAACCCCTCCTAAAAGATCCCAGGCTGTGTTACTCTTGCTCTGGCTCTCCCATAATACTAAGTAGTCTGTGAGCACATCTCCCAGTGGGACGTAGGATCAGTACCATCACTGTCTTAGTCATGAAAGCACTCATGTCATGGGCCCCCACACCCTAGCTGGGGCGATTCCAATGAGAAAGGGAGATGCGGCTAGCATCCTCCATGCTAGTCTCTGATTTGACAACTACATTAGACAAAAGAGAGGATGGGAGAGAGAAAGAGATGGTAAACGACACCCCTCAAGTCTAACCTTCACTGAAAAGGAGGGAAATCTGAGATCCAGCATGCAGACGGGGGCATTAAGCATGGCCCAGAGCAAGAAACTATGGTGATAAGGGAATACTCAGCACTGGCAATGCTAGAGTTAGGGAAGAATGTTATATGAGCTGAGAAAAAGCCAGTATTGCAGCCTGGCTTGTGAGGCTGTGGAACTTGGGAGTGGGAGAGGATCAGTCTGACTGTTGCGGAGGCAGCAAAATTGAGTAATCTAACTACCCATCCCTTAAGACAATGGCTGAAAAGCCTGGGACAGCATCAGGGAAATCGGCCCCTGGCATGTCAGAGCCATTAGGAACACTTGGCTGTCTCTGCTTGAGGTCCCCATAAATATCAGGAACTAGAGGGCCACAGAGGAGGGGCAGACACTACTGAAGGAACTTGGGATAAGAGAAGCTGTGTTCAAACCCCAGTTCCTTGGACCAGACAGAACTGTGTTCGCAGAGAAATAAAAGAAAAGGCTGATCCAGCAGGGACCTCAGGCTGGTGTGGAGTTTTAGAAGCTTTCCTGAGTCCCTTTGTGGGACAAGATCTTTATGATGTCAGAAGAGCTTTGGCAGATCTCAGTGTCTTAGTCAGGCTTGTAAAGAGAGTTCATTAAATGAGAGCAACCTAGAGAGGATGGTAAAAAGGCGGAGCTGAGGGCTGGAGAGATGGCTCAGAGGTTAAGAGCATTGCCTGCTCTTCCAAAGGTCCTGAGTTCAATTCCCAGCAACCACATGGTGGCTCACAACCATCTGTAATGAGGTCTGGTGCCCTCTTCTGACCTGTAGTCATACACACAGACAGAATATTGTATACATAATAAATAAATATTTAAAAAAAAAAAAGGCGGAGCTGAGGAAGAGGTCTTTCTGGGTTACTCAAAGACAAATGTAGCCGGATTTATGATGAGCCGGAGTTCTTAAGGAAAGAATGATAAAAAGACAAATCGTGTCCTGGGGAGATGCTGAGTGACTTTAAAGAAAACCATACAATACAATAAATACAATCAAATAGATAAAGACAATCAAGCCTGGCCCAAGGGTACAGGTAATCACCCCCACCCAGACTAAGGTAGGTACATTTCCCTACACCGAAGGCTATGCTAGGGTAGAGATGGTTTGCCCAGTCAAGAACTCCCCCAACAACCAGGTAGGGTGGACAGAGAGGCTACAGCTATACCCATAGTGCCAACCCAGGGCTACTCTGACCCAGGATGCCAGTAGGTGCAGCTGGCGAGAACAGGGCCTTATTCCCCCTTGGCCCTAAGTAGGCATGAGCAAATTAAGTCAGGTCCACTGTCTTAGTTATGGTTACTATTTCTGCGATGAAGCACCATGACCAAAAGCAATGTGGAGAGTAAAAGGTTTATTTCACTCATAGTTCCGTATAACCATTCATCATCAAAAGCAGTGAGGACAGGACCCCCCGAAGGGCAGGAATCTGGAGGCCGGAGGAGCTGATGCAGAGGCTGTGAAGGGATGCTGCTTACTGGCTTGCTTCTTGTTCAGCCTGCTTTCTTATAGACCCCCAAGACCACCAGCCCAGAAGTGGCACCACCCACAATGGGTTGGGCCCTCCCCCATAAATCACTAATTACGAAAACGCCCTATAGGCTTGCCTACAGACTGATCTTACATAGACATTTCCTCAGTTGAGGCTCCTTCCTCTCTGATGACTCTAGATGGTGTCAGGTTAACTTAAAACTATCCAGCAGGTGTGGAGAAATGTAGGGAGACTCTGTGGAAGAGCTCCAGAATGTGGAAATGCCTCAGAGAGAATGACCAGGGACAGCAGGGGGCTGATTAAATTAGCATCTCCTATCTACGTCTTGTACCCAGCTTTGATCTGCGAAGGAAGCAACTGATAGAAATGGATGGAACCTATCCATTCTGTATTAGATCCTGCTATTGTCTGATTTTAGTATCTTAACTGTGAACCTCTGGGATCACCTGACACTTCCTCAGAACAGCTGACCACAGACTCTGATAGTGCCATCACCAAGGTTATCTTTTTAACCTCACTACTTTTTGCTGGACGGTGGTTCAGCATGTTGCTTTGTCCTGCCTATGCTCGAAAAAGGTTTTGCAGATTTCAAAAACCACTGGAGAGACAACCAGGAACAATAGAACCAGGAACCAGGAACCTACCTTACAACCTTCCCAGTGCTGGGTTAAATGAAACAGAAAAAAAAAAATCCCAAAAGTACTTTACATGGGTGGAAAAGGACATTCTTGGGGGCTATAAGGTATTGGATCCAGGAGTGATCTCCCTTCCTGGGAGTGGTAGGCCAGGGAAGCGCCTGAGGCTCCACAAATCCTAAAGGCCATTGCTGCTGCTGTTGGTCATGTGCCAGGACTAGAAGGTGTGACCCTACTGCTGAAGACACCACGTGTGCATTCTTTGAGTGCTCGACGTAGAAAAATAAAGCTGGACTGAACTGGAAATTCCCACTCTGCTCTCTGGCTTCTGGCTCAGAGGGGCATGCAGGCTGCTGCACGGAGAACCATCACCAAAGTGCCTGCTTGGACGTGGAACCTGTGTGCTAGAAAACAGCGACATGCCAGGCAGGATGTGCCTTCTTGTGTAGCAGTGGCTCGGCTATCTTGGTAAGACCAACCATCTTCCAATTGTGATTTAAGGCCCACTTCACAAGAGAGAAGCCAAGCATGGTACCATAAGCCTGAACAAAAAACCTGTGGCTAGGGAGGTCATAAATCCCAATAGGGAGGAAATTTGTAGATGGGTGTCACACGCTTGCCAAACTACCCTCTAAATGTGTGCTTATGCCAATAAATCACTATTGCTTGTCAGTCTCGACTCCTAACCTCTGGTGAAGCTCCTTAACGGTACTGTGGCATGGCGGCCTGTTTATTAGCTACAGGTAGACATCTATGCCCCCTCCAAGGCTCAGCGATCATTACGGAAGAGGGTGGAAAGGATGTATGAGACAGAATTATATAATACTCCCTCCTCTGAGTTTAAAACGTTCCATCCAGCTCTTTAAGCAGGGATGTAAACAACAACAAAAAAAGTAAAATAAAATAAAAACGTGATCAAGAATTCTCTGAAACTGACCAAATTCACTAGTCCCTCCCTGCCAGAGTAAGAACAGCCCAGGAGCAAAGATGACTCTCAGACAGGAAGAGCTACCCGGAAGAGATTCAGACCAGCTGAGGCACCTGGCGAGGGCGCTGGAACCTGCTGAGATGCCTGCAGGCTGTCCAAGAGTGCTCCGGGGTCCCAGCTTCTGTGAGCTGCCACTCGTGCTGAGTGAGTCTCGGTAATGCAGTTGTCTGCGAGTCATTCTGCTCCTCTAAGTAAGCCCTCCCCCATATTCCTATAAATGACCCCAGTAAAACTCATTGGTTTGCCAAATTGGACTTTGGGGGTATCCACACCTTGGTCTGTCATGGGTTCCACATCTGGGTGGAGTAAACAGGTGTGCTTCATCTCCCCAGGAAAAGTTCCAAAACACACACACACAATATATATATATATATATATATATATAGAGAGAGAGAGAGAGAGAGAGACAGAGACAGAGAGAGAGAGACAGAGAGAGAGAGACAGAGAGACAGACAGAGAGACAGACAGAGAGACAGAGAGCGCATTGCTTAATGGCTAAAGGTATTTACTCTAGAGCCAAGTGACAAGCTTGGGTCCTGGTTCTGCCACTCTTTAGCTATGTGAGGGTGAAGAAGTGCTGCAAGTAGATTCCAGTTTCCTCATCTATAAAACAGGAAGAACAATAATAACAATGAACCCAATGGTACCCAACTCACTGTGTTTGGAAGTAGTTTAGATGTAACAATGCAAAGCACCTAGAGTATATAGCAACATACGCCATACAATGTTATGTATTAACTATCATTAGCCTCTAAAATCTGATTAAAACTGCAAAGAAGGCATGGAAAAGGAAGTTGTGGCCCTGCCTTGCTTTATTTCTTTGGGCTTGTTCCAAACACTTCAAATACTTTTGAAAGGAACTCCATAACGTGGTTCAGTGATTTCACCTAGACCCAACACCATATCACTCCAGTCAATTTATGAACCAGCAGGAAAAGTGAGAAGAGGTCCCGATTAACAACCATATGGAATATTCCAGGACTGGCTGTGATGCTCACAGATAACAGCAGTCTCATTAATTACTGCTTTGAGTCTAGAAAAGTCACTAGATAGGCAATATTTTCCAGTTCTCAGAGGCACCACAACCAGTTAGTAGAACCATGGTGGTGAGGACTCTGGATTCTGGAAACTTGTTGTCTTCTTCCCTCCCAGCCTCCAGCCCTCAGCAGACGACGCTTCCCACCATTACAGTCTATGCACTAACCTCAGAGCTCTCCTGTACTTTTCCAGACATGCAACTGTTCTAGAAATATCTAGCGTTAAACTGTCTTTACTAAAATAACTCCAGGGAGGTTCTCCTCAGAGTTCTGGAAAGACCCTGGCATTTACTCCAAACTTCTGCACACCCCACAGAAGCAGCCCCTTCTACTAAATTTGACAGAGAGGGCAACTCAGGACCTTCATCTGAAGCATGGTCAATGAAAATGTCCTTGCATCGGTCGGTCAGATACCTTCTTAATGTCTACTGGCATGGACATCAGTGCAGCTCTGCCCACATGCACCGTATACCATCCTCACATCCTCAGACAACGAAGCCTGTCCCCCTTCAAGTCTGGTCTGCATGGAGATCTTTAATCCATTTTCCCATGACTCTTATTTATGCTAGATTATCTACAAAGTTGTAATGCCAACTAATGGAAGACTCACCGCCAGTATTATAGAAATATGCCATCGTTTCATACACCATACTATTGAAAGCAAACAAAATATCTGAGTCAACAAAACACCTTATATGACTCAACAGAATTTCAGGTAATTATACTTTTAGCTTGTCTTAATGGTTTCTTTAGATTTTAAGTGCAGCTACACTGGAGCACTTTCATATTGATATCAGCATCATTATCATATGTTGTATTGTTCTTGTACTTCCTTAAAATTTTAGTTAAAATAGTATACTTTTTAGTTATGAATAGGAAGTCTATAGCACTGTTGGTTTTGCTTGAGAATCGTGGGAAGTATTCAGGGTGGGAAACAGTCTCAAGAGAAGAGCTGACAGGATTGCCACAGGGCCTGGCAATCAGCATGCCAAAGGTTCTTAATGGATGTTTAAAAATCAATTATCTTTAATTTCCTACAATGTATTTTTGATCATACCACCCCTCCCCGACACACACACTTCCAGGATCCACTTCTGATACCCATCCACCCAATTCTGTGTTGATTTTTCCCTATCCAGACTGACTTCTATCACTCAGATGTATTGATTGTGGCCTTCAGAGCATGAGTTATTTAATCTTTCTTCCCCAAGGCAAAAATGTCCCATATCAGGGTTTCCTAAGGCTCATGGTAGTTGCCCAAACACACTGGAGGAGCAAGTCCCAGAAGAAGACAGGCTGGCAGGAAGCATCCTCTCTAACACTTATTCCCTATGTGAATGACCTCAGGTGAGCCGACCCCAGCAGTGCACTGCCCAAGTCTAAACGGAAGTTAACATCGCCCCTAACACATCGACTGTGCCCAGTCTCTAAGTCTAACCATGTCTGGCATAGGACAGATCCTCCACCAAAGCTAATTGCTTTCTTTCTAGATCTTGCCACATTCTCTATTATGTATTAAAAGAAAACACATATAATTTTGATAGTAAACAGCCTTTAAAAGCTCGGGAGTTGCCTGAGTTCCCCTCTGTCTAGGTTTGCTGTCCTATAGCACTGCACCCCTGGAAGGTTATTCCCGGGATACACTGTATTCTTTCAATATGGAATGCTCCAAGCCTGACAAAGCACTTTTCTGAACTGGAACAAATCGTCCCTGCCATCCAGTAATACTTGGAAATTCATCATCAATTTGATTTACACCCAGCAACAATAAATCACACAAAGTATCCCCTGTGCAGCCCAGAGAGTAAACAAAAGTAAACATTGTGCTCCACCTGCCCCGCTGGCCAGACGAAATGCAAACTCTGGCCACCTCAACTGGAATAATGCCTTTAGGCTCTGGTCGATTTGGTTATTTTTGGAGGCTTTTATGGAATATTGACTTTATTTGCTCTAATTCTACAGGAAGCCACATTGGAAGTGCAAGGAAATATAAATGATTAAAAAGCAGAAGTGAAAAAAAAAGGGGCCAAGTGTTTTGTTCTTATTAACTGTAATTTTTCCAAAGAAGGGGTCCCCATATCGCTATTCCTTGTCAGTTTCTGGTTTGGCTACATTCCGTTCCGCAGCCCTGGGGGTAAACAGTTTGTTTTTGTTGTCTGTTGTTTTTCAAAATGAAGGGAAGGCATGCAAAAGGCAACATTTTACATCAGTGGCAATCTTGTAAACTTCGTGATGAAGCAGCAGGAAGACAACATGAAGCTAACTAACCCACCCTGGAATCAATCCCTACCCTGAACTCCAGACTCTGACCCGTGAAATCAACCATCAGAAAATAAAATAAAATAAAAATAAACACAACTCCATGTGTTACTTTACATACATTAAGTGTCAGGCCTCCCAGGTTCACATAAGGTTACCTTTCATTAACCAGGTCTTTACAAGACACACTGGCCTTAAATGACATAAAAAGAGTTTTAAAATCCCAATTAGTTCGGTGTCCTTTGTTGATATTGTTCTGTTTTTCTCCAACCAGCAATAATGAATAACCCACAACTGCTAATGAATAACTAACTCCTTTTGTCTCCAAGGACAGCCAAGCCCAAAAAGAAATGTCAGAGGGCCTGAGGGAAAATAAAAACCTTTATAATGAAAATCTTCCTAATAACACAGTCCTCAAGGTACTACGCATGCAGAAACGTCTTAAATATGTAAATAGTCCTGTCAAAGGTGCTTAAAGTGGGGATCATAAAACTCATTTAACAAAAGCTCTGAAAACTGAGTTTCTACAAGTCTAGTAACAGTGAGTTCTGTTGGACCAGGAAGCAAGGAAATGCTCTCATTGGTGCACAAAAGTGGGAATCCACACTCACAAGCCCCAGCGAAATCAGCAATTTGCCCTGCACAGGGCATACCCTTCCATGCCGCCCCTGCCATGCAGAAAAAGGGGGAAGGTCACCTCTGCCCATTAAAACTGACCTGATGTGTGCAACGAACTTGAAAACTAACTTCTACAGCTTCAGAAATGCTAAGTTAGAAGTCCCATCCCTTCTTGTGGGGCAGAACAGAGAAGACTATTACTGATGCCTGTGACCCAGGCTCTCTCTGACCCACGATGAAGGAAGGCACAGAGGTGCCTGCGAAGGGCAGCTCATTTTCCAGTGCCTTCCCTAACTCTAAGGATGGGCAGGGCTTGGGCGTGATGGCCTCCCAGAGGCAGTAAGGACAGCCTTTCACACAGCTCTCCAGTCATGCCCCCACTCAGACAGACTTGCAATCTGGGTGAAAGTGAGTGATTTCAGGGCTAGGGCGCGGAAGTACAAGTGAGGCAAAAACATCTTGTTACATCTGAAAACAGGAAGTATTTAATGGGAACATGGCTAAAGGACACAGGAACTGACTTCAAGAGGGTTCCTCCGGCCATATTTGGGTTAATTTGAGCATCAGAAAGAATTATGGCAGTCATGAGTCACAGAGAACCGTTTCTGAAAGAGTCCCTAAGTGAGTCTACAGTGACCCTAAAACGGACGAGAAGATGCTGCTGTGGTCTCAATTCAAGATCTCCCCCACAGGCTGTGTGTTTGCACATTTGCCCCAGCTTGGGGCATTCTTTGGGGAGGTATTAGAGATCAGAACATACTGCCAAGCTGGCAGATTCTAGGCACAAAGGGCAGAGAGGGGAGGTTAACCCAGCTCCGAGCTCTGATCAGAGCCTCTGCCTCATGGTCGGGCTACTGTGCAAGGAGCCACACACTCGTGCAGACGTGACCAAGATGCTTCACTATGACAGAAGTCGGTGAGCTGTGAGCTGAAACAAGTCCCACCCCTCACACCCAGCATAATCAAGTGTTTTCTCGCTGTATGTCTGAAAGTCCAACACCAGCTAAGAGCCACACAAGGACTGACAAAATCGGGAAAACACCATCTTGCGCTCCACAAAGAGAACCTGACTCAGACACTGACCAGAGGTCAGCTATGAGAGGCTAACGAGGGTGACATCATTGACTAACTTTGACGGGAAACGTGCCTGATGACATCACGTGATCTGATGACATCACGTTCACAAAGAGCGCCTGATGTTTCCTGAGGTAATACTGTAGGTGACACAATCCATAGTCGTCCATAGTCGTCTTTTTAATTGGGGGGGGGGGCACCCACACGGGAGGTGTGCACACGGGTGTAGAGTCCAGAGATTAACATTGGGCATCTTCCCCTAATCTTTCTCCACCTTATTTTTGAGATTGGGGGGGGGGGGGGAGGGCGGGGTTGGCTGAGATAATTTGGGTTGTATGTCTAACAAGCATGGGAAATAAGCCCATGGGGGTCTGGGTATGAGAATCACAGCATTTGCATGATTGGTACTGCTTGTATTAATGTCCTGGGGCCACTGATTAATATGCTACAGAAGGTTTACATGGGGATCAATGAAATGATACTTGAGTAAAAAAATCCAGCTACATGGCAAGTTGACCTTCATGCCTTGATGGCTATGCTGAGTCACAGCATCCCGAAAATTAAAAAATACCAACTGCCCAAGACCACAGTTATGTTAGGCATGGGCTGATTAGACCCGTACCATCGAGATGTCTTATTTAAGGGGAACGTATGGACGATAAAACATTAATATCTGAAGTCAGAACCAGATGCCTGGTGAAGTTTCACATCAGTCACCCCCAAGTTAAAATGGGCCCGGATCAAGAAGAGGGGCATAGATGGGCCCACCATTTCAGTCAGATCGGCTGCAGTGAGATGGGAGGGGGCTCTAATCTGAATCAGATCGGGAAGAACTGGTCAGCCGAACCAGCCCAAGCAATGAGGCACAACACACAAACCTGACACAAAGGCAGACACATTAGGGGTGGGGGGACTGGGGGAGACTAAAAAAGAAGCCTGCAGTACTGTGATGGCCGTATACAACACATTCAAATTGATAAGAACTGTCTATATCAAAAGCAACTAGAAAGGGCAATTGGATTGTAAGTGGTAAGAGAGGTAATTTATGAATAAAATATAAAATAATGCAGAATTAATTTGATTATGGAATGCATATTAAGATAGAATTATATGTAAGTGATACTGTTGCCTGACTTCCTTGGCTATGAACATGCATTTGTGTATATACATGAAGAATGACAATTTAAAGACGAAATGTCACAGTGTCTGTCACATTTTAAGTGGTTCAAAGTACTTGAAAAGGATCAATGTGGTAAAATGCTGCAAAGTCAAATCTATTAGTCTAGGCATAGTGGCACAGGTCTGTAAGCTCAGCACTTTGGTATGCTGAGGCAGGGGGATCACTTAAGTTCAAGGCATGTCTATACTGAGTTCCAAGCCTTCCAAGGCTATATAGTAAAATCTTGTCTTAAATAATAATAATAAACTAGTTATTTTTAATGTAAAGAAAAAAAAAGATTGAAACACTTGAGACCAAACAATGAATTTTTCTTTTTAATAAGTAGTTTATTGCCAGGCAGTTTTGGCACATGCCTTTAATCCCAGCACTTGGGAGACAGAGGCAGGCAGATCTCTGTGAGTTCGAGGCCAGCCTGGTCTACAAGAGCTAGTTCCAGGACAGGCACCAAAGCTACAGAGAAACCCTGTCTCGGAAAAAAAAGAGAGCGAAGTATTTTATTAAAGAGCTTTCTAATTTAAGTGGAATGACTGGCTGAGGCCCTCAGGAGACTGTTTAAAAAGTACAAAATTGAAGCCGGGCGGTGGTAGCGCACACCTTTAATCCCAGCACTCGGGAGGCAGAGGCAGGCAGATCTCTGTGAGTTCGAGGCCAGCCTGGTCTACAAGAACTAGTTCCAGGACAGGCACCAAAAACTACAGAGAAACCCTGTCTCGAAAAAATCCAAAAAAAAAAAAAAAAAAGTACAAAATTGAGAGAAATGATCCTTTTCTCTTTCTGCCTTTTATCCTTCCTCCCTCTTCTCAGAGGCAGACTCTGGTCAGAGCTGGACTAAGGCAGCCACTGTGCAGCCAAGAGGAACACTGTATGGTCCCAGGCCCGGCAGTGGAGAGCTGCACAGCCAACATTGACCCCTAAGAAAAACGGCCTCGGACTGGAGAGATGGCTCAGAGGTTAAGAGCACTGACTGCTCTTCCAGAGGTCCTGAGTTCAATTCCCAGCAACCACATGGTGGCTCACAGCCATCTATAATGAGATCTGGTGCCCTCTTTTGGCATGCAAGCATAAATGGAAGAAATGTTGTATACATAATAAATAAATAAATAAATAAATAAATAAATAAATAAATCTTTAAAAAAAAAAGAAAAAAAAAAAAGAAAAACGGCCTCATGACAGGTTCCGGGCACTCGAAGATGTAGCCAACCGAGTGTCTCTGTGTTTTTATGGGGCCCTCAGGCTCAGAGAAACACCTCACAGACGTCTATTGAGGAGCTGGGTGTTAACACTTCACCGCATTTATGTACTAGCAACTTATTAGCGGCTTTAAAGAGTAATATTCGTAAATTAAAAGAAAAAAATAACATACCTGTTTGATTTATAATTTCAGGAGGGAAAGACGCTCCCATAGTATACCCTACCACTCCCCAAACCTTAGAATGAGGCAGATCCCAGCATGCGCACTGCCTGTTCACATCTACTTCTTGGCTAAAACTGTAGTGAGAACGCCCGGTGTGGTGACTCAACACCAGGAATCTCAGCACTCAGAAGGCAGAGACGAGGGCTGCAAGGCTGGCCTAGGCTACAAAGTGAGTGCCAGGTCAGTCTCTGAGACTCTCTCCAAGAAAACCCCAAATGTTAAACAATTAAATAACTTTAGAAATTGAAAAGTAAGCTACCCAAAAAACTCCAGAACTTTCTCACCTCAGCCAGATCTTCGTACCGACTGAGTACGAGCTTCTCACGCCTGTTGCCCAAGCTCTTAGCAACCACTGTCTCTACAAACTTGACTACTCCACATCCTTATACAAGAGGACTCACAAAATGCATGTGTTTGAAGCTGACATATTTCATTCTACACAGTTTACTCAAGGCCTATCTGTCATGGAGTGTGCTAGAATGCCCTCCCTTTTCAAGTGCAGTACACATGCATTACCACATTGTGTCCACATGCTCATCTCGTGATGGACACTTGCACAGCTACCTTCTGGCTACGGTGGGAACTGCTTTCAAGAAAAGGAATAAAAAGGGGGTTGCTTTCCCTGAGATCGCGGCTTCACTGAGGTCACCAAAAGGAATGTAATGAAACTGACTGTGGAAAGCGCCCGTCCTCTCCGCTAGCATGAACTTTGCCTGGTGAGCAAAGAATGCGGTGCATCTCTCTGATTCCTTCAAAATTTAAAGCATCCTAGGCCTTTTAAAAGTTCAGTGATACCACAGAGAAACCCTGTCTCGAAAAACCAAAAAAAAAAAAAAAAAAGTTCAGTGATACCCCGATGACCTCGAGATATCATTTGAAACCCACACCATAGGATGCTGAAGCCACTGTTACCTTGTTCCCAGGTTATTGGGATGTAATCCTTAATCAAAAAATAAATAAATAATAACACTGTCAAACCTACACTTCACACCAGTGTCCCCTGTAACACCCTCAAAGACTTAAATTCTCTGGATGCAGCCCCAAGAGTTAGTACAATCGTTCTCAGGACTCAGAAAGTGCTCTTTTTTATTACTGTGTAAACTCTACACTGTTCCAAAGCAATGAGACTCCACTGTGATTACTTTGTGTGACTTTACCTGAACTACAAGGTGCTCACACGTTTGGTGAGACATTATTCTTGGTGTTTGCGTTGGGCGTTTCTGGATGAGATTAACATTTACACCAGCAGACTAAGGAAGGGGACTGCCCTCTTCAGTGATGAGAGACTGCATCCAATCAGGCCTGAACAGAGCAAAAGGTTGACCCTTTCTCTACATGACGGGCAACCCTTTCCGGCATGGTTGCTTTTGAACTGGACATTGGTTCCTTCTCCTTGCCTTTGGACTCACAGTGAAATACTGGCTCTTCCTGAGTCTGGAACGTGCTGGCCCTTAGACACAAATTTTCAGGCGAGGACTACATTTTACTAGCAAGTCTTCCAGAACAATGGTTCCCCCACAATCTATGTCCGATGATTATTTGTTGAGCAAATGATCAGAAGGAGTTCAAACAAGCCCACATCATTGGCTGTTGACTTGATTTATGAATTCTGACAAGATCAGTAAGGGACAATTCCACTACTCTAGAAGGAACAATTCAACTACTCTGGCCTCACTGAGACCATAATACTATCCAAGCGGCAAGGATGAGAGGAATAACTTTAGATTGTCCCCAGCTTCTTATCTGTGAGAACTCATGCTTCAAGCATGTTGACAGGAAGCCAAGCACTTTCTACTAACAGAGCCAGCAAGCCTCCGGGGAAGAACTGGGAGGCAGTACTTGCTCGACATGCATTACAAGGTATACTGGCCATGACGACACACTCAGACTCACTCGACCTAACTTCCTGAAGTGCATTTCAAGCAGGATTATAATGATGACGTCTATCAAAGTACCATTCCTGACGTCTATCAAAGTACCATTCCTGAGCTCTTTCTTAGTGTCCCCAAAGTACTTGTTCTTTTTGGATCTTCATCAGTTAAATCAAGCACAGCCCACACCCAAGATGGTGCAAGCCATCTCTGAGTTCATGTTGGAAAGCATCCCCACATGCTCCCTGACACATACATGACATGAGAAATGCAGATTGGTGATAATATCACCATTAGCACTGGAGGTCACACGGAGAAACACGGGTGCCTATAAAAGCAAGCTGCAGCTCGCTAGTCAAGATGAGCTGAGAGGTGTTGCTATTGCAATGCCTCTAAAACCCAACAGAGGCAATTGGAAGGAAGACACAGTGTTCAGCTGCATGGGGCCTAACAATGACAGATTAGTCTGGAAAGGGGCCCCAGGAAAACTTTAGCTGAACTTAAATACCAGTACCTCTAGGAGAGCAAACAACTCCATAGAGAAACTAGACTAAATATAATTTAAGTACAAAAATAGATAATAACGTGTAAGAGAAATATAACAGCTACATTTATGTTTCCTGTTGTGGTGGGGGTTTTTCTGGATTTTTTAAAAAAATCTCTTCATTTACACCAAACACCATAGACACCAGACATCTTACACCAAAATACACAGACACAAAGACAAACAATCCTTTGGCTACAGGTCTGTTATAAATCATTATTCACATTAATTAAAACCATAAGTGGCTGTTCAGAAGCCTGCCGGTAAATCTACTGAACAAGATAAGCACTTTAAATACAAACATTTACTACTAAGTGGTAAAGTACCTTAAGGAATATACAGAGTGCTATTTTACATAAAAAGCTGTAGCTACGTAGGATACAGGCTCTTTTTCTTCCTAGCCTAAACACTCACACCATCTGCAACATAAATTCATTAAGTCCACCCCAGTTGCTGGAGAAAATATCTTTCAAATACTTTATTAGTCCTCAACAACTACTCTTTAATTTGAAATATATGGCAACCCAATTAATACTGAGTTAAAAGCACACAGTGTATTTCAAATTATCCAAATTTTCTAGTCCCTCACAAATTTTAAATACATGTTTATTATTCTTGGCGGGGACAGGGTTCATCAGTGGAGCAGTTGCCTAGTTTGTTATTGTAAAGGCCATGGTTTCAAGCCCCAGTATAAAGGGGGGTGTGTTGTGTGTTATTCCAACTTGATTCCCTCTGTTGATTTCACTCTTAATTTTCTTATTTATATTAACTTATTCCTCTTATTACTGGTTATTACAGTATCTCCATTTTAACCCTTCCCTTCCTAGCACAGCTTTTCTTCTAGTACTTCTAACACCAGCACTGGTTCTGATTCAGCCTGGTCCTCCAGGGCTGAGAGAATCCACCCCTCTACTCCCAGAAGCCAAGGCAGAGCCACGTGTATGCAGAAGACAGACTTCATCACCTTGCTCCTGCCCTCCTGCCACCACCGCCTGCCCTATTTCCCTTTGAAGCTGAACCTTCTGCTCTACCTGCCTCTCCGCTTCACATTCTGAGGGGTCACACACTTGTGCCTAGCATTCACACACAACTACACTGCCAGCCCCTTACCAAACATGAGACTGTGAACTTTGACTCTGACGTTAACTTACACATATTTTCTATAGAACTTGCTGGCAGTGAAAAGACACGGGGGAGATAAAATTATCCCGTTTTTAAAAGATTTCAAAATGACAATCCTACCTTTCTCGGGATTTGGAGAAAAGGGGTCTCCAAATTCTTGCTGTTTGGGCTTTACAGTAAGTGATGCAGCCAAGCCACGGGCCTGAGTGACGGGAAACTGAGGCTTCCCATTGGTGAGTAACTGTCTCCTGGGGCTCAGGGCGGGCAGATGGATGGGGCTCACGGCCACGTTGCTCTGAGCAGCCATCCCTGCTCCGGAGGACATCCTGAGGTGGAGGCTGTTAGCAGGACTTCCAATAGCGGGGCTGGGTAGGCTGGCACAGGATGAGGGGCCCGGAGTGCCCGAGTGGGCTCTGATGGGAGGAGTATGTTGACCACTGAGCAACCCAGGCCCCTGCGGGTTTCTTGATGGCCGATGGAGACTCATGCCACATGATCTTCCATTCATCCTGAACGCCCTAAGGCCAAGATGATCAGTATCCAATGGCGCTACTGATCCTTTCAGGGTAAGTCAAGTAATGTATCCATGGGATAGGTGATAAGTCTGTTTAAAACAAAAACAAATATAGGCATTGGGAAAGGCAGAACTGAAAATAAGACACAGCAATTTTTCAGCTTGTATAACGTTCATATCAAGACAAAAAGAAACATGATCATAAAACACACAGATCCCTGGCAAAGACTTTCTATTTCTGCATTCAGGGGAAGCTTGTAGTATATGGGTCACCGCATTGTCCTATTTGCTACTGTGCCCTCCTCAACATGGTGCTCTCTCAGCAGCTACCATCAGTCCTATGAAGACTGCTCCCACGATGTAACTCATTCTATTCCCAAAGGACCTTACACTTCATTTTCCCCACAGAGTCTTTGGAAACCCAGAACACCAGCCTTTGGGGACTGAGAGACTCAATTTCTGATGTCCCCAGTCAGCAAATACAAAGCCAACATGACGTTCATCTTAAGAGGAGTATTTTCATAGTTCCCAGGTTTGCAGAAAGTCAGAATTTCTAAGCCTGGGAATTTTAGTTTTTGTCGTTCCTTATGCTGAAATACTTACAGCAGCATCAAGACCTTAGATCCATATTGACCCTGAATTATGAAGCTATAAACAGACTCAATGTTACAATACTCCACCTTCCATGTGAGGGTCTGGGAAAGTAGAGAGTTATAAACAAGACCTCCTGGAAAGTGCAGACGAGGAACCCATAAGGTGCGGTGCCAGTATGTTCACAGAAAGCCTACTGTATTACGTATATACATAGTGTTAAAGAGCCTCCGATGAAAGCAGAAAAAAAATACAATTGTGTCCACAGAATGCTATTCTCTACTTGTATGTAATGACATCAACACTCCCTAGGGTAAATCACTAAGGAAGGCTCTCTCCACTCCCCAACCACTCACTCTTTAAAGTAGGTCTAATTAAGTAGCCAAGCGACACCATGGTGCCTCTCTACTGAAAATGTCTGAAACAGCCACTATGTATCTTTTACAGAGACAAGATAGTCACAGGAGTAGCCACCGCTGAACAAACACAGGAAATGAAGACTGAAAACAAGTCAATAATATCCATATGTCCTCAACAGGAAAAAAAAAAAAGTCGGGATTTTTTTATGCTGTGGGATCCACCTGAAGTCTTGAACAAATATTTTCAACTCAACTCCAAAAGATCCCAGAGCAATGGAGGCACCAATCATTGTGAGAAGGCTACCGAGGAATGAAAACTTCTTCAAGGACATTGTTTTATTTCACCATTTTAGGAAATAAAATATACTCAAATGTTCTCCGTGCTTTCCATGAAATTTACCACGCGTGCCTACGCTGAGGCACTTTGTGATTCAAATGTAAGATCAGAATGCGCTCTTTACTTCTCTGCATTGCCAAGAAACCCACCTTTTGATGACAGTAGCTTTGCCACCCCTAAGAGACACCCAGACTCTCTCTGTCATAGATCTGCCACTCCCACTCCCCCTGCCACTACAGGTCCTGTTATCCAAACCTGCATGACTGAATTTCTTCATGAAACAGTAAGAAAAGAGCTTGCTACTCAACTGGTCTTAAGTCAGTTCTTCTTTGACACTGGAAAACTCCCTGCACACTGTCTGTGGTGTGCACATCTGTCGTGTGCACATCTATCGTATGCACATGGAGCTACACTGTATTACCAACCAACCACTCCCTTTGATCTTGAGCAAGAATCAAACGCATTATCCACTCTCCGCTCATTCATAAAATAGTGCTTTCTAAGCACTCTGTACTTTCAGAGGAAGCATTATTCAGTAGCTACCAAAAAGGGGAAAAAAGCAAATAAATATGCCATATTGGTCAATTTTTGAAAATGAAGAATGGTCCAAAATGACTGGAGTTGGTTAAACCAGGTCCAAGTGGCAAGTGTCTGCAGATCTGTTGACTGTGCTCATTTCTGTTTTATTTTGTTTTGTTTAAAAAAAAGTAAAGAAGAGTCATTTTTGCCCCAGCAGCATATAAAGCAGTTCTCCTCAAAGTCTGGGTCAGAAGCGCATCACTAAGAATGGCAGCATTAGGCAAGGCCATCAAGACCTGCGAGAAGGGAAGGTGAGAGAGCAACAGCAGAATCAAGCATCAGGCTTAATTAATATCATACCGATATGTCATGCATGAATATTTATTTTGCCTTATTTTTTATAAATTGCACTCCTCTTTGAAATAGGTTTAAATAAAAAAGAACAAAATATGCTTAACTTTTATATCTGAGAAAAAAGAAGCCCCCCAAAAATGGCATGATTAATATAGAAAAAAATTAGGCAAACAAGCATTTAAGTTAAGCAAAACCACCCATGAGATTGGAAAAAAAAGAAAAGATAGAAACTACATGGTGGGGTGTGGGGCGTAAGATGAAAAGAAATAAACTATACAGGAAAATTTGCCTAAAATTAAAGTTTTCACATGAATTATGTCAACAAATCTTTGGAGCATTCAATACTAGGAGCTAGAAAATCAATTTGGTTTACTCACAGTGTAACGTTTTCTATACTTCTGAGCTAAGTCATTGATCACAATATCATTTCAAGCCCACTGGATAAGAAAGAAGAAGTAAACCACTCGACTTTAGGAAAGACCTATGTTCAAACATCAGTGAGAAGCTCTGAAGAAGCCAAGGAGCCGAGACCTAAGTCACAAGCTCCCCGGACTCGGTTCTTCAACCCTAAAAGCCTGGGAAGACAAACACAATCACTAGGGTCTTTTGATAGTCTGTTTTTCCTAATAAGATAGCCTGTTTTTAGAAAAGAAGTACTACTTTAAAAAACACTCGCATACTACCATAACAAATTACTATATCAAATCTATTTCTTCATGAATTAAAGCCAGAGGAACTGTTTAGACATAAAACTAAAACAGTTACCCTCTCTACCAACCCAATTAAAGACTGTTGGGAGGGCCGGGCCTTCCCTAACACCATGCACAAAGACAGCACTAACCAAAAACAAAGGGATGCAGCCCAAAATTTAGATTCTGCTAGGAAAATCAAATTCCTGGCTAATAATACACTTTACCAGGAAAATTTTACTGAACCTTTAAAAAAAAAGATGCATTTACTTATATTTTATATTTGTTAGTGTTGTGTTTGCACCATTAGCCTGACTGGTGCCCACAGAGCTCAAAAGAAGAGGTCAGATCCCCTGAAACTGGAGATATCAGCAGTTGTGAGCTGCCATGTCGGTGCTGGGAAACAAACCTAGGTCCTCAGCAAGAGCAGCCAGGGCTTCTAACCTCTGGGCCATCTCGCCAGTCCATTCTTTTTATTTAAAAAAATTTCACAAGCTTCTCCTCCATCTTAGGCTCAAACATTCTACTCAAGACTACCAAAAAAAAAAAAGAACAAAGAATTCTTAAGGAGAAAGACAAAGAGCATACAGAAATATCATGTTTAGGATTTTCATATATGACGTTCTGCCAAACTTAGATTTTTATACCCCATTGGGTCTCACAATGAAAATGTTCACTCTGCTAATGAGTTACTAAATCTTTCCTTCTGACCACTTTCAAACTCTTAAAACACTCCTGTAATTCAGGTCAGAGAGGAAATGACTTAACCCCTAAGGAAACTTAAGGTAGAAAAACCATTTTAATAATCCCGCTCGTTCTCTGGAAAAGCATCAACTCAGTCTCCTTCGTAGGGCTCCAGACACTGCTCCTCATAGATTAAGAGAGATTAGACAAACGAAAGCAATGTTAACTCATCCTCTCAAGAAAATTCCAGAAACGAGTTCTATAAAGCGTATTTACAGCCAAAGGCCTTTTCTTAGTAAATACCATTAATAGACTCATCGAGAGTCATAATTCATCTGATGAGCCAGTTAATTATTAATTTTCATACATCATTTCATTTCCTTAGGCTACATTTAGCCTTTGTTACATTTTCCATTCCTTATGCTGAGAGCATTTCTTACCCTGCACACACACACAGACACACACCCAAAAATCCTGTTAATGAAGCACAAATAATGGTCAGGAAGCAAACTGATCCTGAATGTGATAAGCTTTATATATATATGCATATAAGCAAATGTGCATTGTGTGTGTGTGTGTGTGTGTGTGTGTGTGTGTGTGTGTGCATCCACACGTAAGCCATTTATGACATGCTACTCTTTTCATTCTCCCCTTTTGGGTTAATGATTGTATAATTTCATTAAGCTCTGTCATTTCAACTTCATTGCCTTCATCCTTTAATAGGCCCACGCAATTCTCCTGGGCTTCTCCTGTTACTGCTTTTCGTAGCCAGAAGAATATAGAAATGAAAAACCTATTGATGGGTAATATAAGGTATTCTCATGCACGGCTGCAGTGTGAAGCAGATTTTGCAATTTAATCAAGGACAGGTAGAGCTGAATGTTCTTATATCCCAAGAGTTCATTTTAATAAGCAGAATGTACCTTGTTCTAACACAGGTGACTGACTCCTCCGTAAAGACTGTATAAACAAAAGCCAATCATGTAAGTCATTTTATTGGCAACAATATAAACACAGCTATATTAGATGTCACCAATAAATCAGAGTGATTCTTGTCGGCAATTTCAACAAGAGGACAGTGCAAACACGGCTCCATGACGTGGGAGGATATTACGGAGGAACTACATGGGACGTGGACAGTATCATTTCTCTGGGCCAAAACCGGAATGTCCTCTATGATGATGAATGGATCCACAGCAAGACATAGTTGTTTGTGCGAGTTCCGAACTGTATGCATGGAAACCAACAGAGTCACAAAAGTTTCACAAGAAGAAACTCACATTTGAGTTGCAGAGCAGAAACTCAAAGAAGCGTCTAAATCTTTTCACTCAAGTACTCTCCAGGCCTAATGAAAACTGTAAGAATATTACCACATTCGTGCTGAACATCTGTATATACCGATGTTAAACAACACAATCTCTGGTAAGATGAAATCAGGGATCTCACTTTACCACTAATGAATGAGACAAATGAGTGTTCCCAGCAAGCATTCTACCCTAGTCTTCCAAAGACCACTCACAAAAGACACTATAGCCTGCATTAGGGCCTCTCTTCAGCAGAACCCATGATCCAAACTCTAAACAAACTAATGATCAACATATTGTAACTATTCCGAACTCTGAACTAACCCATGATCAATATATCATAACTATTCTAAATTTCATATTTATAAACTGTCTCTAGAATGAAGATTAATTTTTATGCAAATGGAATAAAATAACCGACAGTGCATTTTATATCGAAATCTGTAGCTATGATGTTTACAATGTGGGGCACGAGCATGGCCAAAGCCTAAGAGAGGAAGAGGAGGTGGGCGAACCATCCAGTTCAGAAGCCCATCCTAGTCAGTCAGTCTGACGGTCAGAAGCAACCTTCTGAAGATCCAGGCAGTGGCTCTGAGGACAATGACTCCAGACCAGATGCCTGGTAAGAAAATCCGAACCTTCAGAGAGACTCCGTTGGAGACCAGCAGTGAAGCCAGGCAGCACCTCTGCCCCCAGAAAGCATCTTCCACACCTGCGTGCATCCACAGGCCTCTCACGGCCTCCTGCCTTACCCAGTGTCACTGGTTTCAGCAATAATTACTGAGAAATTTGCCATCACTTTGTCTCAGTCATTAACTCGTCAGTCAGTACAGGAAGGTCTAGAGAGCTGTGACCCTACAAAGAATGGCCAGTCAGTTTAAAAAATAATCATAACCATAATTAGATTATTAATCATCAAGTTAGGATGAAGTTGAAACCAAAAACCTTCGGCATGTACAGGGATGCTCGGACAGGCAGTCATGGGCTGGCGATGCCTTGGCACAGCACAGGTAGAAATACGCTGAGTTCTTAGGCCTACAGTTACCAAGATACTCATTCCAAAGCAGTGTTTTACAAAGTGGGCAGCAATCTCCTGATGGCCTATGGTATCAGTTACTCAACAGGGAAAATTTTTTTTATATATAAATAAATAGAACAGGCTGCAATATATTTGAAGCTATCAGAGTACATCAAGAGTAATAGTCAAGCACTGTTCTGTTTCACCTCTTTGCAGGTGTACCCATCTGTATGCACACAGTGTGTTTTGGATAAACACTATAACTTATGGTGGGTCAAAACGAAACAAAACCTGGTGTTCAAAAACCATTTGGACTCTTTGCTGCCCAAACACCTACAAACAGCAGCTGTGGGTACAGCCAGATTTAAACAATCAAAGTAAAAGAAATACAAAATGGTATACAATGTAGAAAATACTTGAAAGATTGATACTTAAAGTTTTGTCTGGTTTGGTTTGGGTTTTTTGATTGTTTCTTTGTCTGTTTTCTTGAGACAGGTATTCTCCAGGTAGCCCTAGCTGACCTGGAGCTCCCTTTGCAGACCAGACTAGCCTTGAACTCAGAGATCTTCCTGTCTTTGCCTCAGCTTTATTTTTTTTTTAAGGTCAAACAACATAAGGCTACATTTCAACCACTGCTATCTGTCACCTCTCAACAGAGAGGACTTGATCATTTGTGCTGAAAAGTAACAACTGAGCAACCAGCAGCATCAGCATCAAAACAACCAAAAATGGAGTCTGATGGGTCAGTGCCAAGGTTATGAACACTGGTTCCTCTTCAGAGTTCCAGGGTCCAGTTCCCATCATCCACATGCCAGCTCACAGCTGTCTGTAACTCAGTGCCAAGGGGTCAAATAAAAAAACCCTATCTTGCCTTCCAGATATCAGGCATGCATGTGGTAAACAGACATACATGCACACACAACACCCATACCTAATAAATTAATAATAATAGCAATAATTATTTTTAGATCTTCCCAGTTGCAGAGTGTAGACATTAATCCCAAGAATGAAGTCACACCCTGATTAAAAACCAAAATATGCAATAGCTATATATTAACAAAACTCAGGTTTTTTTTAGAAGAGTGAGCTGTTTTGGGTTGGTTTTTTTTTTTTTTTTGAAACGTGGTCATAATATGAGTTAACCATTAGATCCTGAGATGAGGAATCTAAAACTGAACAGATGAATTCATCCCCTATGACGTCACCCCTGCATTAATTACCTGCACCACTGGGACTGAGTCCCATGCGGCCATCATTTGAGACACAAAGCCTTCTTCTTCCAAACCTGGAAAAGCGGTGGAAACTGACTGGAGAATATTCTTTGTAGAGAAAACAGGAAAACCCATCCTTACACAAAGAGCAAGGCGAAGGGAACTATGCTTAGACGGAAAGATGGCTCCTGGTCCCTCGGTTTGTATAACCTACCACTCCGTCCACGGGAATGGCTATTTTTAAGGTTAAAATCACAACTTTCTCAAAGGGGTAAGAGACAGCTACCTATAGAAGATTCTAGAAGCAAAGCTGATCATCCAGACCCAAGAGTCAGGCTTGCTGAAGAATCTCTGCCACACGTGGACTGAATGATTTCTCTCCTTGACCACAGTGACTCAAACATAGCCACTGTTAGGTATTTTTAATCGTTGGTAGACAGAAGTTTTATACAAGTTAATTCTGTCCCCTGACATCAGGGAAGAAGTATGAACGTCCACAACAATGACTCGGCCTTTACCCAACATGACAACATATTTATTAAAAATCTTGTTTAAACCTTCGTGAATGACTAAGCCAAGTTACAGACAGGAGTGGAGCCTATTGGTCATGCTGAAAAGGTTGGGAAAACATTAATCTATTTCTTCACACACAAAAACAGAGCCCAGGCCTCTACTTGGTTTTCTGTGTACAGTCTTCAGCAGGCCTAGAAACGAAACTTGGAAGCTCTGGCTCAGAACTGTTAAAAAATCACTGACATTCAGAAGTACCGGTCACTTTATCAAGGAGCCTGGGACAAGGTCAGATCTAGTGCTCCAGCCTATCTCCTCATCTAAAGTTCCGTGAGGCTTGCTGCCCCTGAAGGAACGAGCAGCCTTTCATGTTCTTGGCCTAGAGATCACAGCCGACAAGAATGGCCCACTACTTTCTTCATCTCCAGGATGTGCTCAGCCACGGGGCACCTCCGAGGTTTCAAGCCTTGCAGACAAATCCCCCGATTTTGTTCCCAAAACAGAAAATGACCGGACTCTTCCTCTAGCATGTTGCCGTGAACCCTGCTTCCAGAGTTTGCAGCCTTCTCTTTCTGGGTTTGTGTCTGATGTGTGCATCTATGTATGAAGTTTGTATGTATGCAAATCAACATGGAAAGGTGCATGCGCACACGCACGTGGGAAACAGATGACAATCTCTGGTGTCAACCCCAGTGATGCACTCCACCTCCTCCGAAACAAGGTCTCACAACTGACCTAGCGCTCACCAATGAAGGTACACTGAAATAGATCCTCATTGCCTGCCCTCCCCCGCCCCGCCCAGTGCTGGTGTTACACGTGTGCCAACGTGTCTAGCATTTTCACTTGGCTTCTAGGGTTAGAACTCGGGTCTTGCTGAAAACATGAAGAAAACATCTATTTCTTCAAGTGGTCCTGATACTTATGAGAGTTTTACCAGATGAACCACCTACCAGCCCATTTTTCCTCCCTCCCCAAGCCCATTTTATGTCCTTCTTACTATTCCCAAGTTAGTCTCCATGTCTCTGTCAAACGAGAACACCCATACTATTGTGCGCTGTCCATGCCATTACAGAGCAATAAATGAGGAAATGTATGTCATATTCTCAGTACAGTGAATATACAAAGACGTAAAAAAGTCAACAAATGTTAACTCTTTTATTCCATCTACATTTTTTCATTTTAAATTCCTACCATTCTACGGTGTGCTGTGCCTATCTGCCTATGTGTCATTTCCTTGTCTAAATTCTCACTTCTTTTGAGTTTTAGCTTATATCTGAAATCCAACCAGCCCTCGTATGTAGAGGCCATCATACACTGTATTTACATATTTGACCTTTTCACATCTTAGTTATCACACATACATTTCAATACTAATTTATACATACTTACTACATTTATGCTATCCATATTATGCAGATCATATTGTGCAGAAAATACAAGTGAGATATATAATTATAGCCTGCCCTTATCATTTCTTATCTGAATAAATACTGTATAAGTGACATGTGACAGTGCAGTAACGAGCCCCATGCTCTGTGTCCTGCAGATCCAGTTTAATTACAGCTGTACACTGTCTGGTCTATCCTATTTTACTATCTTCCTCTCTCTAAGCAGGAAAACGTAATGTAGAAATCCTATCCCATCCTCTGGGCAGACACAATAGTCCTACCCGAACCTTGACATTCTGGTGGACAACGTCCATGGTCAGTCCAGTATGTTTGCTATGGAGTGGTGACCCTCACCCCAGGGCTACCAGTGCATACTCTTCAGCCCTTTTCCTGCTCACCCAGAGTCACACAAGGCACGCAGGTACCGAACTGCTGACAGGTAGACGTAGGACCCACTTGACTTGCATTTCTCCTTAGTCCTACCATTTTAAGTAATGCTCACAAACAAATACTTTCTCTAAGCCAAACTGTTACCATCTCCTTTAAAGGAAAAGCAAAATTACCTGACCAACTATAAAGTAGTGTGCAGATCAAACAAAGCTAGAACTATTCCAATTGCATAAAGATACTTGTTCAGGAAAACTCACATTGAGAGCTAGAAATGAGGGCAGTGTTACCTTAAACAGTGATTCTCAACCTTCCCAACGCTGGGACCCTTTAATACAGTTCCTCATGTTGTGGTGACCCCAACCATAGAATTATTTAATTGCTACTTCACAACTGTAAGTTTGTCACTGTGATGAATCATTGTGACATGCAGGATAACCGATATGCAACCCGCAAATGGGATCGCAGCCCACAAATTGAGAACCACCGTCTTATAGGGAGGCAGTCACTGAGGGACTTCTGAGAGAGGCTCCTGGGATGTTAGTTTACTGGGCGTGTCCTGTTTATGAAGCTGCCAACAGGTGTGATCTTCCAGATGGATATTTTGTTTACGGCAATAAAAATGCTGGCTTTTGTATCAACTCTGCCTAAAGTAAGTGGGTAACTTCTTTACTCCAGCATCTTCTAGAAAAATTCACCTCGTCTTCATGTCGTTTTGTCTCTAGCTCCTTGACTAAGAATACCATCCTATTTTTATCACAAAGACTACCCGTGTGCCTTTTCCCCCTTCAGTCTGAGTTTATGGACCAGCCAAACACAAAAGGGTTAATTCTGTATTGACACCTTATTTATAATAGAATTCCTCTATAGAAAAATAATTGCAGAAACACAGGAAATGACTTCTCCAAAGTTAAGAGTGTGCTCCGGTGCCTCTTCCTGGATTCACTCCCTCAAAAGAACTCCTACAATCTGGGAGATTTAAACACTAACATTCCAACTCCAATGACCAGCAACTATGACCTGAGAGGACGATGTGGACAGAATATCCTTAGGCCTATTAGGAAATAAATAATGTGATTAGGAAGAAGGTAATGTGAACAACCAACCTGTCTTCCGAAACTGTAGAGTGAACACCTCTGCCACATAAAATTAGAGCTGTTAGGAAACATCAATTTCATTTATTTAAACCTCCCCCTTCCTTTTTGCCCAGGTAAAAATTCCATACTAGGTAGAGTCTGGAGCGCATCCAAGAAACAGAGTTACTTTTTGGAGTAAGGACCACTTTCTCCCAAGCAAACCAACCAACCCCAGTTATCTGAGCTCTGCTAATCTGAGTGGGTCTTTGGCAGAAGCATTGGGAGAACTGATGGAAAGCCAAATAGAATCAATGAGTTGGAGAAAGGCCACTCTGCCCAGACTGACCTTGGAGGAGTAAGGGAAGAGGGAATCATCCCAGAGCACAAGGAATCAACTAACTCACTCTCAAGAAGGGCCTAGTCCTCCCGGCATGGAAGAATAAGAATAAACAAAGTACCAATAAGAATGGGGATAATGCCTCCTTCAATTCAAGGGGGAGTGGGGCTGGAGCTAGTCTTGAGAACTGTGGCAAATTCTAGTAAAGTAATTAAATGTCAGCAGTTCTCACTGGAGAAAGGGGGGGGACATGCGGGCTCACCCAGTTTCCCTCTTTAGATCAGGTCTTTCCAAGCACAACCTTCACAACCTTCATTATTTTCCTGCAAACTTTTACAGGGTGCACCTGCCTTGTGGAGCCTCACTGCAAATGAGAGAGAGAAAGCGGGGAGTAAGGTTTAAACTAACACGAGTTCATTTTTACTATTTAAAAAGTTCCTAATTTAGTTTAAAAAGTGAAGTCCAGTGGGCAAGGAGACATTTGGGGAACCGACCTGGCTCCCACCCAAGGCAGAAAGCATGACTCATCACAGCTTCAGAGCAGACAGAAGAGGCTTTGCGTTTGTCTTGAGTTCGCCTTCGGGCCAAGAACCGCTCTCAACTGAGAAACTTCAGTGTTTTTCCTGGATGCTTAAGTCTGGCAGGGGTTCTTGGGCAAAACCCTTTGAGTCTCAGAGTCTTGATTTCCAGGTCCCCTAGGCCTTTTTAATCGTTACCTCTGGGGACTCCTGGTCCCATAACCCAAAGGGAATTGGTCCACTGGGGGGAGCTGTGTAACTTCTCTTTCCTCCCCAACTCTAGGATCACAAGGGACCACCAACCCCTATACTCAAGAGATGTTGCTGTCCTAGAAAGAGACTGCAGGATTGGGAAAGGGTACACTCCGGGAGAAACAGGGTTGCAATTGCTGGAGTGTATAGTCCCTGTGGACATTGCTCCCTAGGATTCCGGAAGTGGCCCCCTACCCTCTATCCCATAGGACTAAGTTGGGTTCAGGGAAGAAAAACCAGGAAGAGAGGTCTTACACAGGGCAGAGGAGCCTAGGTGGCGGTGGGCCTGCAGAGCCGAGATGTGTGGTCCCGCAACAGTGGGTGGAAAGCCCTCCGGGCGGCTTCAACACCCTCCCCAACACACAGACACATACACAGAGGCACAGAGCCACAGAGGACTCACAGACACACACACCTTTGCCCCGCGGGGGTCCTGGGTCCCCTGGTATTCCCCGAGGTAAGTGAGGGGAGGGTCTGGAGGTGGAGGCGCCAGGGCCCCTAGTGGTGCTCGCTGCACCCTGCCGCCCCCGCTCTGCCCCGCCCCTCACCCGCTGCGTGTCAGCCAGCCAGCAAGCAAGCGAACGCAACAAAACAAAACAAACTCGTGCCGGCTTCCTGTTGTGCAACCCCGTACTGAGTAAGTCGGGGGCAGAAAGGCCGCCGCCAGCCGCCTGTGAAAAAGCCGGGACCTACCGAGGGGACCCGCCGGTCGGAGCCCCGGAAGCCGCACTCGGGTGCGCAGCGCCGCGTACCCCGCACTCTGCCCGCATCCGGACCATGGTGCGATTGCCCGCACCAGGTGTGGTTTTATGGTAGCCTCCCAAACACATTACATACCAAGACCAAGGGCGCGACCTTTCCCCAAAGTGTCTCCCTCCAGGTACCTACTTGAATCATCCATAGGATGACAAATTTGCCCGGGCCAAGGTTTACAGACATTTGGGTGCGTTCCTCGTCCCCTGGGTGACTTGTCAGCTCTAGTGAGTAACTTGGAAATGTCGCTTGGGGCAAGGTGTGTGTCTAGGATTGCCAACAACTCACTCACGCTTTCCAGAAAGTGGTCCCGGCAGACTTCAAAATAGACACAGGGTCATTTATAGGGACCAGAGTCTTGAAGTGGGACAAAGTCCCCAAGACTGAGACATTTCCCAAACAGTGCTGACATTTTTGTCCCGGCCCATAAAAAAAATGTACACGCGAGGTGACGAACCCGGCGGGGGGTGTTAGTGTCTGAATGTGTCTGCGATTTCGTGGCGTGGGAGGTTATAGTTGAAACTTGGCGGATGCGCACCGCTGTTCCTCTCCGCACTAGAAGCTCTATCCCGGAACCCAAGGACCTTCCTGAACAATGGGCACACCAACTTGGATGAAAGACAAAAGTGGAAAACAGCCTTCGTGGCGCTCCACAAAAACGTGGGAGCCGGAAAGACAACTACTGTCCCGACTGTGAGCCAAAGACCTCAGCTCACCCCATCACTCCCCGCTTCGCCAAAGTTTCCCCAAGTATGACCCCGAGGGATGGCGCGCACCGTGCAGGAGCGCTCGGTAAACTGGCCCTGACTGTGTAGCCTTCTGGAACCTCTATTTTCTTTTAAAAGGCACAGAGACTCTTCCCTCACAAGTGAAACTTCAACACCTTGCTGGTTTCCTTTCCATGTACACTGGGCGCTCTTAGGCAACTGACAGCCAGTCTGACGGCTAAGTGAATATTGCCATCAGACTCGGTAAGGTGTGCCTAGGTCTCTAGAAGCCCTGAGTATGGGGAGTTGGGGTGCCTGTGTCCTCAAACCCGCGCGAACGCACAAACTATTTCTAATCCCGAGTTGCATCTCTGCGACTGACCGCCCCCACACTCTCTAGCGCCTCGACTGCCGAACAAAGTTCCTATGGCATCCACTTACCAGGTAACCGGATTTCCACAACAAAGCTAGGCGCGCGAGTCTCTTTTCCCCGCCAGCCGGAGCGTGACAGCCCTGGCGACGAGTGAGTGGGGGTTGAGCCCCTCAGCTCTCCACGCGGGCTCTGCCTCCTTCGGAAATGAAAACTCGCATCCAAGCCCAGAGCCAGAGCTCGGAAACGCGGCCCGATGGCCGTGCGTGTGCGCGCGCGGCTGCGACGGCGGCGGCCCGGGAAGGAGGAGGCAGGGCAGCCGGCCGACTCTCGGGCATCAGCTCGCTGTCCCCGCTACACACAGACACACTCCAACCATGTCTTTACAAAGTTGAGCGGCGACTTTGTGCCTGGCCCTGGGTGCTCATCCTCCCTCTGAGCCAAGGAGATGCGTGGAATCAGGGTCCGGGCTCGGGATGCTGGCTGTTTGAGCTGGGTCCCGGCTGGAGAGCGCCGGTGCGAGCCTGGACCCGGGCCCGCCGCGGCCCCGAGGTGCGCGGCCCCTGGCTCCGGTGCCCTTGCGCGCCGCGCTCTGGGCTGCCCGGGCGGCGCAGTCGGGACGCCGGCTGCAGGGAGAGGGGAAGGGGAAGAGGGCGGGAGGGAGGCAGCCCGGCGAGGAGTGTGGATGTGTGTGCGGCCGCGAGGGCCGGCCGGCAGCCAGCTGCTTCCTGAGTGTGAGCGCCGGAGGGGGCGGGGAGGGATGGGGGCGGGCTCCTGGTCACCAGGCCAGCTAGTGTCTTCCTCTCCACGTTCGTTCGCACACAGGCTCCTTCCCATAAAACTCCAGAGCGTGGTAACCGCAGAGAGACTCTTCACCTTTCTGGACCTATTTATTTGCCTTTCTTTTTAAACCTAAAACTATGTCACTCTTCTACAGGACCCGTTGTCAGATCCTAAGGAACAAGAAAAAAATCCTTGTAGTAAAAAGGGAAAAGGGGGGATGGAAACAAAAAAGTGAACGATGGCAAAAGGGACCCAAATGTGTGGGATTGGATGCTGGTGACTATTTCAAAACTGGCCGTGGAATACAGAGAGGATCCTGTGGTATCTCCCAGGGGGTAAAGGGGCTAAAGGAAGGTAAGGAGGGAGTAACCAAGGTTTCACTTGAAGACAGACTGGGAGGAGTGGACGCACCCTCCTCGAAGATGTTGCTTGTAGTATTCTCCTCAGAGTTCAACACCCCAGCTTTGTACCCCACCTAAGTTGTGATTCAACTGGTAGGCTCGATCAGAGCCCCTCAGAAGCCTGTCACTTTAAAATTACCTACTGTTAGTGGATGCACTACGGATTGCCACAGACAGCAAAGACTTCCAGCTTGGAATGCAATGTGTTCATTGCAGGCCACATCCCCCAGTTAGGCCTCTGTGCAGTGAGTCTTGGTCTATTTCTCTCTGTGGCTGAAATGAACGAGGTGTCACAGACACTTAGAAGACCACTCACTAGTCTGGGGCTTGGGAGATAGCTCAGTCTGTAGTAAAATGTTGTCTTAGGAGTGTGGAGATCTGAGTTCAGATCCTCAGAACCTATGTAAAAAGCAGAGCATAGTGGTGCACACTTGCAGTTCCTGCACTGGTTGGTGGGGGGGGGGTGAGGGTGGACAGACAGATCCCTGGAACTCACCGGCCAGCCAGTCCAGCCAAATCTGTAAGCTCTGGGTTCAATGAAATATTCTGTTACCTCAAAAAAAGACAGAGAGAGAACAGGATCAGGGAAGATAACTACATGGACCTCCACATACATTCACAGATTTGTGCGCACACAAACACCAAAACACACGTAAACACAGCGAATTTCTCTCGGCCTTAGAGTCTAGTCTGCTCCTGTTCTAATAAAATGTAGAATTTTAATAGATGCTGTGGTCAGATAGAAGCCCCTAAGGACACAAGTGATTTAGCCCAGAATACCAAACCCAAAAGGTCGTTGGCAGTTTTTGTGTCTTATTTCAGCAGAAGCGTTACCACTTCTTCATCTGTGATGATAAGCAACATCACCAGGGCAACCCTGGTTTGCACAATACTTTTTCTTGGACCTTATTATTAAGGTCCTTATTTTTTTTTTTTTTTGGAGGGAGGCACAGACACTATAAAACACCGCCGCGGTATCCGTCAGCAGAACTAAAGGGTGAGGGAATCAAACAGTAAGCACTATGCTATGTCACACTGTCCTTTCCTGCTTCTCCCTCTGGTCTTCATCGCCTTCGAAATACAAATGCCCAAGTCCAGGATGGCAGTGGATGGGTTCAACCACACATAAGAAAAGAAAATACTCATAAAATGAAGCATGCAGCAACATCACAAAAACAAAGAAACCAAATGCTGGAAATTGCCGTGATTATTCCATTGTGGCTAGTTATTGCAACATGCCTGACATTCACATAAAAACCCATCCTCATGAAGTCTGCAGGAGCAGAGCAAGCTGCTCAAAGGCAAAGCATCCTGGGAAAGTCTGCTCCTCACAGGCTCATGGCATTCTCCAGGCAGAAGCAACGTCAGAGTAAAGGATGAAAAAGTAAAAAATAAAATAAAAACAAACAGGAAAAAATGAACACTTTGTCAGCATTTCAGGTAACATTGAAACGCTGTACTTTTGATGCCAGAATGGTGAGATGATGCCTCGAGGCCTGAGGAAGCTGCTGAAACTTCTCACATGATGGGAATATCAAAAGCTGCAAGAGAAAATACGTAGTACTTTACCCTACTTTAATCAGTTACTCATGGAAATGAGATTGTGGGGGAAGTTATGAGTCATTAATTTCTCCCAAATTCCCTTCTTTATTTTGTGCACAGGAGCGGGAATGGCATTTTATTCGGGTGACATTTTCATGAGTCTCTAATATTCCTAATACATTTACCACTAAATCGGTACAGCGCTTGGGGTAGGAGCAGAAATGGAGCTCGGCCGTGAGCTTACAGTCCAAGAGTTACAGTGACTCTGGAATGCTCCCAGCACAACTTTGGAGTGACTCAGAATGAGATCGGTGCTTCTTCCAAACTGAACTGGTCAGAGGCGAGGGATGAGAGGCAGTGGGAAAGGAAGGGAGGGTGTTCACAGATGTCACCCTTCAATTCCCATCATCTGTCCTTAGGAATCATGCCTGGCAGCCTTCCAGCCGGAGAAGTGGGAACGGCAGCCTAGCCAGCATCTTCCTTCCCTCTTCCCAGAGACCCACATTGAATTCATCTCAACTCCTGACTCAGGACAACTGACTCAGCAGACAGTGCCCGGCTGCCAGCTCAAGTGGACCTCGTCTGTCCAAGCACTGAGACTGAAAGAATTAGACTTGGCAGACTCTGCAGATCGGGAAATGTTGCTTAAGGCCTTCGCCTGCACCTAGGATAGAGGAAAACCTTACGGATCTCGAGTAGATCACCTCTTCTTGCCTCAAAGTCATGACTGTGAGAGAACTGCCAACACAGCTGGGTTTACTGGCCCGGAACCCCTGGGTTCTGTCAACATTGTTGCCCTCCAACATGAAGGGATCCTCTCTTGACCTTATCACAAGCACACTGGAAGTCCCACTAGTTGCTTCTTTTTGTTGCTGTGACAAAATATGTAACAAAAACAGCTTAAGTAGCCAAGAGGTTTGTATTGGCATTGTCCATCATGACAGAAAATCAGAGAGATGAACGAGGTTGTGCGCCTCACTTTCTCATTTTGATGCAGCTGAGAACCCCGGCCCGTGGGATCATGCAGCCCGCATTCAGGGTGGCTCTTTCTTCCTCTGTTAAACGTTTGTGGTAAAGCCCTCAAATGCACACCAAGAGGTTTGCCTCCTGGCTGATTCTAAATGGAACCAACAGTGAAGATTAGTCATTATACGTGTAAAAAGTCCACAGTCTCTTGGAATCAATGTTGATGAAGGCAACTGAATGTGCAGAGAGGGAGGAGGAGGAGGCAGGAGTAATGCCCTCCAGTGTAACATGGAGCAGCCTGGCTGCTTGAGCTGGCCTTCAGGGAGTGGAAGCAAAGCATCCCACAAAGGCAGCTATGCCTCAGAGAGGCACAGAAGGCACAGATCCTGCACAGCTGCAGACTCAAGGCTAAAGTCAAAACAGGCATTCATTTCCTTGTGTCTACAGCCATCCAACGCTCCGACTGTTACACGTGTGAATCTGAGTGATCTAGCAGCAGTCCATTTATAGACTCGCGGAGAGCAATGGTCAGGGCCCTGTACCTGTCGCGTACCCATAGCCAGAAACAAATCTGAACTGCAATTGGCAGATAAGTTGAGCTAATAGCACCAATAACTGTATGCCTAGCTATTAAAACACAAGCTCACACACGCACTCACACCAGCTGACAAGAGTCCACTCAGGTAGAGATGCAGTGGAAAAAGTCAGTGTTTGCCAAATTAAAGAAGGGAACTAAATGTGTAAGATGGAAATTTTCCATTTTCCCTTCCTGGATGAGTAGTACAAATAGCGGGATCCAGCAAATTTCATATTATGTTAACCCATGGCTTGATAGGCTAATAAAATTTAAGCTACTCTCGCTACAGGTATGGCTGGCCCAGACTCTCCTTACCCATCAGTCAATGATACTGGTTTTTTTTTTAAAAAAAAAAACACATCTCATTTATACTTAAGAAGGGACTTTTCTGAGGTCAAAACTTTACATGGGAGTCTAAAATGTATCACTTCAAAGGTAACTAACAAGAGTATTTTTCTCCATATGGTTCCTCTCAGTTTCTTTTGATGAGTACATCTTTTTTTTTTCTTCCCATTTTGTGTAAGCTTTAGGAGCATCTCAAATTCTGCCAAGACCAGCGGGCTCTTTTCTGCCATATTCTTAAATAGTATTTGCAGGGGGCTTACCCAGATAGAAATGAATCGTAGCTGTATACAGTACCGCATCACGATTCCTCTGCTACTCAGCACCAGTACCAGCTACCTTCAGAGTTGTGAAGATGAGCATCTCTGAAGAGATATGACCTTGTCCCTAAGCACCTTCTACGTTTCTTCATAGGTTAACACCATGAGCTAGCAGGTAACAGATGTTCATCAGATGAGTGGTTTTATCAGCAAGGAAGTGAAAGAATGGCAGAGACGGTGCCCAGCACTCGCTGCTTGATTTTGTCTGTGTGATCACTTCAGCGCTAGAAAAAAAAGACTCTCAGCACCTGGCGCTTCTCCTTCAGCAGGCACAGGCTCTTCAGCTTTTTGCCTCCTTGAAGAAGGAAATCCAAAGTCTCCCTGCCAGGCTTTGTGTTTGCAGGTGGTCCTGGCCTGAGGCCTCCTCGACGGATACTGACTCCGGCTCACCGGAAACCTGGTCACTCACATCGCACTTTGAGTTTTATACAGAAAAGAATGGCATCCTAAAAGTGGATGAAAAGGGAGGAAATGAGAATGGAGGTTACAGGGAGGTGGGTTTGCTTGGTAATGAGATGGATGAAGAAGGGTGGGCATCACTGGGTTCGCAGCTGGGTAATTGGGCAATCTGGGTGCTCAGAAGCAATACCATTTGGTGGCTTCTCCTAGGACTCTCCCTTGTACTGCCTGAGAGAGCGCTGGAATAAGCTTAGACACGTTCTACACATCCAGAATTGCTGGGACACGGACCCCTGGGAAGCTCTCAACATTTGCACACGCTTCTATTCTCTTAGGCTCTTGTAGCCTGATACTGAGAATGTTTTTAGTATCTGTTATTCAAATGACCAGCTGCCCCCCAAACATACCTGTTCATACTAAGGGTGTCGACCTCCTTCAGGCCAGAGCGTTCCTTAAAGGTACAACCCCACTGAGTTCTCACACCAGCCCAGTGAAGTCCAACCAAGTGCAATTTCCATTTCACAGATGAGGAAACAGGTAGAGGGGCAAAATACCTTCCCAGTGTCTCAGCTCTCCTGGGAGTGGCCGGCTTCAAACAGAAGTCACCCCCACAGTTCACGGCTCCAACTCCTTCAGGGCAGCTAAACCTGCCTCTACCTCCTGTTTATTTGCTCTTGCCCTCAGGCAGGATGTTGGGAGGGGGTGGACTTTGGAATCAGAAAACCTGGAAATCCCTACTCCACGACTTATTCGAAGACTGTACCCTGGCCCACTGGGGACTACAGTTCTGCTGTCTTTGTAAAGACTGGGTAGGAACTGTGCTGCCGGCAGATAAACAAATTTGTACAAACTGGGGTTTGCCTGTTGGTAATGGTCTCAGCTTAACAGCTTCAGGGCAAACTGACCCCCCTCCCCCCCCCTCCCCAGCTCCTAGGAGGGGCTTGAGAATTCTAAGAGCAATTCTACTCAACCTTGTCAAAGTGACTGGCTAGCTAAACTGACCTTAAACCAACCAATACAGGACCTTCCCAACCCCTCCACCCAGGGGGGCATGGAGTTGGCTGGAGATCAGGCTTATGATCCAATTTGGCCTAATGTTAGGTGGAAAAGAATGTTTTCTGGTGGAATCTAGGGGAAGCAGCCATGCTTCCTCTGTGTTGTGCAGAGTCAGGTAAAGCTGCCTTCCTCTGTTCCTGCAGGGAAAAATGATACTCCGTGCCTGCAGGACAGGCAACCGCAGAAAATGGCTCCACTTCTGATCTCCACCTTGCTGTTTAACTTTCTCATTTATGAGAACTGTTAAGTTCCTTTTATTGTTTCTTATATGCAAGTAACGACCTATAAAAGTACCTAAGGTAGCAGAGGGACCACGGGAGATATAAAGATAAGCAAGACAAGCTCTGCCACCCAGTAAACTCTGCTATCGCTTTTATAGAGTAAGAAGAGCCTGGATTGAAAAATAAGAGAAATGCTGTGGTCCAAGTTCTCTTTGGGACTCTGCAGTCATTTGGATAGTATAACATTAAAGAAGGACATTAATCTTTCCCACAATCACACAATGGCTCTTTCAGATCCACTGGCCAACCCTTGGGGGTCAGACAGAGTGACTTATCCATTTGCCTGACAGACAACTACCTTGAAAAAGAAAAGCTGGGCCATTTCTGTATGCTTCCAGTTACTGGTTAACAAGTGCTGCCCCAGCACTCTTCTCCTGAAAGAGAATGTATGCATTCCATGGCAATTGGACTATTTTTTCAATCCAAGGTAAAGCAGAGCCTCCAGGATTGCCATGGAATGGCATTTAGAAACAGTAAAGGAATCAGGAATCGTTTAGCGCTGCCTGCTCACGAGTCTCAGAATTCCACCCCATTGTGTGGTAGCTGCTGGTCCAACTTTTCAAAGTTTGAGTTCGTCCTCCACTGCTGTCCCCACTCCCATGCTTTTTCGGTCCTGTGTTTTGTAACTAAATGACATTTAAAACTCTAGCTGTAGAGATCACTTGGGGCTGTTGGCATGCGTGTCAGGGGCAGAGAGTCCTTAGATCCTAGATTGAATTTAGAGGCCGGCAGTTAGACCATTTGAACTCGATAATAATGATGCTATCTCAGCAGGTTGCATAGGTCAGAAACGTTCTTCTTGTCACTGCCTGCTCCTTCCTTCCAGGAGGAAGTGGACAAAGGGAAAAGAGCAGAGGCATCAGGTTACAAGTGGTCAGTGCCAGGCACAGTGCAGTTACAGCAGCGATAACGGCGTATGGCGTATGTTTATCAGGGGCTCATTCTATGCCAGGATCGAGCATCGAGATCCATGGTCTCATTAAACTTTTGCAGAAACAGAGCTAAGAAGTGAAGGGGAGGAGATTTGAACTCAGCCCTTCTGGCTGCAGGTCACATGTTTTTTTTCCCAGGTGCATTGTACTCCACCAAGCACAATGTAGCATAAGACATTGATAAAACGTAGCAACATAAGTTACATGTAAAATTTAAGACCATGTGTGCACTGCATATGATTTGTCCTGTTACAGGGACCTCCAGGTGACACCACTTTCTAAAATCAGAACAGACAATCTTACCAGCTTGTTTGTTCTCACAAGGAGACCAATCATCTGTACTCCCTTGAGGTGACAAGAAGTCCTCACCTGCAAGTGGCCCCCAACCTTAGACTTTCAGAACTGTGAGTTAACCCCTGCACACCCCTCCTCCCTGGGCTGGCCCCTCTCTTTAAGTATCCAATCCTCTGTGAGGATTCTTCTTAGGGCTAGCTGTGTTTTCCACACTCAGGGAAGCTTTGTTGTATAATTGGCAGGGCTCCAGGGAGCTTATGATTTGATCAGTGTATATGAGGCCTGGGTCTCAGAACTGCTTGGAAGTTTTTCGGGTGATGCTAATGGGCACCCCTAGTGAAGAACCACTATCAAGGAGGCCCTTGTAGACTTCTTTTCAGATCCCCTGAAACGGCTTGGCATCAAGGGCCCTGTTCTGTGTCGCCCACTTGACAACTAGACAAGCAGAATTCAGAGCCAAAGGCTCAGCAGTTAAGAGCACTTGTTCCCAGCACCACGTGGCAGCTCATAACTGATGCCCTCTTTCTGGCCTCTGTGGGCACACACATACACTCAGGTACACGCATGCACATACAATAAACATATTTTAAGAAGAACCACTACCACTACCCAGGGACTGGGGAGATGTACTCGCTCTGTAAGCATAGGGACCTGAGTTCAGGACCAACAGAACCCACAGAGAAGCTTGGCCTGGTAACATGTGCCAGCAGGCTCAGTGCAGGGGGACCAGAGACAGCCAGAACCTAAGGTAGCCAGCCTAGCCCAGATGGCAAGCTCCAGGTTCATTTGGTTAGAGATCTAAAGATGACCACTGTCCTCCACAGTGCACACACATGCATATACCACACACACACACACACACACACACACACACCACAACATAAGAACAGAGACTCTGGAAACAAGCTGCTGGGGTTCAGTCCTGCCTCCACATTTAATAGCTGGGTGATTGTGAGGAAACCCTCTCTAGAGCCACAAAAAGGGCGTGGTACCAGTCTTCATGCTAGAGCACTGCTTTGAACATGAAATCAGTTAATATTTGCTAATTGCTCAGCGATGCATCTTCCACACAAAACATACAACAAAAGCATTTATTAGATCTTGCACAGAGAGCTGGGCAGTGGTGGCGCGTGCCTTTAATCCCAGCTCTTGGGAGGCAGAGGCAGGTGGATCTCTGTGAGTTCGAGGCCAGCCTGGTCTGTAAGAAGAGCTAGTTCCAGGACAGCTAGGGCTGTTGCACAAGGAAACCCTGTCTTGAAAAAAACCCCAAAAGAATCTTGCACAGCTATTGTCAAATTTTGACTCAACCTGATGCTATTTGGCCTTTTGTTTGCTTGTTTGTTTTTGTTTTTTGTTTTTCGAGACGGGGTTTCTCTGTGGTTTTTGGAGCCTGTCCTGGAACTAGCTCTTGTAGACCCAGGCTGGCCTCGATTGTTTGGCCCTTTGTGTATGTGCCCACCTGCTTACTGGTGACTACTCTGTCATTCTCCACTGAAGCCATGGTTCTCTGGGTCTGGAGCTCTCACAGGAGAACAAAGCACAACCAGGAAATAGTCCGTACATATATAAAAAGTATCCATTGGCTAACGTCAGGAATTGACTGTGTGAGGCTAATTGTTTTCAAGCTAATTATTTAAGTCATTCTCACTATGAGTCCACAACAGAGGGACACAAAACCCAGGGGCTTTGAGGAATCAGTGGGCAGTGCAAACAGGAGTCCTGAAGGAGAATTCTCAGAGGTTACAGAGAGTAGAAAAGGAGGCTGAAAATGAGGGTCAGGGGTCATAGAAAATATCCAGGCCAGGAGTAACAAGCCATAGAAAGCGAACGTCACCATGTCTTAATGGTGCCTAAGTCTGGCCTGGCCTACATTCCTATTTGGATGGCTGATTTGCATACATGCGCATATACATTTCAACTCTGGAAGTAGAAGTTCCATATGTGTTTTATTTACTCGCTCATTTTCTATCTGTACCACTTGGCCTATATATTTTTTTTCTTCTTCGCGTTACGCCAGGAGACCATCATTGTAACAGGCACCTCGGCTTAGAGATGCTAGGGTAATTCTGAGGAGACATTTGAGACAAGATGTAAAATTTTGTATTGAAGTACAATAAAATGTTCGATGCTCAAATTTGGCAGCCAAAAGCTCTTTCTCTCGTAGGTATGAAAAAATGTCTGTCTGTGCTTTACTTTCAAAGGAACCAAATAAGACATGGTCCCTGAATCATTGTCTGAATGCAAACAGCATTTGGCTTTGATCTGAGTTGTTGAAAACTATGACCAATTTATCCCAAGGATGCCAAACCATCAGAGAACGTTTTAAAGTCTGGATTTCCATATCGGGATTTTGCTACACACGGTTTCTCTTCCTTTCACATTACATAGGGCCAATCCAAAATAGGACCGCCAACAATAGACAGGGCTGGCATGGTAACCGCACATCTACTTATAGACAATGGGGCAGAAGGACGCACTTCTGGACACAGTGTGGCCTGGGAAAGTCTAAACTCATAACTGAACAGTAAGTGGGACTGTTCGACACACTCTTCCGTGATGCACTGGTAGCTTTCGTAGGGCCAGGCACTCAGTTTCCAACCGGATGGGTGGGAAAGAGGCTTGGAAAGTAATTTACGCAGTGCGTGCACCCCCCACTGCCTCTTGCCTCTCTGGCAGCTTGCCTGTTGCCAGCCTTCCTCCAACCTCGACAAGAGTCACTGCTGATTTGGGGGATTTCATTTGATAATTGAAACCCAAATATGTCCATTAGGTTTCCATTCTGGACCTCATTTGCCCTGTTCCTCCTTGCCCAGATAGCGTGTGTGTGGAGGGGGAGAATGAGACAGGGGGTGGGATGTATACGTCCAGCCCCTACGAAGCACATCAACCATCTTGTAAGCACATGAAACATACCAGGTACATCCTGTAATGAGTCAGTTGATTACCCAGGACTATCCACATTTGGGTCTTGGTGGAATTTTCTTGGAACCAAGTGAAGACTTGATCAGCACATGATACCCTCCAATATCCTTCAGACATAAGAAAATTGGCATCGATTTAAGGTCTCTGACTAAATCCATTGTCTGGAGCGTTTGGTGGAGAAAAACATTTGGTCTTGCTCCACATTCTGTGTTCAATTTGGGGTCCCTATCCAGACAAGGGTGCAGAAGATTCAGGGACCGAGAGGCAACTGTCAGTTCCTAAGGATATAGGTTTCACAAACATCTAGTCTTCAAGTCAGAGATATCTTTATGAGACTGCCTGTCCTCAAGGAGTCTGTGCATAGTGAGGCTTGAATTGCCGTGTATTTTACTCTAAGATATAAACCCACTGAGAATTGACCATAAACTTCACCAGATTCCCAAATGGGTCCATAACACAAGAAAAACATTTTCCTGTCCCCGAAACTGTCCATCCTAGTTCCCATTTCAGAAACGTCTGTGCCCACGACCCCTCCTTTCCCTACCAGATTCACTCTTAACCTGCGTACAGAGAGCATCAAGCCCACATCTCCCTTCTGCTTCCCAACACAGAACAGATTCTTGCATGAGCTTTATCAATTACCTGCCCTCATGACCCCCTCCACACACACCCCTTCTATGATGCTATCATGCCGCAGGGCTTTGTTTCTAAGGTCCTCATCGCAGCAGGTGTCTGATTGCAAGGGAAATAATTAGATGTCAAATTAGTGCTCTGATCGTTTTTAGTCCTCTGACTTTTATTTAAGTGGGAAAGATTTTCCGTTTTCTGTCTTCATTTGCTTTCTATTGGTTGCATAAAGACCATGACCAAAACGTCCATCATTGGAGGAAGTCGGGGCAGGAACTCAAGTCAGGAATATGGGGGCGGGAAACTGAAGCAGAGACCATGAAGGGAATGCTGTTTACTGGCTTGCTCGCTCAACTTGCTGTTTTTACATAAGCCAGGACCACCTGCCTAAGGATAACACTTGCCCACAGTAGGCTGGACCCTCCCATATCAATCATGAATCAAGAAAAATTCTCTCACAGACCTGCTCACAAGCCAATCTGATGAAGGCATTTTCTTAACTGTGGTCCCCTCTTCCCTAGCGATCCCGGCTAGTGTCCGTCTGACAAATCAGCACACAGTCTTCATTCTGATTTCCCCTCAATTTCTCCTTCTACCTCCTGGCCTCCCTTAACTGCTACTCCTGTAATCTCCTTGGCTTTTTCTCTTATTCCTTTTTCCTAGTCCCACCCTCACCTTAGTAAGGCACATGGAAATAAAGGTGGTTGATGTGAGTTTGAATCCAGGCTGTGAGTCCCCAACAGATGTGACGTCTCTGTCTTGGACCCACTACCCAACAGGACCAGCCAACTTGTCCTATGTACTTGCTCACAACAGACACGTTGTATGTGTTCCCTCAGTCGCTCCTCGCAGCAGCATTATAAAGAAGGGAATACTGTCCCCATTTTATACCTGCACACACTGGGATACAGAAAACAGGGAGATTCGATTGCTTGCCCAAGATACACAACAGAGGTCTGTCTAGTTATCATCCCCTCTTCCCTGCTCGCACCCTGGTTGTTGCCTCTTTAAAGAGAAAGCCACGTGTCTGTACTGCAGTACTCTTTGGTTGGCTGGAGAGGATGATGGAAGAGGGGGGACAGGTTGGCCCCTAGAAGGCTGCTGTCATTGTTGCGTTTTTCTGATGCCTTTTGCTCTAAGCCCAACTACACGGTTCATCACTCTGGCCAGGTGTGTCTTGCTTCACAGGCCACAGGAATGACACAGTCTGGAAGAACCACCAGCAGCCGCCTCTCTTGACTGTCTCCTCACTCGGCCACTGTGCTCACTACAGTCTTCCTCTACTCTTTTCCTTGGCTTCCGGTCTTCTTGATGCCTGGAGTCCCAGTCTGTTGGCGCAAACTTTTTAGCCATCTTAGTGTCCTCAGATCTTCTCTCCAGACCTTTTCTCTGGCCAGTTCGCCAGTCTCCCTGGCTCTAGCCTCTCCGATGTGAACTGATTTACAGGCTACTTATCGCCTGTGGTCCTCAACTTTGAACTTTGATCTCCGCCTCCGGCAGCAACCCCTTCCTGATACTATATTCCTAAGTCAAATGGTCAAGTTGCTAGAATCCCCAAACACCTTGAGCGCCACCTCTGCCTGAAATGTCCTTTCAGAGCTTGCCTCCTTCCTCATTTTAGTTCCAAAGCTTCCTCCTTCAGCTTTCCCTGGAAATCTCCCATGCACCCTTTCTCTCACTTTGCATTTGCTGGGTATCGGGAGTCTGTGTACATGATCTTTCCCACCTCTGACCTATGAGGTCACACACAGGCTTGTCACTGGCTGTTTTCTTGAATCCTCAAGTCAGCCAACTTGAAATCCTCAATTCTCCTATCCAGACCATTTCTCTGGCCAGTTCACCAGTCTCCCTGGCTCTCCCTACTTAAGGCTTGGCCCTCAATAGTTGGTTAAAAACAAACAAACAAACAAACAATAGTTTCTAAATGGGAAAGATTAAAGCCTGGGAAGGTAGACTAACAGTAAATCTGCCGGAGGCGAGAGATTTTGTAATGGTTAATATTGTGAGCCGTCTGCATTTCAGCCATTTCTCCTCTCCATTAGCTCACATGACCTGGGACACATGCCTAGCTTAACCTTTGTAGGCTTCAAAGTTTCTTATCCGTAAGATGGTAATAATAAGTACTTATGGGATAGTCATGAGGATTAGGTGAGTTCGCACTGGTGAAATGATTGGAATGTACTCGACCCGTGCTAGCACCCAGAGGTGAGCTATTTTTGTAGCTGGTAATGGCAGAACCAGAATTCAGGTCATAACTTCAGACTGCCAACCCAATACTGTTTACACCAGGCTTCGTGCCCGGGCACTGGGCATTCACCTGCCATTCATTGCTTTCTCGGTGTCCCTAATCTTCGTCCACCCTCCCCACTGTATGCAAAACAGATACATGTATATGACGTACACATGCACACAGGACTTTGAGTCAACCACTAAATACTACCTTTAGGTAGTCTAAGATTTAAAAAAAGTTTTTTAAGTTTCTAGGGGTGGAACAGAGGGTGTTTCTCATGCTGGTCAAGCAGTCTACCATTGAACTACAGTCTCAGACCCTAAGGTAGTCTAGAACTTTAGTAAAATAGTGTGGTCTTTGGTTCACAAAAGTAGAAGGGAAAGAAGAGTGAGCGGGGGGGGGGGGGGTAGAAGAAGGGCGTCCCCTATCAACTCCACCCAGGATATAAGAAGAAAGAGGAAGCTCTGAGTGTTTCATGTATTCTTTGGTTTCACAGTAGTTACACTAAGGGCTTCTGCAGTCACCATTAGAGAACGTAGACATCTCGGGACAAAGGAGCACTGGCTTGAGTTGGGTTTGCTAGATTCAGATCTCAGCTCTCATGGGCTCTCAGTTCATGGGTGTATGCTACTCCGACTTTGAAGGGCTCTGGGTAGACTCAGCAGAACCAACAGTAGAAGGTGTTTACCCCATGCTCAGCACCTGGGCTGCAGCTGTTGCTAGTAGGATTTCTTTGTGTCCAGCTACCGTTCACTCCCTGTCATTCCGCTAGAGGAGATCCTAAAATACACCTGAGAGTCCCCTGGGATTCTCAGTGCAGGATTGTGCCTAGTAGGGATGCATTTGTGGGGATTCAGAAAGCGAAGATTCCCCAGGAGTTAAGTGCTGCTGAGAGTTAACAACCCTGGCAGGTTTGCCAAGAGGCCTCTGGAGGAAAAGCTCTTCCTTCTCCTTTGACATCCTTGGCCTCTTCCACTCTCAAAGGTGCTGATTCAGTGAAGGTGTGAATCTTACAAGGCCAACTCCACCTAGAGGGAGAACAGAGGGGCAGGGGAGGGGCAAGGGAGTCCACTTCTCCATTGCTTTAGGAAGTAACCTGCGCCATACCTAAAATGTGTCCCAGACCCATTGTCCTGGTGCCACAAGCAAAGCCCGTCCATCTAATCCACATTCCAAATGCATTTGAGGACAAATGTCTGTTGACTTTGTCACCTAAGAGGACCCTGGGACTGAACAGTTTGTCAGGAGATTCCAGGGTCTTTGTCCTTCACTAGTGGCATCTTAATGAGCCCTCCTCATGACACCCCAGTCAGCATTCAAAAACTCTACAGAATGTGCATGCTACTTCCATATGTGTGTGTGTACATATATGTATATGTGTGTTTATAATACATATATTCATATACGTATGATAAAACTCTACTTACTAATATGTTAGAGAATAATATTTCATTTTATTAAGTGAAATATACCTCTGTTTTTTAAGAACTTTTCAACAGATTCAGACCCTTCCTAAGTGGAATTCCTGCCTGAATTTCACTCCCATCCTTGCCACTCCTTAACATCATAACTGTCTCGTGATGGATCCATGACTCCATCTTTAGTCAAATATCAGTTCGATCACTTGTATTTTTCCTCAAGGGAAACTGTTACTACGTCCTCATGAGCTTCCCAGTAAAAACACAGCAGCTCCAGACAATGTCCCTGGGTCTCAGACTCCGCCTTTCTTAGTCACCTGCTCCTAGTCTAACCAAAGCTTCTGGTAGCAAAACTTGTGACTTTGGCTGGACAGCAGGGGGCACCCTTTCGCCAACATTAGCCTTGACCCCGCCTCAGGTATCTGGTGGGAGAGGATGCTGTTGCCCTAACTTGAAGTTGTTTGTAGAGCCCGGCCGCACTAAAATTTGGATGAGAACCGAATAGGTATGAGCCTATTTTAAAATTTTAAAGAAAGTGCATTGCCATCTGCAGTGGAAAGTTTTCTTCTGACAGTTCACGCCGTCCCCTTGCGGGGCACTGCCACGACTCACGCTGCTGCCTTTCCCACCAGAATGGCTTTCCCTACCCTTGTCTGTGTTAAAAGAGAAAATGGGTTTTTCAAAACTAGTTGCCAAAGAAGAATTTAATTAAAACTCATCTAGCTACACTTGAGAATTCAGCTCATTTACCCCCTTCACATATTCTCCTTTAGGGTCCTGCAACTTGTCTCGCTTTTAATTTTAATTTTTTTATTTATTTAATTTTGTTTATATGTGCCCCAACACAGCCCAGGCTGGCCTCCGATTTTCTGTGTATCCTATGATTACCTTAAGCTTTTGGCCATCCTGCCTCCATCGGTGTTCTGGGATTATCGAAGTAAAGCAACACTCCTGGTTTGAGTAGTACAGGGAATCAAACCCAGAGCTGCGTGCTAAGCAGTCTGCTAACCAAGCTACTTCCTCAGCCCTTGGGTTACATTGCATTTCATAATATGTCTTAGTTCGATAATTCAGTGGTATTTTCACTTATATTTCATCTCCGTGAAGTAAACTATCTTCTTTTTTGATTTTCCGAGACAGCGTTTCTCTGTGTAACAGTGCTTGCTATCCTGGAACTCACTCTGAAGACCAGGCTGGCCTCAAACTCACAGAGATCCGCCTGCCTCTGCCTCCCAAGTGCTGGGATTAAAGGCATGCACCACCAGCCCGACTCTTTTTTTCCTTTTATTGAAGGAAATTCAATAAATTCACATAAATGTTCTGATTACAGTTTCCCCTCCCTCTACCCCTCTCAGCTTCTCCTCTTCACCCCTCCAGTCCAGATCCACCCCCTTTCTGTCTCCCCTGAAATGACCCTTAATTTTAACTTTCTTTCCCATGTTCTGTCCCTCCTCCCTCTCTCCCCTCCTCCTTCCTACTTGATCTTCTTATTTCAGCCCCCTACCTCCATGCAAGCTATTTCCCTTTCTTAGGGAGATCTATCTGTCCCCCCTGCTCACCTGCTCTCTGTGGTTCTATGGGTTGTAGCTTGCTTATCATTGACCTCACAGCTAATATCCATATATAAGCAGATACAATATAGACACCATATTTATCTTTCTCGATCTGGGTTGTTCCACCGAGGATGATTTTTCTCTAGTTCCATCAATTTACCTGCAAATTTCAGGATTTCGAGGGCTGAGAAATACTCCATTATGTAAATATACGGTATTTTCCTTATTCATTCCTCTGTGGAGAGATAGGTTGTTTCCAATTTCAGGCTGTTACAACTAGAACAGCAGTGAGCACGGCTGGGCAAGTGTATCTTGGTGGGATGAAGCATCCTTTGGGAATGAACCCAAGAGTAGTATAACCAGATCTTGAGGCAAATAGATTCCCAGCATCCTTAGTAACTGCCACACTGATTTCCATGGTGGCTGTACAAGTTTGCACTCCCACCAGCAATGGAGTAGTGTTCCTCTTACTCCACATCCTTGCCAGCATCAGCTGTCACTTGTCTTATTGGTTTGAGCCATTCTGAGAGGTGTAAGATGGAATCTCAAAGTAGAGTTTTGCATTTCCCTGATAGCTAAGGATGTTGAATATTTCTTTTAAGTGTTTCTTAGTCATTTGAGTTTTCTCTTTTGAGTATTCTCTATTTAGATCTGTACCAATTTTTAATTGGATTATTTTTTAATGTTTTTTTTATTTTTATTTTATGTGCGTTGGTGCTTTTGCCTCCATATAATAAGCCTATGTGAGGGTGTCGGATCCCCTGGAACTGGAGTTACAGTCATGTGTGAGCTGCCATAAAGGTGCTGGGAATTGAACCCTCTTCCAATTTGCATCCCTTTCGCCTCCTTTAGTTGTCTTATTGCTCAAGCTAAGACTTCAAGTACTGGGGCTGGAGAGATGGCTCAGCGGTTAAGAGCATTGCCTGCTCTTCCAAAGGTCCTGAGTTCAATTCCCGGCAACCACATGGTGGCTCACAACCATCTTTAATGAGGTCTGGTGCCCTCTTCTGGCCTGCAGGCATACACACAGACAGAATATTGTATACATAATAAATAAATATTTAAAAAAAAGACTTCAAGTACTATATTGAATAGATATGGACCAAGTGGGTAACCTTGTCTTGTTCCTGATTTTAGTGGCATTGCTTTAAGTTCCTGTGCATTTAAGTTGATGTTGGCTATGGTCTTGCTGCAATTGCCTTTATTATGTTGAGGTATATCCCTCTAATCTCTCCAGGACTTTTTTAAATAGGGATGTTGGATTCTGTCCAGGGCCTTTTCTACATCTAACAAGATGATCATGTGGTTTTTATCTTTCAATTTGTTTATATGGTGGATTATATTTATTGATTTATGTATGTTGAGCCATCCACGCATCTTTGGGATGAAACCTACTTGATCATGGAAGATGATCTTTTTGATGTGTTCTTGGATTCAGTTTGCAAGTATTTTATTGAGAATTTTTGCATCTATGTTCCTAAGGGAAATTGGGCTGTAATTCTCTTTCTTTGTTGGGTCTTTATGTAGTTTGGGTATCAGGGGAACTGTGGCCTTGTAAAAAGGAATTGGGTAATGTTCCTTCTGCTTCTATTTTGTGGAATAATTGAGAAGTATTGGTATTAACTCTTGAAAGTCTGGTAGAATTCCACACTAAAACCATCTGGTCCTGGTCTTTCTCTGGTTGGAGAGTTTTTAAGGACTGTTTCTATTTCACTAGGGTTATAGGCCTGTTTAAATTGGTTATCTGATCTTGATTCAACTTTGGTAAACGGTCTATAATGAGAAAATTACACATTTCTTTTAGATTTTCCAATGTGGTGAAGAACTTTTTTTTAAGAGTTTGTCTTTATGATTCTCTGGATTTCCTTGGTAACTATTGTTATGTCCTCTTTTATTTGTAATTTTGCAAATTTGGGTATTCTTTGTCTGCCTTTTAGTTAATTTGGATAAGGGTTTGTCAATCTTACTGATTTTTTTTAAAGACTCAACTCTTTGTTTCATTGACTTCTATATTTTTCTTTGTTGTTGTTTCTATTTTATTTATTTAAGCCCTGTATTTGATTATTTCTTGCTACCCACTCCTTTTGGAGGTGATTTTTTTTTCTCTTTGTTCTAGGGATTTCAGGTGTGGTATTAAGTTACTAGTGTGAGATCACTCCAACCACTCCAACTTTCTTCTTTATGTAGTCATTTAGTACTATGAACTTGCATCTTAGAATCACCTTCATTGTGTCCCGTGAGTCTGGGTATGTTGGGTATTCTTCAAATCCAACTGTAGAAAGTCTTTCATTTCTTTCTTAATTTCTGCCTTGACACATTTTTCATGTAGTGAGTTGTTCATGCTCTATGAGTTTGTAAGTTTTCTGCTGCTGTTGAAACCCAGCTTTACTACACTTTGGTCAGATAGACTGCAGGGTGTTATTTCAATGTTCTAGTATCTGTTGAGACTTCCTTGGTATCTGAGTATGTGATCAGTTGTAAGGAATGTTCTGTGAGCTAAGGAGAAAAGGGTATACCCTTTTGTGTTTCGGTGGAATGTTCTGTAGATCTCTGAGTCCATTTGCTGTGTGACATCAGCTCCAGCTTTTCTCTGTGGACTTTTTGTCTTAACCCGTCTATCAGCAAGAGTGGGGTATTGGAGTCTCCCACCATCACTGTAAGGGTCACTATGTCATTTAAGCTATAGTGGTGTTTCTTTAATGAACTGGGGTGTTCTTGTGTTTGGTGCATACACATTAAGAATTATAATATCTTCTGGTGGATTTTTCCTTTGATTAGTATGTAGTGTCCCTGCCTATCTCTTCACCTTAGTTTTGATTTGAAGTCTGTTTGTCAGATAGTAAAATGACTACATCAGCTTGGTCCTTTGCTTGGAATATCTTTTTCTATCCTTTCACCCTGAGGTGATGTCCGTCCTTGATGTTAATATGTGTTTCTTTGATGCAGCAGAAGGATGAATACTGTTTTCACATCCATTTTGTTAGTCTGTGTATTTTTTTTTTGATTATTCGAGACAGGGTTTCTCTGTAGCTTTTGGTTCCTGTCCTGGAGCTAGCTCTTCTAGACCAGGCTGGCCTCGAACTCACAGAGATCTGCCTGCCTCTGCCTCCCGAGTGCTGGGATTAAAGGCGTGTGCCACCACCGCCCGGCTAGTCTGTGTAATTTTTGTTGGGGAATTATTGATAATGACAGATATTAAGAACCAGTGTGTGTTGACTCCTGTTATTTTGTTGTTGTGGTATGTGTGTGTGTGGTTCTTTTAATTTGCTGGTCTGGGATCATTTATTCCTTGTGTTTTCTTGGGTGCGGTTAGCCTCTTTAGGTTGGTGTTTTCCTGGGACTTTTTCTGGGGCTGAATTAGTAGACAGATGCTGCTTAAATTTGGTTTTAATATGCGATGTCTTATTTTCTCCATCGATTGTGATTGAAAGTTTTGTTGGATATAGTAGTTTGGGCTGGCATCTGAAAGTCTGTGGAATATCTGTCCAGGTCTTTCTGGTCTTTAGAGTTTCCAGTAGGAAGTCTCTGTATTAGCTCTGCTTTTATATGTTACTTGGTTACTTTATACACTGTTTTATATGTTACTTTCTCCCTTGCAGCTTTTAATACTCTATGTTCTGTGCAATTAGTGTCTTGACTGTTAGGTGCTGAAGGGACTCTCTTTTCTGGTCCAGTCTATTTGGTGTTCTGTTTGCTTCTTGTGCTCTGCTAGGCATCTCTTTCTTTGGGTTAGGGAAATTTTTCTTTATGATTTTGTTGAAAATATTTTCCGTGCCTTTGACCTGGCTTTCTTCTCCTTCCTCTATTCATTCCTATTTTTCTTAGATTTGACCTTGCCAGTGTCCCAGGTTTCCTGGATGTTTTGTGCCAGGATTTTTTTTTTAGATTTAGCATTTTCTTTGATAGATATATCCATTTCTTCTATTGTATCTCCCTTACCTAAGATTATCTTTTCTGTCTCTTGTATTCTCTTGGTGAAGCTTGCCTCTGAAATTCCTGCTCAATTTCCTAAATTTTTCATTTCCAGATTTTCTGCAGTTTGTGTTTTTTTTTTTAAATTGATTTGACTTTCACTTTCTGGTCTTGAACTGTTTTATTCATTTCCCTACACTATTTGTTCTTTCTTTCTTTCTTTTTTTCTTTCTTTCTCTTTGTTGTTGTTTTTACAAGACAGGGCTTCTCTGTGTAGCCCTGGCTGTTCTGGAACTCATTCTGTAGATCAACCTGGACCTGAACTCAGAGATCCACCTCTTTCTGCCTCCTTACGGCTAGGATTAAAGTCGTACACCACCTCCACCTGCTCTGCTCTATCTTAGATTTATTTATTTATTTATTATCTTAGACTTATTTCCTCTGTCATATTCATAACTTTAGGACTATTTTAAGGTCTTTTTCTTGTGCTTTAGCTATTTTCAATACTTAGGACCTACTGTTAGGGTTTTTGTCATTTTGTTTTGTTTCATTTTGTTTGGCTCTAGAGGAGACATACTGTCCTGGCTACTATTTTGTTTTTATGCAGGCATCTAGGCATCTGGATTTGAGAAGATTGTAATTCTAGGTGCTGATATCTGGTCTTGCCTTTGTTGGGTGGGTGTTTTTGTTTTTGTTGCCCTTTTTGGTTCTTAGGAGAATGTAGTAGCTGTGTGTTACCTGGTAGGACATTTTCTGGGATTTTAATAGGTACGGCCACTGGGAGTTCTAGGTAAAATGTAATTCTAGGCATTGGGAACTGACACTTAGGAATGGGGATTGGTGGGGGTGCTGATAGGAGGGAGGAGAGCAGGGTGTTCAGCCAGGATCCTCTTATCCTGTAGGAATGGGGACAGGAAGTGAGGAGAGGACACACTGGGTGGTCTGCTACACAGCTGAGGATGAGACTGGGCATTGAACTTGGAGGGGAGGCAGGAGAAGAGAAGATCTACAGTTAGTCCACTGACTTCCCAGGCTGGAATGACCTGTGGGTTCCCAATGAGTAGCAGCTTGTCTCACTTTTAAAGCCTCTCTCCATTTCTTCAGGTCTTTACTTGGATTGAATCCATCATTAGAAAAGAGTTACTTTAGCAGCTCCTACCACTTAGTGAGGACAGGATAGCACCTTCAAGGAGCTTACTCTAGAAGGAAGAGTAAGATGCTTTAGCAAGATTCTCTGTGTTGCATACTGTCTTTATTAGGATTACTGTCATGATGAAACACCATGACTGAAAGCAAGTTGGAGAGAAAAGAGTTTATCTGTCTTACACTTCTATATCATAGTCCATTACTGAAGAAAATCAAAACAGGAACCAGACAGGGTAGGTACCTGGAGGCAGGAGCTGATGCAGAGGCCATGGAGGGATGTTGCTTGCTGGCTTGCTCCCCATGCCTTGCTCAGCCTGTGGAACTCAGGACCACCAGTCCAGGGATATCCCCACCCACCGTGGGCTGGTCCCTCCCCATCAATAACTAATTAAATGTCCTACGGCTTCTCTACTTACAGTTGCAAAGTCAGCGTAGGAGAGGATTTGGGTCAGAACATTCCTGAGTGGAAACCCAGCTCTGTCTGGCTCACCACCGGTGGTCCTAGCTGTTCAGACTTTGTGTCATACACATCTGTACAGCGGGTGTGAGCATTATGGCTACTGGGAAAGCTGTTATAAAAACAAAATGGGGTGATGACAGTGAAGGCCAAAGATGACCCCTACATAGAGAGACCTTAGCCTTTGCGTCCAAGTGTTTCCAAATTCGCTGTGAGGTGTTAGTAACAAGGCGTGCTTCTTAGTCATTTCCTGACTTTTTCCTCTTGGACTTTTCCCATCTCTGAGTCTCATTCCATAGTCTGGTGTGGAAGAACTTAGAACCTGACCTCCATTCCAGACCTGTGGTGACACCGAGGCTGGAGTCACGGAAGTGGCAGGGCCATCCGGAAAACCACTTCTCAAAGCACAAGAACCAAGGGAGACAGAGTCACCTGAGCTTGCTGGTAATGATGTGGCTCTTTCAAAAGGCCGGAAGCCAGCCTGGACTGTCGCATGTTTTTAATGTGTGTCCATATGGATATGATACACAAGTGTGTGCCATTGAGTGCGTGTGTGCACGAATGTGTGCGTAGGAATGTATGTGTGAACATATGTGTGCAAATGTGTGTGCATGAGTATGTATGAATGTGTGAGCATGTGTGTAAGCATGCGTGTGAGCACATGTGAGTATGTGTACGTGTGTGTGTGTGTGTGTGTGTGTGTGTGTGTAGACTAGAACAACCACAGGTGTTATCTTCATTTGAGTCACAATTTCTCATTAGTTTGAGGCACCAATTAGCCCAGACTGGCTGGCCAGTGAGTCCCAGAATTCCAGCTGTTCTGCCCACCCTCCTTTCCGGTGCTGGGATTTCTAGTGTGCAGTGCCGTGGCCAGCATTGTTTTGTGGATCTGGGACCAGTCTCAGGTCCCCATGCTTACACACACTTTACTGACAACTCAGGATTCAACTTTTGTAATAAGAGCTCTGGCTAGTTCTAATGTTCATTGAGTTTAGGGACCATGCTGGAGGCACAGTTTAACACACACACTCATACACATGTTGATTTAGATCACAGTGTGATTTTGGAAACATTGAAGTGCAAAAATCACATGAAACCATGAAATGAAGGGAATGTGATCATCTTTGACATTGCATTGGCTTTTTTTTTAAAAAATAAAAGCATGTATTCTATGCTTCTCAGTTCAAAACATATTTTTGCATCTTTAAGTGCCATCTTTAAATTGATGCATCTCTATGAGGAGCGAGTGGATCAAGCTCCCTGGGTTTAGACTGTGAGCAAGCTGCCCTCACCATGCTTTAAGCCTTTCCTCACCCAGCAGAGACTGCTTAGTAGAGTGACGTTAAAGCTTAGATGTTTACCCTACACCAGTGGTCCTCAATCCCTTTGGGGGTTGAATAACCCTTTCCCGGGGTGAGAGGGCCACATCCGACCATCTGCATATTAGATATTTACATTTCAATTCATAAGAGTAACAAATTTGCAGTCATGAAATAGCAACTAAGATAACTTTATGGTTGGGGACCACCATGGCACGAGGGACTGTACTAATGGATCGCAGCATCAGGGAGGTTGAGGACCACGGGTCTAAGCGTCTGATGTCAGCGCTGTGGCATTCAGCCTGTTTCCATCCTCCCAGAGATCCTACATGAAGGCACATTTAAGAACCGCTGCATTTGTCATTCAGACTGGCTTGGGGAAGCAATGTCTTTTCCAAAATATCAATCTAACGAACACACAAACCTTCTTTGAAATACCAATGGCAAGAATAAAATGCTGACACTAATACCTTTTAGATTACCTGCTGCTTAGGATGGCTCATGCTTTTCTGTGCTGCCTGTCTCCATCCCTCACAGATGCTAAGTGAGTTTTGGAAAAGCTTAGCAGTCCATGCTCCTACTATGTGAAACATCCATGCAGCCCTTAGCTTATCTGTTGTTCCTTCTGTCCGGAGCCTAAGGAAATGCAAACTGTTAGGAGGGACTGAAGCAATATTATGTTAGGTGTAAGGAAGCACTCTGTAAACTCTAAGCTGTCAAACAAATGGAAGTTATTAATTATCAAGTCCCCTGTCGGCCTCATTTAAAGCAACGGACATGTTTCCTGTATTACTGATGATAAGTAATATCAAGATAGCACCTCTGCACAGTGAAATCTTTGCAGAGTCATGCTTAGAGTGTTTAGAATGCGAGAAGTGTAAGTAGAGACGTTTCAGAAACTAAGGTACAACACAATAAATTATCTCAGCCACTAGGAAATGGAAACGAAATGGTGGCTAACAATGGTGCTTTAACATTCATGGCCTCTGTGAGAATACGGCATGGCGTCCTAGGATGCTGTAGTGTGTGTGCCGTGGGAGGAGGGGACACAGTCTATTCACCAAATACCTGGGAAGCATCAGCTCAAAGTAGAAGGGCTAAATCTGGCTCACAGTTTAAGAGTACAAGTCCATCGTGGTGCAGACAGGATGGCAGCAGGAATGTGAGGTGCCTGGTTGCGTTTCCACCACAGTCAGGAAGCAGAGAGAGATGCATGCTGATGCTAAACCCAGTTTCCCTTCTAATTCAAATTAGCCCAGGACCCCAGCCCATGGGATGGTGCCACATACATGCAGTATGAGGCTGCTCTCCTAAGGTCAAACCTTTCTAGAAACACACTCCTAGACACACCCAGAGGTGCTGGTTCTATTTATTTATTTATTTATTTGGTTTTTCGAGACAGGGTTTCTCTGTGGCTTTGGAGCCTGTCTGTAGACCAGGCTGGCCTCGAACTCACAGAGATCCGCCTGCCTCTGCCTCCCAAGTGCTGGGATTAAAGGCGTGAGCCACCATCGCCCGGCTCAGAGGTGCTGATTCTAAGTCCCTTCAATTTGAGCAGATGAACCATCCCAGGGGATTTTATGATGGGATGGGAGGAGGCAGAAAAGAGTGCCCTGGTACTGGACTGGACTTTCAGGACCCACTCTGAATGTATGCGTTTATTTGCTGAAACCAGCTAGCGTAATTAACACACAGTATCAGTGATGCCTTATATTAATTATCTGCTTGGCAGGATATGGAATCGCCTTCAATATAAATCTCGGGGTTGTCTGTGAGAGGGTTTTCTAGATTCAGATAACTGCAGTAAATAGACCCACCGTAATGTGGGCAGGACTGTTCCATGGGCTCGGGTCTTGGACTGCATAAAAAGGGAGATAATGAAGCGTGAACGTTCACCGCTCTTTGCTTCTTATCTGTGGATGCAATGTGACCTAATAACCAGTATATTGGCCCATATACTTGTAGCCACGCTTTCTCTGCCATTCTGGACTCCACTCCAAACTGTGAGTTAGAATGAACTCCTTTCCGTACGATGCTTTGTCAAGTACTTTGTTGTGCCACCATAGGGAGTGACCAATAAAGTTGCTATGAGCACGCTAGTGCCTAGAGTTTGGCTTCTAAATGAAGTCAGAGAAACTTAGCTAGCTAGAAGCGGTTTCCACCGATCAATTCTGGGCATGCTAGCACCAAGCTCACAGTGACATGTCATAAGACATCACCTACCAAAATTGTCCAGGTATCCACACAGATATAAAAATAAACGAACGGGCAAGAGAACGCTCTCCCTGACAGTGACATGTGGGTGAATGCAGGATTCCTTTTTTAAAATCCCAAAAAGTATACATTCTCCAGGGTAATAATGATTCCAGTGATGAGAAGTGTTAGCATCAAAATCACAGCTACAGCCTACAAAACATTGGCAGCCACACAGTTATAAACAAAGAAATAAGTCTTCAATGGATTGCTAGAATTATTGCTTAAATATATGTTGGCGAGCAGGTGAGCATCTCAAGCCATCTTCACACAGATTAATTGCAGATTGCAGAGGGAAAACTTCCTGTAGGGATGCGGAATCTGGCAGACACAGGTGGCTGATCAAAGTGGCATTTGTACCACCTGGAGTGAGGTGACACAGAAACAATATGTAGCGTCCCTATATCCTCAGTCTGATCCTGAGGGAACAGTCAAGCGAATTCAAGTTCAAGGCATTCTGTGAGACTCCTGGCTTATAGTCTTCAAAAGTGTTGGTGCCCTGAAAGGCAGGCCTTACTGCTCCAGATCAGAGGAAGCTAAATATATGTCATTGCCCAGGGCACTAGGTAGCCTTGCCTGGTCCTGGTCAGAAAAAATAAAATAAAATCAGAGTAGAAATTAGCTATGTGTTATGTAACGATATTGTATTGGTCCTGTGTTGGATCATTTTATGGCTACAAAAGAGAATGCCATTCTCCCTAGGGAATGCACGTTGAGATATTAGTGGCCAAGAGATTTGTAGCTTTAAAAGGATGATGGGAAAACCCTGCTACAGATGAAAACCAATGATTACGAATCTGTGAAGTGGGTGCATGGGCAAGTTCATTAGTCTGTTCGTGCAATTTTTACAGCTTTAAAATTCTCTTAGCTTGGCAGTGTTGGCACACACCTTTAATCCCAGCCTGCAAATGCAGGCAGATTTCTGTGAGTTCAATGCCAGCTTGATCTACAGTGGGAGTTCTAGGAAAGCCAGAGCTGTTACACAAAGAAACGCTGTCTCAACAAAACAGAACAACAAAAATTCTTTTAAATGGTGTTTAAAAACTGACTATATGCTTTGGTAAATTCTCAGTGCTAGGACCCATGCATGAGATTTTAACGTATTCTATTTGTCATAAAATTTCTATGACAATTCTTTTAAAATATTTTGAAAGTATATACAATATTGTTACTGGATATATAATTAATTTTCAACTTGCGGTTTTTATTCTGATCCAGAATTCATTGTTTCAAAAAATGGCATTCTGATAAGTCATATGATGAGCAAAAAAATTGTTCAGTAATGATTTGGAACCAAAATTCTCATCTGACTACCCTGGGCCAATGATTTGTACTGTTTATGTACAGTATTGGCCTCATGGTTGAGAGAGAGAAGGGGGGGGTGGAGGGAGGGAGGGAAGGAGGGAGAGAAAAGGGAGGGAAAGAAAAGGGAGGGAAGGAGGAATAAAGCTAGCTCGTGGCTCGTGTGTGTGTGTGTGTGTGTGTGTGTGTGTGCGTGCGTGTGTGTGTACACATGTTTTAATTGCTAAAGCTCATTATTTTTTCCCTCTGGAAACATTAAGACTTAGCAGCATTTGGCCCTCCCATCACATGGGCTTAGGTGAGCCATTCCCTTTTGAGGTACACTAGTCTCTGAAGGTCACCCTGACCTAGCCTCCTGCAGTCACCCTGATTACCTGTCTTGCTCCAGAAAGAATTTGAGTTTGTGAAGTGTCTTTCAGGCAATAAAGAATAAAAGAGAAAGTAGAAGATCGTTTCTGGAGAAAAGCTGAAATGGAGATGGGACCTGAGCACGCAGCTCAAACTCAGTGTCATCTAAACTGAACTCTTCTGCCCACTTTCCCATCTACCCTACTTTACTGGCAAACTGAAACAATAATTTATCACCGACAGGTTCCTCTCTATCAGCACATAAACCAAAGACATCTAAATCTCTCAGATTTTACTTTCTAAATATCATCACCATCATCACCACCATCACCATCATCACCATTTACCATCACCACCACCATCACCATCATCACCACCATCACCATCACCACCATCACCACCACCACCACCATCACCATCATCACCATCATCACTATCACCACCATCACCATCACCACCATCACCACCATCACCACCATCACCACCATCACCATCACTACCATCACCACCATCACCATCACCACCATCACCACCACCACCACCATCACCATCATCACCATCATCACCATCACCACCATCATCACCATCATCATCACCATCATCACCACCATCACCACCATCATCACCATCATCACCATCGCCACCATCATCACCATCACCACCATCACTACCATCACCACCATCACCACCATCACCATCATCATCACCATCATCACCATCATCATCACCACCATCACCACCATCACCATCATCATCACCACCATCACCACCATCACCACCATCACCATCATCACCATCATCACCATCATCACCACCATCACCACCATCACCATCACCACCATCACCACCATCACCACCATCACCACCATCACCATCATCACCATCATCACCATCATCACCATTTACCATCTTGCACCACTACTGCTACTGTTGCTTCCTCCACAGCTCTAAGCTCTCAACATCTTTTGTCCAGACAAAACTTCCATCCGCATTTGTTTTGGCCTATCCTTAGACTGTCACTGTGTTTAAGGCAGACTGACTGCAATTTTTTTTCAAGATGCAAATTTTGAAACTGTCTCTTAAGAACATTTCTTTATCTAGAGATAAAAAGGGAATTGCTCGGAAAGAACTGTGGGTTTCCACACGGAGAGTCCAGCCGTGTTGCAGCCTCCTTGTCTTCCTCCATCCTCCTTATCTCCACTTTTCTCTACCAACTCTCTCCATAGTCCTTAAGTGCTCATTCCTCAGAATAGCACTTCCTCTTAAGATTTCCCGGGAACCCAGAATGTTCTTAATCATAACTTTTGCTATATGTACAGCACAAGTTGGCCAGTGCCTGGCCTTCTTTAAGCCTGTACTAAAAACAAATCAGTGAACCCGTCCAACCCCATCACCTGGAACATAGCCAGCAATTTATGGCTTGCTCCATGAATCTTCCATTCTGTCCCTTCCACCCTTTCCCTGAGATACCTGCATGTCTGCATTTTGTCTTTAAATTTGTATTGCTTCATGTTATCTTCACAATGTGTTTCTTTTTGTTTTCAAACTTTATGGGAAGGGGCACACGGCGTATACTCTCTCATGCTGCCAGGGTTCACCACTGTAGTGCTGGCAGCGAGGAGACAGTCCCTTTATTGCTGTGTATTGTCCCATTATGTGACTGTCCCCCTGCCGGCAAAGCTCTTTGTTCTGCTAGAGCAGTTAGCCCCCACTTGCCTTCAGCTCTCAGCTCAGGTGTCGCTTCCTCGGGAGATGTCCCTTCTGACGCAGCCCAGGCAGGGTCTTGTTTGTTGCAGGGTCTCAGGACAGCACATGTGTCTGCCTTGGCGCCGTCACCCACAGCCGTCACCCACAGCCGTCACCCACAGCCGTCACCCACAGCCGCTGTGTCCCATTTGCGAGATTGTTTAGGCTTTGGCTTCTTGCTCAACTGTGGGCTCCTTCAGGGCAGGCGTATGTCTGTGCTTGGTGGCTATTAGAGTCTCTCAGCTCCTAGGATATCGTGAGAGAGTGGTAGAAGTTATTGCGAGTATGAAGAAATGAAGGAAAGGATGGGGGGTGAAAGAAAGAAACGCTTCTCTCTGTCAAACACTGTACCTCCTTGGACAGTCTGAACGATAATGACTGTCAAACTAGTCTTGCTGCTTTTCATATCTATAGCATATATATATGTGTATATATATGCATATATACACATATATATATATGCTATATTAGATTTTCAAGACAGGGTTTCTCTGTAGCTTTTGGTTCCTGTCCTGGAACTAGCTCTTCTAGACCAGGCTGGCCTCGAACTCACAGAGATCCGCCTACCTCTGCCTCCCGAGTGCTGGGATTAAAGGCGTGCGCCACCACCGCCCGGCTAGCTAATATATATTATTATTTATTGGTTTTAGACAGGGTATCATTGTTTAGCCCTGGCTGGCCTAGAGCTGACTTTGTAGACCAGGCTGGCCTCAGACTTATGGAGACACTTCTGCCTCTGTACTGTGAGTACTGGGGTTAAAGGGGTGCTCCTCCACCACCCGCTCCTCGTTATTCTTTTAGTCGCCGAGGTTCAAACATCATGACCTCAGGTCTCATGCTTCTGGTCTGCTCACTTCAATTCTTTATTGAGAAAGATGTTCAATGAACACTGCAAGCCAGACCTTCGTACTCCGCTTGCATAACCCAACTTTCCTTTCTCAGTGCCGTATCTACAACTCTCTTCCCTTCCCTCTGCTTATGCTGTGTGTACGTGTCTGTGTGTGCACGTGAGTTTGTGCCCATGTACACATGCTCAAACACGTGCATAAATGCACACACTCTCCAAAGAGTCCTTCCATAAACTTTCCAATCCTATCCAAACCTTATAGCAAATGCTATATTCCTCAGAAAGCCTGTCCAGATTTCCCAGGCAGAAGGACCTGTTCACTCTGACTGACATTGACAAGGCTCATTTGCAGACCATCCAAAATCCTTCTTGGTGCTTGGAGACATGCGGGCTTTGTTCTCAGACTAAAGTTCCTTTTCCTTACCATCCACTGCAGGAATCTGGGAAATGACCCTCTTCCTATGCACCTACCTTTGGGAAATGGTTTTCACGCTAAACAAAAATGGAAAATATGGAAGGGGAATTCTCCACACTAACCCCGGATTCCCAGGTCTGATGATGCTCTTCCCTCGCTCTCTTGTCTTAGCTTTTCCTCCGAAGAGGAGTAATTTCAAAGGTTAGTTGAGGGAGTATTAACTGGGGAAGGAGTAAACATTCATGTTGCCCTTTGTTTGGGGATGGTTTCCTTCTTTTGTCTTTTTTTTTATTACGTTATTTACTTTTAAGTATTTATTTTTATTTTATGTGTATTTATTTTATGTGTTTTCTCAGCATATATGGACATGTGGCATGTGCATACAGAGCCCGTAGAGACCAGACTAGGGTGTCAAAGTCCTTGGAAATGGGGTTATAGACACTGTTAGCCACAATATGGTCTCTGGGATTTGAACCTGTGTCCTTTGGAAGAGCAGCCAATCTTCCTAACCACTGTGCTGTCTCTCAGCCCAATTTTTTTAATTATGATTGTTGATTGCTTTTGTAGGTGCAGGTAGAAGTCCTCCCCTTCCACCATGTGGATCTTAAGTATTGAACTCAGGCCAGGTAGTTAGTCAGGCTTGGTGACAAGTGCCTGTACACTGCACCATCTTGCTGATATTTTCTTTTATTTTTCTATTCTCTCTCTCTCTCTCTCTCTCTCTCTCTCTCTTTGTTTTGAGACATAGTCTTACAGTATAAGCCCAGGCTGACCTGGAATTAATAATTGTCCTGCCCCAGTTGCCCCAAACACCCCCAACCCACTTTGTAGCAATTTCCTCTAATTGAATGCTATCCTGGAGGGAAACCCCTTTGGATGCTGAAAGCAAACAACTCATAAGTCACAAGTTCCTGAAATTTACAAGATTCATAACTCTCCCCCAGGTTATGTATGTAGTAAAGACTGCTGGGGAAAGAACATAACCTGTTGTCTATTTGCCTCCAAAGATAAAGCTTTCTTGAGTTGTCATCCATGCTGTGGCGTTTCAAACTCAAGTAAGTAGCCCCTCACTAAAATGGCATTAGCATCACTAAGCGTGGGGCAGAGCCTTTTCTTTGTTTTTTGTTTTTTTTTCATTAGTGTCTGTGCTGATTTGAAAGGAAATGTCCCCCAAAGGGAGTAGCACTATTAGGAGGTGTGGCTTTGTTAGACTAGATACAGTTTTGTTGGAGGAAGTGTGTCACTATGGCCATGGGCTTTGAAGTCTCTTGCTCAAGCTTCCCTAGGTGTGACTGTCAGACCATTTCCTGATGCTTGAAAGATGTCAGACTCTCAGCTACTTCTCGGGCACCAATGTCTGCTTCCCACCATAATGATAATGGACTGAACTGTGAAACTGTAAGTGAGCCACCTCAATTAAATGTTTTCCTTTATAAGAATTGCTGTGGCCATGGTCTCTTTACAGCAATAGAAATCCTAACTAAGACAGTGTCCTAGCCCCCAGCAAGTAGATGTTTGTTTGTATCTCCCCAGAAAGTCACACAACTCTCTCCTCCTCCTTTTCTCTTTCTCTTGAGATCTTCTGCCCTGCCCATTCCTAATCCTCTTTCCCCTACCGGCCTGTCTACCTGTGAGCGAGGTTCCCTGAGTTGGACTTTAGCTGGTGGTTATCTTTTGGCCAGAGCTATCAGGTTTTCCTGAGAGTTCATCAGGAAAAGAGGCCATACTTCTGTCCCCATCTGTCCCCTTTCCAAGTCTCATTTCTCAACTGTTGCTGTACTTGGGTGGGAAAGAAAGGGAATTGCTCAGTAACTTCCTCAAACCACAAATGATAGTGATAAGGTCCTCATGTGTACAGAAACACAGGAGAATTTTCGTGCCCCAAACATGGAATGACCTTCAAAGCAATTCCCAAGGGAGTTACATGCTGTTTTTCCTCATTCCCCCACTGTTATTCTGGTTCAAAACCATTTGGATGCATCACTGGAAGCTTTGATTCTACTTGGATATCTTCACTGATCTCAAGCCTCACCAGAAAAATACAGATTTGGGTTTTGAGACAGTTATTTGGGACTTCTATCAGTGACTACCTGGGACAGTGGGGAGAACCAAGAGTGGTCAGACTTGCTTGTGCAGTGGATATGTGTGTACGAGAGAGAGAGGAGAGGGGAAGAGAGAGAAGGAAGTTGAGAAGCATGCTGGAAATGCTTGTGTAAAAGTCGCGCTTTCGGAATGGCACAGAGCCCCCAGAAGTGACCATGGGCAGAGACACCACTCATTCTGGCTGTGGAGCCTGGGTTTAAAACACACCATGGTGGTTCTGGCGTCTCTAAAGGCAGAGGATGTGGAGTCAGCTCTTTGCTTCTTATTTCCTGTGTTCCTAGACAGACTGAGGTTCTTTCAGCCTCAGTGTTTCCATCAGCAACATGGGTTTAATGATTACACCTGACCTACGCTCCTCCAGTGATTGTGTTCTGAGAGCCTTGTGAGGCTACCTGAGTGCTGGTTATATATATCATGGTAGCTGTTAGCATGACTGATGGTGCTCCTGAAGTGTGTCACCACACGCACACGCACACACACACACACACACACACACACACACACACTCACACACACACACACTCACACACACACGTTTGGCAGCAGATCTCAATTCTGAAATATCTTCTCTTAAAGAGACTGAGGTCACTATGAACACATATTTCAGGATTCGCATAAATCACTAAGGAAAATGCAAGAAAACAGGATGCCTGCCAATGACTCAGTAAGCACCATTTTCTGTAAGTCACTTGATCTGTTTTGCACCATTTTCTGTAAGTCACTTGATTTGTTTTGGCTTTGGGGGATTTGTTTCAAGTTTAAAAAAAAAAAAGCTTAACACGAGTTAGCATTTTTTCCTACCTTGCCTTAAATACTTGAAGATGTACCCCTGTGACCTTAGGCACCCGGCAGCCGTTAAGCTTTACTGAGGACTTACTGTGTGTCGGGCAACACGTCACATACTTTATTCATTGGCAGTAGCCTGCTGTGGAGAGTGTTACTTTTGTCTTCGTTTTCTATATGGGAACAGAATTAGGATATGTGAAGCAGATTTACATCGGCCACACAGCTGGTAAATCCTCCAGCCAGCAGCTGGCTACCATGGCATTCTGAGCATGCTGCCTCAGCATCCTCCTGATTCCGAACACAAACCTAATCAGGCTTTTCTCCTTGGTGTTTTGCTTTGGAAACTATCATAGGACCTAGTCTGGACTGTTGTGCGCTTCAGGTGAGTGACAAGCTCCCTGCAAACCTCTTTAAAGGAGAGGGTATCCCCTAAAGCGATGCTGAGAAGGCTGGACAGTGTGCTAAGAGCATTTGGGCAAACTCGGAAGAAACAAAGGCTCAAGGACACTACATGCAGAGTTCAGCTTTCACTCGGCTACCTGCTAGATGTTCAGAGGTGTTCCGGATTCCTACCCACCTGTCCCTCAAAACATCTCCTTATTTGTCTGTTTAGGGGGAAGGGTAGCATATGCGTATGTGATAGGGGATGGGTGCACCTCTCACATGTGGAACCCAGAGGAGGACATCAGACCTTATTATCTCAAGACAAAGTCTCTCTCTGGCGTTGGAGCCAGGCTGGGAGTCATCGGTGATATCTCTAGTCTCCACGCTCCTCAGTGCTGAGGTGCACAGCCACACCCAACTTTTTACCAGGGATCTGGGATTCAAACTTGGGTCTTCAGGCTTGCAAAGTGAGCACTCTTACCCACCGAGTCATCTTCCCAGGCCCCTTCTTTAATCTTCAAATTGTCCTTCCTTCTTCTAAGATCCTTTGCTTCCCTGCAGAACACCTGGATCTCTTCTCGTCTGAAGGAGGCCTCTCTCTCCACCTTCTTCAGTCTTCGCTGTGTGGTTTAGAATCAACTCCTCTGTTATATTTTGCAAACACATCATGCTTTGTTTTGACTCTGTCCACTGTGAAAGTCTCTCTGCTTTGGTGGTAATGTCTGTGGACCAAAGAACGGGACGCTGGTTCTGTGTGTATTCCTAGAGCTGAGCATTTCCCCATTTTGGAGAGTTTGGTGCGTTGGTGAGGAGTGGTTCTGCCACAGATGGACAGCCTGCACTCCGGGTTCTCCACTGCGCTGTTAGGAACTCAGAAGGACCACTGATGAGCAACACTGTGAACATCAGAGCACGCTCCAGTAGGCACAGTGAGGAGAATAGAAGTGAGGACAGCCTCCAGCACCTGTCTCTCGATTCCTTCTTGATTATTACCTGCTCTCTGATTGTGATGAACTCAGCACACATTCACCTGCTCCCTAAAACGTCACCCCATGCACCTCTCCTGTGCTGCCTGCTATCAAGTCCGACTTCCATACTCGTGCGGGAAACCTTGCCTAGCACCCCCACCCTCACCCCACCCCACATCTATGCCCTCTGTAATTATGTTACTTTATATTGCAAAAGAGTTTTTAAAATATATTCCACTAAAGATACTATAATACAAGGATACTGGATTATCTGGTTGAGCTGATGTAAACACAGTGGTCTGTGTAAGCAGAAAACAGAGGAGAAAGCATTGCAACAGTGACAGTAAAGACAAGGCTGACAATTTGAACTTGAAAGAGGGGGCAACAATCCAATAAGTGGAGGAGGTCCCTAGGATAAATGCAGGAGGTCCCTAGAAGAGCTAGCAGAAAAAGAAGAAAACAAGGAGGCCATTTCTTTCCCCAGAGCCTCCAGACGGAACCATCCCTGCTGATCCTTTAACTGGAACTCAGTGAAACTGATGCTGGCCTTGGAGCCACTAGAATCACAGAGGGCTGCTTTGCTACCACCACACTAAGGTGCTAACAATGCGTTATTACTGCAGTGCCAGGAAGCCAGTACGTCTACCCTGGTATTCAGGTGCACAACAAGCTTGCTCTGTTCTGAATTTTGATTGAGTAATTGAAATGCAGCCCTTCAGTGTACGGAGCCTGTTTCCTCTTGGGTGTTTAAACCCCGTGGGACCAGGGCTTGCCCTATGCTTGCCGACTTTCTCAGGAGGGAGGATATCTGAGATGGGGCCGACTGAGTGAGTTTGCAGATGCTTGCTGGGAAGAAGGCATTGCTCAGTTCAAGGCGCCGCTATACCGAGTGGAAAATGGCCTTTGACCTCACAGTGATAGCATGTCATTGAAAGCAAGGCTAACAGATGCTGTTCCACTAGTGTTCACTGTTGTGTTAGTCACAATAGTGAAAGGTGTAAGCAACCCACATGTCCGTCAGTGGGTGAGCGGATGTGTCCTCTCAGTGGAATATTAGTCAGCCTTAACAGGGGCAATCTGACACCTGGGTGAGCCTTCAAGACAAGGTTAAGGGAAGTAATAGTCAGTGTTGGGCAAATATTGCATGGTTCCACTGAGAGGACACATCTCAGGAGTCAGATTTGCAGACACGAAGTCATAGCACTGATCACTGGGAGAGGATGGTGAGGAGGAGGCAGTTATTAGTGAGAAAAGCCCAGGTAAACTTTCAGAACCGTGCACCGTTCTGGAGCTGGCTGGTGGTGATGGCTGTACTGAGCACGGATGTACATAGTGCTCCAGTAGTACTGAGCACTTCAACGAGGTTCACATGGGGCTGGAGAGGTTGCTCGGTGATTAGGAGCGCTTGCTGTTCTTCCAGAGTACAGAAATTCAGCTCCCAGAACCCATGTTAGGTGGCTTGTAGGCTTGTAACTCCAACTTCTAGATCTGAAGCCCCCTTCTGGCCTCTGTAGGCATTGCACATAACCATCATAATCTCTCTCTCTCTCTCTCTCTCTCTCTCTCTCTCTCACACACACACACACACACACACACACACATCATTTTTAAAGATTAAAATGGTAACTGCAGTAATATACATATATTTAGCACAATTAATAAGTGGGTTCTAGCTACAGCAAAGACAAAGACTTGGGAGGGTACGGAGGCAGGAAGGAGGCACCTGCCAGGTGATCAGGCTCACTTTAGACAGGACAGGTTGTGTCCTGACAGTGAGGTTTTTCTTTCTCTCTCCCCGAAAAGGGCAATAATAGGTTGAGTTCTGTGGGACAACACATGCAGTTTTCGGTAAGTATAACACTTAGAAACACATGGGAGGAAACATTAAGTAGTCACGTTGAGGGGGTCAGTGAACAAGTGGTCGGATGAGGATGTGGTATGCGAGCTGAGAGTAAGAATGGGAGAGAATTAGGGGTGCAATGAGGGCAGAGGTGCGGGACTGACCCAGATTTGGAGGACCTGAGCAAAGAGGCCAGAGAACCCAGTGCTCCTTGGAAAGGCATGGGGCAGATGCTAGGGTCTGTGGCCATGTTCTAACTGTGGCTTTCCTTATGAGCAGGAGGAATAGGTTGGATGAAGTTCTGTATGGGAGGAAATAGCTTCATGGCATCTCTGTCCACTGCATTATTTTAGCTGTCTCCCTCAGCCTTCAGAATAATCTTGTGAGAGGTGTTATTACAATTTACAACTATGAAACCAGGCCTTTAATTTTTTATTTGAAGTTACAGACAGTAGTGAAAGCCTGTAAAGCACTCGGAAGGTAGAAGCAGGAGGGTCAGGAGTTCAAGGCCAGCCTGAGCTGCATGAAACCCTGCACAGGTACACAACAAGAAATGGAGGGGCTGGGGAGATGACTCAGTTTGTAAAGCGCTTGCCAAGCAAGCGTGAGGACTTGGGTTTGATTCCCAGCACCCGTGCCAAAAGCCAAGCCTTTCAGCAAATCCTTATAATGCCAGCACCAGGGAGGTGGTGACAGGTAGGTCCCTGACGCACAAGGGTGAGCTCGTGTGTAGGCATAGTCACTCGTGCCCACACACATATGAAAATTTAATTTAAGAATCATCGATTCATTTTTATTTTTTGAAAGACAATGAAATTTCTAGGCTTCTGATCAGTTAAGAGTGATAGAGCGGTATCTTGCCTGGGGGGTTTTCCTCCCTTGCTGAGGGCTAGATTCCCAGTTTCAGCTAAGAAGAGAGATCTGCTCAGCATGACTCAACCCACTGTATCCCAGACATGCTGACCCTGAGACTGTTTCTTCAGGTTGGGCTGTTAGCTCTCCTCAGAACTTTGAGAAAGGCTGGCATAGACACAGATGTGTAGTGACAAGAACAAGTGACATCCCGTTCCGTCTACTTGACTCTAATGTCACATCTGAGTGATGAAACTCTTCCGAGATAAATGATACTATTATAAAGCTTGGACACCGCTTTGCAGAAAAGTGGCATTTCAGGCCCCACCAGGGAAAACCGTTTTGCACTGGGAATCTCTTGGGTTCCTTAAATCTCATCTGGGATGTTGCTTCCAGGCCCGAAGTGAGGGTCTCAATAGGGAGGATAGGGGTTCTTTTTAGGGTCTTAAATTCTTAGAGACAAACGGGAGTCCTTCATGGGGCAAACAGTATGTTTGCTCGTAATTTTGAGAAGGGGATGAATTTGCATTGGAGACATCTCAGTTAGAGCCATGTGACTGAGCAGTGTGATCCATGCCAGTTGGCTGCATTTTAAGAAATGACAAATGATTTTTTTTTTCAGAGGAAGAAACAGAGTCGAGGGGAACGTGAAAGATCATCCGGATAGTATAAACCCCGGGCAGCTTTGAAATCTGCTTCTCAGGAAGCCATGGGGACACATTGTTCAGTCCTGCTGCAAAGGAGACAAGCAGCAGAGCGCCCCAAAACCAAGCAATAGCAAAAGCTCATGCGTGGGTGGGCAGACAAGGTGCTGTCGTCAAGGAGTTAGGTGCCGGGGAGGGTGGGAAGCAGCCCCGTGCCCTCTGCCCCCTCCAGCCTTCTGGAAGTAGTTCAAGTGCTAATGCCTGCTTATTAAGCCGCAGGCCCACTTGAGGGCGGACTTTGCTGGCCCTGTTTACAATGCCAGGAACCTTGCTCTGGTGTTGTCATGGGGAAGTCATTGTCCTCCTGGCAACAGGTTACCTAGGTGAACGCCAAACAGCCAGTAGCTCAGGCCCAATGAGCAAGAGGCATCTGCAGTGGCCGTCGTCAGACTGCTTCCCGCACCCTCTCCTTTTCCTTTCTCGCTCCTTCCATCCACAGCAGCACCTCTAGATTGGGACACACAAAGACACTGCAGAACAGTACTGTGGGAGAGAGGGCGTGGCCATGGCTCTTTCCTACGTCACACTTCCAAAAGCATGGCTGGTCGTGGGGTCGCTCCCGTTCCATCCAACATACAAATAAAACCAGAACAGGTCTCAGCAGAGGAGCCTGTTCCGCCCACTCCTATTGCATAACTTAGTGTAAATTTCTCAGTGAAAGAAATGTGAAGTGTAAGGAATACCTCTAGTGGTGGTCAAAGTCTACACTACAAAGGGAAATGAAGCGTTACCCCGGGACACTGACCAACCACTCGTGTACAGTAAAAACCAAACAGTTCGGCTAAAGCAAATCCTTGGCTGTTCAGAATTGACAGAGCCAACAAATAAAGGTGCCTGGCAACTCTATTCACCCAAGGGCTTTTTGTGCTGGTCCTGTCCAGTGTCACTTGTGTTCCATGTTACTTCCTGTGTAGACAAAGCCTCAAATAGAAATGAGAGAGGCGTGAGGCTCTGCTGTCCATGCCTGATCACCTGCCCAGTCTGGCATCTCACCAGAAGTGCCTGCTGTGGCCTGGCACCCAAAGGGTATCACTGAGGGAAGTGATTCTCAACCTGTGGGTCACAAGTGTTCAGCGGTTGAACCATCCTTTCACGAGGGTGGCATGGCAGACACCCTGCACATCAGATATTTATGTTGTGGTTCACAACAGTAGGAAGATTACAGGGATAAGGTGGCAACAAAATAATTTAATGGTTAGGGTTCACCACTGAATGAGGAACTGTATTAAAGAGTCATAGCGTTAGAAAGGTTGAGACCCACTGCCATAGGGTTCAACTTAACCTAAATGTCTGAAGTCCATTTGCCCTGTCTCAAGGGATCTGACTCTTTAGGAAGCCCTGCGGTCCCTTACCCACCAGAACCAGATTTAAGAGGATGTGGGAATCTCCTCCTCACCGCAGCCATGGTGTGCGTGGCCAGCTCTAAGAAATTCAAGGAGTTGAAACACATCTATGACCACTGATGGTAAGTTTTGCTGACTGGAGAATTTATGTAGTGGCAGATGGTGGAGAAGAAAGAGTAGAGAGTGGTGGCTTAGCATCTCTAGGTCAGGAGACGTGGGACCGGGATCATGACAGAGTCATTGTGTGCCACAGAGTTGCCCTCTTCCCTGGTGTCTGTTACACGGATGATGTGGGTCTCCAAAGACCATTTCGTCTCTTGTCAATGCAGAATCAATCTCCGTGGCCATGTAGACATTCTCTAGGATGATATATATATTTCCATTATTCTTAGAAAAATATATTTAATGAAAAAGTCCTCTGGGTATTTTCTCTGATAAGCTGAGTTAGCTCTGTTTGGACCAAACTAAAGTAACGTGATGGAGCTTTCTTGGCCCATGGTTCTGCTTCTCTTTCTCCAGCATCACAAAGTCAGGCAATGCTGATTGCTTGATGAACATAGAGGCAGCTGTACAGATCAGTGCTGAGTTTTTACTCAGTGCATCTATACCTTTTATAAACTCGACCACTATCTTCTCTGTCACTGCGAGACAAGTATTGCCTCACTGGAAAGATGAGGAAACCAACGCTCAAAGAAGAGGTAAATACTTGTCCTGCACCACAAATCAGATAGAATGTGTACTTGAGTGGGAGCCAGAACCCAGGTGTGACTTCCCTGGGAACTTTGCTACTTCTCCAATCCCCAGCTAGTGAGAGAGCAAGGAGATTCATGGGAGATAGTATTAGTAGTCACTCCGTTTGTTGTTGGGACAAGATGCCTGACAGAAACAAGGAAGGAAGAGTTTGGGGTTTTGTTTATCAAGTTAACATCTGTGTTTCTCTTTTTTAACTACTTTTTTTGAAACACAAAATCTGGTTATCCACAGTGTGACCTCTTTTCATGAGTCATAACAGATCATAGCTTTTCTTCTAGCTACCTGAGTGACCTTGGGTAAGGTCAAATCATCTGAGAGTCTGTTATTAATTCATATTGAAGGTAATGAACTTAGTCGGTGTCCCCAAACTCAAAATAAAACACGGCTTTCCAGACCTTTCTCTGTGGCCCTTTTTCTCTCCTTGCAGGGTCTTATGCATTCTAGATATGGTGATTTGAATGAGAATGGTCCCCATAGGCGCATATATTTGTAAGCTTGCTCCCCAGTCAATGAAAACTGTTTGTGAAGGACTAGGAGGTGTGGCCTTGTTGGAGGAGATGTGTCAGTGGAGGCGGGCTTTGAGATTTAAATTGTCCAAGTCATTTGCAGTTAGCTTTCTCTTTGTCTCATGCCTGTGGATAAGGAAGGAAGGTCTCAGCTACTTCTCCAGCACCAAGCCTGTCTGTCTGCTGCCATGGTCCTCTCCATAATGGTCAGGAACTCTAACCTTCCGGAACCATGAGCCCCTAATTAAATGCTTTCTTTTATAAGTTGCTTTAGTCACGTAAATTTTATCACAGCGAATAGAAAAGTAACTAGAACCCTAGGCAAGCACTCTCCCACCTGATTAATCTTTAAACCAGTAGTTAGAGCATTTAATGAAGTACCTTATATATCCATCCATTTTTAACTGTCTAGGAAGTCCCCAAACTTGCGGTCCAGATGCGGCTATTGTTGGATTTCAGGCAAGTCCGGACTGAAGGGAGTAAGATACCGGGGTTGGCCCATTAGGAACTGTTAGGAATATTTCCTAACGCAAGTTCCCTGCCGACACAAAAATTCCCAATCAAGCCAAATCAAAACAAGCCGAATTAAAAAATATCCAGGTTTAATGGGAGTTCTGCGCTCTTGGGTGGCTCCGAGGGGGGAAACCGGGAAGCCCCGCAAACGCTACCCCCAGGAGGAAGGAAAAAGGACCACGTGTTCCTCTTTCGGGAGATCACTCAAATACTCTGAAGAGTGGTCCTGACCCCACCCCCAGGGAGAGGTCAGGACCTGGCCTGCTGGGATTCGGAGTCCAGACCAGGTCTGGGGGCTGGGGCTTACTTAAGCTCACAACTTGACAGGAACGAGTCAGCAGGATGGCTGATGGAGCCATCCAAGGGGAAGAACTGGGGAATGGCAGCGTGAGCACTGAACCTTGCTGTCTGCACTGAGTCTGAGAGAACAAAGTCCGAGCCTCATGGGACCTGGGAGGAGAGCCCTACAGGGTCGCGCTGTGCACCTTGGATCCCAGCATTTGGGAAGCAAAGGCAGGGGGAGTTCTGTGAGTTTGAGGCCAACCCGGTCTTCACAGTGAGTTCCAGGATGGCCAGGGCTGCAGTATAGAGAGACTTCATCTCAAAAAATAAGATAAAAATTAAAAACCCTTATTTTTATATCACTAAAGGTGCTCCAAACATCAAGTGTGAAGGCTCAGAACCCTGTATCCAGGAATCCACCTCTAGATCCTTACTTAATTGGCCTGAGTTGTGCCTGAGCCTTGGGATTTTTCCCAAACCTTCTGTGTGATTCCATCTTGAAGGTAACATTGAGATCTCAGACTGGCCACAAAGCTCTGGCGACAAGGAGGCTCTATGTGTTATAGATATCCCCTTAAGACTGTTGAAAATTGGTATTTCAAGGGCCCTCCTGGCGAGTTCGCAAGGAGAGAGAATCAAGTTTAAGACAGTGAAGGGTCTCGATACAAAACTTCCTAAATACGTTTTTGGGGATAAACTCGACACCTCAGTCACGGCTTAGTGGCTTGGCTTTTTTATCTGGTGGCTTACGAATCATTCTGTCTCCAGGTGTATGAGTCACGTGAAGCCGCTTCTAACTGACTGGATTTTTCTTCCTCACTGAAGAGAGTGGATTGATCTGTTGTTTTGTCACCGCGCAGCTAAAGCCAGTGGGAGGGTGCCAGTTATCGTTTGGAGAAAAGGTATCAATTTGAAGTAGCAGAGACAGCGGATGAATTGTGTTCGCGAAATAGATGTTTCGCTCTACTTCTTAATTTGCTCCTGTTTGAGTTAACCGAGATTTCTTCTTTATTTTTAAAGAATGACATTTATACAGCCGCTTAAAACTGCCAATCTGTTACATAAACAGCCTTGTTTCCCTGAAGGCTAGCGCCGCCTAGGGGCCAAATATGTGTAGCGTTTGGGGCCGGTCAGGAAAAGAATCCTGATGGTTCTAGTGGTCCAGTAATTTGCCGCTCAGGGTCAGGTGAAGCAAATCGGACTTTTCGTTATAGGAAAGTTTCCTAAGACAGGGCAAGGTTTGCACAGTGCAGGCTTAAAGCCAGACATTAATACGACAAGGGAACAGAAAAAGCTCAAGACAAGGAAAGACTCTTCTACCTGGGTACCAAAGCCGTGCTTCCAAAGCGGATAGAAAGGTTGAGCCCGACCCAGGGACTTTACACTCGTGACCGGGGCTTGATACTGCTGATGGAGGACCTTTGGCCTTTTGCTGCTAAAGTGGGCTAAAATCCGAAGGACCTCAAAGCTCCTCCCATAAAGCCGTGTTTGTTTTCTGATTGCTTTGCCCATCACCTAACTCACAGAAGCATGGGAGAGTGTTTAAAATGCTTATTCCCGGGTGCCCACTCCATATTCAAAAGAAGCAGAATCTACTGGTGTCTGGCACAGGAAGCTGAATTTTAACAGGACATCACCAATTGTCACTGGTATTCAATTCTCCAGAACCTAGGGAACGGCTGTAAAACGCTCTTGGCTTGTTTTTCTAACTAACGGATGTTTGGGGCTCTTTTAATAGAGGCCACGCATGTGTGGTGGACCTCAGAGCTCTCGTTACTTCGCACGTACACACCACACAACCCGAGACTGGGCTTGTGCTGAGTGAGCGCCTCTGTAATATCTTACCCTCCTCTCCCCAGCGGCACCACTAAAATTACCTGGGCTAAGCCCCTTGACTGAAAGTGTCAGCCAGCTAATGGAATCCATTAATCCTTTCTAATTGATTAGTGCTAATGAGCAAGGTTGAATCCCCTGGTTCTCAGCGCTTAGTGAGGCTCGGAATGCCCTTGAGGGCTCGTTAAGACATAGATTGTTGGCTTCCACCTCCAGGGACTGCTCTAGCAGGCCGAGGGTGTAGCCTAGGAACCTGCATTTCAGCAAGTTTCCAGAATGTGATGTGGATGCTACAGGCCTGGGTATCAACGATTCTCAAGCTTTGTAAATTATTGGAGAACCTAGGAAATGATCAGCAGGCCACATACCACGCCAGATCAATCAGAGCAGCCGGGGGCCAGGCTGTCGGTACTTTTTAAATTATCCCACATGACTCTAGCTTGCAACCAGATTTGGGGATTGTTAATCTAAAACTGCAATTCTTAAAATTGACTGCCCCAGAGGTCCTGTGGGCTTTTCTAGGGTACACATTCCTGGGCCTCCATGCAAAGAGATCTTGATTCAGAATGGCGTCATTAGGAAACTGGGCACTGTTTTTTTGTTTTGTTTTGTTTTTGTTTTGTGTGTGTGTTTTGATAAGTTCTTTTTAGATGATAGTAGCAACCAGAGTGCCCAACCTTAGACTCCTAATTGACCCAAGCTGTGGTCCTGGCATCTATAAGTTCCTTGGGCATTACCATTATTCATTATTTTCACATGACTCCATTTGTATATCTGCATCACCAATAGAACTTAATAAACTACATGGGTGTCCACTCTGTGTCTCAGGGAGAGTGAATTGGAACGCCCCGGACTGAAACCAAGCTACGTATGTTTAACAAGCCCTGTGGGATATTCTGATGCATAGTCATATTTGAAAGTTGTCCGTCTAAATCACATTTTCCGTTTTAGCCATAGACTTTTGAGAGAAAAATGAAGAATTTTGGAAACTGCTAGTGCAGACTGTTGACAGTCTCATTGTTTCCGTTAAAAGGGGCAACCATTTTTGTGGGTGCTTAGTAAACAGCTATTGCTTTAAATCTATCCTCTCTTCTCCCCTTTGGGACTTAGGGTTGAATTAGGGAAGAAGTCTCAGAGCTATGGCCTGAATGTTTGGATTTCTATGTTAGGCCCCCAACCCTATTGTGGAATCCTTAGAACTTGGGGGAATTTATTAAGTCATGAGAGATGTGTGCCCTTGTAAAAGGCAAGTAAGTCCCATGCCACTTCCACATGTGAGGACAGAGCAGGAAGGCACTTCCTGTATACCATAAAAAAAGTCTGTACCTGGCGTCCAGTCTGATAACACCTTGGCCTTGAACCCATCCCCGAGACATGGACCCCCCACTTTCATAAGCTGCCCCACTGAGAGTATGTTTTATAGTTGCTCCAACAGACTAAGACACCAGGAATAATGACTGTCCAAGCCAGAAACCACCTAACTCCCGTCTATGGTGACACCACCTGCCATGCTGGCCTCCTAGTAAAATGAAAACGTGACTTAACGTGCTTCTGGCTGTCCCTGTTTTTCAAATGCTGCCATCTTCATTCCATGGGGACGAGTCCTCAATGCACTTTTTGTTCCATTGCTCAGGGCAACGGGAAAGCCACTGAGCTCTGCTTCCCCATTTCCCTGCTTGAGCAGGCAGGAGTCCCCTAAGCCACGGTGATCTTTGGCTTGAGTTGAACCAAGGGGAAAATCCTCCAGCACCTGTAGTGGTCCTGACCCGCAGGTCCTGTGAATCCAGGCTTCGATGACAAGACCTGATGGGCAATGGGTCCCTGATGCATCCAATCAAAGTTCAAAACTGGAAAGCAACCCAACACATCAAATCCCTGTAGAAAGTTTTGTTCAAGAATAGACCGTGCCAGTGTGGTGGTGCAAGCTTTAATTCCAGCACTGGAGAGGCAGAGGCAGGTGGTGCTCTATAAACCTGAGGTCAGCCTGGTGTACACAGTGAGTGCTAGGCCAGCCAAGGTGTACACACAGTGAGGCCTTGTCTCAAAAACACCAAACAAAAATCCCAAAACAAAGAAATTACATACAAAGGGGAGGTTGTTTGGGGGCCTGTTTTCTAGAGTGATCTTAAGAACACAGTTCTGTACTGGTGATGGTCACCTCACAAAGATTCGGAGCCCTCTGAATGTCAGCTGTCATGGGTGACCCTGCTTCTTGCTCACTAGTGACTTCATAAGAGTCTCATGGGTTGCATTAGCAGGAGGATGGTATTTCGCTATGATTTGCGAACCTATGCTCGTGTCCTTACATGGCCAGCGTGTAAATATCACTGGGAAACAGAAGGAATGTGTACCTTCTAACCCTCGGAATAATCCAAAGGGTCTTTTCTCTGGTAGAAGTTTATACATTACAAATCAACTGAGGAAAAACGGCTCTTTCCTTTGCTTCCTACGTCTGTGTCTGTGTGTCTCTGTGTCTATGTGTCTGCGTCTATGTGTCTCTGTGTGTCTGTGTCTCTGTGTGTTTATGTGTGCGCGTGTGTGCGTGCGTGCGTGCGTGTGTGTGTGTGTGTGTGTGTGTGTAGACATGTGAAAGTTGAAGGACAGCTTTCAGAAGTTGGTTCTTAACTTTCACCACCTGGGATCTGGGGACTGAACTCAGGTCTCTGGCCTTAGAGGCAGGCACCTTTACCCACTGACCCATGTGGCTGGGCCTCCTCTGACTTCTGAGCTAAGTAGATGTGAGGGAGGCAGCTAGGGGAAGGCTTCCACTTACCAGTTAAGGGACAGATGATCTAATTTGAATGTGAGACATCCTTTTCTTTGACTCAATGTCTTTGGGGGAAATGGATAAAGTCTACAGTGCTCCTAGCTACATCCGTGTCTATGCTAATATTCCTCTCATTGCTGAGCCCAGGGGATCCATTCTCTAAGGACAAAACCCACAACAGTTTACTGAATCCTCACTGGCTCCAGCATTGAAGTCTTCAAATTGAGCATCCTGAAATGCCTTTCCTATCTTGGACCTACGTCTTTTTTCATTCCCCTTTGTAGATCACCTTCCTTTCCACATCTTTAGAACTCCCAATAAGATTTATTCGTACTCACGTGCCACATTCCCCCATGGTACCACTTCTCCCTTGCACACACACCACCCTTCCACTGAAAGGGCTCGCTTCAAGGCCACCAATGATCTCCTTCTGGCTAAATGTGTTGTCAATTCTCCGTTCCCCTGCTGTTTAATGTCAGCCTTTCAATGCATTTTCTCTTTGATATACTTTACTGGGGTCCCTGGAAATCCTGTTTTGTTTTGTTTTCCTGACTTCTTTATTTACGCGTCTTTGACTCTCTGGCCTCTCCGTTGTCCAGCTCCATCCTTCGGTCTCTCTGGTGCTCATCTCTCTTATACTAACTCAGTACATTGCTGTTCTTATCTAGTCTCCTGACTTTAAATACCATTTGTGTGAAAAACTCCCAAGTTCTTTGAGTCTTAATGTCTTTGAACTCTAGATTTGAACATCTGTCTAGTCCATAGTTTGATTTGCACAATCTAGAGGCATCTCAGACTTGGCATTTCCATACTGAATCCCCCGTTCCCAACAGACACTTTCCCAGTCTTCCCCCATGGCAAGAAGTAGCATTTATACGACTTCTTAAGATAAACAGGCCTTCTTTCTCTTCCTCTCCAATTGACAAGGCCTTCTCATCAGCAAATCTTGTGAACTCTGCCCCCAGATGTATCCAGAATCTGCCCTCTCTCTGCCTTTACTGTGGCACTGTGGTCCAAATCCTGCTTGTGCCTCACTTGGATTGCGACACTAGCCACCAGTCTCCAGCTTTCAACCTGTCTCCCTTCAGTCTGTTCTCAATACAGCAGGTTAAAAAAGTGTTGATTTAGATCAGTTCTTCATATAAGCTTCCATCGTAGAGTAAATGCCGGTGTGTGCGAGAACCTGTGCCCCTGGACTCGCATACCTTCCCACGGAGGCCTTGTCTTCCTCTGAGCTCTCCAACCTTCTTTCTGTCACCGTCCTCCATCACTCTGCTTTTCTTCCTGGGTTCTCAGTGACCACAGGTATCTGTCCAGCTCTTTCTTTGGTATTGGGTGCCTGTCTAATGATGTTAGTTAAAAATATGGACCATCTGAAGCCTTGGCTTCCTAGACTGTTTACCTTCTTGCTTTTCTTCTCTCTTCATGATGTTGTCTTAGCATTTTACATGTATGTTCCACATTTATTTCGTATCTCTCTTATTAGAATGGAAACATGAGAGTCTTTTCATGGAATGATATGTATTTCACATTATCTACTACGTCATACAGTATCTAACAGCCACTATTACATGACTGGGCTTTTCACCTAGAAAGGAAAAAATAGGACCCTCAGATTTTAAAATCCCCCCCTTGGTTCATAATAAACATGATAGGTTGGAAATAGGTGTTTATTTCATTTTCTTTCCAAAGTCATTTATCAAATGACATGTTCAATGATAACATTTATATTTTTAAAAGCCAAAGTTAAATACAATTTTAAAACTCAGAGGTAACCAGCAAAACATAAAGCAAAAAGAGATGAAAGCAGTTGGCTCTGGGGAGTGAGGACTTGAAGAAGCGAAGACATGGGACAGGGGACTTTGTGGTTGGTATTTCGGGGGGGTATTTTGTTTCTTCTTGTTGTTTTAAGCATCAGAGAGCAATTTAACTACAAAAGAATATGGCTTTGATAAAAAATGAAGTTAAATTCAAAAAGAATATTCAGTATTCCAAAAGAATGAATAAAATTCAAAGGGGTCTGGGATATTTCTTTCAAAGCAGTGAGATCCAGAAGGCAGAGAATAAATACAGACATGGAAGAGCCAGAGACTGCACTCAGCCTCCCTGCTTTAACAGTTAGAGAACTTGACATTCAGGGACGGAGAGACACACAACATCAATGCATCTTGTACTCGGCTGCAAAGAAAGAGCTCAAGAAAATGTGAAGAGCAGAGCTTTTACAGGCTTCGTTTTCTAATAAGAATCCAATAAGATTAGAAATGAATGATATATGAAGGGGTCGTTGGAAATTTCAAAATTCTTCTCTCTTGGTGCAGCCTGGCTTTCAGCAGCTCTTTCCCCCTGGGGATCCGATACATAAAAAGCTTCATTTGACAGTCAAAGCTGGGCGATGACTTTGGTGTTCTAGCCAGTGACTGTCCTGCCCCTGCAGCACTGAAGCTCATTGATTAAAAGGATAGGGAGCCATATGGCATCTTGATCTAAAGAGAATAAAAAATACATTAAATAATCCCTAAAATATCATATCCATTATGCATAAGGGCGGCCATTGCTTTACATGCGCAGTCACAAGATGCCAATGCATTGATGGAAGGATGCAGAATTGCCTGTCTCTGCTCTGCCTCTCTGCCCATCCTTGGTCAGCTCCTCTGGAGTAAGCCCGAAGGCAGCACGCTTTGTTAACAAAAGGGGTTTCCTGGCATAGTTGAAAAGGTCTTTAAAGCATACGGATCCCTTCTCATAGCGAGATACCTGGTACAACGCGTGTTCCTGGTCCCAACTTCAGACCAGCTGGATCAAAATAACTAGGGGATGGGAACATGGTGTGTATGCAAATCACATACCAAGTGAAGCGTGAGTATCCATGCTTCCCGATGGACGTTTGTGTGCTCGTGTGATCTTACACATCCGCTACCCCTAGTCATCTCTCAGATGATACTGACCACCTGAGAATCAGGTAAAGGAATCACCTCTGCGGTAGGTTTTTGGTGTGTGTTTTGGTGCATTTACAGCTTAGTCCTAATGAAAGTCTTGAGACTAACTACCTGGCAAGCTGGAAACATGGCCATTTGTGGCGTTTGCCTTTAATCACATTCCAGCGTGTCTCATGAGCCATTCTCGTAGCAGGAACTGCTGGTGAAGGGTTCGCCACTTGTACCATGTACCGTCTCACCTCAGCTGCTCAAGGGTCAGGAGGCTCTCCACAGAGGATGCATTCCAAAATAAAGAAAAATGTTCCTAAATCTTTTATCATTCACCTTGAGATAGTCTAGAGTACTGAAAAAAAAAAGGCAAATAAACAAAAAAATAAAACAAAACAAAAAGCTGGACATGATGGCACACACCTTTAATCCCAGTGCTGAAGAGGCAGAGGCAGGCAAATCTCTGAGTTTGAGGCCAGCCTGGTCTACAGAGGAAGTTCCAGATATCTAGGGCTACACAGTGAGGCCTTGTCTCAAAGCAACAGCAACAATAAAAGAAATTCTAGAGTTCTGAAGTGTCTCAGGCGAATGAGCCTGAATGCATATGTTAGGTGCAGCCACACTAACCCAAACAGCTGTCAGCATAAGCCTAAGTACCTGGGCCAACGCTAGGTGCCTCTGCGAACGCAAAAGAAAGCAATGCTGTCTGAAGAACACAGGAATACGTTAGAGCGCGGGAGTAGGTTAGAGAGCTCTGTGGTGTCATGTGGGAACTATAGTCAGAGCAATATATTACAGTCCCCCAAGCACACTAAGAACACATTGTAATGGTCTTCCTACAGAGCTCAGACCTCTGGGAGGCAAGGCCTGTTAACTAAGCGGTTTAACTGTTCCACAATATATGTACTTTTAAACATGTGCTTCACACACTAAATACAATTTTGTCTGTCAATTTAAAATACTTCTTTAGTGTAAAAACAAATAAGCAGAATTTCAGGGATCTGGAACTGTGGCTCAGCAGTTAAGAGTGCTGTTTGCTCTTCCAGGGGACCTGGGTTTGAGTTCCAGCACCCACATAGTGGCATAAACCATCTGTATAACTCCAGTCCCAGGAGAAGTGGTGCCCTCTTCTGGCCTCTATGGGTACTGCATGCATGTGGTGCACGGTCCATACAAAGGTAAAGCATCCACCCATGCACATCCCACTGTGATGTTCTTTCTGTCCACAGGCTCAGATCCAGTGACATAGCGGGCCATGGCTCAACCCTCTGGAACCATGAGCTGAAATAAAGCTTCCTCTTAAGGGTTCTTGGCCACAGTGACAGAAAACTAATACAAATTGAAAGTGACTTCTTTCTCACCGTAGCAGAGTTCAAAAGTAGGCCATCTAGGGCTATTCCGGTGCCTTCAAAATGTCATCAAGGACGAAGGTTCTTTGTCTTCATGGTCCTAATCCAAGATGACTGCCAGCATCTCTAGCGTTTTCCTCCATTCCACACAGCTAAACAGTGCAGGAAAGGAGAGTGGCTCCCTAAGGGTCAGAACCTTGTTTCTAACAAAGGGTTAAATGACTAGTGTCAACCCTGGGAGAGAGGGTTTTAGCATATGCAACTAGCAGAATTTAGATCCAGGTCTTCAAGACCAAATGGAGAACAAGGATCGTTGTGAAACACTGAGAAATGATTGATAAGATAAGGGTGGGGACATATTTCAAACTTTGTCTGAAAAGGAAAATGGAGAAGCCACCGTGAAGTGCCAGAATGGAAGAAATAAACCACCCATTACGGGGACAGAATGCGACATCACAGAAGCCTCATGTGTTAGTTACAACCTTAGATTTACCTGGAAGGCGGGGGCACTGAAGTCCATATTCTTTCTCTTGGACCTGTATCTGCAAGAATGGGTGCTCTACCCCAGAAGCTACAAGGATAGCCCTGGTGCTCAAGAGAAACCACAAGGACAGCCCAGTGTTCTAGAGAATGGAGGGAGATGGGGATCATGAGACGCAGTGGGGCAGCTTAGCCTAAACTGGGGGTCAGGCAGCAAACCATACTACCCCAGAGATGTGCAGTTCATTGTAGCATCAGGACAAGTGTTTACCAGAGTAATAAGTGGACCAGGCCACCGCAGATTTCCAGTATGATAGAAGCCAATGAGGACTCAGAGCCCCTCATAGAGCCCTGTGAAAACGGGAGACTTCCTGCCTTCATCCATCACCATGTGACCATACTGCTATATCCTCCCAGAACTCATGTGCCACCCTGGAGAACACAGGACACACGAGAGATGTGGAGAACTAGGCAGGTTCAAATCAAAAGGTTGGAAATTAAACCTAAGGCAGCCATTTACATGAGGCCAAGTTTATTGGATCTGACTTAAAGTTTTGGTTTTTCATCCTACCTGTAAATGAATGTAACTATTGATGAAAACCAGATCCGTTAATAGAAATTTCTTTACATTATGTGTTATTTACTTGAGTCCAATGTAAGTTTAAAATCCTACTGTTCCATAACTCTTTGAAAGTAATATTCTTATGAATGTTCTTATTTGAGGAGTTTATTAGATTCTTTTATATGTCTGCTTGTGGTGGAGAGGAAATCAAATTCCTCTTCAAGAATTCAAATTGTTCCATGAAACCGAAGGACACCTCCTTCCATGTTGTTCTTCATTCACACAAAATACTCTTTCATGCTCTGCCAGGAGAGTGGAAGCCCACAGTCTCACTCAAGGTCACTCCTGCTTCTATATCCCTTCCCCACAATGCCGTGGTATCACAATTCAGTCTGTCTTCTATTTCTTCTTTCTGTCTCCTCTATACTTCCCCTAGTATAGGACCAGCTACACAATTTTCAAAAAGAAAAAGAGCCCTTGGTTTCAAGCTTGTTAGGAATTTCACAATAGCAACAAGAGCAGGCGTGGGGCCAGGTTTGGGTCTGGAGAGCACACATAATGCAGCTAGGCCTGCTATGACCAAGACCTTGCAGTCCTGGGCTTGCAGCTGCCTTCTCCTGGCTAATGGCAATCCTTCTTTCTGATTCTGGCTTAGACCATGAGCCTGATGCCATATACTCACAGGGACCTGATCTTCTGCCTTGCTTCCCTGTGGCTGATTAAAAACCAGAACAAAACAGACCAAAACAAAATAGATTTAACTTCATAATAAAGATTAATCTGGCCGGGCGGTGGTGGCGCACGCCTTTAATTCCAGCACTCGGGAGGCAGAGGCAGGTGGATCTCTGTGAGTTCGAGGCCAGCCTGGTCTACAAGAGCTAGTTCCAGGACAGAAACCAAAAAAGCTACAGAGAGTTCGAGACCATCCTGGTCTACAAGAGCTAGTTCCAGGACAGGCTCCAAAACCACAGAGAAACCCTGTCTCGAAAAACAAACAAACAAACAAAAAAGCTACAGAGAAACCCTGTCTCGAAAATCAAAAAAAAAAAAAGATTGATCTGTGTCTTTAAAAAAGACACTGCTGATTTTCTTATAATGTAAGGTGTAAGGCATTTGAGACAAGGAATAGCAAAGCTTAGAATGTTTCTAAGATAGTGTCTTTGTTGCAAAAAAGAAAGAATACAAATTAGCCCTAGAGGAGATTGCGAAGTGGTTACAGTAAGACTTGGAAAGGAACCAAGAGAAATGGGAGAAATGGAAGTGAACTCACTGAAATACAAAAAGAGAGCAGCACAGGGCCACAGAGCGCAGAGTGACAAGGAAATCAAGATAAGAGTGAGAGACGTGGAGGGTAGAGACAGGATGGAGCCGTGTATTACAGTCGGAATCCAGTACACAGAAGAGAGAACGCGTGAGAGGTTCTCAAAACCAAAGAAAACACCTAAGATTTTCTCTTACAAAAGCCATAAAAATCACACTGAGTCGTGATCAGGATAAAAGCATTTCTCAACACAGATACATTTTAGTGACAAGCGATTAGGAGTTCTTCCTGAAACACATGAAAAGAATGCACAATAGATCCAAAAGAGAAACCATGTTTAGATAGACAACAGACCTCCTTGGAAGCAACGAGCACAGGTGAAGATGGAACCTGTTCCAAGTGTTCGGGAGGAAGATAGACAGGATGGAACATTAGCTTCAGGTAAGTCACTGTGCAAGATTAAAGGGAGTATAAATACATTTCAGTATATCTAAAGCCCAAGAGAGTTAGCTGACTCCCACCCAAAGGATTCCTGTAAGAGAAGCTTCTGCAGGGCAGAATCAAAAGTCAAAATGAAAAACGGAATTCAGGAACAATAGCACTGCTCACAACAAGTAAGATATGGGGTTAGCCTAAGTGTCTACCTGCACGTTAGTAGATACACTGTGGAACATACATGTACGAGGGGATATTGTTTAGCCATAAAGAATGAAATTGTCACTTGTGGAAAAATGCATGGAATGGGAGGACACTGTATGGACCAAGAGAAGGCAGATCCAGAAAGACAAGTATCAAAGTCTTGCTCTATGTAGGTGTTACAAAAGGGTAGGCACAAGTATGGACTAGTGGCTGCTGGAATTTGGGAAGGGGATGGTGGGACAGGAGTCTGGGTTTGATAATGCAAGTTGTATATATGGGCCAAAATAATTTTTTTTTTTTTGGTTTTTCGAGACAGGGTTTCTCTGTGGTTTTGGAGCCTGTCCTGAAACTAGCTCTTGTAGACCAGGCTGGTCTCGAACTCACAGAGATCCGCCTGCCTCTGCCTCCCAAGTGCTGGGATTAAAGACGTGCGCCACCACCGCCCGGCCTGGGCCAAAATATTAGGCAATACCATAAAGGAGCCTTTGAGATAAGAGGTGCAAAAATATGTGGTTCGTGGGACTACTTAAAACACACTCATAGTATGGTGTCTTTTGATATGTAACAATACATGAAAACAGGATTCACAAATGTGTTAAGAATACATGCTACGTTTATTCTCTATGGTCTTTAGCCAATGTGGAAGAATGGTAAATAAGGAGGATCTTGCTTGAATCTGTAATATTTTTATTTTTTTATTTAAAACAAAACCCATAGGTATAGTCTGTTTCTTATATTTTACACACTTTTGTATTTTGTCTTGATTTTTAAAAATACATAATAAACCAGAATTTTGAAGAATAAATGGAAGCCTTTTACATATTTTATAAAATTATCAAAAAGTATTAGAACATATACTAAAAACAGGACAAACGCTACTTGGAATTTATCCTGATTTGACGCTGCATTCCCATTTCTCAGAGTGAGTGAGATTTCCGTGTGATCTAGATGCCTAATGATGGACATCAAATGGTGACAGTCCCTTGACATAGAGAACGTAAAATGGTACCCAAAGAACACTGCCACTCATAGGTGGGCCACAAATTTAATGTTCATAAGTAAGAATCCAGTGTTATCTTTCCACGGGACAACTGGAGCACAAACAAGTGTTTTTCAGAGGAAATGAATGCGCAGTTGGTTTGGGGTTGGGGTATACAGAATTTGGAATTTTGAAAGAAAATAGATCTCGCGGTGCCCCTGTGTTAATTGTTTGTCATCTAGCTTGCTTGAAACTCAGGGGTTGATAGCCTTTTCAAGCAATAGCATTGTGAGAGGGAGGTGACTGCAGCTAAGTGGGCCAGAGGGGCAAGGCATCAGGAGGGTTGACTGATCCTGTGCCTTGTGCCAGGAACTACAGGAAACAATAATTTAGTGGAGAGATCACAATAAAGAATTGGTCCTAAATAGATATTTTCAGATGTTACCATGCCAAAAAATGAATATTCTTAGCTTGAAAAACCATGGAAAGGTTAGGGAAAAAAATTAAAAATTGCTGCCATTCTTGGGATCAAACCCATGGACTTGGGCCTGTGTGCGATTCCCATGCTCTATGTCAGAGCTATGTCTCTAGCCCAAGGCCTTTTGAGACTAAGCACTCACTCTTAAGACTGAGATACAGAGTTCTCTTGCCCCGTCAGAACTGGAGCTCAGAGTGTCTCCTTGGGTCAATGGTTTGATTAGGAGGTCATTTAGATCTGAGCCTCAAGGATAACAGCCACCTCCCAAGACTCGGTTTTGTCTTCTGATGCCTGACTGAACAAACAAACCTTGACCCACCACCTCTGCTTCCCTTGGGTTTTGAGGATCACCGTGTCTTGACATTCCTGTGCTAAAGCTATTGATGCAAAGGTGTTCGGTTCTGTGCCTCGCCAGCCAGGCAAAACCACAACTGGGTGCAGGCGTCAGTAGCCCAGAAACCCCTCAAAGCCTTCATTGTTTTGTTGCCTGTGAAATTGCTTGCTATATGATCTGCCTTGGTGAAGACTTGGTCTTCTGACCTTCGGCGCCTTGCTTTAAAATACGAGAGGGCCGTGTGGGAGTTCACCAGCAGTCAAGCCGACCGAGTCTATCCAGCCTCAGGGTTTCCAAGTGTCAGAGTTAGGTTTGTCTCTGGACTCAGCCCAGCTCAGAAATGACTAAGGCATTTCCAGAAATACTGCCGAGTGCTGGCCAAGGTCATTCTGTGTTTGGTGTGTTGCCAACAGAACTAAGGACTTCACTCTGGTTCCTTGCCCAGAAGTTTCTCTCAGCTGATCCAAAGTGAAGAGGAAAAGGCTCTGAAGACAGACCCAGCCTGCCCAGTGAACCACACAGAGAGAAAGTTCTCAACTGTTCGGCTTATGCCTTCAAATGCCCTGCAAGGAGATACCTGTTCAGGATCATATATGTGGGGCTTAGCTTGCTTTCTTTCGTTCAGTTCAACTGCTTTAATTTCTTATTATCTCCTAGATGGTACTACAGGGACAGCCTTACTATCCAAGAGGACAGTCTCAAAAAGAATATCAGAGCAGACTCTCAAGTCAGATGAGAAGCAAGGGTGCGTAAAATTACATGTTACAACTGAATGAAACTCGAAATGCCCTCTCAGACCACATGGCCTAAGTAAAGGCTCTTCCTTCACACTCCCGGACTAGAGCAGCCCCCCTCGTGCTGTGGGAAAGAGGACACCACACCAGTTAGCAAGCCCAAGGTCCCTATTTTGATTCACTTCTGAGTGGGTGATGAGGAATCCTCTCCTCTTTCCGTCATTGTTGTGCACTGCAGCCCAGATGATGTCACTTTGGGATTGCCTATCATTGCTTTGCCGCTGCCATCTACCTCCCCGTCTCATTGACACCATGGATTGTCCTAGATACGGGCACATTGCAGGTGCGCTTGTCTGCAGTAGTCACAAGCTTTTGCTATGGTTCTCGTGATACCTCACCGACCAGACAGAAAGATCTCAGAACAGTGGACACGGGAAACCAAAGGCAGATTTTTCACCTTTAGAATCGGGGTCTTTGGGCCAGTGAGGTGGCCCAGAGGGTAAAATTGCTTGCTGCCAAGACCAGCAACCTGACTTCAAGCCCCAGAAAACGCAAGGTAGAAGGAAAGAACTGACAACTGCGAGTTGTCCTCTGACTGCCACGTGCACAAAGTGGCAGGCATGCGCACAGCCCCACCTCTGTACACACAGCCATAAATAAATGCAATGAAGAAAGTTTTTAAACACACTGTCTCCTTATTCATGTCCCTTAATAACTGCAGATATTGGCGCCAAGAAGCTACTTACGTGTTGTCTGGAACTGGCTACTCTCTTTTCAGCATGGCCTCTTCACCAGCAATGCTGTATGTAGTCCTTGGTGCTGGATCACTGGTGACAAAGGCACTAATCAGGGATCCAGGAGAAAGACACCACATAAGAAATGTCCTGTACAGTGGATACATAGATGGATACATTTATTAAAACTCATTAACTAATCACTTCAGCGCTTCAGCTTTGTGCTAATCTGCAAATCATACTTTGGTAAAATTAATTAATAGAGCAATGCTTTCCTGCCCCAGCTCTGGCACTCATGAGCTTCTGGTTCTTACCGTATCAATCCAAGTCAACTGTGTTGTCTTTATAGAAAGGGGTTATATAATTATACAGAGCTCAGCAAGACGATTCAGTAAATAGGCCCCGTTTCTTTCATTTCAGCTTCTATGTTATGCCCACTGAGTATGCCAGGGTCAGAGTGATTGGCACACAATTTGAGAGGAGTGGAGAGTGACTTAATGGCGTGTGTGGGGGACCCAGTGTCTTTGTATTGCGCCACAGCCTTTGCAGCCACACTTTGAAGAACACAATCGGTTTTCCACAGGGATCCAGACATGCAGCATGATTGAGCTCCGGGATGAGGATGATCTGGTCCCAGAGAAGTTGTATCTGGCACGAGAGATAACAGCTTTTCACATGGAGAGTGGAGAAAATGTTTCCTGGACAGTGAGAATGACTGACAGATATTAGATGGGAGGAAATTGAAGGCCTTGCCAAGTTTCGTGATAAAATGCTATTTCTCACGGTAAGGTCAAGCTGTCTCTGGTGCAGCTACTGCTCTCAGAGTACAGCGGAAGCAGCAGATTGGACAGAGTGTGGTAGAGTTTTTGCAAAAAGTTGGTGATCAAAGGCCACTTGTTTCGTTTGTAAATGAAATTGGATGAGCATTAGAGGAAAAAAAAAACTCATCAAGGGTGCATTTGCAATCTGCTGATTAACTAGAAGCTGAGAGACACAAGAAAGAATGTCCCTAAAGGTTTGATCTCAAAGCCTTTGGATACAAAATGACCATCAGTGTTTGCAGGATTACACATGCCAAAGCCAGGTTGACTCTGACTTTTCAAAGGCAGCAGTGTGCCAACAGCTGGGGAATGACACCGTTTTAAAATATTCACGAGTGTTTCACAGGGTAGAATATAAAGTCTTGTAGTTTCCAAAGACCAAGAACCTAAAACCTAAATTCAGGATGCTCAGATCTCTGGGAAGCAGAGCTCTCTCTATGCAGCAGGACAGAGATACAGGTTCTGTTCGGGCCCTAAGCTGGGTCTAGTAGAGGGGCAGAACCTGTTCTCTTCTGAAGGTTTGGGAGAATAACTCTGCAATGGTTTCATGTCAGCTTGACAAGGTGCCTTGGCTAAGTGTTATTCTGGCTGTGGCCGGGAGGGTGTTTCTGAATTAAAGGAACATTGGAATCAGGAGACTGTAACATTGCACTGTAGGTGGGCCCTCTCCAGGCCATGGGAATCTTCATGAAACAATATGCCAAATAATGAGTCCTGTCCTCCTCCTGGCTGACTTCGGTCTGGGATGTTGATTTTATTTTGATTTTGGACTTGCCTTTGACCTCAGACTAGACTTTTTGCAACCAACTACACTAATTCTCAGACAAGATCTATATCCCAGGTTCTCCTGGGTTTTCAGCTTGCTGACTGACAATAGTGACACTTCTCATCCTCCATAATCGTGTGAACCAATTCCTTACAGTGTGTGTGTTTGTGTGTGTGTGTGTGCGCGCGTGTGCACGTGTACGTGTGTGTGCGCTTCTCTCATTGGTTCTGTTTCTCTAGATAAACTCTCAGATAATTTAGTAATTCTCCATATTAACATCATCAACGTTGAAGAGATTAAATATGAGAATGTGCCCTGAGCACAGCCTTTGCCCCAGTGATTGGATTCTGGTGTTTTGTATTGCAGACACACTTGGATGTGTTGTTGGGAGACACCATTTCCACTGACCTGTTCAACACACCTCTGAGGCACCACAAAAGCGTTTATTATTAAGTATTTTTGAAAAGGCAAACACAGCAAATGGTCACCATTGGAAGAAGATGGAAGAACCTATGTTACATTTATGTGATGAGATACGAAGGGTATTGCGTCTTTGTTTGGGAAAACGAGACAGATTTAACGTGATAAGGAAATCTGGGCACGGTGAGGGAGACGAGGGTGGAGGAGAACAGGGTGCACAGCACGTTCCCACTTGAGTGGGTGTGTGTGTCTGTCCATGTAGAGATGTGTGTGTGTGTATGCCAATATTATATGTGCGCACACACAGAGAACATTCCTGGAAATTGCATGAACTACAGATGTTTGTTGAACATGGGGTCAGAGCAACAAGAAACTCTACTTTTTGTTATAAGTTCCTTTGAATATTTCCCTTTTCGTTATGGCCAAGTAGTACTTCAATCATTTAAAAAAAATGAAAACTAGACGGATGTAAAATCCATGCGTTTCTTCAGCAGATCCAGGTACCAGGGGATGAACTAACTCAGGTCTTCACAAAGGACCATAGCTGTACACACATAGCGATGCACACACATGTGACAGTCCCCACACACCTCCGGCCTCCCCACCCAGCCCAGGCTCAGGAGCTGCACGGGCTTATTCCTTTCCCTGTTTCCTTTCCTGCTCTGACCTGTGGATTCACCCAAACTGCTTCCGGACCAGCTGGCTACAGGCTGTCGGAAACAGTGGCTCACTCTCAGGGGAGTGTGTTTGTTGACTCCTGGCTGGCATTTCTTCTATCTTGACAGCAGGTTAGAATCTTTCCGGAGAACTCCTTTAGCAGCTCCTTCTTACCTTTAACCTCCTTCTAATGCTCTGTGGAGAGGGAGCTTCCGGCTGGTGACAGAAGCAAAAGACACAAGAAATGTTTCACTTTATTGAACATTTTGTAGAAAGAACTGGGAGTACATGGTATCCATGAAATCCAACACTTGGACTTCCATTTAATTTTAGAACTAAAATGTATAAAATGGTAGAATACCTGTTTTGGCTCTTGGGAGTACAATAAGTGGATACTGATTTCTGCTGAAGTTACTATCAGGAACATCATACTGCCCTGGTCTCCACTTTAGTAAATATTTACCATGGAAAAATAATTGTTCTTGATGTTAAATAAAAAATATCAAATATATATACATATATATATGTCCTTGGTGAATGTTAACTATATATACATATGCAAACTTATATGCTAATTTACATGTGTGTATATTGTTATTCTGTAGTTCTCTATATATTTATATAGTATATATTTTAAACATCTAAAGAGAACGTTAGGATTTGTAAAAGAAGCAAGTTATAAAATCAGCAGCCCACCTGTGGTCTTCACGTCTCCTGATGACGTCATCATTGTCCCCTGATGTCTGTACTCCCACAGGGCCCTTGCTCTGTGCAAATTATAACGTTTGCTCCTGAGACAGAAGTAATGGAGAAAGTCAAAAAGGCAGAGTGACCAAATCATCAGTCCCACCTCTGGTTTTAGATCACTAAACATAAGACATCTCCATCTTGGCTTTTCTTCTAGTGTAAAGAGAAGCTGAGACAGAAGAGTGTGCCATTGATGAGTCTGACCATTGTGAGGAAAATTTGACCCATCTCAAGCAACGTCCACCTGCATCCTCCACCCAAGCAATGCGACTGTACCGAGTTTGGAAGACATGGCTGGGTGGCCAATACAATGCCATTAATATTAAACTGATAGCATTTTCATAGTTAACTGCTAGAATGCATTGAGCCCTTCGCATTTACCATACCAGGTTATTCCTTGCCTCAACCCCCTGAGGTCAATGTCATCAGTCAGGTTTTATGAATGAAATATTTGAAACTAAGAAATGCTAAGTCCTTTGCACATGGCCCCACAAGTGTTGGGGGTTGAATTAATGTCTGTTTGGTTTCAAAGTCTATATTCTTAAAATTGAATTGTGTTGCGTGTTGCTGATTGACAAAGCAGTGTTCGAGGACACGTGTCTTAAAGGGTCTGCAAAAGCAGTTGATTCACGGTAGAGGAAGTTGTTGAAGAATGCTCCTGAGACGGAGGACCTGGCTTGGGGAGGCACAAGGCGAGGGGCTAAAGGAGCATCCAGCAGTTAGTCACTAATTGCTTTAACCTCGTGTTGTCCAGATGCCTGTTTCTTAGTCTTCATGCTTCCTTTCCGTCTGACTAGGGCCTCATTTTTGCAGCCAATCATGAATGCACGTAACATTCAGCACAATAGTTGCGGGTTATTTGGAATACCTTTCGTCCCTGTCTGAGGGTAATGCTGCTGACTGCTCCTAGCTACCCTGCCCAGGGAACTGCCCTCCCCTAGGAGAGAGCAAGTCTTGCCTCACTGTGGGCAGCTTTCAAGTGATAGCCAGTGGGTTTGAGCAAACAGCGAGACCTGACCCCTTGACTCAGGAATGGACTCCCCTGGCAGAAGATCCACTTACAGAGTTCCCCAGGGGACCCCCAAAACCTCCTTTACAACTGTTTCATAGCTGGGCCTCTTCTGACCAAAGCTGCTCCTTGGCTCCTTGTATCACCCCCCACCCCCCTGCCCCTCGCTGCTGTTCTCTTACTTCAGGAACTCAGCAAGACCGTTCTTTTTAATAAAAAAAAAAAAAATGATGGCTAACCCATTTCCCTTCCATTCTAATGTCAACAAAAAGATTCGGGTTTACAAGGCTGAATCGAAGCTGTGTCCTGGGATAGAACCAGATTAGAAGCCCAAATTTCCAGCTCCCTACAATCCTTCTCTAGTAAGCAGCCCTGGCTTGACCTTGCTCTGACCTTGCACACATAATAGGAAGAGTTGGCACCAAAAGTCAGCAAAGATGAGTAACCATGCTTCCTTGGGGCAACATGATGATTTTATTACATCTTCAAACTTTCGATTTGGTTGAACATCAGTAGAAAATCCGCAGCCTAATTTGAAGCGCCTTACCCAATGGTGAAAAGGGAAGGATGTTATAATGTTCAAAGATTTTTTTTTTTGTTCTTTGCAAGTTTGGAATGTTATCTCTCCTCTCCTTGTCCAAAGGAAATAAAATGTGCTAGCAGTTTAACGAGAAAAATCTAGGTGGAATTCCGATGATCAACTGATACGCTCTTTTAAGCTTACAAAGCAGAAGCCAGCCAGTGTGATAAACGGCCAGTGACGGGCTCTGTGTTTGCTTATGTGAAATCAAATCACTAACGGGGCCCATCAGGCCATCTTGCAGCCACACATCAGGAGAGACAACGATGAGGATGCAGGGAAGCCACTGGATATCAAAGCACTCTTGCTTTTCCGAAACCAGTGGGCAGGGCAGATTCTTCACAATACAGTTTGCTATGGATTTTTTTTTTATCTTTTTTTTTTCCTTACTCCTTTCTTTTTTTCTTTCTTTTCTCAGCCGGAGAAGAAATGAAACTCTCATTTTTCTGCTGACTGGCTTGTGCACAACTGGCAATTATCAAAGAAATCGCTGTATCATTGATGTAGTCGGAAAACAGGAAGGCGATTTTCGTCGGAAAATGAGCCCGCTCAGCTGAAGCTCCCTTTGGGGTTGATGACCACACTCTTTCCATCTTGGCACAAGGCCAGTTTTATTAAACTCCTACAGCACCAGCTTATTTTTCAAACATTCCCAAGCAGAGCTTTTCCGATGGATTTCTCTCAGAGTCAGGTGCTCGGTCATACATTCGCTGCCAGCAGAGGGTCCCGCAGGACCTGTACCTTACCTCCTATGGACAATGCCGGGATGGTGTTTTTGTGATCAAAAGCATTTGGAGGGCTGTGGAAGGAGATGACTCAGTTGGTAAAATGCCTGCACTGCAAACATGAAGACTTGAGTTTGAAACCCCAACAGCAGCCACGTAAAAGCTTGGCATAGTGATGTAACCGCAGTGCTAGGGACAGGGGAGAGAGGGAAAGACGGGTGGAGCTCACTGGGCAGCCAGCCTAGCCCAACTGATGAGCTCCAGGTTTCCGTGAGAGACCTTGTCTCAAACAATAAGGTGGAGCGTGATGGAGGAAGATACCAAATGTTGATGTTAGGCCTTCAGTACATACATAAGCACCTACCATACATGCACACACACTCATGAATGTGGACACAACACCCACCAACCTGACGCACAATCGTTTGGGAGCCGTTTAGTAAAGCCCACTCAAAGATGAGGGTGGGCAAAAAAGTACAGTGAGATTGGGAACCCAGCTCTTCATCGTGTGAGCTGGAAAGACAATAAATTATGCAGACCTGGAAAGCGATCTGGTGAGTCCACTTGGAAAGGATGAGAAAGCATAAAATAAAATATAAGCAATTTGAAGGAGAAAGTTGGAGGAAGGAAGAAGAAAGGCTAAAGTAACAAAGAAGAGATAGAGTAGTCTTGATGTCTGTGTGGGGTCCATTCCAGATTCCTCCGATGGGTACCCCCAATCCACATATGCCCATATTCCCTTAGTTTTCTCCGTTCTAGGTATCCCAGAACTGGAGTTCCCCCAGCTCTGTTACAGCCTTAACAAATGGGCCCTGAGAAACATTTATCAGGGCCCTGGTTCCATTCATATGTGTGAAGTCTAACTATAAAAATATAAGAATTCTTCTGCTCAGAAAACATGTATGTGCAAATATGCAACCATCCTTGATCAGCAATTAGCACTATCTGTAGCAAGTGGCCATGAAGGTTAATAAATTGAATTACAAAGATTCACAGTTATTCTTGTTAGGGTCTAACAGTGTTCCTAGTTTTGGAGCAGCATGACAGAGGACCCTTCTGGAATGCTCAAACCTTGTCTTCAGCTCCTCTTTGGAAGCCTTCCTTAGTTAGCAGGCTGCATATAATCCCTACCAAGAATGACCTATATTAAAAATTAAAAACACATACCACAGATAGCGAATGAGTAGCCGTGTTATAAAACCCCGCCTCGCTGGGTTAAACTTGAATAAAAGCCAAATGGAATGTTTAAGGCTCTTACTTAAAAGTGGAAACGCTTGATCATTCTTATTTGATCTTAATGATACCTCTGGGTCTCCAGAAGAACTTCTACTCACTGGGACAGCAAATTCCTCTGCAGTTCTCTGGTCCTGTCTCTGAAGTGAATTCTGAAAAAGTGGCCTGGACAACAACACTTCCAGTTTACACGAGCCAAGCTCTTCTTCAAGCTGTCGTGTGTAAAGATAAGGTTCAAATATTCACGTCTAATATTCTACTGGCCATTTTCAAGTCTGAGCATTTCCACTATGCTGATTAAATCTCCTAAATAAATAATGGCATTTTCAGTTAAAAAAAACTGTAAGCCACCAATAAAAATAATGACGTATTTGAAATTTATGATATGTAGATAAGTGAATAAAATCAGATTACAAAATATTAACCATAATATGTCAATAATTTCTATGTGAAATGTGCATGAGTGCTAGGAAAAATATCTCAACTATTATATCCCAACATGCTAATATTTTAATGGTGATTATCTTCTAAATATGGTACCGTGCTTGTCATTTCGTGTCTATCTCCACTTCCTTATTACACTTCATTTATATTTTATGTTCTTATGCTATCATCACCTGGTATGGGAAGTCCTTCTGTATATGTGTTGCTTTTATTGGTTAATAAAGAAGCTGGTTCTGCCAATGGCTTAGCAGAATATAGCCAGGCTGGAAGAGATATAGAGAGAGAATAGGCAGGGTTAAAGAGAAGCCATGGAGCCACCAGAGGAGAAAGACACAGCTGGCAGCTGGAACCTTTCCAGTAGGCCACAGACCTCGTGGTAAAATATAAAATAATGAAAATGGGTTAATTCTAGATGTAAGCGCTAGACATACATTTAAGTGATTGGCCAAGCAGTGATTCAAATAAAATAATTTCTGAGTGATTATTTTGGGAATCTGGGCAGCCGGGAACAAACAAACAGCCTCCTACAACAATCCCCTATTGTTTTTAAAATAAGAAAAATAAATGTAAAATGATTCTCTTTTGGAGTGTAAAGAAATGGGATATTTTTAACTTGCAGCATATTCCTTACCTTGTGAAGATGACATCTGTTCTATTAGAAGATCTCGTACCTTGTGGGAGTTTACCCATCCCCCTCTCTGGGCAAGTATGCTCCCTACCAGCTCCTGGACGGGAATGAGGGATGAACTCCCCCCCCCCTCGGGGTAGAGGTCGTTTCAATGAGAAGGATCCCAAGCAAATAAGAAAGGTCACATCAGACATACCCAAAGCCCTCGTGGTGCCTCTTACCACCCTGACTTATTCACACAGGTAAAAATCTGAAGTTCCAAAGCTAGCACCAGACCTTCTCCAACTTACTCCACTCCGCTGACTACCAAACACCCCCCACCACCTGAGAGGGGCGGGGGAATCGCTTCATAATTCCTCTCTAAGATAAAATGACTTAGCTGAACTACCAGCATCGTCTAAAATAAAACCCACCTTGTTTCCACCCAGAAGAGTCCAAGAGCTAGGGTATTAGGAGCTGGTCCTACATTCATCTGTTGGAATCCACGAAACTGATTTAATTAAATGCCTTTATTTCTGACTCAGATTCTAAGGTTTCTTTTAAGTGTGCTGGGAAGGAGAGGCCAGTGGAGTATGCAGCTAGGTCTAACACTAGTATAAGGCTATTGGGTGCTCAGAAAACAGCAACAAAGGGGACCAAAGAGGCCAGAGAGAGCTAAACGGGGAAGGAACTTGACCAACTCCACATTTTTCTAGCCATGGGTCATATTCTCATTTCTGTATTTTGATCTCACCATGACTTAATAATAGACCAACCCAAATAACTGTTTTAGAGCAATCTAAAAGAGAAACACTAAATTTCTTGGGCTAGTTGCCTCCTGAGGCTGAATGAATCCAAAGCATAGAGTTTAAAAGCTAAAAGTAAATAAACGATTAGTTATTTTTTTTTAAAGCATAACCTTTCGCCTGTTTTTTTTTTTTTTTTTTTTTTTTGAGGATGGGGGAAAATCTACACTATTTCCAATAAACAGCCTGACTGGACTTTTTCCAGAGATGACCCAAAGCTTGGGTGTCATGAAGACACAGCCTCTCTGTTTCTTCCTTGTACTTGGAGAAAGAACGTTCCATTCCATGCAGTTCATGAATTTTAAAAACCATGAACCTTGCCTCACATTCCGAAAGCGCACAAATGCTCCCCTGTGCTGCTGCTGTTCAGAGGGTAAATGCTCAAGTGATCTCCATGCTGACAGCAAGCAGTCTTCTCAGGCTGCCTTTATGCTAAGCTGGCTGGAGGCTCCAGGCCCAGGCCTGTCCGTAGGGGCTGGACATACGGTTGGGTAGAGAGTGCAGGGGCTGAAGGTACCAACCACTAACTGCCACAACGGCCCTGTCCCTGGAAAACAGCCAAACTGTCAAGTCAAATGCCAAGGCCACCATGTACTCATTGGACAACCCAGTAACCGTAAACCACACAGGCATGGAAGGCCACTGGCTCCCTCTAGTGGTGGAACACGATGGCTAGTCAACTGCCACGGCCTCTGAGTCCAGGGACAAAGGTCGCTCACTCCTAAGCCTGCCTTTTGGGTGGTTATCTCCATCCACATTTTCACAGCCTCTGAATTTTAATGACAAAACAGCACCATCGCTCAAATTCAGTTATCTAGTGATTTATTTCATTGCCCTTAAAATGAGCTCCCCAAATCACCCCAAGGCTTCTGAGCCCCTGACGAACTCTCTCCTGTCTACCTCTGAGTTACAAGGTCGGCCAGCCACTATCAGGCTGACTTCACAGTTCCTGCACATTCTTCCTTCAGGGTTTGTATGACGGACTGCTGCCTCACTTTGAAATAAATGCGATTTCTTCTCTTCACCTTCACCTTTGGCTAAATCTAAAGATTTAACTTGAACATCAGTCCCTTCCTTGATCCCCAAAACTAACATAAATAAAAAGAAGAAAAGTCGCTGGGCGGTGGTGGTGCACACCTTTAACCCCAGTGCTCGGGAGGCAAGGGCAGGTGGATCTCTGGGGGCTCAAGGCCAGCCTGGTCTACAAAGTGAGTTCCAGAACAGCTAGGGCTGTACACAGAAACCCTGTTTCATAAAGCCAAAAAATAAAAAATAAAAAAAAGGAAAAAGAAAAGACAAGACTAGAAAGAAGAAAAAAAAAGAGTGACATTTATTCTATATAAACATAGGCTGGCACTATTATATTTTTTTCTTCAAAACAATGGAAAATGCTATCATCTTCCATTTATAGTCAGAAAAGCAAAGTCCACAGAAATTTTGAAATTGCAACCAAGTACAATTTCAAAAGCCTGCAAACTTTTGCTGCCATGATGGTGGCCCAACGTAGCCACCATCTGCGGCATCACAGGGCATGGCTACTCTCAGAGAGAATCACCTAAAATTCATTTATACTGGGTTTTAACTGGTGAGTTTCTTTTTACATTCTAAAGGGGATTTTTTTTAATGTTCTTAATGTCTCCAAACAAAATAAATCATCCTGAGAAGTCCTTATTAGTGCGTTTCCTGAGCCAAATGGCGATGGAACATCATAAGGTGGAGAACACAAAGAGCCCCAGGGAATGAATCCACAACCCTGTTCTTAAGCCAAGCCACATAATGACTTTCATAAAGCTGCTTTGGTCTCAGGACCTTGGTTCTTCATCTTCAAAAAGAAGGAAATGGAAGCGGACATGGTGGAGCTCCCCTGTAATCCCAGTAGCTGGGAGGCTGAAACAGGAGGACCTGAAGTTCAAGGCCTGGCTAGTCTGTGTAGCCAGACTGTGCCAAAACTTGGAAGGATAGAAGCTGAGGCTAGAAGGGACTTTTAAGAGCCTTCCCCAGGTGCAGGTCTCGACTTCCATTGTTCTATTTGAAGTGGAGCTGGTTGCCCTAAACTTGCTGGCAAGGCAGTAATTTTGTTTCTAGTTAAAAGACTTCTTCAAACACTTTTCAGTTAGAGTAATCAACATCTTCTTGATGTTGCCCAAACTTTAATTAAACAGAACAAATCATGTGCCAAAGAATAAACCAAAAACTCCTTCAGCCTCTCTAAGTTGAAATCCAGAGATCCCGAGACAGGATCCCAAGTGAGGCTTCCGTGCTTTCTCACAGCATACTCTTTCTGAAACCACCGTAGAATTCTCATACATGGCTGAACAGCTTCACCCACTAGAATCTAGAGTCCTCTCCATTTAATAATCTTGCTCACCCACCATCTTCAGTCATCCAAAAACATAGCCTCAAAGACATTTGAAAACTCTCGGAGAAGGAAGATTCTCTTTCTCACGAAAGAATTCTCTGTGAGAACTCATGTGGAGTGCTTGCTTTGTTCTCTCCCTTGGATCAGAAATCCTTCCTGAGAGTCCCCTCTGAGAAATGAAAACAAAAATATCGACTTGAGAGACAGGTCTTTGTATGTGGGATCTAATACATCTACCCATAGTTTCAAAGTGTTGCTCAGTGAGAATTGTTCCTCAGAGAAGGAACATTGCCTGAAGACCAAAAGACCCAGCTCTGATACCCCCTAGCTGGAGAGGCTGGCTCTTGATCCAGAGGTTTGTAATCTAACTAGCATGCTGATCAAATGCACCCGTGGCTGGCAGAGTTGGCTTGGAGTCTCAGTGACCAAATCGGGATTCTAAAGGATCTTGATGAGCTACAACCATGACCCACATCTGAATGAGGATCATCTAACAGACACAAAGCCCCCACGTTCATGACAAGAAAACAAATAAATAAAAAGCAACGCATGAGTGGAGAGATAGTCAAAAGAATCAGAGACCTGAAGCCAAATGCTGATCCATAGCACGTTATGACCACCCCCACCTAAGCTCGTACATCTCTGGGCTCTGTATCAGCAAGGAGCGTCCTTGTCCATGGACTATCTGCACTGAGTAAAGAGCATCATTCCCACAGACTTGTACAGCATCATGCTGCTGTGGAATAGTCCTTTACACTGTGATTGGACCAGTAGCTGAACAGGATACAGTTAGATGGGAGAGCCAAACTGAGAATGATGAGATGAGGAAGGGTGGAGAGTCAGAGGAGACGCCAGAAGGTGCAAGCAGACAGCAAGAGATGAATGTGGCAGAGCAAAATGAGGATTATGGGTTCATTTGAAATGTAAGAGCTACTTAGTAATAAACCTGAGCTAGTGCCTGAGCATTTACAGTTAATATAAACCTCAGAGTGATTATTTGGAAGAAGTTGCAGGACAGGGAAACTATCATCTGCATCACACTCTTCCACATCTTCTCCACCAGCCTCATCACTGCCCAGTGGCCTCATCACTGCCCAGTGGCCTCATCATTGCCCCAGTGGCCTCATCACTGCCCCAGTGGCCTCATCCTTTCCCCAGTGACCTCATCCTTTCCCCAGTGACCTCATCACTGCCCAGTGGTCTCATCACTGCCCCAGTGGCCTCATCACTGCCCCAGTGGCCTCATCACTGCCCCAGTGGCCTCATCCTTTCCCCAGTGACCTCATCCTTTCCCCAGTGACCTCATCCTTTCCCCAGTGACCTCATCACTGCCCAGTGGTCTCATCACTGCCCCAGTGGCCTCATCACTGCCCCAGTGGCCTCATCCTTTCCCCAGTGACCATATCACTGCCCAGTGGCCTCATCACTGCCCCAGTGACCTCATCACTGCCCCAGTGACCTCATCCTTTCCCCAGTGGCCTCATCACTGCCCCAGTGACCTCATCCTTTCCCCAGTGGCCTCATCACTGCCCCAGTGACCTCATCACTGCCCCAGTGGCCTCATCCTTTCCCCAGTGGCCTCATCACTGCCCCAGTGACCTCATCACTGCCCCAGTGACCTCATCCTTTCCCCAGTGACCTCATCACTGCCCAGTGGTCTCATCCTTTCCCCAGTGACCTCATCACTGCCCCAGTGGTCTCATCCTTTCTCCAGTGACCTCATCCTTTCCCCAGTGACCTCATCACTGCCCAGTGGCCTCATCACTGCCCCAGTGACCTCATCACTGCCTCAATGGCCTCATCACTGCCCCAGTGACCTCATCACTGCCCCAGTGACCTCATCACTGCCCCAGTGACCTCATCACTGCCCCAGTGGCCTTATCACTAGTCCAGTGGCCTCATCACTGCCCCAGTGGCCTCATCACTGCCCCAGTGGCCTCATTACTGCCCCAGTGGTCTCATCCTTTCCCCAGTGACCTCATCACTGCCCCAGTGGTCTCATCCTTTCCCCAGTGACCTCATCCTTTCCCCAGTGACCTCATCACTGCCCCAGTGACCTCATTCCTGCCCCAGTGGCCTTATCACTGCCCCAGTGGTCTCATCACTGCCTCAGTGACCTCATCACCGCCCCAGTGGCCTCATCACTGCCCCAGTGGCCTCATCACTGCCCCAGTGGTCTCATCACTGCCCCAGTGGTCTCATCACTGCCCCAGTGGCCTCATCACTGCCCCAGTGGTCTCATCCTTTCCCCAGTGACCTCATCCTTTCCCCAGTGACCTCATCACTGCCCCAGTGACCTCATTCCTGCCCCAGTGGCCTTATCACTGCCCCAGTGGTCTCATCACTGCCTCAGTGACCTCATCACCGCCCCAGTGGCCTCATCCTTTCCCCAGTGACCTCATCCTTTCCCCAGTGACCTCATCCTTTCCCCAGTGGCCTCATCACTGCCCCAGTGACCTCATCCTTTCCCCAGTGGCCTCATCACTGCCCCAGTGACCTCATCACTGCCCCAGTGGCCTCATCCTTTCCCCAGTGGCCTCATCACTGCCCCAGTGACCTCATCACTGCCCCAGTGACCTCATCCTTTCCCCAGTGACCTCATCACTGCCCAGTGGTCTCATCCTTTCCCCAGTGACCTCATCACTGCCCCAGTGGTCTCATCCTTTCTCCAGTGACCTCATCCTTTCCCCAGTGACCTCATCACTGCCCAGTGGCCTCATCACTGCCCCAGTGACCTCATCACTGCCTCAATGGCCTCATCACTGCCCCAGTGACCTCATCACTGCCCCAGTGACCTCATCACTGCCCCAGTGACCTCATCACTGCCCCAGTGGCCTTATCACTAGTCCAGTGGCCTCATCACTGCCCCAGTGGCCTCATCACTGCCCCAGTGGCCTCATTACTGCCCCAGTGGTCTCATCCTTTCCCCAGTGACCTCATCACTGCCCCAGTGGTCTCATCCTTTCCCCAGTGACCTCATCCTTTCCCCAGTGACCTCATCACTGCCCCAGTGACCTCATTCCTGCCCCAGTGGCCTTATCACTGCCCCAGTGGTCTCATCACTGCCTCAGTGACCTCATCACCGCCCCAGTGGCCTCATCACTGCCCCAGTGGCCTCATCACTGCCCCAGTGGTCTCATCACTGCCCCAGTGGTCTCATCACTGCCCCAGTGGCCTCATCACTGCCCCAGTGGCCTCATCACTGCCCCAGTGGTTTCATTACTGCCCCAGTGGCCTTATCACTTGCCCCAGTGTTGTGCACCTCTTCATGGTTCTTACTAGAGTTTCAATCATCTGAAGGACTTTATCTCTAAGTTGACCTCTCTAGCCTCAGTTCACTTGAATCACTGCTCCAAATTGCCAAGATTTCAGGAATTTGAGTTTGGTCACAGTCTCTGTTCTCTGAGAATCTGATGAATCTCAAGCTTGTGACTGGTGTAGAAAGACAGGCAGGAGCTGGATATGGTCAGGGGTTTGAAATAGCAAACATACTATACTAATATGTATATATGTCAAATATGTATATTTGTTTCTTTGAATGAATATAACATATTGTTTCTATTGAATTATATAAATAGAATTGTTATCAGATACTTCATTCGATCATCTTCCGTGTGCACTTTTTTTTGAGACAGGGTTTCTCTGTGTATCCCCGGATGTCCTGGAACTTACTCTGTAGACCAGGCTGGCCTCAAACTCAGAGATTCATTTGCCTTTGCTTCCCAAGTGCTGAGATTAAAGGCGTGCCCACTGCCTAACTCCCATGTGCACTTTATGAAGTATCCAGGTACCCATTTTCTGTTCACCAATGATTGGCCTTTGATGAAGACTTCAAGAGCAAGTTCTAAGGTTCTGGAGATTACAAAGAGAGCAGCATTTTAGTTCTGCTTCCAGGGAGGCTCAAGATAAGCACACAGTGTGTGAGGAACATTGATCAGTTGAAAACCCCCAGAGTAATAGAGACGGCTCCTCCAAAATAATGAAAAGACTCACGTTTTTGCAAATCAAGGGAGAATACAAGAGAAAATATTAAAGGTTAACAGTGACTCAAACTTGTACTTAGATTTTTTCCATTTTACTTATTTATAAGATTAAGATTTTTATTTATTCATTTATTTGGTTTTTCTAGATAGGGCTTTCTATAGCTTTGGAGCCTGTCCTGGAACTTACTCTGTAGACCAGGCTGGCCTCAAACTCACAGAGATCCACCTGTCTCTGCCTCCCGAGTGCTGGAGTTAAAGCGTGCATCACCACCACATGGCCTAAGATTCAAATTTTTATAATAATAAAAATGCAGTATCTTGATAAATTTTCTAAAAGTCTTTGTGTAAATGTTTGATCCAACCTTTTAGTCTGACTGGTTTCCAGGCTTGCCTATGAGAAACAATATCCTTCCTGCTGCACATTCTGGGCCCACTTGCGACAAATCCTGGCTGGAGAGAAGGGAGGTCTGCAAGCAGCTGTCCGTGGAGCCCTTCTGGAGGAGGCGCTGCTGAACCCCTCCTGTCTCCAGACCACCCCCATTTCTCTCACCGGATACCACCTCATTCTTAAGTCCTGGCCTCTCCTCACATGTGCAAACACTCTGACACTCCATATGTTGTCTGTACATGCCATACCTAGGGGTCGGTGCCAACCCGACCCAACGTTAATAGTTTGAAAGTTTTTCCCTGCCAGACCTGCCAGCAGGGACTCCCGTCCACCCACAGGCTGGATTCATTTTGCTGAGCTCTCATTGGGGTCTGCTCTATATTAGACTAATGCTACAGCCCTCCAAGTCACCTCTGTCCTTTGTCCTGTCTCTCCCACTGCTCACTGTGGCATTTTGGTTAAAAGCATCCTTATAAAACAGAAATAACTCTGTGTTGCCTTTAAAAGTTCCTCACGTTCTACAAGATGAATTTTGCTTGTTGTCCTGAAGGGCCACTAGAGACTCAGTCCTTTGCTTCAAAGGTGCAGGCTGCATCTCAATCCTACATAGAATTTAATAAATTCTTGCTAAACCATTGCTTTCTATCATGAAATCCCTGATGCTCAGCCTTGCCTGTCTGCTGACCTCAACTGGCCAGACCCGCACCTTGGTCTTTTTTGAGTCTCCTTCTGGTCTCTGGAGAGGCCTGGTTCTAGTCTGGTCTGCCCTGATCCTGGGAGATCCCTGTAACTTTCAAGATGGAACTTTGTAACACTTATAAACCAACCCTGCTTCTGCTCTGTGTGTAATGGAGCCAGGAGGAATTAATTTGGAAGGAATTCGTGTTGGCACACATGTGATTCCTGCGCTAGGGAATCTAGGGCAGGAGAATTCGGAGGCAAAGCCACCTTGAGCTATATTATAGCAGGAATCCTCGAGACTGTTTTACCTTTTATTAAATCAAATCTCTGCACCATGATGACAAGACAGGAGGAGGAATCTGGGTCGTCACGAGCTGCTCCTCAGATCCACTGGGGAACCAGCTCTCCGCCACTGCGCTATAACCTCGTTCTTCAAGGGCCAAGGGGAACTCCAAGTCATGGCTCAGCCAGTTCTCTCCTCATCCCAGAGACAGACAGAAGTGGGGGAGAGGGAGAGAGGAGAGAGGAGAGAGAAGAGAGAGAGAGAGAGACCCTTGTCCTCAGTGCTTATCCTGTCACAGTCCCTTACCCAGAGAAGACCACGCCCACAGGGCTAAGTCACCCCAATACCGTTGGCTTATCGGGCCCAATTCCCATAACACTATATAGTGAATTTGAAGCTGGCCTGAGCTACATAGTGAGACCCTGTCTCAGCAACAAAAGAAAGCAAATGAAAGTTGCAAAAGAAAAGACATTGCCAGCTTCAGGGGCAAGGGGCCCTTGGCTCAAAAGTACCAGGTCTCACACTCTGTTGCTGCCATCTTGATGTATTAAGTAGTTTTAGTTTTGAGCTTCTGCTGTATGTGTTGTATTAATCATGTGTTTTAATTTTCTGTGTTTAATGATGCTTTTACATCTTGGGGACATTGTGGACCAGGCTGGGAGTGCCAATGCCATGGTTAGTTAATTCTGAGAATGAACAAGCAAGGTATCTCTGAGTATGACTTTGTTCTGCAGACCAGCTAGTCTAGAGAGATGCTCCAGCTGCATGTCCCCAGGCTGGCTTTTAGTGAGAGGCAATATTCCTCAGCACGCATGACCCCAAGGTCAGGTACCGGACAGCTCGGGAACCACTCCTGTAGCTCAGAGTCCCCCAGAATTCTTACCACTAGATAGGCACAGGGAAACTCAGAGGCTGCTTTTTCCCCTCCCTTTGCTTCTCATGAAAACCCCAGCAAAGGCTCTGGGCCATGAGTTCCCTTCATTCCTCCTGCCTCCCAGCTGACCTCGGTTAATTATGCTCTTGAGAGATGGAGAGAGGGGGATGCTATGTTGCTCTCGCCACAAGAATGATAACTATGTGAGGTAATGCATCTGTTAATCAGCAGGATTTAACCATTCCACAATGCACATGCACTCCAAAACATCAGCTTTATATAGTAAACAGCACAGTGCTATGTCAAAATATTTTATTTTAAAACCAAAAGAATGAAATTGGCCTTGACAATATAAAGATGGATGCTAAAAATTTAAATTTGCATCACCCAGACTAGCACTGTGTACCAATTTTTTAACACTATCACAAGTTAAGAAAGACTGTAGACGAAAGAAAAACCCTTAATACTTTTATTGAAGTATCTTTCATGATATTTTTCTGTGCCTTTTGAAAGAAGAACCTGTATTTCTACTTCCTACTGTATCTAAAAATGTGACCAGCTGGAGGAGGGGGAGGGCAGGAAGACTCTCATCACCCTGACTACGATGAAGCCCCCCCCCACCCCCGCCAAGTACACTTACCAAGGAAAGTATTGTGGAATTTCACTAAGTGCCTGGATGAGGGGTATCTTGGTTGGCACAGTTAGGAATGGGATTTGATTAGAAAAGAGACAGGTTCACCAAAGGCTTTAGCAAGTGGATGGTGCCCTGCAGGGATGAGCAGACACGGGCCCCTTGTTAATGGAGAGTAGCCAACAATGATGAGCTATTTGTGCATATAAAAAGTCAGCATAAAAAAAAATCACACCGTGTTTGCACTTAAATTCTAACTACTATGCATTAAAAAACTTTGTCTCAGATTTAGAACTTTCTAGATTTGACTAATTTGGGGGGACTGTCTGGTGACCAAAAGGGGAAAGTCTTGCTGCCAGCAGTATTTCTGAAGGATTTGAATCTGCTGAAGTAGACTACTTTCCTAGAGACCTCTAAAAATAGTTGGGAAGTGAGATATAATTCCGAGAGTCCATCTAACCCAGACAGAATCTGGGGCTGTTGTTCATCCACGCATGTTCCTGCCACCTCCCGTCATAGTGGCTGCAATGCCACCGCCCTTCTGAGCCTCTAACAGACCGTGAGGTCCCTGGGATAGTTACCTAGGTGTCTTATGCGGTAAGTAGGCACTAGTAGGTCTCCCATCAGTGTCTGCAGAAAGCACAGAAATGTACCAGAAAGATAAATAGGGTCTAGCTGGGTGGTGATGGCGTACGCCTTTAACCCCAGCACTCATGGGGCAGATCTCTGTGAGTTTGAGGCCAGCCTGATTATCATCCAACACCATATCTCAGAACAGTGGTCAGTCCTAGGAAGGTGGCTATGTGTTTCCTGATCCAAGCATGTGAAAACAGGGGGTTCTGAGATTTCTGCAGCTTTCAGCAATGCTTATGTGAAACTGGACTTTCCTGGCAGCACTGTGGGGCCTGGGGATACAAAACATTGTTCTCAGATACTGCCTATCAGTGACCTCTTAAATATGAAGGTCTCACTGTCAGGGGAGATGATAGGATTTTTAAGAGGCAGCCACTTACAGGAGAGTCTTCCATTATTTGGGATGCGCTCTTGCTGGAGAGTGTGGTACCCTGGCATCTTTGTTCTCTTGTTTGCTTTTTGGCTGCACTGTGTGCATAGGCAGGGTCACCTGGCTACAAACCCAAATCAAATGACTTGGCCTGGAACCACTGAAACTGTGAGGCTAAATTAGCCTGTGTCTTTACCAGGCGATTGCCTTGGGCGACACAAAGCTAAATAACTTGGGGCTAAAGAATTCTTAGTACAGGGTTAGGACTTCAGTTGGTCTTGACTGAATGGCTCACACTGCCACATGTACCCTCTTACAGATACTTCCCAGGCCATCAGACAAATGGAACATGTGCCAGTGATGCTGAAGTCTCTTTCCACAAGCATCTACCATTTGATCTTGCTGCTAAAATGCAGAGGAGGCCCTGATGTTTGAAACCACTTTCCGGCTGAATGCAATTCCGGCCAGGCGTTTCTGCTCTAAGGGAAATTACAAAAGGAGTTAGAACAATTCCTGCTGCAGATAATCCTTTTGTATACTGTGGATATGTACATATGGTTGATAGTAAAGAAGATTTGGCCAATAGCAAGGCAGAGTAAGGCTAGGCAGAACAGTCACACTGAAAATACAGGGAAGAAGGGCAGAGTGAAGAGAGAGATGCAAGCAGCCACCAGGGAAGCAAGATGCTAGAGGACAGGTAAAGCTGCAAGCCATGTGGCAAAATATAGATGAATAGAAATGGGTTAATCTAAGTTCTAAGAGCTAGTTAATAATAAGCCTGAGCTATAGGCCAAATGTTCTGTAATTAATATAAGCTTTTGTGTGTTTATTTGGGACCAGGCAGTCAGGACGAAAGAAAAGCTCTTCCTCCATTTACAGTTCCCTTTCTCTGAAGCATCACGGTAGAAAACAAGCCTCTCTGTGTCCCAGGCCTTACTCTATTTAACCTTCTGAAGCAAAACGGTGGGAAGGGCTGACGATCAGCTTCATGTTCTGTGTTCCTGACTGTCTTGACCTTCTACTTTGTAGTACATTTAAAAAGAACTAATACTCAGGTAACACACACACTATATCTATATCTGCATATATATGTGTGTGTGTGTGTATGTTATATATATAAACATAGAGATATATGAGAGAGAGATACAGATATAGCAATTATACTTCTGACAAATTTTGGGCCAGTTCCTAAAAGAGTATCTCACATGATCTCACACAGACCCACTTGAGGCCCTGAAGACAGTGAATTCTACCTGTGCAGAGCTCACACGTGGCAGCTGTGTCCCTCAAATACCTTCCATAGGACACTTTACCCTGTCCCTGCTCATCACTCTGAGGAAACTGTCAATCAAGGCATCTCTTCTTCCCCCTGTTGGCTGCAGCGTCATTTCATCTACCAGATGAAAGATCACATTCCCAAAGCAGCAAGTGTAGATGCTACTCCAAAAAATAAATTAGCCACATTAGATGGAGCTGCTATTACTCGCCCCCCTATTTTGTAGCCCTCCCAGAAACACATACATACAATTGAATGCACTGCTTTGTAATGTTGGTTTTTTTTATTTAACAATATGTCTTGTGCATTGTCCCACTTGATAAGACATTCTGAGTTGGTGTCTTCTGAAGCAGCATGTCTCCAGTGTGGCCATTCCACCCTATTCCTTACCATTGTGTTTCCAGCTTTCCATTTCTGTAAGTGATGCTCCATCCACTCTTTCTGCTGGATCTTAAAACATACCGCTTTCAGTCATTCTTCATGTTGCAGAAATAAACTTCAGATCCTTTTCGGAGAGCTGGTTCCCATGCCTCCTAGAGTCAGCCCCTTCTGAAAGGGAAGGACCACACACAGGCTACAGGGTAACGGGATTTCGGTCAAGCCTCACTGACTCCCAACATTCAAATGACAAGTTTCCCCTTCAGTAGAAGTGAAGGCAATTCTAAAGCTCCAGTAAGCAAAACAGAATCCTGATGTGGTGGAGGTGAGAGAAACAAAACAGGTCAAGTTACAAGACATGGACATTTCCAGTCTTTCGGTGGGGAATGAGAGCAATATGTTTATACTGTGGACAAGAAAGACAAGGCTCCTCTGCGGGACATTTAACAGGAGCTGTATCCACTAGAGGGTCTCTGCTGACTGATGCTCTCTCTAGGCTGTGCAATGGTACCATCTTGTGGCTAGCAGAAAAGATAACCAGACGGTATCCAGCTCTGTATCCTATGAAGCCATGAGAAGTGCTGTAGGTCATGCAAGGCCCTCTGAGAAGAGACACTTACTTCTGCAGTGACAAGATGGGCACGTGTGGCATCCTCACCTTTTCAAACTGTGTGCAGGTAGGATGAATGCCTCAAGCATCCACTCAACCAGTCACAGACAGACAGGTATGAGACAGTTCCAGAACCTTCTAGAAACACTAATATTTGACAGCAAAAACATTTAGTAGGTATTTAGCTCCCCTTTTGGGCACTATTTCATTCACAAGAAATTTTGGAGAAGGTGAAAAAAAAAGTCACAGCAACTTCTGTTAGAAAAACCAGGTTCCAGTGTTGGCTGAGATTTCAGTAGCAATGGCGGTAGCATCTCAGTTTGATGTGTGCAGGAGAGATAGAGTCTGTGCTGTAAGGTCAGGGGCATTTGTGAGAGATGAGACGGAATTTGCTAAAGCACAGAACCAAGCACAAGCCCTTGTTATTGCTGTTCTGAAAGTGTAGATTAACAACTGGTTTTCTTGCTGGGCAGTGGTGGCACATGCCTTTAATCCCAGCACTTGGGGCAGAGGGGCAGGTGCATCTCTGTGAGTTTAAGGCCAGGCTTGTCTAAAAAGCTAGTTCCAGGACAGCTAGGTTTATTACACAGAGAAACCCTGCCTCGAAAAACCACAAAATCATCATCATCATCATCATCATCATCATCATCATCATCATCATCTTTGTGTGGGACTGGGAAGATGACTCACTGGGAGAAAGCACCTGCTCTGAGTTCCAGGACCTGAGTTCAAAGCCCTGGGACCCACAGAATAAGCTGGATGCGACTGCACATGCGCCTGTAACCCATGCTGTGAGGCCTGGTGACTAGAGGAACACTGGGGCTTGCTGGCTGCCAGCCTACCTCCAAGTTCAGTGACAGACTCTGTCTTGAGAGGGGAGTGACAAAGAGGACACTCTATGTTCTCTCTTGCCTTTGTGTGAGCATGTGGGGATAAGCATGCACCACTGCACGCGCGCACATGCACACACAAAGCGGGGTGTGTACTTCTTTAGTGTGCTCAGATACGATGTTAGTAAAACTTAGATTGTTCCTGAAGATGATGTAAAAGGTTCCTCTCTGGGGAATGGTGTTAGGGTGCAAACAGGTTGGGCATGTAGATCTGAGGCAGAGCAGTAACACAGTGTATCCAAGGTCCTGGGTTCCAGCCCCAGCACCAGAGAGACAAAAGGATTAGGTTACCAGAGAAAAGTAGAATGGCTCAGAAAGGAAAAATTAACCTATACCTTTAGGTGTCAAATATTTCAAGCTTGAAGGAACCAAGGAGTCTTCAGAGGTTGGTGTCCGTACGCTTTCTTTCCTGGGTAGAGTCTTTGGAAAGCCATAGTGGACAGTACTGAGTTTAGACTAGGATCTGTGTTTCTCATTCGAAACACAAGAGCAAAGGAGGAAGACACAAAGGGACACTCGGACACATTTCTCTGTGTTTGAATCTAAACATCGTTTGCATCTAAACATCGTTTGCTATGGTTCTCAACCTGCGAGTCACTACTCCTTTGGGGGTCCAACTGACCCTTTCATAGGGGTTTCATAGCAGATTTCCTGAACATGAGATATTCACATTACAGTTCATAACAGTAGCAAAATTACTATTATGAAGTAGCAACAAAAATAATGTTATGGTTAGGGTCCCCATAACATGAGGAACTGTGTTAAAGTGTCACAGCATTAGGAAATTTGAGAACTACTGAGCAAGAGTTTCAAACACTAACCCAAAGAGCAAGCAAATGACTTTTTACTCCAGAAATGAAAATAAAAATGTAGTCATTCAATCCTCATAGGTCAAAGGGCACATTTGTAAATATTTACCATATCAAAGAAGAAATATTATTTTAACCATATGAAAAAGACCAAGTTATAATAACGAAATAGATTAAACTTTAAAAGAACTATTGGATTCTTTTTATTGTCAGGTAAGGGGGCAAAAGTCCCAGTGAGACTGCCACCCAGAGCGGCCGCCTGGGGGTTCCTGGTCACAGAGGCAGCACACGGACCATACACATGAGGACACTTCCGACACCTGTGCTCTCAGAGCTGGTGCTTCACCACTGGAGGCTGAAGAGGACAATGATTAAGAATGCAGGGCTGGAGAGATGGCTCAGAGGTTGAGAACATTGGCTGCTCTTCCAGAGTTTCTGAGTTCAATTCCCAGGCAACAACACGGTGGCTCAGAGCCATCTACAATGAGATATGGTGCCCTCTTCTGGCATGCAGGAGGAACACTGTATACATAAGAAAAGAAAGAAAAGAAAGAAAGAAAGAAAGAAAGGAAGGAAGAAAGAAAGGAAGAAAGAAAGAGTAGACTCTGATCCAGACCCTCGAAATACCCTCCAGGCTCACTATATACTAGTCAAATAGTCAGACAGGAAAATGACTGATCCCTATGCACAGTTCCTCCATCTATAAAATGGGCTAACACCATCCATTTCACAAACTAGTAAATATTAGTAAATATGGACCATCTAGAATAAGCTTGGTTCACTATAGATGGAATTAACATTGCTATTACTTTTATTATTCGAAAAATGTAGCAATAATCTGTAAGTTTGATTTTCTCGTAAAATATTTCCTTAGAAGTCCTTCGGTCAGAAAACAGTGGAGAAAGCAGCCATGGTCTCTGATGAAAGGGACTCACGGTGCAATTGGAAAACAAAGATGCTCAGGCAGGCATGGGGTGCACACCTGCAATCCCGGCACATGGGAGGCTGAGGTAGGGGGAATATTGCACATTACAGACCTGTCTGGTCCACATGATGAGTATTAGACCAACTAGGGCTACCCAGGAGATGCCTCAAAATAAACTAACATCAAAGCCACAGAAACCGATGTTCATTTAATAATATGTATAGTGGCTGCAGTATTTAAAACTGTGTGTCCATCAACCCTCTTAGCTAGTACACAGCGCATCTGTCTCATAAAATGGATGCCCACACAGTAAATATTCAGATTACTCTGCAGTCAGTTGAACATGGCTGCAAGGCTTAATTTCTCACCTGGTAAGGGGATACAACTCAGTCGTTATGAGGGTGAGCAAGGTTGTGAATTTAAGAAGGCTTTGGAAACACGCAAATCATACACAAATCACATTTGTTACTGTTATTACTCAATAACAAAATAATTTTAATGAACATTTATTGCCTGTCTGAAACTGTGTATATATTATCTTATTTAATCTTCATTCTGGGTTACCGGGTTTAGAAAATAAAATTACATTTTTCCAGTTAAATTTTATGTCAAATAAGGAATGAATAATTTAGCCAGGCATGTTGGTGCACACCTTTAGTCCCAGTACTCAGGAGGGAGAGGCAGGTGGATCTCTGTGATTTTGAAGCCAACCAATAAAGCAAGTTCTAGGACAGCCAAGGTTCCAGAGAGAAACTCTGTTCTTGAAAAGCAAAACGGCAAAAACCAAACAAAAACATGAATAATTTTAATGTGCAATGATCAGAGTTTATCTGAAATAATTTAAGGCTAAATATTTAACACTAAAGCTAAACCTAATGTTTATCTAATGTTAAAATTTTCTTGAGTGTTCTGTATTTACTGGCAGCCATGTGTCAGCAGATATAATAATTACGTATGTAATGTGGTAAAATATGTCCAGTTTGGCTGTCCCTCTGAGATCACCAACTACTGCTTATGTGAAGAAAGAGTGTTATATAAGGAGACAGAATGAGAAAGCCAGGCTATTATGCCATGTTTCTCATTATTGGCATATGAAAATATTCTAATTTCTCAAAATATATTAATCAAAAATCCAAATACTAAATGTAAAACTGTGTTGTGTGGTTGTCAAGATGAGTTAGCCGGTAAAGGGACCTGTGACCAAGGCTGATGGTTTGTGTTCCATCCCAGATTCTACCTGGTGGGAGAAAGTACTTTCTCTTGCAAATTGTCCTCTGACCTCCACACGCAAAATAAATAAATACAAATATAATAGAAGGACTATAAAAGAAAATACGCTTCCAAGCCAAATCTAAATGATTTTGGAAGTTTAGTCATTTTGGAAAATTGACTATATCAGTCTCTCCTTTCATTGTGGACATTGGTGGGAGAACACACCTGGAAACACTTGCTGGTATTCCTGTCAATGCTGACTGGTACTCCTGTCAATGCTGACTGGTACTCCTGTCAATGCTTGCTGGCTGTTCTGAACCGAGAAGATTTCAGGGCTGGGAAGTCAACCCAGAGCAGCCTCGTTCCCATTGGCTGGTGGTAACTGACTTGTTTCTTGCTGTGTCCGTGGGCTTTGAAAGGATTGTGGCTGTCTGATCCACGGCATCATGCCTCAGCCTCCGGATCTGTAGTCCGCAGCACCCGGGGAGTGAGATGTAATTCACTGGGAATGCTGAGCTATTGTTCAAGAAATCTGGATAAAGGATGACACATTACCTTTACAAACAGTGGGTGCAAAGGAGGAGCCTATAGTCAATTATGCCGTGTTATAATATATTACAAAGAGTAGGAGCAGTGTGTGTATGTGTGTGTGTGTGTGTGTGTGTGTGTGTGTGTAAGTGCATATATGTTCGTGTTAGCAAAATATATCAACTATTAATTGGAGGTGAAGCTAGTGAAGGGGCCCCAGTAAACCTCGATTTCATTTTCAGTTCTTCAATAAACTCCTTGTGTGACTTCCACAAGCACCTCTAGTCTTCCTGAGTCTTACCTTACTTTTAGCATCTGTAGAACACCAATATCTGCTCCACTCCTCTGGCCTATGTTGAGACAAAGCATCAAGCCCGGAAGGCATTTTGCTATATGCTAGAAGAAAGCTTATACAATTGGTTTATTATGAGCTCTCCCTAAGACTGTCTAATGGAATATTTTTGTCTTCTTGATACATGCTAATTAGACAATTATTTAGTGCTGTGTCTTTTTAAAATGGCTTTCTACTTTCTATTATATGTAATAAAAACCTCTGTCACATATAAAAAGATAATTGATTCAAAGAAAAATGATTTCAGAAACAAGGGGGCAAACTTCCCATCATTACTGCCCATCTAGATGTCTGGTGACAAGAGAGTCTGCTGTGAAAGATAAAATATTTCCAAAAGCACCAAAGGAAGAAAGAATAAAAGTGTCAGAGCTGAAAACAAAGACAGTTCTCAGTATGTCTCACGTGTTCATGCAATTAGAGCCACCTGGAGCGCTTGCTAAACATGGGGTTTTTCTGGGCCCCTTATCCCAGAGACTGAATCAGTAGAATGAATGAAACTGAAGGGGGAAATCTTCACACATCAAAGTTGAGATTCTGATGATCTGCTGAAGACACATGGAGAAATTCTAGTCACTATCAACCACATACGAATGAGAGTATAGTCAAGTTGTTAAATACCTTGTGCTGAAAAGAAGAATATGAGCCGGGCAGCGGTGGTGCAGACCCTTAATCCCGGTAGAGGCAGGCGATCTCTGTGAGTTTGAGGCCAGCCTGGCTATACAGCGTGAGATCCAGGACACAAGGGCTGCCCAGGCCACAACAGTGAAGCCTTGTTGGAAGAGAAGGAGGAGGAGGAGAGGGGGAGGAGGAAAAGGAGGAATAATAATAATAATGATGATGATGATGAGGAGGAGGAGGAGGAGGAGGAGGAGGAGTTCTGGTGGAGGAGAGACAGAACTTTTCCATAGTGCAGTGAGTAGAGAAAGCTTTTCCCAGCAATGTCTATTCTCACGAAATTCTCTCAGGCTGAATCAGAAGTATCAGTTGGTAAAAATGATATAGAAAAACAGATAAACCTAAGAACTGAAAAACCCTGTACTGCTGAAAAAACAATGTGAAGACAAAGAGAAATGCCCACAGGATACTTAGTCTCCAGGATGGTGAGATCATGAAGGTCTAAAAAACAGGAGAGAATCAAGAAAGTCATTGGTCAAAGGGGGGATCTGTTTCCAAAACAAACAAACAACCCCCCCCAAAGCAATATGAACAAAGCAAGAGAGAAAAACAACAGAAGTTTAAGTGTTTTTGCAGGAATTATATACAAGGTCCATGGAAAGTTTGATTAAAGGAAAATACGTAAAAAAATGTTCAGTGTGAAAATATTTTTATATTCTACAAGAATTACAAAACGGGAAAGTACTTTGACAGGCGGCAAGAAAGAAAGTAAAGGTAGTGGCGCACACCTTTAATCCCATCACTCCGGAGGCAGGAGCAGGCGGATCTTTGTGAGTTCAAGGCCAGCCTGGTCTACAAGAGCAAGTTCCAGGACAGGTTCCAAAACTACAGAGAAACCCTGTCTCAAAAAAACCAAAAAAAAAAAAAAAGAAGAAGAAGAAGAAAAAGAAAGAAAGGAATGAAGGAATGAAGGAAGTGGGGATGGAGGGAGAAAGGAAGGAATGAAGGAAAGAAGAAAGAAGGAAGAAAGACTCTCATGATGTCTGTGAGCTAAAATAAATCTTTTCATTAGGTGATTGCTTTAGGCTTTTGTAATAGTGAAAGCTGACTAATGCATCTGATTGTTACTTATAATATTTTCTGTAGTTATGTAGTTGTTCAATCTCTTCTTGGCTTGAAAATTACTTAGGAAAGACTGGTATTATCTTTGAATCTCCAATAAGTAACAAAATTCTTGGCACATAATAGGTACTAACCAAATGGGTAAATGGATGAATGGATAGATGGGTGGATGGATGACTGAATTATTTAATGGGACAGATGTATGAATGAATTTGAAGGATAGATTGGGTGAATGGATTAGTTAAATGGTTCGATGGATTATATGTATATATGTATGTACTTATGTATGTATATATGTATGTGTCATGAATGGATTGGACTAGAAAGATGAAATAATGTATGGAGGTTGATGAGTGCATACATGCATTATCTACATGGATTGAGTTGATGGATTGGACTGAATGAAAATGAATAGATGATTGGGATTGAATGGCTGATGTATTGATTGGGTTGGGTGCTTGGATGATGGATGGATGGACGGATGAATGGATGGACTCAACATAGACAAAAAAAACAAGAAGAGTTTTGTGTCACCTGCTATGTACAAAACTTTACAGCCATAATACTCTACCCATCATGTCTGAGCTAGTAAGTGGTTATCATAAGACTAGAACATATTACAGCATTCCTATCTCCTGGTTATCATGCATGAACCTTCAAAGCAGCAGGTTCATTTGCCTTCCAGAAGGAGCTGTGTCTTGATTGATTTTACTCGCTAGACCCATTACCTACCTATTTCCCTCAGTACCAGAAGCATCTTCTATTTATTTTGTATTATTGGGGTCTGTCATCCGTAGCTACATTCCCCAAATGCCTATACTCCTTGGCTTTTGACTAAACGCTAGAAGAAGGGAAAGCTACTGCTTAGTCCTCAACTCTTTTATATCTGCTGGTGTTTGTAGAAGCAGGTATGGCCTTTCAACAATCCAGCCTTCTGTTCTAACAGTTGTTCCTCATTGGTGCCAACACTGGCTCGCCATTCCCAATATTGGCTGCCTAGGGTCCTAATCCTATATTTTAATGACAAGTCTTCTCCCCTTTTAATCTCTTATTCCCCGAGGCTGGCCATTACATCATACAGATTCTAACCTCTGGGTGTCATATTGCCATTGCCCCCACCCCAGGCTTTCCTTCTCAAGCTCTCTTGCTTTTCTTATTAGCTTTTCCTTCCAGGACTCCTAAGTCCAAGATCTATATTAAGTCCATAATTCTGAAGATGGTGGAGTGGTTTCCATTCTTCTGGCAAGTCCCTAGTGATAGATTTAGTAAAAGCAAGAGAAATATGATTATAACGAGGTATCAGAAGCACAGGTTTGAGAGTATTTCATTTGCTCTAGAGGAATCCAGAGTAGAAATTAAATTGGCTAATTGTGTCACTATTAAGTAGCATGTTACTACCGTCTGGATCGTAACTGTCCTCCAAAAGCTCACTTGTGACAAACCTCACTTGTCACCCCATGGCACTACTAGAAAGTGTTAGAACTTTTGTATATGAGGCCTGGTGGAAGGAGGCTAGCTCCCTGTGACGCATGTTCTTAGAGGGGATGTGGTGATGCTATTTTCCCCCTTTGCTTCCTGGACACCTTGAGATGAACAAGTCTCTTGCACCGTATGTTTCTGCCGTGATAAGCTGTACACCAGAGGCCCAGAGCAACGTGCCCGAGAAAGCATGGACTAATCCCTCTGAAATGGTAAGTCAAATTATAAGTTTTCTTCTTGGAAATTGATTGTCTCAAGCATTTTCCCCAGTAGTAGAAAGTTGGCTGCTGCACATGTAACCATCAGAATGTCCGACCCAAGCTGGAATGGCCCCTTGTTCCCATTGTCCTAATGCTGTTCATTTTCTTAATCTTTCCTCCGTTTTGAGACAGGGTGCTGTGGGATAGTTTGCTTGCACGCTCACACTCCTGAGATTGCCCATAAAGTTATACCTCGAATCAGAGGATCCGAGGGTGAAGTCGACATTCAACTGGCCAGAATTAACTATACGAGTTTTTGGCCCATCCAGATTAGGATAGAGAGACACAGGAAAGAATAGGGAGGGGCTTAGAAAGATTCGAGGGTATTTTCAACCTGGAAGTGTGAGCAGGCAGAGACAACCATTTGTTTCTTCATAGCTCTGTGAATTTATCAGATGTCTTCCACAACAGCTGACTCCTGAGTTTTTATTGATAAAAGAATAACTTCAGTAAATACTTCAGCAACGTCTTGCTCTGTAGTTAAGGCTGGTTCCAAACTCACTAGAAGCCTGGCGGTGGTGGCGCACGCCTTTAATCCCAGCACTCTGGAGGCAGAGGCAGGTGGATCTCTGTGAGTTCAAGACCAGCCTGGTCTACAAGAGCTAGTTCCAGGACAGGCTCCAAAACCACAGAGAAACCCTGTGTCAAACCCCTCCCCCCCAAAAAAAATTTCAAAAATTCCAAACTCACTAGATAGCTGAACTTGCCCTCAAAATTGAAATTCTCCTGCTCAGCCTCCCAAGTGCTTACAGGGCTGCATGACCACACGGGTTGCACTGGTTTCCTGGTTATAGTATTGTCATGAGCCAGAGAGTCCATGGAAGAAGAGGCTTGCGAAAAAATCTAAATTTTAATCATATCATATTGCCGTTTTTCTATTATTATTATTATTATTATTATTATTATTATTATTCTGCTTTTCCATCAGACCTACAAGGATTTCTTCCTCATAGGAAGTTTTTCTGTGAGTTCCAAATGATCTGGGTTTCCTGGGTTTCTTGCGTATTTTATCAGGAATACCAAATCTGAGTGTTCATTAGAATTCCCAGAAAAGCCTAGATTTCAGGACCCCACAGACCCCACTCTACAGAATCAAAGTTGGTTTTTCTGTTATCTAGAGGACGGAGTCTCTCTCAGGGAGGACCTGGCATTTCCTGTGTAACTTCAATTGCATCTAACACAGCATAAGCGGAAAACAAAGTCCACTGACTTTTCCAATGTTCCACGTGCGGGAAGATTCCCAGGACGACCAGGTGGTGGCACTACGACATAATCAATATCTCCCAGCTCCCTGGAGCTCATCTCCCACAGCTGATTGGACTCTGCTTGTCCTCTCTGCTTCCCCTTCTCAACTGCACAAACTTTGCCAAGAAAACAGTGAAATCTGCGCATTACCCAGGGAGATTCCTGACCCTGCTGCTCTGAATGACCAAGCTTATGACTGCTGTGCTATGTCTTACCTCCATCCAGGCTGCCATTCACTGTCTGACATGGGATGTCCTTCTGAATATGTGTTGCTTTTTGTTTTGTTTTGTTTTTGTTTTTCAAGAGAAGGTTTCTTTAGCTGAGTGGTGGTGGCAGCGCACGCCTTTAATCCCAGCACTTGGGAGGCAGAGGCAGGCAGATCTCTCTGTGAGTTTGAGAGTTTGAGGTCAGCCTGGTTTACAAAAGCTAGCTACAGAGAAACCCTGTCTCAAAAAACCAAAGAGAGAAAAAGAGAGAGAGAGAGAGAGAGAGAGAGAGAGAGAGAGAGAGATTCTCTGTAGCTTTGGAACCTGTCCTGGAACTTGCTCTGTAGAGCAGGATAGCCTCAAACTCAGAGATCCGTCTACTTGTCTTTGCCTCCTAAATTCTGGGATTAAAGGTGTGCCACCACCACCTGGCCTATGTGTTGCTTTTATTGGGTGATGAGTAAAACTGTTTCAGCCAATGACTTAGCAGAGCAAAACCAGTTGGGAAATGCAAACAGAGATAGAGAGAATAGGCAGAGTCAAAGAGACATGATGTAAGTCACTAAAGGAGAAGAAATATGCCAGAATATTACCAGTAGGCCACAGCCTTGTGGCGATACATAGATTAATAGAAATGGGTTAATTTAAGATGTAAGAGCTAGCTAGAGATATACCTAAGCTATTGGTCAGTGTTGTAATTAATACAGTTTCTGTGTGATTATTCGGGTCTGGGTGGCCAGGAAACCAAAAACATAGTCTCTGCTTACAAGTGTCTCTTCCCATACAAGGATGCACTAGCTTCTAGGTTTCCGTCAAGCAGGAAAGGGTTGGATATGAGGAAGGTTTGCCTTACTTTGAGATTCCACAGGGCAAAGAGCCAACTGGGATCTCCAAAGGCTGCTGAAATGAATAAGCCTCTTGTTGTTGATAAACACAGTCCATTATAATTTACATTTCCAAAGGCTCTTTAGATCTTGAAATGAACTAGAAATTTAGGATTCAATAGAAGGATTTAGACAAAAAATAAAGCCAGGCATCATGGGGTGGCCTAAAACCCCCAAACTCAGGAGGCAGGAGTGGAAGGATAGTAAGTTGGAAGCCAGCCTGGGTTACACAGTCTCGAATAAAATAAAACGAAGTAAAATGATAAAGAAATAATAACCAGAGGAGTATGCTTCCTGGTACTGCATAGGTAGTAATAGTACACAGGAACATCACATCATATGAAACTAGAGACACGTGTGTCAGATGCCTGCAATGGAGGATGGACATTTAAACGGCACAGATGGAGTAGATAACCAGATAGTCAAGGGTGGACAAGGGTTCAATTCAGGTAGAGTTTGTTAAGTGTTCGCTACATTTCAGACACTGTGCTTCTCCTGGCAGGCAATAGCAACAATGATCAAGAGTCTTTCTTTTTTTTTTTTTTTTTTTTGATTTTTCGAGACAGGGTTTCTCCGTAGCTTTTGGTTCCTGTCCTGGAACTAGCTCTTGTAGACCAGGCTGGCCTCGAACTCACAGAGATCCGCCTGCCTCTGCCTCCCGAGTGCTGGGATTAAAGGCGTGCGCCACCACCGCCCGGCGATCAAGAGTCTTTCTGCAGAAGAGAGGCAACCGAGGAGGCAAAATGGAAGAGTATAAGGGAAATGATTGACACTTTAGACAGTGTTGTCATCTTTACCGAATCTGGAATCACCTGGAGATGAGCTGCTCAGCATGCCCCTTGGGAATTACCTTGACTGTGTTATTGAGTGAGAAGATCCGTCGTTGTGAGTGCCTGCCACACTGGGATCCGAACCTGTGTAAGTGGAGAGGGAGCTGAGCAGCATGCGTGCCTTGCTTTCTTCCCGACTTCAGACACAGTATAAGCAACTGCTTCAAGTACCTCCTTCTTCCTTCTCCACCAGGATCCTGTGCCTCAAACTGTGAGCCAAAGAAAGGAAACCCTTTCAGTTTGAAGTTGCTTTTACCAGGTATTTTATCACAGAAAGAACAAAAAAAGTACATTAGAAGGTTCCAAGTTAGATGGAAGGGGGAAATTACTTGAGGGAGAGACGAAGGAGCCATTCATTCATTCATAGTCATTCATTCCATTAACACATTCTGAACAAATACTGCATGCTGTCATGGGCCAGCACACAAATTAGTTTTCCATTAGAAGAGAAAACAGAAACATTCTAGGGAGAGGAAACCACTTGTACACATTGTTGCAGGAATCCTTCCGGAATATACACTCGGATACTGAAGCCAGAATAGCTCCTGAAAGGCTTCCGCCTGGGTCCAATTTGCTTTTTCATATTAAACTCTGAAAGGCAGAGCAGACAAACAAGCAAGGTCTAGGTACTTGGCAGTCAGAAGGTTGTTAAGGGCAATGACCCATTGTTTCAGCCGTTACTCTGGGTCATTGTGCCCCAGGTAGCAAATGAAATCATATGTGGCAAATAGGCAATCACTAATAAATCAGTATGTAATAACTGATGTAATTATTCTTCAATTGTAGGGAATACCATTTAAAGGAGGAAAAACCCAGCAGATTTAGCAGAAACATTCCACACTCTAACAATGCACTGAGCAAAGCAACTCAACACTATGCAGGGTCAAATAGTTCATCTACCTGCAAGAAACAGCTGAAGTAGATTCCTCCAGAGTTCAAATCACAGATTCTGTCCATATATAATTAGTTCTTCAAAAATAGCCCCAAATGGGAGGAATGTCTAGAACAACACTTAAAACAGAGAGTCTCAGAAGATTGGCATTCCAATCTTCTTAATAACAGATATTTTAAAGAAGGCCGGGGTGGGGAAGGAAGGAAGGAAAGGAGATGACAATTGCACATAACAGTAGCAGAAGGGAGAAAGGCACCAGGGAAACCCCCTCTTCTTGTCACATTACAGTGGTATTTTTGTTGGTCTATTTCAACACACACACAGGCTGTATAGTGATCAGCTCATTGGCTACCACAAACACTTGTCATTTACTTTGTTAAGAATATTCAAGTTCCAGAGTGGAGTGTACGTCAGTTGATACAGTGATGGCCTAAGATGCACAGAACCCTGGGTGTGCTCTACAGCCTGAAAATGCAGCGCTGTGGAGGAAAAGGCAGGATGATTAGAAGTTCAAGGTCATCTTCAGCTATGTCATGACCTTGAGGCTGGTCTAAGATATAAGAAAACTTCTAAGAAAAAATAGGCTACCTAGACTGCTCAGATTCTGTTAGCTATATTGAACTATGTAATTAAGTATTGTCAGCCATAGTTACGGATTCCATTTTTCAACGGGTTCCTGCTGGGCTGGTGAATCAGCAGTACCAGGCTGAACCTCACTCTCTGGAAATTCAGAGCACATGCTATGGGCCCCTCCACTAAAACCCAGCCAGCCAAACACTCCTAGATTGTGCGGGAGAAACTGAATCGGAGCTGTCCAGTATTTGGCAAGATAGAACCTGGTTGGAGCCAGTCTGCAGGGCAACATGGACACAGGTCCCAAGCAGCATGCCCAGAATCAGAGGGACAACCCAACTCCAGGCCCAGCATTTGCAGCTGAACTCCGAAGGACCATTCAAAGAGGTTGTTGTTGTTGGTTGGTTTTGTTTTTGTTTTTCAAGACAGGGTTTCTCTGTGTAACAGCTCTGGCTGTCCTGGAACTCTCTTTGTAGACCAGGCTTGCCTCAAAGTCACCAACATCTGCCTGCCTCCACCTCCCCAGGGTTAGTATTAAAGGTGCCCTCCACTACCTCTCCGCCCCATTCAAATATTTAATAAGCATCAGTGAGCAGACCTCACAAAGGACCAGCAAGAGATAACAGTTTTCAAAATCTGACCCCTGTAGACAACCTGAAGATGTGAAAGGAATTTACGACCTAGCCTTGCAGAAGGCGTCCAGGTGTGTGGCATACATCTCTTTCGTGGGGAAGAACTAGAGTCCAGACTGGAGTCAGCAAGCAGCCCAAATGCACCCGTATCCTCAACCCCCATCCAACTGTTTCCCCTTCACCTTGATTCCTCCTTCCTTTAAAACACATGGGCAATATTGCAGGCCAGCATGTGAGCTCTCTCACCTCCTCTCCCTCCCCTTCTCCTTACTCCTCAACCTTTCCTTTTATTTTTTTCCCTATAAAATTCCTTTTTTTTTTTTTTGTTTTCCTTTTGAAAAGCTTTCCCAAAGAATATAGGCTGGCCTAGTTTAGAGGCCTCCCTGTCTCAGCTCCTGGAGACAGAGGACTCTTTTAGGTTAACTGATTACATTTCTTTATTTCTTTTCATTCTACATTAGCGAGATCTGCCTCTTTTCTTGCTGCCTCATCTTTACTATTCCTCCCCTTCACTTTTTCCTCCTTTATTTTTTCCTCTATCCATATAACACTAACCTCTAGACTTGCTGTACTTTTTTCTTTAACTTATACCTATAATAATTAATATACATGATTAATATTAGTGTACACAGTACTATCAAGGTTCATTTACGTCCTAAAGTGACTAGCATTTAGGGGTGATTGGGTTCTTTTGACTGTTGCTTTATCTTAGTGTTGGCCTACCTACCCTTTGATAGTGGAAGGAGCACACCTCAATTTAATAAATTATTATATATGCATATATGTATATATTTACATAACCACAATCCTTATATATGTATATATGTATTTATAAATTTGTTATTTATTATATGGAGGTATGCTTCTTCTACTACCTATATGTAAATATATAAATATATCAATATTTGATATATATGTGTGTATATCCATATCCATATTTGATAATCCTTTCTTAAATGAAAAAAACTCAAAGAAATTCTATCCCAAATCAGAATCAGGAAAAGGCTGTCTACTATTTCCACTTCTATTCCATATAGTTCTGAAATTTTTATGTAGAACATTATGACAATAAAACAAAAGTGATACAAATAGAAAAATAAGTTAGAATATCCTTTGTTGCAGATGATATTATGCTATATATTAAGAGATTCTGAAGACGAAACTAGAGGTCTGGAGAAATGGTTCAGTGGTTAGGAGCACATGTTGCCCATGTAGAAGACCCGAGTTCAGTTCCTAAAACCCATGTCAGGTGGCTGTTATGTAAAGAAACCTTGTCTCAATAAAAACCCTGAGTACCCACATATTAAAGAATTAAACTAGACTCTTAATCTCTCACACCACACAAAAAACTCCAGAGGCTGGGTGTGGTGGCATACACCATTAATCCAAGCACTCAGGAAGGAGAGGCAGGGGGATATCTGTGAATATGAGACAGTCTGGTCTGCGAGGGTACCAAGCCAGCCAAAGTTATATAGTGAGACCCTGTCTTCAAAAGCAAAGCAAAACAAAACAAAAACAAAAAACTAAACTCCAAATAGATGAAAGCCTCAATATAAATCCTAAACTGCGAGAAAAACAGAGGGGGTTTGCTACAAAGTATAGACATGGTGAAGACTTACTAAGTAGGATTCCAGCCACCCAGTCAGGTGACAAATGCTACCTCATAAACCCAAAAAAACTGGTGGCACACGCCTTTAATCCCTGCACTTGGGAGGCAGAGGCAGGCAAGGATCTCTATGAGTTCGAGGCCAGCCTGGTCTACATCATGAGTTCAGGCATTTCATGGCAGTGAGATATGTCTACTCCTGGCAACGCCAATTTACTTCAGAAAGGATGATAGGCACTTATAGTGGCATTTTGATTGTATTTTAATAGATAAAGAAATTGGTTAATTTAAGTTATAAGAGCTAGCTAAAAACAAACCTAAGCTATTGGCTTAGCTTTCATACTTACTAAGTCTCCATGTCATGAGCTGGGAGCTACCTGGTGGGACAGAGAAAGACTAGCTACAATATATATCAGATTTATGCTTGATAACCTACATACATCAAGAAAATCTCACAACACAATTATATTTGGACTTTTAGGCATTAGTTCTAAAATGCATTTAAAATATTGCATTTTGATTAACATAAAGCATTTTGTGTCCTCTCATTTTATTATCTTTGACTTCTTGGGAAAAATGAATAAAATTTAATTTATTTCTAGTATCTGTTTTAGAAGAAAATCTTTATTAAATCTATGCAGTGAATGCAAAATTTTGTAACTTAATAAGACTTTCATCTTATGACTCAATATGTTTTATATAAAGAAGCAATAGTTTGCCTTCTGTGAAATAATTAAATGCTTAGTGATTCTTTAAAACACTTCCTTTAGAAGAACAGGTATTCCTCAATGTTTCATTTAAAGTATTTTTGTGTTTTGGTAAGCATTCACCATAGACCTAACTATTCCATTTTAAAAGCTTTCAAGAAATTACTTGCTCTAAGTATCAGCTCTTTGACCAGACTGTTAAATTCCATAAATTCCAACTACTTATGACAAAGTAAAACAAATTAGCATCTGCAGCTCTCTTTGATTTTGAGGTTTGTTTTTGTTGTTTGTTGTTGTTGTTTTGCTGTTAAAACCAGACCCTGGACTAGGCCACCTGTCTGAAACATAAAGCAGGGATTGAACCTGTCTTTAAGCTGCACTTTATTTAAAAAAGCCCCAAACTGGGAAGCAGAGAGAAACCTGCTTTAGGGGACAGGAGAGACGGATGGGCAAACTTTAAGACTCTTGATTATAAAGATGCTCTTCTCCATAGTTTCGGAAGAAATCTGCCCACACATGTTACTAACATAGCCGTACACACTGCTGATGGTTTGTTGCATCTTAACTCCAACCCACAAGACCCTGGAGGAGATACGGTTAATTCCTGTAGAAACCAGCTTCCTTCAGCATTCCAGGAAGTGTCTGAGCCAAAAACGTCCACAGAATAAGGGAACAATGTAGGAGATGTGTGTGTGTGTGTGTGTGTGTGTGTGTGTGTGTGTGTGTGTGTGAGAGAGAGAGAGAGAGAGAGAGAGAGAGAGAGAGAGAGAGAGACCTCATGGCTCTTGGGTTTCCTAAAGGTGACTGAGGTGGGAGGAACCTGTTGGGGCTGGGGGACGCAAGATGAACCCTTCACCTTGTGGTCTGGCTATGTAGTTGGAGGCTGCTCATTTATTTTCTGGCTGTGCAGACCAGAAATAATCACTCAGAAGCCATATTAATTACAACACTGCTTGGCCTATTAGTTTATGCATATTTCTAGCTAACTGTTACATCTTAAATCAACCCATCCCTATTAGTCTGTGCATCACCACAAGGTCATGGCCTACCAGCAAGGTTCCAGTGTCTGTCTCCTCCGGGGCTACAAGGCATCTCACTGACTCTGCCTTCTTTTTTTATTTATTTATTTATTTTTTTATTTTTCGAGACAGTGTTTCTCCACAGCTTTTGGTTCCTGTCCTGGAACTAGCTCTTATAGACCAGGCTGGCCTCGAACTCACAGAGATCCACCTGCCTCTGCCTCCCGAGTGCTGGGATTAAAGGCGTGCGCCACCACCGCCCGGCTTGACTCTGCCTTCTTTCTCCAAGCATTCAGTTTAGTTTTTCCACCTCTATTCTGCCGTGTCATAGGCCTAAGAAGCTTCTTTATTAGCCAATGTCATTCACAGCATACAGAGGGGAATCCCACATCATGGTTAGAGCAGTGGTTCTCAACCTTTTCAATGCTGGGACCTTTAATACAGTTCCTCATGTTGTGGTGACCCCCCACCAGCCATAAAATTATTTTCGCTGCTAATTCATAACTTTAATTTTGCTACTATATTGAATCATAATGAAAATGTCTGTGTTTTCTAATGGTCTTACGTGATTTTTTTGAAAGGGTCTTGACCACAAAAGGGTTGTGACCTACAGGTTGAGAGAACCACTGGGTTAGAGCTTGTTACCAGCCGGGAAGCAAGAACCCTCAGTCCAGTTGCCAACTGCCCAACGCCCTTCTCTTTCCAGAGCTGAAAACCTGCAGTTTTCTAAGAATCTCATCAGAAAACCCTGGGCAACTGCAGAGGTCCCTGGTGGTCTGTTATCAGATGGAATTCTGTCCCAGGCACCCAGAAACCATCCTGCAACCTTGCTTTCTAAGACAGAGAAATGAAGGGAACGATTTCTACTTTGGAGGTTTATTTTGAGAGCCGCTGAAACGGTCAACCTGGCTGATGCTATGGTGATTAACCACGACTCTTCCTCGGAAAGCCCACTTGAGAACATCTTACCTTTCCTGACCCTTTACAATCAAAATCCATGTTAGTCTTTTTTTTTTTTTTTTTTTTTTTTTTTTGGCCAGGCAGTGGCAGCATAGTCCTTTAATCCCCACACTCAAGAGTCAGAGGCAGGCTGACCGCTGAGTTCCAGGCCAACCGGGTCTATAGAGTGAGTTCCAAGACAGCCAGGGCTACAGAGAAAAAAAACCCTGTCCCAAAGAAAACCCCGAAAAAATAGATAATAACTCTTTCACTGAGAAGCCCACACCCATGTTCTCGAGTGTGCTTTTATTCCTATGATCCTTTCTACTTTTAATAAATTCTTGACTGTATTTCATATTGGCTAGTCCTGCAACTCATTTCTTTGCTGAAGCCATAGGTTTGGGTTTGCCTGAGTTGAGGTCTCTAAGAGGTCAAGGAAACTCTTCAGACTGTTGAGAGCGGCGGTGTGGAGTCTCTGCCCCCTCGTGCTGAAGGGATCTCTGACCAGAAGGACAAGGATCAGTCTCACAGTGACAGACTACCTTTGGCCCCTGCTTCTCTCTGTTAAGCTACTGGCTAGAGATGAGAAGGAAGACAGTGTTAACTTGGCAATCTACTTTCAGATTGCTGGTGATCTCTGCAACCTGAAAGCAGTTTAAAGATTCACTTTCTTTCTCTATCCATTGCTACCTCTGACAGTCTGCAGAGAGCTCTGGTGTTCTAGTTACACTATGAATTGTTGGTTTGTTGTTATCTTGTTTTCTTTGTTTGTTTTTGCTTTTTTTCCCCCCTTCGATTTAACAGGGTCTCACTGGGTGGCATTGGTTGGTCTAGAACTTACTATGTAGACCAGTCTGGCCTGGAATTCAGATTCATAAAGATCCACCAGCCTTGGTTTACTGAGTGCTGGGACTTGGAAAAAAAAATACATGTGCCATTAGGACTGGGCACTGTTCTGTGTGCAATGGATGGTGGTTAACACAAAAGCTCCCAACTGGTCAGAACGCAAATAATAAATATCTTTGGAATCCTAAGCTATAACTGTGCTATCACACCGTTTCCACTATGGCAGAAAATAGAGATCCATAGATCAGGGATAACCAGAGCAAAACAGTGTCTTCTCATAGAAGTGTGGATACCTACATAAGACTTGTGCAAGATCAAGCCAAGCAGGGCAGAGAGGCAAGGGCCATCCTGGTGTGCACAGTGAGTTCCAGGAGAGGCTCCAGAGCTCCCCAGAGAAACCCTGTCTCAGAAAAACCAAACAAAACCAAAACATAAAAAAGAACAAGCCAAAACAGGAAGAAAAGCTGAGAAACGACTGAAGATTCGAGGACTTAAACCAGACCAACAAATAAAGCAATGTATAATTCACAATTCAAACTGTGAGCCAAAAGCGCCTGTCAGCTATTTTTGTCTTAGCAACAAGAAATGTAGCTAACACACTGCTGACCCTGAGGACTTGGGATCCTCCTGGAGGAGCACAGGGTACAGGATGTTTGAGATGGGGCATAGCAGCATCATGTCTTTTTTCTAGACAACTTTAGTGCAATTCAGAAAAAGAAAGAAGCATTCTTATTCTAGAGCCCTGTGTTGGCTAGCTTTTGGTCAACTTTAACACAGCTCAAGGGCATCTGGGAAGTGAGGACTTCAACTGAGAAACCGCCTCTTAACAGTGGCCTGTAGGCAAGACTGTGGGGGCATTGTCTTCTTAGGTGATGATTGATATGGGAGGGCCTGGCCCACTGTGGGTGGTCCCTGAGTAAGTGGTCCAGAATGGCATAGGAAAGTAGGCTGAGCAAGCAATGAGGAGCAAGCTTGTAAGCAGCCTTCCCCTGCAGTCTCTGTATCAGTTCCTGCCTCCAGGTTCTTGCCTCAGGTTCTTGCCCTGGTTTCCTTCAGTGACGGACTGTAAGCTGAAATAAACTCTTTGCCCACCAACTTGTTTTTGGTTATGGTGTTTATCACAGCAATACAAACAGAGACGAGACCCTGTCTCCAGGACTAAAAAAGTCATTTGTGGCTGTTCAGTCTTTATATTATGAAGGAAGTTAGTGATAGGTTTGGGGTGTCTGCTTTTAAAAGAGAATTATTTATGGTTGGAGTTCTTGAAGAACAAGCAAAGGAAAACTATGTTCAGGTTTTAGCTCACCTTTCATCCAGTCGACTGAATGTGAGAAGCAATCATAACCCTCCAAAGTTTCTCCGAAAAGCCTGCCCGGGCACTCATTCACATTGCATAAGGAAAATCTGATCCGTCACAGCTAATACCAATTTGTTTTTTAGTGAGCATGGACTTAGGCAAACATGCTTCTCATTCCTCTCACTGCAAAGAAGAATGATGACAACCTCATCCAGCTGCCCCTGTATCACAGTGATAGCTAAGCACCACCAAATATAGCCACCTCTAACTACTGTGAGCATCTCTACACTTGGAGGCCACAATAGCCAGGGCTGTAATTAGCTACTTAATCAGTCTGGTCTGGGAGAGCACGCTGAATATGATTCTTGCATTAAATATTCAGCAGAAGACTAATTGCTGATTTAAAAATTCAGAACCACAGTTCCCGAAAGTCTGTGACTGTATACAATGTTTCCTAATTACTCATTAAGAATGGATTGGGCAGCTCTTGCCTGTATGCAATATACTAAAGGTTAATGTTGAGGGCGTTATATTGGCCCTGTTCATGAGTTTACAAATTATTCCCATGAAGGTAAATATTAGTAATTCCAGTTTTCAAATCCCAGTCACATCTTTTCCTTTGAAAGACACTGTTTTGCAAGTATAATGTAAACCTAGTTGTTAACTTGTCATTATTTATGTGACCCCTAAAACACATGAGTTGCCTGCCTACCCTGATTGCTTTGTTGAGACACTGACATGATTTTCTATTTCCCATTATCACTCCCTGCGGGGTTTCAGTGTGGACGTGTGACCCTCCAGTTAGCTTTGGATGTCTTCAGCCAGCAGTGTGAAGATATGGGGGTTTCTACCACCCAAGCTCAAAGGAAAAGGGGTTCCAAACACATTAGTACATTTGTCTTGAAGTGTGACGTTTTTCTTTCCAAAAAGAGCTGGGCCCCCTCTCACTGGCTCTGGGAAAGGCCTGTGTGGAGGGTATAGTGTGAGGGTGGATACTACTTTCCAGCAGGCACTTGACACAGCTCTGGCTAAATGTCATCCCTGGCTTATGTAGAAGGAACTCAAGGTAACAGAATTGAAGTTCTAAAGGATTTACTGATAGTAAATTAGTAAAAGATTTGCTTATGAGAAATTAAATCACACAATGTAGAATTTACCTAAAGACGATACCACAAATATAAGTTGTATGCTAACTAGGCCTGCTAGAGATGAGCGAAATCTGTGATGCCAGGATGCAAATTTTTGTCCACCAGTATTGACCAGTCTTTAGGCCCACCCCCAAAGAACACACCTCTGACAAGCAGGTGAGGGGGACAAGCCAGCACAGGGCCACAGCTACCATTAAGTCCTGGTCTGCTATTAAATCTCCTGTGCTCTCACCAGGAAAAGCATAGTTCTTCCAGGTGGGCAAGATGACCCTGGGTAACAACTGTTCAGAAAGAACAACACTGTGTACCTATGAAAGAATACTGGCAATATCTTTGCAGGCTCTTGTCTCTGTTTAAATTGTTTGAAGTGTAACCAGGGGCAGGAGCCTAATGGAGGTTTAATGATGACGATGTATGTAAAATATAAAAGCCTAAGGTGTATACAGTTTGGTAAAAATTCCTATTTGAGGCCGGCTCTCCCTTAGGCATTAGCCACAGTCAGCTGCGTGTTTGTCAGCAAAGAGCCTTTCCATTATTAATCTCTAATTGTGGTGAGTGATTTCTCCCTGGAAAGTTATATTGATTCTGCTGCGGGGTGACTGCTTCTAATCTATGTGCCATCTCCATTAGAGAAGGCCCAGTTATCCATTCTCTCAAAAAATACCAGCAAGCTGAATTCATGGCATATCACTTTGTCAAGACACATCTTGACAAAAAGTGTCTGATGCACTGTTGGGTATTTGGTGTCAGGGATGACCTGTATGTACTTGACAGCGAGAGCATCACCTAGTAAAGACATTCTAAAACATCCCCAGACATTGGCAGATTCTCTACGGGGCAGCACTACAGACAGAACTTAGGTGTGATCTGCTGGGTTCTCACGTCAGGTTTTGGTGTGTTACTTATGATTAATGTTGAAAATGTGAGGTCAACTCTACCTTTCTAGCAGACAGAAGTCAGTATCATCTAACTAGGCTTCATGATTTCTAAACCAATGGCTGTGTAACTCTGGGCCAATTGTTTTGTTTTCTCACTGATAAGACTTCTGGTTCTTTTTCATCAGTTTTATTATTTGTTTGCTTGTTTATGTTTTTTAAGGTAGGGTTTCTCTGTAACTTTGGAGCCTGTCCTGGAATTTGCTTTGTAGATCAGGCTGGCCTCGAACTCACAGAGATCTGCCTGCCTCTGCCTCCCAAGTGCTGGGATTAAAGGCGTGTGCCGATACCACCCAGTCCTTTTTCACCCATTTTAGAAGCAAGAATACTAAAGAGTAGATTTCTAGCTAGCATCACTTTGAATTCAGTGATTCTTAACTCTTTTTTTTAATATCACCATATGTAGTGATATTTCATTTGTATTTTAATAAATAAAGCTTGCCTGAAGACCAGAGAGTAAAACAACCCCATTGATCAGCTTTACAGACCAGGTTAGGGGTGCACACCTTTAATCCCAGTAGCCACACTAGTTTGCCATAGAAACTGGGCAGTAGTGGTGCATACCTTTAATCCCAGCACTAGAGAGGCGTATAAGACGGGAGGAGACAGTTCTCACACACAGTCTCCTGGGGGCAGAATCACCATTTTCAGACTGAGGTAGAGGAAAGAGCCAGTTGCTGGTTGTTTTGCTTTTCTGGCCTTCAGGTTGAACCCCAATCTCTGTCTCTGGGTTTTTATTAATCATGTTACAACCATATAATGTGGTGGAGACACATGGCTTTTCCCTAAATGTGTGCTTGTGCAAGCACATATAGCATTTTTATATAGTTTTAGGAGAGTCCCATACATTGTCTGTCTTAGTTAGCTTTTCCTTGTTGCTGTGATTAAACACTGACCAAAAGCAACTTGGGGTATGTCTAAGGTTTCTATCATTTTGATAAACATCGTGACTAATAGCAACTTGAGGAGGAAAGGGTTTATTTCATCTTACAGGCTTACAGTCTGGGGTAGAAACTGAAGCCAAAGTCATGGAGAAACACTGCTTATTGGCTTTCTTCCCATGGTTTGCTCAGCCTGCTTTGTACTGCTGGGACCACCTGCCCAGAACTGGCACCACACACAGTAGGCCACGCCCTGCTCCCCACATCAATCATCAGTTAACATAAACGCCCCACAGGCTTGATACAGACTAATCTAATGGTAGCATTTTCTCAGTTGAGGTTCCTTCTTCTCAGATGACACTAGCTTGTGCCCTATTGGCACAAAGCTAACCAGGACAGGGAAGAAAGGGTTTGTTTCATCTTACAACTCCCTGGTAACAGTTCATCACTGAGAAGTCAGAGCAGGAACTCGTGTGGGATCCCGGAGTCAGGAGTCAAACCCGGGACTACAGAGGGCTGCAGCTTACTGGATTTCTTTCCATGGCTTACTCAGCTACTTCTCTCTCATATAGCCCTGCCCACAGATGGCTGGACCCTCCTTCCAGAGGCCAGTATGATGGTGGCAACTCCTGGGTTGGGGCTGCCTCTCCCCAAGCAACTCTAGTTTGTTTCCAGGTAACCAAAACAAACGGGTACACTACCTCTTAAAGCCCTTTCATGGATCCTAGGTTGAAACTGTTGTAAAGCTAGTGCTAGTCCCTTGTGCTATGGTTTTGTGAGATTAGGAACTACTGCAAGCCTGGATGAGGCTGATACAGTCTGACCTGACAATGGATTTGCTGTCTCCTAGAAGATGTCTCTTCTAGGAGGTTGCTCCAGCCGCTCCTAACCTTCTCCAGGCATCTTCTCTGTCTCCCTTGTCACAGTCTTTCCCTGTGGGGTTGCCAACCCGTGATTGCTCTTTGTTTTAATTGCTGATTTGGGTAGCATTGGAGTCATATTGCTCCACAATAGAAAATGGAGTCCCACCCATGCCTCCTGCCTACCCAACACTCAGCAGCTGCCAAAGAGAAGCTAGCAGAGGCCTTCAAGGCAGTGTGGTGCTGCTGTGATCTGTCCCCCTAGTCTGCCTCTTCAATCCCACACCCCCTGCAGAGAACAAAGAAAGGAATTATATGTACCAAAGCATTGGCAAGCAAGCCCAAAGACTCCTGGGAAGGGATGAAAGGAGATGAGTATAGTATCAAGCAAGCAAGTGAATTTAAACATCACATGACCATTTCTCCAATATGACTTCTTAGTGTCCTCTCCATTCTCTTCCTAGACAGAGCCATTCTGCTCTTCCTCCTCCTCCTCCTCCTCCTCCTCCTCCTCCTCCTCTTCTTCTTCTTCTTCTTCTTCTTCTTCTTCTTCTTCTTCTTCTTCTTCTTCTTCGAGCTCTTCCTCACCCTGATAAACACACAAAAGGCCCTGAAGCCAAAGGTTCCCCCACTGGAAAATGAATTTCAGATCGTTTATTATGATTTCAAGATAATATTCTGATGAGTCACCTCAGCCCAAGCCCAGGTGGTTTATCACCATATCTATTCAAAGCATGCAGTATTGTTAGGAAGCTAACATTGATCAGATCATTAGTAGCAAGGGCAAATGGCTATTTTCTACAGTTTTGCTTCTTTTTAAGTATGTTATGTGGAGCTGCCACTTAGGCACTACCTGGTGTCTTGTTAGGAATGCAGACTTGTAAGCCCTTCCCAAGGATTTGAATCAGAACTGTATTTCAAACAATATCCTCAGACGATCTACCTGCCCATTAAAGTGTCCTCTACCACCGTCTCAGAGCTTCTCACCCACACCATCCTCACTGCCTTTCCATCCACTCATGAGTTGTCTTGGTGTTTCCAGGCACTGCAGTGTTAACCATGTCCTAGAGAACATTGCCAACCACCCCTCCCCGCCGCCCCCCCACATATACCCATGAGCTCCAGTCTGCAGGGGGCTCAAATGTGGGGCTAGGTCCCTTGGTTCCTCCTTAGCTAAAAGTGGTTCTTAGCCTAGTCCCTGCCCCACCTCCAGCACCACCCTCTGAGACTCAGTGTAAGTGTTGAAGCCCCTCTCATACCCTCCTTCTATATATCTTAGGCTTTGGAAGGGGAGGGGAACTCCTAAGAGTTGTCTCGTGTGTGTACCAGGCCTCTGTGCTAAGTGCTTTATTATGTGCGGTTTTCATTTACCCCCTCATTTAAAATGGTGAAAGTGACGAATTCCAGTAGGTATTAATAATAAAAACCCAGAGTCAGATATAGGGATTAATGCTGAAGATCAGAGAAGCAGAGCAGCTAATCACTAGAGAATCTTTTACCTCTACCAATGCTCGGACAGAAGGGACAATCCTGTCCTCAGACTGCATCTGTCTCCACCAAACCTCAGACTACTAAGCTTCTGTCTCTTCCTCCTTATATTCCTATCTCTGCCCAGCCTGTCTCTACCTCCCTAGTGCTGGGATTAAAGGCGTGGGATCCCAACTGCTGGGATCACCTTTGTGTGAGCTCTGATTCTTTTTAGACAGATTCAATCTCACATAGCTCAGGGTGGCCTTGAACTCACAAAGATCCAGCTGCTTCTGTCTCCTGAGTCCAGGGATTAAAGGTGTGTGCCACCACTCCTTGGCCTCTAGTGGCTTAGCTCTGCACTCTGATCTTCAGGCAAGCTTTATTTGTTAAAACACAAACAAAATATCACTACATATATAAGGTTGAATGATGGGTCAGAAGACAGAGCAAGACCAAGCCCTTATCACCATTCCCCGTGCCACGCTACCTTTCCGTCACAGCTACTGTTGCTGGGTGAGTTTCTGTAACCTGTTGCGGGATGCTCAGGTCAAGGTATTCGTTTATATTTGTATTTCTTTCTTTTTTTTTTTAGTGTTTGTTATTTATTTGTGGCTGCGATTTTACAAAATAATTTACAGAATATATTATTTCATTGGATCATCATGTCATCTCTATTAGGCTAAAATTTTAAATGTCTTTATTTCATATATCACAAATAGAAGCTTCATGCATATCTACTTTTAGTTGTTTGCTATAAAATACTCAATAATGTGTCATCAAAACTTTTTTACTTCAAGTGATGGAGCCTATAAGATTTCAAAGAGCACACATATAATGATTAAAAAATCTTTTAAGTCTACCTTGCAAGTTGAAACAAAAATCATGATTTAGATAAAAAGTCTTGACAAATATCCAATCCCTTCAATCCCTTGTCTTTTTTTTATTTTTTAAATTTATTTATTTATTTTTTTCTTATAGAGACTTTCTTTCACTCGATACCTCGTCCCTCTCCCCATGCAACCCACATCAGAGGTTGGTACTGACAAGTAAATTACAACAGAGGCAAGAGTGAGCTATAGTGGTGTTACACGTGGGATGCTTTAGCGTTGCTGGGAAGAACATCTAACCTGGTCCAGGGTATGGGGTTTATTTTATTTGACAGTATATCCAAGTTGCGGGAGGAAAGGATGAGAAAAAGCATATTTGAGTAGAAGAAACAAGAAATGTAACGATCAGAGGTGAGGGACCATGTGATCGAGTCAGGGAATGAAGAGAAAGACCTGGTGGCTGGAGTAGGATCAGGGAGGGACTGTGGGACATGAGAGGAAAAAGGATGCAATACAATCCGTATTCAAATTATTAAGAGCTTTAGAAACCATGTAAGCAGTCGCTCCTTACCCTGGGGACAAGGAATGCCATTGAGGTCTTTAGCATAGGAACCATATGACCACAATGTTTTTGAAAGATTATGGATGAAAAAGAGAGCCTGAAGGAACTGGAGAATTAAAAGGCAGGTTAAATCATCTGGATGGGAGATGATGGTGATCCAAACCAAAAGAATACAGGAAGGTTAGAGAAGACAGACAAGACTATTTGTGCAGTAAATCTTAACAGAGCTTCATTGGTGAGATGTGACTCAAGACCGCAAGAGGGCATTCTCCAGCTTGGGGATAGATGTTAGGAGCGCATACAGAACTAGAAGAAACAGCCCTACCACCGACTTCCAGATGAGTTAGCAAACACCGTTTTCTCTTCTAACAGCTCTGCCATGGCTGCCCTTGTCATGATTACAGCAAGTTTCCTAAATGAATAACTACCAGGTCAAAAGCTCACTGTAACTGCGCTGTTGTGGGGACACCGTGACAATCACCATCACAGTATGGTATCCGAACAAAGATCGCTGAGCAGGAAACACATTCATGACTCCAGTAATCCTGACCCAGTCATATTTCTACTTGGAGCTGTTTGGTTGGAGAATGATTAGAAGCAGGTTGAAAAGCAAGGAACTAATGTTCAACCATGAACTATCAATGTGAATGATGACAAGCAAGAAGATGGAAAGAGGGTCCGAGAAGAAAATCTTTCCCCAGGAGAAACAAGCAAGAGCTGCGGCTTCTGGCTAGTTCTGGTTGAGGAAGTTCTCTGGTCCCCAAATACCTGTGAGGGATGTTTGGTATCTTTCTGGCGGTACTCACAAACAGAGGGATGATTTCTCAAACAATGTATGGGTGATGGATCCGAAGACCAGAGGTCTATATCAAGGTTCAGATATTAACAAAGTTTATATGGCACAGAAGCGACCACTGATTGTTTTTTCCCCATTTCGTATAATCCTATTTCTTTATATGTATTGGCCAAAAAATGAAAATTAAATTATGTAGATTAAATGTTAAGATTTCAAATATTCACATTAAAACTATGATTGGAAATAAAATCATAAAGATTTCACACAAACCATCTATAATTTTATTTTACTTATGAAAAACAAAAAGATCAAGTGACTGAAGACTTTCATTTGTCTACCAGCAGGATAAATGATGAGGGAAGTCCTTCTGTATATGCGTTGCTTTGGTTAATGAATAAAGAAGCTGCTTGGGCCCATGTCAGGGCAGAATAGAGCTAGGCGGGAAAACAAAGATGAATGCTGGGAGGAAGGAGATGCCATGTAGCACCAGAGGAGACAGATGCTGGAAACTTGCCAGTAGGCCACGACCTCATGATGATGCACAGGTTAATAGAGAAGGGTTGATTTAAAATGTAAGAGTGATCTAGAGATATGCATTAGCTACTAGGCTGAGCAGTGTTGTGATTAATATAGCTTCTGAGTGATTATTTTCTCCGCCAAGACATTGTCCTCGGTCATCACGTAGCAAAGATGCCACAGAAGCAGTGCTGGGGTCATTTCACTGTTTTAGTGGCCGTGAGAAGCTGCTAAAGATGCTTAAGCTTGAGCTCATCAACATCGCCTTGATAGACATCCCTGGAAAAATTTAGGTCCTATTTAGCTGCCCGCCAGTGTATTAGCTTTAATCATTTTGAAAACCAATAAAGTATGAGATGCTCACAGAAAAGAAGCATTCGCTAAATATTTAGACATTTGTTTCCAGTTTGGGAGCTGCTGATTTAGGGACTAGAGGCAAAGAACTTTCCCTTTGGTCTTGTTCTATTTTTATTTTCCACTTGACATCCTTTTTAGAAAATTCCTATTTCTGATTTGTGCTGTATGCTCTATGGTAAACTATTTCCAGTCCTTTTCTGAGGCCCCAAAGCACAAAAACTGACAGTTAATGCTCCCAAAAAGCTAACCTGTGGGCAATTGGTTTAAATCACTATCCAGCGCTGTCTTATAGGCTATTTTTACTTTTTATTTTAATCTGTGACCCTCCTCTTTTTAAACTTTTTTGATGTATTGTCTCTAAGTTATAGAGCAAATGAAATTATTCTTGAACTGTATTTTGCAAAAAAATGCCATTTACTATCTTGGCTCATTTATGTTCCTGACTAGTTTATATAAAATAAGCTGGCCCAATACCAGACAATCTAGAAAGTCGGAGGAATAGTTCTGAGCGCTAACACACAATGTTATACACAGAGTGACCTCACAAGCCCGTGGAATAGTGTAGCGCCTCTGTCGGCGTGGGTCTCTGAGTGGCACTGAAGAGCATGCTCTCCTATCCCAGACCTTCTCACCACGTAGATCAGTGTAAGCTGCAGGTTAGCTTGCATCACATCAAGCCCCTGAGATCTGAACTAGCACACTAGCTTGGGAGCATAGCACACTAGGTAACTCTCTGTTCCATGGGGATTGCTCTGGCAGCAGGATTTCAGGCCTGTACCGTCAGGTCTGCCTGACAATGGATTTCTTTAAGCCAGAATTTTTTTACTGAGGCAAAGGTTACCTTAGACTAACAAATAAGTTCAGATCCTGTCCCTCCTGAGGACCAAGTTTGGTCCCTAGCAGCGACATTTGCAGAGCAGGACAGAAATTTTGTGGAGATCAAGGAAAAGGGGCATACCTTTCTTCCATCACTAAATCAGTATACTATTAGTTTGCCTAGTTTATGAGAAAGCGTCTACCCACAGAGCTCAAGGGGGGTAATTAGAGGATGGTGTTAGAGCCAGGAAAGCATCTCTAGACCTTAACGACCCAGGACGTATGTCATTAGTCACTGTTTGGTTTGGCATTAAGAACGGCAGTGAGCTTTATATAAGGTGGGTCAGCCAGAACTGTTTGATTGGCATGACACCAATACCTTGATTACACTGTGTAATCACAGCCAAGCACCTCGTTTTCACAGCTCCCTTAAATTTACACGGGCTTCCCTGTGTTATTTACCATCCCCCACCTCAGTAAATTCACTTCTCTTGCACTTACATAAATATCTACTGTTAACCGAAAGTGCCTGCAACCAAGGATGGACGCTGGCTTCTGCACAGCTAATATAGCGGGATTTTTCTGAAGCACCATACTGTGAGCTTTATCTCATTTTCACTGGCTGAGCTCTCCTTAGAGTCAGTGAGCGCTGGCTTGTCCGAAGGAACCACAAGAACAACACTGCACACAGGGCCAGCCTCTCAGTTGATTGGGGTTCTTGAGAGCCTAGAACAATCTGGTAAAATATAGGACCTTCTTTGTAGCAGGCCTGCTTTCTCACGGGGGCTTCTTTTCCCACAGGACGGGAAAGACGAACAAAGCTACACAAGGACACTCACTGGTTTGAGGACACGTCACAGTTCTGCTTCCCCCGATCTGCTTAATTAGAGGTGTTTCTGTCTTTTCCAAAAGAGACATTTCATCATTGAAATACGTACTCTAGGTTGGCTGTGCCTGGGGCACTCCCCCGGTTTCGGTGGAACGCAAAGGACCTCACCCGAAATGGCATCATTACGGGAACCGACCAGGGAAAGGCGCTCTCTGTTAGGATTGACTCCTTGGCTGTCTCCTCTTCAGCACTCATTCACTGATTCCAGGAGTTTGTGCTGGGAAGGAGCAGGATCAGGAGGACTGCCCTTCCTTCCACAAGTATGCAAGCCTATGTGTTAAAATGTTGAGTCAGACCCACGTGACACATCCTAGTGCGGGAATTCTCAACATTCCGGGACACTTTTGAAATCCGTGGCCAGGCTTCAGAGGGTCATTACAAGTGCATGGCAAAGAGTTATTTTCTTTTTCCCCCCAAATTATTTTGAATTAGCTCACCAAGTATTGGGTTTTCATAAGCCTTCTTCATGTGTTCTTAGTTTCGGTTAACCCTTTCCCTAATACCCCTCCCCTATCCAGTTGCTCTCCTCTCTGCTTAAACCTTCAGGCTCCAAACATCCCCAGAAATCCCCACTTCTGCCTTTAGATCACTCGTGTTACTGTCTTCTCCCCTCCAAAGATTAGGAGAAGAGTGGTAGAAGCTATCCGCCATCTGGTCTAACGCAGCTACAATGGCCGCCGTTGCTCAGCACACGGATACAAGCCTGGCAGCAGGCTGGGGCTCGGCTAAGCATGGATTACACGGCTGTGCACCTGGTCCAGCACTTCGAAGTGCTAAACTCAGTTCTCTTCCTCCTCCTTCAAGCAGAACACAGTGGTGCTAATTGCGATGGGAGGAGGGATAGAGGGCAACTTTGCCTTCGCCCTCAGCGTTTTCTGTTTGCTTTCCTAAAAGCAGCCACTGTGGTCACTCCCAGGGTTTCCTTAGAGCTGTGAAGCTGATGCAGCACCTGTATCGGGTCGAATTTGTTTGGCTGTTCCTGTAACAAGGCTGGGCTGGAGGCACCACGGCTGCCATCTTGCTCTATCTTGTCAGATTACAGCTTCCACACAAACGAGGTAACTAAGCCCCAGAGAGATTCAGAGACGCACATACACTAGGTGCAGTTCTGTGTACAGGCAGAGCTACAAACACTTACGCTAATTACCTGGCGTCTTCAAATGTTTACTTCATAAATTGACTTACACATGAAATCTTTCCACTTGACAAAGAAATATAACAATAAAATTAAAATGGAGGCTGTTACCCATCATGCCATCCCAAGAGATCTTAACATTTTGTTATATTTCTTTAGATATATAATAACTGGGGGAAAATAGCTGTAAGTGACATATTGGCCTGGTAATTTACAGAAGATTGTGGTAATGATTTGCAGTGAAAGGCCAGGTAACAGACAGATTGCATTTGTGTGCGTCCCAGAGAAACCTGCAGGCCTCAGAAGCCATTTTTCTAAGGAGGGTTAACAGGAAGCTAAGGACAGGTGAGATGGGGTCAAAATGATGTTTTTCACCCCAACCCCCATCCTACTTCAGAAGAAACGGCTTTTTGTGAATCTAACATTTATTATTCTTTTGCATGTTTTACATAATCCTACCACATATGTAGGTGTTCTTTAAATATAACATAGTGTTTAAGAACGGATACACACCATCAACATGTATCTAAAGTAGCATGGTCCTCTGTGACTCATTGTCTCCCCAGTGTGCCTCTTACCTTTTGCTACTTTGAATAAATTTTTCACCACTACCTTCCAGTTTACTAATTACCCCTGCAAGGATGATATTTTACTTTGCAAAGAATTTTTTTCCTATGTCTGAGCTTTTGTATTCATTCCTTTTATTTTAGATTGTATTTGTTATTTTGACTTTACAGTTCTTCATTTGTGATAAATGTACGCCTTTCTTTTTCTCCTTGAACACCTTAAATATAAACAGCTTAATGTCCCTGTTAGACTAAAATAATAAAATAAATTAAGAATAGGGGCCAAGGTAAAATAAAAAAAATCACACTGCCATCATCTTTCAAACCCTTTGGCTCACAGAACCCTCCTTATTAAAATGATTATGGGTAGTGGTCTAAAGGTAGGACACTTGTTACCTGGGTACTCATTGCTTGCAATTAATAACCCTCATACTAAGGCAAACACGTTGCATGAATTCTTAAATACTTTGTCTAAAAAAGCACTCTTAAGATTAATAAGGACAATGAGATGAGCATCCTAATACTCATCATTATAATTTGCCAAAAATTGACCTCATTTCTAAAGAATTTATGTCTTTCTTAGCATTAGATTTAGTTATATGTTTGTAGTTCCTAATTTGGAAGCTTGTTTGTGTGGAATTTGTTTTCATTTTCTTTGTCTTTCTTTGTTTTCTTTCATTGTGGGAGTTTGGAAGTTACTTCACATCTTTTCCTGCCCTAGTCCAGAATACAACCTGCTGTACTTCAGAAGGCCTTAGGGTGGTATTTGAAACACAAGGTTGCATTCCAGTACCTGGTTTCAATAAAACTTGTGTCTACTCCTTCAAGATCTATGGACGATCCCAGGATCCCCATGTTCAGTGTGAGCTACCGCATGTTTTCTGATCCAGAGCCACATAGGCCTGCAATTCCAGCTCTCACGAGCTCATTTCTTTCTGTCTCTCTCTTTTTTTTTTTGATGTATGAGTACCTGTTATCTCTCTTTTTTATCACTTTTTATTGAGCTCTACATTTTCTCTGTTCCCCTTATAATGTCCAAAGATAGTAATCCATTTTTTTTCCAGTTCAGTTGTGTTTTAAGATGAAAGTTACAGAATTACTAAAATGCTACCATTTACCCCATGAAGCTGTAATTCTAAGAGTTTCAAGTTAGTAGTGTTTTTTTCTCCATGGCTTATGACTCATATCTAAATCTTAAAGCAGGAGGAGTGTGTCAAAATATAAAACTACTTTTTACAATTTAACTAGAAATCATTTCTTAAAAGAAAATGCATAACGAGTCAGTAATTAGCTCACAGAAAGAAAATAAAATCAAAAAGGGCTTAGAGATTTTAAGAGCAAAGGAAAGGATTATAGGAAATAAGTGCCATCCAATTAAGGTGATTAAATAAGGGAGCAATGACAGAGAAGAAAACAACCAGGGTTGAAATGGGAACAAGGCAGAATTATGGGAATAAAGACCACACTGTCGGAGAATCCTTGAAGAGAGTCTCCAACTGGCTCAGAAGAGGTTGTGGGGCCAGAAAAGGAAATAATACTCTTATATGTCAAGTGATCGTTAAGAAAGCTGCTTTGACCTAAACTCTGGCTTGAGCAGAGAATTCAGAAGGGCCATTGTGCTTTTCAAATCCAAGAGAAAAATGTGGAGCTGGTCTCTGATCCAAGAGCTTGGCTCAAAAGAAAAAAAAATCAAAATTATTACTCCATCTTCCATTTGCTAAATTCAGACTGGGGGCTCCTATACTCTGTTGTTGAAGTAGATCCCTCCCCAAGCCTCTTCAAGGTGCAGTCAAAAAGACTCGATTCCTGGAGACTGTGGTTGTGTGAGTGAGCCATCTCAGGAAACCAGCCCTGGGGGAAAGGAAGGGATGAGGCCGATCACAAGAGGGGACATGTCTTGATCTGCCAGTCGGTCGCCACTATTGTGACGACAGGAGTGAAGGGATCTGATGGTCTGAAATAAAATCTCAGATTTTCATTCAATTCATGATGCCTTTCCACCAACCTGCATCAGACAGACAACGGTTCTGCAAAGTGATATTGCCACTTAATTCACAATAGCATTATGCATTATATATTATATAATTATTATATTATGCTTATCAGACAGAGTGATAAAGACACTCGTGTGCTACCAAGATAGGAGGTGTGTGATCACATACTAGGCTTATTTTCCCCTTTCTTTTCTGTAGCGTGAATTCTAACTGTTTTTAATTAAAACCCAGAGTCAGATATTAGGAGGTGAAAGCTGAGAGATCAGAGAAACTGTGCAACCAGCCAAACAGAGAGACCTTTAACTGCTACCAAATCCTCAGACTGAAGGAACAACCCTGTCTCTACTAATTCTAAGACTGCTTGCTCAGACTGCATCCTCAGACTGCGATTGTCTCCACCAAACCTCAGACTGCATCTGAGCTCCTGTCTCCTCCCGCCTTACATTCCTCCCTTTCGCCCAGCTATATCACTTCCTGTCTCTACCTCCCTGGTGCTCTGTTTCTCTTTGAGACTGAGTCAATCTAGTTTAGCCCAGGGTGGCTTTGAACTCATAGAGATCCATCTGCCTCTGCCCCCCCTCTTCCCCCTGAGTCCTGGGATTAAAGGTGTGTGCCACCACTGCCTGGTCTCTATGGCTTAGCTCTGCACTCTGATCTTCTGCCAAGCTTTATTTGTCAGAACACAAACAAAATATCACCACACCTTTCCATCTGGGTTCCTTAGCATTGTTATCTCAGTTACAGTTCAGCTCATACGTTCCTTGAGCAAACAGGAAAAATAAGCTTTGGGCTCTGACCTGCCAGCCTCATGTAATTTGTTAAAGCCCAAACTCCTGCATTTCCTGAGTTTTCTACATTTCCCTATTTCTCTTCCCCATTCACTTCAATGCCACTGGTCTATAAAGCCAGGCCCTTGGGAAAGTGACGGCATCCAAAAGACTGTAGAGTATAAATGAAATGAGTGTCATCATCAAAATGGGCAAACGAGGTTCCCTGTCCCTCTTCCACTGGGCGAAGGCACCGCTAGAGGTGCCATCAACAAAGCAAAGAGCAGCCCCCAAATCTGCTAGCACCTTGGCCCTGGAATCCCTAGCTTCCAGAACTAGGAGAAATTAACTTTTTTGCTTATGAATTACGCTTAAGTTTCTTCTAGAGCCCAAACAGACTAAGACAACAAAGAAACATCCAAATTAATTACTATAGTATCAAGCATGTTCCAGGGTTCTTATCTGGTTTCCTTCTTAGCTCACCTCTTACCTCTTCTGGCCTTTTGCTTAGGGTCCAACAGCACTGAACAAATGCCCAATGACTCTGATTCCCACTCTGGTGCCCTTGCTTCTTGTTCATAGTTTACCTCCCACCTACAACAAACCTCTATGCTATAACTTTTATATTTCTCTGTAAAGTTTGTGTTACTTTTTGTATGCGTATAGAAGGGAGGCGACACACATATGTACCTCAGATCACGTGTGGTGGTCAGAGAACAACTTTTGGGGAGTCAGCTCTCTTCTTCTACCATGGGGATCTCAGGGATCAAACTCAGGTCATCAGGCATGATGGCAAGTGCCTTTACTCACTGAGCCTTTTGCCATCCCTTATACTTCTTTTAAGATGGTTTGGATCTTGTTCCTGCCAGGAAGTAGTCCCTGAACCATTGCTACCACTGCACGATGACCAGATGTACCTCCATTGTCTTCTCACGCTATTTTACATATCCTATTCCGTTTACCTTGTAGGACCTAGAGTCTTCGTTTGACATCTGTTCCAACGAGAACCTTTGCTAATGTTTTTCATGGTCTTTCTTGGTCAGAAGCAACCTTACTCATCTCCTTTCTTGAACCTCACTCTTAAAGAATTGTCTCAGAAACTAAGTTTTGCTGATCTAGGCAAGAGGTGGAGTTTTCTATGCAACAGATGGCTTGACAGAGAATACTCCCCTGCAGGAGACCAGGGGTCTTTGCATCTTCTATTGCTAGACATCACAGAAAGCAGCAAGCCCGTTTGAACCCATCCCTCTGTTGAGTGCCAAGACCATACTGTTTTATGTGAGGATTCTTCTTTCCTAGTTCCTTCTTGCATTCTTTCTCACTACTCATTTCTTCTGTGTTCTATCCAATGAAGCCCAGCTTTCTCTGTCACAAGTCACTAAAGTCAGCTCCCTGGAGCTCTCAGGTGAGTCCTTGTTCCTGTTCTTAACTCTGGTTGTCTCTTAAGACATCCTCCTCAGCTGCAGATCTAAACTCCTTGATAACTCTAAGTGTATAATTGGATGTTTTTCTCCCAACTGCCTGGTCCCAAATAACCAACTCAGAGGCTGAATATTACTTATAAGTGCTCAGCCAATAGCTCATGCTTGTTACTAACTAAATTTTAGACTTAAATTAAACCATATTTCTAACTACACTTTGCCATGTGGCTTGGTACCTTTTCTCAGTATGGCATTCTCATCTTGCTTCCCTGCATTTGCTGGCAACTATCTGACTCCGCCCTTCTTCTTCCCAGCATTCTCCCTGTCTCAGGCTGTCTTGCCCAAGCTCTTTCTGTCCTGTTATCAGCCAATCAGATTTATTATTAACAATGAGTATAATTCAGAACACAAATGCATATTGGGCAGGGATATCTTCCATCGAGTGTTTATTTGGGATTGAAGAACCTGGGGTCAGATACATACCCAGTAAACTCACACAAGTTGGGGCAGTCAGCCTAGACACATAGATAGATAGACACATAAACAGATTCAATTCCCCAGTCTATGAGCACAGAATGTGAGAGGCACATCAGTACCATTCTGGGGAGAGAAGGAGCCACCTATCAATGCTGAGCCCGCTATGGAAGTGACATGTAGGCAGTCAGGAATTGAAGGTGGCTTTCTACTTCAGCACAGTGCTGTCTCTTTTGTTCCTGGAGGCTGTCATTACAGCCATTTTCCATGTCATTCGAATGACTGGTGGCGTGTGCCTCTCTGCTTTGAAAGAGATGTGGCCCTATAGCCACATCTTCAGAAAAATGACTGTGAATCAAAATGGCTTGGTCACTCTGGAAAGGAACTTTAATTGCCGTGTGAAAATCACCATGTCTTCTCATTTTCCAACATCAGCAGTGGCAGAGCCATGTTGACCTGGGGTCTCCAACTGCCTAGTTCCCCAAAAGACTATGACTAATTTTGTTGTTGCCCTCCCGTGGATGTATAGCTTAAGAGAATAATTTTTTAATAATTGTCTTAAATAAAACATTTGGGGATTGTTACTATAGCTGGTCCTTTCTAGGGCATGTACACACATGTGTTGATGACAGGGTATGTGACTTCTAGGTGTACCTCACAACTTCATATTTATCATATTTATATATTTATATAATTACCAGGAGGGGTGCTGTTATTGTTTCATTTTGTTTTTGAGATAGGCTCTTGTTATGTTACCCTACTTGCCTGGCCTTGAACTCACTTGCCTCTGCCTCCCAAGTTCTGGGGCTAAGGACTTCAACACCCGTCCCAAGTTGTTATGATTCTTAACAGTATCTTTCTATTAGGATTTTAAATTATAATAGTTTTCCAGGTTCTGTTATTTTTTTACTTTTTGTTTTGAGGCAGGGACTCACTGTATAGCTCTGTCTATCCTGGAATTCAGGCTGGCCTCGAACTCATAGAGAACTGCCTGCCTCTGCCTTAAGAGTACTGGGATTAAGGGCGAATGCCACCATGCTTGACTAGCATTCATTCTCGTGTGATGCACACAGCAGCAGGGGTTCCATCAGTAACGTCTTGACCTAGAACAGCATCATTCCTAAGCCATATGCAACTCTCCCCACATTCCTCCTTCAGTCATGAAGTCCATGCTTCATCTTTGATTTTAAAATCTCTTTTCTCAATTTGCAAAAGTTCAGAATCAGGAAAGCGTGCGAGGCCTTCCTTCGGTGTATATTCCGCAGCCATTAATGCCTGCAAGGCAAGGAAGTGCTGAAAACTGGAGCTCGAAGCACCCAGTGCCCGGAAGTCATGGGTGAGGCTCGGGACTTTTATGGTTTAAATTCCACTTTAGGTGATAATCAAGACTTTTGAAAATTAAAAGTATTAAGAAAAAATAAAGACTCCTTTAACACATCAAACATCTAAATAAAAGCAGAACTATAATGGATCCTCTGGAAGAAGTAATTGCTTTTTAAATTTGCTGACTACTAGATTTTTTATTTAAAATTTTTAGTTGAATTTAAATTTAGAATTACCCATCTGATGTTAGGAAAAATGATCAAAACTAAGCTTGTTTCCTTAAATAGGGTACATAATTTAAATGCATACTGTCAATTTTTTCTTCTAAATTTCAAACTCTATTCATTTATTTATAATTTTTCTGGGTGTAGTGAACTTAATTGATGGTGTAGACAAAATGGGGCTTCCTAAGCCCCTCTCCTTCTCAGTCTGCACTGGAATCTGTAAGGGGCGGAGCTTGTGGATGAGTTCCAGACAGCTGTGAACCACCCCCCTTCCTCCCCTGTTCCTGCTGGGATGAGCAATTCAGGACTTCCTACTCCTTGGGGGCCAAGTGAACCACAAGGTCCTCCATTCTGTTGCTGTAACCAAATTAGTTAAACAGTCTTGCTGGGGCTGTTGATGTCATTGACAGTACTGTATCCAAGGTGGAAGGATGAGAGTCATCCCTGTTATAGTTTTGAGAGACAAGCTGGATGTAGCTCAGGTTGCCACTTAGGGGCGCCCACCCATGCCTACTTCACCACCTTCTTGAGATCATTGTATTTGTCAGCTTTTCGCAGAAAGCAGCTCAGATCCACTACATGCTCAGGGTAGGAACATGAACAGTCATGCCAGTGAGCTTCCTGTTCAGCTCTGGGATGATCTTGCCCACAGCCTTGGAAGGACCAGTGGATTCAGAGATATTCTAGGCAGCCCCATAGCCATTGAACCACAATTTCCTAGAAGTGTTGGTGATCTATGATCTTCTGGGTGGTAGGAATAACATAGACTATGCTCATGAGTCCCTCCAAAATGCCAAGGTTATCATGGGTGAACTTGGCCCATGCCAAAGCAGTTAGTGGTGCAGGAGGCATTGCTGACACTCTCTCATGAGTTTTCATATATCTCATGGTTCACACCCACGACAAACATGGATGTATCAGTAGAAGGAGTAGAGATGGTAATTAACACAGTAAACTCCACAACATACTCAGTACCAGCCGTCCCCCATTTGATGTTGGCGGGATCTCACCCCTGCAAGATGGAGATAGTCTTCTTGTTGATGACAAGGTTCCTGTTCTCAGCCTTGACTGTGTGATGGAACTTTCTATGAGTAGAGTCATATTAGATCATGTATAGCGTGTACTCAATGTCAGTGAAGGGATCCGTGATGGGAACAATATCTACTTGGGCCAAGTTGAAGGCATCCCTAGTGACTAGGCACCCAATACTACCAAATCTATCCACTCTGAGCTTCACCTTCCTGTCCCAGGGATAAGGCTGGCCCTGAATGAGAAGATGCCGCTGTCTCTGAAATAGGGAGGAACAGACAGCCCATTTCTAATTGTGTGTGTGTGTGTGTGTGTGTGTGTGTGTGTGTGCATGCCCACACACCTACAGCACGTTTGTACTATTGCATGTATGTGGAAGTCAGAAAACACACATTTAAGGAGTCAGTTCTTGTCTTCTACCTTGTTAGGCAAAGTCTTCTTTGTTTCTGATGTTCCTGGTTCCCCATGCTAGCTGCCCTGAGTGCTTCAGGGTAGTTCTGTCTCCATTTCCCATCTCTCTGGAGGACTGTTGTGATCGCACACATGTGACACTGTCTCAGCTTCTCTGTGTGGGTTTCAGGGATTGAACGCAGGTCTTTATGCTGCATGGCAGGCGTGAACACCTTCTGAGCCATCTCACCAGTGCTTCTTATAAACATTTAAATATTATGTCTTGAAATTTAGAAATCCGGCAATGAATAAAATTTTACTTTCACCAAGAGATGAGTCTTCAAGTAACTGACTGAAAGGACAGTAGCCCACATGATCATGTGACTCTGGCAGGCATTGCCTCTCTCTCCAATTCCCTCTGCCTTGCTAAAAACCGTTAGAATTACTTTCCTGAAACTAGCCCCCAAGGTCTATTCCCTTATTTGGCCACTTCTTCCTAGTGAGGATGACTACCAAGATCCAGCTATCAAAGTATTGAAATCCACCAATCAGAAGCCCCCTTGGGCTCACCTAATTAATATGCCCAATTAAACTAAACATCTCATCCTATCCCATTTTACCTTTATAAACCACCATTGGTCTATGTGCCACATCTGTCTCCTCTCTATCCAGAGGCAGTTCTTTGTCCCTCTGGGACAAATATCCCTTCCTTCTCTTCCTGGTCCCCTTCCCGTACTCCCTCTTCCTCTCCCTTCCTGTATCCTATCTTTTACCCTTATCCCTGCCCTCTGTCTCTCTGGGGCAAATCTTCTTTGTGCTGAGAACTTGGTCGGAGAACTTGACCTTGGGGCCCTGAGAAGGTATTTTTCCTTTCACTGACACTGAGTGTTCAGTTTCCCTGATCTCTGAGTTGTTAGGGGAGAGGAATGTGATGTTTTGCTCTTGGCACCCATAATATCCTATGCCTGGTGCTCTGAAAGATAAAAATGATTAGCCCTAACCTGTGGAGGACAATGAGGCTCTCCATTGTTAAGGAGTCTGTGGGGGAACTGGGCTATAAGCAGACATTTTGCACAGTCTCTCTCTTTGCTTTATATGTCACCTGCCTCCATGCACCGATGAGAACCTATCCCCTGTACCAGAAGGAGTTAAAGAAGTTTGGTAGCCATGAGGTGAGATAGAAAGCACACTCAACAGGAAGCCTTTCATGTTGGAAACTCCAGATAAGGTTCTGGGTGACTGATGTTAAGGCTGAGGAGTCCAAAGACTAAGGCAACTTTGTTTTTTCTTTCAAAATGCTTTCGCAGAAAAGACAACCAAGTAAACAAAGGCTAGAATTAAAAGAAATATGGGCAAACATTTAAACAGAATAATAGGGCCTTAAAAAGGTTAAGAAAGAACTCAGCTAGCATTTGAGATGGGCCAGATATTACTAAAATGAGGAAGTAACTCCCCTGATAGGAGTAGCATGGTCAGAGCCTCAGAACACCAAGTATAGACTGTTCTGGACAAACAGAGAACACAGGCTTCTAGAGCAAAGGCGAGAGGGAAGATAAAGCCAAGAGGATGAGGAAAGACTCAAGCTCGTGTCGGTGAATAAAGAAGAAGTAAATGATCCATTGTGAACTGGGTGCAGGTTAGGTGTGGGCAGAAGATACAAACAACAAGGAGGCCAGTAGAAGGACAATTACAGTAACAATGCTGTTTGTACTTAGGGTTTCTTAATTGTATAGACAAACTGCCCCTCTAGCTAACATATCAAAGTGAAAATATTGAGAACATACTAGATGTTTGGGTCCAGACTCACTAATCAACTCCTTAATTTCATAGTTTAAAACAACTATTTAAGTTTTTTATCCTTCAATAGCAGAAATTTCTAAGAGCTATAGATCCACCTCTTGCATTTGACTTCTTGGGGATCAAGGATCACCCAATAGGTATAAGCCAGAGTGAAGTAATAAGAGCGGTGGCGGGGCTGCGTCCCCAACACCCCAGCCGCCTGCTAGCTTATGGCCGAAATAACAACACACAAACTGTATTCATTTAAACACTGCCTGGCCCATTCTCTTCTAGGCTAATTCTCACATATTAATTTAGCCCATTTATAATCATCTGTGTGTAGCACCCCAAGGTGCGCTTACCAGGGAGATTCTAGCCTAGTCCATCCTGGGTCGGAGCTTCATCCCCGGAGCGGGGCATGGCGTCTCTCTCTGAGGCGTCTGCTCCCGAGAGAGCTGTGGAGTCTCTGACCTCACTTCCTCTTCCTTCCAGAGTCCTGTTCTGCCTACTCCACCCACCTAAGGGATGGCCTATCAAAATGGGCCAAGGCAGTTCCTTTATTAGCCAATGACCTTCCTCCATCATTTCCCCTTTTTCTGTTTAAACAAAAAAAAAAGCTTTAACTTTAACATAGCAAAATTACATATAACAAAACAGTTATCAAGTAAAAGTTACAATAATCTTTATCATAACTAAGGAAAACTATAACTATAACTAACTATTCTTAACTCCATCAAAGACTCCAGAAAGATACAATACTACCTAAGCAAACAAGAAAAAAGCAACTTTTAAAACTCTAGAAATGACAGAAACATCTCACTGCCTGGACAGTCACCCAAAGTTCCTCTGTACCGTTGGGGCATCCATCTTCAGCCTTCAGGCCCATGGTATCCAGCAGACATTTCCATAAAGCAGGAAAATTCAAAGTCAGTTCAGTCACTATCTGTTGTGTCCTGCAGAATGTCTCACAGACTCTTTCATGAATCAGGAACCCCGAAAGATCATCTCACCTTTAGGCAAGTTCAGTAGTCCTCTCTCTGCGGGTTCTCTGTGTCCAGTTTATGCAATAGTCCAGGCAAGAGCAGTTTCTTGCCCAAATGGCTATCAAACTCCATAAGGATCCTCTTCGATGCCCATCTTCCTCTTGAAGTAGATTGGTGCTGCCAGGAGCAGACTGTCTCATTGTCATGAAAAGTCCTCAGTTATTAAAACATTTAAAATGCCATATTCTATAATCTTTGAAAAATATGAAGAATGCCTATCTAAAATATATCTACGCACATCTAGAAAATATTAACTAACATGACTACAAACTTGACTATTATTTATGATTATCCATCAACAACCTATATTTCCTAATTATACATTACATTTTAATAATGAACTACACAATCACAATATCAATATCAGAAATACATATACATATAACAAAATTGACCGTAAATCTCTATCAATAAAGCAAAATCTATAATAATGTAAATTATTCATATCTATATCATATCCCCCTTTAAATGTAAAAGAACATTTATAAACATTATTTGGGAACATGGGCGCAGTTTTTTCTCTCCAAACTGCTTCCTGCTGAATGGGGGCGTCGTTAATTAGGTCTTTCATGGTATAACCTGTGTGCTAGTTTCTTCTCAGTTGGCAGTTGAGCGAAGCAATTTTTTGAAGACGTGCACAGGAACCATTCAGGAGGGCGTGGTCCATCATACCAAATCAGAATATAAGAAATGAACAGCGTCTCATCCTCTGTGAAAACAAAATAAGAAACTCCTTTCCAAAGTATCATATCCTTAGATCCATATTCAAAATATCTATGTTAGATTCGTTCAGCAGCATTTATAAACAAATATCTTTTAGCAGCTGTTGCTCCTTCCTCAGCATTCAAACAATTCAAAGAGAGCATAATAGCATACAGTATCAAGATTCTCTGTGTATTTTCCATCTTTGTGCAGCTTTGTTTTAACCCCTAGTTTATTTTTACTTTTAACTCTTTGCTTTTTGAGACAGGTTCTCTGTATCTTTGACCTGAAGTAACTCTGTAGACCAGGCTGTCTTTGAACTCTCAGAGATCCGCCTGTCTCTGCCTCCCAGGCATTTGGGATTAAAGGTGTACACTACTACACCTTGAACTCACAGAGATCTGTTTGTCTCTGCCTTCTAGGCACTGGGATTAAAGGCGTGTGCTACCACACACAACAACTCTCTTCCTTTTTTTTTTTTTACTTTAAGAACTTCAACTTTTAGTCTGCATATATTTTTAACACATTTAAAACCATTTAGAAATTTTCTTTGCCTTTGAATCTCTGTTTACTGTATATCTCTCTTTTTCTGACCACAAGAGTCTTTCATTTACCAAGCAATATCAGTAGGATTAAAGGCGTGGCTTTGCCAGCTAGATCCAGTCCATTCCTTAGCTTTCCAGCCTCATGGCGGATATACAGGCTGTAGCCGTGTTTACTGCAACAACTGTATGGCATTTCAAGGTCCCTGCCAGCAAGCGAGCTTCAGCAGCCTGTGCTTGCAAACCTCACGAACCGCCTGTGTAAAAGAGTCAGAGTTTGCCCTGGCAGGACAGCCCAGAAAGCTGGTGTTTTTAAACGGTGCAGCTTTTTTCCTGCTACGGCTGAAAATCAAAAAGCATGCGTTCAGCTTTTCGTCAACACCGTTTAAGTGTTTCGTGGCAGGACCTCTTAATGAGCTGCAGGCTTTGCAGCTAAAGCTGAGTCAGGAAGCTTTTCTTAGAAGAAAGCGCATGCTTGCCTCTAACAAGCAGAGCAGACCCGAGAACACAGAGAGTCTAGTTGCCATCAAACAAATCGTAGCACTTTACTCCAAATGCTCTATTCAAAAGCTCTGTCTCCCGCAGGAGCCAGCCAGAGATTGCAATGGCGGCACAGCCCCAGGAAGTCGCACTTTAAAATGACACAGCGTTTTTTCTGCTACTGTTGCCGAATCAGGAAATCTCTCTACAGCACGCCACCAACAAACAGCAAAAATCTGTGTTAAACTCTCTTTCCCTTATTTTTAAGCCTTCTCAGGTTTTTTAAATGGGTTTAGTTGTCCACACGTCTGGGCGCCAACCTGTAGTAGTATGGGGCGGCAGGGCTGCGTCCCCCACACCCGGCCGCCCACATGGCTAGCTTATGCCCCGAAATAATTACACGGACACTGTATTCTTTTAAACACTGCTTGGCCCATTCTCTTCTAGGCTAATTCTCACATATTAATTTAGCCCATTTATAATCATCTGTGTGTAGCACCCCAAGGTGCGCTTACCAGGGAGATTCTAGCCTAGTCCATCCTGGGTCGGAGCTTCATCCCGGGAGCGGGGCATGGCTTCTCTCTCTGAGGCGTCTGCTCCCGAGAGAGCTGTGGAGTCTCTGACCTCACTTCCTCTTCCTCCCAGAGTCCTGTTCTGCCTACTCCACCCACCTAAGGGATGGCCTATCAAAATGGGCCAAGGCAGTTCCTTTATTAGCCAATGACCTTCCTCCATCACCAGAGGATCCACATCTACTCTTAAGTTCCATGTTGTCCGCATTTATAGTTTGTTCCCTAAAGTCGGTAATACAGTTTTACTCAGTCACAGAATATTGGGACGCATAGGGATACCTAGTGCCTTCTAGCAGATATAACTGCCTCTTCTATTGCCAGAGGCCCGAAGGGTATGCTGAACCACCTGGACACAAGATGTAGTAAGACATAGCAATAAATTGTTCTAAAACGTCATAATGTAAAAAGTATCTCTTGTGTAAGAATTTATATTAAAAAGAGGAACATCATGGGGACTTATCCTTATATCAAAATTATAGAAGGCTCAAATACGAATAAGCATGACAACAAAATTAATTACATGATTAAGAATAAAGTCTAGTCTGATACCAGCTCAACTAATACCTGAGGTTCCAAACCTTCAGCATCTTAATTTGTGTGATCATTAAAAAGGTAAAGCTAACACAAGAGAAGGAGGAGGAGGAGGAGGAGCCATAATTACCACTAAGATCAGGAGATCCTGGCATTGTGACTATAGTTAACTGCAACACATTATAGCTTTAAAGATTCTCAGCAGTGGCTGTTTAGAGTCTCTTCACACACACACACACACAAAAAAAAAAAAACGGTAACTGGGAGGCAGTGCATTTGTTAGGTGTAATCATTTCGTATACATTGTACATGATAAGTACATACAATGTTATACTGTAATTATATCTGAAAAGTATCAAAGAAAGCAAAGGAGTGGCATATCTGTGCTCTGAGGCTCATAGACATTCTCTTGCAGTGTCATAGACAGGGCATCTCCAACTCCAGGCACACGGTCCTACTGAGTTTTATGTATTCTCAATTCCGTGTAGATAAGAACAAAATTCCCTCAGGCTTTTCTTCAAATGGGGCTCATTTGTATCAAAGACTAAGCCTCCTTAAGAATGTAACATACAGTCTTTGAGTAACTGGACTCATCTGAGGCTGTGGATCTTTAAAGTCTCTTTTTTTATTTAAGCTCACTTTAGACGAAAGGTTTTGCCAGAACCAGAAAGAGGGAAGACGGACAAATCCCCACAGCACAGAGGAATCTGAAGAATCAATCATGGGAGGCTTTTTATTTGCCCCTTTCCTCTCCCTTGTTGGCCATGATTTCCTGTTTTCCCCTCACCCCCATGCTCCCAATTTTCTCTGCTAAGTATGACAGCAAGTGCAGGGTACTAGGGACAAAATCTCAGGGTTTGCAGTGTGATCAAATGTATTGCAACAATTACTCATTTAGTTTCAGGTTCTTGTGCATTTTGGCCATAAAGACCATGCCTTTATCAGACCCTAAAAAGGAGGGAAGACCAAACTGGAAAATAATGTCCATTAATAACTATATTAGCTCTTTCTGAGCTAGTGGGAAAGGCTTCTTACAGCTACTGCGTTTTAGCTCCTCCTGAGATAGATTTCTGCTGTGTTTTGAAAAACATTAAGAGCATGCTTTCTAGGGACTCTGAAATACAAACCGAAGATGGGGGTGTCCCATTGTTCTTGCACTAGCCAGGACGTCCAGCTCTGTTTGCATTCACGTGTCTGCAGCTTCTTCATGGACCATGAGGCACAGAGCACAGAACATGATGCTGAAGAAGGGTCATGCAGTGTGGGCTGCCATCTTGAAAATATGCTAGAAACCTTTATGCTTCTTATAGTAATTCCTTGGCCTCATGCTGAAGTCAAGGCAAGCACAGAGTTCCCTGACCACATTCTCTCGTTTATCTAATTCTGACACAGATTCTGTTAAACTTTCTACCTTATCTTATAATTGAACATTAAGTCACAGACCCAACACAGGGAAGGTCAGGCCTCAGCTGTTGCCTTCCTACACACAGCTGTGAGAGTGGCTTTATTTCTGGACAAGAACTGCCTTCCTTCTCTGCCCACACATGTCCATACAGCAATGTCCATGTTCTCACATGACCTTTGGAGATCCTGTACTGCTGATGGTCCTATCTCTGAGTCATTAGAGAGCCCTTCCCTAAGACCATAATTGTTTCATTTAAAGGTAAGTACCTTGCCTGGATCAGGCTAATCGGGTTCTGTCTTGTGAGTTTTAAGAGTGGAACTGGGGGATGAAGAGAGGGCTTAGAGGTTAAGATCACTGGCTGCTCTTCCAAAGAGCTGGGTTTGATTCCTGGCACCCACACGACTCACAACCATTTCTAACACCAGTTCCAGGGGATCCATCTCCCTCTTCTGGTGTCTGAGGGCACTGCATGCACACAATGCATATACATTCATGTTGGCAAAACATGCACATACATAAAATCATACAATTTCCAAAATGAACAATAACTATTTTTTAGTGGAACTGAGAGTTCAGTGGTAGAAGCCTGCAGAGTATTGTTCTCCGTCATTCCACTAGCTGGCTTCTACTGAGGCCTTCTGTGGCCTGATGGTCATCCCCAGTGCTCATCTTCAGATCTCACTCTCTCTGCCATGCAGCGGTATTTACAGTGTCTGGCTACTTCCTGTTCCACTTTCTCCCTTCTGTTGGTTCTCTTGCTTGCTGGCTATTCCTCCCTATGCTCATTTGCAGCCTTGTCCCCAGATTCCCAGCTTCAGGTGTGGAGAGCTTGAGGGCACAGTTTTCCAACCTCTTGTGCCCTCAGTCTACCTTGGTTGACCTTTGATTCTCTTTTCCTCTCAAACTCCCATATACAATACTTCAGCATATAATATTGACAGCCTGATGGGGGTGGGTCTTGTATCTTATCTATTGCTTTCATTGGTTAACCAATAAAGAAAACTGCTTGGCCTGATAGGACAGAAAATTAGGTAGGCGGAGTAGACAGAACAGAATGCTGGGAGAAAGAAGCTGAGTCAGGGAGTCGTCATGATTCTCCCACCCGACACAGCCACAGGCTAAGATCTTCCCTGGTAAGCCACACCTCGTGGGGCTACCCACATTATTAGAAATGGGTTAAAGCAAGATGTGAGAGCTAGCCAGTAAGAGGCTAAAGCTAAGGGGCCAAGCAGTGTTTAAAAGAATACAGTTTCCATGTAATTATTTCGGGTAAAGCTAGCTGGGTGGCAGGAAGCAGCTCGCAGCTCCACACAACAGAGTGGCGCTGGCCCGCCACCGCTCCTTCTACAACATCTGATCACTTTTAACCAACTTTACTACCTAGCCCAGGCCTCATGTAGTGAGTCTTGAAATAATCCTTCAAACATTTTTTTCTGCCTTTAACTCATTCCCTCTTTGGTGGTTAATAATGATGGATGTACTGGTTATTATTATTTTCTGTCAACTTGATACAAGCTGGGATCATCTTGGAAGACAGAGCCTTAACTGAGAAAATCCCTCCACCAGACAGGCCTGTAGACAAGTGTGTGGGGTGTTTTCTTGATTAATGATTGATGTAGGAGGGCCAAGTCCACTCTGAATGATGCCATTCCTGGACAGGTGGTCCCAGGATATACGAGAAAGCAATCTGAGTGAGCCACGAGAAGCAAGCCTATAAACAATGCTCCTCTGTGTTATCTGCTTGAGTTCCTGTCCCCAGCTCCATCCTTGAGTTTCTGTTTTGGCTTCACTAGATGATGGACTATAGCCAAATAAGTTCTCCCCGCCCCCAAGTTACTTTTGATTATTTTTTAATCACAGCAATAAAAAGCAAGCTAGAACAATTACTAGGGGAATCAGTTCCCTGCATTATCAATGGGAAGGCGAGCTCCTCAAACAGAAAGGCAGAGATACACTTGCCACAGTAAGAGGATGCTCAGGGTTGGAAGGGGAAATAGCAACATCGCCCCTCTGTCTCCTGCCCTTGTCCCTTTGTCTTCACTCACATGCTCCCCCAGTGCATTGGGAAACAGAAAAGGCAAACACACTCGGATGTGGACTCAGATTTAAACACTTAGATTTGTGTCTCAGCTCTCCCCAACCTTGTGGAAAATCAAATGTAACCTTTAGGGGGAAGATTTTATTTTCCTTGTATATAAAATTAGAAGTTTTCACATAATTTTGCAAAGATGTCTTCCTGTTTCAGAGGCTAAAAACTTACACGAACCCGGGTGCTGTCCATGGTTCTTCAAACGACAGTAAAATGCTGATCATGGTAATTCAAAGACCTGACAACCTGTTTTTGCTGAATAGAGTTGTTACAATGAAACAGCCTGAATTTCTGTTCTGACACCTGGAAACTTCTACAGCAAAATAAGCTGTTCTGAAGTTCCTCAGCTCCTCACTGGGTCATCATATTTTCCCCAAAGCTCTCTTTCAGTGGGTGTCAATGCCTTTTTTGCTGGCTAGCCTGTGGAGGGGTTCCCTTGAAAGGTGAATTTTGCAGGGCTGCAGGTAGATAGCATTAAACATAAAGACTACAGTGCCAATTGAGGTAGGATTTGAATACTCGGGTGACTCCAGTTTGTCTTAAATGACATGAGGTTGTAGATGGAGACTATGCTTTCTTTTCCTGGCTGCCCAGACCTGCATAATCACACAGAAACTGTATTAATGACAACACAGTTTGGGCAATGACTCAAGTGTGTTCCTAGCTATCTCTTACATCTTAAATTAATCTGTTTCTATTAATCTGTGTATCACCCTGAGGTGGTAGCTTACCAGTAAGGTTCTGGTTTCCTTCTCCTTCTGCAGCTACATGGCATCTGTCTGACTCCGCCCTTCTTTCTCCCTGTATTCAGTTTAGTTTGCCCTGCCATAGGCCAAAGAAGCTTCTTTATTAACCAATGGTAATAAAACATATTCACAGCATACAGAGGGAATCCACATCATGAGGTTAGGGATTGTGATTTGTGAGGTAGCTGTAACACACTGCACTGCCTTGCTCGAGTACTCAATAGTTTAGATCAGTATGGATTTGTGTTTGGTCAGAATCCTGCATCTCTTTTGTGGCTCAGCCTCCTACTTTACTTTGAGGAAGGATTTGTTTCTCTGTTTATGCAGTCTTAGAGGACTGCTATATTAGTCGTGGTTCCTTAAAGGAAGAGAACTGATAGAATGAAACACACACACACACACACACACACACACACACACACACGCATTAGACTGGCATGCAGGATCGTCTATCAATGACTGTCTCAGGATGGGAGATTGAGAATCCTGTAGTGGTTCAGTCTGTGAAGGTGGATGTCTCTACAGTCCCAAACTGGTGAGTGAGTCTGGGAGAATCCATGGATAACTGCTGATCTCCAGTCATAAACTGAAAGCCCAAAGGAGTATTGTAGCACAAATTCTAATTGGTCTTAATAGTAAAAACTCAGAATTAGCTATCAGGGGTGAAAGCTGAAGGATCGGAGAAGCAGAGTGGCCAGCACTAGAGAGCTCTCACCTCTAGCAATGCTCAGACCAAAGGAGTGATCTTGTTCTTGGGCTGCCTCTTCAGACTGTGTATTTAGACTGCAATCTCAGACTTCATCTTCAGACTACAGTGTTCCTCAGACTGCACTGAGCTCCTGTCTCCTCCCACTTTATAGTCTTCTTTGTGCCCAGCCTTATCATGCCTGTCTCCACTTCCCTAGTGCTGGGATTAAGGTGTGGGATCCCAAGTACTGGGATCTCCTTTGTGTGAACCCTGTTTCTCTTTTAGACAGATGCACTCTTGTGTATCCCAGAGTGACCTTGAACTCACAGAAATCCATCTGCCTCTGTCTTCCAAGTCCTGGGATTAAAGGGGTGTGCCACCACTGCCTGGCCTCCATAGCTAACTAGCAGCTTAGTTCTGCACTCTGATCTTCAAGAAAGCTTTATTTGTTAGATTACAAACAAAATATCATCCCAGAGTATGTTCTAGTCTAGGGAAGGAGTGCCTTCGCAGCAGGATAGATGAACTGGCCAGTGAGAGTGAGGGCAAGCAGGTCAAAAGTCAAACTTCCTTCTTCCCCATCCTTTAATCTGGGTTGGCATCAGAAGGTGCGACCCAGAATCAAGGTAAGTCTTCCTGATTTGAATAATCTGATTAAGAAAATTCCTCCTAATGGTAGAACCTAGCAGCTTAGATGTTCATTGCTTACCGATAAAGTCATGTTGACAACCAAGAAAAATATCACAGCTGCCAATTAGGGTAATTGACTCTCTTAGTCTGATTTGTATTACTTTATCATCATCTAGGTGATTTATAAAGAAAACATTTTTTATTTCTTATAGTTTTGGAGACAGAAAAGTTTAATGCTGAAGTGTCTGGCAAAAGACTCCTTGCTGCGATCAGATGACAGAAGGTGAAAAGAGAAAGGAGGGGCACAGGAGTCTTTCCTCCAATAGGAAGCCACTCGTGTAAGCCAGCTCTCATGACCTAAACACATTTCAGAAGGTCCCAGCCTTTAATTTTAAGTGTTACTTTAAGAATTAAGTTTCTGACGGGCATGGCGGCGCATACCTTTAATCCCAAAACTCCAGCAGCAGAGGCAGGTGGGTCTCTGTGAGTTCCAGGGCAACCAGAGCTACATAGTGAGACCCTGCCTCAAAAAGTCAAACAACAACAACAAAAGCAGAGCAACAACAACAAAACAAACAAACAAAAAAGAGTTAAGCTTCAAATACATAGACTTCGGGGACACATTCAAACCACGGCACCTAAGTCTCCTCCTCTAGCTATTCCTGGAAAATGTGGGTCTAGAGTGAACTACGTCTACAAAATGTCACAACAGATACATCTTTATTATGGTGTAGAGCAGATTTTTAGGACAGATTATATAAAAAATACAGACTTGCAGAAAAATACAAGTTTAGAATCAAGCATGTTGGTTCACACTTACAATCTGAGTGTGCATGAAGCTGAGGCAGGATGATTACTGAGTATTTAAGTCCAGACTAGGCTACAGTATAAAAGGAGGAAAAGGAGAAACAAAGGAATGGAAAAGGGGTAGGAGGAAGAAGAAACTTAAGAACTGTGTAAAATTATATACTCTTCTCCCAAATGGAAATGAGAATTCTTTACAGCCTCTCTCTCTCTCTCTCTCTCTCTCTCTCTCTCTCTCTCCCTCTCTCTCTTGTTTCTGTTTTTGTTTTTCGAGACAGGGTTTCTCTGTGGTTTTGGAGCCTGTACTGGAACTACCTCTTGTAGATCAGACTGGCCTCGAACTCACAGAGATCCACCTGCCTCTGTCTCCCAAGTGCTGGGATTAAAGGCGTGCGCCTTTAATCAACTTCTCTTTCAATCATCTCTCTACTTACCTGTCAGGGTCTGCCTACCTGTTATTCTCAGCCATTTGGTGGTAAGATACAGACAAAAGATTCCTTTAACTCTAAGGATATTAGTATGGACTTCCTAAAACAAGGACATTTTCTTATGAAATCACAGATAACTTATTAGCATTAGGCAATTAGCATCCCTCCAAATACTCTTATGTAATCTACAGGCCGTATTCACATGGTCTCCGTGGCAATCCTTTCACAACTGCCCTGCCCTGCTCTGTCCGTGGTCCTTTAAAGAGACAAGACAGAACCACGGCAGCTCTTTCTCTTAAGAACGCTGGAGTGGTCCTGACTTCAGGCGTTTTAGCAAGAATGTGCCTACTTCAAAAGCAGTTAAATTTCAAAGGAAAGGTGCCAGAAAGTGAAGGAGAATGTGCTTGGAAATGTTGCCGGGCAGGAAGGCTGCACGACATTTTCTGAGTTGAGGTCACCAACTGCTTCACGCTTTTCTGTTTCTACATAAAATTCCCAAGGGTTTTTTTTTTTTCTCCACCATGACAGCATTAGAGAGGCAGTGGCCCCTCAGTAGGTAAAGAGGAGCCATTGTAGCTCAGGGGCACTGTGAGTGAGAACTGAAGGGGAAGGTACTAACGCTTGGAGGAGGAAAAACAGGATGCTGCAGATGGTTGCCAGGTGGAAGGGGCCTGAGGCGTGAGCGAGCATATCTCAAAGAGAGGCCCAAGAGATTCCTTTGAGGGATATAAGCAACATGAACTCAGGTAGTGAGGAGACTGCCCAAGTTTCCATTTCTCTGGGAGTTATGTCATATTGAAGCTAAATCAACTGCGCGACTTAACGCGTTTCTAACTACTTCTCATGGCAATAAAGAGAGCAGATCTCTGCCTTGGAATCCTCAACAGGTAAGTCTCTGGGTAGCATTTAGTAAAGCTGTTTTTGTTTTTAAATAAAATAAAATATGATCTTGAGGAGTGTTGTTGGTTTCTGATTTTTAATGATAACATTGTTTCTCTTAAGATCCACCCAGTTAAGTAAAAGGAAACAGGTCAGAAGACAATCCTAGGCAACGCACATGACTGTAGCAACTATGTGCAGCAAAGACTTCAGAGAGCTCTCTGCCAAATATTGAGGTCGGGAAATGCTGATAACACCTGCATGACGCTCACACCTGAACTTAAACCAGATACGGGACGGGGGCATGCATGGACAAGGGAAGGCCAGAGGGGTGTAAAGAGGAGGTCCAGACCTGTGATCTGCAGCAGAACAAAGGGGCGTGGCCACCTGCGGAGTTTGCAAACTCCAGTGACACATCTCTTAGGAAACTGCTTACCGACTCTGCCCACTCTGCCTACCAGATTGCCAAAGTCTGGGCATTTCCCTCTCAGCATCCTGGCTGAGGCAGTGCTTGGGGATTCTCCCATCCTTTACCGATTGTTAGACATAGTTTCTAGTTATATAAGTAAAGGCTATTCCTGTAAGACACCGGGAAATTTACATACAATACAATGTGCATTTTAGTATAAATAATGATAATAAAATACAACAGTATGATCTTGGTTAATGCAGAGATCATCAATACTTGGGCATATAATAATACTTTGGAGTCAAGGTATGAGAATTGTTTCTACTGATGTATAAAACGTTGAGTTCAACAAATATTTATTAAACCAGTGTCCTGGGAACTGTGCTAGGTAGGTATTACAGAAACATAGAAAGAGCCGCTCTCTTCCTGCAAGGCATCCACAGATGCGGAAAGCAAACCTGAACTGTGCATTGCCTATGAAATTTGTCATAGCTCATGAAGCAATTTTACTTGAATGACTTAGTTCCTACCGAAATGTTGTAAGACTTTCCAGACGGAAACTGATACTTCGCTGAGTGGTGGGACCTGCCCCAGACTGTAATAGCAGCACCAGTACCAGAGAAAAGTCTTGAACCCAGAATTCCTTCGCACTGGCATACAAGGTGAGTCCTCCTGGATTGCTCCAGGCACCAATGAATGACAGGGGGCAGGTCAGTGTTCCTGCTGTTCTCACCGCTAGCAAACACGATGCCAACATCTACACCACATTGGGAGTGAACAGTAAGACTTCACTGTGGACTTAGAAGACATGGACACATGAGAGTGTTATGAACCACTTTATAACAGTTTCACAGCTTAGACAATATGAATAAATCCACTAATATATGAATTACAAAAATTGATTCAAGAAGAAACAAAACTTGAATCATCGATATTAATTAAAGGGATTAAATTCAGAGCCAGGCATTGTGGTGCCTACTATTAATCCTGGTGGTTGGAAGGCTGAGGTAGGAGGGACTGAGTTTGAGGCCAGTTTGGGCTGTGAAGTAAATTCAAGTCCACCCTACGCTACATAGCAAGACCCTGTATCAAACAAACAAATACATAAATTCTTAGAAAACAATCTCCCACAAAGAAACTCCATGTCTAGGGGAGACCATAATTTCTCTGATTCTAAAACCAGGCAAAGTCATAAGGAGAAAATAAAATTATGTTACATTATAACATAGATATAAACTTGCAGCATGTCTTAAGTAGGGTGTTTATTTATTTCTATGATAAAACACCATGGCCAAAGCAGCTTGGAAAGGAAGGGGATTCTTTTATCTTACAGCTGGAGAGAAGGATCAATAGTGAAGAGAACTAATTGTTCTTGAAGAGCACCTGGGTTCAATTCTGAGTTCCCATAATTCCAGTTCCAGGGTATCTAATGCCCTCGACAGGCTCCAAGCATGTACAGAGTTCACAAACATGCATGTTAGCAAAACACCATACACATAAAACAAATGTCTTCAACATTCAAAAATATACCATTTGCATTGAAATGCATCAAAATATCAAAGCACATCAAATATCAAGAGAAAAAAACTCTAGGAAGAGACTCACTAAGCCTCTACACAGAAACTACAAAATATTATTTCTACAGCTAAGGAAAATCCAAATAAAGAAAGATACCAGGATAGTGTATTAGGAAACAAAACCCAGGAGGTAAAATATTGGGATGATGTCATCTCCCCCAGATTCATCTACAGAGTCAAACAAAACCATAGAAAAATCTTTCTATGTGCATTCGAAAGTTGTTTCGAGTGGAAGTCGGGGGCCTTGGCACTAAGCAAGGCAATTTGGGAAAATGGGTTTGTAAGGTCCAAGCTCACTAGCTTAAATAATTGACTCACAGTAACAGTTTTGAATAGAAATTGGGAGAGACACAAAAATATATCAATGAAACGAAACCCTGCCCAGGAACAGGCTCCCACCCCTAACTGTGAGAACAATGACAATTTGTCTTTCATAAATTGTTGTTAGATTCATTTTTACACAGAGAAAAATGGATTAGATAGATTTTAAATCAAAAGTTAGAGAAAGAAAATAAAACTTCTAGAACAAGTCATATAATATATTCATGTCTTTGTAGTAGGCAAGCATTTCTTAAGCAAAAATCCTTGGTTCTCCAAACTTAAGTTGGAAAATATCCATAAATTATTGATTCAAAAAATCTGTAGAAATCATTAGAAGAGTAAAAGACAAGCCAGGGGAAAAAAGGATAAATATGGAAATGTAATAAAGGATTTGTGTCATAGGAAGAAGAGAACAAGTTGACCGAAAGACAGGTAGGAGTAGGCTTGGGCAGTCATGAAATCCAAATGTCCATTCCATGGTGTGGAACAGGCTTAGCTTCTTGAGAGCGTGGGAAATGGACATTAAAAGCACACGGCATACCATCATTTCCCCACCAGAGGGCCTGCTATTTTTTTAAATACATGTATGTTATGTATGCACGGACAAAAGTGTGTGATGTGTGTGCACATTTGTGTGTTCCCATGTGCACATGCACGGGAGGCCAGAGGACAAGCTCAGGTGTCATTCTCAGGAATACTGTCCACCTCCTTTGAGACAGGGTTTCTCCTTTGGCTTGGAGCTCACCAATTAGACTAGGTTACTGACCAAGGGGTCCCAGAGATCCTTGTGTCTCTGCCTCCCCAGCATTGGGATTACAGAGCTGACTCTGCCCCTTGCTGGCCCTAAGGTAGCCAGATCCCTGACCCCCAGCAAGGAAGAGCTGGCCCTCTTCCTAATAGGAGAGCTGCCCCCCAACACTCTTCCCTACACCCCCACCCCAGCACTTGGAAAAGCTGGTTGGTCCCAGTGACCCAACTGACCAGCTCAGCTAGCACCCAAACACACATCCAGAGCTTTGAGATGATGCTCCCCAACATCTACCTTATCTCTGACCTGCTGTAGGGCTGAAGGTTCTGGTCCCACAGAACCACAGCCACAGGATCTCCATAACTGTCACAATGGCAGAATATCTGAGAGGGGTCTCGGTGCGGGTCCAGTATCGTTGGTGTATCGGAAGCCACAGACCTGGAAACTGACCAATAACACATTACACAGTGAACATTTGCAAGTAAAGCTGTCTGGACCAAAGGGTCTGCTGCATGGTACAGAGCAGCTCCCAGTGTCACCAAGACAAATGAAGAGGCAATGGAGAGGCGAGAAAGATGGAGCAAAGTGGATTTTTTTGTTGTTGTTTGTTTGTTTTTGTTCTTTGTTTTTTAATTATTATTCTTATTTTTACTTTATTATTTCTTTTTTAGTTTTCGTTTGGGTGGGGGGTTGCTACAAGGGTGAAGGGCAGATATGGAGGGACTGGGAAGTGAGTGGGATTGGGGTGCATGATGTGAATTTCCCAAAGAATCAATAAAAAAAAATAATGTGTTAAAAACCAAAAATAACAGCAACAACAAAAGACCAAGTATACGCTACCATGTGCGGTATCTTACATGGGTGCTAGGGACAGAACTCTGACCTCACATGTTTATAAAAGCAGTCTACTAACTGATTCATCTCCGCAGCCCCCCAGCTAATCTTCTGAAGTCGGAGAATACAGAACTAGGTCAGGCCCTGGTGGGAACAGACCAACGCCTTCCACTGTGCACTTGGGAAGGCTTATTTTGCTTTCCAAAATTCACTTGAGAAGCCATTTAGAGGTGTGGGGATGCCAGCGGCAAGAGGAATAATTATGCTCCCAAAGCATCAATTTTTCTGCCAAAGAGCCTGGAAATGGAGTGGCAGAAGCCACCATTATTCATGGTGATTTATTATGTGCCCGCACCATTACAGCCAATGTCATCCTAGCCACCACCACAGGTGAGTCAACACAGGGCCTGCCTGAGGCAGGTAGGGGTATTATCTGTGTGAACGTGATTGTCAGAGGGAGCCTTAGCACACAGCTGTCAGCCAAGAATGATCCCTGACTCAGTGAACGTGAGCGAGGCCCTTCGTTCTCATCCAAGGGTTTACGAGAAGTGTCCCACAACACCCTCTGCTCATAAAGCACTGAGGAAGCTGTAGAAGCAGGGAGCTCTGGGTGTTGGGGAGCACAGTCCCACACATGCCCAACACATATTCACAACAATGCCATGTGTAAGATTGCTTGGGCAGACCTAATTACAATAGTTAGCAGCTACCAGAAACAATGCAAAGGTTTGTCTGCTGCATAAGGGGACATAAATTGCAGCTTGTTTATACAATGGAAACTCATGACGCATGAAGACAACATGGATAAATTACTCACATGTATTTATGGATTGAAAGAAGTCAAAACCAAAGATAGAAAAATTGAAATATGTTAATAATGAGTAGGAAAATGGGAATGTACCCATAGGGTTATTTGGCCACATGCCTAGAACAGGAAGTTCAAACCCCCACAAGACACTACCGGTAACTGCAGAAGACATCTAGGGACGTGCACAGAGCATTGACTCAGCAAAGAGAGAGGTTCCCATCCCGCCTTCCTCAGTCTCCTCTTTACATTTTACTGGAGGAAAGAAAAACAGATAAGGGGAATGATGGGGAGATAAGAGAGGAGGGAGATGTAACCAGTGGAGCACCCCACAGCTTTCAGTCTTCCGTGTGCCTTGTTTTTCTCTTTCCCCAGTAAGACTGTTGTGTTACTGAGCTGATTGTTTTTTCACAATTCCCTTTTAAGCTATAAGAGAAGCAAGAAAGATATGCAAAGTACAAGTCTTGTGTTCTGTTTCATAAATGTGCATGAATACAAAGGAATTAGAACATGGAAGCCCAGCACATACATGGAACATCATATAATGGCATAAGAAGCTTTTATGTGATGTTGTGCGCAAGACCATCCCTGAAGCATCAATGCCGTGAGCCAGAGAACTGTATGTGACCAGATACATCTTTGCAGGTAGCGGGGGGGGGGGGGGTCTTGAAAGATAAGGCAGAAAGATGCAGTCTCCTTGTTTCCCACCTAATACTTGTCCATTTTTTAGTTAGTAAGGTAAAAATGAACAACTAAAAGCCCCGATTTTATTTAGGATGTGTGTGGTTGACTCCATTCATTCTCACAGCTAGGTCTGACCACATCACTGGTGTCTAGCCAGTTATACACACAATGCTGCACAGAGTCCCAGGAAGACAGCAGACTTGTCTGGACATTGCATCTCCATTTCTATTTTCTGAATTATGGACATGACGTCTGGTATCCTGTCATCCGCTTCCAGCCACAAGGCTGCTCACCTCACTTGTAGAGCAGAAAGAAAGCTGGGGATGTTGGCATAAAGCTTGTCTTTAAACTTCTTTTCCTCAGAGAAAAATAGAACCTGTGTACTCACAGCTATTCAAATGATGTTAGTGCTAGCTAACCTAGGCCAAAAAAATTTAACTTCCTGTCCTGCTATTAAAACAGATAAAACGATATGTTGACTTAAGCCAAGCAATGAGAGCCAAGTAAGCTGGGCATGATAGTGTACATTTGTAGACCCAGTACTGAGGAAGGAGAGACAGGAGGACCTGGGGGGCTTGTTGGTCAGACCACCAAGCCAAATAGGTGAGCTCCAGGATCTGTGAGAGACCCTGTCTCAAAATAACAAGGAGGAGGGTAACTGAGGGTGACAACTGACACTGACCTCTGACCTCCCCATGTAGACACATAAACACACACACACCTAAATAAAATCAAATTATAAGCCGGGCAGTGGTGGCCTACACCTTTAATCCCAGTACTTGGGAGGCAGAGGTAGCCATATTTCTGCATTCCAGTTCAAGGCCAGCCTGGTCTACAGAGTGAGTTCCAGGACAGCCAGGGCTTCACAGTGAAACCTTTTCTCAAAAAAAAAAAATCAATATATCTATATCTATACATACATACATGTGTATATATACATATATAGTAAACACATTATATATATTAAATAAGTTATATTTAAACAATATTAATAAAGACTACAGGTTGCATGCCCTTGGAATGATTTCCATCTGCCATGTCTTCCCAGAAAACAACTAGATAAAACCTGAGATTGAACATCTCTTCCTGACACCACATTCCCTGACCTAATGCTGCTGACTCGAGTCCGACCTGGGAGGTAGCAATTAATGGGGTAGTTATCAGAGACTATGTATCAAGGCCATTTTTGTTCTATCCTCTTTCCCTCCTTCCCTCCCTCCTTTTCTTTCTTCCTTCTGTCTTTCCTTTCTTTCTTCCCTCCAGAGAGCTTGCTGGCAAACATTTGTACCACAGTAGCACTGAGGGGGCTGAATGCTACCCCTCGAGATAATGTTTGTAAGACAGACATGCTGGGAGGAAGCCAAATGTCCATCATCAGGGAGAGTGTTAAATGAACCCCAGGGACAGCCACACACTGTTGGATTCTACAAGCATGGAAAGGAACGAGGAAGAGACCTCCAGAACAAGGGCTGCACTGAGCAGGGTTAAGCAGAAGGAGGAATGAGGAAGAATTCTCCACTGTGAGCGGGCACTAAGCTGCATTGTTCAAGAAGAAAGGCAAGCCCAGGGCAGGGCTCCTAAAATGCCACCTGTGTGGAATCACCAGAGGGGGTGTCAATGGAAGGGCCTGTCTGTATTTTCTAAGACAGAAGACAGGCCAACCAAAGCCTCACACAAACTGAACTAATCGCTACCTGCCCTGGGAGGGAAGGACTGGGGGCGTGGGGGAGAAGAAGAAGAAGAAAACCTTTCTGGCTATGTTCTTCCAGAGTTTTGGTGAGTTATGTGGAGGGTTTTTGTTATTGTTTTTATTATTATTCTTTTTTTTTTACATCATTTAAAACTTATTGAGGGCCGAGAAGATGGCTTAGCAGCTAAAGGTTAAGCCTTTATCTTAATTCCAGGCCTGACCTCCTGAGCTCAATCCCAGGTCCCACAAGGTGGAAGGAGAGGACTCCCTCAGACTCTCTGAGTCTCACGTGTACTCTGTGGCAGGCACACGCCCCCTAAGATAAACAGAAAAACAAATAAATGTCTTCTTAAAGTGTTTGTTTAGCCTTTTAGAAATGAATTTCTAAAAGCAAATAGGAAACCATAATCCTAAGTGGGTGTCAGACCAAGGGCACAATTACACTGAAGACTTGTGTGGAATGACTCCTACCTGCACATGTTGACTGTGTATCCCCTAATGTCCTAGGTCTTGGAGCCACAGGAACCACCAGAACATCAAGTTTCAGTCAGTGGGCTTGTTACTAGAACTAATAAGACTTAAGAAAACTAAAAACTTTGGGGAAGGGGCACTGTCTCAGTGGGTCAGGTGTCTGTTGCACAAGTATCAGGACCTCAGTTCAAGCCTCCAACTGCCACATAAGAAAGGCAGGCATGACAATGTCCACCTGTGGTTCCAGCACCGGGGATGGGGAGGCAAAAGGCCTCTTTCTCCTGAAAAAGTCAGGAAACACGGATAGCATGGTCCCCAAGAACCCTGTCCCCAAGAGTGTAGTTGTCAACAAATGCTCATTTGAAACTCTGAAAATAAAATGCGAGGGCTCCTATTGGTTAAATATGGGGCAGTTTGCGCATGTGACTAGAACACTCTCATCTACCCGTAACATGTTAAACTCACATATTCACGATGGCACTCTGAGAAAGCTCCCGGCAGTCCTGATCCAAAGTTGCTAGTGTGCCCGTTTGTTCCTGAGAAAACCATACGGTCCCATCATTTCTGTAGGAAATCTACTTCAGGCCGACCAAATAGTTGATTTCAGAAAATGTATTCAGAGTGAAGGCAAGAACTCGTGGCACAGATCTTCTATGCTAGGCTTTTGATAGCAAATGGGGAGACAACAAAAGAAAGTGTATGTCCCTGCTGACAGGAACCCGGGTTTCCATTAGGAATCGTGCATTTATGCAAGAGAGAAGTGCTGTGGCCAGTTTCAAATCCTCCACCCCCTGTCCGCCAAGCTTATGAAGACCTCAGCTAGCTGAGCAAAGAGTATGTATGCGCCTGGAAAGGCAGGTGCAGGAGAAAGATACATCACAGAGAGCATGTCACGATTCTTCCACATGTCACTGGAACTGTGCTGTACAAATGTCGTTTGCTGTTTTCAAGTCCATGAGCGATAAATGACTGTGCCCTCATTGTATGGAAACACCCGGCCCAGGTTGATAGCTTAATTTTGACATTTCCAAGCATAGCCTTATGGCAGGCATGGTGGCACACACCTGTAGTCCTAGCACTTGGGAAGTGGGGGCGGGGTGGAGGAATCAGAAGTTCAGGGTCATCCTTGCCTACATAGTGAGTTAGAGAACAGCCAGGCTACAGGAGACACTGTCTCAAAAACAAGCAAAGAGACACCCGACTGTGTTTATCAACCTAATATTTCCCTTTGCGTCCCATGTAATTTGATATTCTTATTTTTAAGAGACAGGGTTCTGCTAGGTGACCTAGGCTGACCTCCAAGTTGAGACCCGGTCTTAGCCTCCTTTAGCTCTAGGGTGCACACCTGTGCTTATAAGCAACATTCTGCTACAATGTTTTCATTCTCTTCTTGGCACTCTGCTCTCAGAGGTCTCTCCACACTGAGTCTTTGTCAGTTTGTGTACTAGTTAGTAGAATTCCAAAGACCTGGGTCAAGCAGCTTTTGCTCACATCTTTGGATGGTGTTTGTCTGTTTGTTTGCTTGTTTTGGTAGAAATCTCACAGGTTTTGGTTCAGGTGGGTGAAGAATATAAGCAGGTTATTAAACAGTTTTTCTTGATGGGTGATGGTGGTGCTTGCCTTTATTCCCAACACTTGGGAGACAGAGGTAGATGGATCTCTGTGAGTTCAAGGTCAGCCTGGTCTACAGAGTGACTGTTATAGCTAGGACTGTTACACAGAGAAACCCTGTCTTGAAAAACAAAACAACAACAACAAAAAGTTTTTTCTTAACATATATGAATTATACATATAATGGTTCCATTATGACATTTTAATACATGTACATACTGCATTCATTTCTATTGTATTCATGACCCCATAGCCTTCTGCTCCCCTTATGCTCCCTCTAACACTAATCCTCCTCTTCCCAGTTTCCCTTTCTACTTTCATGGCTTATCTGATGAGACTAACCAGGGTTGTTTACAGCATTCTTTGATTTGACACCTGCTCCATAGGAGGGAAATCATATCTGATACAGTAAATCCACAGAAAAAGCCACAGCTGGGAGGTCATAGGCCCTACCACAGGCTCTGATGTTGTTCTGTGACCCAGACATCTAAGTCTGTCAACAGCTAAATAACTATGTTTGTGCCCACAGGTTAGTGCTGTTGTCAGCCCTGGTCAGAAAAGCTTCCTGCAGCAGTCCTCAGTGACATAAACTCAAAACTGGTCAAGAAGTTCTGATTTTTAAAAAAGGTACATATTGCATAATTATCCTCAAGAAAGAAAATCATAGTACTTTCTAGATACAGAAATGCAGGGCACACTATTGTCCATTTCTTCAGGGTTTTCCTAAATATTAAATGACAAACATTAAAATTATACAAAAATCTAACTATGTATTTTATCCTCAGACTTTTGTCCACTGGGTAAACAAGTTGGGGCTAAATTTGCACTTCTTTGACTTCTAATAAAAATGAAACTTTTTTGTTTTAGATAGATAGACAAAGAGATCAACAGATAGGTGATAGATGATGGTAGTTAGATAGATGAATGATAGGTAATGATGATGGTGATTTAGCTAACTGGATGGACGATAAATAGATGATGTTGGATAGGTAGATAGATGATAGATAGATAGATGATAAATAGATAATAAGTAGATAGATAGATAGATAGATAGATAGATAGATGAGTCTTAGTTAGTGTTACTATCGCTGTGAAGAGACACCATGACCATGGCAACTCTTTTAAAGGAAACAGTTCATTGTGGTGGCTCGCTTATAGTTTAGAGGTTCAGTCCATCATGGCAGGGAGCATGGTGGCATACAGGCAGGCATAGTGCTGGAGAAATAGCAAAGTGTCCTGTGTCATGGTCCAGTGCCAGTTCAGACCGTAAATTATTTCTCCGGACTAGAGGGGAGGCATGGGAATAAAGAAACAACTCATATGGCTTTATCAGGAGGGGGATTCTCAGTGATCCCTCATTCTGAGTTCACATCCTGAAAATTCACCCGCGTTTATTCTCCGAACAGCTAGTTTTTATACCAAAATGTAAACTGAGGGGGAAATTCATTAGCATTCTGTTTCCTAGGTAGCAGGACTAAAGTCATGTCCGCAACTATGGTTGCTCTGTCAGGTAGCCTGGATTAACACCTCTTCCCAGGCGATGTCTATAATTACAAAAACAGCAGAAAAATATTAGTATATCCTGATCCTTTGTTTAGGACAGCAGAAAAATATTAGCATATCCTGATCCTTTGTTTAGGTCTGGAAAGCCAGGTGACCACCTTGTATGTGGTCAGGTGCAAACTGACCTGAAAGTCTGGCCGCCATACAATGTAGACATATGGGCCTGTATAATAGAAGGCCCTACAGTCCTATATCTTGCAGGCAACAGGAAGTCAACTGTCACACTGAGTGAAGCTTGAGAAGCCCCTCAAAGCCCGCCCCCACAGTGACACAATTCCAACAGATGGTGTTGTACAAATTAAAGGCGCGTCCTCCAGTCTCAAGGTCTGGATTAAAGGTGTGTCATCCAGTCTCCTCTAACAAGGCCACACTTACTCCAACAAGGTCACACCTCATAATAGTGGCACTCCCTTTGGGGACCATTTTTTTTCAAACCACCACAGATTCATAGATAGATAGATAGATAGATAGATAGATAGATAGATGATAGACAGATGATAGAAAGATAGGTAGATAGATAAATAGATGATAAATAGATAATAGGTAGATAGATGATAGACAGGTAGATAGGAAGAGAGAGAGAAAGGAAGGAAGGAAAGAAGGAAGGAAGGAAGATGGGAAGATACCCTTTACAGATATTGCCTTATGTGGAGTCTTGAGAGAAGTAAAAAGAAGATAAAGGAGGTTAAGTAAGTTGCTCAAATTTGCTTGTATTAAGTAAATTTAAAAATTTGTTTTTCATCTCCTAAACAAAATAAAATTGTTCTCAGTTTTCCTCAGTAAGCAATAAAGCCAATGTGGAAGAGCTCTGTTGAAGTCCAGATTTCAAGGGCATCTAATGAAACTAAGTTCCTTTCAGCCAAATCAACTTGGCAAACTACTATTCAGAGAATTACTGGGACATTCAATGTCTTTGGCTTGTAATTCCAAGATAACTTGGGTCCAGATCAAGATTAGAAGATAAAGAAGAGCCCACATCAAAGGGCATCTGATACACCTCAGGTCCTACTGTCAGAGAGGCTACCTGAGAAGCTGAAGGTCACTTGTGTGCCTGTGGCCTCCTCCTCCATCACTGCTGTGAGACTCTGTGCAATCGTATTTGCCTTGTGATGGGGGAACTGCAGCCATCAAGTCAGTTGGCCTTTGGTTTCTGAGTGTCTTCTTCATTTCTATCTCTGTTGATATAAAAGGCCAGGATGTCACCTGCTGCTTAACCTTGTGTGACAAAGTCAAAGTCCCTTTTCTTTAATTGTTAACTAGTTATTCCCTGAGTCAACATTTAAAAGAAGAAAGGAAAAACAGTAACAATAAGGAACAGCAGTTTCTTTGGAGGAGGAGGAGGTGTTGTCACATTAGAGAAAGTTAATGAATGAAACCAGACAAAGGTTTCTCTGGAGAAAGGAATTTGACAGACTTAGGAATAAAAGGAGACATTCATATTTACTGTAGAAAAACTGCTCTAATGGTTTTTTTCTCCTTGGTTTCAGGCTCTTAGCACAAAAAAGTCCTCTTCTAGAAACAGGTGTGACACACACAGGGGAAATGGCCTTCCAATCTCACCCCATCTGACATTATTGTATTCATGACTACAAGATAAGAAGATGGGATAATGAGATAGATAGATAGATAGATAGATAGATAGATAGATGGATAGATAAACGGATGCATAGATGGATGGATGGATAGATAGATAAACAGATGCATAGATGGATGGATGGATGGATGGATTCATGGATTCATGGATGGATGGATAGATAAACAGATGCATAGATGGATGGATTCATGGATGGATGGATAGATAATTGGATGCATAAATGGATGGATGGATAGATAGATAGATAGATAGATAGATGGACAGATAGATAAACGGATGGATGGTTAGTGAGGATAGGATAGATAGTGAGCACAAATTAGGGATCTCCAACTTCTCTCTCTAGAATAGGGCTTGGTAACACCATTTCTTGGTTTAGGCTGAGAAATTCCAAAGTATGAGATGCCAGCCACAGTGACTGTGAATTCAGAAGTTCACTCCCTACTCCCATAAAATGGATTTGCTGTTGGCTTGAGTTCAGCTCATTCAGACACCCAGGTGTCTCCTGCAAGTGGACAAGATGTATCCTTAAGGACCTTGGGTCAAGCAAACCAGTGACTCAAGTGCAACCTCCCCATCAGAGCTCTGTGTGTGCCCCCCTCCCCAGGAGGAAGTTGTTCAGGTACGGAGGAGGAGGAGGCAGGTTTCTCACTTCAATCCTTGTTCCTTCTCTTCCTCTCAACATAGAAATTGGGCAGAGTTTTTAACTTGGTTGTGCCTAGGTTTGCCTGCCAACATGATGAAGGGAAGGCAAGCACCCCAGGAGTGATCCGAGCGCCTGTGTCACAGGTAAACTGAAACATCAGCATTAAGCAACAGGTTCAAGCTACCTCAGTAGTAAGCAGTGTGGGCGGGCATTGAAAGTGAGTTCCTCCCCACAGAGTTCAAAGGCTGTGAGGTAGACAAGGTCCATCTCCAGGGTGTGTTAGCTTTATAAATACAGTAGAGCACACTGGAACACAGCTATGGTAGACACTCCAGTTCACAGGACACTGGGAAGGGGAGGCACGAACACGTCATACACCACTGTGGAATCCCGGTTTATTTCACTGAGTCTTTTCTAAGCCCATGGCTCTGCTTTATAGGTTTATTTTTGTATACATATGATCAAATTACACATACAGTTTTTAACTCTTTTTTTTTCTTACCCTCTGGTACTAAGGGACTCCATTAGTACCTTCCTTCCTGTAGACTGCATATGACTGCATGAAGTTCCATAACGCATTTAATTCGATTTTTTCCTCATGTTCAACATTTGAGTTTGTCCATTTTTTTTTCTTTCTGTAGAATGATTCTTTTTCTTGATTTCCCTTTTTCTTGGTAGTTTGCCTTTTTCAGACATTTTTATTTCCAGCTCCAGCCAGGCCACCCAATGATCTTGGGTTCCCTCTCTCCTGACTTTTTTGAGAGTTCAACCCCTGGAAAGAAGGTGATCTTTCATACTATAATGTACACAGCTAATAAAGCCTAATGTACTATATCTTGAAGGGTTTTTAAAAATCACTTTAAACCAAAGGATGTCTCTATCTGTGGGGTTCTAGCGATCAAGTAATCTAGACAAGGGGATTCCCCTGACACCCAGCTAGAGAGTAAACTCCATAACGCCAAAAGGTAGAGGGCTCACTTAGTTACGGTGGTGTTATCCTTAGAACAAAAAAAGAGTATGCTTAAATGCCAGTGGAAACAAAGAGAAATTCACACTAACCCAGATTCTCCAACTACAGCCAGTAAGGTATTTGGCCTTGGGGTTGGAATGAGCCCGCCCACCTTCCCACACCAGTCAGGCCTGGTTCTCAGCCCTAATTACCAAGTGATGACCACAGAGAGAGTCCTAGGGGTGCAATTGTTGAATTGTGCAAGGCACCTAGGAGTGCAATTGTTAAGTTGATCACCACCTCAAGCGAGGTGTAGGACCAAACCTGGGTCCTGGTGGATGCTGTTTGAGCCGCGAGGAATATCAAAGACCCGCTGGGAAAATTCTCCAAACCTCCTCTAAAGTCACGCCGTGCCCCTTCTCCTTGAGACTCCCCTACGGACGGACCAAGACAGAAAAGCGTCCGCAAACTGAATCCCTTCTCACCGGGCCAGGGCTGAGTGTCCCCAAGGAGGCTGGTGTGGAATAGCAGTGGGTCAGACGCCGGTGGGAAGCCTTCAACACGGAACAGAGGGGGACCGGATTGCCCCACGCGCCCCCCGCCCCCCACCGGGACGCTCCGCCCTCGGCCTCGCTGGTTGGCCGCGGCGCTGCAGAGAGCGGCGGCGGGAGGAGCCGGGCGCGCCCGCCACGCAAAACCACGGTGCTCGGTCCCCAGCGGCTGTGGCGGCACTGACAGCAGCCCGTGCGCTGGGTCCCCGCAGCGCCCACCCTCCCGCATCCTGCATTCGCAAAGCTCTCCGAGTCCCCGCTAGCGCTAGTGCTCACCATGGGGAAGCCCACGAGCTCTGGATGCGACTGGCGCCGCTTCCTGCGGAATCACTGGCTGCTGCTCTCCACCGTGGCCGCCGTGGTGCTAGGTGAGCCGCGCGGGGGGCGAGGCGCGCGCCCGGGGACAGGCCGCGTGAGGGGTTGGGTGGGTTTGGCATAGCGCGTGCTGCCCACGTCCTCCGCTCGTCTTGGGGGACAACCCGAGGGCTTTGCTTTCACACTGGGGGTGGGGGAGAAGACAATGCTCATAGGGAAGCCCCATTCGGGCGCTCCGCGAACTGCTAACCCTGCTTTCTCCAAAATGATCAAAGGGGCTTGGAAGGTGGATGGGGTCATTTGAAAACGAGCAGGGTTTAATTTGATCTTCATCCTTAACTGTTCCCACACAGGCACACACCACCACCACATCACCACCACCACCACCACCACCATCACCACCACCACCACCATCACCACCACCACCACCATCACCACCACCACCAGCACCACCACCACCACCAACACCACCACCACCACCACCACCTTCGTGCCCGATGGAGACTGTATGAATTACAGTTCTCCGTCAGATTTGAATAGACATCTGGGCCTGAGGGATGGTGGAGACCCCGGGAATGTTGAAACCCCTGCCAGGGGGTAGGTGCCCCCTGACAGGATTCCCCTTCAATCGGATTCATGCCTGAATTCCCATCTAGCAGTTGTGGCTCCAGGGAGGCCACAGGAAACCAGAGATCTCAGCCCCCTTCTTCCTCCTGGGCTACCTGCTCACCACGTTTTTCTATTAAAAATAATATAAGCCTCTTTATCCGTGTTCACACTCGCGTGTATTTAAGTGACCCACGCCTGACATATGTCTGAGCCATTGCTCAGAGGTTTGAGTTACTCATGTTTGGAATCTCATTTTCTGACCAGGTTGTCTGTCTAACTTGAGCTCCATAATGTAGTTTAGGGTGGGAGCTCTGTTGGTCTTTAAATCCCAGGTGGGGCCGCCCAGCAGGTGCTGGCAGGTGCACCTAGAGAGAAAGTGGATTCCCAGGCAGCCTCCACCCTCTGTCTGGAAATTGCAGCTGCCTCTGCTGGAAAAGGATTCTTCTCCCTGGGTATCCTACACTGCTCTTGAGGCTGAGAATACTTGGTGTTGCCTGCTCTCCAAGGTCTTCCCCGCCAGAAATAAAATGCCTTTGGAAGTTAATGCACTCCTTGGGGTCATGTGGGCTCCTCTGGAACCTTTTGCAAAAGGAAGTCGGGCTTCTAGTAAATAAATAACATCCTGAAATCGCCTTACCAGAGGAGTTTGTGGGAGGAAAGGAGGGGAAGTAGAACCACTAGTGTTCACTTTCCCCGGTGCCAAGTGGTTTGGGGCGTTTGGGAAGAAGGCTTATCTTGCGTCACCACAATTAAATAACAGGCCCTACCGAGAAAGTGGATGGATTTGAGGACATGCCTTGTTTGTTTTCCCAATGATGAGTACAGAATTTATTTTTAGATTCATTTTGAAAGAAAGCCTTGGAGGTGACTAAAGCTTGTGTCTCCTTTCCAGTTTTGGGTGTGCGTCTGTAACCCTGGGCACTCCAGAGATTCCACTTGGTCACCAAATGTTTCTAGCCCAGCAGTTGGCATGAGCGTTGGTGCCCCGCAGTCCACATACCGGCTCAACAGAGGCCACTCTGGAAAGGAAGCCCAGCCATTACTCGCTGGCCTTTGAACCAGCAGCATAAGCAACATCCTCAGGCCAAAAAAGGGTTCCCTCCAATTTCACAGGCATGGCCTGTGGTCTCAGGTGGACCCCTTTTCCCAGTTTGAGTGTGGGTGAGCCACACGGGGAACTTGGGTCAGGTATTTTGTTTTAGCCATAAATCCAGCGTTTAAAATTGCAAGTACCCAGCTGAGGTCTTCCCAATCAGTTGCTCTTTCTGAGAAGTGAGGACAGACTCAGGCATGTTGCCATCTGGTATTAGAATCCCATCCGGGTGCCAAAGCAGGCCCTTGCTGGGGGTCCTCCTCTTTACCACTCAGAGCCCCTTGGTAAGAGTGAAAACTCAAACCTCCTTGGTTCAGTCTACACTGGCTTGCCAGTTTAATAAACAGTGAAATCCCAGCCACTTGTCCTGAGAATCTATGAGCCCTTTCCAGACTGTGATAGCCAAGTTTGCTTTTGTTTTAATAGATGCCTTAATTGATCCAGCAAAATTACCAGCGCTCTCAGGAAGCCTGTTTTGGGGAGTTTTGGGGCAGGTAGATCTTTAAAAAGGGGGAAATGTTAAATGCCATTCTTTCCTTTGTGAAATCTGCTGGACACATCCATTCAAATATTTGACACCCCCCCCCCCCGCAAATAAGCCAGCAGCTATCACTATGTAAACTGTTTTGGTTAGTGAAACTAAGGGCAAAGTTTTCTTTTTGCCAAACAAGGTGGCACAAGCCTGTTATCAGGGATCAGGAGGTAGACAGGAAGATCAGGAGTTCAAGGTCAGCCTCAGCTCCGTAGTGAGTTTGAGGCTGTAATGAGCTACCGAGCTATAGGAGACTGTGCGTGTGTATGCATGTGCACTTGAAATCCTATTTAAAGTCTGATTTTCTGAGATATAGCTAGGGAGGGAAAATACAGTTAAAGATCACTTTCATTACTGTGATGTTAGCTTGGTTTTTAATGGCCAAGGAGAGGCTTTGAGATAAATGTTTGACAAGCCCTTATTTGCAAAGTTGGTATCAAGTAGGTGACTGTCTTTGATAATTTTTGTGAAACCCTAGAAGATCCTGAAAATAGTATTTTCATCTGAGAGGATCATTTTATTTGGGTTCTGTGTTCCCATAGTACAGCAGAATAAGCATAGTGCCTACAGTCAGGAGCCCTGCTGGAGCCCCGGATTCTGCCTGCTGCCATCTAGATTCATTGCTTAGTCTCTGAGATCCTCAGTTCCCTCATCTTAAAAAATGGGAATGTGTGACCAGAGTTGATTAAGATACTGTGGAATCACCCAGTTTGTGGATGGCATACAATGGACATTCAGTAAATGCTACATTGAACAAAGTCTGATTTAAATAGGAGAAAATTAATACACATTGTTTTGAAATTGAGTCTCCGTTCTGCCTAATGTCCAGTTTATAATTCGAAGTCCATAGTTATGGTTGTAATGGCATTTGATGGCACGCTCTATCGAAGCAATGCCGATCTCCCTAGCATCAGTCACTATAAAAAGAGGCAATAGAAAAAGCTAATGACTTTGTTTTTTATCCTGTGGACTAATTCTCAACTTGCTTAACAGGCAGAAAGTCAGCGGGAAGAATGTCCAAGCAGGATTCCTGTGTGTGAGAATTCGGCCACCAAGGCTAGGGAAGCCTGTAGTACAGGGAGAGATGCTCGCGGGTTCCCCATCACACTCACCATGGGCTGTATCATTATCCCTCCCCCCCCAGGCTTTGAGTGGAGAAATCTGCAGTGCTCCACTTGGGGGCTTTCACAAAAGGCCACAGATACTGCTTGCACCAAGGAGCTGTCAAACTTGTTCATTGTAAAACCGTCCCTATGAGCTCCAAGGAAGCAATCATCTCTATTGTAAAACTCTGAGCTAATCACTCCAAGTTCTGAGTAATGCCCTCTTCAGTCTTGTGTCTTCTGCCCTGGACTAGCTCTGGGTATGCCTGACAGTGTTCATTTGGACCTAGGCTTTGCTTTTCGTTCTTCTATTGATGATTCCAGAGCCAGCTCTTCACCTCACTGGCATTGGTACAGCAGGATTTAAGAGTGTATCTGCCTGGCGTGGTGGCACATGCCTTGAATCCCAGCACTTAAGAGGCATTTAGATCTCTGTGAGTGTGAGGCCAGCCTGGTTTACATAGTGAGTCAGAGACCAGCTAGGAAACAAGTTGCAGAGATATGTAGGGGCATCCTGGATCCTTGGATACATAGCAGGGAAAGGTTGGGATTTGGCTGGACTGGAAGGTTGAGATGGTGGTGAGAAAGGAACTGGGACAGGGCAGGCTAGGTTCATGTCCAAGCATGGAGAGAAAGGGCCTCATCCAGGCAGTGGAAGTAGAAGGTAATGAGGCCATCAAATGAATACACTAGGGCCTGGTGGAATTTAGTCAGAGTGAGAATAACTGTCTTTTTTTTTAAAAAATTTATTTATTTATTAAGGATTTCTGCCTCGTCCCCACAACCGCTTCCCATTTCCCTCCCCCTCCCCCGATCAAGTCCCCCTCCCTCATCTGCTCGAAGAGCAATCAGGGTTCCCTGACCTGTGGGAAGCCCAAGGACTGCCCACCTCTATCCAGGTCTCGTAAGGTGAGCATTCAAACTGCCTAGGCTCCCACAAAGCCAGTGGGGTTTTTGATCCTACTGCACGTACTGGCTTTGTGAGAATAACTGTCTTTATCAGGATCAGGAAGTCCAGAAAAGGGGTGGGTGTGGACAAATTGAGGTTAAGAACCTCCAGGGTACTTTGGGTGAAACTAGGCAGCTACCAGGGAGTCTTGAGCCTCCACACAGGTTGTAAGTGTTAGGTAGACCATATTAGACTCAGGAAGAGGCTAAAAGCTCTGGGACAAATGAACCCATTTGAACAGGGAGGTGAAAAGACCCAGAGCTGAGGCGTGCAGACAGGAGCTGCTGGCCAGAAACCAGCAGAGTTAAGAAGTAAACAGTGCTGGGGAGGATACTCAGTAGTGCGCTGTGAGTGGAGGAGGCCAGGTAACCCCGGGAGACTTTCTTTGGAGGCACTGGAGTGTGAAGGGGTAGGAGAAAGTGGTGATTAAGTGTTACGGCCAGAGAACCTTTTCTGGTTTTGTTTTGTTTCATTTTGGTTTTTGAGGCTGCTCAAAAGGAAGCAATCTTGAAGGTGGAGATGAAAGAGGGGAAGAGGAAGAGACGGAGGGAAAGGGAGAGGGAGAAGAGAAAGGTACAGGATAGAGGGGAGGAGAAAGGAAGGGAGGGAAAAGGAGAGGGAGAGGAGAGAGGATGGGGAAAGAGAGGGGGTTATGAAGAGAGACTGTATATGAATTATGTAGAGTAGAACTGGATGCTTGCCCACAGGGTAGAGGGACCTGGTGAGGGCTTGCCCTGAGCAAGGCACAGGGTTGTATGCTTGATCTGCCTTTTCTGGTTGGCAGAGCCTGTCTGAGTCTCGCTCCTCCCCAGATCCTTAACTAACTGACATCATACCATAGAGGATGCTGTTCATAGGTTCTGGAGACTAAGGCCTGGTCTGTCCATTTGAAGGCCTCTGCTACGGGAAGAGCTGAGAATGCTGTCCACGAGACCTTGCCTAGAAGCCGATCAGATTCTCTCATTTGAGGCCTTAAAATAACCTATGACTGCTGCTACCCTAGGGTAGATAGGCCATCTCTCTAGCGTGGCATCCCAAACCTCCTGTGGTCTACATCCATCCCGCAGCCTCATTCTTCAGCAGACAGCTCCCCACATCTTGAGTACTGCATCTTCTTCTGAGAGCTACAAAGCACCCTCCCTTCCTGTTTTGCCTTTGATAAGATCTAGGACTTGGTGTCACATCAGAAGGGCTGTGTGTGTACTTCAACCTTTCTTATCTTTCCAGCAAGCACACTTCCAGGAAACTGAGGCACTGACAGGAAACTTGCCCACGGTCATGCACGGATCTAGAGCAGAGCTGTGGTTCAAACCCTGCTTGTTTGGCTCCACAGATTCTGCTACTGTCCACTGTGCTTTCTGATATAGAAAGCCCATATGTGCTGTGCGTTTGTAACTCTGTCTTCTGATTTTCTCTGCCTCCCCACTAACCACAAGCCCCTGATGGAGGACTCTGCCCACAGCACTGTCTCGCTGAGTTATAGGTTTTGTACATTTGTTGAATTGTTGAGCAATTTATGGCCCAGGGTATTGGGACCCAGAAGCATGGCCCTTGTTTGTTTACACCAGATTTCATGTCCTCCATTGATTCTTTTCATCTTGCCCCAGTCCCCTCTGACCTATGTAAGTAGCTCAGTTTAACGCTTAATTAGTCTGCAGATACACCAGGCATACTCATTTTTCTTTCTTCAAACTAGATTACACACCCTTTGGGATGCTCTTATGATACCTACAGGTACTCAAATACAGAATGAGATTATAAAAGGATGCAACTGACTCTTAAAAATCCACATGAAGAAAAAATATATAGCTAGTGTACTTTGGGGGCCTTTGTTTCATGTCGAAAAGAAAAGGGTTTATATTATCTAAAGGAGAAAAAATGGTTTCATTCACATGTTAATTTGTTTATAGGTAGTAGATTGTCTGACCTGGTGCAGTGTTTGTTGAGAAAGAATTGAAAGTGAAAGTTCTGAAACGGATTATTGATGTCTCCTAAGGACTCAAGAGCTGGACATAGTAATAGGCGTGCTACATACTTACTTGTTCCTGGATTAGGAAACCTCTGAGGATCCTTGTAGCTCCGTGGTCATATAAGCACTCCTTAGTTCACTGCCAGGAACTAGAGGGATTCCCATGTAGGGCGCTAAGGAAGTCCTAGGGGTATTTCATGAAGATGGCATGACCTTGATGTCCCATCGACTGTCCTGTGACTTAGAGAAAATAATACTAGTCATACGTGAGGCTACTTACCGGGGTAATGTGCCAGTGTTATATGAGTTCCAGTGGTCATTGGAGGTCGAATAAACACAGGCATTTGGCCTTGATGTATTTCTAGTTTAAAATATTACAGAAACAGACTATTCCAATTTACAAACAACAAAAAAAAAAGGTATCGTGCGATCTTTCTTTAAAGTGATAGGAATAACTTGGCTCTGTATCTTCAAAATCACTCATTTCTGTGACATATGATAAATAATTTGGTGAAGGGAAAACAAAAGGCATAACTTCTCATTTGTAATAAGGGATATCTGTATTAGGATTTGAGCTTTTGATGACAAATAGAATGTTTACATATTTCTAGAAATTGGAGAAAAAAATGCCAATTTAGGAGTACATTTTACTTGCAATAGCATAATTAATCTACAGCTTGCTAGAGATATGACATTAGCAAAAAGAAATGGTTATTACAGTGGGTTTTTGTGAATTCTTCTGGAAGTTTGAGGTTGATAGTTTGTTAGTTACATTTGTCTCATATATAGATGGCTAAGTACATATGCACATATTCTTACATGTTAAAGAAGTACTTCTTATGTTATCCCTTCCTGAGTACTTATCTATATAGCATCTGTCCTCATCTGTTCTCAATATCTGCTTCAGCAGTACCAAGAGTCTCGGTCTAAGCTCCACACTCTGAAGAGCTGAAACAAGAAGATTGGGCTTTTGACCTCAAACAGCCACCATAAAATAGAAAGGGAAAGGCACGATGATACCCTTTCTACACAGCCAGCTCCCATAGACCACACCCAAAAAAATCAAGAAAGAAAGCTATAAACCAGTCTCCCTGATGGGGATAAATAAAAGTCGGGGGTGAGGAAAGCCTTGCAAACCAAATTCAAAACCGTAATAAGGTCATGCAACATGACCAAGTTGGCTTTATTTCCAGGGATTAGAGATGTCTAACATGTGCACAGTCAATGCATGCGATACAGATTAGGGGTAGAAATTATACGGCCATTTCAATTGATGCCAGAAAAAAAAAAGCCCTTGAAAAACATTAACATCCCTTCATGATAAAAGCCATGAAGAAACTAGGAGTAAAAGGGACATCCACCAATATAATAAAGGCTATTACAACAAACTGGTGCCCAACATTATATATACTAAATGATGAGAAAATGAGAGCATTTGGTTTAAAATCTGAACTGAGACAAAGATGCCACTCTCTCCACTCATTCAATTTAGCTTTCAAAGTCTTATCTAGAGCAGTCAGATAAGAAGTAGGAATAGAGGGGTACAAATGGGAAATGAAGAAGTCAAATTATTGTACTTACAGATGATGAGATAGTATGCTTAAAATACTCCAAAGACTCCCAGAAAATGCTTTGAACTAATAAGCACTTTGACCAAAGCAGTATGATATAAAAAATCAAGTTTAAACAAAGAGCAGAAGTCCAGTAGCGTCTCTATCCTTCTGCCTTAGTTAGGGCTTCTATTGCTGTGAAGAGACATGATGACCATGGCAACTCTTCTAAAGGAAAACATGTATCTGAATTTGGCTTACAGTTCAGAGATTTAGTTCATTATCATCATGGCGAAAAGCATGTTGACATGCAGGCAGACATGGTGCTGGAGAAGAACCGAAAGTCCTACAGCTTGATCTGCGGAGGCAGAAGGAAGTAGACTGGCTTGAGCTTATGAGACCTCAAAGCCCACCCCCTAGTGACTCACTTCCTCCAACAGAGCCATACCTACTCCAACAAGGTCACACTCCTTATAATGCCACTCTCTATGGACCAACCATTCAAACACATAAGTCTGTGAGCGCCATTCCTACTCAAACTACCACAGCATCAAGAGTGAACTTGCCAAGAACTCAGGGGAGAAATCCCATTCAAAATAATTAAAAAAAAAACTATGATAAACCTAACTAAGGAGATGAAAGTTCTCTACAATAAAGAAGAAAAAAAGCCTCTCATACACATAGATTGGAATTATCAATATTGTGAAGATGACTATGTTACCAAAAGCAATCCCATCAAATCCTAGTATCATTCGTTGTGAAGCTAGAATAACAACCATAAAATTCAAGGCGAAGTGCAACTGTCCCCCAGATAGCCAAGGCAATCCTTAAGAGAGGGTGCGATGGTAGATGTGTCACAATATCCTATCTCAAATTGTATAACAGAGTCATAATAATAAAAAACAGCATGGTGCTTGTAGAAAAATAGATATGTAAGTGAACTATATAGAACAGAGGACCCAGAAACCCACACAATTACAGCTATTTAGTGTCTAACAAAGAAAAGACAAACACGTTTTAATAGTGGTGCTGAGAAAACTGGATTTCCATGTGTAAAAGAATAAAGCTATCTCTGTGTAAAAAATCAGTTTAAAGGGATCAAAGACCTTAGTGTAAGACCTGAAACTTGAAAATGCTAGAGTAAAACATACATAAACATTTCAAGACACAGGCATAAACAAAGGCTTTCTTCTGATCAGAGGGAAGAAACCTGAGAATTAATGAAAGGAATTATATGAAATTAAAAGTCTTCACCACAACAAAGAAAATGATCACCAGCATAAAGAGACACCTACAATGTGAGGGTAAATCTTTATCAATATTACATCAAGCAGTAACTTAATATCTAGGCTATATAAAGAATTTCAGTGGCCAGAGAGATGTCCCAGTAGGAGTACTTGGCTGCTTTTACAGAAGACCCAAATTTGGTTCCCAGCACCCATGTCAAGTAGCTCGCAATTTTCTGTAACTCCATCTCCAGGGTATCTGATGCTCTCTTCTGACCCATATGGGCACCACCCACATGTGCGCACACTCATGCACATACACCTAATTAAAAATAAAATAGAAATCTTTGTTGAAAGCTGCAAAACGTAAACATCAGACATCAATTAGTCATCCAATCCATAAAAGGGATAACAGACTGAATAGACAGCTCTAGAGAGAAAGAGTTCAAAAACACTTGGAAAGGGCTTAGTATTGTTAGCATTCAGGGAAATGAAAATTAATGTTTTTAAATTATCTCACCTTAGTCAAAATGGCTATGATCAACAAAACATGAGAAGAAATGCAGGAGAGGGTGTAGAGGTGGAGGCCTCCTTATTCACTCCTGATGGGAATGTGGACTGTACAGTCACTGTGGGAATAAGCATGGAGATTCCTCCGAAGGCTAAACACAGAGCTACATGTGACCCAGATATCAGCTCATACATACAGGGGGCCCATCTTATATGAAGGATTCTAAGTCAGCACACCACAGAAAAACCTGCACATCCCTGCTTGTTGCGGCACTATTGAACATAGCTGAGAAAGAGAATCAGCCTAGCTGTTCACTAACAGAAGAATGGATGAAGAAAATGTAACACATACATGTGGTGGAATTTTATTTAGGCCTAAAGAAAAAAGAAGTTACGACATTTGCAGGAAAATGAAGGAAACAAGAAATCATTATGTTAATCAGAATAAGCCAGGCTCAGAAAAACATTTTTTTTCTCCTACGTGTGGAACCTAGATTTAAAGACTCTGTATATGTATGTGTATGTAAGTCACAAAAGTAGAAGCTAGATCGTGAAAAATGTGTATGCGGCCACAGAGAGGGCAGTGGAATACTTGTGCCGAGAAAGCGGAAGGGAACAAACTATGGAGGAGAACTCCTGGGGGAGGGGTAGTGGGGGAAGACCATGGCGGGGAGTGATGACTGAGAACAAGCAATGAGATGTAGCTATGAAGATGCAGCAATGGAAGGCCTTAGTTTGTGTGCTAACCTTAAAAAGAAACTTTAAACAGGAAAGAAAAAATGGGCTTTCCATGTCTGTGTCGGCTTCCAATTTGAAATGAAGCCAGATCATGCGGGATTGGTAAGACCTCTGGAAAGATTCTAATTCTTGAATGTTCTTCTGTACCTCAAACCTACTAGATCAAAACCCAAAACAAATTATCTGGGCAAAAATTAGAGAGTGATTCTCATGAATGATTTCACATACCAGATTCTGCAACTATACATGTCCTTTTTGTCTGGATTGCTGCCTTTTGAGAACATTGTCAATGTAAATTACTAATGGATGACATACATTGAATATCTTCCCAAATGCTATTTCTTCTAAAGCGCAGTGGTTTGTTGGTGGTTTGGTTTGGTTTTGACTTAGCAAAACTATAGAATCAAAGTTACCTACCTTTCAAAATTTGAGCACCGGGTATAACAAATAAAGGAAGCTCCAAGTGCAGATATGCTGTGTAGAAAATTCTACATATTGATTTAGAGTATGCAGACACTCAGAGAATAGCTAAGGTGGGGGAAATGCCTAGGGAGGTGTAAGAAGTAGGGTTAGGAATCAGCTATGGATCACATGCTCATTCAGCCCTGGTTCAGCTGGATTTGGTGAGCTCCCATTAAACCGAACTGTCTGAATGTGACTGACAATGGGGCTGACTGAGAAGTCATTGATAAAGGCACTGGGATGTGTTTCTACTGCATGTACTGGCTTTTTGGTACCCTAGTCTATTTGGATGCAAAGCTTTCTAGGCCTGGATGTAGGGGGGGAGGGCCTTGGACTTCCCACAGGGCAGGGTTCCCTGCCCTCTCTTGAGGAGGGAGGGGGAGGGAGGAGGGTGAGTGGGGGAGCAGGAGAGGAATGGGAGGAGGGGAGGAAGTGTAAATTTTTGAATGGAAAAAATTTTAAAAAACGAAAAAGAAGCCACATAAAGATAGAAAACACACACACAAAAAAAGGAATCAGCTATGGAGCATATGTGAGTGAGTGTGTGTGTATACACGTGTACACATTATCCACATACAGATAATGTGTTCCATATTAATTACTTGTGAGAAACTGTGATTACCTTTAACAGAGCTGAGACTGAAAATAGCTGTCCTAGAGAGTAGCAACACACTGGCCGGGTGCCAGAGAAGCAGGGTTTGCCTAAGGAGCTGCAGATCTTCCCAGTGTCACTGGAGACGGAGGGCTGCTTTGACTGTGGGGACCATAGCACTCAGAAGGAAATGTACTGGTTAGAGACAGCACGGAGTGACCATTTGACCCCCTGCAGCGGTGTCTGTTAAAGTGGCAAATGCTTTAGATGCCTTTTGGATTTTGCATGCCGAACATGCACGAAATAGAAGACAGCATTGAAGAGAGTTACTATGAACCCACAATTCTCTTCAGAGCCCGGAGTTTAGCAAGGCACGGTAGCCTTCGAAGGAGTGTGTTCATTCAATTTGCTGAGGGAACAGCCTTAGGTGCCACAGAGGGCTCTGTTGTCATCAGCCCACTCAACAGTGCCACCTCCATTAGGAAGGAATTGTTTCTACGCTCACTCATTCCCAGACATGCTGCCCCGTTGATTCAGGACCTGCCAACTCCCTCCCCATTACCTCAGGTAGGATCCATCCTGCCAGCAACACTCCTGCATATCCCAGAAAGAGTGAACCATTGTCCTAGCTTGCAGATGCTTCACACAGCCTGTCCTGAATGGTTCCTCCCAGTCCCAGCCTCAGCTGTGTGAGCTCCAGGGAGCCATGGCTACTCAGCCCAGTTGGAAACAGTGGACCTCATTTCACCAGAACCAATACTGAGCAGTAAGACTCTGCTTAGCCTGAGGCTGTGGTTCCTGAGCCCCTTCTTACACCCATAGTCCCCAGGTCCAGAGGCATGGCAGTGTTCATCACAGAGCTCTGTGAGTCAAGCAAGGGTCTTGGCACCATCTTCTTGTGATCTTGGCCTGCAGGTTGGCATAAAATGGTCACTGTGGGGAGTGGAGCTGGGAAACCACCCCAGAGATGGTGCACTGTATGTTCTTATGACTGCTGAGAGAGCCATCTGGTTTCAGTGTTTAGGTACTTAAAACTATAGCGTGTATTCAGTCAAGGGGAAAATCCTCGGGGGAGAGAGCTTAGGGGAGTCCAATTATTTTTCTTTACTGTGCAACTGTCTGGAAGTTATTTGGTTACTTATAATTCAGCAGATCTCTAGCCAAGAATGATGACCAAAGGTACCCTCATCGGAAACGTCCAGCTGCAGGAAGCCTGTCCACCCTCCTAGAAAACTTTCTATGTGTGTCTCGTCTAATTATGTTCTGAGACACGTAGGCAACCTGCAGGTTTCCTATAGGATTCCTGGGAGACTTTCAGAGACATCTCCTTAGAGAAATTCTTGTCTGTAGCTGAGCAAAGCAATGTTCATATTTACTGGGGGGTAGGGTCCTGTGAATTTCATTTGCCACCAGTATAGTTAGTAAGTTGAGGGTCCAATTTATGATGAGGAAACAGAAACTTGGATCTTGGGTCATGGAGGTAAGAACAGAGGTGCAAACCCGGGACTGTCTGCTTCTGAAGTTTAAGTTAGCCATGAAGCAAGGCTTCTTCCCTTCGAGGAAGCCCTGATATGGCTAATTAGGAGTTAAGAACACTACAGAACTGTTTTCTTACAAGGGAGCTAAAGGCACTTGGACTTTCTCTGGGTTTCTCCCTGTGATGTCCCTGGGCTCTTCTTCATCTTGTCCTTTAATTTGGAGTATTCCACACTGCTCAGTTCTTTCTCTGTAGGCGGATTTTTCTGTTCTGCCTGCCTGCTCCCAAATAACCACACAGAGACCTTTATTAATTATAAAAGCTTGGTCAATAGCTTAGGCTTGCTACTAACCAGCTCTTATAACTTAAATTAACCCATTTCTTTTCATTTACTGTGTGCCTTGTGCCTTATTATCTTTACTCTGTACTGCCCTTGCTGCTTTCCTCTGTATCCTTGGCATTTCCTCCCAACTCCTTCCTTTTCCTTCCCAGCATTCTCACTGCACCAAAAAGCCTACCTTGCTATTGGCCATTTAACACTTTTATTTTATTTTATTGAGCTATTTATTGAACAATGCTGTTTTGAACATCGTTGAGCACATATCCTTGTGGAGCGATTGAGCATCCTTTGGATATATACCCAAAAGTGGTATTGCTGGGTCTTGAGGAAGGTTGTTACCTAATTTTCTGAGAAATCACCACACTGACATCCAAATAGGCTGTACCAGCTTGCACTTCCACTAATAATACAGGAGTGTTCCCTTTACCCTATAACCTCTCCAGCATAAGTTGTCATCAGTATTTTTGATCTTGGCCATTCTTACAGGTGTAAAATGGAATCTCAGAGTTGTTTTGATTTGCATTTCTCTGATGGCTAAGGATGTTGAACATTTCCTTAAGTGCCTTTCAGCCATTTTAGGTTCCTTTGTTGAGAATTCTTTGTTTAGGCCTGTACTCCATTTATTTTTATTGGATTATTTGTTCTTTTGATGACTCATTTCTTGATTTTGGAAATCAAACCTCTGTCTGATGTGGGGTTAGTGAAGATCTTTTCCCATTTTTAGGCTGCTGTTTTGTCTTGTTGACCATGTCCTTTGCTTTACAGAAGCTTTTCAGTTTCAGGAAGTCCCATTTATTAATTGTTTCTATCAGTGTCTGTGCTACTGGGCTTATATTTAGGAAGCGGTCTCCTGTGCAAATGCATTCAAGAGTACTTCCCACTTTCTCTTCTATAAGGTTCAGTGTGGCTGGCTTTATGTTGAGGTCTTTGATCCATTTGGACTTGAGTTTTGTGCATGATGATAGATATGGGTCTATTTTCATTCTTCTACATGTTGATATCCAGTTATGCCAGCACTACTTGTTAAATATGCTTTCTTTTTTCCATTTGATATTTTTTTGCTTCTTAGTCAAAGATCAGGTGTTTGAAGATGTGTGGATTGATATCTGGGTCTTCTATTCGGTTGTATCCAGCTTCTTTATGTAGGCATTTAGTGCTATGAACTTTCCTCTTAACACTGCTTTCATTGTGTCCCATAAATTTGGATATGTTGTGTGGTCATTTTCGTTAAATTTTAGGAAGTCTTTAATTTTTCTCTTTATTTCTTCCTTGACCCATTGTTAATTCAGATGAACATTGTTTAATTTCCATGTGTTTGTAGGCCTTCTGAAATTAGTGTTGATATTGAATTCTAGTTTTAAACCATGGTGGTCAATAAGATACATGGGATTATTCCAATTTTTTTGTATCTGTTGGGTTTTGTTTTGTTACCTAATATGTGGTCAGTTTTTTAGAAGGTTCCATGAGGTGCTGAGAAGAAGGTATATTCTGTTATGTTTAGATGGAATATTCTATAGATGTCTGTTGAGTCCATTTGAGTCATAACATTTGTGATTTCCTTATTACTCTGTTAATTTTTTGTCTGACTGACCTGTCCAGAGTGGAGTGTTGAAGCCTTCCACTATTAGTGTGTGGGGTTTAATGTATGGTTTAGGCTTTAGAAGTGTTTCTTTTACATATGAGGGTGCCCTTGTATTTGTGGCATAGATGTTCAGTACTGAGATTTCCTCTTGATGGATTTTTCCTGTGACTAATATGAAATGTCCTTCTTTGTCTCTTTTGACTGATTTTAGCTTGAAGCATATTTTGTTAGATATTAGGATAGCTACAGCAACTTGTTTCTTAGGTCCATTTGATTGGAATTTTTTTCCCAACCCTTTACTCTATGGTGATGTCTGCCCTTGATGTTGAAGTGTGTTTCTTGTATGCAACAGAGGGATAGATTCTGTTTTTGTATATAATCTGTTAGCCTGTGTCTTTTTATAGGTGAGTTGAGTCCATTTATATTAAGGGATATTAATGACCAGTGATTGCTATCTCCTGTTAATTTAGTTTTTGTTGGTGGTGATGTTAATTTGTGTGATTTTTCCCTTCTTTGGGATTTGCTGCTTTGAGATCATCAATTGTCTGTGTTTTTGTTGATATAGCCAACTTCCTTGAATTGGAGTTTTCCTTCTAGTACATTGTGTAGGACTGGGTTTGTGACTAGGTATTGGTTAAATCTGGTTTTGTCATGGAATATCTTGTTTTGTCCTATGGTGATTGAAAGTTTTGCTGGGTATAATAGTCTGGGCTGGCATATGTGGTCTCTGAATAACTCTTGACCAGGACCTTCTGGCTTTCATTGTCTCCATTGAAAAGTCAGGTGTAATGCTGATAGGTTTAATATTCTTTATTTATTTTGTATGTTTAGTGTTTTTGATTATCATGTGGCAAGGGGACTTTTTATTTTTTTGATCTAGTCTATTTGGTGTTTTGTAAGCTTTTTGTATCTTCATAGCCATATCTTTCTTTAGGTTGGGAAAGTTTTCTTCTATGATTTTGTTAAATATATTTTCTGTGCTTTTGAGTTGAACTTCTTCTCCTTCTTCTATACCTATTATTCATAGGTTTGGTCTTTTCATGGTGTTCCATATTTCCTGGATATTTTGTGTTAAGCTTTTGTTGGATTTAATGTTTTCTTTGACTGATGAGTCTATTTCTTCTAATGTATCTTCAGTGCTTGAGATTCTCTCTTCCTTCTCTTGTATTTTGCTGTTTATGTTTGCATTTGTGGTTCCTGATTGTTTTCTCATAATTTCTGTTTCTATAATTGCCTTGGCTTGTGTTTTCTTTATTGTCTCTATTTCAGTTTTCAAGTCTTGAATAGTTTCTTTCATATGTTTGATTGCTTTTTCTTGGTTTTCTTTAAGGGATTTGTCGATGTCTTCCAATTTTTTGTTTGTCTTTTCCTCCATTTCTTTGAGGGAATTTCTCATTTTCTCTTTAAGGGCCTCAAACATTCTCCTGAAGTAATGTTTTAGGTCATTTTTTTCTTCTTCACCTATATTTGGTTGTTCAAGCCTTGCTTTTGTTGGTTTACTAGATTTTTCTGGTGTTATGTTGCTTTTTGTGGTATTGCCTGTGTTTTCACCTTGCCTGCCCATCTTTTTCTCTACTTGGTGTAGTTGGGGCTGTCTGTGACTCTGGTGATCAATCTTCCAGGTGCCAGTGGATCCAAGGCTCAGATGGGTGCTCCTCATGGTGCAGTCAGTGCCACGATTCCAGTCACCCCATTGGTCACTCCGTGTTCCTGGAGGTTGCTTGGCATTCAGGGTTTGCTTCGCTGCTATGGAGTTTGCTTTCAGGCCTGCTCTGGCCTAGGTTGCCAGCTCAGACCTGTTTCTGTAAATATCCCTGTTCTGGGTTCACTCCTGCTGAGGTCTGTGGCTTAGGGTTGGTCCCACAAAGGTCTCTGGCTCCAGTCTACTCCCTTGGAGGTTCCAGACTTGGGTGTGCCCAGACCCACAGAGGTCCTATCTCAGTCCTACTCCCTCCGAGGTTCCAGGCTCATGCCCAGACCCGCAGAGGTTTCTAGTTCCTGTCTACTCCCTTGGAGTTCCCAGACCAAAGCCTGGGCCTGCAGAGGTCCTGGCTCAGGCCTCCTCTGAGTCCCAGACTCACATCCTCACCCACAAAGGTCTATGTTTCCTGCTTACTCCCTTGGAGGTCCCAGTCTCATTCCCAACCTGAAGAGGTCTTGGCTCAGGCCAATTCCCCGGAGGTCCCAGATTCACTCCTGGACCCTCACAGGTGCTCAGATCTACTCCCTCAAAGGTCCTAGATTCATGCCTGAACCTGCTGAGGTCTCTGGTTCCTGCCTACACTCTCTTAAGTCCTAGACCCACAGAGGTCTCTGGCGCAGGCCCACTCCCTCAGCAGTTGCTGCCCTGTACCTGCTTCTGTGGAGTTCACTGTCTCAGACCTGTTCTGGCCTAGGTTGCTGGCTCAATCTTGTTTCTGTGGAAGTCACCGTCCCAGGCCTACCATGGCCCAGGTCACTGACTCAGTCCTGCTTCTGTGAAGTTTGCTGCCTTAGGCCCACTCCAGCCCAGGTTGCTGGCTCAGTCCTGCTCTTGTTGAGTTTTCTGCCTCAGGCCTGCTCTGGCCTAGGTCACTGGTTAAGTCCCACTTAACTTTTTATTAAACCAATCTGAGGGACACTTCTTCACAGTGTACAAAAAGATTGTTCCACAACATTTCTCTTACATAAACTCTGTCTTAAGTTCTATCTTAAATGAACTTAGCTAGTACTTGTTTTCTCAGTGTGGGTTGTCCTTTGTGGTGCTAATGCCCAGGTGTTTCATCTACCGTTAACCTGCTTATTGACGATAGCTCTAATTCCCGTTTTCACCGTATAGACTTCTCTGATTGCTCAGTCAGAGGTCATCTCCCTTCTTCATATCCTTACAGCCACACATTTATATTCACAAATACCCTGTTTTCACATCATCACCCCTAGCCTACCTTGTGGCAGATATCACTAATTGAGGACAACGCCTTTTGCTTGGATACTTTAAGCTCTGTTCCAGGCATCCACTGTTAATCAAACAGAATTGTCACTTGAGATGAAAAGTGTGGTCTGTGGCTAGGATAATCAATTCATTTAGCAGCCCGTGAGGAAAGCAATTTAAGTTGAACAAGAATGGGCATGACTGGTGAGAGATGCTGAGTCAGATGTCTGTTATAGATTGCCTCGGTCTGTTAGTAGCAATATGTGTGCAAGTATGACATTCATGAGCCTATGTAAGGTGATTCTGGAAGGATGCCTCCACCACTGATGCTCCAATGATGAAGGATGCTCCAACATTCCTTCACTTCAGGAGTGGTTCTCAGCAGAGCCACAGCTACTAAGCTGTAAGCAGGTGAAACAAGGATTCTGTGCCGGAATACTAGCAATGTCAAGGTCACACAGAGGTTTCAGATCCTAGTCAGAGGCCTATATTCTTTCACATCTGATGTTCAAGTTGCATGGGAACTACTATCGTCTTATTCTGTTTCAGTGGCTGTAAAATTCAAAACTGGGTTAATGAAAATAAAGTTTATTTGAGTACAAAGCTCTGTCTGGAAACTGAGAATTCCAAGTGCACAGGACTGTGTGGTACTTGTGAGCTCATGATAGAAAAGCAAGGTAAGTAGGTGTGTCTGGAAGAACTGAACTAGAGCAGTGGTTCTCATCCTGTGGGTCACCACCCCTTTCGTTGGCATTGCCTAAGACTATCCTGCATATCAGATATTTACACCTTGACTCATAACAATAACAACATTACAGTATGAAATAGCAAAGAGAATACTTTCATGGTTGGAGGATCACCACCACATGATGAACTGTATTAAAGGGTCATGGCAGCAGCATTAGGAAGGTTGAGAACCACTGAAATAGAGGAAATAGCCTTAGTTCCTAATAGCCTGCTCCTGCAAGGATACATCAGGCTGAAAGAGTGAGAACCCACATAGGGAGAAAGGGATTAATCTTTTAGTAATATACTCACTCCTCATAGCCCCTCCCCTCCCACCAGCATAGCAACAAGCTTCAGGGGGGACAGATCATATCCAGCTCATAGCAATATGGACTGTTGCATTTCTCAGCTCCATCCACTGAGGGGCTAGGAAGGTTGTCTTTGATGAGCACATCATTCAGATGGTGTGTAGCCTTGCATCTGCTTCATAAGAGATGCTCAAAAAATGTTTTTGATGCATTACAAAACCTTTATCAAAGAATAAAATATGTAAGCCCTTAATGAGTCTATCCCATTGGTCCTTTATTACCCACACACTTGAATGAGATTTTAGAGAGCAGTGGAGGACACTGTTATCTCAGTTCTAGTTTTCTAGGTCCCAGTTTAAAAGTACCAGGGAAAATTTGATCCTGATTATGTGCAGTTCCACAGGCACTGTGGTGAGAGCTCAGCATGGCCCAAGCTGTCGGCAGCACAGTTTCCAGGATGCTAAGGCTACATGGCAGAGCTCAGTAGTAAAGAACATTGTCATCATTTAGTGATGTCTGCCATGGGGTGGGATTGGTACTCATGGAAGACTCCATGTCAATGTGCTTGCCCCACACCTGCCCCCCATACCCCACGAGATGAAAGAGCAAGAGCCAGCCTGCTCTCTAGAGAAAACCGGATTGTTTCAATAATTGGATCTCAACTTAAGGCTGGCACAGCTGCTGATGCGTAGAGAATTTTCAAAGGGGAGGTTTAGCTGCTTCTGCACCTTAGAGTGAATTTATGTCTAGGTTCTCCTCCTCCAAGAGTCCTTCCTCTTCTACTTCCTCTCAGTCTGGAGGCAATTTCTATGATAATAGGTTAATTTGCCTGTCTGGGCCGCTGTTACAGCTGACCTTGAGCAACCTGTTAAAACACGAGACTTAGTCATCAAAGCAGTGTTTCTCAACTGCGACCCTTGGGGTTGCATATCAGATATTTATATTATGGCTCATAATAACAGTAGCAAAATTACAGTTATAAAATACCAACAAAATAATTTTATGGTTGGTGTCACTACAACATGAAGAATTGTATTAAACAGTTGTGGATTAGGAAGTTTGAGAACCACTGCATTAAAGACTAAAGATTGAAGGGTTTTGTTTTGTTATTGGTATAAGATGATTACTGACCAGGAGATGTAACAGCCTTCTGCTTCCTTCCCTGGATTCCTTTCTTTTATCTTGCTCTTTTTGAGATAGGGTCTCGCCATGTAGCCTTGACTGTCCTAAAACTCACTGGGCAATCCATGCTGTCCTCAAACTCACAGAACTGAAATCCACCTGCCTCTGCCTCATGGTCCTAGGATTAAAGGCGTGTGCCACCACCACTGATGGGGAATTTCCTGAGATGTTTGTTGCCTACATTGAACATTAATATATTCCAATAATCCCCAATGCACTTGTTATTTATGTTGGTCAGGGTGGCCATGATTGTTAGGTCTGGTAGTTCTTTTTAACCTCTTAAGTCAGTAGCCTCCGCATTGGCTTCATCCCATATCTAGAACTCTGGATTTGCTTAAGCAGGGCTCATTCCCGACTCTTACAGTTACCTAAGTCCCACTCAGGGCCCTGTGCACTAAGGGGAAGGGTTGGCCAGTCACCATTTAAACCGACGTGCCTGTCCCGTTCTTCCAGTGAGGATTATAGGGTGTTACAGATGATTCTTCGTCTAGCTTTTCAACATTTGGGGCAGGGGTTGGGTGGGCGCCTTCATCTCAAATGTTTGAAATGTATATTAACTCACTTGAAAATAAAAGTGAATGTTTCCAGGGCCCTAATGGGAGTGCAGAAGGGTAGAAATACAGGAGTCTTGAGGATATACTTGGCCAGCTGGCTGAACAGAGTTCACGGTGATACAAGGTATCTGTACAAGATACTCTGTCATAAGCGAAGGTGGGAGCAGACTGAGGGAGTCTCAGATAGCTAGACTCCAACATTGGAATTTGAAGTCCATCAGAGCAGGGTATCCTAGAATTGTGGCAGTTCCAGATAGTCCAAGCACGGTTTGTTTCTTCCTTCCCCTGCAGCCAATTCAGTCTCAGATGGTTCCTAAGAAAACTCTGCTGCTGGAGACGGAGTTGGGTTTTATTTACAGGCTGAGAAAAGGCTTCTTTAGATTGTGTAATGAGCCACGGTGTTTTACAGCAGTTGCGAAATGGACTGTGTGTCGACTTGGGAGTCCTGTTTCACTTGAGGAAAAGTTATACCCTGCAAACAGAGGACCCCAGAGCCTCTCAAGGTCATACAAGTGTGATTAGTGCCTAAACAGTCACTGAATAGAGAAGAAAAAGAAATATGGCCGCAAGGTAGACAAAGGTATTTTTTTTATCAGAAAGTGTAAAACGTGATTGTTAGGCTTGGCCTTGAGATGAGCAGATAGGGACAATTCTAAGAAGAGAGGAATGAGAGGAATAGAATAGACAGCCCCAGACAGGAAATGCACAAGTTTAGAAGCCATTATTCAGGCCATAGATGAATCTCTCAGGAACTAACCTAAGCATGTGTAGCACTGATGGGCTTGCACAGGAGAGAGAGAGAGGCAGTCGCCACAACCAGTGGGGTGCCGGCTCTAGAGACAGGATTCCTTGTTAGCTGGCTTTCCCCAGCCAGTTTCACTTTCCTTTGAATACAGGAGGCTCGCCAGACTCCAGGGTCCCCAGAAGCCTGGGAGAAGCCCCCAGGTGTAGGAACCAATCCCTGAGCTTCATGCTCACAGCTCCTTAGCCAGAGTCAAGGGAGAACTGGTCCATGAGTCAGGATCACTGTGCCGGTCACATTTAAGAGTGTGATTTTCATGGGAAAATGGCAGAATTTATGCCCATGCTTGTTCTCGTGCCTAGCTTTCTTTCAGTGGCCTCTTCCCAGCCTGTCTGATCCTGTTTGATGTGTGCAAAGTGGGCGATGCAGTGGCTGCCTGGACATACGCATTAAGTCGCGGTTATAAAGCATCGCTGGTTTGGTTCAGTGTAGCAGGGGCCAGAGATGTACCGTATGTGAAGCTCAGTGCCGGGTGGTGGAGTTCAGGGCTGGGCACAGAGTGCTACAGCCTCTAGTTTGGAACAGGGAGACAGGGGCTGCTCAGAGAGGGGAACAGATGCAGATCAGACTCAGCAGGGACCAGCAACACTACAGTTCAGAGTCAGGCCTGGGAAAGGCTTCATGGGGAAGGTAGCAGTTTAAGTAGGAATGAGAAAATGGCTCAAGGCAGAGATAGGATAGAAGTTTTCCAAAGAGGAGCATGTGTGTGAACAGGGGTGTGGAAGCAGAATACTGCAGAGCATCTTCGAAAAGCATCAGGGGGTTTGTGGTGACTGGAAATGTGGAGACTGAGGTTGGGAAGGTGGGCTGCAAAGTTAGGGACCCGGCAAGAAACTACTGGCACTTACTCAGACAGGTTTCACCAAACAGAATGCTGTGACAGCTATCATAGAGTCAGGTGGAGTTGCAGGAACTAGGAAGGCTGGGAGCCCAGAGACCAACAGCTGTGGCAAGCTGTCATTTCCCCAGGGGCCTGAGCAGCCAGCGTTAGCACTGTCTTAGAAGGGCTGAGGCTACCATGGCTATGACAGAGGGACCGAATGACAGAACTTTTACAGCTCTCAAGGAACGAAGTCGCTTGATCTACAAAGCCAGTTCCAGGACAGTCAGAGCTGTTGTTATGCAGAGAAACTCGGTGTCAAAAAACCAAGTGTGTGTGTGTGTGTGTGTGTGTGAAAGTTGCTGCCAGAACCCTAACAAAGAAGGAAGGAACGGAGAAAATAAATTCCTTTTCCTGGTTCCGCCATCACGATCTGCAGCTCGTATTGCTCCTTGACTACACCCGGCCGAAACCAGGGGGCCAGGAACCCTGGGGTAGTTGGCCAGCACGCAGAGGAGGACAGAGCAGAGGGTCAGAGAGTGAAGCTGCAAGGCAAGTGTACACTAAGCCACACAGAAGAGGCAAGTGGGACCAGATGCCACGCTGAAGCATATTCAGGATACCATTATCAAAGAGAAATAAGCATTGAAGAGAGATAGAAGGTCCATGAGTGGCCAGGAATTTATCTCCAGAATACTGGTGATAATTAGGGGCTGTCCCTAAATGGCCACTGTGGGAGGGGAGGCAATAATAATGGCTTCCACCCTCCTATAGCTCAATAGAAACATGGCCACCTTGGTTTCCTTGACCTGCCCCACAAACGTCTTGGCACCATATCTGAAAGACCTCGCACCCACATCACTGGCCTCTCTTCATTGCAACTGGGGCATATGTGTTTGGTGGAGGGGTTACTCAGGGTACCAAAGACACCTTCCCACCTGCTTCCCCCCTGTAATTTAAAACTCCTAATTGCAGGGGCCAGGAAATCCAGTTAAAAAAGAGAAGAGAGTGAAAGAATTTATGACCCTCATAACTTAGGCATCCAGAAATATAGTACCTAGCTTCAGGTGTGATTGGATCCCTGGATTGACACCATGGCATCTGGACCCCTTCTTTCCTGCATGTCTGCATCCCTGTGCTGTTTTCACTGAGCACAAGGCTCCCCTGGTTAGCAAGTCAGTTTCCAATATTCAGCGCTCTCCCTTCCCTGCTCTGCACGAGACGTTCTGATTCCTGTAGGTTCAGACAACACATCCCAGGCTCCCACAAGCCTAGTTAAATCATAGACTCATTCCTCAACTAAGTCCTGAGACAAAAAGAGTTGTCCAGATGGAGTCAGGTCTTCATCCCACCCTGTTCCCCCAACATTCTCCAGGAGCTGCGGGACTGGGGGTCAGGCCTTCATCCCACGCTGCTCCCCCACACTTTTCTCTAGGAGCTGCGGGACTGGCTGCCCCTGGAGCTGACTGAGAGGAGCTCTGCTAGTTTTGTTGTTTTACATTTCCTGTTTTCAGAGTATATATTAATTATACAAGATAATGGATTTCATCTTGGCAACTCAGTTCATGCACATGGCGTTGGACCACTTTCATCTGTATCATCCCCTCCTCCTTCCCTGGTCCCCTACCTCTTCCAGAGACTTCACTTTTCACTTACATGTCTTTGAGGTTTTTTTTTTCCAGTTTCTGCATATAAAAGAAAACATGCAACCTGTTTGAGTCTGACTTATTTTGCCTAACATGTTAACCTCCGGCTCTGTCTGTTTTCCTGCAAATGGCATAAGCCTCCTCCGTAGCTCCACTGGGTGAATGCATACAGCATTGTCCATTCATCCACTGACAGGCATGAGGGTCGATTTCACAATGTGACCATTGGGAATGGGTTGTGATTAGCAGGGCTAAGTTAAGCGTGGTTCGTTCAGGCATGTACCAAGGAGTGGTGTGGCTGAATCAAGAAGCTGCTCTATTTTCAGCTTTTTGAAGGACCTTTTTGTTACTGGTTTCCAGAGTGGCTGCACCAATTTACTTTCCCACCAACAGTGTACAAGTGTTTTTGTTTTCTGTCTGGGGGTTTCACTGTGGCATGTTAATATATAGGCGCCATTTTGATAGCCTTTCTGAGTGGGATTTCCTGGAGCAACGGGAAGGTTCTGCTGTTACTTGTGTACCGTCTCTGCGACAGCCATCTTGGCTTAGAGTCTATTGTGGAGGAGACCTCAGCCCTTCCAGCTCCAGCCATCTGCCAATGTCGCACCCGTGGCTTCTTTCAGATGGAGGAGCCATCATGAGCTGTCAGGTAACTCGGCTTCTGTTGTCACTTCCAGCATGGCTTTCTACTGTCCCTGAAGAAAAGGACCAGTGTGACAAGGAAGACAGAGGGCAGGTTCCTGACTCCATGTCTTACCAACTTCTGCACTCAACCTGTCTCGGAGTCAGGAGTCACTCCTTCCTGTCACATGGCGTGAGAAAGATGTAAGAAGGCTGCCATTTGCCTTCTGCCTGAAGCTAGGAAATACGGGTTTAGTGGCATTTGGGCCACCTCGTGTGCCCTTGTACATGTTTGCCCTTAGGCTTTATCCCATGTTTGCCCACTTTCCTGCCTGCTGTGGGGTCTTCAGCATCTCTCTGGCTCATCTCTAAGCCTGGTCCTCGCACAGATGCTTGTTAGTCTGCAGAATGGTGTGAGCTGAGCTGAAATAAACAGAAGTTGGGTTCCTTCCTGTTCTCAATAAAAAATTTTGTTCTGCCATCCACTGGGAAATGTCTTAGGCCTCCTAATTTTACACCCAAAATATCTCTAATTTGAGTGGTTTTCTGGGAAGTAAGAATAACCATAAAAGATCTGTATGCTCTGAAGTATGAATAGTGGACAATATTGACTTGGAATGCAAAGTGCTTCTTGTGTGGATTTTTTCCTTCCGTTTTCATCTTTCCTAAATAACTTTGTGAGGTTTTCAGCTGAAAGCAACCAAAACAAAAGGATTAATGACAAAACTTGGTGGTACAAATGTAATTAAAACCCAGACCCTAGATTCTCTTCCCATTATCAGGCTCTGTTTATATTTGTACCAAGGACTATAGTATTTGGGAAATGCTGTTCTGTCTACTTTTGCTGTTAATATTGTCACGTCCTGTCACTATTCAGTCATAGCAAATACGGATTGAGCTCTCCTCTGGGCCAGGGGAAGGGTCGAGTCTTGCCTTCGTTAATGTCATTTGGTGCTCACATCAGACAGGTAACATGACTCTTTTAACTGGTAAGGGTGCTATGGCTCACTGACGTTAAGTAGCTTACAGTCACACAACTAGAAACTGAAAGGGAGGACTCAGCTCCAGGACTGAAAATCCCTGGAAATTCCTTGCAAGAAATTGGGGAGGCTAGAGAAATGATTCAGTGGCTAAGAGTACTGGCTGCTCTTGCAGGGGATCCAGGTTCGGTTCTTAGCACCTACATGGCGGCTCACAACTCCAGTGCTGGGGGAATCTAACATCCTCTTCTGGCCTCCGTGAGCACCAGGTACACATGCGGTACACTTCTATGCATGCAGAATGAACATATAATAGAATACATCAGACCCGCTGAGGCTGTAAACCATGTGGGAACCAGGACCAGTAGTCTCCACAAAGCTTAGCAGGAAGATTGTTAGCAGCAAGCACACAGGTCGTTCTTTCACTAAAGACAGATGGTGTTTTTTTTTACATCATTTGTGTCGATTGTTTGTCTCCCAGTGTTTCACAGCTAACATTCTCCTCACAATCATCCCGGGTTTCTATTGGTCGTTGTGATTCTTTTTATACTGTGGGAGAGAGAATGAATCTCTCCAAGCTCTCCTTGCGGGCTATGAACCGCAATCTGCAATCACAACTTTTCAGAAACCAACGAGTCTCCTTTTAAGCTGTTAATAAACATGTCTGGCTCCATTGGGGGTTTCAAGCTATTATTTCCAGATGGTGAGACGTCCAGATCTGATAAGCTCTCATGCAGCCTACCAAGTGGAACAAAATGCCACAGCTTCGGCAGTCATTGTGCCGTTAATATGATGATGAAAAGAATAAACACGTTTCCTTATGTGGCTGCCATCGCTCCTACCCCAGGAAAAGCCATCCACTTGTTAACCAATCAAAATGTAAATGGATCACACTCAATGTTAGTATCTGTGTAGCCCTGGCTGTCTTGTAACTCACTTTGTAGACCAGGCTGGCCTCGAACTCACAAGGATGCACCTCTGTCTGCCTCTGGAGTGCTGGGACCTCCTGGCTCCTTTTCCCATTTTAATCAATTTGCTCATTTATCTAGAAGTATTCAAACCTAAGCCTTTTACGAAAGCTTCATTTACCTGTGTGATGTATCCTTTTCATTGAATGTGAGTCACATCAGTTACCACTTCCACATACAATTCAACGGTTTTTGCTGTGTGAGGTTTGTTTAGTACGGCCATCATCCTTATCTGATTTCCTATTTCCAGTCATGCTCTCAGAAGAAAACCCGTGCCTGCGGTCAGTGCCAGCCCTCTCCTCACCATGGGCGTTTGACTGTCTGTGGAATTTGTCTGTTCTGGACTTTTTACATTGACGAAGTCACATAGTAATAGCATTATGCGTTTGCTGTCTTTCTTTGTCTAAGGTTTTCAGGACTCAGCCAGGCTGGAGTGTGTGCCAGTCAGTGCTTTACGACTTCTTACAGCCGAATAGCATTGCCCTGTGGAGACATGCCTTACTTTGTTTAGAAGTCGATGGACCTTCAGATGGCTTCCCCTTTTCGGGCATTATTACCACTGTTGTTGTGAACATTTCCTGTGGGTTTCTGTGTGGGTGTGTTTTGTTTCCTGGGTGTACAGCTTACACATTTAGGAGTGGATCCGCTGGGTTCTGTGGTAACTGATGATGAGTCGCCAGTGTTCCTCAGGGTCTGCACCACGCCACATTCCCACCCACAGTATGGAAGGATTCCAGCTTCCCCACATCCTTACCCATTTTCTAACTTGAGTTTGTTATTGTTGTTGTGTTAATAGGACCAACCCAATGAGTATAAAATAGTATCTTGTGACTTTGGTTTACTCATAACTAATCCTTTCTTTTCACGTACCTATTGGCCACTATATATCTTACATGGAAAAATACCAATTCAAAATCTTTGCTTGTTTTGAAGTGGATTATCTTTTTTTTTTTTTTGTTTTTGTTTTTCGAGACAGGATTTCTCTGTGTAACAGTCCTAGCTGTCCTGGAACTAGCTCTTGTAGATCAGATGATCCTCAAACTCACAGAGATCTACCTGCTTCTGCCTCCCCGAGTGCTGGGATTAAAGGTGTGTGCCACTACCACCTGGCTAGGATTATCTTCTTTTTAAAAAGCAAACAGATATTTTTTGTGTAGAAATACATATGTATTTAAAAATCCCTAACAAACAGAGCTATTCTCTCATTCCCTCATCTTCTTAAATACCCCTGGTATAAAGGATATTGTTATATCCTAATAAAACTCCACCCAGAAGTCCAGACAATGTCCCATCCACGGAGTCTTTGGTATCTACCAGCTGCACTTTCAGGCAGTCATCTACCAGGTGGTCCTTATATTCTGTTTCCCATTTAAGCTTTATCGGTGGCTTTCCTGTCCATTGAGAACAAGTTGGGGCTAAACTTATCATGTTTAGGTTATATATAGGTTAATAACTGCTGCCCATCCCTTGTGACTGGAGCAGCTGCTGCAGGCCCCAGAGAAATGTGGTTGTCTTTTTATTTCTGACTTTTAGAGATTACTTTTTGAACACTGCTAAACCTTTACCAGGTACATGATTTGCATATCTGCCTTTGCTGAGTTAGTTAAAGATATAAAACTTTTCAGAATGTTCCTATTTCGCCGCCATGTGAAGCTAAGTCCTACCGTGTCTTTACCTGCTAATTTTTGGAAGGCCAATCAAGTTCATGTTTGAAAATAGGAATGGGGGCAAGCAGGAAAATCCGCACTTGTGGAGGGTTTAACTGTGAGGTCTCGCACCATTTTTTCCCACCACCACCTTGAAGAAGGCTACAGTTCCCTCTCCCATGGTGGAAGGTGGCGTCGATGCTGAACACGCATGCTGTGGCTTGTGAGTTCCTAGACCGGCAAAACCTGGTCCTAGTGTGCGCTGAGATCCAGCCATAGGTGTCTTGAGAGCGATTAAGACTGGAAGACTCGGGATTGCAGAATGCAGGTTCCTGGAGACTCGCGGACAGAAACATAGTTAAGGGCACTGCAGGAAGAGATTCTTGCTAATTGAGTTGTAAAGTGACTTCATCTGAGCTGAATGTTGCTGAATTGTCTCAGGCTGCTATCAGTGAAGCCAGGCACATTCCTGGCACATTCTCTGGTAACTTCAGAGTCTGGTGTGAAACTCCAGAAACTAGAAAGCTAACCGGGATGAGTCAGGCACATCATGACGGTCACAGCTTAAGATGACTGCTGTAGGTCAAACTGGGTCCACTTAGTTTATCACACTTTTAGGTAGTGTGAGAGGGAGACATTGTTTCTGCCTCAGAATTGCAAGGAAGGATGTTTATAGGACAGTTCTTGTGGATACAAACTTGCCTGTTGGAGGTGCTGTGAGGAGAAGCCTTGACATAGCTAGCTGTAGCCACCCTTCATCCACTTTCCATGGTCATCTCAACACTACATCAGGCAGAGAAGCCCCACACAGAGGCAAAACAGGGAAAGACAGACTGCAGCTGATGAAGGACAGACCGCAACTGATGATGATGGAAGCCGAGAAGGGAAGAAGAGTGGGCAAAAATACTACTGTCCTCGAGACCTTTATAGAGGGACAATTGAACTTCTTTGCACTTGGACTAAGCCATATTCCCTGTCCCCTTGCCTGCAGCAGGAGCTTTCTCTTCTGCTGGTGTAGGTTTTGTCAGTACTGGCAAGGATGACCCTTGTGGAGGTGCTAGCTAGGCTCACGTACGTCTGCTATTCCAGCCTTGGTTCTGATAAATTTGGACCTTCTTGTTAACAAGATCCCCAGGAGGTTTATATGCATATCGAAGTTTGAGCAATAGATTTGTGTGTGTGTGAGTGGGGGGGGGGGCGAGGTGATGGTACCTGGACAGAGGCAGAAGAGGACATCAGTTGTCTTGCTGTATTACATTTCGTCATATTCCTTTGAAACAAGGCTTCTCACTGAATCTGGACCCAGGCTGAGAGGTGAATCACTGCAAGGGCATTACAGGCTCATGTGGCCGCACCCAGCTTTTAATGCAGGAGCTAGGATCTGAACTCAAGTCTTCATGCGTGTGCATAGCTGTATTCTCTCTCCTTCTGTGCACGTCACATGGTTCAGCCATTAGCTTCTGAGTCAGTCTTCATCATTTTCCATAGCTTCTACTGATTTCCTCTAGTATACCCTTGGTGCCATCTTAATTCTGACTCTAGATTCTCTTCATTGCTGGGCAAGTAAAAATCTCAGTCAACTGGCATGGAGTTCTCTTGGGTTTGTCCACAGTTCCATAAGAATGGCACTCTCTGGTTTGTAGCTGTGATTGGTCCTCAGCGGCAGGAGCTCCTTGAAGGAGGGGTGTAACATGAGGGGGCTGGCTTGTTGGGGTTTTCTGTCCCATCCGGGCTTTCTGTCCCACAGTGGGCGAGCCCCAAAGAACATCACACAAAGATCTCTATAAGTTATAAAAGCTGATTGGCCCATTAGCTCAGGATACTTATTAGCTCTTGTAGCTTATATTACCCCATTATTCTGATCTATTTTTGCCATATGGCTAAGTACCTTTTTCAGCTGGCAGGTCACATCCTGCTTTCTCAGTGGTCTGCACAGAACTGGGAGGAATCAACTTTCTCCTTTTCAGAATTTTCCTGTTCTCATTGCATCATTTATACTTCCTGTCTGGTTTTTCCTCCTGGCCAATCAGCGTTTTTTTAAAACATGATTGACAGAATACACACAATTCTTCCACACCAGAGGGGGTGTGTGTCAACAGTGCAGGCATCTTTAAACCCATGCCTGGGTCTAAAACAGATCCTTGTATGCAGTAAATAGTGACAGGATTTAGGTAGGTCATTGAACTACAAAGGAAAATATTTCAGAAGACACCAAAAATACATCAAACGGCTTTTCTTCTGTTCCCAGCAAGATTCTGAGAATTTTATCTCAGGGACAGCCAGTGGTAGTGGTATAGAAATTGATGTCACACTCAGTGAACCAATGAACTTCTTAGATCTTTTATGTATTGCTTGATTTTTGTTTTGTTTTGGTTTAGTTTGGTTTTGACATAAGTAAATGTTTCTCTATTCAAATAACTGGGCTAGATTGAGGAAATGACCTTGTGAATTTAGACACACTGATAATATTTTACATTAACTTCTCTCAACCAACCCTAGTTCTGTTGCTTTTGAGGTCTGTGGCCAGGACACCTGTCAGAGCCATAACAGTTTGAAGATCTCATGAGAAGTTCTCTGAAAAATGTATAAATCAATACTAGTCGATATTAATTATCTCCACTTACTGTGTGAGCCAGGTACTTTTCATTGAGTTACATTACACATGGTCTTGGTTTTATGCTACTAATGACTTTCTAAGGTTGACAGTCTGATATGCCCATTGGTCCAGGTAAGGTGCAGGCAGCAGGATAAGATATTTTTGGCCAAGATAACATAGCTCATAAGGTGGTGAGGCCAGGATTTGGACACAGAGCCAAGAGGAAGCTATGCCAAGTTAACAACTCAAACATTTATTTATAAGCAAATGTGGCACTAAGTACATTATATAAAACAATGACAAAACCATAATCACATGTGTGTAATCATAAATGAGATAGAGTTTATAAACCAATAGTTTTAATGTTATTATTTGTTGGGATTGTATTTCTTGTAGTCCTCTCCATGAAAAGGAGATTTAACACAAGGATCTTTAGTAAACATATATATCTACTAATTTATATATAGTCCAGCTTTAACAAATAAATCTTATAATTGAGTTTTATCCTAAGAATATTTTGAAAAAGAAATCATGTTTCTTATGCTGCCCATTATATGAAATAAAAATTGTAATATATACATATACTTAAATCTTTATTACAATCTATCTATATAACATTGAACTTTATAGCTTAATTAAATCGTAGGACTAATGAATGTTGTTTTATATAAACAATTAGCATTTTAAGGTCTTATGAAAAATTTAATATACCCAAAGATATCATTTTAGAAGGTCTTAAGATGCTTAGAGTACTCACATTAATAAGATAGTGTATTTGTATTAGATTTTTTAATATATCAACACTTAGATTTGTAAGTCTGCAAGTGCATTTTAATTGGGCGTGCCAAAAAATAATTTTATCATATAAATCAAATAAATCTTTTTAAAAAGAAGGAGAAGTTGTCCCAGCTTGTAAAAAAAATATTTTGACAAAAACAGCATATGAAAACAATTATCATAGGCACCCAGGACAGAGTTACACAAAATCTAGGTGCACCCGCTTTAGAAAAGGAAAAAATCAAACAGTAGCAAGTTTATATAGCTCTGTTTCTCTAAGGTGTAAGGGTTAGAAACACAGAAAAGTGAAGCTTGTAGTGCTTCCCTCCCTCCCTCCCTTCTCTCCTCCTTCTCCTTCTCTCTCTCTCTCTCTCCCTCCCTCTCTCCTTCCCTCCCTCCCCTCCTCCTCCTCCTCCTCTTCCTCTTCTCTCTCTCTCCTGGAACAGGCAATATAGAAACATTTGTAGTTAAGGTTACAGGTGGGGCATAGCCCATTCCTTGAGAAACAGAGTTTGAATCATAAACAGGGATGAATCTCATTTGTCTTTACTACAAGATGGCTTTCAAACCTAGGATGAAGGCTGCCTAGTTTCTCACATGTGCACATACATGTAAACCCACACGTACATGCACCTGCCCACATACACACCTACATAGATACATGAACCCCACATACAAATATCCATAAACAACTCACACTCCTAAACTATTCTACAGTTATATACCCATTAAAATAACAAGAGATGGCATCTCTTGTAAGGGAGAATTCATTTGAGGTGTTCAGTGGGCTGACTACCACAGAGTTCCAGGGTAGCTGCAGTGGTAGGTGATAGGAAAACAAAAATAGTCTCACCTTTTGTATATTAAAGGTGGTGAGTCTGTGGGTGAATTTTTGCATTTACTTTATTTACAGTGTATCTTTACCAATATGGATAGAACAGTGGTTTTGATTTTAAGGACTTGAAAACAAACAAACAAACAAACAGAAAAAGCTTTATAAATCCGTGCATTTGGTTTCTAGGACAAAATCCCTACGATGAGCTTTAAGAGCCAGAAAGATGGGGGAAGGGTACAGCTACATTGTGGTATAAGGCCAGACAGAGGGCTGGCTCTGTGCATCCAACATAAGCTTCCCGCCATAATGAAAGTTCCTTCTGTACTTATCACTAAAGTACAGCTCAGAACAGTTCCAGAAGGCCAAAAATTATATTAATGCCCAGTGTGAGGATATGGCTCAGCAAGTATTCTGGTGATAATTTTCTTTGTCAGTAATGTACATTTCAAGCTCGCATTAATTTATGTACTAACGAGCTATAATTTAAGATGTAGTGAACTAGTACCCCCTGTTTCAGGTATGGGCAGGCACGTGGTTAGAATCTTTTTGTTAAATCCCCCCAAAAGGAATAAGTCTGAGCCCAATGTAATTCAGTTCTTATTTCCTTAGCTGAGGTCTTAGTTGGTTTCTTCCCACGTTTCTTGTTTCTTACCTATGCCAAGTGTGTGTGTGTGTGTGTGTGTGTGTGTGTGTGTGTGTGTGTGTTAGCATAAGAGCTGGAGAGGGCATATGTAGGTTTCAGCTGACATTCTGTGTTCCTATTCTAAGCTGAGAGAACCAAGGCTAGAGTTAGCTCCAGCCTCCTGGGCAGTAGAAGGGCTCTCTAGGGTCAGCTACTAGAATATTGCCCCAGTCTAAGCGAGGAGTTAAGTTTAAAAAAAAAAAGTTAAAATTCCTAGTCGGTACAACTAGATTTGAACTCCTTCAGCTACTACCAGTATTCTTCCTAATCTCCCTCTGGACCTGCTTAGGGTCGCCGAGCTGATGCTTGGGAAGGAAGTCCCAGAATAAGGTCTTTGTCCATTTCTAAAGCAACTTGTTGATAATGACTACAGCTTTGAGGATTTCTGTTGACCTGGCCAAAGTTCTCTTTCCTTAGCGAGGTCATTGATCTTCCCCCTCCCTAGCTGGGGAACTGTCCCTCCCCAGTGAACTTGGCTGTCACCTCCATCCAGGTCAGCAGTTCTTCACAGCACCCTCTGGCTTTGGAGACTTTGTACACCTTTACCCGGCCCAAGGTTCCTGATACCAGATGTGGACACTTGTTTGTAGTAGAGTTTTTCTGTGCCGCAGCCACTTTCCAAATTACCAACATGGAGACTCAATATTAATTACAAATGCTTGGCTAATAGCTCAGGCTTGTTACTAGCTCTTACACTTAAATTAACCCAGATTGTTTTATCTATGCTTTGCGTCATGCCTTGGTACCTTTTCTCAGTATGGCATGCCCATCTTGCTCTCTGCATCTTCCAGTGATGCTCTAACTCCATTCCTCTTCATCCTAGTATCCTCAGTTTGATTTCCCCCACAATGTTATCCTGCATTGCTATATAAGAATATATAATAATATTCTTTATTAACTAATGAGGGTAATACATATTCTCGGTGTACAGAAGGATTATTCCACTTCACTTGTTGGCATGGAAACAGTAAGTAAGAAACAAGCCAAACATTGCAAACAAGATAGGCAATGCTTCACTGAAACTATTGCTCCTAAGCAACTGGGAGCCAGTGAGGACCAGAGAGTTGAACAGGTTGTTTGGTAAACAAAGGAGGAGGTAAGCATTGCATTTGCTTGTGTGAGTCTAGAACATTCCATTAGTCGTAGACATGCATTCAGAAGATGCCTTTCTGCTTATTCACTAGCACCCTGGCTTTATACTTCATGGACTTTATACTTCATGGACTGCCAGAATCAAGATGTCCCAGGGCTTGCTGAGTTTCCCTCCCAGCTGCCATTGCTGCCTTGAGCAGATGTCTGTAGTTAGTGTATGCCTTGTGAGGTGCTTTAGTTGCTGTTGTCGTGAATCTGATGTTTCCAAATTTTCTGGAAGCTAAAGTAAAGCACACTCACTTTCAAGCTGCGCCCCTAGGCCAAGGTTGCCCACCAGACTATTTTAGGTCAGGGTGTCAGGGTGCCAGCTGTGAACCTCAGATTGCTTCCTCGGAACTTGGGTGACATTTCTGCTCTTTGCAATGAAAGGAGAGCTGTTAGGGTCGTGTGGCGTTCAACTTCAAAGAGCTTGATAGAAATCATTATTACCAAACATAGTGCTCTATTTATTCCTCATGCATGACTCTCAACCATTCCACAAAGCAGCTCTTTTGTTTCTCCCATAAAATTACATATCTAGCTAAAGGCTGAAAAGAAGAAAGAATACAGTTTTTCCTAGCCAGCCTGCAGTTGGGTTGGAGATGATTACAGGCATAGTTCTTGTTCATTATTAGTGTACATACGAAGGTTGGACACGTAGGGTCTGCTGCTCAGTGTAGTGATTCTGGGGCTGCTGGTGTTATTGGTTTTGAGTACATACAGACACCTTGATTTTTATACACCAAGATTCCTTTTACATAAAAGCACAAAATTTTCCTGAAGCAACCGGTTGGTATCCTGTGAAGCAGTTTAACACAGGCAATTCACAAAGCAAGACATGAGAATGTCATGCCTTTTATATTTATTTAAAATAGTTTGAATACTTGATATCTTAACTACTTATGTACTCTAACTCTGGATTTTAACATAGTGACTACATTGGATTGAATTACAGATCTTCTGTTTTGTAGCTACACTTTGGGAACTATCTAAATATCAAAATGTGTCAAGGCAAAATATAAAGAAGAGTAGAATTTAGGTAAAGACTAAGGTACTTAAAAATGAATCTTGTGAGTTTCGTCCACTTGGACTAGAAGTCGGTGAAGGATGAATACCTACATTTGAGTGAAGGTTATCTTTAGTCTGTTATAGTTGAGTTCCCTTGTCATTCATTGCCCTGTGGTGACTAACTGTACCCATATGACTCTGAGTTTTCCTAAACTATTTGAGTTTCTGAATTTGCAGATTCAGCGATATCCTCTTTGAATCTTCCTGTGATTTTAGTCATTTTCCCCTCCCAGCTAGCTTGTCACTCATCAGGCTAACATGTCACACAGGAAGAAAGATATGATACTTGTCTAACTCATTTATTTCTTGATTTTTTTTTTTAAAAAAGGTGTGTATGTTGAGGGGAAGGCAAGACAGAGTGGTTAGATGTTATTTGAAGTAGTTGGAACAAGATAATACGAAAATATTAATATTTTATGAGTTTTAATGATGTATCCTGTGAAGTTGAGCTTCCATACAGCAGGTGGTTTTCACATAGACATATTAAGGCAAGATTTCAGAGAATAAAAATTTCTTGTTTCTTTTTCTTCTTTAAAAATTATTTATAAATAACCTGTGATTTATTTCTGGAGTTTTCCATGCAGTATTTTAAGAATGAGTGAGATTCGTGTAGGTTATTGAAACTACAGTACATAAGGTAGAGGTCCACGGCTACTGGACCTGTAAATCCTTGGATTATTGAGATTAATGAGGGGCCCTCCTAGCCAGAGGATGTGTTTGGTTGCCAGGGAAACCAACCAACCTTGTGATTCAAGGCATTTCTAAGGAAGGGGGTGTTGGGGACCAGCCTATACAAAGCTGTGTAAAGGCGTGGGGATTTAGAAATATAGTAAAGAATATGAAAATGCAAAGGGAAATACTAAAACAGAAACATATAGGATAGTATCTGGAGGGAATTCACCCACGTTTAATTTCTAATTACTTTAAATACCTCTGACCCCAAAAATTAGAAGTAAGAAAAAAAACTGCATTAACATGATACAAGGAAATGAACATACCAACTGAAGGTTGTGAGCTACATCCATAGTTAAACATTCTGTTGCTAGAACAAAATAAGTCATGCTCACACCCTAGACCAAAACATTGGGTAAGCAAACCACTCCCTGGGTGGAATCCAGTTATCTCCATAAGGGAACTAGAACTTAGTTGGATCCTTGGACTTTTGTTTGAGATAGGAGCAATCGACTTCTCTTTTCTTGGAACACAAGGGCTGGCTATTAGCCACACCTATTGACAATAATCTAGAGAGAGCAGAACTCTCTGATCTATATCTAGGTGGGACCTTTGAGGTAGAGGCATGATAACCTTGAAGGAACTAGAGGTAAGTTCCAACTCTCTGACCTTTGGTCAAAGGGAAAATAGGCTCACATTTTTGGACCTCCACAAGGGGGGAAAAGTTTATAAACTGGTAGTCAATAATGTAACCAATCATGTCTGTATAACGAGACTTTTATAGCAGGCTTAAGTTTTAACACTTCTAGATAAATGAACAAATTGAGCTTTTGGAAAGTGGCATGCCACGGGGCAGGGAAGTTCTGTACCCTTCCTCCCATTCCTGGGCTTGTGCGTCAGGGTGTCAGCTCCCCTGACCTTTCATCCCTGTGCTTTGTAATATCTCTAGGTTTAGTTCAGCTTTGTAATCTGTTCTAGCAAACTAATAGAACCCAAAGGCAGGGCCATAGGAACTGTGATTTGGAGAAGTTCAGCCAGAAACCCAGGCTGTCTAGGGCTTATGATTGATGTCTAAAGTAGAGCAGTTTCGTGAGACTTCAGTTAACCTAGGGACCTGTAGAGTTTTTTAATAATGAAAACATCCTTCTGTTTGTATAATTACAAAGTTCAAATATAAGAAAATTGGGATCAGAAACTTCATAAAAGGACTCTTGAGGCTGGGGAGATGGCCCAGAGGTTAAGGACACTTAGTGCTTTTCCAGAGGACCCAAGTTCAATTCTCAACACCCACTTGGAGATGCTTACAACAGCTTGTAACTCCAGCTACTGAGCTCTGATGCCCTCTTCTGGCCTCTACAGACACTGCAGTCATGTGTGCAACACCTCCCCCCCCCCCCCACATAGTTACATAATTAAAAATAAAAGACAGTCTTTTTTTTTTAAGACTCTTGATTTAATCGAGTTAAGCATGCTGGAATAATGAATGGAGAGCATTAGATAGATAATATTGGTGCTCTAAAATGTGGTACCTGTCAGAGCGACAGCAAAGTAGTGAGATGCGGTACCGCAGACCCATAATCTCAACACTCAAACAGAAGGATTTCAAGATCGAAACCACCTGGATATATAAAGAGACTTGTCTAAAAACCAAACAGAAATTATTTTTTCATTAAAATTATAAAAGATGAATAGGCAGGTAAATTTATTATAAAAATATCTTCTAAAAGATTTATTTATTTACTCATGTGTGTGTGTGTGTGTGTGTGTGTGTATTCACCACATGCGTGCAGGTGTCTGAAGTGCTGAGATGAAGTCAGCTCCCTTGAATCTGAAGTTCCAGGTGGTTGTGAGACACTCCATGTGGGTACTAAGAACTGAACCAGCATCCTCTGTAAGAGCAGCAAGTGTTCTTAACCATTGAACCATCTCTCTAGTCCCCAGAATTTATTTTGTAAAAAGCACTTGTGAGAAAAATACAACTATAAACGACCTACAAAATACAAAGCAGATCTTTGCTATGGATAAAGTATAAGGTGGCCTGTGGGAAGAGTTATAGCGGGTTGCAAAGATGACGGATTTAGGGAATGTGGATGTATTTTAGTGTTAGAGCACTTACTGAGCATGCGCAAAACTAGCACAAATTTTAGTTTGTCTTAATAATAAAAACCCTGAGTTGGATATTAGGGGGCGAAAGCTGAGAGATCAGAGAAGCAGAGTGGCCAGCCACTAGAGAGCTATCACCTCGACCAATGCTCAGATCGAAGGGGCGATCCTGACCCCAGACTGTGTCCTCTGACTGCACCCCAGACGTCATCTTCAGACTGCACTACTCCTCAAGCTGACAGAGCTCCTGTCTCCTCTCACTTTATATTCCTCTCTGCATCCAGCATCGCTCCTGTCTCCACCTCCCTATGATGAGATTAAAGGCATGGGATCCCAAGTGCGGTAATCACCTTAGTGTGAACTCTGTTTTTGTTTTAGACAGACTCCATCTTATGTAGCCCAAGGTAGCTTGAACTAACAGAGATCCCTCTGCCTCTGTCTTCTGAGTCCTGGGATTAAAGGCGTGTGCCACCACTCTCTAGCCTCTAGTGGCTTAGCTCTGCACTCTAATCTTCAGGCGATCTTTATTTGTTAAAACACAAACAAAATATCACTACATGAAACCTGGACTTGCTTTTAGGTACTACAGAGGGAAAAAGAGAGAGAGATGAAGAGAGGCAAGGAGAGCAAGGAGCTTCTGATGAGGAATCTTTTCTTTCCCGTAGTCATCTTTGATGATGTGTCGTTACAATAGAGAGACCGATGAGGAGGAAATCAAAGCAAAATCTTTCATGTGAAGGATATTTTTTTTTACATTTTCTTAATGCGTGCTTCCTATTCACTACCTTCTGGATTTTGCAACTCTAAACTTTATAGATTTGCAAGAGATGGTCTAAACAGCTTTTCTTGCCATTGAAATTTGCATTGTGCGGTACTTTCTCATCAAATTATATGCAAGAGATCTAAAAGTGTTTTCTCTGTCTTCCCCGTTTTCCTTAGGCATTGTCATAGGAGTCTTGGTTCGTGGACACAGTGAGCTCTCAAATCTGGATAAATTCTACTTTGCTTTTCCTGGCGAAATTCTAATGCGGATGCTGAAGCTTGTCATTTTGCCACTGATCATATCCAGCATGATCACAGGTACTTTGTGTTCTCTGATTATTTAAGGAGCCCAGGAGAACCTTGGCTGTTCTTTACTAAATATGGAAAAATAAAAATGCATTAGGTGCATCATACAGGCATGCAAACAGATCACACACACACACACACACACACACACACACACGCAACACACACAGAGAGAGAGAACTCATTTGCAAAGCACATTCCCTTGACTTGAAGTGTAGTGGGATTCTTAAAGTGGCATTGCTTCATTGTGTCGCTGCCCTGCTGGCACTGTTAACCCCAGCTCAACCCTTCATTTGTTCAGCATGTGATGTCTTGTGAGCAAGATGCCATTTTTAAACATATTATGTATAAAATTCTATCTAGGGCACAGAATGGGGAAATGCATATTTGGCCATGGAAATGTCAGCTTATGTCCTCAGGAAAAACGCAGTTGTCAATTTCGATCATGTTTTCAGTAGCTGGCTCCTTTGGTTCCCAGCTTCAGCTCTCCGGCCCACTAACTTCTGGGCAGCTGTCCTGAGGGTGCCTCTCCTCCTGGCTCGTCACCCACTCCCTCAGCACTAGCTCTAGGTACCTGCCCTGCAAGCCTGCCATGGTGTCAGCAGCCAGGAGCTATGGAAAAGGTTTAATTAGAGTTTGCATCCTAGTCTAAAAGGCTAGTATTTTTAAATCTGCACTTACAACATAGTTGGATTTGGACGTGTATTTCTCCTTTGGGTCATGATGGCCAAATGAGGCACGGCAGTGTTCCTTCAAACTGCACCAAGCATTCTTATGTACAGATTGACATATTTTTTAATGACATTTATCTGGAGTTGGTACGCTGCTGTGCACCTTCTGTGCTTCTTACACTGACTTTTGTTCTGGCACTTGATAAAACGTGACATGGTGTCTCTCACTTGTGTTATGGGCTCGAAAACGCAAGGCTTTATGTAACTATGCAATTAGGAGCCTTGACATGTCCTTTTTCCGGAACTCTCTTCCCAGTGTCATGGCAAAGGCTCTGTCTGTGGAGTCTGACATTAGAGGTGGCCGTGAGAGCGTCAGCACTGACGTCATTCGCTACGTTCTCTGAAAAGCTGTCACATTTGCCGATTCCCAGGTGCCAAAGTCCAGGCAGACCAGAGCCCCATGGGATCATTTTTCTTAAGTGACCTTGCTGTTCTTGGCTTATTAGAAACCTAAAGAGAACATTTAATTACTTTTACTTATGGGTTTAGCTATGGTTAAAAATTCCCAGTTTCTTTCAAGCCTAGTCGGGGTGAGGGAAACAGAAGATCCATTATTCGTTTCATATAATGTTTGCTTATTTAAATTATTGAAAGCATTTGAAGTTTGGAAGATTTCTTATAAATACCCAAATTTTTGGCATTAAAAAAAATCAAATCTGCAAACAGGGCCCATGTTTCCCCATATCAATAGTGTCCTGGAACAAGAGACAACTGTTTGATTTAGCAGGCACAAATGCATTTGAGGACACCAAAGTCACCAACCACCATTCCATATTTGGTACTCTCTCATTGCCTGCCTGGCTCCTATAGGCATTGCAGGTATAATTTAGAATTTTCTCCATGTTGAAGATCCTTAAATCAGTTCTTGTACTCTTTTAGACAATATGAAGTCTTGGGCTTCTCTCTCAAGAAAAATATTCAGAGGCTGGAGGGATGGCTCAGAGGTTAAGAGCACTGGCTTCCCTTCCATAGGTCCTGAGTTCAATTCCCAGCAGTCACATGGTGGCTCACAATCTGTAGTGTGATCTGATGCTGTCTTCTGGTGTGCATCCATCCATGCAGATAGAGCACTTGTATACATAAAACAAACACATAAATCTTTAAAAAGAAAAGTATTCACATTTGTACATATAGAGAATATTTTGCATGTATCTATACAAGGCTTATAAGCTATGTGATGTATGACATGGTTTGATTAAAAAACAAACAAACAAACAAACAAACAAAACTCAACCCAGAATAGACCAGAATTCATATAGAAAGTCAAAGTTTAGAAGAAAGGGTAAAAAAAATATGTGTATGAATATACTACTTCTATAATGGTGTGTGTTTGGACAGTATCGTTCTCGGCAGTAAATAACTCTTCCAGATTTGCAGGCTGGAGGTTTTTGTGTGTAGGTTGACCTTGAAAATTATGTAAGGAAATAATTTACAGCTCGCGGATTCCATCGGTAGCCCAGCTCCTCTATCCCAACAGTAGCCCACAGCTCTTCACTTCCCTTTTGCCAATTTCTGGGAGCCAAAGTCAACACATACCTTATTCTTTTGATATAAAACAATGAAAGGTCAAAGGTTTGAGGGACGTGAGTAGAAGCAGGCTGGGAGGGCAATGTCACATGTGTGTGTCTAATTGTCGGGTTAGTCGGGGAGAGTCGGCAGGAATGTGGGGAAGAGGACTCATTTATACCTTTTTTATTACCATGTCAACTTAGAAGCACAATAGAAGGGAACATGTTCCGATATTTCCAGCTAGTAATTCCTGACAGGTTTTATCCTAAAGGAGTATATTCCTAGAGACCCATTCCAAGACTCAACTATAGGGCCCTCGGAATAGTGCTTTCATGATGATGCTAAACAGTGAATGTGTGTTACACACATGAGTTAGCATGTTGCAACTGCTAAAAGCCGGCTTGCATACATACCGAATGGCCCATGACAACGTTCCCAGTATAGCTCAGAACAAAAGAAAAAAGCAAATTATACAACACAAAAGACATTGTGGTCATCTGGACTTTATTATATAGTATTTGCATTTTTAAAAGCTAACCCAAAACTGGAAGATTAACAGCCTTTCAATGAGAATAGAAATAAAATATGGTCCATTTTGCTTTCTTCACATTGTTGAGGTGAACACCTGTTATTTTTGTTATGGTGTTTCTTTGTCTCGTTTCATATTTTCTTTTGTTTAAGGAGGAAATGGAAGAGTGGATGAGTTCTTCTCTGTGTACTTCAAACTGCGTCTACTTTCCTCCTGCCTCCTTCCCTTCCCCAGCTGCTTTCCCTGCCAAAGCAATGCCACTTTTACCCTGGCATACCGGTCCTTCTCCAGGCCCTACACTCACCTTTGCCTCTGCACCCAGAGATAGGGCGATCCCATTACAAAAGCCTTTTCCTGGGGCAATAGCCTTAGTCCATTCCTGGAGAGGTAGGATGGGGGGAGGGGCATGGGAGTGAGGGCTACAACAGAAGAAAGTGTCAGGGAAGCTGCAGGTTGGGGGCAGGGCTTATTTATTTATTTATTTATTTATTTATTTGGTTTTTTTCAAGACAGGGTTTCTCTGTGGTTTTGGAGCCTGTCCTGGAACCAGCTCTTGTAGACCAGGCTGGTCTCGAACTCACAGAGATCCGCCTGCCTCTGCCTCCCGAGTGCTGGGATTAAAGGCAGGGTTTAATAAGTTCTCTGGGAATAGGTAGAAGCAGAAGAACTGCTAAGACTCAGACCCAAGACTAATAGAGTGAGCGCCTGTAGGAAAAACAAAAACAGCAGCCACACTAATCTGTCATCAAAGCCTCCTGTGGGAAAAATCTGCGTATTTTATAGCTGTATTTTTCCATTTGTTTTTGTTTTTCAAGACAGGGTTTCTCTGTAGCTTTGGAGCCTGTCCTGGAACTAGCTCTTGTAGACCAGACTGGCCTTGAATTCACAGAAATCCACCTGCCTCTGCCTCTTGAGTGCTGGGATTAAAGGTGTGTGCCACCACTGCTTGGCTATAGCTGTTTTTTTTTTTTAACATCAAATATCCTTGCTGACATGTGATTAGGAAATCATGTTTATCTGAGAAATTTGAATTTAGACTTGATAGAAAATAGTGTAGGATGATGTTGTAAGACCCCACTTGTTCGTTTCCTGGACACCCAGACTCCCGAAATAATCACACAGAAATCATATTATTTGCAATACTGTTTTCCCAATAGCTTAAGTGTATTTCTGGCTAACTCATATCTTAAATTATCCCATCTCCATTAATTTGTGTATTGCTATGAGCCTGTGGCTTACCCGGTAACGCCACGGTTTTTCCTGGTGGGGCCCCCCGTTAGGGCTCACTCACCCAGTGGGTCGGCTTGCTGAACACTAGTTGTCACCTGTTGTATACCCCTATAGCCCTCTGCAGGAGGGGGGACATGGTATAGTGGCAGCATTTCCATAGACAGGATGTCATAGAAAGCCAGAATTCTCACCATGATTTACATCCCGAAGCAAGAGTACCTTCCTGCCGTGATGGAGATGTGTGTGTATGCCCTTTGAAAGTTTCGGTTTCTAAGCTAAGTTCTAGCAAACCTCTAGAGAAATCATGGGGGGAAATGATGGAGCTGCCTGAGAACTGTGGCGCTGTGAAAACCCAGGAATAGGTCACCACGACTCATGAGCTTTTATCTGGGTCGCATTTCTTCAGTCTGATGGCTGGAGCCTCCCACCACCAGCACAAGAAAAGATCAGCCCTTCTCATCCCATTCCGGGATTCCAAGGCACATCTTCCTGGCAGCTCGTAGCACCCAGGTAAGCTGTGCTCCCTAAGGCACAGCTGTGCCCCCTGCTGTCTGTTGTGGCTGCCATCCAGCCTCTGTCCTGACAAGGTTCCTCTTCACTGCTCCATCTCAAGGGGCTCAGCAATTCTCCACAGAGTGGATGAGGACCGAGTGTTGCCAAGGACTCAGGCATAATCAAAAGCAGCTAAGACACCAGCATTCAGTCACTCCCAGAAAGGGCTCTTCAGGGTCTATGCTCCTCAACAGGGCTCCCCTCTTCTTAGCCACTTTGCTTTGAAGATGGTAGAGAAGCATCTGCCTCCACACCAGAGTGTTCCAACGTGGTTCACCTCAGGCTCAAAACCTGATCTAATGAGGAAAGGCTCCATCACCACCCAGACTTCCTGTCCCAGGAAGTGTGTCCTCTGTAACATGTGCCATTGGAGACAATCCACCTTAGAGAAAATCTCCTTTGCTGTCTTGAAGGATTGGTCTTTGCTTTTAAAGCCCATCGAAGTACTTAACCCTAGTACCTGCTGGGTTGTTGGATCTCCACCAAGCCAGTAGATCCTGGAGAGTGTCTAGGTCAGGGTGAATCAGATCGATGTTGGCTTCAGTGTGTATTTCTTACCCAGATCAGGAAGAAGCTTGTGTTTAACTGTTTCCTGCAAATGCCTACAGCATACAAGGGTGTGCGGAGCAAGTCAGGAAATGTCCCTTGTGAATGGCTCAGGGCATTCCAAGTTTATGCCAAGCTGAGAAAACACCCTTTTTTCACTCCTTGTCTCTCCGAGGCCAAGTGTTTAAATACCAGAACTGAGTCCATTTCCTGAGCAGGACACATCACCAAACACTAGATATCAGTACAAACTCTGCCCCCCATTTATCAAAAACAACAGTGCCAAGATAGTGCTGGTTGAATGATTGGGCGTATATCTGCATAGATCTCCAAGGTATTCTGACTTTGCATTCAGAAGATTAGAATATTACCACAGATTAGAAAGTGATTGTTACTCTAACTCCTACATTAGGGTTGCAAAATGTTTCAGGTTTGCCTTACACCATAAAAGGAAACCTCTCTTTTCCTCTTACTTTTTTTTTTTTTTTTTTTTTTTTTGGTTTTTCGAGACAGGGTTTCTCTGTGGCTTTGGAGCCTGTCCTGGAACTCGCTCTGTAGACCAGGCTGGTCTCAAACTCACAGAGATCCGCCTGCCTCTGCCTCCCGAGTGCTGGGATTAAAGGCGTGCGCCACCATCGCCCGGCTCCTCTTACTTCTTAACCAAGAAAAACTGAGGCCTTATATGACCATATGGTTTTAAGGCAGGTGTAGTAACTCAAGCCTCTAATCCTAGCATGTGGGAGGTGGAGACAGGAGGATCAGAAATTTAAGGCCAGCCTTGGCTGCATAGTAACATGGTGAGTTTGAACCTAATTTGAGCTACATAAGACCCTGCATAGAAAAAAATATATTAATGAATGTCTTCAGAAGGTGCTGTAGAATGCAGGTGGAGAAAAAAGTGAAGTGGTTTGAAGAATCAGAAGTATCTCACCCTTGACATTGAGTCTTGCACAACTCATCAGGTTGTCTTGACTGATGAAGGCATTCTTTTTTATATATAAGCTTTATTATTAAAAAAACATTGAAATTAAAAAAAAAAAACATCACACACCAAACTAAAGCAGATTCAAAGTCTACATTCTTTTAAGGCTATCCATATTCATTTACTCATGGTCTTCTGTATGCCGGAAACAGTCCCATACCCAGTAGAAAGAGCCATGCTATGTACCTCGCTCAGACAGGGTCATTCAGTTTTATTAATAAATGCTTATTAACCACAACTACATGAAAACTAACAGGAAAGCAAACACACTTCTAAGAGGGTGAATTCCAGCCGCCCACCTGTCCACGGAATTAAGGTCCTCTGAGAGCCAAGATGGGTGTTCGCATCTGGACAGGAAGACTTGGAGATGCACGTATCACTTAATTGCACAATGTGGCATCTGCTGGAAGTCACCTGTTTGTAAACACAGGTGGCTGACAGCTTGCAGTTGGATATCAGAAAGAAAGCATGCAGGGCTCTCCTGAAACTTCAGTAGTTTATTATTCCACTCAGTTTTTTTTTTAATGAAAGTACCATTTCAAGATGGTTTAGAGACTGAGAACCCTGTGTTGAAGAAGGCAAAGAAGGCAGAACCAGTGGGCTCAGCCTGCATTTTAAGTGCCCCCTTTCCTTCTCCCAGCCTTGTTTGGGAATTGGAAATGAGTCGGGGTATCTTTATGAAGATGACTTAAGCATCTTCTGGAGACCCTCAGGGACATAGCTCTGAAGCTGGCAGATTGACTATATTAACTTGGTTCTATAATGCTCCTCACCCAAGGGAGCTGTGGAAGCAGTTAGCCTTCCCATAAATGTGCTGTCTGCACAGAAACAGAATGAAAAATGGCTGATAAATGAGCCCATTTTAGCCTCTTCCCAAGACACTGAGTCCCAGAGTATCAACCATGAGTGGGCATGCCTTCTACTAGAACTGGTGCCAGGAGGTTCCATTGACTGTAAGAAACTTTCCCCCACCCCCAAGGGAGAGTGAAATACTGTAGAGATTTTAGTGACTCTCCAGTGTTCTAAAAATATAGATCCTAGGATACCATTAATTCATTCCATCTTCAGTGAGCCAGGCTCAGTGGTATATCCACAATTTATAAACTTAAGGCCTATCCTAATGAGAAAGAGAATATTGCAATGTTTTCTGGGAATAAGGCAACATGAGAAGGAATTTTGAGAGAAGGATAGAAATCAAAAGAGAGAGGGAAAGGGAATTCAATACAGAAGGGAATGGAAGAAGCCATAGCATCTCAGGTCAGAAATAAGACTTCAACCAACCAGAGTCCTAGAAACTTGGGATGGGAGGACGTAAGATGGGAGGATGCACATAAGACTTCGTACAACTCACTTAGGGCTCCGACAAGCCTGCACACTCAGGAAGAGAATTACACAATGACATTCACCTGGGTCATTCTTTACAAATAGACACCTTAAGGACACTCCTTGTGGAGAAGGACCTATCACAACTAAACAGGAGAGCCAGACCTGGGAGCCACACCGCCTGACTTTCAACACTGAGTCTGCCATTCACAGTGAACCCCAGATACATCACCTGCACTCAATCTCTTAGTGCTTTTTGTCAGCTGTCAGAGGTTTCCAGAAGGTCTCTGAATTGGCACCAGAAGTTGCAATGGTTGATATTAGGATTCAGTTAAACATGTATGAAGGCGCGAAAGCTGTCATTCAAGAAATGGAGCCAATATTAAAAGACTCTGTCCACAGCCTGTAACATTCACCAGTTCTACCTAGAAGCCTCAGCTACCAACTGTGTAGAATTGGGATCTGCACAGGAGGATAAATACAGTTGTGTTATGAGACAAAAATCATCTCCCCAAGCCCTGTGCTAACTGTTGCTGTGAAAACATTCCTGTGGACATTGGGAGAGAACAGTTGAGTCACTCAGGTCCCCTAGAGCAGTGGTTCTCAACCTTCCTAATGCTGCGACCCTTTAATACAGTTCCTCGTGTTGTGGTGACCCCAGCCATAAAGTTACTTTCATTGCTATTTCATAACTCTAATTTTGCTATGGTTATGAACTATAATGCAGATATCTATTTTCCAATGGTCTTAGGCAACTTGTTCAATCAATCCCCAAAGGGGTTGTGACCCACAGGTTAAGAACCAATGCTTTATACTGTGTTGAATGCATTCATTGGATAACAAGCCTTGCAAAGAGCTTGCGGAATCTTCTGAACAACTGACCCCCAAACACCAATGGCTCCAACATTCTGTGATACAGGAGAAACCCAAACAGCCAAAGAACCATGCACGTGCATGCATGCACACACTGCAGTCAGTGGGGGGTGTCATAGGGGTGTGCACACCTGTGCCTATGGGGAGCACACAGGTCAATGTCTTCCTCTATCGTTCTTCTACATTTGTCTTTGGAAACAGAGTCTGTTACTGAACCAGGAACTTGCTGTTTTATCTAGGCTGGCTGGCTAGCAGCCTCCCAGTCCCCCCCTCCCCCCCCCCCGTCTCCCTCTCATGATGCTGGGCTGAAAACTTTTCTTGTAGCTTTTCTTGTAGGTGCTGAGGATCTAAACCCCAATCCTCGTGCTTGGATAGCAAGCCCTTTATCCACTGAGCATCTCCCCAGCCCCACTCACTGTTTCTTGGTCGACTTTGAGGCAAAACCTGGACCAGATGACGGCGACTACAACGTGACTCTTCTATAATCTACCTGAGGACGAGTTTATTTTGCTAACTTCACAGAGAGGTGTAGAGTTGTGATACAGCCCTTTTTAAAGGGAGCTCTACAATTGTGTGAGTGTCTTTAAGAAACACATTTGCCACAGGTGAAGCATGCAGACAGAAGAATACATTCTGCAGGTTCCCTCTGCCTTTGCCGTCCCAGAAGTATTCACCCTGATAGCTGAGATTTCCAGTACCCTAGATTAACACAATGAGATTATGGCCAGCCTTGTTTTTCCCCTGGAGAATGAAAAGAAAACATTTCACAGTTTTAAAAATGGTAACATGTTTGTTTACTCCATGTTGCAACCCTAAGAAGTAGTCAAGTGGGCGGGGTCTTGTCTCCATCTGTAGAGATAAGGAAACCGGAGGTTGGAACAAGATTAAGCCTCTTTCCCGAGATCACATAAATCACAGGGTAGCACCTGGGACAGAACATTCTGCTTCCCAGAAGGCTGGGGTAGACAATCACACATGAATATGCTAAGTAGTGTGTGTGTGTGAGAGAGAGAGAGAGAGAGAGAGAGAGAGAGAGAGACTATGAGGCTCTTACAGTCTAGTGAAATTAAAGTGATACTTTATTTGTGTTTTAATAAATAAAGCTTGCCTGAAAATCAGACTGCAAAGCAGCCACACTAGTCAGCCATACAGGTCAGGCAGGCAGTGGTGGCACACACCTTTTATCCCAGTGGCCACACTAGTTAGCCAAAGAGGCCGAGCTCTAGAGGGGAATATAAGGCCGGATGAGACAGGAACTCGCTCTCTTTCAGTCTGAAGGTTTCGCAGAGGCAAAAGCTCTCTAGTGACTTGGCTACTTTGCTTCTCTGATTTTTCAGCTTGAACCGCAGTCTCTTAGTTTTTACTATTCGTGCAGCAAATGTTAATCAGTTCATTGATTCTTATTTCTAAGCGGAGCACATGGCCCCCTGGGGCTCAGACAACTGTCCCAAAGAAAGGACTTAAAAGCCAGATGAGGAGTGGGGAATAACAGCTGGAGAGAAAGGGCTTTGAGGAGGAGCTTGGTCCGACAAAGAAGAGGGCTGGGTGATGTGCTGTGTCCAGCAGGTACACATGCAGGCTGGAGAGATGTCCGTGGGGTCTCATCCCCCAGCGTAAGGCTTTATTATTTTATCCTCAGTGCCCCTGGAGGATTACACTGGAGCGTGAAATTTTTGCCGCTTTAAAAGCTTTGGTGAATGGCTGTGCAGCAAAGGATGGGGGATGGGAAATGGATAGGAGGATGTTTATCAAGTGTGCTCTGTTGCTCAGGGACACACATCACTGACCGCTGATGCCATAGGTGTAGACGGCAGCTCTAATCTTCACAGGCTGGGCAAGCTGAGGTTGTTCAGCTTGCTCCTTGCAACCAACCTGAAGGAGCTGCACAGGCTTTTAAAGATGACCGTGTCCATGAATAAATCAAGTTTGGGAATAAAACCCATGCGTCTTTTCTCTTTGCGCAACTGACTTCTCTGCTGGTGACAAAGCTGGAGTCACCCATGCGGTTGTTTAACTCCTGTGTTACCCTGAGCTTGGATGTTATGTCCACTCAGACCTCTGGAGCCCTAGCAAATGCCTGACTCCAGTGTCAGAGTTCGTCTTGACACCTTGACTGGAAGGTACAGAGATTGTCACGAAAACTTCATGCTCAGGTGGGCGGGAGCTTCATCAAAGAGCGCTCTGAGGAATCTCTGGCCCTCGGATATTTATTTTTAAAGTCTGCTATTGTTTAGCCCACCCTGTTTCCTTTGTAGTGTTGTTATAAAAAGCGCAGATGATTATCCCGCTGGCCCAGCGCCAACATCCCTGCTCACTCCTCAGAGCCTCCTCCCGTGGTAAATAAAGAGCCAGCAGGTGCCATGAAAGTCGAAGGACAACCCTGAGCTCTAACCCTGTTTCCAGGCCGCAGCCCCGCCTCAAAACTGTCCCGGGTTATGAATGGTGATCTTGCTCTAGGCATTTCCCATCTGATTCCATCATGTCTGTCCTGGTCTCGTCTGCCTGGTGACACCTCGTGCTCCTGAGAGGACCCTGCTCCAGGACTTCATGAAGGATCTCATTATTAAGTAGTATGGAGAACTTTCTAACGTGCCACGGATCTAGCTGGCCTGTCTAAACAATAATCAATAAATAAACTTCATGGAAGTGGGAATTATAAAATAAATGTCTCAACTCTGAGGAAGTGGGTGCACAGTAATGAAAAAAAAAAGTCGAGGCACCAAGCAGTGGTGGCACCTGCCTTTAATCTCAGCACTCGGAAGGTAGAGGTAAGTAGATCTCTGTGAGTTCAAAGCCAGCCTGGGCTACAGAGCAAGTTCCAGGACAACCAGGGCTACACAGAGAAACCCTAAATTGAAACACAAAGAAACAAGCAAATAACTTGAGGGACACTGAGAGGTTAAACATGTTCCTTCATGGACTTCTTTTTTGGTGGCAAGTATTCTCATTGGCCACTCTGGGAACTGCACCAAGCCACCGTGTGTAGGAGCTTTCTGAGGAGACTGCCTGCTTCGCTCTGCTCAGCTGACACAGTGGACCTGTAGTAGCTAGGGGATAACCTATAAAATTGTGACTCTTCCTGTCACGTGGAAAGCCTGGAGTACAGACATTCAGAGTACTTTACTTACCGCACTGATCTAGTGAAGAGTAAGGCTCGGGACTGGAAGTAGCAGGGGACCGCATGCAAGAGAATGCAACTTCCTGTGTAATCCTCTCTCCTGCCTCTGTGATGAGAAGGTGGAGAGGGTTCAAGGAGTTTCCTTAATGGTGTTGAGTCTAAATGTGTTCCCTTGACATGGTTGAGTGCCCACTTCATGCTGAACAGTCTGGAAAGGTATGGAGACTGTGCTGTGTTGTCCATATGGTCACTTATGGCGATTTGAATAGAGATTCATTTCAATTAAGTAAAATTATAATTCGGTGCTTCAGTCTCTTAGACACCTGGCAAATGCTCGCTGGTCCTATGTAGCTTGAGGCTACTTCAGTGGATGACGTAAATACAGTTTCTACAGCACAGGAAGGCCTGCTGGGCAGGGCTGCTTTGGAATTCCCTGGCACATGGAGGAAGCTGATGTGTCCTGCATGGGGCATGAGAATGTGGTCTTTGGGGTCAAACCTGCATTGAAAGCCTAGCTCCACTGCCTGCTTTCCCAGCTTGGTGGCATGCTGCAAAGCCCATCTGAGCCTAAGATTTATCCTCTCTAAAAATGGGCTAATAATGCCTACCTCGCTGAATTAAAATGAAGATTAAAGGATATCTGTGATCAATGTGCAGTCATGGCTCAAGACAATGTCGGTTGCCATCATCAGCATCTTCCACAGATATGGGGTACTTATATTATCCAAACAGACGTTTCATGATCACTGAATTCTGTCTTTGTCTCTGTAATAGTTTTGAGGATATAGCTGTTTTCCCTATTATCCGTCTCTGTAATAGTCATCAACACTCTCCCACCAGGGTACATTGTAAGTCTTCCAAAAGCCCAGGCTTGGGGGCTGTGGTACCCTCTCATTTTTATGAATACAATGGGAGAGAGAGTAGATAATATAGAGAGTATGATTGTTGATTTTAGGACAACTTTTGTCTGGCTGGGAAACATGAATGACCAAGGCAGATGGGGAGAAAATGGGGACAAAGCTCTTCCTAAGGGTGAGCCTGAGACAGGCATTGCAACTACTGGGGGGATGTGTTGATTTAAGGTATTTCCACCAAGAATACTGTTTTTAGAAGCCTTTTGTTGCCAGCTGAGTCCTTATGCTGAGGCTGAGGCACTGAATTCATGGTGGTGAGAGGTATTTCATTTCCTGGGAAGAAGAGACAGAGAGAAAGGGGGAGGAGCCAGAGATGAGCTTGCCCCATGTGGGACTCTCTATAAACACCATGGCCTGCAGAGTGTTGGTTCCAGGGAGTGTCCATCCAGGGAGTGTCGGTTCCAGGGAGAGTCGGTCCAGGGAGTGTCGGTTCCAGGGAGAGTATCAGTCTAGGGAGAATCGGTTCCAGGGAGAGTAGGTCCAGGGAGTGTCGGTTCCAGGAGGCTAAGAAGGAAATTTGGCTCAGTCGACTCAGTGGCTGATGCTGCTTCAAACATGGAGAGTCTGAATCAGAGTTATTTATTTTAGGTATATTTTAACACAGCACAATTTGGGGGGAATTTTCCTGGTGATAACTCAATCCCTTGCACACAACAAATCTTAAGGCATGACTATAGCAAAGCTCTTGTAAAGGACATGTGACATCTTCCATAACGACAAGCTCGTTCATTTTTCAACTGTGATCTCCAGCTCTCTTGAGTGTTTTGGTTGTTTCTACTATTGCAACTGCTACTTTTGAATGCCTTATTGTCAGGAAAATAAGTTCTTCTCAACACACTAAACTCTATTTTCCCCACCCCACCCCCCCAAAAAAAGAAAGAAAAAAAAGGCTAGATTTCAGACTTGTCCTGGAAATTGGTTAATGGACACTTAACAATATCTTGGGTGAGTACTGAAGGCCAGAGACTGTCTCTCCAAATACTACCTTCCAGGCAGGCAGTCCACGGGTCAAAGAACAGTGTTTAGGACGAGAAGTGACACTGCTCCAACAGCAATGACATCCTCCTAGAGTTCTCCTGTCCTTCAGACGTGCACCAGGAGCTATGAGGATCGCAGTCCTCCAGTCACTTCAGAAGATGGACAGGATTTTATGGTGTGAGGAATGCCCCTGGCAGCCACCTGCGCATGCTGCTAGCCCTTCAGCTCCAATGGCTTCCCTTTGGCGTTGTCTAATGATAACCTCTTCCCTTCCCCCTGCTGCCCTGAACTCCAGGCTTTGCACACAGTGGTGGGGCATCTCATGTCAAAATGAAAAATCATTCTCTATGGTGACACTTTGGCTTAAAATAGGATTCTCAGCTTAGAAATCAGGCTGTGTAGAATTTGAAATCTCTAAACGACAGCCTGCTGCAACGTTTCTCAAGCTGTCCCGTCTCTCTCCCAGAAACTCAGAGAACATCAGTCAACTCGACTTGTCCAAGCATCCCTGGGGAAAATGCGTCTAGCAGAGACAGATGCCTCCTGCCTGTAACACAGCCATCCCTTCAGACAAACCTCTCAGGCCTAGGCAATATCCAGTCATTTATTGGTGGCTAAGACTAGTTGAAAGTAGACCTAACAATGTGGCCATTATGTCTCTTGACTTCCCAGCACCATGGAAATTATTCATGTCCTTCCAGCCTTATATTTTTGAGGTACCTCATAGTAACAAACATGCATAGTACATTTGTTCACCTAGGAATAATTTTGGAAGTCATGAAAAGAGCTGGGACATATGCTAGAGTAGATAATGAAATTACCATGGTTTATGATTATATTAGGTTCAGAGACAATCCGAAGATCCAACAACAAGGGACCAAAAAGCACATTATAACCCAGCCATGTGTCAAGACGATTGTATATGAATAAAAATTACCTTTAGGGTATGTTTGTGACAGTGAAGACTAATACTTTTTTTAAAAAAGATTTATTTATTATATATATAATATTCTGTCTGTATGCCTGCATGCCAGAAGAGGGCACCAGATCTCATTACAGATGGTTGTGAGCCACCATGTGGTTGCTGGGAATTGAACTCAGGACCCCTGGAAGAGCAGTCAGTGCTCTTAACCTCTGAGCCATCTCTCCAGCCCCCAAGACTAATACTTTTATGTTAACTATAAAATTATCTATGTTTACAAAACTGAGAAGAAAATTTAGTAGAATGATAACTATGGTTGGTGAGATGAAGTGTGTTTGTGGCCTGGGGTGATTAATATCTATTACTTTAATAATTATAGACCGATATTATCTTCTTAGTTTGAGCCTTCTGACAGAAAAGACAGAGAGACCAATGGAACTGTGATTTGCCTGGTGTCACTTACAATAAGATCATTAACTTGGTTCAAGACAAATGGTTCCTCAATACTGAATTTCAGCGGGAGCTTATCTCTGCTGTTGAGTGATATTACATATGTGTTCTGACAGTGTCCGTATGTCACCTACAGAAGGGGTCTTCTTCTATTTTATGACCAACCCCAAGAAAACTAAGAGGCCATGGCCATGGAAGTGGGCAGTGTAGGGAGTCTGTGCTCCCCGCCCCGGCTTCCACTCCTGAATTCTTCATTTGCAATCTTAAAATGTTTGCTATGTCTTATAAACTGTGAGGTGCACACCACTGCTCTACTGAGGTCCTAGTGTTGGAAATCCACCTTGTATCTGTAGCGTGACCTTTCTCCTTCTCCCTCTAGGTGTCGCTGCCCTGGATTCCAATGTGTCTGGAAAGATTGGTCTGCGTGCTGTCGTATATTACTTCTGCACCACCCTCATTGCTGTGATTCTCGGTGATGCTTCTTTCTGACTCCCTCTTCCTCCTGTGTGTAGAAAAAGGAGCGGCGGGCTGCATCCCCACCACCCAGCTAGTTTATACCCGAAATAACCACACCAAACTGTATTGATTAAATTACTGCCAGGCCCATTATCTCCAGCCCCTTATTGGCTAACTCTCACATATTGATCTAACTCATTTCTAATAATCTGTATTGCCATTTGACTGCGGCTTACCCTTATGAGTCTAACCAGCGTCCGTCTTGGAGAGAAGAGCCATGGCATCTACCACACTGCCTTCTTCCTCCCAGCATTCTGTTCTGTCTACTCTGCCTATCTAAGTTCTGCCCTATCAAAAGGCCTAGGCAGTTTATTTGACCAATGAAAACAGCACATAGAAAGAAGACCCTCCTACACCACCTAAGTATTTGTAACTTTGTGTTCAAAGTAACTGGGCTTCTTAAAGTGCACATTTTAGCCAGAAATCAATATTGTACAAAATTACCTGGGCTGTTGCTGCCTTCAAGTCTGCATAACACCTTTTCTGTAAACAAAGTGTACTGCAGACAGAATTTTGACTGTGGTTCTTGGTATCAAAGTCGCTGATAAAAACAGAGAGGAAGTGACATTTCTGTGCTCTGTCAGTATCACTGGGGAGAAAGAAGTAAGGCCAAGAGTCTATATAATTTTAAGACAGATAATTAACCTGGAGTTAATTATCATTACTAGAAGTAATAGAACATTACTAGAAGACAGTTCCAGAAAGGTTGCTGTGTATCTGCAACAGATATAACAGAAATAACAGAAAGACATCAAACAAATGGTGTGCCTTTGCTTCAAAGCCTTCTGTGGCTGATGTCATAGACTGAAGAACAGAAGGAAGACTGGACCTAGTGTATCCAAAAGCAGCTCAAGAAGACTTCTTTTCTGCATGCACTCATTGGCTTCTGGGGCGGGGGAGTGGTAATTAGGGCTTAGCATTTCCTTGGGAACTTGGGGCCCTCCGTGTCACAGTATTGCCTTGACCACCACCATGTCACCTGGTTCTCTAAGGGCCGCCCCAGGATACCAGCTGCCCTGGAAGGTTTTAATTCTGTTTGAATACTGTCCTTGGCTATAGGTATCGTGCTGGTTGTGAGCATCAAGCCTGGTGTCACTCAAAAAGTGAGTGAAATCAACAGGACAGGCGAAAGCGCTGAAGTCAGCACAGTGGATGCCATGCTGGACCTGATCAGGTGAGTCTTGCCAGTGGGTGATTTCCTCGGTGGCTCATCTGTATAGTTGCACAAGGCCCTATGAGTGATTGAATGCTCTGATGTCTTAACATTTTTAGGTGTATATTAAATGGTGCACATATGTGGAGGTCAGAAGACATCAATGATTGACCCTCTCTTTCTGCCTTATTTGAGTGAGGGTCTTTTTGTTGGCTTCTGTACATGCTAGGACAGCTAGCCCTTGAACTTCTGCAGATTCCCCTGTACCTGCCTCCATTTTTACCGTATAAGCACTGAGATTATAACTGTGCCAAGCTTTACATGAGTTCTGGGGATTTGAACTCAGATCCTTATGCTCACGCAGCAAGTACTTTACCCACTAAACCATCCCCCAATTCAATATTTTAACATTTTTAATAATTTTAAATTAATATGCATCTTTGTTTTTCTGTAAATTTCTACTTGCCAAGCATGGTTCAGAAAGCAATGGATAGAATGGGCCTCTGTCCGAGGACTTAGCATGGACAGATATGCAGGAAATATCCTTGTTGCATAAAGATGCTGGAAAGAACTGGATGGTCAGTTCTGGGGGTTACTTGGAGAACTTTGTGGTTTTAATTGCACAGAGAAACTCTCTTTTCTAAAATGATCAGTGCCACAAACAAACTAATGAATTGAAAGTACCAACTCAAGCAGAACAAATGTAGAAGTTACAAAATATGTCCATGTTGAGCAGTTTGACGATGTAGGACCATGACTGTCTCTACTTGTGACCATATACTGTAATTTCATATGATTTCTGCTGAATTTGCTAACTTATAAATCCATTGTTAGAATCACTAGGTTCTGTTCATAGAGTGGAACAACCAAATCATGAGAAATTGCCAAGAAAGCCAAGTACTTAAGTCCTTAGTTTTCTCTTTATGTTTCAACTGTCCTAACTCATTTGAGAAAATAGTCACTTGGATTTCCTGAGTCTCTAAGGCATGAAACATAGCTGTTTATAGGATCCATACAAGTTTTTTCACACCCATATTTCATTGGCTTATGTATTTAATTCAGTAACTATGACAGAATTTGCAACTGGCAAATAAAAATGGAAAGATACTGAAAATCAAACAGCTGCCTTAGCTCTGTATCCATCTGTCTGTACAGCATTTCCCCAAGAACAGCAAGGGTGTCACTTAAAGAATCTGTTAAGTGGTGGTTGGCTAGGAGAAACTCAGCAAGGGGGCACCCTGCAAAGCAGAGCCCAGGAGAGAAACCGGAATATCCAACCTATGCTGTTCTCAATTCTGTTGACATACAGTTCAGCGACCAAAAATATCTGTTTCCCTGATGTAATCGTGTTCTCCGTGTCTCCAACAGGAACATGTTCCCTGAGAACCTGGTTCAAGCCTGTTTTCAGCAGGTAACATCCATGGGTTTGTTTTTGAGTTACCCCTCTGTCCCCATGACCCACTGAGACTTCATTTTCTCCAACAACACAAGAAATGAAATTAGCCCATCAAAATTTGGGAGCAGAAAATTCACCTGTTGATGATGGGATTTCAGGTGACTCCTGTCTTTAGGACCATGTCAAATACATGTCATGATTGACAGCTCTCTTCTCATGAATGCTCTTCCCCTCACATAGAGAAAAGCAAGTGTTTGCTGACATTTTATTTATTTTATTTGTCTGTATTTTGGAAAGCCATGTTATATTTGTAAAGAACTTGGTCTTCCTGCAGATGCAGTGCAGTGGACAGAAGAGCTGTCCATCTCTTCCTTTCCATCCTTGGCATGGTGACCATCGGTGTCTACCCCACACCATGGTGGCCAGTCCACACAGAACTGGGACTTTTTCTTAACATCATTAGGTGTCTGTTGGTGGAGTTCTGCAGCAAAGTCATGGTGTTTTAGATTTTTTTCCTCATGAATGTTTACCACTGTCTTCACCCCACTGAAAATCCCTTTCTGTTTATCTGGGTTCCGTAAGACAGCTGAGTCGATCACAAACTGCTGTATTCATTTACATAAATTACATGAACAGAGAACTCTATATATACCAACAAAAGTGGCGATTGCATTGCTATCCTGCAGTCCCCATCAGGAACAGAACCACCTCTGTTTAAGGGGTGCCTTTGCAGCTCAGCTCCTGTGGTTCTTTGGAGGGTTCGGAGTTGGCAGAGGTTCTGCCTGGGGGACAATTCTTCTTAGCATCATAATATAGTAGCTTTTTCACAGTCCACCATGATGGAATCCTCACAGAACCAAAACAGGGCTGGCTGAAGGGAAAAATTCAACAGGAATCTCACTGACAGCACAGCCCTGGAGGAACTGTTGATTTGGACACAACCACCCAGTTACACCTTTCTCGGAACTTATTAGTCACCATGACTATCTTTATCAAAGTGCTAAGGTTATTTTTCCAGATTAAAGACGATCAGTTTATAAAAACAAAAATGATTGACAAGACTCTCCCTGTCTGTGAAAGTCCCTACAGATAAAACCTGCTCCCTTTTGTGTTCCCCTATCATAAAAGGGGGAGAACATTCTGGTATTATTGGGATTTGGGTTTTCAGATCCCATTTTTAGTCCCAGTGGCTCCTGGAAAGGATCATCAAAACCTAGAAGCAGCAGATGTACCATCAGTAGAACCCTTAGGTGACAGATATTTGGCCAAAATAACATCCCTGTGGTGTAGCCCCAATTGAATGCTAAAAAAAAAAAAAGTTGTTTTACTTTGTGTGCACTTGCTTTCTCCAACATGCAGTACAAAACCACGCGTGAAGAAGTGAAGCCTGTCAGTGATCCTGGGGGGAACGCGACAGAGGTGTCTGTCACCACCGCCATGACAACAATATCTAAGGTACCATCTGCCGCCCTACCCTTCCCCGGCATGCATGTGCCAGTCTTGAGTGGCAGGAGAGAAAAGGCGTTGAGTTTTTTTTTTTTTAAGACGTTCAGTTTTATTACGCACAGAATCCTCGTTTCTGAGTTTTTCTCTTCTCCTAATGTATCTGTAGCCCTGGAACATTTTGCAGTCCCCAAGAGTGGCGCAAAACTGTGTTACCCACAGTACCTGAGTCCGAACTGAGGTTGGATGAGGCTACTATATCTTGTCATTTTGGTTTTCATTTAATACACAAACATCCACGTTGGTATTTTTTATCCCACTTTTATTTACCTAGCATGCATTTTCCTGGTGATTTCGTGGTCTGTTTATTTATTTTACTTTGTCCTGTATTACACTGAGGATCTCTTTTGCTGACTCTTTATTTATGTGTGTGGGTGGTTAGGCATACTGGGGATTGAACCTTGGGTCTCCTGCGCACCAAACATTCTGACCTTGTGCTGTTTCCCCAGGGTGCATGCCCCCGCCTTGCATAGTAACAGCTATAATTTTGGGTATTCCCATACTTCTGCACTTTGCTCAGTCACCGCCATTCACTTCTCTTCTGTCCTCCGTAAGAACCCCACCCACTCTCATGTGTATTTGCATGTGTGTGCGACTTGACCACTAAGCTGCTTCCCAGCCCTATAGACTTTTCAATCTGGAGTCCATATAGAAGAGAAAGCATGCAATATTAGAGTTTCAGTTCCCTCTAGACTTCTTATTCCTGCAAATGATGTGATTCCATTCATCTTTATGGATGAATGAAACTCCACTGTGTGTATGTACCACATGGTGATGGATTTCCTCTCTCCGTTCATCTGTCAGTGAGCGCCTCGGCCGTATCTTTGCTGTTGTGGCTAGTGCAGCAATAAACATCAGTGTGCAGTATTTCTGTGCTGTGGGGACTCTGAGTATGTCCAGGAGTGGTGTTGTTGGTTATGTCTGCGACGCCTCTGCGTCCTTGCCAGCACTTGTTTCCTTAACAGCAGCCATTATGACTGGGGTAGGATGGACTCTCGGTGTACTTTTAATTTGTATTTCCCGATGGTGAAAGATATTACACAGTTTTCATATATGTATTGATTAGTTGTTGATTTTACTATATAAAATTGACAGAAGCAAAGTAATAAAATGCTCCATAATGTTTCTAAGGACAAGAGCATGGCGATGCCCTCTGCAGAGAAAATATATGTGCTATAGAAGCTTCAGACATGAGTACAGTCCTGTTAGCTGTGAATTCCATGCTAATGAATCAACATATAGAAAACCAGACATCTCTAAACAGAAATGCACATTAGTCGTGCACTGACTGCTTGATATAAACGATGTAACAAGGCTCCTGTATTTCTCCGTGGAGTACTAACATGGTGACCGTGGGGACTTTATAGAAGATGACTACCAGGAATAAAAAGCATCAACTATTCATAGAGATGATGATGAACCTTGTCACCTTACCGTGGCCACTCCCTACAGCTGGGTACTTTGGGGTCTGTTTTAGGGTTGCAAGGCTATATACATAGAATACAGGCCCCTGGTTCCTTGTCTCAGTCTCTCCCCTGAATGTGAATCTGAGTCCATATCATCTTGGACTTCAGAAGGACCTCATGGCATGTGTGCCAAGTTCTCTACATGGGACCCAGCCCCACTCCAGAATGCAACCAACTCATGCCTGTTCTGCCATGTAAGAAACACAGTGGCGTCATCTCCATTCAGAATAGATTTCGTCATCAGAGTAGACCATAAAGTCATCAAGACAATCACTAGGTTTTGAGAGCTATTGAGGTTTCAGGATTGGGGAATCAAATTTGTGGGCCTGAAGAGACACTTTGTAGACCCATAGTAGACTTCTGAAATATAGTAGACTTCATAGTAGCCAGAAGAAAGTATTTGTTCTGAGTTTAAAGTGGGAGAAAGAAGTGGGGAGAGGAGGAGGGAGACTTAAGGGGAAGACTATTCAGGCAACTTAGTAGTTAAATTGAAGCTGGATATGATAGTGCGTGCTTATAAGCCTAGAACTCAAGAGGTTAAGGATCACCCTGGGCTACTGAGTGAGTCCCTGTCTAAATAAATAAGTAGGGGCCTGGAGAGATGGCTCAATGGTTAAAAGCACTTGCTGCTCTTCCAGAAGACCTGGGTTCAGTTCCCAGAACCTACATTGGGTATCTCTGTACTCCAGCTCCAGGGCATCTGATACCCTCTTCTAGACTCCATGGGAATCCCCACAAACATAACATAAACACACACATTCACATGTGTGTGCACGCACACACACATATACACACACACAAATGAAACAACTAAGTGAATAAATATAATTTAAATTCAGTAAGCCATTGTTGGCTTCCTGCTTTCTACTGCAAAAAGCCTTCATTTCTCCCAACCATGGCCATGGGCCCTCTGTGGCCCAGCTTCTACTTGCCTCCCACGGTGAGGGTGGGGCTGTCTTCTGTGTAGATCCTTGCTCCTATTCCTGACTTTTGATAAGATTTCACAGTTTTCTGAGCACCCTCCATATTGGAGTTGCTGGTGTACATTAAGAGGATAGTGGAAGAACAGATATCATGTGACATGTGACAGATTTGTCACATCCCCAAGCAGTGAGTGATGAATGTCATCATCAGAGAAACCAGGGTGCTTTGGGAGCATTATTGGAGCAGGCTACAGAAGCCCAGTGCATCACACCTTTGGCCTATGGCATTCATCTTTCCTGAATATGCTCTGTCTCTTGGGTACTGTGTTGGCTTGGAAGAAAATGGCCCACAAAGAGAACGGCACTATTAGGAGGTGTGGCTTTGTTTCAGTGGGTGTAGCCTTGTTGCAGGAAGTGAGTCACTGTGGAGGCTGGCTTTGAAGTCTCATAGATGCTCAAGCGACACCCAGTGACTCAGTTCATGTGCTTGTCAATCAAGATGTAGGACTCTCAGCTCCAGCACCATGTCTGCCTGCACACCTCCATGTCCCACCATGACGATAATGGATGAAACCTCTGAACCCGTGAGCTGCCACCTCAGTGAAATGCTTTCTTTAATAAGATCTGTGGTGGTCATGATGTTTCTTCACGGTAATAGAAACCCTAAGACAGGTACCTATGCCTCACTTAGCTTTCCTTAACCTCACAGACAGCATTCATGTCCTAGTTTCTGTGTGACTCTTGTAACTCATACTATGGCTGTGCGGTTAAGATACTAACACCATCTCAGTATTGGCTCAGGTTTCTCACAGCTCATCCTGTGTCTCCAGCGACATTTTAAGACCTTGTGCTGTAGCCTGTGCCATTGGAACACTCTAGCGGCACCATAAACATTTGTTCTGTCGTGAGTAAGAAATGACAGGTACCCCGGTGGCTCATCAGCACAATTCTTTATAGTCCTGCTCTGCCCCACACAGATTATGTTCTGTTAGTAAACCGCATGCTATCTTTTGCTCAGAATAAAGAAGTGATTCATAGCATCAGACGTCTGGCTAGTTTTTATGTCTTTAAAATCCCACCCGTCACCTCAGACTGAAGGCAGTGATGAATGTCCCTCAGCTTCATTCTCAGGAAGGAGCAGATGGTATAACGTCCTCCAAATGTTCATGCTGGTAAACACCGTGTAGTTCTTGCATTGTTAATTTCTACCTTTTAAAAAGAAATCTCCAAATGTAATTAGTGGTTAACCCTGGAAAATGCCCTGATCCTAAAATTCATACAAATTCACAACATTCAGCACTGGAATTTTTCAAAAGACATGTTCACAGATGGGCTTGTTAAAAAAGAAAGAAACAACAACCCCATAAACTTCAGTGGCGGGGACGGAGCGCTTCATGTGTAGGCTTCCCTCGTTGTCATTATACCTCTGGTTCCCAGAATGCTTCAGTGGATTCTCATTGTTTTGATCCACAGAACCAGACAAAGGAATACAAAATCGTGGGCCAGTACTCAGATGGCATCAATGTCCTCGGCTTGATAATCTTTTGCCTCGTCTTCGGACTTGTCATTGGAAAGATGGGAGAAAGGGGGCAGATCCTCGTGGATTTCTTCAACGCGTTGAATGAGGCGACCATGAAAATCGTCCAGATCATCATGTGGTGAGCAGCGCCGACTGACACGGGTTTGCTTCCCCTGATAACACCTTCTCAGAGCTGGGAGGAAGAGGCTTCCCTTCCTCAGCCAGCCCTTGCTAGAGAAGGCAGACATTTAAGATCAAGACTGGCGTCTTAGCTAATTTCACACCTTCCTCGGGAATTGACAGGCCCTGAAATCTGTCAGCCATTGTCTCTTCCCTCAGAGGCCTGGAGCTACCCAGTATTCCTGTCGGAAGGGATCTGAGAAAGTTCCTGGAGTGTATGAAAACAAGGTGCTTTTCTTTTTAGGCCCTGTGCAGAAATGACATTCAAAATATCACAAGTGTGCTAGCTTGGGTATCAGCCCATCTGTACAAGATAACTGTCTTCCAGCATCCAATGATACCACCTGTCTGTCCTGTCTCTGAGATGCCCCAAAGTTCAGCTTTCCTGGACCACTGTTCCCTGCCCTAGCTTGTGTGGAATTGGGTATAATCCAAATAATAGAAAGTGAAAGCAAAATAGCCGGTGATAACAGCCAAGGAAGTCACTTAATCCCACTGAAACCTCAGCTTCCTTGCCTGTTAGATAAAGAGAGTAAAACCTACCCCAGGGCTAGGGGAATAATGCCAGGGAAAAGCTTCCCAGGCATAAGACCTAGCTAGATAGAGCTCCACATGGAGCCACTGTGGTCACAACACTACTGCTGCCATCGCCTCTACTGATGACACCTGAGAAGCAAGACGATCATAGCTGGGGAGATTTCGCTCCTATGCGATGAGCAGATATGATCGTCACTAGGGTGTGTGTGCTTTTGTAGTACACTTTCTGACTGGCTGCCCTTCATTGGGGGTGGAGCACGCAGACACTGGGGACAGCAGTGCATGCTGGGCTTGAAGCTGAATGCTTGGCTTCCTCATTGCCGGCCTCCCAGTGATGTGAGCATGCGCACTGAGCAGTCCCGCGCTGTCTTCTTCCCTCCCAGCAACCTGTCCGGGAAACGCTCCGAAGACTCAGTTGTTTCTTTCTTGTGCTTGCTTTCTAGTTACATGCCCATTGGCATTTTGTTCCTAATTGCTGGGAAGATCATTGAAGTTGAAGACTGGGATATATTCCGCAAGTTGGGCCTTTACATGGCCACTGTCCTGAGTGGGTATGTCCGACTGAAGAGAAGAAACAGAATTCCCTGCAGATGCAATGGGGCTACTGTAGAAAGGCCAGGGTGTAGCTGGTTAGATGGCTTTTCTCCCGTGTGCGGGGGAGAAAGATGGGGTTTGGAGCTAAAAGAGCATCAAGGTTGCCCTTTAACAGCTGTATCGTAGGTGGATCATGCTGTGCTAATTGCCAGCTCCTGGCAGAACAGCCTGGACCAGACTTTGCCATTGTCTCTGTTGGTTGGGTTTAAAACAAGAGAAAAACTCATTTGTAGGCTCTTGGGGCTGGCTCCTGCCCTCTCCTTCCTTTAGAATGTAAACTAATCAAGCAGGAAAGAACGCCACCCACATACCCCAAGGCTGAAAGAAATTAGAAGGACCTAAATAAATTCCATCTCGAGCATGTAGGACTGGTTTTGGTTCTGATGTTCTTGCTGGGCCGGTAGCTACTGCTGTGATTTGTGTCACCGGGGTTAACAGGCTATTTAGTAAGTGTTTGAGACCTTTCAGAAGCCATCAAACAAATAGGAAGGTGACAGGGTTGAGCCTCTTGCATGTTTCTCACAACGCAGCAGTCGGCTCCTGCAGAAGAGATATCCTAGGTTATGAATGGTGCCACCAAACACCCTGCCAAGGACAGAACGGTCCTACCTACTGAGACATGTGGAACAAGAGAATGAGCAACTGACATTGCTTTGCTTTCCGTGGGCAAAAACCCCCAGCCCGAGCCATCAGCTTCCCTCTCAGACCCTGGCTACACTGCCAAGTTCCCACAACACAGTATTAGCTGGTAACCCAGTGTGCCGGAAACACAGCTTTTCAACCTGACAGCAGCAACCTGGTCCTACCGTGGGAAGGTCAGAGTTGAACTGCTAGACCACAGAGATCAGAGAAGTGGTGCTTCTACCTTCTACAGCCCTGCACTGGAGCTGCTGAGAGACAATACCACGGGGTGGGATGCGCAGTGATGTGGCTGAGGTCTGGGATAATAAGTCCTTTCATAACGGGGTTCTGTTGAGTTCTCGTCTCTTGCTCTATTTATGTTTCTAACAGACAACTAAACGTTATAGCTAAGATCTCATGATTCTCCGGACTAAGAGGACTCTCTCCTCAAACCCTCAGGGTTCCTGTTTGTAGGAATCACTGCTTATGATTCGATCTTGTCTAACTGAACTGCCAGCTTGCCACTTGCATGTTTGCACCGTCTGCTGGCGGGGCTTGTTTAGTCAGCCCTGTTTAGATTAACCTGTAGATTCTTATGTGAGGCACTTTGGGAAGGCAGGAATAGCAAATAAATGAGGGCCAGACCTAAAGTATAAGTTTCTCTTTATTGCAACTCTGACTTCCCTCTTAGATAGTAGACACCATTCCCGAGCCTAGTCCAGAACACAGGATGGGGTGGGCTGTGATGAGCTATAATGAGGTAGCAAGGTTGGGGACAAATGTGACCTTGAAGGGAGGATCAGCTCAGCCAGGGAAGGTGTGGAAATGAGGGACAATTACCTGAGATTTAAAGGGGACTTAAAAATTCCATAGGGAGAAACAGAGAAAGAAGGAAGATTGAATTCTGTGGAAGGCAGCAGAGAGGAACATCATTGCATACTGAGCAGGAATTGTTGATTGCAGAGATGGAGATGATTTGACCCTCAGTGAGCTGGGAAATCTGTTCAGCTATATGATTCACTGACAACTGTGACAAAGGGTCTCATTTGCTGATCGAGCCTTGACATCCCCAGCTGTGGGATGGAGCCATGGTTTCGCGGTCAGCATCCCCATCTCATTGGGTCTTTATGAAAGTTTTAAAGATGTCATCATTTTAAAATCTGATTGAAAACCGGGCTGAAGTCTGAGGAAGTGGCACTAAGACTTTCTCCCTCTTGTCTGCAGGCTTGCAATCCACTGTGTTGTAGTACTGCCCCTGATCTATTTCATAATCGTGCGGAAGAACCCTTTCCGATTTGCGCTGGGCATGGCACAGGCTCTCCTGACAGCTCTCATGATATCTTCCAGGTAACTAGAAGAGTGTCTTGGAGGAGCCTCCAGACCATGCTTCGTCAGCTTTTGTCACTTGGTGAAGATGACTCCAGCTTCTGGTTTGGATAGAACCCGTTGAGAGATGGCACCTGTATTCTCTGTCCATCTCCTTGAATGTATTTCTCCAGCCTTTTGAATACTTCCTACACTCTTGCAGTGGCCTGATACCCAGGAAATATTCTAGTGTAACTAGAGGTAGTGGTAGGCACAGCACCTTCCGATTCCTGGACTGGCCAAAAGTATCAGCATAAAGGCTGGAGAAGACCTGGGTTCAAGTCCCAATACCCACAGAGTGGCTCACAAATATCTGTAGCTCTAATTCCAAGGGTTACAAGACGCTCTTCCGGCCTACAAGGGCACCATACACAAAGACATGCATTTAGGCAAAACACCCATACACATAAAAATAAGAATAATTTTTTTTAATTACCAGCGTGCCTTGGGGCTCTTGATTCACTTTTTAGAACACAGGGATTCTTTTTGGGTGGAGACTGAGGCCTGGCATTTTTAGACCTAAATTCTTTTCCCTTGATCCCACAGTTCAGCAACCCTACCCGTTACTTTCCGCTGTGCAGAGGAGAAGAACCAGGTGGACAAGAGGATCACAAGATTCGTGCTGCCTGTTGGTGCCACCATCAACATGGATGGCACTGCGCTCTATGAAGCCGTGGCGGCTGTGTTCATTGCACAGCTGAATGGCTTGGACTTGAGCGTTGGGCAAATCATCACCATCAGGTGAGGCATGGTCTGACTCTGACTTGCATCACTGCTGCTTGGACTGCCTCAAGTAAACATGCTCTGGGAAGACAGACCAAGAAGGACCAGAGATGGGATGTTCTATTGGTTTATAAGTTTCATCTTGAAGACAAGGGGTACACTCATGGGACACGCAATTCCTGCTTCAGGATTTGGGAAGCTGAAGCATCTCTCTGTTCAGCATAGTGTGACCAGTAGGTGGCCAGACAGTGCCAGGCACAGACTAGACACCCAAGACTCAAGGTTAAATAAGTATCTTCTCCTGTTCTAACAGAAGTCCCTGGTGGGTGAGGGTTAGAAGATACCCAAATAAAAATTGGATCTGTGGTAGGACTCTCATGGAAAATTGACTGGGGGTCATGGGTGGCCCCAGTAAGGAAAGGATCAACTGTACCTGGGGAAAAAAGACAAGGATTCCTAGAGGGTCGGGAAGTACAAGTGAATCTTAAATGAGGAAAAAGACAAAAGCTAAGAGCTCAGAACAGCGGAAGTATCTCACAGCTTAAGCAGAGTCCGGATTCTTTGGCCATAAGAGCCTTGTGTGGAGGATCTAGTATACCAGTTTATCATATCGTGAATATATTTGCATTTTAAAGAGATAATTAGTAGTATGATGGGAAGCTTGTATGGGAGCAGGGACCACAAACTAGATCAGCAAGTCGCTAAACATCCTATATCAAGACATACACTGGGCACACCTCTGAGTTTGACTACCAAAGGGCCACCATTCAGATTCAGGCTAGTTTCAGGACAGGCTCCAAAGCTACAGAGAAACCGTGTCTCCAAAAATCAAGCAAACAAATAAATAAATAATGAAAAATAAAAAAGAATTCTAGGTGACTGGTGTGAAAACTCAGTAGTTAAGAGAACTGCCCTTCCAGAGGACCCAAGAAGTTAGTAGCTCAAGACTGTTAGAAACTTAGTTCTAGGGCATCCAGTGCCTCTGCCCTTCATAGATGCCTGTACTCATATGCAATTATTCACATGTGTACGTGCAAACACTCACACAATGATAATAGAAATTAATTAAACCAGGCAGTGGTGGTGCTTGCCTCTAATCCCAGCATTCAGGAGGCAGAGGCAGGTGGATCTCTGAGTTTGAGGCCAGCCTGGTCTACAGAGGAAGTTTTAGGACAGCCAGAGCTATATAGGGAAACCCTATCTCAAAGAACCAAAAAGTAAATAAAAATTTAAAACATTAGATTTTTTTATTTCAAATGTAGATATGATTGAGAATATAGACCAAAAGTCAGGGTCAGCCACTTAACAGTGGCCATAAGACCCATGGGTGACAAGTCAGGAGTCTGTGTCTGAATCAGTAACACTGTGACAGTTATAACCATAACCCTGGGCAAGCTGAGTTCTCCAAGCACTGTTTTCTCATCTGTAAGTGGAGGAAATAATACTGCCTACGATTTATTCAAACATGTCAAGAGGATATTTATGAGGTCTTGATGGCTTCACAGAGAGTCTGCACCTGTTAGGAATAGGCGACATTATTCAGGAAGAGTTTGTAGAGAAGAGGAAACTGAGGGCAAGGTCTCAGAGAATTCTATTAGAGGTAGGTAGGAGGAAGAAAAAGAGAGGGAGAGGAGACAGTGGGAGATGGGAGGAAACCAGGAGCATTGTGGAAACCTAGAGACAAGTGGTTTATTTTTGAGGACTGAAATGGTTCAAAGTCTGATGCCAAAAAGAGTTCGAGGCAAATGAATACCGAGGAGGTGGTAGATATGGCATTGTTGTGTCCTAGGGCGGCATTTTGTAGCCACTAGCCCATTGGATTTCCAGAATAGGTGTTGATGTCATCGTGGTGAGGCTGACGAGGGCTGCAGGGAGAGTCATCTTCTCTGCTGGTTTCAGTGGCAAAAAGGCAGGACAAGCAAGGTCTCAGCACTCAGCCAGGCTTTATTGAAAGCAAACACACACACACACACACACACACACACACACACACACACCACACCACACAAAGAGACAGGCTCCCCCGGTAGGAGAGAGGATCCAGAAGTCAGAATCTGAGTTTTCCTAGCGGAGCCAAAACTTTCACCTGTTTGAGGGCGGGATTAGTTCCCTCTCTCCCTCAGGATTGGCTGGTTTGGGCTGTTGCCATGGACTGGGTAATTCAGACAAAGAAAGAAAAAGCTGACTGGTTCCCACCATCAGAGTCCCTCCCTTTATTTAAAAGTCAATAGCAGATGTCCCTTCCTGCAGCACAGACATCAAGTCTTTTTCTTAAAGAGGGAGAAGGGAGCCAGTCATTTTAAATGTTTATGGGAAAGCACATTTGTAGCACCTTAATCAACCCAGCGCTTTGCTGCCTGCCCGCCAGGCGGCTTTCTGGACTCCTGCTCCCTCAGGATGCTCAACCAGCCCTGAGTAGTGCCTGCAGCACTCAGAGTGCCATGTGTACTGATTCTAGCAGAAAAGCAAAAGTATTTTCAGTTCGCTGCCCAGGTACCATCCTGATCATTACAGAGCTTCGTCTACATAAAAGCCCTGCAGACATCCAACCTCCCAAATCCAGGCAAGGAATTGAGATTCAGAGAAACCCCTTGCTGAAGAAAACGCTCATCATAAATGGGCCGAACCAGGAACGTAGCCAGCTGTGTCTAACTCCGAAACCTGTGTCCACACTATGTCACAGCCCAGCGCCAGTCCCACTGCGCCTGCATGCTAGGAGAGAACCTTGTATGTCAGAAGCTGAAAAGCCTTTTGCTGAGGCAGGATATGTCGGATCAGATGAATAGGTTTTCATATATTTCCCCTTATCTGAAGATCCAATGTTCTGAAAGTCACACCAAAGGCCGTCAAATGACAGAAGTTTTGTGAGCAAGGTCAAGACTCAAGGGCAGGCTGAATGGATTCTGAAGCCCAGCTTCAAGCTTGTAAGGACATGGCTAACCATGACATGTTGAGGATCCCAGTGGGGATCAATGAGCCTGGGCACTTATCTATTCTGACAAAGAAAACTCACTGATGCATTGTTTAATTTTTTTTCACCCAGCATTGAAATAAAGTTGGATTTTCCAAAGAGGACTTAGAAAGGACAGCCCTGATGGATGATGTAAGCCTAAAACTCGTAGAGATTTTGGTACAGCTCTAAAACTCTTTAAGTCACTGTAAACCGGTAGCCATGGCCACTAAAGGAACACATACTTGGCAAGAATCCTGGCTCGCATTTGGCCAGTGAGCAGCCTCTAGAACACAGCACCAGGCAGAAGAACGGGCAGCAGAATCTGTTTTCTGAGAATTCAGAGACCTTTGGGAGCCAGAGGGAAATGTATTTGCCGCTAGATCCAGGCTTCAGCTAGTTGAAGATCATTAGTTTTCAGCCCACCCACATCCGGGAATGGCACTTTAGCCTGAAGGTGAGGTCACAGTTCCAGAAACCACTGTGGGTGTCCCTGCCTGCTCATTCAGTTCAAAGTCCTTTCGGGGCCCTGTGAGCCTTCATTTCTCCAGAATGACCCAATTAAAATAAACATACTGCTGGTGAGAGACTGCACATTGCCAGGAGAAAAAATCCCTGTGCCTTATTCTGTGTGCTCAGGGGAGAGCTTGTCCGATACGTGGTAATGAAGCTTCTCCAGCTACCTACGCTGGAGTCCAGAGTCCTCCTTTTGCACAAAGTGCATTTGCTGGAATGTCTTCAGGAACGTTTGTACCTTGGATGGAGTCACACAGTGTCTCAATTCAATGCCCAGAGCAGGTATTCTCGGAGAAGGCGAGAGTCTTGTGGTATCGGAAAATTACATAAAAGCTGCTTAACCACGTCTCTACCCTCTGCTGTCACTTCAGACATCCTTGACCATCAGATACTCCAGGGTCCCTCTACTCCCCTTTCCAGGCAGCAGAAGTCCCTGGCACATACTGAGGGTTCTGTAAATGATCGAGAAGTAGAGACTGGAGGAGGAAGGCCACCAGTGAGAGGGATCTGACGCTCAGGATGGGGGCATTGGATAGGTAGATAAAGCCTTGCACAAAAGCTCCTGAGGGTAAATTCCGACTACCGAGTAAGTCTGCCGCGGTTTTGATGTCACTGGCGGTGATTCTATACTTCCTTGCTTTAGGGTGATCTGCCAAATGTTCTCCTGCTGCCGTGACATCCTGCTCCTCTGAAGCCCTAGCAGCTCCCATCATATGATACATATGTATATATGTGTGTGTGGTTTATATATATATTATGATAATATATATACATATATATATATATATGATGGATGGATTGTAGGCAGATAGATACACATGAGTTAGAACTGATTAGCAAATAAGTACTAGCTGTCCACTATAGGAGCAGAACAGTAACAGCCACGGAAGCCTGTGTCAGGCCTGAGGCCTTGCTGGGAGAAAGAGAGATCTAACCCTTTCCTGCCATTGTGTTCTGGCTGCAGCATCACAGCTACCGCTGCCAGCATTGGAGCTGCTGGCGTGCCCCAGGCTGGCATGGTGACCATGGTGATCGTGCTGAGTGCGGTAGGCCTACCCGCTGAGGATGTCACCCTCATCATCGCTGTGGACTGGCTCCTGTGAGTTGGACTGAATACCCCTGCCTCGGCTGGTTGGGCCAGCGGCTTCCTAGCCACGCAGACACTTTGTTGCGCCCTGCTTTCCTCCTGACATTGCTTAATGAGCCATCTGTCGCTGCTTTCATTTCCTTTTGGTGAAACCATCTGATAAAATGCTTAAACTTAACTCTTCATCACTTCGGAAAGGTTCTCAAAAGCCAGTGAGCTCCATCAGTTCATGGTGTATCTGGTGACACTTAAGGTTAGGAGACAAGCTTAAATACGAGACAATATAGTGAAGGGGCAGGGCGAGCCCCCATAGCCATCCCACGTATCCAGCCCCAAGTAAACACAGCACCAGCTGCTTCAAAATCCCTGCACCTGTCCTGGTATCTTGGAATCCTCTGCGCTGGTGACAAGAGCAAAGGTTTAGCATATGCCTCTGTTTAAATCCTCATCGGGTATCTTACTAGGTTTTGGATCTTGAGCATGATCTTTAACCCCTCTGAGGCCCAACTGCATTATTTATGAGAAAAGTTATGCCTACCTCAGTTGGCTTGTTGTAGAGACCAAATGGGTTCATATAAGCCAAGTATCTGGAGGTACGCCTGGCAATTCAGTAAAGGTTTAACATAGGAAAGTTCTACTATGATGGCAATGAGTCACACCACTTAGGCACAGACAGCTCTCTCCTGTCTCATACACACATACCCCATCCACGGAGTATCTGGGTGAAAATATGCCTCCCTGATGCCCAAAACTGAAAGTGGAGCAGCCTGGTCCCTGGCTTTGTTTTCGATACATCTGCTTTCCGGTACCAAGGTGTGGCTCTGCCCCGGCCATTTGAGTAAGTATAGCTCCATATTAAACCTTGTTTCAGATTAGAGAGCACCAGGGTTGTACAGTTTTATAGGAGAAAGGGAAGTAGTCATGCTGTGGAGGTTCCAAGCTTGTACCTGGCCTGGAAGCTGTGACCACTGCACAGAAATGGGCATCTCAGGTAAAGGGAGAAACCGGGCTGACTTGAACCCTTGGCTTTTCCTAGAACCAGTGACTCTTCCTGCCAGGCTAAGAGGAAGCTCCAGACTACAGGATGTACGGACGCTGGACCAGTAGTCTGTGGCACTGTGCCTCTTAGGAGGGCATCCTTCTGAGGATGCAGTCCTTGTTCTCACGGTGTCACCTCACGAGTGTGCCCATGGTCACAGTCCTCATGCCAGATACTCAGTATCAAAATGGGCACTTCCTCTGTAGGCCTTCACTATAGGCTTTCCTGCTACTGGCCTCTTCTCTGGTCTACCAGGGATTAAGACAAATGGAGGGTATATCAGAGAGGAATCTATTTCTGGACTGGCTTATATATTTTGGATGCCATGTTCTTCCATGTCTTTGCTGGGTTGTTCATGGAGTGACCTTATTTGGTAAAGATAGGAGTACACCAGGGACACCTTGGGCCCACATATTTGATACCATGCACCCCAACCAAATATTTGGAGAGAGAGCCCATAATTCCAGTGCATGATACCAAGGAAAGCCACAAAACAGAAGTCAGAGCTCGAAGCCTTACTGAGTTCTGAGTCATCCTTGGTGTCCTCCGTTTATCTCTGGAGACCCCATTCTTATTTGGGAAGAAAGGAGGGAATTTCTGGAAACTGAGAGGTCATTGCTACTGTCTGGGAGCATGGACCAAGTAGAGCCCATTGTCTAACTCTGTTCCTTTGGGAGCCACCTCTGCCCCAGGCTAGTGAGGCATTTGGCTAGTCAGGAGGACAGCATTCTGCGTTGCCCTAAATCTTAACTGAACTCATCAGAACCTTTTCTTTCTCCATACATCAGTGAAGAAAGATGAAATCTGGGCCCATTCTGACTCTCCTGTCTCTTTGCCAGGGACCGGTTCAGGACTATGGTGAATGTTCTGGGTGATGCATTTGGAACTGGCATCGTGGAGAAGCTCTCCAAGAAGGAGCTGGAGCAGATGGATGTTTCATCTGAAGTCAACATCGTAAACCCCTTCGCCTTGGAATCCTCCATCCTCGATAACGAAGACTCAGACACCAAGAAGTCCTATGTCAACGGTGGTTTTGCAGTGGACAAATCCGATACCATCTCATTCACCCAGACCTCACAGTTCTAGAGGCCAGCTTCAGATGGCTGGGATGAGGACAGACACCTCCACGGGAGCCACCTCTTAGCAAACTCCAACATCAAGGAATGAGAGAAACACTAAGAGTCAACTGTACATTTAGTTTGATAAACAGACCTCCAGATTATTTTCTATATTTGGCGTTTAGAGCCTTTGTTCTCTGGGTTTGGGGATTTGGGGTGGGGTAGAATGAAAGGAAATGAAGAAGATTGTGTTATCTGGATTTTCTAATTCTATAAAACAAAGTTTGGAAGTATATGAAGTAGTTAACGGTTGGCACTAGGTAATGGACCTGGAAGAGAAATTGCTTTCTCGTACATAGACCGGTGTTTGGGGTTTTTAAACAATATTATTATTGGCTACAAATTTTTACTCAGGCTTTCTAATGGTGTGACTTCCTCTGCTGTCTCACTTTTTATAGATTACGATGCATCTCAACAGACCCACCTAATTAAAGTGCCAAATTTTCCATTTTGACCTCATCTTCAGCCACTTTTAACCTACTCTTAAAAAAAAAAAAAGATCAGCATAGTTCTGCAATAATAGTTTTAAGATAGTTGTGGGATTTAGGGGAAGGGAGAGGGTTTTTTATTCCATGTACTGTATTGGGATGCTGGTAGCTGTCTAGCCAGTGTTCGGTATAGAACTATATGTATATGTGTGTATATTTATTATTTTCATATAATTTGCAAGACAGAGATCAGTAATGAACTATCAATGTGAAATAAGATGTTCTCCTTGTACTTGAATCAAAACTGCAATTCCGGCCGGGCGATGGTGGCGCACGCCTTTAATCCCAGCACTCGGGAGGCAGAGGCAGGCGGATCTCTGTGAGTTCGAGACCAGCCTGGTCTACAGAGCTAGTTCCAGGACAGGCTCCAAAGCCACAGAGAAACCCTGTCTCGAAAAACCAAAAAAAAAAAAAAAAAAAAAAAAAAACTGCAATTCCAAGCCAGGCAGCGTGGTGCACACCTTTCATCCCAGCACGAGCGGGTCTCTGTGAGTTCAAGGCCAGCCTGGCCCACAAAGAGAGTTCTAGGACAACCAGGACTGTTACGCAGAGAAACTCTGTCTCAAAAAAAAAAACAAACAAACAAACAAACAAACAAACAAACCTTGCAATTCCAGCTGAGGTGTACTTGGGAGTTCACCAGAACGTTGTCGGGAGCTCTGGGATGAGAACTCAAGCTGTTGGGTTACTAGGTTTCCGCCCTAAAACAGAAACGTATCATGGCGAAGCTCTATGGTGGTACAGCCCATCATTTACAACTTCCCGGGTCAAGCTCCCTCCGGGGGAGGCGCCCCCTGTAGGCACTGAATAAATGCATTGATGAAGGCAGCTCTCCCAAAGGCTGGATGTGCCCAGATCCAAACAGAAGGCTTCAAGGCTACCTTCTTCAAGTACACTCAGGCCCACTTCACAAGGCTGCCACCTCACTGCCCTTGGTTCTCTCTGCCCACCAGGGCAGAAACAACAATGGCCAGCCATCACCCAAGTTGTGTTTTAAAATGGGCTGCCTAAGTGGAATAAGTCACGTTGTGTATATATATATATATTACTATTTGGTTTTTTTGAGACAGGGTCTCTACATAGGACTGGCTGTCATGGAACTCGCGATGTAGATTAGGTTGGCCCAACTCATAGAGATCCTCCTGCCTCTGCCTCCCTAGTATGGGGCTGAAAGGTGTGTGCCATCATGCCCAGCTCTATATGTATTCTTACAGAATAAACCCAGGCCATGAGCTACTGGTACCAGTGGTTCAGGGAAAACACTTCCATTTCCTTCTGCCTCCTCCTTCGGAAAGGATCGTTCAGAGAATCTTGGCCTTGCTGCTTCGAATCCTCTGCTTGTCTTTCTCCTGCTCATTTCTGAAGATAGCTTATTAAAAATCTACACTTCTGCCCCCATCTTGTAAATAAAGCTCAACAAAAACTTGTAGTTCACACGGAGATAGATTCTTATCAACAGTGTTTCAGTAGTATCATTAGCCACCTTAAACCTGTGCTTTTATATTTACGAAGTCAGAAATTGTGCCAAAGATAGCGGGGGGGGGGGGGTAAATGAATGCTCGGTGTTGGCCACTTGCACCTGAAAGCTACCAGAAAATGACACTAAATTACCGACTAAACATCACAGTGGCCAATGACTCTGAAATTGGAAGTACAAATGTCGGTATTCTTTATAGGATGTAAATCTAAATGAAGTTGAATGAATACTTTATTTAGGAGTTAATGGCTCTTATCAGGTGGCCCTCATTAGTGATACTAGAGTTGGCAGAGCTGTTCCCAAATTCACTGGGGTCACCCTTGTAACAAGCCACTTAACACACTGTGCTCATGAAAGAGGACATGTTCCGTTTCCTTCTCAATAAACATTTCTCCCACTTTGTCCCCTTATCTTCCAGCCTCTTATCTAGTCTTTCATTTACCTGGGTAGGTGTGGGAAGGGGAAATGCCGGCTAATGCAAAAAGCTCTATCGTTATTGGCTTTAAGACCACAGAAGATTGGTTTGAAAACCTTTTATCATCTGAGCATGACAGGTCAGGACTTGAGGAAAACATACTGATCCTTCGTGCTTACCAGTGAGGATTACAAGGCTGAAAGACAGGCCCATTATGACAGTTGAGCTCATATTTTGTGGGCTGAAATGAAAATAGAAATTTGCTACAAACTGCTATCCTGGAAGACAGCCAGCCGTATCTCAAAGAGCATGATGACTTGGTTCACTGAAGAGCCAGTCCTGCCCTCTGAGATGGGATTACCAATGACGAATGGCGGGATTTGAAGTGCCCTTGAATGGGATGGCATGCTCCTACCTCAGTAACCCAGTTATGAGCAAGTTCTGCAGAACAGGACTCACTTGTGTGACAGATGTCAAAGGAATAGACAGATTCCTGGGCCCCACTGAAGAAGCACAGCGTAAGAATGCCAGTTGCTTTAGGCACAGGAATATAGGGGAGAGTCTTGAGTACAGTGTGGGGCTGGAGACATTCCAAACAGCACAGCTCCTTAGAACAAAGTTTGGGATAGCTGGTGCAGCTGAGCCGAGGCCCAGCACATGATGTGAGCCGTCTCCCAAAAGAGAGTGTCATTACCAATACCAACGGATGGCTTTAATTTTCTGTAAGCTCTCTGGTCTATTAAAAATCCACCTCTGTTCTTAGGTCACCATGGGAAATAGTGTGACCTGCTGAGCAGGAGAGGGGCAGAAGGAATGGTGGCTTTGCAGGTGGTTAAGGACCCTCCCTCTGTGGCAGAATATCCACACTGACATTCTGCAACTCGTAATTGCACAGCAAGAAAGCACAAGAGACACATAACTGGTGGCTGTCGGGGGCTATTTGTACACTGTGTGAAGAAGTATTGCTGTAATTGGTTAAATAAAAGAGTTGAATGGCCAGTAGCTAAGCAGGAGGCATAGGCAGGCCTTCCGACAGAGGTAAGAAATAGGAGATAATCCAGGCACATGGGAGACCTCAGAGAAACAGAAAAAAATAGGAGGTACAAGATGGAAGAGAGGTAACGCCACGTGATAGAATGTAGATTAATATAAGTGGCTTAATTAAGTTATAAGAGCTAGTGACAAGCCTAAGCTATAGGCCAAGCTTTCATAATTAATATGTCTCTGTGTCGTTACTTGGGAACTAGCTGGTGGGACAGAAAAAGACTCGTTGCAGGTGGGCACACAACTCTAGTACCCTCTCACCTTGGTGATCCTTTCTAGTAATCCAAGATGCTAGCCCTCTCCAAACAAACAAATTCAGCACAAAAGATTAAGACAATTTCCCAAGGTCACATAAGGAACAGAAGTGGGGCAGATGATTCATTTTAACTTAAGTCTTGGGTGACCCAGATATTTCAAGACATTTAAGAACCATTGTCGAGATCTGCTTTATAGCATAATGTCTGTAATTAAAAATATTGCATTGCAATATTTACAGTTCTGCTAAGAGGGTTCTTAGCATGGAAGAAAGGAGGGAGGGAGAGGAAGGGAGGGAGGGGGAGGGAAGAGGAAAGGGAAGCTTGCTTTGGAGATGGTGACAGGGACGCCTGTACAGGTGTATAACCTGAAGTTCTACACATTGAATAGTTACAGTTTTCTGCATGACAATCATGCCTGAATAAAGTGATTTAAATACATTAATGAGAGCCTTTCTAACACCAAGTATTTTACATGTATTTTTTTTTAACATTCCTATTGCCATTTTCCAAACAAGGAAATTGGCCTACCGAAGGTAGTCGCCCAAGTTTGCCCCTCTAGGATACACCCATGATTCCAAGTCTTCTCCCAGCTATCCATTTACAAAGCTTCAAGATGCCCGCAAAGCTGAGGCAGGCTGCAGGACAGCATCCAGCTTCTTCTTTCAGTGTTGTTTGTGCATTCTAATGTCATTTAATTTGCTCCAAACAAATTTCCTTATTCAAATCTTCCATCCCCACTTTCCCATTCTGGCTGTGGGTAATTTATGTATCATGGCCTCCCTTCCTTATGGCTGACTTGATGTCATCAATACCATATCCCTCCACCCGAATCCCCTTTAAGTCATTCAATCAAATTTATACAGAAGGGCTATCTGTTACAAAATCAGAGACGGGCAGGCAGATACCAGAACAGAAACTGGAGCCTGGTTCCTTTTTTTTCTTTTCTTCCACACTTCTTCTGTATTTCCTCCCACTGGTTAAAGCCCTAATCCCCTGCAGTCTGCCTCACACCCACACGGCTCTCCTAAACCTCCAAGGTAACCAGGGCCCTGTTGGCAAAATCCAAGCAGGTGCTTGCCCAGTCATCAGCCTTCGGCCTTGTCTTCTACAATACTCATCACCACTGATGAGCCTATGTCTGTCTAGCTCGCTGTCCCCCTCCTCTGCACTTCCTGACACCTTCCTTCCTAAGCTTCCCTCCTTCTGCTTTTGATTTATGGTCTCTGCTTCTACCAAATGCATCGGGCCCTTGAATACCGAGGGCTGAGCGAACAAGCTCTGCATCATTCTGGCATCTCTCTGTGCCATTCCCCCAGAAAGCTGTCCCCCACCCCTGCCCTCACACTCCTCAGCCGACGACCAAGACTCTATGACCACGTGATGTAAGCAGCTGCCGCCTGCCCTGGCCTCACAACCAAATTTCAGATCCCATTTCCAACCTCTACTGGGCTTTGAAACTGAACTTATTCCACACCAACCTCAGGACCTTTTCCAGAAGTCTCTCCTGAGCCATCCCCCCGCCCCCGTCATAGGGCGCTGATGGGTCGGAACTGCCTTTGACATCAACACACCTTGAGTTGTACACATCTGCGTTAGCACAGTCATTTGAGTCCTGCTGCTGTGGGCTTCAGTGGGAGCCCATGGGTGGACCATGTTGATTCTGAAGTTGCTGCCCAGGATTTTTGCCCTTTAGACATGAATAGTAGAACCTGAAAATCCTCTAAATCCTGTTTACAACAACAAGACCTTCATAATGAGAATGCGATTCAAAAAAAAAAAAAAAAAAAAAAAAAAAAGGCCAGCCCTCCAGGGTATATGAACCCTGTTCTCTTCTCAGTACCCCACCCCGAGTATTCTGAGTATTTCCTATTCTAGCTTCCCTGCTGAAAGAGAGACTACAAAAAGAAAAAAATCCTTTTCCAAAAGACTTTACTTGACCTCCTAGTCGCTGAGTGCCTCTTGCCTCACACCTAACAGAGTTAGGAGATGAAGGAGCCCGTGTCCTGAGATCTACCAACAGCGGGCTGGTCTCTTGGCCAGTGCTTCGCTCCTATTACACACTTCACTCTTGCCTTACAGTCCAGCCAGGGCCACCAGCCCCACTGTTCCCTCGGAGAATTTGGATTTGGGCCCCCACCACTCACCCATATGCTTTGAAACACCACTAAGATAATTTGCCTCTTGATTTCCTCCCACCCCCAAGCTTAACCAGCCACTTCCAAACTCGCAGCAAGCTCATTAGAAAGTACTTGACTTTTCCACCCCTAAACCTTAGTGCCCAAGGCACAAAGTCTAAAGTCTTTAGGGCTAATATCGAAGACACATTAGAAAGTGCCCCCAGGGGACAATTTTTCCTCCATACACAGGTGATTGTCCTCTACAAATGCCTTCTCCCTAATTTCTTTCTGATTTGTCCAGTGTTTCTTACCTCCTAGAACACAGAGAAATAAACAGCATTTTGTCACATGCTCAGATATTGCATTGTTTTATTAAGTTAATATGAAACCTGGTTAAAAGGTAATGCAATTGAGTGTACAAGCCTCACTTCAATCGATGTCATTATTTTCTACTACTAAGTGCCACCATGGAGTCTTCTGTTGTTTTAGATTTGCATTCGGAGAATCTGAGTAACTCACGGGAGTCTGGAGGGGGTGTTACTTGATCCATCTCCCTCCAGTTCCTAGACACCATTATTTCAAACCCCCTGTGGTTGACAGTCACAAATCCACCCACAGAGCTTGCAATACTTTCTGAGAAGCATGCTTAGAACATCTTGTTCCCTAGAAAGGATGGAAACTCCAATAGGGGACCGGTCGTATCTGGCACCCTAACTTGACCTCTCCCCACCCCCCCTCACAGGGCTGAGTTCTCTACTGAGCACAGTGTAGGAACTTTTTCCACTTGGTTCATGAAAAGTGGTGGATCCCCACAAGGCTGTGGAAGGGGGTCGGTTGTCAGGGCTCAGACACAGCCTGACACAGTACACAGAGGATGCCATCGAATGCCTGGTCCGAACTTCCCTTATGCAAAGTCAGACGACCTTCCAGGACGAGTTTCCCCCGTGAGTCAAGCTCTGCCACCAAAAGCACCTAGCGCTTACATTCTGTCCCTGGAAGTCAGCCCACTAAAACAGGTGTGATATTTATCGCGGTTCAGAACATTGATCTAAGTGTCAGTTCCTGAAGGAAAAGGAACCGGGAGGCTTATTTTGAAGGGAACGGGGGAGGAGAACTTCCTAAAAAACGTTGTTCACAAATACAACATTTCAAGGACAGGAAATAACAGAAAGCGCCTCTTGTTGACCCAAGAGGTGACCGACCTCATTCTTAAGACTGCCAGGAGACCTGAGCTACCCTGCCTGTCTGAGATAAATGATGGGCACATGGTTTTCAAGCTCTCAGGTGCAATTCCCAGGAATCTCAGCCTTGGGGTCAATAAGGCATGTGACAACCAACCAAGAAGCAAAAGGAAACAGATAAACCACGTGGTTTGAAAACAAGATTCCAGAGTTGGAAAACTGGCTCTGACATTTGGTGTTCTGAGCCTTGATGGCCTTAGCAAGAAACTGGGAGGAAATGAGCTTTTCCTTGAATGAGCATCAGAGATGGAAATAATAACAGCTAAGGCATGCTGGGTTCTGCTTTTGTGCTGGGCACTAACAGGACATGCTTTTCAAGTGAGTCATCCACATTTCAATATTCTGAGGCAGATAGTATCACGGCCTCCATTGCAAACCTAAGGACACTGAGGAATGAAGAGGTTATAGTATCTGTCCAAGGTCCTTGCCTTCAATGGTTCTAAAACCAGACACTCAATCTTCAAGCCTAGGTTGATGCGCTCCTGAAAAGTGATGGCTACAGGCACATGGCAGAGGGATGGGTGGATGAGAGCAGAGAAGCGGCATGCAAAGGGGAAGAAGAAAGACCCTTCGTCTATGTTTATAGCCTTTCAGGTTCCCCCCCCCCCCACTCAGCCATCACCAAAGCAGATAATGAGGTCTCTAAAATACACATCTCTCCAAATTACCCCAAAGTTGTCCTTTTCCTGGCCCCTTCCTGTGGAAGAATGTAAGATAAAGTACCCTCCACTTAGGACATACAATGACACACATCCTGCCTGGTTCAAAAATATCTGCCAACCAATGATAACCAAAGGCCTAAAATCCACTCACCCATCTCCCCTACAGACTGTATTTCAACTCTCTCAGTTTAGAGTAAACTCTCTTCACTGCTAGAGGTCCTCTCCCTCTCTCCGAGAGCAGTGCTGGGCTTAGAACTCTGGACCTTGAGCTTGTTAGGGAAGATACTCTACCACTAAGCAAGATTCCCCAGCCTGCCTTTTCTTTGAAACCTAGGTGTGTCTTGGGGGCCAACAAGCTCCAGAATCCTGATCACTATTTCTGGGGCATCCATTGGGACCCCTCTGTGTTGTCACTGCAGAGTTCTTGGTATTGTCGAGGTGATGACAAGACACCCCTTCCCCCCTCCACAACTCTTCAGTCATGTAAGGCAAACCTGGCACTGCATGTCCTGTGCTGTCTTGTGGCTGCACAGCCTTAATGAGAGGCAAAGCTGAGTGGTGACCAAAGCTATTGATTATGACTGTGTCCCAGCAGGGGATTTCCTGTGTATAGATAAGGAGGGGTGGTATTTGACTATGAGCTTCAAAGCATTTTAAAAATAAAGACAGGGGATAGAGTGATGGTGTTAGGTCTCAAAGTTGGGGTACACGACTAAAGTGCCTATTTAACATATCAAAGCAGACCTGGCCACCAGGCTGTCCCAGTATCCCTCAGTTCCAATTGTTACAGGGTTCGGCTGGCATACCCCACCCCTACCCTAAACTTCTTCAGCCCAGGGGCTGGGCTGCCTTTCCCCCAGCTGCCCTCTCTATATAACCCACCATTTTGGTTGCTTGGTTCTTTCCGTCTACCCTTTACCTTCCTGAGTTCTGGCTCTCTTCTCTACACTCCCCCTCTTCTCAACTGGCCCAGCTCCTGTTCACTCTGGACTCTCCAGATGTCTCTGCCTTGGTTATGCTCTCCCTTTTAGCTACAATAAACTTTCTCCTCCACCATACCGAAGACCAGTCATGTCCTTTTTATTTCTGTTCTTTTTTCATTCAGATGGTTCAGTGGGTTATCATTGTTTATTTACCAGCATGAATACCTAAGTTCAACTCCTCAGAGCCCATCAAAATGATTTGCTTTGGGTTAAATAAGAGACATTGCCTCAAGACAAGAAAGTAATAGAGGCAGACATTTGAGGTTCTGCTCTGGTTTCTGAGTAAGCACTCACACATGTGTAGAATGCCACATTCCCATGCATACATCATATCATACATATCACACATATGTAGTGATATTTTGTTTATAATCTAACAAAAGCTTGCCTGGAGATCAAAGTGATGATATAAACCACTAGTTAGACATAAAGGCCAGGCAGTGGTGTCACACACCTTTAATCCCAGCACTTAGGAATCAGAGACAGATGGATCTCTGTGAGTTCAAGGCCATCCTGAGCTACACAAGACTGAATCTGTCCCAAAGAGAAACAGAGCTCACACAAAGGAGATCCCAGCTTGGGATTCCAGGCCTTTAATCCCAGCACAATGGAGGTGGAGACAGGAGTGATATGGCTGCGTGGAGAGAAGAATATAGGGTGGGAGGAGATAGGAGTTCAGAGACAGTCTGAGGATTCAGTCTGAGCATGAGTCTGAGGTTTCATAGAGATGGGGCAGTCTGAGGTTTCGTAGAAACAGTAGCAGTCTAAGGATTTGTAGAGACAGGATGGCCCCTTTAGTCTGAGCATTGGTAGAGGTAAGAACTCTCTAAGGAAATGGCTGCTCTGCTTCTTTGATCTCTCAGCATTAACCCCTATCTCCAGCTCTGGGTTTTTATTATTAAGACGAATTAGAATTTGTGCCACACAGACAAACATAAGAAAATCAGGTAGGATATTATACCTGCAATAGTAGTAGGTGGGTGGCTGAGGGAGAAGGATCATGACCATCCTACATGAACAGGGAGAGTCTGCTTCAAAAAACTAAGAGCAGGAGATGTGGTTGAGTACTTGCCTACTGTAAACAAGGCCCTATGTTCAGTTGCCAGTGATGTTAGAAAACAAAGAAAAATATGGACTTACAGAGAGGTTGATGGAACATTCTAAAAGACATAGAATCACAAGGTGGAAATCTCTGTGACTGGACCCACTCACTCTGTGAGAGGTTCTGTCAAGGTGTCCATGCTAAAAAAAAAAAAGGACCCATTTGGCACACATGTGAACTCATTTGGGCCCAGTTCCCTACTTCTGAAGGTGAAACCAAGCACAGATTCTTCCCTCTGATAAAGTAATTTTACCACGATAATTTGGAACCTTCAGAGTCAGTGTGGAGGGGAAAAGGGTCCCAGACCAAGAGAGCAGAGGCCACAGTTCTTCTCATTGTCAGCAGGACAAAGGATAAAGGAGAGAAGGTTCCTACAAGACCTGAAAACCTGAAAGTGGTGTTGGAATGGGTCCCCTAATCAAGAAGGAGAACAGTCCCATCTGGCAGTGCTAGCAGGTTTGTGGGTCACAGCATGGACTGAAGACATGTCCTGTTTAGATCACAGCAAGTCCCTTGAAGGAGGCTGGGTTAGGGCATAGACACATGGAGAAGGGTCCCCAACATCCAGGGACTAAGCTGACCTTACACAGGTAACTCATCAAGCTTCTCAAGTTAGCACCTAAAGGTCAGATATTATCCTTCATTCTCTCCTTTTTATCCTTGTCATAATTCAGAGCCTACTGGCTTCATCCAGTCTGATGAGTGATGGAGGAAGGTCATTGGTTAAGTAATAAAGAAACTGCTTGGCCTCATAGGTTAAAACATAGGTGGGAGGAGTAAACAGAACAGAATGCTGGGAGGAAGAGGAAGTGAGCTCAGACTCGACTGCTCTGCTCTCTGGAGAGAGGCCATGCTCCGCTCTCTGGGGCAGACACGCACGATGAAGCCAGCCGCCAGGTCAGACATGCTGAATCTTTCCTGGTAAGACCGGAGCTACACAGTTTATTAGAGATGGGTTGATCGGGATATCAGAATTAGCCAGTAAGGGCTAGAGCTAATGGGCCAAGCAGAATGGGCCAAGCAGTGTTTAAAAGAATACAGTGTCCGTGTAATTATTTCGGGGCATAAGCTAGCAGGCGGCCAGGGTGCTGGGGACGCAGCCCCGTCGCTCCTATTACTACAGGTGAGCAGAGAGAAACGGTGTTTCTGTATAGAGACTATTCTTAGAAGGAACGAGATTAACAAAGGATGCTGTCCCAGGAGCGTATGCAAACCCAAGCACCATGAGATGCACTTATAATATTGTCCTGGATTTGTCAGATCTGCAACTTTGAAAGTCAAGAAAAAAATTATAAAGCAAAATATGACAGATAGGAATTCTTTTTCATTATGTTTAACGTTCTAGTCACTCTTTTATTGCTGTGAAGGGACACCATGACCAAGGCAACTCTTACAAAAGAAAGCATTTAATTTAATTTGGAGGCTTGCTTACAATTTCAGAGTTTTCGTCCATTACCATCATGGTGGAAGCATCAACACACAATGAGCTAGGGCAGTAGCTGAGAGCTACAACCTGATTCACAGGCTGAGTCTCTGGGGTTGGCCACACCTCTTAACACTCCTAATCCTTTCAAAGAGTGTCATTCCCTAGTGACTACACACTCAAATATATGAGCCTATGGGGGACCTTCAGACCACCACAATGACACAGTTCTCCCCATAGCAAACCAAAACCCTAGCCATCACAAAATTGTCTGTGCTATCATGGACTCCAAAAGTAAGATACCTGAACTTCAAACCTTGCCTCTGTAGGGCTCCTCAAAGCTTCATAGTTCTTGAAAAATAAAAAATTAAAATAATTTTTAAAAATTATCAGATCATAAAATGTGAAAGGGTCATAATTTGTTGAGAAAAACAAAAACGGGGGGCTTCATATAAAAATGAGCATTTATACTCTTACTAAACTAAAAAATCATGCTCAAGCCCTCCCCCAAAAGGAACACTTTAGGTAGAGATGGCTGAGCAGTTAGAAGCACGTAATGCTTTTGCAGAGGACCCAAGTTCGATTCCCAGCACTCATGTTTAGTAGGTCACAGCTGCCAGTAACTCCAGCTTCCAGGGAATCCGACACCTGCGACCTCTGCAGGCACCTGTACTTGTGTACGCCACATATAGATACACAATTGGAAAAAATGGGTTTTTTTTAAACCAATACTGAATGTCTCAACATGTATTTTAAAACTGAAATTAAATGCAAACTCATTAGGACTGACTTGCATCAGTTGCTCATGCAGGTGGTCCTCTTCTGAGAATTCTCCTGAAACCTTTCCGTGATCTGAGAACTCTCCTGAAACCTTACCATGACACAGTTTTAGTTTTAGTGGCTTTTGTAGTAATAGGAGCGGCGGGGCTGCGTCCCCGGCACCCGGCCGCCCCCATGGCTAGCTTTACCAGAAATAATTACACGGAAACTGTATTCTTTTAAACACTGCTTGGCCCTTTAGCTCCAGCCCTTACTGGCTAATTCTGATATCCCGATCAACCCATCTCTAATAATCTGTGGGCACCGGTCTTACCAGGAAGATTCTAGCCTACGTCCATCCTGGGTCGGAGCTTCATCGCATGCGTCTGCCTGGGAGCGGGGCATGGTGTCTCTCTGCTCCAGAGAGCAGAGCTGTCGAGTCTCTGAGCTCACTTTCTCTTCCTCCCAGCATTCTGTTCTGTTTACTCCACCCACCTATGTTCCAAGCTATGAGCCCAAGCAGTTTGTTTATTACTTAACCAATGAAATCAACAGATTGATATATGACACTCCCACATCAGGCTTTGACTTTTGATAACTACTCAAAATTCACATCAAAATAATCTGACCTGTTTTAGAGACTTTGTGAACATTTAAAAGGACACATAACTTAGGGTTCCAAAGGTGGAATGCACCTTTATTTGGCTGAAATTCTAAGGGGAGAATAAATGAGTTTTGTTTCATTTTGTTTTGGGAGTATCCTTTTTTGTGTTTTGCAATTTATTTATTTCTAATTTACCTTTGAAAACCAATTTCTTATGGCATAAAGAGAAAAAAAAACCAATACCTGGCTCCCACATGTCTTATGAAAACGAAAACATTTTGCTGGGCGGTGATGGTGCACGCCTTTAATTCCAGCACTCGGGAGGCAGAGGCAGGCGGATCTCTGTGAGTTTGAGGCCAGCCTGGTCTACAGAGTGAGTTCCAGTCCTGCCTCCATAACTACTGAGAAACCCTGTCTCGAAAAACCAAAACCAAACAAACAAAACAAAACAAAAGCTAAAAGGATCTTAGTGTACTGTGTTCATCCATTTGGGACGGGAGGACAACACTCCATAAACTAGGTAGCTTATGAGCGAAAGAAACTAGTTTCTCACCGTTCTAGAGGCCAGGATGCCCAAGATGGAGGTGCTAGCAAATTAGGAATCTGGTACGGCCTTTGCTTGGTTCTCCTCACTGTCTGTGTCCTCGTGTGTTAGGGGCAAAGTTCCCATGGCCGATTCTACAGCCGCTTCCACGGGGCTCTATCCTTATGACTCGCTCCTCTCCCCCAAAGCTCCCTTTTTTAAGGCATCACCTTTCGAGTTAGGATTTCAAGGAGACACAAGCATTTAGACTGCAGCAAATGAGGCAGAGGAGGGTGCAGAAGTAAAATAAATAAGAAGGTGGAAGGGAGACAGCATGCCTCCATCCCCCTTCCAGCTTCTTCCTCCTCCAGCTCCCCAGACTACCTAAGCATTTCATAAAGGCTCCTCCAGATGAACCTGAAGTCTGGCTGGGTGGCACTCTCTGTGGGGTCTATTCACTTACAGCAGTTCTCTTAGAAAAAGGCTTGCCGAGCATTTTGTTTCTGATCTACATTTATTAAGAATTGTTGGGACAGGGCGAGAGGGAGAGGGCATGTTTTAAACTACATAAATGAGCCCCTCTCGCAAACCCATCTTGAATGGTTTAAGTTTTAAAATGAGATCTGAACTCTTCAGACGTTAATACTTCCCCCCCCCCACACCCGCCCGGGCTTTAAGGGACTCGATGCCATTCAAACCTAACATACACACACACAAATGAAACACAAAAATCAGATTTATCAAAAAGAAACAATGAGGCTGTTGGTCTTTTCCCAGTTGGTTTATCAGGTTGTTTCCTAAATAACCAACTCCCTGTTTCATGTAAGACAATTTTGTTAGAATTTTCAAAAATTTTTTGTAGGCAGGCGGTAGTGGCACACTCCTTTAATCCCAGCACTTGGGAGGCAGAGGCAGGCAGATCTCTGTGAGTTCGAGGCCAGCCTGGTCTACAAGAGCTAGTTCCAGGGCAGACTCCAAAGCTACAGAGAAACCTTGTTTCGAAAAACCAAAAAAAAAAAAAAAAAAAATGTGATGAGTCTTTCTCTGTTTCACCAGCCAGCTCCCAAATAATGACTCAGAGACCTACTATTAATTATGAAAGCTTGGCCTTAGCTTAGGCTGGTTCCTAACTAGCCATTAGAACTTACATTAACCCATTTCTACTAATCTACGTTTTACCATGTGGCTTTTTACCTTTCATTCTATATACACGACTCCCTCCATGTCTCATTGGCATCTCTCTGCACCTTGATTATCTCCTTCTGCTTCCTTTCTTTGCCCAGAAGTCCCACGTATACCTCCTGCCTAGCTGTTCAACTCCTTATCAAACCAATCACAGTAATATATCTTCACACAGCATACAAATATCTCACTTTCATCTGACATACTTCCATTATGTTTCCTATTTTTCATGCTCAAAATAAACACAAATTCTCCAGGCGATAAGTGTGAATGGGAGCCCCAAACAGAATTTAATCAACAAATCTTACCTTGGGCACAAAAGACTGAGTATAAACTTTGATTTAATGGGGGCCAGGCACCAGTAACTCAACCCAGCCAACAACAACAAAAAAAAATGTTCATTTCTCCAGGAATGTGTCAGTGTCTCGACGACTGGGCCCTTCATCTTTCTTTGGTTTTCATTCATGTTCTCCTGTAAAATTTAAAGATCACATCTACATGTGGTATTGAGAAAGGGGTGAATATTTGACACGACCAAGGAGAAAAACATGAACTATCCTAGCCTTAGATCGACCTCAGCCTCAGAACTGCCCATTCTCTGAGTCCCTTCCCTATGTCTCTGGTTCAGAATAAGGCAAAGGATTTGATCTCTTCGTATAAGAGCAGAGTGAAGCCACTCTGAGCATCTTCCTCCCAGGGCTATGTGCAGAGTTAAGGAAGTCCTTGGTTCGTGGCAAATATGCCCGTGCCTACTGGATGGTATGGAGTGTTAAGCATGTTCCAATCTGCTGTTCAGTAGAGCAATTGCTGAGCGTGGAAGGGGGTCGAGTTTGGAACTGGGTGATGGCGGGGTCTTGTGAATTTTTCATCCTCACAAAAACTTCTATGGAGAGTTAAATCTTAAGAGTGCATATAAACTGGTATGGAATAGAACATGGGCTCTATGTTTTCAGAGCTCCCTGGATGATCCGAAGGCCCTCTGAGGCCTGTAGGCCTGAGAATCTGCTGACCACCTGTGTGGTCTGTTGGACACTGACATTATCCATTACACCAGTCCCCCACAAGCCACTAAATGACAAGTCCCTCAGATGCTGGAGCCCAAATCTAGATGGAAAACACTGACAGAAGGAGCTTGGGTTCTGCCAGATGGGACTTGTTTGCTTTCAGCTGTGGTGAGGGTAACAGGTATAAAGGATCCTCTAGGACAGGTGAGATTAAGACCCATGGCCACTACTGTCTCAGGAGCTGGGGCTACAGGTTATACCAGGATAAGAAACCAGCATTTTAAACTAGCAATTTAACCTTTTTTTTTCTTGTTGTACGTTCTTGCTGTTTTTCTTGAGTTTTACAAAAAAAAAAAAAAAAACAGGAGGCTATAATTTTCCCTGTCTAAAGAAATTCTGACTTGAGTTCCTTGTCTACTGTCTACTTAGAAGCATGACAGTGGTGTTGGCTCCTGCTCCCTCCCACTGAGGGTTGGCTCCAGAAAAAAATCTGGGAGCAGATGGGGAGACTGTAAGCATTCAGTGGGCTAGAGTTGGTATGGGTGGTCACACAGTGCACAGAGAATGGGGGCCTGACATTCCCTGGGGGACTGGGGACCATCAGATGACAAATCCTTCCCATAGAGGATTCTCAGTCATGACACCAGACATGGGCATCAGCTCACTAACGGTCATATCACAGGAATAATCATGTCTTCAAGAGATCTCAGGGTACCTGTGGAGTTTAGGGGGCATGGGGTTTTCCTGTTTGTTTGGGGGGAATGGGACTATGCTTATTTGGTAGGAAATTTCTCATTTTAAATTATACCAGAAATAATCCACCTATACCCCAAGTCCCATGTCCCGACACAACAGAATAAAGACATATCAATGTCTTGCACTTCCTCTGCCTACCTCCTCCTTATTTCACGTCTACCAGGACAGACAATGGGACTCCCTGTCTTGGGTTCAAAGTTTCTTGGCAATTTTGTGACTAAGGATCTTTTTCATTTTTCCGTGAGGCTGAGACCACAGGGGATCCAGGACAGGGAAGGTTGACCATAGTGAAGGAGCTGATGTGGGGGAAAGAGGATGGGATCTGTCATGGAGCCCTTGGCAGAGTAGGGCAGGGAGGGACACAGAGCACAAACGGAGGATGCTCCGCTGTGTGTCATGGAGTCCTCCACCCTGGAACCTGTCTTCCCAGGCAACAGGGGATGCTCCAGCTCTCCTTGACCTTGCTTCTCCCCAGCTCTACTGGGTTACCTTCAGAGTCGCCTAGTCCGTCTTATTTGGATTGGTTTCTTTCAACCCGGAGACCCTTCCCTTAGCTCTGTCCTTTGGGATTCTTGACTTACTAGGGATCCAGGATTCAAAAAGTAACATTAATCAAAGGAAAAAAAGGGCACAGCTGGGAAAGGTCTGTGAACATCCTGTTGTGAAAGAAACCCATTTTCCAAGGCAGAATTGGCAATGGGGTGGGAGTCTAATCTACTTCCTTCCTAGCCCCCTCACACCAGTGCCCAGATATCAGCTTGATGCAACTTGACTTTACCCACGTAGAAACTGAATGTAATTTGGCATTTGGTCACTCTGTGTGCTGTGATCCGTGTAACAGCCCAATGAAAGCATAGCGACTCTTGCAACAAGAGATTAAGTGCGTCCTAGAATCCACCCTCTAATCTATCAAGCAGAATGTTCTGATGTAAAGCCCACGGAATGGGCAATTATCAAGATGTCCTCCTTCCTTTGTGCTGGGGGCAGAGAGCCCTGCCAGCCCCCTGGGTAAGGGTGAAGCATAAATTACCCTCAAGCCAGACTTTTGGGTGCCTGACTGGGGAACTCCAGCAGGTCACCCCATTCTCTTTCGTTGATTAAAAAGCCCTGCTCCTTTCTGTCTGATGACCATAAGATAGAACACGATTACTCCTAAAGGGAAACCTTCAAAGCCAGCCCCGCCCCCTCCGACTGTGGGGTGGGGACAAAGGGCTGTCATTTACACATGCATCTACTCCTCCTCATTCTGTTGTCATCCTCTAGCTTTGGAAAGAATATGGCAATTCAGAGCACGGTCTCTGAGGCTGTGTGCCAAGGAGTCCTGTCAATCATAGTCTCGGCCCTGCCACTGAATAGCCATGTCACTTTGAGCTCTCTGTACCTCAGTCTCTCTACCTCCAACTTAGTAGAAGCACCCCTCTCATAGGGCTGTAAGAATTAGACATTAGTTCATTTAGTTCATGGGACGAACCTGGCCAGCTCTTGACCCTATGTTGGAAATAATGTAAGGAATTGTGGAGAGTTGTCATCATGATGGCAGAACCCACGTTCCCCAGCCTCACTCCCATTCCAGAAATCCAACCTGCAACTGCCCACTGTGCCACTTTCGAAGAAAATGCAATTATTATTTGGGGCATGGATTAAGGAGGAAAACTAAGAAATGGTGACCTGCCACCCTCTGGCCAAGTACCTGACCACACCTCAGCATTCTAGACCCACCTCAGCATCTCCCTCAGCATCCCTGCAGAAGCGCACTTGCTAAGGACCACTCTGGAGGGTCAACAGATATAAGGACAGTAGGAGGGTGAGTGTGGGAAGAGAGGACGTTGCTCAGGACCCCAGCCCAGGGCGCATGATTGGGTTTCCTTGTACTGAGCTAAATGTTGGGTTTCTGTTTCTGTCTAGGATAAAGGATGGATTTTTAAACAGCAATAATACATTGTTTCTGCTTTGGAAAGAAACAGGCAGGGTGCTAAAGGAGAGTCAAAACGGAGAGTCACAGACCAAAGGATCAACGGAAGGCACTCCATTCGAGTCAGGAAATAGTAGCCCAGGTAACACGTAGAGGCCCCCACGCGGGACAAAGGCTGTGGTCAAGGAACTGAAAAGCAACTCAAGTGTCCTGTACATAAAGTGGGAGGGAGGTGCCTGAGGAGGGGATGTGAGAACTGGCATTTCCCTGAAGGGGGATGGGTTGGGGGATTGGGGAGCTCTGAGAGCTCCTCCCCACCTCCTCCACATTTCCTAGCTGCTTCAGAACCATCAGGAGACAGGCAGAAACTGTTTTTAGCAAGTCACAATAACGAACAGTGCTTAAGCTGCTTACTTACAGGAGACAGTAGTTAAAAATATCCCTGTCCATGCAGTGGGAGTTTCTTCAGGGGGTAGCTTGGTCTTTCACAGATATAATTTGTTTCAGGGGTAAAATCTTCCTGTAACAAAACACATCCAGCCATTGCATCACCCAGGATGTAATAAAGACTGGTAACACCCAGACATGTGGCTTTCGGTATGAAGAGGTCTGTGCCTCCCCTATGTGTCATATAAATGGGGTCATGTGTGTATGTATGTATGTGTGTGTGTGTGCGTGTCCTTCCCTTTCTCCATCTTATGGAGATTCATTTCCTTTAGATTGAGAAATAAGATTAAGTCAGAGAGGAAACAAAGAAAATGACTATTCCCATGGGTACCATAACCAATACCCAATGACAAATGTCATCCTGCCAGCCTGGCATAAGCTAGACTGTGTGGCATGATCAGCTCTAAAAACTGAGGACTCTTTTGACACTTCACTGGACTACCTTTAAATGCAGGTCCAGATCACCAAGCTGTGTGTTTGCAGGAAACATCAAGAACTGGGTATATCTACCATAGGTCAGAAACCCTCCCTGAGCCTACAGAAAACATCAAGCAACCAAAACAGCTTATTAAATTATAGAAGCCATTTCTTCCCAATTGTGGCCCTAAAGGGACCCTCACATAAATGTTTTCTTCTCTGTGCTGGAACTTCTGTGAGCAGAGGGTGAAAGAGCCTATGCGGTCCACTGGAGCGCGCCAGGACCTCTGCCTGGTGAGCGTTGTGCCATGAACTGCCCGCATTAACCTCCTCTGTGTCTCTTCCTCTGGAAGCCTGCCCTGACTCTCAACCATGCAGATACCTGCACGGTCAGGCTTAGGACACCGCGTTCTCTACCGGTGAGTGTCACAATGTCACAGGGTTTCTATGGTCATTTCACTAATGTCTGCTTCCCTCACTGGACTGCGAATTCCAGGTCCCACATTTACCAGCAAGGGTCTGGTCTCGCCAGAAGCCCTAACCTTTGAGTGAGCTCTGTGGGATGACAGGAGGCTGCACACCCTCTCATGGATCTTCCTCCACGTGGACTGGGAGCGAGGATGGAACCTGCCCAACAGAGGAAGCAGGGGAAGCGTTATGCAGCTGCTGAAAAGGATGCTGACTTAGAGTACTTAAACATGGGTTGAAACTTAACCATAAGCTAAAGTGTCAGGATGCAAAATGGTACACCTATGATCTTAATGCTGGCATCAAATCTACATGCCAGGATCACGGGAATACATACCACCAGCATGGTAAAAAACAAGCTGTGCTTGGTGTCCGGACGTTCTGGTTTTCGGGAAATTTGCGAATGAGAAAAATCCTGTTTTTTTCAATCCTAAATTGTATTTTAAAAACTTAACCTCAATTGTTTTCTGCCACAAGGGCTTTATTTTACATCTTATCCAGTGTAGGCCACCCACACACTGTGCTTTCTCTCTTCCGCAGATGCCTCTGTGCAGAATACTGCTGCCTTCCCACCCAAGCCCCTGCCCTTACTAACTCCCAGCACTCTTCTCAGGGAGTTCTTCCCGAGTCTGCCCCTCTCCCCCCCACCCCCAGAGGTCAGCTGACCCACGTGCTGTTCATTTCACAACGCTTCTGACAGTGAACACTGGCCCTGTCGGGTTAATGTGTCCCCTCGACAGAGACCCAGATGGAGGCTCTGGTTAATATCCCACCCCAAACTACATACACCTGTAGCCCTCGCCCTAAGGAGACTGAGGTGGGAGGGTCTTGAGTTTGAGGGTAGCCTGGTTATACCAAAGACACAGTAGGTAATGAATACCACGGTGGGGGCTGAAGAGTTGTTGTTTGAGGGCTTGGAGGAGTGAGCATTCGTGGCTCTGACCAGGGACCTATGTTCAGTTCCCAACATTCCATCTTCTGTCTCACAACTGCATTTAACTCCAGTGCCAGGGCATCCACTTCCAGTCTCCACGGGAACGAGCACATGCATGACGCCCTGATATACACTGAGTCCACAAAATAAATCATTAAAAACCAATACTGAGTAGTGAATTCATTCATTCTGTATCTGGGTATCAGGTCCTAAATTCTGAGGTATCGCGAAGCTAAAGGTGCACACAGAAATGATGTAGTAAGCCGGACAGGATCGCCATTACAAGATGGCGCCGACATCCTGTCTTGTTGGAAATAAACAACTCCATATTTGGCTATGCCTTTGAGAGCTGCGTGTCCCCCGCTTCCCTCATGCGCGGTGGATGAGGATCCTTGAGCCTATCCCGATGCGGTCTGGTGTCAGCTGTTGGTGGCAGCCAATCACAGGGCGACCTGTGTGCCAATTCCCTATTTAAGCAGCTGCCTAAGTGCCCTTCTCCCCTTCGCCCCTTTGCTTCATGCTGTCTCTCCCCTTAGCTCCCTGCCCCTTCGCTCCCTGCCCCTTCGCTTCCTACCCTTCCCTTCCTGCCCCTCATTTCCTGCCCCTTCGTTTCATGCTCCCCATCAATCAAGGGTACTCCAGTAAAGCGTGATCTGAGTGGAATCTTGATGTGGTGGTTGTTCTTTCTCGCTGGTCGAGAAGTCCGCCACAAAATGAGATGGTGAAAAGTTCTGATCCTGATTCCTTGAGATGTTCAAAGAGTCTTAGCAATCCAGGTAAGTCATTCTGTTCATGTGTGAGGAACACTAGAGTGGCACACCTATTTGAGACATCAACAGGATGGCAACAAGGACATATAGAGAACTGTTCATTAGCAGACAAAGGAAGTCTGGGGTGGTTGTTAGGGACACTATGCTGCTTACCCCCTGCAGCTCCCCCTGTCCTTGGTTCATGCCCATTGGCCTCCCATCACACCCTTTTCTGGAGCAAGAACATAAGGCCCCGAGTAGGACTGAGCCTACACATCAGTGATCTGATGTGAGAGTCTCCTCTGTGTGCTGTGATTGCCATGAATGAATAAAGAAACTGCCTTGGCCTGTTAATAGGGCAGAACTTAAGTAGGCGGGAAGGACTGGACTGAATGCTGGGAGAAAGAATGGTGGAGTCGGGAGACACCATAGAGCCACCGCGGGAGATAGATGTGCTGAATCTTTGCTGGTAGGCCATGACCTCGTGGTGTTATACAGATTACTAGAAATGCATTAAACTAAGATGTAAGAGTTAGCCAATAAGAAGTTAGAGCTAATGGGCCAAGCAGCGATTTAATGAATACAGTTTCTGTGTGGTTATTTTGGTTCTGGGCATCCAGGACGAACAAGCAGCCCCCTCGTCCTACAATTACCAACCTAGGAAAACAATAGGCAGCAAATGGCTGCACCCTCGATGCTCTACTGTGTTTCAGAAAACATTATACACATAACTACTGCTCTCCCTAAGAATCTTATGAGAAATACAGCAAGTCTTTAAAACTAGCCACCCACGGGACACATAGGCCTTGAAGATGCTACAGCTGCATACAAGGAATAGAGCTGCCTCCTGCCAGCATTCTCTGTGATTCTCCTTGTCCGCACACACAAGAACAATCTGCAGATGTGGGGGATGGAAGCGGAGGCTCTTTCCTTGGGGACTACATTCTTCATTCTGGTATTCAAAAGGCTTTGTCTACCTTCCATTAAAATCTTGGACTGAAAAGCCTAAAATTAGGTCTACCACACGACCCAGCAACACCACTCCTTGGCAAGGCTCAAAGCACTTCATATCCTACTCCACAGACACTTGCTCGGCCATGTTTATTTGCACCCTATTTGTAATCGCTATGAAACAGAAGCAACCTACAAATCCTTTAGCTGCTGAATAGATAGGGAAAATGTGCTACATATACACTATGGAATGCTAGTCAGTTGTCAAGAACAATGAAATTATGAAATGTTCAGGTAAATGGAGGGAACTAGGAAAGATCATATTGAATGTTTTCCTGAACCCAGAAAAACAAAAGAATTTATTGGTATACAAAATCCATTTCAAAGATAAAGTGGCACATCTTTGCGGCTTCTATTGCACCAAGTGTTGAAGATCAAAAACACAAAACATTTGGTTCTTAAAACACTGCAAATAGCCAAGTACAGTACTTTGGTAAATAAAAAGATAAAATGATTCGGATGAACACAAACTGTAAAGAGACAGCCTAGGCTGCTACCCCCAAATCTCCAGATGTAACCACAGAAACCAGCAAAATTATAATACACTGTGGAAGGTGGGGAGTTGAGCGGGGAATGGGATACAAGTGATACTCAGGGGAAAAGAGAAAAAATGGGAAGAAGTATAAATAACACCAAGGTTGTCAGATAAAGCCTCGAGGAATCATGATTTTATATTTACCTAAAATTATACATAGTGTGTGTGTGTGTGTGTGTGTGTGTGTGTGTGTGTATGTGTGTCTTAAATGAAGTTGTGCCACTTGGGCTCACAATGCTCCGTGCAAGAACAACATAGCAATAGTACCAGGCATGAGAAACCTCCTTTTGAGTCAAGGTAGTCCGAATGACTCCCCAGACAATATAGGCTACTGATATTGCCCTGGGATGCCTCTCAGAGGTTAGTGTTCAGGCCCTATTGCTGAAGGCATTGGACACTTAGGACACAGGACATGGATTATTTGAACTGGACTTAACATAAAAGCTTCCTCCCTGCAGTCTAGTTTACATAGTATCATAAAGAAAAAATGGATATGTGTACATGTGTGCATACATGTATGTGTATGTATGTGTGTGCATGCATGTATGTGTACGTATGTGTGTACAGCAAAAGACGGGAGATGTAGGGTGCTCCCGTCACTCAGTCTAGATTCCCTTGAGACAGGTTCTCTCACTGAAGCTCTGTCTTCAACCCACCTCCACGCAACTCACCCCTGCCAGCAGGACCACACCTGGCTGTTTTATGTGGGTGCTGGGATTCTGGGCTCAGGCCTTCATGCCTGAGCATCAAGAGTGCACGCGCTTTCACTCACTGGGTCCAGCTCCCGCCTGTTTTTCTGTTGTTTGCCGTGATGGTTTGGTTTGGTTTTTCTTTTTGGCGGTACTAGGGCCTCGTGCGTGCTAGACAAGTGCTATACCATTGAGTTACACACTAAACCTACACCAGGTACCCTCAAACACTTGCCCGAGGAAAAAGAAGTTAATGGTACATTTTTGTATAGGTTTGAAAAGGAACGATCACGGTCACTGTGTGAATAGCCCAGCAAAACAAACAGACAGGGCATCCAGACTTTCTTCCTGACAGAGCACAAGGCTCATCAGGCAAGGGGATAGGCACCAGCTGCTGACCTTTCTCCCAGGAGAGACTCATCCAGAGGGCTGGGAGATCTGGAATGCTGGGAGGTAGGGAGTGAAGTGTCCAGCAGGAGCTCGACATCCCCTTGGTGATTGGGCGAGGGTCGTCCGGACTTCCTCGGATCTAAAGGCGGTGATGTCTGACTCCTTAAGACAATGCGCTCGTCAGGCTCTCTGGTGACCTGAGTGACAATGTGAGTTACTCTTGACTCGTAGTTTGGGTTTTGATTTGCCTAATACAGAGGTAGGGGCAGGCTAGGACAAGGAAGCGAAAGTGAGGTCAGATAACAGAACACGTGGCCAGGGATCACCCACAAATAAAAAAGGGGACCATGTTACAGAAGCCTCAGGAATATGGGTCGGGGAGACACAGTCAAAAGGCTCTGTGTTTGGCAACATTAATAAGCCAAGGTAAACTCACACTTAGAACTTTGATTTCTTTTTTTTCTGGTTTTTCAAGATAGGGTTTCTCTAACAGTCCTGGCTGTTCTAGAACACATTTTATAGACCAAGCTGGCCTCAAACTCATTGAGATCGGCCGGCATCTGCCTCCAAGGTGCTAGAATTAACAGTGTGTGCCACCACTGCCCAACTAGAGCTCTGATTTCTGAGGACACTGACTTTTTGGTTCTGAGGAAGATGGAATTTTTCAACCAAGTGTGACTGTCCTGTACATAGGAAATGCAGTATACAGTTCATTTCCTTCCCATGCACCTCTCAGTTTGTAGCATAAAAGCTGCGGCTCTCAGTTGGGCAAACTGGTCAAGTTTGAGGACACGATTAGCACCTCACTGTAGAGAGGGATCTAATTGGAGACAGGCAACTTAAGTCACTGGTGATAAGATAATAATTGGCCTGTATAAACTCTCCCTTGGCAACAAAAGAAGGGGAGCGAGCCAATGAACCCCACGGTGAAGCAGACAGTGGAGTGTGAGCACTGGTCTGCAGAAACCCTACCGAACCCATGCTACCCCATGAGCAGCACAGCTAGGAACATATTCTCCCCACTAACCCCACAGGGCTTGACCTAGACACGGGAAACAAATAATTTTACAGACGATACTGCTACAATTACCTTTACGTTTGTTTCGAGGCTTTCAAGAGAAGATGCTAGAAGAGAGAGGTGGAGGAGTGTGAAAAGCTCGTTGTTACCAGTTAGCCATATAACGGCTGGCACATTTACCCCACAGAAGAAGCAAGATTTTAGACAACAAATGAATGACAAAGGGACCAAAGGTTCCCTTGTAAAATACAAGTTCGCAACTGAGTGTCTCTTGGGGCACTGCAATTCTAGGGAAGTTTCTGTCTTCTTGGGGTCCACAGTCAGGTTGTATTTTCAATGACAGCCCAGTTGGAAAGGGGCTGGGGCCATGGAGCAGAAGGTCAGCACCCTTACAGCCTTAAACGGAGAAAATCTATCTGTCCAGATGCCCAGAGCCTGGAAGAAGACCCTGTGGATCTAATATAAAGTTCCTATGCTCTGCTGTGTGAGTCCCGGTTGGTTTCTTGAGATCAGTTAACATAGGAGCCCTTGAGTATACTTATCTGAGGGAAACATGGCTGTGACATCGAGCCAGTAATACCTAAGAACACAGAGAAACCCAGCGCATCCAAACCACAAATCATCGTCATCGCCCTAAATGTCTATGAGAGGTAAGTAGATCCCATACTAGTGAGTGGCAAGGATGACCAGAAAGCAAAGCAATAGCCTAACACATACAAGGCCCTAATTCCAAAACAAAACAAAATATTGCAATACAAAAAAAAAAACCTCCAAAAGTAACAAATACACATAAAAACTGCCAAGCAAGTGGATTTTTTCCTTAAGTTTAACGACAAAACGCTCTCCAGATTTATCGTCCCCTTACACCACCAGATGCAATAAGGAAGAACAGAAACTTTTACAGCCTGACACCGTTCCTATCTGGGCACACTTATCTGTGTGTGTACACATGGTTCTGGAAAAGCCGCAACCGCCACCACACTAAACTAGACAGGGAATCAGTGATGCCAAGTAGCTGCAAACCGATCCAGGCCTAGAGACTCCCTGGGCACTCCCCTGCGACGAGATCGGAACTGCATTAACATCTGTTCTGCTGCTGGCCCTTGTTTCTCAAGGGGCAATCCAGGGCCCGGCAGCACAAGGATCCCCTGGAAGCTTGTGAGAAAAGGACCCAGGCCCCATGCCAGCACTTTATCAAGATGTGCATGCAATTCAACAGGAGCCCCAGCTGGCTCAGAGGCACACAGAGTCTTAGAGGGGTGGCTTTATTCTCCCATAGATCTGGGGGTGACCTAAGCATAGAGATGGCCTGGAGTCCCAGGGATTCCAGGACCTCAGTCCAGAGAGCTGAACATCCAGAGGTTGTAGCTCTGCTAACAGCTCGGTGTAAGACTCATACCCATAACCTCGGGAAACGTCCTCACCCACCAGGAGCAAGTGAAACATGGTGTATGCCGCCATCGGAGGCAAACGAGCATCAAGCAAGCCCCACTGTCCTTCCAGGAAAGGACATTTGCTGTTGCTTGCTTTTGCTGTGACAGGGAAGATGACCCTGCTTTTACGGGCTGCACCAGTGATTTTCAATCGCAGCGCTTAAATTAAATGTCAGAGGTGATGAAGCGCTTCCTCCTCCCAGCCCCACGCTGTCCGGGTCAGTGGTTATCAGTCACTCTGTCTGGTCTGTGTTAACTCCACAGCACTCTGCAGTCCTTTCAAAGTACAAACCATCAAGTCGAACACAGGGAACTCCACTGTAAGGCTATCCCACGTCTAGTCCCACCACGGGGTAACAGAAGGGATCATCACCAGCCCTGTCCAGACTAAGAACTCCAGGCAAGCTGCCATGACCTTCACTGGGGACAGACTCACACATTTCTCCTGAGATCAAAGCCCCCAGGATTGCCTTACCCCAGACACTGTCAATTAGTAATGTACAGTCCAGGAATCTTAATGGGGTGGGGGTCCTGATGAAACCTCCAGATTAAAACCTGCATTCATAATTACACGACGACAGGATGCGTTCCTCCCATTCCCCCACAGTGTAACAAATGCCAACACAGCACATTGTAACAGTATTATCCTAATGGCCAGTGACTTTCTCACTGCTGTGTTACATTTTACAATCACTCAGTTTTGATTTCTAGCATGCTAAATGTGGCTAGCCATCATCCATGTCAATCAAAGCCCTTTCAGGTCCTCAACATCGTTCGCAAGGGGATCCCAAATGCTGCGAGAGCTGGCTCCCTCCTCACTAACTAGCGTGGAATCTGTCAGCAAGTGTCATGGCCACCATCAGTGTCTTGCTCCTTCGTCCTCGGACAAACGGCAAAAACAAGCAACGTGTTTGCTAACTGTCAGCCATGCCTTCGCAAAGAGTTCACGCCAGGAGGAAGTGCTGCCTGTTTGCCAGCCTAGCCGTGGGCTGTGGCCACATGCGATCAGTCACACCCCCCAGCTCAGTCCCCTGCAAGTACTGAGGGCGTCTTGAAAGTAAGCTGCTTCTTAGTGGCCTCTGCCCATGGGAATGTCTCTGCTGGAGAGACCCAGAGAGATAGGTCCACAGTTTCCAACCTAACCTCTAGTTCCTCAGAACGAAGGATGCCCAGTGGAATGCACTTGTGCTTGGTAAAGGGATGTTAGTAACGAGAAACTCAAGTACCTCTTCTCATTGGAAGAGCGAAGTCTAAAATCTTCGATTTTCTTCTGGACTTCAGTAAGTGATGTTCCAAACTGCCTTCACCAAAGGGGTTTTCACTGTCCACCTGAAAGTGAAGGAGACAGGTAAGACTCTTCCTGCAGTAGCTTGGACTACCTACCCACAATGCCTCCCCTACCCTTATTCAGAGAGACACTTGAAAAATAGCCTAAATCACGGTCTCAGAGGATGGTACATTTTATGCCCACCATCTCCAGCGAGGCCAGATCTGAGGGTGAGTGTCAAATGTGAGCACAGAGAACTGAAGGTTGATAAAAGACAGCACTGAGTTTTCGCCTGCCGAGAGCTGGGATAAAGGTGTGAGCTGCCACGCCTGGCCCAGAATCCTTTGGACCGCACAGAGTATTCCAAAAACGAGAGAATCACCATTCAGATTCTCCTCCAACCTAGATTCTTTTAAAACACAATAGAGCCGGGCAGTTGTGGCACACACCTTTGATCCCAGCAGAGGCAGGCAGATTGAGGTTCAAGGCCAGCCTGGTCTGCAGAACAAGTTCCAGGATAGCCAGGGCTACACAGAGAAACCCTGTCTCAAAACCAAAGCAAACCAAGAAAGCCCACAATAGCAGTGACTACTCTCTTACTTCAAGTGACAGGCCAGGCTTCCTAAGACAAAACTGGCCAACAGGACCTGCAGAAGCAGGTCAAATGCTTGAAAAAGAGATTCTTCTACAGCGTAAATTTTAAATTTCTGAAATGGACTTTGACAAATTTTTATTTTTTTCAGCAAAGCAGACTACAATGATAGTGTTTATTGAAAGTCAAGAAACAGACTGATTCTGTTTTTTTTTTATTTTTAACTTAAACTTTTTAATGCATATGAGTGTTTTGTTTGCATGTATGTCCATGTACTACATGTGTGCTGGTGTCCACAGAGGCCAGAAGGGGGCATCAGATCCCTTGGATCTGGAATTACCAAAAGGAACTGCTTGTGTGGGTGCTGAAAATTGAACCTGGGTCCTCTGGAAGAACAGTCAATGCTCTTAACTGCTGAGCCACCTCTCCAGACACAAGTTCCCTAAATTTTAATGCTTCTATTAAGGATGTCTCACACATGATCAGAAAATCTGGCTAATCAAGTATGTACCTATAAAAGAGCTGAGCATACAGTCACAACTGTAATGATTTGTTAAACAGTAGAAATGGAAATTTTCACTCCCTAAGAAATCTAACCATTGTTTTTACAAGATGAATTACTCCACAGTGGCAGAGACTGCATTTGATAAGCATGAATATGGAATAGAATAAGTTACACTGTCCAAAATAGATGCAAGCTATCAACACATCTACGGAGCCATATTTACTGATAGGTTACTACCTTTTTTGCCAGGCATCTTTACCAAGATCAATAAAAGGAAAACAGCCATTTAGTATTTCTGTGTCTATGAATAGTTCTTATTTGGAGATTAGCTAGTTGGCATTTTCTAGCCAGAAAGCTCAATTCTACCTAGAAACAAATTACACACAACAATCTCAACAGTGCCTTGACTGAGATTTACCCCACCCTCACAACCTGTGTCAGATGCACGATCATAATTTCTAGTGACTTTAAGTGAAAATGTCGACAATTTACCCATCATTAACATTCTGAAGATAGTCACTAACTGGAAGGTGCGATAGAGTTCATGGAGGGCATGAAATAACAGAAACGTTAATTTGAGTGTATCTATATATTGCTACGGGATATCCCTTCTGTACGTTGCGAATATATGTTGCTCTCATTGGTTGATAATAAAGCTAATTTGACCTATAGCAAGGCAGAATATATCTAGATGGGAAAGCCAAATTGAACACACAGAGAAGGAAGAGCAAAGTCGAAAGAGACTGGAGCCAGTTGCCCAAGAAATAAGATGCCAGCAGACTGGTAAAAGCCACAGAAATGTGGTAATACATAGGTTAATAGAAATGGCTTAATTTAAATGTAAGAGCAAGTTAGTAATAAGCCTAAACTATAGGCCAAACATTCTGCAATTAATATTAAGCCTTTGAACGATTATTTAGAAGTGGCTAAGGAACAAGGCAGGACAGATAAACCTCCATTTACTTTAATTACAGACAGTTTCATGGAAAACATAAAGGCTATGAATACAAAAACTGAAGAAAATAATCAAATTAATGGTGTGTGTGTGTGTGTGTGTGTGTGTGTGTGTAACTCAGCAGCTCAAATTTTCCTGAAACAGGCTATGCAGCCCAGGCTAGCCTCAAACTCATGTTTATCCTCCTGCCTTAGCCTCCCAAGTGCTGGGATTATAAGGGTATATCGCAACACCTGACTTTAGATATCCCTTTTATTACACTGATGAGCCAATGTCTATTTTATAATACAGTAATTAAAAGCAAATTTTCAAGATAGCCACAAGGACTACAGTGACTAACCATGCCCACTGCTTCTGGTGACTAAGATTCAGAAGGTTCTTTGAGTGAGGCCCATCCTTGCTTTTTCCCCCACTGACATCTTGCCCTGCTCAGCATTGGGCTACTGAGCATCAGTCTCATCGAGAAGAGGAAAACTGTTTCTTATAAAGGGCTGGACCTTCACTTTGAATTGAGGCACCTTATCAGCCAGCCTTTAATTGACATCTTCAGTTCCTGGCAGTTCACAGGTGCCTCTGAGTAATGGTGAGTTATCTACGGACATTATACTCAGTTAATAATGTTCTAAAATTAAAAATGGGGCAATTGAGCAAATTCCCTCCGAGATGCCTTTATAGTCATTTCCTAACAATGATGCTGGGAAATGAACATCATTTAATGGCAGCTATTATTCATTTGAAGTCCCTCGGTAGTCACTATCGCCACGTGTTGGCGTGGCTCAACGCTTCTTCCTCCCGCTCCTGTCAGCAGCCTCACTGCAACAAGTTACTCTGAGAAATCACTTCAAGCTCACATGTCTAACCACAAATGGAGGCTTTCTTGCTTCAGGGAGCCTGAAGCTTTTTCCAAGGTTCTGCTGAGTCGGCTGGTGCTGGACGAGACGTCTAGGGGAAGACGGGGAGGGGAACAGAGCCTGTGTGCCTTTGGGAAGTCGGTCAGGACTTTTCTCCTTTTGCTTCGTCTTTCTGTTATTTGTGGGAGTTCTTTGCCCATGTGATTTCGGTAAAGGCATTTGGGGTTTACAGTTCTCCTCCTGAGAGCAGAAAACAAACAGATTTGTCAGGCTGTTCCTTCTCGTTAGGTCTTGACCATGCTTGGAATGGACTCTGCCCTTGAGCTCTACTTCCAGCCAAAAATATTATTGGAAAAAAAAAGATAATTCAATCAAGACTATAATAATTAATTGAACATTTAAAAACTAAAAAGACTGCCTCATATTTATAGAAGAAACCTTTAAAGAAAGGCATTTATTTACCTAATCTACCATTTAACGTAATTAGTATGTATAACTCACTAAAATCACACATTTTAAATAATAACAGTGAGGTTTATTTGTGCTGGGGAAAGCTTGAGAAGTCAGATGCAGACAGGCACACTCCAAGCCCAGGCAGACCACAGACACTGAGAAGAATGAATGGCATGTACAGGTGGACCCAACCGCTTCACTTCAAGGAGTGTATTAAAAGTAATTAGTGTTGCTCTGTGCACAGAACTGAAGGCATTGTGTCTTAGACTCAGTTTCACCATGGAGCCTAGACTGCCCTTCAACAGGAGCAAGCTCCCACATCAGCATCCCAAGGGCTAAGATTACAGATGTGTGTCACCATGGCCAGCTTGAAATGGTTTTAAAAATATCTCTGTGAATAAACAACCATCTTAGCGGAAATCCCACCTCAGCTCAAAGACAGTGTAGCAAAGACTCTGTCGGGCTTCTTTTTGTTCTTCCAGCTGTTCTGTTTGGTGTGTCTGTGACAGGTGGGCGGTGTGGAGGGGAGGAGCTAACGGTCTCCCATTCTGATTGTTGTGTCTGTGATGGTCCAGGAGTGGGGGTGAGGAGGAGTTAACAGTCTCCCATTCTGATTGTTGTGTCTGTGATGGTCCAGGAGTGGGGGTGAGGAGGAGTTAACAGTCTCCCATTCTGATTGTTGTGTCTGTGATGGGTGGGGAGATGGAGGAGAGGAGCTAATGGTCTTCCATTCTGATTGCTGTGTCTGTGATGGTCCAGGAGTGGGGGTGAGGAGGAGCTAACAGTCTCCCATTCTGATTGACACCATCACTAACCATCATTCTCTTGAACAGCACCATTGAACACACAGCAAATGCACTCTAATGGGACAGCCTGTGCAAATGGTTTGAATACAGAAATTAACACTAGCAAAAAACTGCCCAGGTTACAGTATGTTCAGTTTCATGTAAACTCAGCAAACCGAGGTCAGGCCAAGAGTCTTTAGATTGGGGGTGAGGGCTCTTGTCATTTCTGTCATTACCCTCTTCATTGTACTTACAAAAAATCTGTTTCTGTGTGGGGACACACATTCCCGGATGGCTGTCCTTGTAGAAAACTCTAGTTTTGGAGCAATGCCCTAAAAAATAAGACAACAGAAAGAGAAGCAAATAAAATTACTGGAAACAATTCTCTTGCCCATCTCTTTTTCATTGGAAATCCACTAAGAACCCAGATGTCCTTCTGTACTCAGCATAATCAGAAACCTTTTTTAAAAATATACAGAGTAAGAAGAGCTGAACACGTATATCATGTGTCAGCTATACTAAGTCGAGGCCTAAACCAACTTGGAATACACACTCATAACTCCTAACACAACCCTGTGAAGTGGGTCCTAATAAAATTTTCATTTGGACTTGAATGAGCTCAGACAGTTTATGTAGCTTGTCAGGCTGGCAGTGGCAGAGCTGATAATTGGACCTAGGCATCTGCACTCCAATGCCCATGCTGCTAACTACTCTATCTGAAATACAGGAGCAGGAAAACGAGATTAGTAAGGAGGAGGAGCAGGTCTCCTTCCCTGCCTACTTGCCTTGGAAAACTTGGCTTTCGTCTTCTATCAAACATTTATACTCATCAGGACTATTCTCAAACTGTTTTATTCGATGTGGTTTTTTATCATCCAAATGATTGCTGAGGTATAAAGTGAAATAAAACCACAATGTATGGGAATACAAAGAAAAATCCCACTACCGTTGGGAAAATCAGTCTAATTGTTAAGGAACTGATAAGACACCGCTAGCAGGTGACTGGTGTGCCTGGCCCACTCAGGCCATTCCTTCTCATTTTCCACAGTCGCAATGAACACTGAGAAGAGAGAATGGAAATAAATGCAAGAGAAGTAGCATCGTGTTTGGGTCTAAGACTGTAAACCCTGTCGGTCCAAGTACGTGTCTGATGCAATGCGATGGAGAAAGGAATCACAGTCCTTCCCCCGGATGACAGGACAAGAGGATCCATGCTGTGACCTCGGCACATGCCAGCCATGTAGCTCGGCACACACCACGGGCATCAACTGCTCCTGAAGCCCTGGCAAGTGGTTTGATTTTGATTTGTGAAATGTTCTGGAGGAATTGAACCACTCTCTCTTTTTGTCTATCTATTAAATTGTTCATAGAGTTTGATAAACTGAATTACAAGAAATGATGCTGAGTCCTGAAGGTATGTCAATGCATTTTAAAGCTTTTTTCCTGATAATCCCCTCCATCTATAAACAACTATAAATACAACTTCATATAAGTTAGTCTTTCTATTCGTGCCCAGAACATTCAACAGGCGAGTGACACTGGAGGAAAAATTAAGTGTTTCTCCTTGTTTTGATTTTGAAGATGGCTCTTTTTTAACTGGGAATTCTGAGCATTTCCTCAGGCTGGTTCCCATCCACTTTAACTCCCTTTTCAATTCTGAAGGGCAACATGCCAATAACATGAAGAAATAAAGGGGAGCATCTCACAGGTGCCATGGACTTAAATACATGAAGGCGAAGCCAGAAAAAGAAAATAAGTGATTTTAGGAATATTTGCCAGACCCTGAAAGATAACAGGGAGGGCTTAAAGTTATAGGCATTCAGAATTCTGATTAGGACTACTTTAGATGAATGTTTGTGCCTGGTGTATCAGTCATCCGTAGCATTGAAGGAACAGTAACACTCTCTGAAGATTCTCAGCAGGGCAGGGACAGTAACTTCACTACACAATAAAACAGCAAGCAAGCAAGCAAGAAAGAAAGAAAGAAAGAAAGAAAGAAAAGGAGGAAGGGAGGAAGGAAGGAAGGAAGGAAGGAAGGAAAGGCCAGTGCAGAAATGCTTTTAATAATTCACAAGCACTTGGCCCTTAAAGAAGAGGTCATCCAAAAGACATAAAAATCCATGAAGAAGAAGACGAAGGAGAAGGAGGAGGAGGAGGAGGAGGAGGAAAGAAAAGAAAAGAAAAGAAAAGAAAAGAAAAGAAAAGAAAAAGAGACAGAAATCATGGACCATAATATCAAAATGAATGTCTTGAATTTGGGTTCAGACAAATGCCTCGAGACTATCAGCTGCCTATCCGCCGCACCATGCATGGCTTCTCAATAGCGTCCACCTCTATCAGTGCCCCTCTGCCAAAGGGAACCTGCTCAACAATACCAGCCTTGAGGAATTTGTAAATTATTAGGTAGAGAATGACTAAAAATGTAAAAGGTTGAAGGGCATAAAACAAATGTAAGATAATATCATTTCTGTCATTACCCTATTTAGTGAAAAAAGCTATGATCAAACAAATCTTCTGAAATCTGCGATAAGTTGAAAGAGGAATCTTTTGGGACATTGTGTGACAACTGACTTTTGCAATGATACCGTTTAGTTAGATAATAAAACTTTCAGCTTTTGGATCAAGAGTGGAAATCAGTATAGTTTGGTGTCACGAGCTGGGCATCTGACCATGGATGAAAACAGAACTGAGGTAACTAAGCAAGACAAAGCTACCTGCCCAAGACCAACCCCGTCAACACTAAAATATTCAGGGCCGAAGAAGTTCTTTCCCCGTAGAAGCCCATGGAGGGTCACTCACTGGAAAACCTATTGGAGTCTTCATAAGCACCTCCCTATACATGCCAAGGTGTGAAGGTGTCAGCTTGGGCTCAGGGAACAGAAAATCTCGTGTGTTTTCTTCATAGTAGGCCAGCTCTTCCCATGCTAGAAGGAAAGAAGAAAAATCATAAGCATATGTATTCTACATGCCTCAACTTTAACAAAATGGATGTTCAGATGGTGTGCTGGTTAGCTTTATGTCAACCTGACACAATCTATAGTCATCTGAGAGGAGGGAGCATCAGCTGAGAAAATGCCTCCTTGAGATTGTGCTATAGGTAAGCCTGTAGGGGATGTTGATGTGGGAGGACCTAGCTCATTGTGGGTTGTACCACTCCTGGGTTGGTGGTCCTGGATTCTTTAAGTATAAGAAAGGAGGCTGAGCAAGCTATGGAGAGAAAGTCAATAATCATCACTTCTCCATGGCCTCTATCAGCTCCTGCATCCACCAGGTTCCTGTTCTGACTTCCCTTTATGATGAACAATGATGTGGAAATGTAAGCCAAATAAACCCTTTCTTCTGCAAGTTGCTTTGGTTTCATCCCAGCCACAGTAACCCGAAGACTGATGGTATCAGGGAGGGCACTTAGGTCAAACAAGACATTTTGAACCTAATATTTGTTATTCAAAATAAACTAATTTCTATTACTTTTTATCTTGTGAATAATTTAGCTCATGGATAGTCTTGAAAAAAGGAAGGCTGTTACACAAAATTGAACAAAATGAAATAAATCTCTTCATCTTTCCATCCATCCATGCACCCATCCATGCTTTGCTTCACCAAATATTTACCAAAGACAAATTTTGAGCCAGACCCTAAAGGCAGTCAGGAATGAGACAGACACAATCCTGCTCACACAAAGTTTATAGTTGGAGTGGGCTCTGTATGTTTGGTTGGGTACAAGGGTACCAATGGCCCAGAGGGCAAGTAGACTTGAAGTTCTTGGAGAGAATGTTATCAACCCAGAGATGCTCCAGACATTTGTTGAGATCATTTATGAGAAGGGGCCAGTAATGCTCCAGTGTCCTGGGGAACTCAAGACACCCCTGCATACTTTCTCTATCATGCATGACTTTCTAATGTCCTACTAGACATTTCTTTAGGCTAAAAATAACTTAATGGTTATCCAAGCCTAAAATTATGTTACAAAGAACGGCTGTATGATTTTACAATACAAAAAGAAAAGTGGCTTCTAATGAAACGGGATTCATTTTAGAATGTAAGTACTGGCAATAATGATGCGTTTAGATGTGCAGGGATTTTCAAACTGCTCAATAGGTCTCAGTAGAAGGCCAAACAACGAAAAAGAAAAATTGTTCTTTTATTTATGCAATACCCATACTTTTCTAGAAAAATCAGTGTATTGTAAAACACAAAATACGGTATTTTCTGTTTTTGTTCCTATGTCATTTCTTTGCACTCCTGCCTAGCAGACAAGCTTCACCACAGTAGACTGAAGAGGATGTCTTCCCTTCTCCACACAGCACTTCCACAGCTTGAGTTGGGCTTTTCTCTTGGTGGAGATCCTGTTCTTTCAAGTTTCCCTCTACAATCAACTTAAAATCTTCCATTAGAATTCTCTGCATATCAGACTAAAACCCATGTACCACTCGGCATGGTGATGAACAGTTTTAATACCAGCACTCCAGAGGCAGAGTCAGGCAGATCTCTGTGAGTTCAAGACAGCCTGATCTACATAGCAAATTCCAGGACTACAATGAGACCTACTCTCTAAACAAAACAAAACACTAGTAAGGTACAACCTATTGCCTCAATTGGCCTTCAAGATTTTATATAAATCAGGCCTTTAATCATTGCTGCTACTTCACTAACGACCTATCTCTGAATTACTTCATTTCATCCCCGATGCCATTCTTGCCAGACTGTAGACATATCAAAGTCACCTCTAGAGTTTTGGGGTTTATTTCTTTGTTTAGTTGGTTGCTTTTCTTGAGACAGGGCCAGCCTTATGAAGTCCAGACAGGCATTGAATTGGCTACACAGTCAAGGATAGCCTTGAACTCCTGACCTGATGCTTCTACTTCCTGTGTTAGAATTACAGGCATATGCCCGACACCCATCTCTCTGCTATTCACATTCCCCCTTAACATTCCTCTCTCAAATCCTTGAATGATTGGCTCCCTCTCATCAAATCATAGCCTTGATTTAAATGTCCTCCCTAGATGCTGCTCCCAAACCCGTGTAAGTATACAAATAACGGAGACTCTGTAAACACAATTCTTATCTCCACTCATGAAGAAATATGTATGTGAAATTGAGATAACTTAAGTACCTACTTGTATCAGTCACTCTTAAAACAATCACTCTTTTTGAAATTCATTTTCTACATTAAAACAAGTTACAAAGACCAAACGCTCTCTAAAATCTTTTTAACTCTTGCTCGCCATTCACTCCTCAACGATTTCTTTGCATTCACGCATTCAAGAAACAATCATTGAGAACTCACTGCATGCCCAGAGTGCTACATTGGCCTGTGGGTAAGCCTGTGTGCATTTCCTTGATTGATGATTGAAGTTAGAGGGCCCAGATCACTATAGACAGTGCCCTGGGCTGGTGGTCCTGGGGGCTATAAGAAAGCAGGTTGAGCAAGCCATGAGGAACAAGCCAGTAAATAGGACTCTTTCACGGCCTCTGCATCAGTTCCTGCTTCCAGGTTCCTGCCTTGAGTTCCTGCCCTGACTTCCCTTCATGATGACCTGTTACCTGGAAGTGTAAAATAAAATAAGCCATTTCCTCCTCAAATTGCTTTTGGGCATGGTATTTTATCATAGCAATAGAAACCCAAACTAAGACGTAGCCCCTTGGGCTATTGCGTGAAAAATAGCCAAGAGAATATAAGTCATTTTCTGCCATCGTCATGGTTGTTCCATGATATCATTCTAACAGTGGTCTACGTTAGCATCGGTACATTCGTGCAGGAACACACGCCAGGCATGTGGCATATCGCACTCACTGCACATTAGGCTTCTCCTATGTTCCCTTTCCTCTCAGGGGTTTTTGGATAGTTCTTGTCACAGTATGCAAAATTATAGCTACTCAATTATTATTCATTTATTTACCAAGAATTTAAATAAACAAAAACAAGAAGCCAGAGAAGTATAGACAAACTAATTCGCTCTCTCTAGAATAACAAGAACAGACTCATGATGATTAAATTAATTACCAATTTGAAGATTCCAGAATCACCTGGAAAATAGGCCTCTATTTCTTCATGGGTAGAATTATTTTAGTTTCCTTAATTGAGGAAGAAAGATCCATCCACTATGAATGACTTTATTCCCTAGATGGGATGCTGGGTTATATAAGTAAAAAAAAAAAAAAAAAAAAGGAACTGAGGAAGAGCATGGATAAATCACCCTGTCTTCATCAAAGTTCCATTACTGTGAAGAGACACCATGACTACAGCAACTGTTACATAAAGCATTGGGGTTGGTTTGCATTTAGAGGCTTAGGCTTAGTCCATTATCATCATAGTGAGAAGCATGGGGTCATGCAGGTAGACATAGTATTGGAGAAGTAGCTATGAGTGCTACATCTCAGCAGGTAGCAGGAAGAGGGCTGCTAGGCCTAGCTTGAGCATTTGAAACCTCAAATCCCACCCCCAGAGACACACCTCCTCCAGCTAGGCCACACCTCCTCCAACAAGGCCACACCTCCTCCAACAAGGCCAACCTACTCCAGCAAGGTCACACCTCTTCCAACAAGGCCACATCTCCAACTAGTGCCATTTCCTATGAACCTATGGAGGTCATTTTTATCCAAATAACCACACAGCCTTTGCTTCTTGACTGTGAATGTAATGTGACCAGTTGCCTTCCTTCCTTAGGTTGCCTTTGTTAGAATATTATCCCAGAAACAGAAAAGTAAGACAGAGCATTGGTACCAGAGTGGGACTGTTATATCATAAGCCTAATCTGTGGTTCCTGGGTATTTGAAGCTAATTTGCAGGATGGATGCAGAAGAATTGGGAACTTTGGGCTAGAAAGTCCTCCAATACTATATGCATAGCCTAATGGACCATTATAGTGCAAGCTTTGATGCCAAAAATGCTGAAAGAAATGCAAACAGTAGAGGCCCAATTCATGAAGTACTCACTACATTGGAATTGGAAGACGGTCACTCATGTGACATTTTGGAAAAGAAGCTAGTTTCATTCTGCCCTTATCCTGAGAACTTGAAGTGAAGTTGTATTTAAAGGTAAGGACTAATTAGATTTGTCGAGGAAATGTCAAGACGGGAAGATTCAGGTTGGCGGTGAGAAAGCACTTGTGATCACTTCACTGAGACAACAGGAAGGGTACCCTAAGGGCAAAACCCCACACACTAGAAGATTTGTCTTATGAAGGTGCAGACATAATCGAGGGAAGAAAGCCTAAACTGAAAAGGTTCCTTACTCCTTGAAGTCTTCTACCTGGAGGAATGTTTCCAAGGGTTACCATGTTTAAGTTGATACAGCTTTAGTCCAAGGGAGCCAGGTTTCATCTTGAGCTGGCTGTAATACTTGGAAAAGTCATCCACATGACATGGTTTTAGAGTCATGAAAGATGCAGGGCTGAAGGTGTCCTGATATTTTGTTCCATAGTTTCCAAGAGTAACTGAGACCAGTAAATGTGTTCTGTTATCAGAGTCCCTTGCAAGGAGGCCTTGAGAGGCCACTGGATCAAGCTGTGAAGATAGACCAGGCTCCAGTGCAGATCCCAGGACACTGGAGAGGTCGTGACTGTAGGATACCCATCCAGGGTGTCTGTGGGCATGGAGTGGAATCAAACCAGCAGAGAAGTTACATGTGCTACAGGTTGCATATCTGGAGGGATAGAGCACAACCAGTTTCATCGTGTGCCCAGATTCTGGAAATAGAGCTGCAGCGCTTGATGTTTTCCCTGTTGAACTTTGGTCTGACTTTGACCGTTCCTTCCCATGCTCTGATTCTTTCACTTTTGGAATGGGAATATTTATTTTATGTCATTCTATGTTGGAAGTGTACAGGGTTTTTATTATTTTATAGGGACTGATAGTTAAGAGATTGCCTTGAGTCTCAAACATATACTTTGGACTTTTAAAGCGCTGGAACTATTAAAGACCAAGGGAACTTTTGAAGATAGATTGTGTTGCATTCTGAGATGAACTTGAGACTTTGGAGACAAGGGATGGAAGATTATGATTCAAAGTAGTATTTTGGGGTGGACCTGAAGAGACTCAGTGGTTAAAATGGCTTCCTACTTTTCCAGAGGACCCCAGTTTAATTCCCAGTACTAATGTTAGATGTCTCACAACTGCCTATAACTCCAGCTCGAGAGGATAAGGCCATCTTCTAGCCTTCACAAGTACCCACGCACACATCCATAGCCTATATTTACACAGATAAATATGTACAAAAATAATTTTTTAAGTGATGCCTTTGGAGAACTGGAGAGATAGCTCAGTGGTTAAGAGCGCTGCTTATTCTGCTCTTCTTGAGATCCTGAGCTCAATTCCCAGCAACCACATGGTGGCTCTCAACCATCTACAATGGGATCCATTGCCCTCTTCTGTTGTATAGGCATATATGCAGATAAAGCACTCATATCCATAAGATACATAAACAAACTTTTTTTTTAAAGTGATGTGTTTGTGTATCAAGTTGACTGGAGGGGAGTTGTGATGGTTAATCTTCATTGTCAGCTTACTGAGACACAGAATTATAAGGGAGACTAATGTCTGGGCATGCATAGGGTGTTATCTGGATTGGGTTAATCCATGTGGAAAGACCTAGTCTGCTGTGGGTGGCACCATTCCCTGGGCTGGGATACTGAACTATATAAAAAGAGGGAATCAAGTTGAACACAAACATTTATCACCCTCTGCTTCTTGACTAAAGATACAATGTGACCAGCTGACCCTGTGACTTCCCTTCAGTGATGAACTGTAACAGTCATTACTTCCTGGGTTGCTTTTGTTAGAGATTTTATTACAATGGAAAAGGAACTAAGGTAAGACTGAAAGGGGGTGAGAAAAACTAGTGAGAAAGCTAGCAAGTGTCTTGAAGCCGTCTCCCGAGTTTGATCATTTTTTAGTAACCCAAATCATAGCCAACGTGGAAACATCAGCACACACTGAAATGTTTCGGAGCTGAGGCAATAAATAATGTCAGGGCTCTGACTGCCTAATCTTATAGGCCAAGTAAAGTGGCTGAAAGCCCTCGGTGTTCTCAATGGACTGATGACTTAGACAGTGACGTCATCAATGCCATCAGTGAATAACTTCTTCCTCAGAAGGAAACGAATGAGACTGTAAGAAATGTAGTAACAGCAGCACCAGTTTGAAAACCATCTTGCATTTCTAGAGCATACCACAGTGAACACCATGCTTCCAGGCAGAGACGCTCACTGGGCTCTCTTAGAGACCGAGGGTTTAACAAATCTGTTGTCATTGTACCACGTGGCAAAGGAGGAACTCAAAGCCATGTCTGCAGGTCGTCTTCCCTTGCTGCCTTCTAGTGACCATAACTAACCACGGTGGAAAACTGAGCTCTGACTAAGCACACAGGTGCCCAGGAAAGAGGGGTTTACAGTACAGTTATACTGACTAGGTATGATCTGCCAAAGAGAACGCATTAGCTTAGGAGCTTAATAAAAAGCAAGCACCAAACTCACAGTCAGACAGTATTACACTGCCCCCCTGTGTCTGTCACTTTCTCACACCTTTGTAAATGACAGCCGGAGATGGTCTCCATTGATTGGGAGCAAAGTCACTGCATCTCTTTAGTCACTCCAGTAAGCTACAAACAGATCTGAGCATCACTACTGTGTCCCTGATCTGATGGTCAAATGCCCTCTGCCTGTGTGTCTGAAGATGCTGCAAAAACTATCACACAAGAATACACTGTCTAAGCTGGGCAGTGGTTGGTGCACACCTTTAATCCCAGCACTTGGGAGGCAGAGGCAAGTGACTCTCTGTGAGTTCAAGACCAGCCCAGCCTACAGTGTACAGCTAGTGCCAGAACAGCCAGGGCTACAAGAGAAATCCTGCCTCCAAAAACAAAAACAAACAAAACAAAACCAAAAAAAAAATACAGTATCTACAGCAAAACAAAGAGGTAATGGATTATTGGCTGTTTGGCTAGTAAAAGAACTAGTGTCTAAGAATTCAAAAATGGCCCATATGACCCTACATGAGACTTCAAGCAAATTTATTTTACCTAGTTAGTACCAAGAACCACGGCTGCTGGCATATGCCGTGCTGAAGTAATTAACTGATTAATATGCACAGTACCTGACACTGAGTGAAATTGCTGTTTTCAGTAATTTAAATTGCGTGCCACTGAAATCACAGTCTGAAATTGGAGGGCTGTGGACGAAAAGCGAGTGTGCACAACAAGGCTCCCATTCTGCATACGGTTAACTTGGGAGTTATAAACAGTACGCATGCTGTCAGTTTGAATATCCCCCAGTCTTCATGTCCAAGCAACTATTCTTATAACCTCACAGACAGAGAAGTGGTCACATGAAAGACTTGTAAATCTTAGCTCTCATCAGGGTGAGACAGGAGGATCACAGGTTCAAAGCCACCATGGGCTTGACTAAAAAAAAAAAAATGGCAATAATGTTTTAACACATAAATTCTAAAAAGTACATTACAAACATTTATATTCAATATATTTACACACAGTATCCTATGTATAGGACAGATAATTAGATATAGGTGCTGTGTGTGTTACTTTAAAGTTAGGTATACAAGCCAATACATCATATATTAAGTACATTTTTTAAAGTCTAAAAGAATCCACAGCAAATTGCCAATTAAAGTATCTGTCAAGAATTGCTAATGAATGGGTTCTTTTTAGTTTTAGTCTACATAATCATGTCTTAGTTGAAATTTTTGCATTGGGTGGTTTTATATTGAGTGTTTTTATTTTAAATAGTACAAAATTAAGTAAGACCAAAATAAGCATGCTCCTATTCTGTTAACATAAAAATCTAACTCGCCATTTCACAAGGTTGTATGTTTGAACATAAAATTGGGTCAAACAAGAAAAAAAGTTATGGAAAAAAACTCAATGGCCTGGTTTTAGCTTGTCATATTTTTTTTTGTCTAAAAAAAAAAGCCATTCAGTGAGAATTTCTGAATAGCAGATAGGAGGCATTTCTCTGTATTGTCTACCAAAACAAGTAATTCCTGAATGGATAGACTCATACTACAATATTTAAGAATCTATTCCTAGATTCACACCATAGTCTACAAATTAATACTGTAGTATCTGAGTGTCTTGTTTATCCCTAGGCTGACACCGTAACATTCAGACGTTTGTCCCTAGATTTAGAAGGTAACATTTGCGTGCCCATCAACGTATTCACACAACAAATTTAAGAATTTTTCTCTGGATTCACACTAGTATCTTAATGACTATACCTAGATTCAGACTGCAACACCTGTGTCCATGTTCAGAGCATTTATCCCTACATTCACACGATAACAGTCAAACATCTATCTATAGATTCAGACCAAAATATTCGAGTGCCTATCCCTAGACCATACCGTAATAGTCAATTGTCTATCACTAGATTCACACTGCAATAATTTGAGGGTCTGCCCCTATATTCTCAGAGCCTAGAGTTCTTACCTGTTTCCAGGGCTACTTTTGCTAAGGAACCAAGGAGCATGTGCCTAGCTCTACACCCTCTCTTGGGCCCCTTACCTGCCCCAGGTATCCAATTATGGGTAGATCCACAACCTTCATAAAAATCCTCTACTCATTCACAGTCTCCCCTCTCCCAGCTTTAGCTGAGACATCTTCTATCCAGGTCAGTACTCTTTTCTCAGTAATTCTCACAGGAAGAAAAGTAAGATCACTTGAGAAAACATCAAAATGGCACAAGGAAAATGAGAAATACATTCATTCTTATCTTAACTGATCTAAGACTTCAATAAAAATATAAATTCATAGAAAAAGGGAGTGCTTACATCATATAGCACAAATAATAAAAACCTAGAGACAGATATTGGGGTTCAACCTGAACATCAGAAAAGGAAAGCAGCCGGCCACCGGCTCTTACTTCTTCCTCAGATGAAAATGGCGACCCTGCCTCCAGGAAGCCTGAGAACGAGACTGAGACCGAGAGCTGTCTCCTCCCGTTCTATTTTCCTCTCTAGGGCTGGGATTAAAGGCTGAGACCAAGAGCTGTCTCCTCCCGTTCTATTTTCCTCTCTAGTGCTGGGATTAAAGGCATGCACCACCACTGCCTGGCCTCTATAGCTAACTAGTGTGGTTACTGGGATTAAAGGAGTGTGCCACCACTGCTGGTATATACAGGCTGACTAAAGTGGCTGCTTTACTTTCTGATCTTCAGGCAAGCTTTATTTATTAAAATACAAATGAAATATCACTACACATCCAGACCTCATTCTGTAGGTAATCAAGAACAATGACCAGAAGGAAAAAACAAATCACACTATGGGAAAAATTGAAACTTTGAAGAAGGAAAATTTAAATTTAAGATTACATATCATATCTAAAAGAGGGGATCATAAAAATATGGTATAATATATCAAAACTAATGTACAATTCAAAAATAATAAATTCAAATGATAATGCCCAGCTTAGCCAAGATATGAGGAGCAGGCATATTCCACTGGGAACCAGTTTGTCCCAGGCTCACAAGGCACAGTTCAGTCTGGGAATTCTACTCTGTGAATATATTAAGAGAAGAAAGAAAAAGAATTTTCATGGTTATATGAAAGACAAAGAGAATATAACAATTAAGGATAATAATACTATGGAAATAGATAGCTATTAAAAATGACAAATACATCAATTCTGGTAACAAGGTTAAGAAAAAAGCCCAAGCCAGGCGGTAGTGGCGCACGCCTTTAATCCCAGCACTTGGGAGGCAGAGGCAGGCGGATCTCTGTGAGTTCGAGACCAGCCTGGTCTACAAGAGCTAGTTCCAGGACAGGCTCCAAAACCACAGAGAAACCCTGTCTCAAAAAACAAACAAAAAAAAAACAGAAAAAAAAAGAAAAAGAAAAAAACAAAAAAGCCCAAAATACAATATAATCACATTGTTCATAGTCTATGAAGACACACAAGTCGCTGAACGGGAGTGCATGCTTGTAACCCCAGCTACTCAGGAGACCGAGGCAGGAAGGTTATGAGCTCATAGTTAGCCTAAGTGATTCAATGAGACTTTGCCTCAAAATTAAAGCCATTTTCTAAAAGACTAAGAGTATAGCTCAATGGTACAATGCTTACCTAACATGTACGATGGCCCGGGTTCAGTCCTCAGAAACACACACATTCATACACGCATGTAAATTAAAAACTCTTTATACCTATCAACGATGATGGTATAGAGTAGATCATTAGAAATGACTCATAAAGAACACTAAAATCCTGTCCTCCTTTCATGTTAAAATACTTCAAAGTGAATTGTTAGTTTAGGAATATGTTTACTGCTACGTTTACAGGCATATTACCTGGAGACACTAGCTGTACCAATTCAAACCTGGTTAGGAAGCCTAAAAAAGAAAGAAGAGAAAAAAAATGAGATTTTAATATTTCAGAAAATTTGCCTGTTTCTTAATATATGCTAAACTAAAACTATTGTATCTCATTTACACTCTGATAACAACAGTACTGACCCTCTATATCCACAGGCTCCCTATGTACAATTTCTATCTTTTAACCAACTATAAACAGAAAACATTTACAAAGTGCTCGCATCTGTACTAACACGCACTTTTTTCTCTTTATTCTCTGAACAATGAAGAACACCATGTTCATACAACATTACAGTATACAATACAGAGATAATCCAAATTATGTGGGATACACACACATGCATACATGCACATACACATCTTCATGCATAGGTTACAAGCAAATTCTACATCATTTTACTTATGATCCTTGGGCACTAATGTACTTTGGTATGTGTGGGAGGTCCTGGAACCATTGTCCGCATCAAAGAACAACTATAATTTAAATTAAGTGCCACAGCAACAATGAAACAGATTTTCATAAAATGAGGGGGTGGAGAAAAGATGAGCATGCTACAAAATTGGCTTTTTACTTCCTGGAAAGTATAGTATATCTTGTCTCTTGAAGGTGTATTGAGAGCTGGAAAGAAGGTTCAGAGTCAAGAGAGCACACAGCTCTTGCAGAGGACACAAGTTCTATTCCCAGAACCCATGACAGGCGGCTAACGACTGCCTGTAACTCCAGCTCCACAAGATCGAATCCCCTCTCCAACCTTTGTGGGCACCTATGCACACGTGGCACACAGAAAAACATAAATAAAAGCATTTATATTCATAGAGTACTAAAATAGCAACATACTTTTCATTTTAAGCTTGAAAAGCCAAGTTACCCATTAATGAAAAAGTTCAGCGTGCCTAAAAACCATGCTGTCTTACCATACAGATATGTCATAAAAATGTATCTTACTATGCTTCTATGAGATTTATATATTTTTACAGAAGCTTTTCAGTTTCAGGAAGTCCCATTTATTAATTTTTTCTCTCAGTGTCTATGCTACTGGGGTTATATTTAGGAAGCGGTCTCCTGTGCCAATGCATTCAAGTACTTCCCACTTTGTCTTCTATGAGGTTGAGATTTAACTATTTTTAAAGAGGCTATCTGTACTATCTATAAAGACATGACTGAAATTTAAATCTTGGGCCAGGAGGGATGACTCAGCAGATTAAAGCACGTGTCACTCAAACCTGGTGACAAATCCCCAGAACCCACAGAAGCAGCAGATAAACAACTCCTAAAGTTATCCTTTGAGTTTTATATAGATACCCACACTCACATAGCACATGCATGTACACACACACACATGCATGCACACACACTGTCACGTGCACATACATGTATCATACACATATACTAATAATAACAGATTTTAAATACTGGGAAAAACTGAAGAAGAAACCAGAAGATGAAAAAAACCACCCATGCTCACATGGATTGACAGGATATAATAAAAATTACTGTAAGAATTACTGATCTACTGATTCAGCTCAATTGCCATCAAAATTTCAGTGACATTCTTCACTGAACTATTCAAATGGAAGCCACACACACACACACACACACACACACACACACACACACGATAGTTAAAGCACATTACAACTGATCAGAAGGAGACCCACACACCTCTCTGGGGCAGCCTGCCTGGGGAAGCAAGATGCTAGGTCAGGCTCTATCATGGTGAGCAAACACATGGTAGGTATGAGAGAGACAGGATAGTTCATGTCCTGTGGAGAGAGGCAGATCTAAAGGGGTGAAGGCAGTGAGGAGAAAGCTGAGGTGGGTGGCTTCCTTAATACCCAGGGCCATGGTGACATACAGGCCTGGGCTGCTGCCAAGAGCCATGTTTGGGTCTGTGGCCCTGTTACCCTGTGGTTCATGGCTCCTGTTACCACCAAAGGCCAAGAGGATAGGGCTACTCAGAGTTGGCCCCACCCCTTACTGGCTACATCACTAGGGAGAACTGGCCCTGACCCTCATCAGTAACAGCTCTCAGAAGAATGGGTCCTACATCTAACCCTGGCAATGCAATAGCGTTGATCCTGTTTGCAGGGGCTTAGGCGAGCTTGCCCTGAGGGCATGAGAATGGGGAATCAGGTCCTGCCCCTCATCTGCCATAGCTAGTGTAGGTGAGGGAGAGATACCTTTCCCCTCCTTGCCGCCTGTGACAGGTGGGAGAGCTAGTTTTAGAGACAATGTCTCAGGTAGCCTCGGCTAGCCTCAAGCTAGATATATTATCAAAGTTAACCTTGAACTCCTGATCTTCTTTCCTCTGCCTTCCAAGTACTAAGGTTAAAGTCAAATGCCACCACATCTGGTTTCATATCTATACTGAGAAAAATGTTTATAACAAAAAAAAGGCAGATGTGATGGGTGGGAGATGACCCAGTGAGTAAAGGCACAGAAGCCCAATGACCTGAGTTCCATCTCAAGAACTCATGACAAAAGGAGGGAACCAACTCACCAACAGAGTCCACTGTCTTGAGTACACATGGCACACTCATACCCATATTCACATTTGCGTGCGCGCGCACACACACACACACACACACAATAACAATAATAAATTTTAAAATTTAAAGGTTATTGTGATGACATAGGCCTATAATCCCAGGACCCTGAATAGTGGGAACAGGTGGGAGTTCAAGGCCAGTCTAGACTACATAGCAAGATTATTTCTCTAAAAGTCAAACAAACAACAAATAAATCATGAACAAAATTTCACCCTAGAGTCTCCCTAAATTTAAATATTGGTGAAACACAGAAATATCACACTTCAGAAGCGGCAGAATTCTGTACCTGGGAATTAATATGAGTCTTTTTTTTTTCTCTTAAGTACCTACTTTCTAAAATTTCTGCAACAGCTCCGGGATCTATTGCATTTTCAAATACCTACAAAAAACAAGGAGGAGACATTTTCAAGGTTTTAGTAAAAGGCATTTCTAGAAACCATAGTTTATGTTCTTTCAAGTAATCAGCATATAGAGAACCAAGCCATATAATATTTTAGGTTTCAACAGGAACATTTTTGGGAGGTGTGTGGTAAAAGTACAACAAATGGTTGTAGCATAGGAGAATTAAAATTATCTGAATGGTTAAAAAAAAAACATCAAGGCAAACAAAATAAACGCTGTAGGGATAAAGTACTCACAAAAAAAATTATCTGAATGGTAAGTACAAAGAAATTTGAGTTAGCTAACTCTATCACGTGCTTAGATGGCCATCAGTTTGACCTACTGTACAAGCAAACACATCTTGCATCAACCTGAGTCTTGAGTGCATAGAAAAGCATCCTGCACACAGCAGGTACTCATCTAGGGTTAGCTAGGTGATTCCTCTGCCCATGCAAGTGGTTACAGGAAGGCAAACAGAAATTTTAACCAAGTAGTGGCCGGGGGTGGGGAAACCCCAGGAAAACATTACTATATCACCTCAACACTGTCAGGTCTGCATATTTCATTCTTGAAATAAAAACTTCGGAGGCATCACTGAAACAGAACAGGCCTCCAATGACCTTTTGAAAACAAGAGATTTTCAGTAGCTTTTCAGTAGTACACTTAGCCTTTAGACTTCTGACTTAAATGATGTTTAAAGATAAGCATGGTTAAAATTCTGCCTGAGGTTTCAAAGTCAGGTCTCTTTTAAGGGCAAATGAAGACACTGTTTTGCTGCTTGCATTTATTAAGTAAATGTGGGCAACATTATTTTTGCCTAGACGATTTCGATAATTCCATCTTTTCATTTCAACTGTTATCAGTTGAATTGTGTCCCTGTCAAAATTCACAGGTTGACATCTAACCCCAGGATCTCAGAATATAACCTTATTTCCAAATACAGTCAATAGGGATACGCTTAGTTTAAATTTGAATGATGTCATATTGGAGTAGGTTGAGCACCTAATACGTGATTTTTTTTTACTTAAGTAAGTATTTGAGCACAAAAATTCACGTTTTTAAAGTTAAAAATAAAACTAAAACAAATTCATGAATGTACTTGAGCAGAGAGAAATTCATGAACGCAGACAGTGCTCAGAGGAGCCACAATTACAAATGGGCACAGTTTTCTACTCAGGCATGCAAAGCAGAGAAAGCAAATGCAGTTGATTGCTTAGAGCGGACAGACTGAGCCTAGATAACCTGACATTTCTCATCCATGAAGACTCTGCTGTTATTTTACTACTCACACATATACATTCTTTTGACTTAAAGAACTGGAGTCTCTCTGGTCTAATGCTCAGAATTTTTTTTAACTCTGTGAACTATAGAGAAGAAATGGTGTATACTGAAGCTGTGGTGCTATAAATCAGGGGAATGTCCTGCCCTTATGTCTCGGGAAGTACCAGGGCCCCGACAACATTCTGCTCTGACTTCTAGATACCAGTACTGCCACAGCAAGTTTGCTGCCCACGGGTTACTTCAGTATGCCAGCTCTAAGGGTCTAATATGTCTCATGAAAGGGTTTTCTCACATGTGATCGCGGGGCGCTTGGTTGGGGCAGCTTGGTCCATTCAAATACAATGGCTTATAAACTTTTATGAAGAATTTGTTTACCCAGATGCTTTTAAATATTCAAATTTGAGTCATGCAAAGAGGCTGTGGGGAAAGAAAATGCTTTTGCTACTTGCTATAAAAGTATTTTCAGCTAAAGAATGAAACAGTGCATGAAACCTGGAACTAGAAGAAACTACAATATGAACCTAAACCACTTGGTTTCAGAAAAAGAAAAAAATGGTCCTGAGGTATGTCTCACTAGTAATCTCAAGACAACAGCGTTTCTACACAGCAGCAGAGAAGCATCTAAAGTCTGAGTCTCAGACATTCTATTCTCCTTTTGAAAAACAAATGAGATTGGACTAGGAAAGTCCCCAAGGTGATTGATGGATGTGTCGTTCTGTGCTTTCACAATTTTCTATCTATGAGATTCTTACTGCTGTATCTTAGAAATGTTCTACAGGTCTACCAAAACTGGGAAGAGGAGAAAATGTTGGGAAGGAAAACACTTCTCAGCACCTACTCTACATCATGCCCATGGCCACATGTGGCAGAAGGACTGTCTGGGTTCCAGCTGCATTTCAGAGGAAAATAACCATTTGCTCTTTTACCCAACCAGCTTGACATATTTTTAAGTGAATAGGCTGTACTTTAAAAAAAAAATGCTCAGATAATCTTCATATTTTCTCCCATCTTTGGGTCAAAAGAGATAGGCGGGTTTCTGGGCACCATCTTCCGGGCCTTTGAAGGCGATGTGGTGCCTTCCCTGGGCCCCCAACCCCTCCCCCCTCAGTGACACTGTCGGGGCAAAATCATTAGGCTTACTAAAGATAACTCCGATTTCATCTCCAAATCCAAAACCTGAGGGGACAGTTGGTGGTTACAGATTAATGAAACGGAACGAATATTCTCCAGCATAGGGTAATGAGAAGCCCTGACTAGGGTTTGGCTGTATTTTTTTGAATCATGATTGCATTCATTGGAGTGGAATCTAGCCCTTACTACTTACTGCTACATGACACACTTAAGGTTACTCAGAACATAGGAACAGCTTTCTTGTGTTTAGTTACAAGATTTCAGCCACAAGATTTAACCGATTTAGTTCGAGTTTTAAATTAGTTTTCTGGGTTTAAGAAAGTTTTTCTTAAGGTCTGCGGTTTATTAATAGCCTTTCTCATAAATGTGATGCAACTGTCTCTAACACCTCAAAGAACATTCAGAAACGCTCCCTGCTCCAGTTAGAAAATGCCAAGGGAGCGCCAAGAATAGAAAGCATCCACCAGGGTGTTCAGCACTCAATTGATAGAACTTGGCTTGGACCTGCACAGCAAAAGCAATCTTCTAAACCTATGCTTTTGCCCCAAGGCCGCCTGTACTTTTAAACTATACTGAATCGCCTTACGGTCACTTTTTAAAAAAGGAAAAAAATGTACAAAACCACTATTCTTTATAATAAGTATTCCGCTGACTTCAGACAGCCAAACTCATTGAGAAGTCAAGATCACCTTTTCAAATATCATGTTCTGTTGAATCGCAATAGGGAACACAGAAGGAAAGCAGTTTGTCTCCAGGTACTGATTCAGGAGGTAGACACCAAGGTACACACCTTCCTTGTACGGCAGGAACACTCCCGGGCAAGAAATCTTAAAAAGAAGAGGAGGGAAATCAGTATTTGTTTTTGTGCAACAGGGCCGTGTATCTCCTCAACTCCCACAGCCTCTGAAATGACCCCATCATTGCATCCTTCACCTGTACCTCCCAGTCTCAGCATCCTCCTAGCTCTTCGTCTAGCTGGATCACCCGGTCCCCTCCCACGTCTCCGCCAGGTGTCACAATCGCGCTCCGCCGCTCCTTGGCCCGCCCTCCAGGATGGCAGTGCGGAAGCGGAAGAGGCTGCGGGGCCGGGAAGCCTCTCTCCGGTCTGGCCGGGTCCCCGGGACCAGCCGCCCGCCGCGATGCCGAGCCCCAGGAGAACCATCGAGGGACGGCCGCTGGGCTCCACCGGCGGGAGCAGCGTCCCGGGCAGCCCGGCCCACGGAGCAAGCGGTGGCAGGTTCGAATTCCAGTCGCTGCTGAGCTGCCGCCCGGGCGCGGATTCAGCCTGCGCCCGGCTGCGCGCGTCCGATAGCCCGGTGCACCGGCGCGGCTCCTTCCCGCTGGCTTCCGCTGGCCCCGCACAAGCAGCCCCGACCCTGCCGCCCGAGGAGGACCGCATGAACTTGAACCCGTCCTTCCTGGGCATCGCCCTGCGCTCCCTGCTGGCCATCGACCTGTGGCTGTCCAAGAAGCTGGGAGTGTGTGCCGGGGAGAGCTCGGCCTGGGGCAGCGTGCGGCCCCTGATGAAGCTGCTAGAGATCTCGGGGCACGGCATCCCCTGGCTGCTGGGCACCCTCTACTGCATGCTTAGGAGCGACAGCTGGGCCGGGCGCGAAGTGCTGATGAACCTGCTCTTCGCCCTGCTGCTGGACCTGCTGCTGGTGGCAGTGATTAAAGGACTGGTCCGCAGGCGCCGACCAGCGCACAATCAGATGGACATGTTTTTCACCGTCTCAGTGGACAAGTACTCCTTTCCCTCGGGCCACGCCACGAGGGCCGCCCTGGTGGCGCGATTCATCCTGAAGCACCTGGTGCTGGCCATTCCACTGCGGGTGCTGGTGGTGCTCTGGGCCTTCGTCTTGGGGCTCTCCAGGGTCATGCTTGGGCGGCACAACGTCACTGATGTCGCTTTCGGCTTTTTTCTGGGCTACATGCTGTACAGCATTGTGGATTATTGCTGGCTGTCACCCCACAATGTTCCTGTTCTCTTCGTGCTATGGAATCATCAGTGACACCATCTCATTGATTGTTGGCACCAGGAAGTCCAAAGGTTTCCACCTTCGAAGAATCTGACCTAAACCAGAGCCATCCAGTTGTCCCTTCAGCCATTTCAAACACCTTTGGGAATTCTGGGATCACACTGTCTTGACCTGTTCCTAGGCAGGAGCGCGTGCTGGCTATTACTGAACACAGGCATACTAGAGAAAGAAAGTCTATTGTGTATGTATTCAACAGCTGTTTATCTCCAAGACAGATGCAAAGAAATCAAGCTGGCTGATTATACAATTGCTATTTGTTTAAAGTTGACAGATTAGTGTTAATTAGTAATCCCAAAAAACAGTGTTACCACTTGTAAATTGAACATTAAGAGACACGAGCTTCCAGATAAACCATGTGCTTATTCCCAGCCCTTCCCCTGTGGTAGATTTTAAACAGTATTTTTAAAATTTAAGGCAGATTTTCCCAGTTTATTCTCTGAACATCTGTGGCCACAACTGGAGCTTTTTCTGTATCCTGGTTGCTTAAGAAGCTCTCCCACCTTGGTGGATTAGGTCATCAGAAGAGGTTACACACAGCACTTGTCTTTCTTCCTATTGCTCTCAAAAGGTCTTGAGGTGTTTACTTTCCACTGCTCTCTAATAATGTCTTTTAGCATTCATAGAACAAGCCAGGATGTTAAAGAAGACAGACTGAAAAAGTGGGCTTGTCTAAGGGTCCCACGGAAATGTAAGTATGACACCACTGTTCATTCCTGATGACAATCAGTAGCCATGCATAGCAGGGGGCCAAGAAGCTGAGTTGCTGGGGAGACTGAGGGTCTGGAAACAGACAGACCACAGATGTCAATGACCAGGGGCAGGAGATGAAGCCCTGCTCCTCATCATCTCTAAGGAATAGAGCATAGGGTTCTCTATTAAGGGGAAAAAATGGAAAAGAGGTGTGGTGTTCAGTATGCTGCATAGCTTCCTTGTGTATATCACAGAAATGACTTATGCTCTCCATTTTCACATCAGTTCCACTTTGCTGTATCTAGCACATTTTCGATTAACAGTACTTAACTTGAAATTCTTCGGGAGAGCCTGTTGCCCTACATGAGCACCCGGTAAAACTCCTCTAAATTTCTGTTTACACGGAAAGCTGTTCGTCCACGCGCCTCCCCCAATCATTAGACCAAAGATGACCAAAGAATGTGGTAGGTTTCTGATGCTTGTCTGACCTGGAAAGACCAAAGGGAGTATGTGCTATATGAATCTGTAAATGCTGCTCTGACGGGAAAGGAAACCTTTAAATCACCCGTGGCAGTGGGGCCGTCAGGTAATCTTAGTGACCAGTTGTTCTGGCATTTATTAATAAATAGAACGGATTGTTGGATGTGATCCCGCATGCAAGGGTATGGACCAGACTGTGCAGAATGGGTGTGCTGAACGGTTCTCACTGGGAGGAGGCAGGACCATAGAGAGTGGGGGCTAGGCACACCAAGAGGATCAGCTCTTTCTCGGAATAAAACAAGTCATCGCATTTCCACAACACCCTGAACACTAACTACCTCGTTGCTTACTGACTCTGCCAAGCTGTGAGGTTCTAAGTGGTCTGACTGTGGTTTAGATCTTCAGATTTTGGTTTGGTTTGGTTTGGTTTGGTTTTCAGGACAGGGTTTATTTGTGTAGCTCTGGTTGTCCAGGAACTCGCTCTCTAGACCAACCAGGCTGGCCTTGAACTCACAGAGATGTGTCTGCCTCTGCCTCCCACGTGCTGGGATTAAAAGCGTGTACCACCACTACCCAGCTTCGGAGATCATTCCTAATTGTAGCATTCAGGCCAGGCATTTGAAGGACAGTGTTTTCTCTTACTGTGTCCCCGGGTCTGATTACTGAGGGCCTATCTTCTGGCTTCTAGTTACACTTCTGGAATTTCATGTTTTGTTTGCCGGGGCCTGAGTTTGCCAGCTTTCTAAAGCACAGAACGGATCAAGTTACCTGACTTCATGGCTCATTCTAAATTCTCTCGAGTAAAAAACTGATTTTTTTTTTTTGTGAATTACTTGCACACTGATTACTTGCCTTTTTTAAAAACAAAATAAATTAACCCGTACTGTTGAATGACGTGGGATGAAATCTTAATTTGTCTTGCTGTAAGAGAGTTCTCTCGGCCTTTTAGGGATTCCTTCCTTTTCCTGAGTGCTTGAAACTGATACAGCGCAACTGATAATGTCAGTAGAATGGAACCAAACCAGGGCCCTTTAAGGTCAACAAGCCCCATGAAACCCTAGAGTTTGCTGTTGTATGGCAGCTAGCGGAATTTCCATGCAGGGTCCTGTTAGCATCCACTGTAACTATGGCCAGTAGTGAAGCCTCTTACAATCAGGAGGCCACGCTCCATGCCAGTCTTGTTGCTATAGATGGGAGAGCGATACAAAAGGACTGACTCCAAAATGGGAACATCATCTCTGGGCTCCAGCTGAGGGAGAAGTTGGCGGGTAATTAGAAAACGTTTCTTGTTACAAGACTGAGTGTCCTGTTGAAATTACCAACCCAAAGCCGAGGGAACTCACTTGGCCTCTTGGAGGTAGCACATTGGTCAAGAGTGGAGCTTTTAAAATTCTATGTTCTTTGATTACTTAAAGAAACAAAGTTAAATCCTTTATCCTTGGAACAAAAAGTTCTTCGTTTTAAAGAAACCAAGAAACACGTTGGTCTTGCGAAGAAAAATAAAACTCGGGACAGATTGAGCTGAATTAAAAGTCTAAAGGTCCACGGATGACAAATGTGCAGAATCCTAGGGACAGAAATGCAGTGTGTCCCAAAAGTGGTGTGTGTGGAGACAGTGGAGGGGAATGTGGGGTTAGCAGCGCAGGCTCGCCGATCTCTTACCGCCCGGATTTGAAGTTCCACCACCACCTCCAGAGGCATCCTTCCCTGTGTGGGCGAAAGCACCGGAAAGACAAGATCCTTTCGTGCTGAGCCTTGAACCAATTATTTCTTAGTTTACATCAAGGCAAATGTTTCCCAGCTTCCCTAGCCCCCACCCCACCCTTTTGTTCCCCCATCAGTCCCCCAAGCCCAGGTCCCTCCCACCAGGACGGGTATCTCACAAGCTATAGATTGTAAACTTCCAGAAGGCTGAAGCTTCGGGTTGCCATGGACACTCAAACGCTCAACCTTCTCCCCTGGAACACTAGCAGGTTTAGGCGCATGCGCGCTAATGCTCTGCTGGGAACCGGAGTTGTTCTCGGCGTCCTTGCGGTGGCCTGGCCAGTGACTGCCTTAAGGGCCTGGGAACCTGTCTGCAGAAGCTAGGAACTTCTGCAGTCTTTCCCTGGACGCTTGTTGACCCCAGTTACTGTGTTCAAATGTTTACCAGTTTCCATCCCCAAAGTGGAATGAGATCATAGCTCTATTGTGTAATCGTTTTTTAGTGGCTGTTGAGACCCCAGACACTGAGATTCCTGTGACAATGTCTATTTAGCATAATTGCCCATTCCCTAGCGGACTCCCTCATTAAATGTCTTGTCTCCTTTTGCCTCAGAAAACACGCTCACTGAAGATAAGAAATCAACGTACTAACTAGAAATAGGTCATTTCTAAAGAGGTGAGTTAGGAATCTCATGTCTAGAAACAACACTGACTTCCCTCTTCACTGCACAGTTCAGCCTTTCCGAGTAATTTAAGGCAGGCATTGACTTGGAGCATCTCCCAGAGGAGATCCGTCAGGTGGCAGGAGCAGACAGGGTATGACTTCTCAAGCAGCAATGAAATGACAGGTTTTTTTTTTCCATTTTATGTGATTTTTAAAACAACAATAGTGGACAGGAGGAGAATATGGCTGTTTTTAGCAGATCCAAAATTTCACTGAAGGCCAATGTCTCAAAACAAGTAAATACATAATATTCTTAAAAATTAGGGCTGGGCCATGTGGTTCGGTTAGTAGTGTTTGCCCGGTCTAATGGTCACCAGAACTACATAAATCTGTCTTTAATCGATGTTTTACTCCTAGCATGGTTAAGAGAATCAGAAATTCATAATTAGCCTGGAATAGCTAATGAGTTTGAGACCATCCTGGACTACATGAGACCCTGCCTCAATAAGACAGAATTTTAAAGACATTATCTTGTGATTTATTATTAATACTTTACATTGAGATCTATGCAATTGGAAAAGGTACAAGAAGATATCCCTAAAAAGATACCGCTGAAGATATTCACTTCAGTAGCTTTAGTAGTTCATATTTCTGAAAGGAAAAAACTCAGTGGTGAAGAATGAAGCCTTACATCTATATCCAGCTCCTAGTGTTCTCTCTCTCTCTCTCTCTCTCTCTCTCTCTCTCTCTCTCTCTCTCCCCAAAGACATATAGAGATGGGTGCCCAGCTCTCTGGATGCCCAGAGCACAGATACATCATGACAGCTAACTGGCACAAGACCTGTGATGTCACAGGGATACAACCAACTGATAACACTAACACTGTGCCGAACAAATTTATAGTTAAGTTTCCTGAGGTAAAACAAAAGGGGGGACCAATTCTTACCGAAGATCTATTTCAGCTGCTAGGAATTTATTCTGTGGATATACTTTCACACACACACACAAAAAAAAAACCATGGCGATATATGCCTCATCATTAAGATTTAAAAAAAATAAGAATCAAGCAAAGTTCACTAAGTAGAGTCATATTAAAGCCGATGGTTATTAAAAAGCATGAAGAAAGAATGAAGCAGAGCTGTGGATTTCAACAGTAAAGAATCTCTAAGAGGAAAATAAATGCATGACACAAAAATTACATTTAGTACACTGCTATTTCAAATAGAAGGCAATACAATGTATAATTATGCTTAAAGTGTTTCTGGGGCAGGACAGCAAGGAATCACTACAGACTTAATAAAGCTACACGTTTGGAAAGTGATGTGAGATCCCCTTCTGTTTATGTGTTGCTTTTATTGGTTAATGAATAAAGAAGCTGCCTTGACCTGTGATAGGGCAGAGTAGAGCTGTTGGGGGGGGGGGGGACTACACTAAACTGAATGCTGGGAAAAAGAAGGCGAAGTCAGGAGAAGCCATGGAGCCTCCAGAGGAGAAAGACACAAGCTGCCAGCCTGAATCTTGCTGGTAGGCCATGAGCCTGGTAAAATATAATAGAAACAGGTTAATTTAAGATATAAGAGTAAGCTAGCAATACTTGTGATTGGCCAAGCAGTGATTTAAATAATAAAGTTTCTGTGTGATAATTTCGGAAGTCTGGGTGGCTAGAAAATGAACAAGTGGCTTCACCCAACAGGAAAGAGATGCAGAGAGAGTGATTGAAGGGAAACTTGCTTTTCATTGTGATTGAAGGGAAACTTGCTTTTCATTTAATACTCTTTGGTGCTGTTAAAGGGTATTATTCCCAACAACCTCTATTACTGAATTCAAAAATGGAACAATTAAAAAAACATAAAACAGAAAAAAGAAGCCTAAAAGCATAGGAAGAGCAAGAGCCCACTCTTCTTCAATGGTGGGAGCCAAAGCCTGCATATCACATGTCACAAAAACACCCATGAGAAGGTATCCGCCACTTTTACTTCCAGGGCAAGGGATTGTATTCTCTGATCCACAGGTGTTTCAGGAATCTCACACCCTGAACTAGTAGGAGACATTTCCTGCATGTTTAGACATAGATTGTTCTAGAAGAAACAGAGTTCCAAAGGACTGCTGGTCACATCAGGTCAAAGGATTGCTGCTGAATGCTTGCCGAGCTCTTGTGGAGTGGGGAGGCCACCTGGGTTATCTGACACAGGGCGCATTAGGAGGGAGGCCACCTCTTCGTCACCTTTATGCCGTCTTATTACAGCTAGTGTCTCTCTGAAGGCAGGCGGCCGTGCTCCATAATACATGACTGAAAGGCCTTTAAAGTCCTGTCCTAATGCATTTATTTACGTCTCCACTCATTTAGCTGATTTGCTAGGCTCTCCAGTCTTCCATGCCAGCGAACTGTCCTTCAGCAGGCATGAATAACACCAGAAGATTGATTTCCAAAGTGAGTTATTTGTGAGAAATGCCTGCTGAAAAACAATAACCAAGTTCATGGACAGTCCGGATTATCTCAGCAACAACACATTCCCAGGGCACTAATTTTGTTCCTCTGCACGAACGAAGCCTTCAGATAGAAAAACCTATCTCTTATATCTGCCCTTCCCCCAAAGTCTTTCTTTAAAACGTTCTTTAACAATTTAGCTTTCTCAATATGCCAAGAAGAAATTTTACCTTTTACTATGAATAAAAATGAACTGCACCTGACTCTTTATAGTTTTAACAAACTGTAAAGCAGAAGTTTCTATTTTAAAAAATTATTTAAACTGCATCCTTTAGGGAACTCTCCAAGAAGGGTCAGGCTGTTACTAATTCTGTCACTATGGTATTTTATTAAAAGGATGGATCTATAGAAAGCATGTGCACTAAGTTGAATCAGGCTGCTAGTGCCACATTATCAATATGGTGGTGACATATAACTAAGTTAGCTAAAATAAAGTAATGTTGAGTTCCTCAGTGGCACCAGTCACATTCCCAATGACAGCGCAAAGAGATTGTTTCCATCAGCAAAGACTTCTAGTGCGCAGTATTTTTCTAGACTTAACTGCTCTTAAAGGAGATGTGGAAGGGAAATATTTTCTCATTTTGTTTTAGAGTGTCAGGGGTAAACCTAAGGTTTTGTGCACGGCAGACAAGTACTCCACCACTGAGTAACATGGCCAGCTAAAAAACCACATTAATGGCCTCCCAAAGAAGCCATCCTATAAGTCACATGTAGAATGTTGAGCCGTCTCCTCAGCAACTAAAACAGTCAATGGCATTGTAAGAGCAAAGGACGTGTTGGCAGTAAGTGGTATAGATTTTCAAACTCTCAATAACCAAATATTGTATGTGTGCCATTTTTGCACCCTGAATTTTAACAAACCAACTCAAACGGTGTTTGAGAATTCCAGGCAATGTTGATTTTATTTGGAGTTATACAATACCCAGTGATTAATTTTGATAGGTATGATAAAGCCTTTGTGTCTTTGCGCAGAGCATTAACTTGGTTGAGAGTCACATATTAAGGGATTGCATTGTCCTTTTGTTACTCTGCAAACATGCCTGACAAAAGCAATTCAAGGGAGGTTTTCTTTTGGCTCGAAGTTGGAGAGTACAGTCCATCATGGTGGGTAGGATGCGGCCACAGGAGACTGAAGCGGCTGTTCCCTTTGCTTGGGTCCACAGTCAGGGAGGTAAGGAAGATGGATGATGCTTCTCCACTTGCTCCAGGACCTGTCAGGCTCCACTGGCAGCCTGCTAGCCTTGCCAGCATGAAACTTGTAGATTCATCCCCAGCAGTCCATTGGGTGGGGTCACCCACCTTCAAGTGTGGGTCAACCAAGACTGATTATCATAGGCATGTGGCAGTAAAATCACGGAAAGCTGAGATTTTTCCTTTCAAGTATTCCACGAAATGAAGAAAAGGAATAAAGCAAACATAGCAAAATCCTGACAATGACTGAGTTGTGACATGAGCTTTCTATAGTCTAAACATTTGTGTGTTCAAAATACATGCCTTGCGATCTGTAATATGTGCTTAAATAGGAAAAGCTACCTACCACCTGCTTACATGGACCTCCCCTCCTACGCTAGCCCATTAAAAGGACTGCGGTCATCAGCCTTACATCTCCTTTCCTAGCCAGATCATATGCATATAAAAGGAAAATATGGTAGTAAATTCAATGAAGATGCAGACAAGATAAGTGCTATACAGTACAATTAATATCTTGCAATCATTTCAGAAGGGACACCATGGAAAGAAGACTGCGGCCCTGCACTTTAAGAACAGTGGCCTTACTACCAAGCACAGACTGGCAATTTTCATATTTCTTAATGAATACATAGCTCTCAGCCAGGGCTATGAGAGAGACCTGTCTCAAAAAAACAAAATAAAACCAACTAACCAAGCAAACAAAGAAAAAACAAATACTCTGTGCTCCAGAATTTTCCCTTAGTTTTGGGAATGTTTCCAAAGAAAAAGCAAATTAGAACCAAAAGGCCTGTAACCATCTTGAAGTTGTCATGGATCTGAGCCTACACATGGGATCTATTTTTTATAATGGCATTAGCATTTATGAGCCAGACTAGTGCTACACCCTGGCTTGAGCTGAACTCAGTGGCATTTGTGGGCTCAATAGTGACAACGATGGCACACAAACCCTTCCTAGGGGACGGATGGCTTCTAGGAATTTGTCCTATGTACTCTGCAGTTGGAAAGTCGTTTCCTTGAGAAAGGCGAGCTTTCTGATTAGTAGGCATATTACAATATAAATCAATTTCTAAAAACATAAGATGATAAAGGGGTATGATGAAGTTACAAAATTTGTTTTATTACTGTTGTTATTTTAAGTATTAGGAGTAGTGAGATGAATCTCTGGTCAAGGTACTTGCTACGTGAACCTAGCAGCCTGAGTTCAATCAATGGAACCTCCCTGGAAAGGTGGAAGGAGAGCATACATTCTACCTTTGACCTCCATGCTTGCACACCTTGGCAAGCACACACACACACACACACACACACACACACACACGCAGTAATAATGTGTAATAGTAAGGCACAGGCTTTATGCCCTGAAGTTATCAGTGGTTCACAATGAGGCTTCTCATGGTGTCATATTCATCTCCATCATTTATGATTTGAATATGAGATGTCCCCTGACAGGTTCATGTGTTTAAACACCTGAAATACCAGCTGGTCCCAGTGGTTTAGAAGGCTGTGGAACCTTTGGACCATATGGACTAGCTAAGAGAATTGGATTTCTGGGAGTGGACCCTGAAGGTTGCGTGTGTGTCTGTTCCCAGGCCAAGCCGTATGCTTCCTGATCTGCCAAGATGCGAGCAACTGAAACCTCCTGTTCCCACCACCATGGTGCTGGTCCAACATGATGGACTTGTTGCCTCTAAAACTGTGAGCCAAAATAAACCCCTTCTTCGTTGAGATGCTTCTGTTGGGTATTTTATAACAGATCAGAAAAGTAATAAAGTCATTTGTCAAAAAATAAACTTCTTCATGCCCCTCATCTGCCCTCTTTCGCCTTGATTTAATCCCGTTTCCATCCATCCTTTGACATGTCCCATTCATCCATTCATCGTGTATGTAGTGATCATTACTACGCATGTGGCACAGTTCGGAGTATTGCAAGTGTGAATGAGATGCAGCCTGCAACCATACGGTGCTTACATTCTAGTGAAGGAAGAAATAACAAATAAGAACCGGAAAACATAGTACCATGAATAGCAAGAAAAACTATACAAAGTGGTAAGATGAAGGGTTACAGGTTAGAAAGGGAGTAAGAACCCGATTTAAGCTTAGTGACTAGGCTAGCCTCATATTGAGAAGCAGAGAGGCGGGGTAGGGGAGGGAACAGAGGGTGGCTTTTCTCAGTGTTTCCTGCTTTTATAACTTTGGGAGCCTGGACTTGTGACTTTCTGGGTCTTAGAACAGCCCTCCTTCTGCGGGGAGAGAGGGGATCGTTTAAATTATAAGGAAATAGCTCATATTTGGACACGTTAAATTTTAAATGTGCATCATCCATTTTAATGGGGATGTCCAAACTGCAGATACACAACATGAGGCTGAAGTGCTGGGGTGAAAGTCAAGACTTAGATTCCAGTTTGGGAACGATCAATACCCAGACGTTATTTAAAGCGATGGTCATTGAAGAGATCCTCCCCCACATAAAAATCTGAGGAGTTCTAAAATTAGAGGTCAGGCAGAGGAGAAGGGAATCAAGGAGAGCAACTTAGAACCTACAGTGAACTCTGCACCGACAGAGAGCTGGTTTCTTTGCCAGGCACCACTCAAAGCACTTTGCGGTTTCAAATGAAGAGGGAAAAAAGTTGTTTTCCTTTTCTCTCGCCTGTCACACTTTCCCCTGTGGCTTTTCAAGCCTGACCTCAACAGAGGTCGAGTAAAATGCTTTTCAACTTTTATTTATGATTATAAAGTTCTATACTTGTAGGAAGATCAATCGGCACAATACAGAAACGCTAACAATAGAAGTACGATCCTCAGAAACTTGATTCCTGGCCTTATCCACCAAGGAAACCATTACATTTCTTCTGTACCTTCCAAGAATTTTACACACACACACACACACACACACACACACACACCTTTAAAAATAAGTATGCTCTCATCCTACATATATTTCCTTAACTCAGTGCCCTGTCTGTGTAGCCTAGGGTGGTGGTGAACTTGATACTCCTCACGCCCCAGCCTTTCCCAGGATTACAGACATGCACCACCACATTAGTTCACTGCAGAGATATTTCCATATCAGCACACGAGATCTACTTTACTCTTCATTTGTGAGCAACTCCACTGCTTCTAGTTAGTTATTTTTAGCGCTCTTTTATCACCCCAAAACATCTTTGTGGATAAATCTTTGGCTACTGCTATAAAGCTATTGTTGGGTATTTTCCTGGTCACGAAAAGCACACATGCCTCTCACGTTAGTCCTTTTCCCTAGAGGTCATCACACAGCATTTCTGACTGCATTTTTCTCATGTAGTGGCCAACCATTAGGATTAACCAACCTTAAGAGTTTGTCAACCAACTCTTGCGAGGTGCAGGTGGCTCAGTGGGTAAGAACGCTAGGTGTGCAAGCAGGAGGACCTGAGTTCAAATTCCCAACAATCATGTAAAAAGCCTCTGTAAGAGGCCTGTGACATAGATCATGGGGCTTGCCTGGGAGTTCTCTAAGCTCAGTGAGAGACTTTATCTGGCCTACTCCTGTGAATGTTTGCCAATCAAAGACTCAACTATTGATGCTCTGTTGTCTAGTCTGACTGTGAGTAGACAACAGGCCTGGTTGTTAAACACGCAGGTTGTGAAGTTAGACTCCCTGAATCCTAGCTGTCTCTTTTTCTCTCTGGTCTTAGAAGTTGAAATTAGGGCCTTGCCTGTGCTAGGCAAGGACCTTACCACCAAGTTACATTCCCAGGCTTTTCCCTGGGTCTCAGTCTCTTCCCTCCCTCCCTCCCCCTCTGTGTTTTGCAACAGAGATCCACCTGCCCATGGAGAGAGAGAGAGAGAGAGAGAGAGAGAGAGAGAGAGAGAACACGGATCTTCACGATTCTACAACAAGATACGAGGGGCAGGAAGCCCTCCGATATGTCTACTACTTGTCTCAAGTCTTCACAAACGTGTTTGCTCCAGTGTTTTATTTTTAGTGTCCTTCCCCGCGGTACCAGGGTTTGCAGAACTGTCTTGTCATGGCTAACTCGAAGTTAATGCAAAGTTGGCTCTACCTCCTAAAACGCTCCCCCTCCGACGCCGACTTAGACTGCTGTACACGAAAGAGCTGCAGTGTTGAAACACGAGAGGAGGAGCAAGCCAAAACCGCCCTTTGATCACCGGGATCCGAACCCTTAAAAGCCCTAGCCTCCCTGGACCTTCGCGGCAAACCTCACCCCGCCACTCAGGCGAGGCCACGCCCTGTCTCGCCCACCGGAAATGACGCCCAGACCGGCTACTTCTTCCGCAGTCGGCCGGCGGCACGGCCCAGGCCTTCTCCCGGCGTGCGTCGGCTCTGCCGGCGGCAGAGGAATTCTGGGTAACGACCGTGGCCAGCCGGGCGGCTGGCTCCGCCCAGCAGGTTCTACTCACGCCGGAGCAGTTGGCGGTGGCGGTTGTCGGGCCCGGAGCAGCGGGACATGGAGCAGCCGTGGCCGCCGCCGGGCCCCTGGAGCTTCCCGAGGACTGACGGGCAGGCCGAGGAGGAGAGCGACTTGGACGTGTCCCCCTCTTCGTCCCACTACCCGCCGGTGCCTGGCGGCGGCGCCCAGGTGAGAACAGCCTGCATTCTTGGGGGGGAGGGGAGGAGGGGAACCGTCCACGGGCATCGCGAGGGGGGTGGGCCGATGGCCACCCCCAGCTGTGGCAGCATCTTCCGCGGGAGAGGAGGTGGCCACGCGCTCATCCCCGACCCCCACGTCCACTCACACTCGTCCCCTCACCTTTGCAAGAAGTTCCTCCTCTCGCTCGCGTGTCGGTGCGGAGATAGGGGGGCGGCTCCGGCTGTAGAACATTGACCCTTTGTCCCCTGGTGCGTGCTTCCAACTGAGCCTTTATTACCAGCCCCAGCGACTTTGTGCAGTTGATGGGGACAGTGAGTGATTGTACTTCTATGAGAGTACACCGAGTCCCGACATAAACATCTCACGTGCTCTTTCCCACGCTGGCATCTCCGCGGATTCTGTAAACCTCACTTTGGACGCTGGCACACACCTCCCTTTCGCGCAGTCATTGGTCCTCTACTGGAAAAATAGTTTCACTCCGCCTCAGCCTCCAGTGAAAACATAACAGCCATAGGTTGGCTGTTCTTTCAGACTTCTATCCCAGGTTCCTGATGTTCCTTGTGGTTGTCATCCCTGCTTTTCTGCCTTAGAAAACGTGTCATTTATAGTTTTTCTGGGAGTGCTTACACCCATCACCTTGCCCTGACGTCTCTCCTCACCTGGGTGTGTTTTGAACTAGATTTCTAGGGCACAGACAAAACACGAATCTGTTCAATGAAATTGATTGTAGGATGTCTTTTTTTTTCCCCTAGGCGTTTTTTTTTTTTTTTTTGCAAAAAACGCAGTGCAGTGTTGTAACAGAATTAAAACGGTTTTGAAAATAAAGATGACCGGTTTAAACTGTCTGCCAGCAAGTGTAGGATACTGACGTTATGTCAGCCAGCTGAGTTAACGGGGCTCACGCAACAATATGCTGTTTCATAACCACAGACTATGTTCATCCAGCTAGCCACAGGGAAAGTGAGGCAAGATGAGTGATGGGTCAGTAGTCACCTACTAATTATGGCCCGCTGGTGTCATCTGTGTATACATAGTATGACAGAGGGAGAAAATGAACAATTGCTAATGTCGGTTTGAACAGATGTGACGAGGGAAAATGATCTCAGGAATTTCAGCGCACTGTGGTTGGATCAAAGAAGTAACCCAAGAAATGCAATATTTTAAAGCACATTTTACCAGTGCATTTGTCTAGGTGGTGGGGGCTTAAAAGTAAGGAGGCTTTTATTTCCCTCATTAAAAGAGATCCCTGAGGTCTTCTGGTTAGTTAGTGGCAGATTCCGGATTTGAACTCCTAACTTCTAGTCCAGTGTTTTTTCCAACCTACTTCTGCACATCCTGTCTGGAGAAATACTGTGAAATTTTATTTGTATGAGAAGGCCTTTAAATGGTGACAAAAATCTGCCAAGTCATTATTCCTAAGGACATAGAGTGATTGCAAGCCTACTTATATTTTTTGTTAGCTTTAGGACTTAAATATGGGAGTTAGAATATTTAAAAACAAAATGTTTAATCAATCAACAGGCTTTTAAAATCCATATGAAATGACTGGCTTAGGTTTTTTTTTGTTTGTTTGTTTGTTTGTTTTTTGTTTTTCGAGACAGGGTTTCTCTGTAGCTTTGGTGCCGGTCCCAGAACTAGCTCTTGTAGACCAGGCTGGCCTCGAACTCTGGCTTAGTTTTTTTTTTAATCAAATATGAGAGAGAGAGAGAGAGAGAGAGAGAGAGAGAACTCGCTAACTCAATATAACAAGTGATGTTTGAAAAGGCAAACCAGAATTTGGAATTCCTATTTGAGAACTTAAAAAAAAAAAAAAGAATGTATCTTTTTACTGAATTAATACAATACAATATGTTTTGATCATATTTTTCCACTTCTCCCAGATCCTCCCCACCTCACTATCCACCCACCTTTATGTTCTTTCTCTTAAGAACAAAAACAAAAAACCAAACTACCACCCAAGTGAAAATCAAAATAAACAAAAGACCAGTAAGAATAAATAAATACATAAAATTATTTTAAAATGCTAAAATGAAACAAAATGTCCACCAAACCCCACTAAGCTTGTTTTGGTCAACCTCTCCTTAGCATAGGGCCTGCCCTGGAGTATGTTTGGTGGTACCCAGTAACATTCCATTTAAGAAAAGTGATTTTCTCTTCTCCAGCAGTTACCAGTTGTAAGGTGCTTCTTGGTTAGGGTGGAGCCCATGCCCACTTACTCCTCTCAGTGCTGGGACCCTGTTGTCTGACATGTGATTTGAGAGCTTTTGATGTAAAGGCGCACCAGTAGACTCTAATAATAACAGTCCCCTTGCAGAGTTTTTGTGCATTAAATTATGTCCTCCTAAAATTTTATTTGATAACTGATTAAAATAAGACCTAATATGGGCTGGGAATGTAGCTCTGCAGAGAGTTCTTGACCTAACTTGGGTTAACTTTTCTGTATTGTATTCTCTTTTAAATACTCTATATTATACTTAGCCATCTCAACGCACGTTGGGTAGTATGACCAAATGATATATGGGTAGTCTATGATAATTTAAATATAAATCGTTCTTGTGTTCGGTTTGATTTGAGAAATATTTGTTTCTATGTAATTAGAAAGTGAAGATACCCCATTTATTCATAATTGCTTTTATTTCTTTTTAAAAAATTATTTTATTATTTTATGTATGTAAGTGTTTTTGCTTGCATGTGTGTGTGTGTACCCCACGCATTCTGGATGCCTGCCAAGGTCAGAAGAGGGTGTAGGATGCTCTGGAGTTACAGATAGTTGGGAGTCATAGTAGGAGAAATCGAACCCAGGTCCTGTGCTCTTAACCACCAAGCCAACTCTCTAACCCCATAATTTTTCTAGTGAATCAAAAAGTAAAAATAAGTGTTTTACTTGGTTGTTTAGAGACATGCTGTTATCTGGGCTTTAAGCCTTGATGACTAAATAAGGAACCAGGATAACAAGTGTCCACATAAACAGCCACAATCCACATACACATACGGTAGAAGTCTTGACTGTGCCGGAGAACTCAGGAAGTAGGACAGCCTTGTTTCTGCCTGCCTCAGAACAGTTTGTCCAAGAAATAAAGATTAGATTATTCATCCAGCAGTTATTAAATTCTGACTCCTTAACTGGTAGTCATGGAGAAGAAATAAGTATATATCATGTTAAAAATAAAATAAATACCACTGCTGGACAGTGGTGGGACACGTTTTTAATTCCAGCACTCAGGAGGCAGAGGCTGTTGGATCTGTGAGTTTGAGGCCAGCCTGATCTACAAGGTGAGTTTCAGCATAGCCAGGGCTACACAGAGAAACCCTGTCTCAAAAAAACCAAAACAAAAAGCCTACTATGGAAATGTATATAACTTGGGTTTGGGAGAATGGATAAGAAATGGCTTAAGAATTGGGCAGGTGCGGACAGAGGGTTGTCAGTGGAAAGGAAAACAGGGTCCTGAGGGTGGGAAGAAAAAGCCAGGAGGTAAAGGTAACTGGAACTGAGGAGTCTTTAATTAATAATAATAATAGCTCTTAAATAATGGACTCTGGTAAATAACCTGTGCCCCCCCCCCTTTGAAGGATGACCCTGGGAGAGAATGGCTGGTGAAGACTTGAAGAGTAGGATTATGTTTGCACAGTTGATGGAAAGTTATAAAGGCTTGAATACTGAAACACGTGTGGGAACAGATTGAGAACAATGCTTTTCAGTAATATAAAATTGTGCTTTTAGCCTAGAAATCCTAAAAGAAAAAAAAAAGCCCTCATCTTCTGTTGTTGAAACAAGGGATATAAACACCTATTGCATTTACTTAAGTGATTATGCAAATATTAAAAGTAATTATTCCTGAGTAGATCAGAGTTAGCAGGATAGATTAGTTGCACTTCCTAATTTACTCTTTTCCTTTTTGATTTGGATTAAGTTAATGTATGTCTATATGATGTAATCATTTATAAGTAGAATTTTCTATTACAAACTCTCACATCACAAATTGTGATAACACAGAAATAAAGTAGTGATTGCTTTGAAGAAGAAGGATGCTCATTGCAGGAAGAACCTGCAGGTTAAAGCTCTAAAGGTCTGGTTTTCAAGATGAGGAATCATAAGTAACTGATGAACTTGGATGTGAGCTTTGCTTTCCTTCTAGTGAAGGATTCTGGAGTCTGCACATCTGATGCTTGCTGTGGGCCAGCTGTATGCAAGTTACAGACAGTTGCCAGGCTTTGTGTTGTTAGTTGTCAGGGGAGGGGCGTAGATGAACAAAGAAGCTCAGAGTCTAATTGATGAATGTAAAATGTAATTGTAGACAAAGAATACAGATATGCTGTGCTCCAGAAACACCATTCAGAGATCCTTTGAGTTGAAAAACCATGCACTGTGTCATTGCTGCCACCTTCATTCCTCACTAATACTGCTGTTATTACTTTTTATTTAGATGTATAGCGATGGGATTGAGCTGGCTTGCCAAAGGCAGAAAGAATTTGTGAAGAGCTCTGTGGCGTGCAAATGGAATCTTGCTGAAGCCCAGCAGAAACTTGGCAGCTTAGCACTGCATAACTCTGAGTCCTTGGATCAGGAACATGCCAAAGCACAGACCGCAGTGTCAGAACTGAGACAGCGAGAAGAAGAATGGCGACAGAAAGAGGAGGCTCTGGTCCAAAGAGAGAGGATGTGTCTGTGGAACATGGATGCCATTAGCAAAGATGTTTTTAATAAGGTATGAACTTTTGTTGGACCACAAAAAAAGAAAAAGAAGAAAAGGAGCTAGGTATGTGGCTCATAGGTAACACATACAAGAGGCCCTGGGTTCCGTTCCGCAAAAGGAAAATCAGTTCTGTAAATAACTGTTAGCAAAGCAGCAGAGTTCACTAAACAGCAAACATCTCCAAGCCTTGCTTTCTCAACATGTAGGGTAGCTGGGAAGACTAGTCAGGTGATGTCTCCGTGGGCCTGCGCCCTGCAGCTAACGTGAGCACTCCTGCTGTGGCTGCACTGTCAGCTTCCGTCAGTTCTGTAACACACATAGTTCCTGGACTTAGAAATAAAGCCTTTCAGCTTACCAGCACAGGTTTAGTAAGCTCGAGTAATCTCTCTTTCTGTTTTTTTAATTTAAATTTCATTATGCTGGGTTACATAAAGCCATTTTCATGCCGGTATACAATGCACTTTGGCATACCCAGCTCTATACCCTTCTGTTCTCCCTTTTCTCACCCATTCCCATTCCTGTAGTTGCCTTTGTGCCCCTAAATGGTTTCACATTGTTTGTACTTTAGGGATTTTGTGCATTTATAGAAAATCTAGGGCCCGCACAGAAGAGAAAACAGGCAATATGATTATATCCAGGTGCAATATATTTTCCTGCAAATCACATAACCTCATTCTTTTTCTATGGCTATAAAGTAATGTGTTTATATGTGTGTGTACATTTGTTCTGATGTATGTTTAATCTCATTTTATTTATTCAGCTGTTGGACACCCTTGTTAGTCCCATACTTAGCTATTGTCCTTACTAATAAAATAGTGCTGCAGCAAAGTTTGATGTGCAGGTATCTCTGGTATGTTGACAGTCTTTCAGTAAATATACAAGAGTAATATAGCTGGGCCATATGGCAGAAGTATTTTTAGTTTCTTGAGAAGCCTACTTTCTAACTTCCATAGTAGCTGGGCTCTAATACATTCCTATTGTGTGTAAATGCTCCTTTTTGTCTGTAACCTTGCCAGCATTTGTTGTTACTTGCTTTTGTAATGACTACTATTTTGGTTGGGGTGAGACAGACTCTCAATATAGTTTTGATTGGCATTTCTTGAATGACTGGTGGTGTCGAAATTTTTTCATATATTAGCCATTTGTGTTTTATCTTTTGAGAATTGTGTACTCATTTCATTAGCCCATTAATTGATTGGGTTGTTCTTTGTCTACTCTAACAAAAGATACTAGGGACAGTGAGAGGGTTCAGCAAGTCTAATGACCCGAGTTTGAGCTTTAGGACCACATGGTGAAGGGAGAAACACTTGGAAATTGTCTTATGATGGCCACACATATGTTGTGAGACACCATGTGGTCGTTGGGAATTGAACCCAGGACCTCTGGACGAGCAGCAGTCCTCTTAAGTGCTGAGCCATTTCTCCAGTCCCCGCTTTGTTTTTCTACATAGAAACTCAATAAGTCTCTGGTTAATTGCTGGTGTTATTTCTTGAGTGACTGAAGTCCTATTCAGAGTCTTGCCTCTTCTGTTATCTTAAAGTTTCTGGTCTCACATTAAGGTCTTTGATCCATTTGGATGAGAGAGAAGGATCTAGATTCTTCCATGTGGATATCCCATTTTGCCATCATCACTTGAAGAGTCTGCCTTTTCTCTGATATGTTAATTTATTTTTGCAATTCCCAGCTGTGGCTGCACGGTAGCAAGCTGATTTGTTACCGTGGCTCTAATACAGTTGAAGTTGAGCACAGTGAAACCTCTAGCACTTTCTTTTAGCCGTGTTTAAGCTGTCTGTGGTCTTTCGTGCTTTCATTTGGATTTTTTTCCCCCTCTTACTGTGAAGAAACACATTGAGATTTTGATGGAGGTTGCATTGAATCTGTAAATGCTTTTGGTATGATAGCCATTTTCATAATATTAAATCTTCTAATCCATCAAAATAGGACCTTTCCTTTTTTTACATTTCTTTCCTCAGTGTTTTAGGTTTTCACCATAGATGATTTCTTTTAGAATTAGATTTATTGGTGGCGCACACCTTTAATCCCAGCACTCAGGAGGCAGAGGCAGGTGGATCTCTGTGAGTTTGAAGCCAGCCTGGTCTACAAGAGCTAGTTCCAGGACAGGCACCAAAAACTACAGAGAAACCCTGTCTCGAAAATCCAAAAAAATAAAAGAGAGAGAATTAGATTTATTCCAAGGTCTTTTATTTTTGTCTGTATTTAATGCAATTGTGAATACGATTTTTTTCCTAGTTTATTTTTTAGCTTGTTATTAGTCTATAAGCTACTGATTTTTATGTTAGTTTTGTATCCTACCATTTTGCTGAAAGTGTATCAAATTAAAGACATTTCTGATGTAGTCATTAGGGTCTCTGACCAATAGCACTATATTATTTACAAATAAGATCACATTTATTTCTTCCTTTCTTAGTCTTTTATCTTACTGCTGTAAGTCATCAAGCACCGTATTGAATAAGAGTTGAAGAATTAGGCACCCTGTCTTGTTTTAGGTGCCAGTGTTGACTTATCCTAAGTATTAGTATTGAAACATTGAAACAGTCCTTTAAAATTAATCTAGATAGTTCAGTCTCTTAAATAGAATAGTATTTTTGCTAAATTAATAAGGTTTTTGTTTTTTAGGCATAATCTGTTTTGTTTTGTTTTGTATTACTTTTTTTTAGGCAGGGTCTCATTTTCAGACCCTAGCCCATCAGAAACTTGGTCTGTACCCCAGGCAGGCCTTAAACTCAGAGATCTGCCTGCCTCGGCTTCTCCCTACCCTCCAAAAAGACATGTGGCACTATACCCAGTCTTGAGACTGGATCTTGCCATGTATCTATGTCTCATTCCAAACTCAATCAGCAGGGCTTTGTGCTACATGCCTTCAAACCCCAGCCAGAGGCAGGTGGGCGTCTATAATTTGCGACCAGTGTGGTTCACAACTTCAGGACAGTTTTGTCTACATAGAGAGACCCTGTCTCAAAAAACAAAGCAAAATAAAAAAAACAGTTTGGTCTACATAGAGAGACCCTGTCTCAAAAAACAAAGCAAAATAAAAAATAGCATAACAAAACAAACAAACCCTCTTTCTTACCTTGTGAGTGATGGGGCCACTAACTGGCAAAGTTAGTAGTTTTTGTTTCATTTTTAGGTTGCTTTTTTTAATTGTGTGTGTGTGTGTGTGTGTGTGTGTGTGTGTGTGTGTGTGTATAAGGGGGATGAGGAGAGAACAGGTGTGTACACAAGAGCAGGCTTACCAGGGGATGTGTGTGAGGGTCAGAGGATAAGTTACTGGAGTTGATCTTCTCTTTCCATAATGTGAAATTAGTTCCTTGACCTGCCTGGCCACCTCACCAGCTCTAAGCATTTGAAATGTGGTTCATCCAAATTGGGATGTGCTCTAATTGTAAAATATACATCACCAGAAGTGAAATACTTTGTTAATAACTTTTTGGTGTTTCTTCCATGTTGAAATGATAATATGTTGAGTACATTAGGTTATGAATGTTTGTTTATTTCTGCTTTTTAATGGAGCTAGTAGAAAATTTTAAGGTATATTTGTGACTAGGACAGTATTGGTCTAGATAACAAAACATTAAAAGGTGCTTTTATTTTGAAATACAAGCTGGCACGGAGCTAACTTGTGCTTTTCAATTTGCAGTGATAGTATCAGGGCATAAGGTGTATCACAGAATACTCTGGGAAACTGTTGTGCTAGTTTTGCTGGTAAGATGAGAAATGTGTTCTGTCCCATGACTTACTTAACAAATGTAAATGCTTCCTCAGTAGAAGTTTGTACTTAAAGAGTTAGACTGTTTATAGAAATGTAGTCAAGGTTTATTTTTACTCTGTCTCCTCTCAAAGAGTTTATAGTAAGTATCTGACTCTTTGCGCTTTGAATTGCTGAGTTTACTTCTAGCAAGGAACCCAAAGATTGGACTGGAGTTACAAATATTTATTGGAAATGAATAACACATATAAAGAATCTTTCCATTCATGTCTTTGATTGGGTAATCTGTATAATGAAAAGACTCAACTTTTCTCCTGTGTGATCACTAGATAAATTTATAATTTAAAACAAAGCAAATGGAACTACCATATGAGACTGTTTAATTTTTGAATGACAAGTTTAACAGATTAGTTTAATGATGCCACATTTCTTATTACATCATGTCTTTACGAAAGTTTGCTAAGCATTTAGCATCTGAAGAGATTTAGTTACAATACTGATTTTAATTACTATTTTTTCAGAGTTTTATTAATCAAGATAAAAGAAAAACAGAAGATGAAGATAAATCGCAATCATTTATGCAGAAATATGAGCAAAAAATTCGACATTTTGGTGAGTCTACTACTTAAGTTTCCTTCTCTATTGTGTTTGATATCATTGGTGTGTATAAAATTGAGCCTCTGAAAATAAGGTCTGAAAAACTATGGCGAAGTCCACTCGTGATGTTGCTTATGGCAGGGTCATCAGAGCTGCTTCACTTTGCTTGTGTCTTAAGCCGTTATAAAGTTCAGTCCGCTGCCGCTGCTCTCTGTGATGGCATCACTGCTTTGCATTTCTTGACTGCTAGGATGTTTTTCTTTTTCTTTTTTCTTTTGATAGTTTTTCTTAACATTAAAAGATTAGCATTCATTTAAACATTTTGTGTATTTTTTTCATAGACAGTAGGGAGGGGTTGGGGCATGCCACAGTGCATGCAAAGAGGTCAGAGTCCAACTTAACAGAATCAGTTCTTTCCTTTTTCACTGTGTGAGTTCTAAGGGATTGACCTTTGGTCATTAGATTTGGTGGCACGTACTCTTCCTCACTGAGTTATCCCACGAGCTCCAACACTTTTTTTTCTTTCTGCATGTTTGGATATGATGTCATGTAAGTCATAGTTCCTTGACATGTTGCTCAGATAATAGGATAAAAATGCATTGCTGTGTGCACGCACGCGCGCGCACATACACACACACAAACACACACACACAGAGATTTAGGATACAACTCTTGACATTATTTTTTAATCTTTATTTATGTGTCTGTGTAAGTATATGCCACATGTGTCGGGAGCCGATAGAGACTGCAAGAGGACATCAGATCCCCTGGAGCAGAAGTTATGGGTAGTTGTGAGCCACCAACATGGGTGCTGGCATCTGAACTCAGGTTCTAGAAAAGCAGGAATCACTCCTAATGGTTGAAGTCTCTCTAGTCCCAGAACTGGCATTTCCTATTGCAGTTGGGGGTGAAGTAAATGAAGGGCTCCTGGAGGAGGTATCATTTGGGTTTCTTAAGGAAGGGCAGATAAGGATTTCCCATGGAGATCAGGCCACAGCATTAGAAATGCAGAAAATAAGTGTGGTGTGCTCTGAGACTTAGAAGCAGTGTGAAGATGCTAGCCTGAAAATGCTGCTGGGAACGGGGAGGAGTTGAGTTTCAGACTATATTTTCAGTAAGTATTGTGTGAATCAACAGACATGGTTCTTGTTTGTGTTTTGGCATGTGTTGAAATCTTTTTTCATTTGTACCCCCTTACAGTATTACTTTTGCTTCAGAAGAAAAAAATTGTGCATTAATATAAGAATAGTTAGTACCTGAAGACAGCTGGGCATGATGACACATGCTTGTAATCCCAGCACTGAAGAGGCTGGAGCAAGGCGATAACAAGTTCGGGGCTAGCCTGGACTATGAGACTGTCACAAATAGCCAAAAACAAACAAACAAAAAACAAGAAAGAAAAGGCTAGTATCTGAGGAGCTAAACACAAGTTCACTTTTCTACATATATTATTGTGCCATTTCATATAATAGAAATAACAGGAATAAGCAGCCCTCTCACGGATAGGTATTAACATCTTTAAACTAACAGGGTCTTGAATCACAGGGATAGAAGACAGGATCTTGCAGAGGAGTCCTATGTTGTCGTTGTCATCCTACCTACAGTCCTTGCTACCAGGACCCATGTGCTCTGCTGCAGGAAAATACGTGCTTCTTTCGGGAAACACATGGCTGCTGCTTTAAAGCCATGTCACCTAGTAAGTGAGAGATAGTGCCTCCTTTGTTGTAGATTGAGTGCCTTAGTTCAATGCAGTTCTGAGTGGGAAACATCCAGTTTCACAAGATGTTGTAATCACCTGACACTGAGACTCCATCTTCAGTAGACCCTTTCCTCCCTGTGTAAAACCGGCTGTTTCTGACTAGTCCATGGTAAGACCAGTGACCTTCATGAGTTCATGTTCATCATTTATTTTGGCAGAAAATGAATCAAAAATAATGTGGTACAGTAACCAGTCCATCTAGCACACTCCCAAATGTAATTCCTGTTGAAGTATAATAAAGAGAGGCTATTTCCAGTTCTAGAACAGGCGTATTCATATGGGGGATTATTGATCCCTCCAAGAAGAAATTGGACCAAAAACTCAAGCTCCTACTTTATTTATTACTGGATAATTAATTCTATAAAATATGGTGCCATATTGTGGGTTTTGTATGAATTTTTGCTCCTGAAAAGTTTGGTATTCATTGATTCTACTGGGCTAGGTTACCGAAACATCCTTGATGAGAAGAATTCGTGCTCTTGAGTGTCTGCATTACCTCGCCCTGTGCCCACCTAAGACATGACCCCCCCCCCCCCTTAGTTTATGGAACTACTGTGTGTTTAATAAGAGGAACAGGAGAAAAGGCTGGCGTGGCCTCCGCAGATGATTAAGCATTTGTTTTACCATTGCATGTTGTGAGCTTCCAGCATCTCATCTTGTAATACTAACCAGACCCTTGCTGTCTTCAAATCCAACCAGACTGATAGCCACTCCCAGATTCACACTGTACCCGTTTCTTAGTGGAAATGCACATTGGCTTTTCACTTGGAGGAGATCTCCTACTTGCTGCAGCACATTGGATCCACAGAAATGTTCCTAAGGTAGTAGGCTCCCAAACTTTCCATGTGTTTAACTGTCCACTCTCTGGCATCTGTGTATCTTATATATAAATAGGCATGTTGGGCATCTGCTACTTCTGCTCACCAAGTTCCATCAACATAGAATGGATTAAATTTACAGTTACATGAGGTGATAAGATAACAAAATCCACATTTACAAAGTGATAGCACAGTTGATAGAGGCCTGAGACAAGAGTTGGAGGGCTTGATGCTGTTCACCTTGAGAAAGTGAGTACTTCTGCTAGTGCATGCTTATTAGTAAAGAAAAAAGCATTTGCCTGGCTGATAGTCAGGTGTGGTGATTGTGCTTTAACAGATAAACTTTCCTGAAGATCAGAGTTCAGAGCTAGCCTCACTAGCTGTAGAGGCCAGGCAGTGGTTGCACACACCTTTAATCCCAGCTCTTGGGAGACAAAGGCAGACGAATCTCTGTGAGATTAAAGCCACACTGGTCTACACAAGACTGAATCAGTCTTAAGAGAAACAGCCAAGTGATGGTGGCTCACACCTTTAATCCCAGCACTAAAGAGGTAGAGATGGGAAGTAGGCAGACAGAGTAATATAAGGCAGGAAGAGACAGGAGTTCAGGATTCAGTCTGAGATTTCACAGAGACAGCATTCAGTATGAGGATTCATAGAGACAGGTTCTTGCCCTCTTGGTTCTGAGGTTTTCGTAGAGGTAAGAACTAGTGGCTACTCTGCTTCTCTGATCTTTCAGCTTTCACCCCCTTATATCTGACTCCAGGTTTTTATTACTAAGACCAGTTAGATTTGTGCTACAGATAAGTATATTGATGAACTCCTGAAAGAGAGAGAGAGAGAGAGAGAGAGAGAGAGAGAGAGAGGAAAAAAACCAATCTGGAATGGTAGCTGTAATTAAAGCTTCCAAGTGAAGGCTTTCCAAAGTTGGATTCCATTGTAGACTCTTGAAAAAGAGGGTCTGGTGAATCCGGGAGCTGTCTATGTGGGACAGCAGGGACGTCACACCAATACTTTTCTCATTTGTGCTGTGTTCTTCAGAGTTCTTCCTGATTCTCCTTTATGCTGTTTGATGACTCTCGTTCTCCTGTTGCTTTTACCCTTATACTTAAGTACAATTTACCAAGTAATGGTAAATGGTACCATTATTGTAGTGTTACAGATCATTGAAATCTGATTTTCCTTTACATTTTTATTTATTGGTTGACTTGTGCTTTAGAAATACAAAATGCTGACATAGATACAGAGCTCGTCTACTCTTCAAATTCACAGCAGTTTCCAGTTGTTTGGACCTTTAACTTCACTGCCTTTGTTGTCCTCAGAGACACTTTTTGGATTGTGCAGTAGTTTTTCAGAACACACCATTTTCCTTCCAGGCATAGTTAGCTTCAATTCAGCATTTTCTGAATCTGTGTAGAATGTGGTCACTGGAAATTTTATCAAAAATCATAAATATTTATATAAAACCTTTTTTCATTTATAATATCTTCTTTGTATTTACTTGTGGTTTACTTTTAAAAATATATTAATATCCTGTTTTTGAAAAACATGCTATGAGGTACTTGAATAAAATATAAGTAAAATTAATTAAAATCATAATTATTATAGGATTTAAATTGTCTCTGTAATACAATTGCATATAACTTTTTTAATTTGGGGACTTTTCAAACTTTTTACAACAAATATACTTCATTTTTATTGCCTGAAAAATATTTTAAGGTCTTATTCTAAAATTTTGGTATGGTTTAATATTTTTAAAAATGTATTGAGCATCTAATAGTATAACTGCTTATCTTCATGGTCAATTTGATGCTAGAGAAATTAAAAGTCAGAGGAGTTTGTAGAATACCTGAGGGGATAACCTGGAACCTCAGAGTATTGTAGGGTGGCAGAGAGAAGGATGGATTTGGTTTTAACTACCATGACTGTGCATAGGCATGGAAGTGAAAAACAGTTGTCTGGTGATAGATGATGAGAAACACAGGAGGGCTCAGGCAGTAAAAGCAGTCATAATCTCAAGGGGCTTGCCTCCTAGCTAGGGGAGTTTATCAAGCAGTCACGATAAATGGTTAAGTGTATTCTGTAAATAGAATGCAGGGTATCTCTACTGGGAGCAGTTTTAAGAATCAAATGACTATTGAGAACTGATGACATTTAGATGTTCATCAGGAGACATATGGTTTGAAATGTGTAATTAGCTTGTTTTAATTTGCCAAAGTAAGCTATTCTAAGAATTCAGAGAAATTGACTGGTTAGTTTGAGTGGCTGGCTTATCCTTAACCAAAAGATTGTCTTAATAAATATTTGCTATATGAGTGAATTAGTCACTATTGTGTTAATACTTCCTATTGAGTATTTACAATCTGAGGCACTGTTCTAAGTGCTTTTTATTAATTAACAGCTTTAATTCATAAAAATCCTTCATGTCAGGTACTATTTTAGCCCCACTCTACATGGGAAGATACAGAGGTATATAAAGGAACTTGCCCAAGGTGAAGCCGAGGTTCAAAACAAAGGTTGTTTAGCTCTAACATCTGTTTCCTTGTCCATCATCCTAGATTGTGTTACTGTTTACAGATTTCAAAATAGCAGCAACTTTAGATATGTTCTGTTCCTATAACTATGGATTCTCTTTAAATTGTTATAAATTCCACACCTTTTTTCTTTAAGACCTATATGGACTACTTGTAACATCTCAATTTCATACTAATTCAAGTTCTAATTTACTTACATACTGAAAATCTTTGTTCAGTCTCAATTGTCTTGGGTATTAAAAAAATAAAAACTTCAGCATGTAACAGATTGGTAACAAGTGTTGCCAGTCCTTTTCATACTGTCTTTAATTCAGAATCCAAACAGACAGGGTTTTGTTAATAAAATCATAATGCTGCCATGTTGAGGAAATTGAAGATGATTGCTTGTAGATAAAATAGAAAGTATTACTTCTGTAGACGTATAAGCAGGCTAGCAAAGGGACTAGGAATTTAGCTCATTTGGTAGAGTGCATGATCAATATGTCTGGAGCCCTAGGTTTCATCTCTAAAACTGCAAAAATCAGACATGGTGTTGCTTGTAGATAAAATAGAAAGTATTACTTCTGTAGACGTATAAGCAGGCTAGCAAAGGGACTGGGAATTTAGCTCATTTGGTAGAGTGCATGATCAATATGTCTGGAGCCCTAGGTTTCATCTCTAAAACTGCAAAAATCAGACATGGTGGAGCAAGGTCCTATTATCCCAGCACTGGAGAGAGGAAGAGAAGCATGGTGGCAAGTTCAAAGTCAGCTGGGTTCCATGAGACTCTCAAAAGAGAGCATGGGGAAAGGGGGAGGGGCAGACACTGCCATAGGATCCCTTTATGTCTTTGGGTATAAGAAATAAGGATTGTGCTTTCGCCAGCCCAGCATTAATTCCTGGGGAAGTGGTTTTAAGTAAATTCGCAGATTCATTCTGTGTCTCAGAATCGTAAATGACCCAGTTGTCAGTAATCCTGGCACTGGGGACAGAGGCAAACAGCTTAAAGGTTGAGAGATTCTTGAGTTATGTAGAAGACCCTGATCTTCCCCTCACCCCTTTTTCCTCAACCAAACAAACAAAATGCTGAAATTGCCCCTAACTTGGTTCTAAAGATAGTGTAGTTTCAGTTGGTTCCCCACATTTTGCTGTGTAAGGTGTTTGCCTTTGGTTTCAATCTTATGTTCTCATGTGAAATTTAGTATGTAGGAATTGATTCTGTTGAGAGCGAAAGTTCATTGTCATACTCTCAAGACAGTCCTGTGAGACTTCGATGATAGCTTAGTAACAGCCACACTGCTTTTGCTGCTCTGTATGGATCTCAAGTCTACGGTTTCTGACATTGTGATACTCAGTTCATTCAAGTGTAACCCTAACTAGCACATTCCAGGTTCCGTGTTACTTGGTCATAGTGACTTTGTTAAGTTAGGTAAAGATGCAGGTGCATGCTAAGTACTACTTTGGATTCGTTTAATATATTGAAATGAAATGGTAGCCTTTCATATATGTTCAACTGATTTTTTAAAAAAATAATTGTTTTCTGTATACACTGAACAGACAGCTTTAGTAATTGGCTAATGTGACTGAAATAATTGTAGTATATTAGTTACTGCTATACTGACTTACTTGTTAACCAGTTGATAAAAGTTTCCTAAATTGATAAATGTCTCCATTTTACCATATCTTGGACATTCTAAAAATAAATTGGAAATAGTAGAGTATTCTGAATTTTTAGTAAGCTCTTAAATTTGCTAAATACGATGTTTTTGAAGTCTTGGTTTTTGAAAAGTTTTTGGACTAGAAATTGAGCCTCAGGCCTCATGCATCATTAATAGTCAAATACTTTTATCATTGAACCATGCCATCCTGCCTCTCTCTTTTTTGAGACAAGGTCTTGCAAAGTTGCTCAGGCTGTCCTTGAACAGGCTCTGTGACCATTTGTTGCAGCCACTCAGTAACAAATTTTTAACCATCTTTCTAAGAAAAAGTATTCTGTTCTCTTAGTAAATGATACTGAATATCTCAATCATTTGCTCTCTCTTTAACCTTAAGGGAAGACCAAGTGTTGCAAGTATATGTGGGATTTCAGGCATTTCCATAAGCAGGGGACTTCAACTGGTCACTCTTCTTAAATCAGACTCATTATCTGAAATGAAACTTGCTGAGATTCCAGCCTATTAGATATTATTGAGGGGTATCAGTGTTCTTGGCTTGCCCTATCACATGACACACTTCTCTGGTACTGGGAACTGTCTTTAAAGAGAAACATTTAAAATCCACTTCTTGCCTCACAGGAAGAAATGAGACAATTGACATCTGTGGTTCAATTCTCTTTTACAGGTATGTTGAGTCGGTGGGACGATAGTCAGAGATTTCTGTCTGACCACCCATACCTTGTATGCGAAGAAACTGCTAAATATCTTATTTTATGGTGTTTTCACCTGGAAGCTGAGCAGGTATTTATGAACCTTCAGTGGCTAGAAACCTTACTAGAATTATAAGTTTTTACTCTTTCTTTTTTTCATTATTTACTTTAAATGAAAGCAGGGGATTGGGCGGTGTAGGCGCACACCTTTAATCCTAGCACTCCAGAGGCAGAGGCAGGCAGATCTCTGAGTTCAAGGCTAGCCTGGTCTACAAAGTGAGTTCCAGAACAGCCAGGGCTGTACAGAGAAACCCTTTCTGGAAGAAGAAAAGAAAGCAGGAAGGTTATTCAAAGGGATTATAAAGTGTTGTTCCCGTGGTATCCAGTGTGCTGGCTCTGCTGCCCTCTGCTCACTCCCATGCACCGCAGTCGCTCTTCCTATTCTACCGAGTGGAAAGTCATCTTAATGTGACCCGGACAAACGCATATAGTTATCCTGGCCCACGTAACAGCAGGAAGACAGTTTATGTTTGTGTAGTGCTTTATGTAACCATAAGGAGTAAAATCAAAAGTACTCTCAAATTCAAAATTTGCCTCGTACCAGTTCAGTGTCTTTCCAGAAGTATTTTCTTTAACCCTGGTGTATGTCTTTTTCAGAAAGGTGCTTTAATGGAACAAATAGCACATCAAGCAGTGGTAATGCAGTTTATCATGGAAATGGCCAAAAACTGTAATGTGGATCCAAGAGGCTGTTTTCGTTTGTTTTTCCAGAAAGCCAAAGTAAGTAGTTATTTGGTGTTGTTAATAGAAGATTGGACTGTAGCTGAGCTCTCTTTGTCCTGTGCAGATCAGGAAGCTGTCTAGGCAATAGGTACAGCTGCTAAGTGCTGTAGGTTTTCTAGTGAAAAGAAATGTATGGTGTCTGTACTAGTATATATAAACTAGTATAGTGGTTATACAGTATAAGTTAGCGTTTATAGTACAATACAGTATTTCAATTTTTGTGCTGATTGAGACTTAAAAAATGAGTAAGAGGCTGCAGTAGACCATATATTTAAAATTCATTTTTGAAACCCATGCAAATTAATGTGACTCTTCTGGAGTACTTCAGCATTTACCCACGTAGTGTATGGAGTATTTACTAATGGAAAGCAAAGCCGTTTCAAATGCAGTGTTAAGCAAAAAAGATACAGCATCCTCCACATGTAGAACTCGCTGTTCAAGAAACCAAATTTGTAATGAAAAAAATATACACTTGGGAAGCTGAGGCATAAGAATTATGATTTGGCAGTCAGCACAGGCTGCACTAGTAATATCCTGTTGAGAGACAGTAGAGGAGACAGGAAAGGGAGGAAGAAGGAAGCAGGCCAGCCATCTAAGCACGTCACATTTAAGGACAACTTTCAGAAAGTACAGTGTACATAGAATATTCGGCAGCTATTACATATTTATGGAACATTGTTAATAATCTAAGAAAATGTTTAAAGAGTTGGTTTATGGAAACATAATGTTGGCCCTACTAAAGAAAATAGGTATTTACAGAAAGATTACTGGTTTGTGTTTATTGGATCAGTAATTACAAGTTTTCTAAGAAGCAAAGCAGTAAGAACTGAATTGACTGCTAGTAGCAGTGGGGAGTATCCATTAGAACAGCCCCTTTGAAGTACGTCTGGTGGAACTGAGCAGGGGCACATCTGAATAGCAAAGCCATTTTGAGGAGTGTACCATCGAGAGCAGGTTCTCAGCATGTGTCAGGGGCCCTGACCGTCAGGAGGCCCCCGGGAACAGTGGTTTCCATAATGCTGCTGTGTGGTAGTGACTGCTTTCGCTCTCGTTCACTCATGAGCGTGCACTCGGTGCTGAAGCAGATGATAGAGCCAGACATGAGAGACTTGAGAAGATGAAAAGCAGATTTTACTATTCTTACTTTGAGGGGAGGGTGCTTTACAGACAGTTTTTGTCTTTAGCTATTACATATTGGGTGTGTGCAAGTTTACTTCGCACAGTGTGGGAGCCGGAAGTCACAACATGTTATCTTCCTCTGTCAGCTCCATCCCATTTTCCAAGACAAGCTTGCCATTTTGGCTAGGCCAGCAAATCCTCAGGATCTGCTTGTCTTTGTCAGCTCCCCTTCCCCCTCCTCAGTGCTGGGTTCCAAATGTGTGCCATCATGCCGGGATTTTGCATGGGAGTTGAGGATCCAAACTTAGGTTCCCATGCCCAAACTTGTCACCGTTTCCCAGTCTCAAGTAGAAATACATGGTTATCATCATACATTTAGCTCATGAAAAACACAGTTGTGTAAAATAAAAGTGCACTGCTAGTGGCAGCATGTAATAAGTTTGTTCCTGGGTCTTCTAAGTGTGTGAACACAGGAAATATTGACTGATAGAAACACAAGGAGAAGCCATGCGTTTTTAGTGTAGGAGAGCCGTGAGGTTGAGAATGACTGTCCCAGGCAGCTCTTCATCTCTGCACCCAGTGCTGTGCTGCTTCTAGATCTGCTTAAAACAGCAAAAGCCTGGCCACTTTTGCTCATAATCCTAAGAATAAATCGGGTGTATTGATTAATAGAATTCATTATCAGTATAGATGGAAAAGACAAACAGTAGGAATGAATAAAACAAGCTAGTTGTGTAGCCAGGGTCAGTTGTGAAGATATATTTTGTAAAGCTCGCAGTTTTAAGTGTTTTATACAGTGTTTATAAAGGCAGAACTAAATGGTATGTTTTTGAGAGCCCCATGTGTGAACAGGAGCAAAGGAATGACTGAGGCGGGGGGGGGGGGGGGAGAACCGTGGGAACTGCTTTCTGAGGTACTGATGATGATCTGGTTCCGAATTTCTGTGGGTACATGGTGGGATTTTTGCCCAGTAAACTGCACATGCATGTTTTGTGGGCACCACACATATGTTTATATGGTTTTTTGCATATTTCATCATCTGTAGTTAGAAGTTAAAAGGAAATATACCAGAAGTTTAACTTTGATTATGCTTAAGAGATAGAATTATTATTTTCATTTTCTTTATGATCTACTGCTATGAACACTTCCTGTTAGAAACAAACAACAAAACTAATTGTGTTTTTAAATGTGAAAAAAAAACTACCAAATGACAATAGTCCTACCTTAAGTGCTGTAAACTCTGAAGTGCAGTGTATGCCTGCAGTTTCCTATGATCTTAAAGCATCTTACAGTAGACTTAATGAACAGATGATGACTGGGTTGGAATTTTAGCTAGACTTATGGTAAATAAATTTTTACTTGACTCATAGAAGAAGCAATGAAAACCATACTTTTTGGTGATACCTTAATATGTTTCAACCGATACTTAATTTCGTCATGGGACATTGTCACACTACTTATAAATTTTCTTCTTTGATAAAACAGAACTGAAAACTCGAATCTTCAGCCTTATCAGTTTTAATATTAAAAACTAGGCAGTAAGTACTCACAAAGTGAGTCATGACAGGCACTGTTTTAAGCATTTTGCATGTGTTAACTTATTATATCCTTCTGCATTTTATGAAGATTCTTACTCATATTTTATAAGGGAGGAAACTGACATAAAGAAAATAAACAATGCCTTATAGCTTACTTCATTAAACAGAGTTGGGTTTCTTGATTTAAGCTCTGAGCCTTAGGATTACAGGAAAGTCAGCGGATATTCTGTTTGCCTTTGGATGCAAGCATTGGACAGTAGCATAGGTCTGCTCAAGTTCTGTCTAGCTGTTACTACAGTAAGATGTTAAGTTTAACTAAGGAAATTATTTAAAAAGACAGGATATCCTCCCAGAACATAATTTCCATTATTTAACCTGGAACTAATGTACAATCTCAACCAAATTCTGCAATCTAAACTCCATTGACAAAGTCTTTCTACCCCTTGAACTTAAAGGCAGCATGTTGTTAGCCTGGGACACACACCTTGCCAGGTACACATAGAAGAAATGTTTAAAAAGAAGCCTCTGTCAGTAGAGAGGGGCTTTTCATGGAGAACGCCTATGTCATTGGATGCCACAGCGAGTCCCTTCCCTCAGCCTAAGTTACCGTGCTTGTTTATTTCCAGATGCCAAATAGACGCTTGCTAAGCTACAAAACTTAAAATATCCTTACAATAATTAAGTTGACTGCTGAGTCTGTCTTCTATAACTTTTACAAATAGAGACTTGCCAGGATAGAGATGTACTAGAGAGGTTATGGTGTCTCTCCCCAGTGAAGTGAGGATAAAGTGAACATGAGAGGTTGATACAGTTTGTTTGCAGTTGTAGGGATTGAGCCTAGGGCTTTGTGCATGCCAAGCAAGTGCCCCTCCCTATCTCAAAATAAAAGCTATAAACAATAACTTGTTTTTGCTTTTTTTTTTTTTTTTTTTTTTTGAGACAGGGTTTCTGTGTAGCTCTGGCTGTAGACCAGGCTGGCCTTGAACTCATAGAGATCCGCCTGAGGTTCTCACTAAGTTGCTCTGTTCATGGTAAATTCACTCTTTTGCCTACCAGACCTCCTGCCTTAGCCTCCTGAGGAGCTGGTCTTAAAAGCTGCACCACCAGGCCACTCCTACTCCATGTATATGTGTAGGAGTGTTGTCTGCTGTTAGTTAATTTTGCTGATGCAGAATTAAACGTAGAGCAGACCAACTATTTGTAAATGTGCCTGTAAAAGAAACTGCTCACAAATCTGCCAGGAGACTGTGCTGGTTTCTGCATTTTGACATTATATTTTTTCTTTACTGCCTCTACTCTAACTCTGTTATGTGCTTTTGAAATTTACTCTGTGGTTTAGTCGTCCAGAAACAGCCTTTTTGTTTGTTTGTGTTTATGTTCTAGGCAGAGGAAGAAGGTTATTTTGAAGCATTCAAAAATGAACTTGAAGCTTTCAAGTCAAGAGTAAGACTTTATGCCCAATCACAGAGCTTTCAATCTGTGACAGTTCCGAATCATGTTCCCCATTCTAGTGTTGGATGCATAGGCTCCTTAGACTCCTTATCACAGGTAAGCTGGGAAAGGGAACACTCATTTCATAGTGTCCATAATTTTGTTCTTTAGCACACGCATGTATAATGTATGTATGACCACTTAAAATTTTCTTGCCTCAAAAAATAACCCTTAGTGTTGATGTAGTAGCTCCTGCCTTTAATTCAAGCCCTCAGGAAGCAGAGGCAGCTGTATCTCTCTGTGAGTGTGAGGTCGTGTTGAGCTCCAGGCCAGTGAGGGGTATGTTGAAAGACCTTGTCTCCGAAATGAATGAATGAATGAACAAAGGAATGAACAAACAACAACCCCTAGTCTCATTTCATTCCATGCTTTGGCATTGAGTTTCTTCTACCTCTTAGAGATACCAATTTCTGTCTCATTTTAATGTGGAAAAGATGAGCTGTGGCTAAACATTTTTATGCCAGTTGTCACTGCCTGTTGGTTATCTCAGTCATAAACTCAGGTGGCTCCTCACAACATCTGAGTAAAATACGCTGTTAGCAATTTTTTAAAGGATGAAATTAGGTTGAAAGCAGACATGTGAGTGGAAGCTACAGCGATCTTTTACATGGCTTTATGTGATTAATACCTTGTTAAGTAGCACTTTTTGTGTGTTATATATTCAGTAATAGTATACGAACTGTTTGACCCTTCTCAGAGTCTGATGTTAGATAAAGATAAAGGCTATGCTATAAACATGACAAAGTGTCATCAGTGGAAAGAGGAGAGCAGATCACTAGTATAGTTGATAGAGCCTTAAGGTAGTGTCAGACAGTCCCTGCCCATTGTGATTTTAGAGTTAGCAGCTTAATAGAGCCCAGTTATCTCTCATTTCCAGGCTCCAAGATTTTAAGACCAGCTTTAGCCAGTTTATTCTGTTGTCTGCATGGGGACATGGAAAGTGTCATTCAGAAGACAATATGAGGAGAGTCCTGTATTTATCTTTAAGCCTCATATAATGGTAAAAATTGAGATTTTCCATTTCTTGACCTTATGGCACTATAATTTTACCATTTTAGTAACATGTATTTTAAACAGCTGTTAAATTTCACATTAGCACTTTAACCTAATGTAAGGAAAGCAATTGGTTATATTTATCTCAACCAAAACCATTTTCAGTGTAATGTAAATATGTAAATATTCGCATTCTGACTTTAAATAATCACTAGTGTTCTCCTTTAATTAGACATGTCAGGAGTAGGCCCCTAAAGAATGCCTACAGATCATTTCTTTAATTTTTTAAGATTTGCTTTATTTTATATGTATGAAAATATTCTACCTGCTTGTATATATGTGTACAACACGTGTGCCTGGTGCCCAAACAGGGAGGCCAAAGAGGGCTTTGAATGTCTTGGAACTGTTTGTTACACGTGGTTGTGAGCCACTTCGTGGGTACTGGGAAGTGAACCCTGAACCTCTGCAAGGGGGCAAGTGCTCTAAACTGCTGAGCCATCTCCAGCCCCCAGATCACTTCTTTAATGTTACTTACAATATTGAGAAGTAGCACGTGAGAAAGCAGGTTTTTTCCAAGGAGTTTTATGATGCTGTCAAAGGCAGTAGATAAACTTAGTCACCTAATGCATGCAGAGGAAAAAGAGACTTAAAGGATGTCGTTGGTTCTTTACACATACTAAAATCTAAGCAACCTGTGTTACCAAGAAGATGTCATTCTCATACTTAACAGTTACAGCTGACACCAGTGGCTAGGTCTCCACTGTCACTTGTGTAGAAAAGGCTGGAGCCATGTAATTTTATCATTTGAATTATTATCAGGAACCTTCATACTTAAGGACTCTGGGTTAATAGACTAGTTGCTCCTCACAGGGTGAGAATTTAGGCACCCTACCTAGACAGCCTCAGGGAGAGGAGTACTGCCCAAATTGTTGTTAGTCATATAAGAGTAGTGGCTGGATGAAGGAAATGGAAGAAGGAGGCACCCAAGGGACCAAGCTGACAGTCTTGAAGTCTGAAAAGAATCTTGCTGTAATAATGGTTTACCATTTTTATATCACTTCATGGGTTGTACAATATGTTGAAATGTATTATTTAATCTTAAAAATGCTGTGATTATTTAAAATCATTTTGCACATAAGTAAATTGAAAATTACAGAGGTTAATTAGTTTGCCTAAAGTCAACAGAGTAAGTGGTAGGGCTGATGCGTCCTTCCCCAGTTAGGAGTCCTACACTGCACGGATTCCTGTGCTCTTGGGGAGAATGTGTACTGAGACAAGTGGAAATGCTGACAGACTGACCAAGGGGCAACCAGTGGAATTTCAGTGTCGCTTAACTTAGGGATATTGATGGCTTTTAATTCTGAGTATCAAGCTAGAGTTACTGTAAGTTTGGTCTTGAAGGGCTCTGGAATCTGAAGTAGATGTCTGCAAAAACCTAGCACTACTTTGTGGAAATATGGTAATATAACAAGAATATCGACTTTTATATTAAATGCATGTGCCACCACTTCCTGACTTAAAAACTTTATTTTAACAGAATAAAAAATTTTATTATTTTATATATATATATAGATGTTTTCCCTAAATACATGTGTGTGCACCATGTGCGTGCAGGGTCCACAGAGTCAGAAAAGGGCATTGGAGCCTCTGGAACTAGAGCTTCAAGTGGTTGTGAGCTACCATGTAGATGCTGGGAACCAAACCCTAGTCCTATGGAAGAACAGGTGCTCTTTACTATTGAGTCATCTCTCCAGACCCCTAGAAGCCATATTTATGAAAATATATGCTTCTGGGGAAATTTGTCCTTGTATGGTTAAAGAATTATGCTTAGTTTTGTTGAAAGGGCTAAAAAGATAGTATTACATTTTGTTCACATATGTCCACTCTGTATCACATCTCTTTGGATTAAATAATATTATCCTACCCTTAGTTCTGTGGGTTTCAGCCCAAGTAGACTCAATAAATCCATTTTCTTTCCTATCTGCTGAGCTGCAGCAGACTAGAGAACGTGAACCCAGATGCAGAGGCGATGCGCAGGTGTGGAGCTGCTCACCAGGTGTCTTCCTTCTCCTTTCTCCCCAGAATCCAGATTATCTTCAGTGTTCTGTGAGCACAGCCCTCTGCAGTTTAAACTCAGAGGCACAGAAAGAAGACGAGGACAGAATGATGGACACTGTGTGATTCAGTTAGGACTGCTGAGGCCAAGGACTATTTTGTTACAAGAAGGAAGAGCTTGGCTATTTTCTTGACACTTTTATGGGTGCTGCACTTTATTTTGTTCAATTTTTGATGGGAGGGAAAAGAGTACTGAAATGTTTTGCGACTTTTTTTATGTGCTGCTAGGGTTTTTGTTGTTTTGTTTTGTTTCTGAAGGGAGGAGCGGTACCATATGTTGCAGGAAGTCAAACTGGACTCTTCCCCCACCCCTCAGTTACTAAATTTGCCTTTAACTGTTGTTAATTTTGGAATCAAAGTATGAAAATCTGCACAATGCAATGTTTACAAGACTGGTTGACCGAGGAGGCATCTGCTACAGAGTTGTAACGCGGATACGTACATGTCCCGTTTCACGGAGAGAATTAAAGAGAACAGTGTGCTTGTGTCCCACTGCAAAGTTCAGCTGTCACATCTGGTGTTCATCACATTAAAAGCAATAAATTGGTAGTGGTAACCTACTTTACTAATCGGTAAACTGGATGACACAAATTATTGTTTTAAGGTAATATTTACATTTGTATTTTCGACACCACCAGCTAACTCCTTGACTATAAATTCGATATTAAAAACATGACATTTATCCCTCAAGTAGTTTCAGAACTGTTGAGAAGTGAGTTGACTTTGTCGTAATGACTGTTAACTATTAAGGAGTGTAGCATGTGTAGAGAGCGATACAGTTTTCTGTTTTGCAACAAGATGAACTGCAAGCTTACTCTGACTTCTTTACTTGACATAGTCTGGGACCTCTCAGGGAGTAAGTTTTGAAGAATAGTAACGGCCTGTGAGAACAAACAGGAGGAGTAAGGTCATTGTTACGTCACCGTTATTGTGTGTTTCCCTCTGGTGAAGCCTGGAGAAATGGAGAGCTAAGCTGCCTTGAGCTGCCGACCATGTCTGAGAATTTGGTAACAGTCACCCTCGGCATGGTGGGTGTCACTCCAGCTGTTACTCGCTTCTAGCTCAGTTCCGATGCTTCTGAGCTTTACTTCTTCCTATGTAAGTCACTGCAGATCCACCAGGATGTTTGATGATTCTTTTTATTTAGAATTAGATGACAGTGCCAATTATGATATCCTTATTATTTGAGGATTAATCTTCCGACTTACAGGAGCATTATAGTTGAGTGTAATCTTTGGCTCAGTACCCACTTCAATTTGTAGCAAATATTTGGAAAGTGGGTGTTTGGGGTTGGGAATGCAGGTCTCAGTTTGAGTAAGGAAATCATGCTGAGCTGCTGCAGGGGTCACAGCTGTGACCTCAGCTCCATCTGCCTTTTCAGCCAGTGGGGCTGACTTAGGTGATGGGGTGCCCAGTACTTGTGGAAATGGACTGGAATCGTTGAATCATATTCCTGTAATGTCAATCTTCCTGGTTCCCAGAATAAAAGTCTTTTTGTGCTTTTGATATAAAAATATATACTCTATAATAAAATGTTTGACTAATTTATATGGTAGTGCTCACTGGCTTGTAATTTTTTTAATCAGTGACCTAATCATGGAAGATTTTTTTGTTTCTGTTGTATTTTGTTGTTGTATTCTCTTTTTTTTTCTTCTTGTCTGAGCATGGTCTCAGTTACCCTCTTCACACCAAACGGACAGACAGACAGAACAAATCCAAGTGCTACTGGGCTGACAGGTTTCCACGTCTACTTCACTTCTGCCCACACTTGTCTGCCTCTCTGTGTTCAGTCAAATGGTTGTGACTTTTCATTTTTGCCTTCTATAATTTAAACTCTTAATGCCCAAAAACTGGTGACAAAAAAGTAATAACAAAGTGAGTATATAGTTAAAGTTTATTTTGGATTTGTTTTCTAAGACAAAAATTGGTTAAGAAAAAAAAACTTTTGACATTTGACTAGAATTTTTTTTTCCCCCAAAGGAAAAAAGTGTGATTGGTTTCTTTGGGGGAACCACTAATGAGTGTCATAATTTTCACTTAAGGATGGTAACTTAGTCATTGGCAGGTCTTTAGTATTACAGCAGTAGATTGCGCTGGGTGTGGTAGCACATGGCCTTTAATCCCAGCACTTGGGAGGCAGAGGGGAGTGGATCTCTGAGTTAGGGGACAATCTAGTCTACATAGAGAGTCCCTGTCTAAAAACAAAACAAACAGAATGACAGTATATTTGAGTCCTTTTATTTCCTTCACTTTGAAAATGTCCTTAGTATTGAGAGCTGGCTATCTCTTACCAAAATAATTGGTACAAATTTTTACAAAAAATACAAATTCCTCTCTTGTTTTCTTAAGAAGTAGTAAAGAATAGTTCATATTTAGGTTAGAAAATTTTTCCCGAATCTATGTTCAAACTGAGCAGCAAAAAAATACTTGACATAAAAATAATCAACAAAGACTGTTGTTTTACTTGGTAAATTTTATGTGTTATTTAATAAAATATTTTTTTTAAAATGAAACAGCTGGGACTTAAGATACAATTCAGTTGGTAGAGTTCTTGCCCAGGGTGCATGAAGCCCTCGATTGTATCCCCAGCACCACATAAACTTAGGATATAATTTCTCTTCAGAAATATTAGGCTTTTTTCAGACTAGCATTCATATTATCATTTTAAAGTGAGTAAAGGTGGTTGAAATGGCTCACTTGAGTAAAAGGTTTTGCTGCAAAGCTCGAGTACCCGAGTTGAGTATCTGGGACTAAATGGTGGCAGGAGAACCAACTCCTTAAGTTCATCAGACCGTCATACATGGACAGAAGAACACATACGCACACAATTACTGTAAATTTTAAGTTTATTTTTAAAATTTTTAAGTGAATTAACATGCTTCCCAATGAGCACACATATCTCTGTTACAAAGTGGTTTTCATGACAGTATAGGCAAGGTGATTCTCAAGTTAATCCTGGGGTATTTCAGAGAAAAACAAAAACCACCTTACTATTCTCAGAACAAGTCAGATTTCAGTTCTTAAATTGATGTGGAAAAGGTGGTGCTTGTCCGAGTTGGGTTTCCCATTTCCATTTTCCAGCATACCGTTCATTTAGCCAGAAGAGCCTTAGATCCTGCAGCCTTCAGTACCCACTTGTGTGGGTATGTTTGTACTGTTTCATAGGTTGTCCAGGAAGCTGATTCACCTGGTATGGGTTTGCAACACTTGGAATCCCTTGGGGAAATAGGAAGCTGCTGGGCCAGTCTACACTTGGCATGACATGACACTATTTGGTGCTGTAAATAGAAAAACCTTTAAAAACTGGGGCTAGAGGGGTGAGTTTTTGGTTAAGAGCACTTGCTTTTGCAAAGGGCCAGTTTGACTTCCAACATCCATGACTGGTGCTCCACAAGCCCCTGTGACTAGTTCAGGAAGATCTGACATCCTCTTGTAGCCTCTGCAGATACCCGCACACATGTGCACATACACACTAAATGAAATCTTTAAGAAAATATTGCAGGAGAATGCCACAGATTCAGAAACCTTACTGGCTTTTACCAGCGCTTTTGAGCCCAGTTAGACTATTCTGTTAAAAAAAAATTAATTCTAACTTACAGATTGAAAATCTTTAGGAGCTAGCTCTAGTTATTAATGAAGAGATTTTGAAAATGAGAAGACACAGTGCTCTTGCCCAGGGCATTCAGCTCCATGCCTGTTCCATGTGGCACAAAAATAAAAGCTCTTGCACTGGTCATCACAGCATTTTTAGCAGGATGTATTCAGTAATGATTTTTTTCTTTTTATGTGTATGGGTGTTTACCTGTATGTATGTTTGTGCAATGTGTGTGTGTGCGTGATGCCCTTGCAGGCCATAAGAGGGCATTGGATGCCCTGGAACTGGAGTTACATGATCTGCCATGTGGATGCTGGGAATCAAACTCAGGTCCTCTGGTAGAGTAGCCATTGTACCTAACTGCTGAGCCATTTGTCCAGCCCCAGCAATGATAGCTTTATCAGTTGTCTGACATTAACCTATCCAGCAGAAAACTGCTCTTTGCCTGTTCTAATAGAAGCCACACGGTTCCCAAATGGATGTACATACAAAATCTTGGTTGTTCTGGTCAAAGGAAAAAAAAGTTTGTCACTTCATGTTCTCCAACCTCTTGACCTCAGCATCTCCAGTGTCATGGAAACTAGTGTGACTGTATTAATACAGCAGGAGATAATGTCATAAAATGCATTGTGTGAAGACTGTTTATTAGAAAGAAGCCAGTAAGAAGCCACAGCAGCAGACAGGAGAGGGGTTGGGGGTTGAGCAGCCAAGGGCAACATCACAGTGCTGAAATCACCACGTGTAACAGAACCTGCTGATCATTCCCAAGTTAAAGAAGTTCACAACATTGTTAGAACCCAGTTAACCAACATTCAGATAAGGCATATAGATACACAAAAGACAAGATGTTCGTTGTAATCCTATTTAAAGGTGTGTCCATTTTGAAAGTTCAACAATGAAATTTAGAAATCAAAAGATCCCTTCCCCACTCCCAGATGTATAAGAACCACTTGGTGGCATCTGTACTTAAGTTTCTGAAATAAAATAGGCCAAAGTTTCAAAGGCTTGTACAAGGGCTTGATTCTTTGATTTAGCACCAAGTAAAATAAAGAGTACATCTTTCTCGAAGGTAGAGTTGTTTTTTCTTCCATTTCTCATATCTTCTTACATTTGGCCACAATATTAAGGACATATCCTTGCCCCACTAAGGAATCTAAAGTGGCTGAAGTTTTAAAATGGTTGGTTTCTCAGGCTTGGTTTAGTGGTATATACCTGTAATTTAAGTACTCAGGAGGTTGAAACAAGAGGATCATGAACATGAGGCCGGCTTGGACTACATCATTTCAAGTTAGCCTGTACTACATAGTGAGGCCTGTCTCAAAAAGTAAGGGCTGGGGTCAGGTGTCCATACCTTTAATCCCAACACTTGGAAGGCAGAGGCAGGCGGATCTCTGTGAGTTTGAAGCCAGCCTTGTCTACATAGTTCTGCAACAGCCAGAACTACATAATGAAGATCCTGTCTCAAAAAAAAAAAAAAAAAAAAAAGACTAAGGGCTGGAGATGCGGCAGTGGCAAGGTGCTCACCCAGCACACAAGGCTGAGTTGGAGCCACAGTGCTGCAGGTGGAAGAGGAGGTTGCTTAGATGGAACCAGAAGTGTTGTTCCCAGTGAAGTCGGGTGACAACTGGTAGCACTTGAGAGGCTGAGACAAGAGGCTCTTGAAATCAAGGACTTTGATAGCCATATACACATCCTTGAGGGAACTCAGTTACGGTGCCTTTTAACCCCTGCTGCAAATGCCTTTTGTATACACATCCTTGAGGAAACTCAGTTATGGTGCCTTTTAACCCCTGCTGCAAATGCCTTTTGTTGCTGTATGTGTTGGCTAGCTAGTTGATTGGTCTTTCTGCCAAGGGGCTGTCCCCCGCATACCACATCTACTTAAGTGGCAAACTGCCGTGGATGTTCTCCTACCCCTCTCTATATATATATCACTGCTCATCCAGGCAGACAGTCCATTTGTATGAAAGAAAGAAACCAACAGGTAGGTCCTGAGTGATGTGTGAGATTGTTGCTTGCCAGTGCTCCTTCGAGAACTTCGTCAACACATATCCCTTGGTACATGCAAGTTTGGAAAAGAAAACAAGCCATATCAAAGTCACATGTTCTTAACTGCCACGGCTGCTTCTGTACAGCAAATTGGAGGACACTGCAGGGTAGCCTATGCCCTTGCTTTTCCTGCAAAGGCAGCAGAGTTTGCATCTGGCAACATCTGTAAATAAAGCCAGATGCTTTCTTTCTGGAATCTATAGACAGTCCCCCCAAACACCACATCCCATGGGGCTAGAAGACATTGGGGGAGGGGGTTGGCTTATGCAAAAGCCTTTAATGAGATATTTATCTGCCTCAAGTGATGTATAAATTTTTAAACTTTTCCAGAAAAACATGAAAATGATCAGTCACTGATTTAACGGGGCGAACAATTCCCAGTTGCTCTTTTTGGATTTTCTTTTTTGAGTTTCAGCATCTCTGATGTTTTCTAATTGCACATCCACAGAAGACAACTAGATTAAACACACAAGGTTATTTTAACAGATCAGCCTTAGTGTCTGACTCATTTGGCACGGCCTTAGTAACATCCAAAAGAAAGCCATTAGGAGTAAGTCATAATTTTCAGAGAAGTCTTAGGAAAAGAGCTTCGAAAAACAGGCGAGGCGAGGCGAGGCGAGGAGGCCCCGTTTCCCTGCTAATTAACGCCCTCCTCAGGGAGTAACAGAGGCTTTCTGGGTAGTTTCTGGAACTTTCGTCTGTAGGAAAGAATATACATGGGGCCAGATCTTGTTGGTTTCCGTTCCAGAGAATGTTTCCAGGACCCCCTTTTTCCTAAAGATGAAAAACAAAATAAATAGGTAGGTAGATAGGTAATGAGCCTTTTCAGAGGAATTTGTAAAATTCATGTGAGTTTAGAAGTCTGTGAGGTTAGGTCTCTGACCCGGGGGAACGAACTTGGCTGGGCATAGCAAAATCTAGATTCTAGTTTGGGTTTTGTCCTCTGGCATACGGGAAGGGGCTCTTTAAAGAGATGTCAGCCGTCAGACTGAGCCTGGATGGCTGGGTAAGCCTAAACTTGTGCTTCACTGTTGTGAAGCCCAGACTACCCTACTTACAGATGCCTTCTGGGAAGGGACTCAGCCTCAGTCCTCAGGTTGGCAGGTTAGAAATGGACACCATCCCAGCATTCAGTACCGCTTTGCCCACTGAAGTCTGAAATTTTTCTAACAGTCCTCTCTCCTTTCTGCCAAGTTCCTTTCCCTTCTAGTCTACCTTCCTGAATCTTCCTCTTGGCAGAGTTCCCTGTTTATCCCTGCAGGTCGTCTGGCTTGTCATGATGACACACCAGCCATCGAAGAGTGACTTTACTCCAATGTTGAGGAGGGGAGAGAGAGGATGAAGTGTGGGCTCAGAATCCTGGGGTTTGCTTCTCACACCACACGGACCACCGTAAGCTTCTATACTCCCGGACCCACACACGTTTCTTGGGTGTGCACATTGGTTTGCACCCAAGAGCAGATATATAACTTGATCTGTTACTTTCCAGAAACGCAGGCTGCCATAGCTCTGCAGCTGATCTCACTAGGCTGTCGCTGAGACGAAATGACCCCTTGTTGACAACTCACATTTGTCGTGGTTAATTTAAATAACGGCAGCTGTTTTCCGGGTGAAAGCATCTGCTACGGAGAAACTGATGCAAAGGGAGTATGTGCAAAGGAGAAGCCCTTAAGCGTCTGTATCCTCAGGCAGGTAGAGCACTCAGGAGAGCAAGCTTCGGACAGGAAAGCTTCCTGGAGACACGTCAGTATCAGCTACGGTGCCAGGAGTGACGTATTACTGGGGCAGAACTACAGGAACCCATTCCTCCTACGCTGTACTGTACGTGAACATTTGCCATTGTAATTTCTCTGTAATGAGATGGTTCTGGCTACAAAAATCAGTCTTCGAAGAGTAAGAACACCGCGTTTCTAGGCAGATGAGCGTTCCCCGGGAATAAGGAGAGTGTAAGCCATAAGTCTACGCTTTTGATCTTAGGTGGAAAAGCGTGAATTTATGTCAAGAAGCATTAGGGGTCCTGCGGACAGACAGTCAAGTGCGCACACTCAGTACTCGAGGCTCAAATGAGACTGCTCCCACACCCCCTCTTCAACAAGGCATGGCTGAAGCCAATCGCCATCAATCAGACGACTTTAGCTGGCGTGGGAGCGGGGAGATGGTTCTTTTCTGCTGAGTTAGCAGAGCTGGCAGGAGCTGAGCTAAAGTCAGAAGACACTGCGGCCACCTGGACTGAAGCCAGCACAGGGAATGGAGCTGGAAAGGCTGAGTTTTGATGACATTCCTTAAGCCCCTGGGCCGGCCATCTGTATTGGGACTTCTTGAGTATAGGACTAACCCCCCACATACACACCCTGGTTTACTTAAGCCAGGGTGGATGATATCTGATGATAAGCCGCGTTGTACCTCATTGCACAATACATGGTGTTTGCACACTTTTCCTGTCTTTATATACAAGGTGACTTTCTAGGAGTCTTGTAGGAACTGGGTCTAATTGTCTGCTTAGACAAGGGCCGGGCACAGTGCCAGCAGAGTCCTCAACAGTGGCTGATTCCATAGCTGAGGACCGCTCTAAGCCTCTGCAGCAATTCTCTCGCTCCAGGCCCCTTTATAAGAATTCTATAAAGCCGGTATTTAACACTGACTGACGGTAAACATGGAGTCAGTGGCGCAGAGGAGAAATGCCTTACCAGGGTTATAGAGCCAGGCTCAGTATACAAACACAAGCTTAAAGTAATGGCTGCTGTAAAAAGGGAGTCGCCAACTCTCGTAATTTCGCCCTCCGGAAATTAGCTATCAGAAATCCCGAGACTGGTTCCGGTTTCCCTGCACGCTTATGTAGCACTAATGTAGCAGCAGTGGCCACCACAGTAGCAGCTGATGCATGTCCAGCGCTTCCTGTGCATCCAGGACAGTGTGATGAGGTCTGCACGTTAACTCCTTTTCAAGCCTCTAACCTCATCCATGTTTTGCGGAAGAGAAACCAGGACTTAAGTGAGAGGTGAGGGCCATGTTAACTGACTAGCGAGTTGGGCTTTGAACTTGGGCCTTCTGACTCTGGGGCATGTACTGCTTTGGCCCCAATCATTCGCAGGATGCAGTGAAAGCAAAGAGCAGCACTCATCCCCGGAAGACGGAAGGAAGGGCTGAGGAAGGAAGCCAGACTGCTTCTTGGCCTGCGACAGGTAATTCTCATATTCCGTGTTTGATACTGACTTCCTCGAAGAACACATAAAAACGTGTGAGCGGGAGCTTTCAAATACTGTTGACCACATATGATTCTGACAGTTGGCGGTCATTTGATATGCTATGCTTAAGTGGCCTCTCTTGGCACACTTGGTGGGCTCTCCAGGGCTCATTGCCCCAGCACTGGTTCCTGCCCTCCACTACACGGAAGAATGTGGATTGAAATGAGCCTGCAAACCTTGGATGTGGACTAGCCTGTGTCAACCCTCCGGAGCCCCATTACTGATTCTGGAGCTGGCAGTAGCCCAGGCTTACCACAGTAAGGATGAGGTTTCCTGACCAGTGGCTGTAGTGTTTCATCTGAGTGATGCTTGGAGCTTTGGTTCACTAAATAAAGGTTTACTCCTCAGCCCTTCGGGAAAGAGGAAGGCGTGGCCTTTCTGGCAAATACCAGCAGCCAAGCAGGAGGGACAAAGCAAAGTCAGAACACAGAAGCCGGTCAAACTAAGAGACGGGCAAAACAGAGGAAAGCTGGAGACTGAGGCCCTGCCTACTTTGTTACAACCGCCTAGAAATCTCTTCATTGCTCAAGCCAGCTGGAATTGGGGCTTCTGGGAGCTTAATATTGCAGCTGTAACATTATGGAAAATCAAAGCTGATTGTACGAGAGAAGTTGAGAAAAGCAGGAACTCACTGGTAATACTGCAGGACTGGCTCTGTCTGGGCTTCATACGCCTTTAGTCTCTTGATCACCGTCTCTGGTTTGTCGTCCTCGCGCTGAATCAGAGGCTCTCCTGTCAGGTCATCGATGCCCTAAGGTAGCGTTGGAAGGACGTCAGCTCAGTAATAAGGTATCTGAGAAGACATCCTCTGTATTCTAGCACCAATCACAAACATGGGCTAACATCTTAGTAAACTGGATCCAAACTAGAGGCAGAAACCCTAGTGCAGCTGTGAGAAGCCCTAGGGTGCTGTACGGTTTGGATGTGGAAGCCCCTCCTCTCTATCCTTAGGCCCAGGTCCTTAAGTGTTGGTTCCCAGATGTGGGCTACTCGGAGGTGGAAGAAATTCCAGCTGTAAGCCAGTGTTGCAAATCCCCACTGCCTCTGCCCTTCATTCACACCCTGGCACAGAGTAAGAAAATCCATAGTTTTTTTTCGGTGTCAGGTTTCTCATTGCTGTAACTAACACCTGAGAAAAACAAGCGGAAGGGACGAACTATTTATTTGGGCACGTAGTTTCAGAGGGTTCAGATCTTGGCTGCTTGGCTGCTTAGATTTCAGAACATCACGGTGTGCGTGTGTGTGTGTGTGTCTTTGTGACTATATGTGTGTATGTCTGCATATAAGTGTGTGTGTGTCTATGTCTCTGTGTCTATATGTGTCTGCATATACGTGTGTGTGTGTGTCTCTCTCTGTATGTCTATATATGTATGTCTGTGTGTGTGGGGGGGTTGTGTATGTGGCTTCCTTCATAGGATGCACAAGAAGCAGAGAGGGGGAAGGGACACAGATCAGGCATGATCTGGGAGGCACTGCCCCAGTGACCTACTTCTTCCGGGTGTGCTCCACCTCAAAACTTACACCACCAGTTGGGGACCAAGCAGTCAGCACAGTGAGCCTATAAGGGACATTTCATGGTTAAAGAACAGGACTTCTGAGTGGGTAGCTGGCCCGCTGCCGAGGAACGCGTTTTTTACTACCAGGCTTGAGTGGACTAGACTCATCTAGTAATACCCTGCAGTAGTCCTGGTCAGTCCAGGTTTACAGAGCCATGCCTGCTAGGGTGGGAGAACTCGGGGACAGTCTGCGTCGGCCCCCCGCTGCAGTTACTCACCACAGTTTTGGGAGGGTTGAATTCAATGTTGTACACTCGGCCACTGGCAGGATGAATCCAGCGAGCAGTGAGGCGTTGTTTAATGACCTCAAAGGGCACGTTGAGGTTGATCACTGTGTCTATCTGGTAAGCTTTATCCAGGGCTTCTGCCTGTGGAAGTGTCCTTGGAAAACCTTTAGGTGAGGAGGGAGGAGGGGAAGAAAAAAAAACACACTAGTTTTAGGCAAATTGAATCCAAGGACTGAAACCAGGCAGGTGGACCACAACTGTGATTGACTTTTGTGGTGTCTGCTTGACTGTAGTGTGCACGTTCTGAGTGTGCCTGTGAGGGTGTTTCTGTGTAACATAGCACATTGTCCTTCCGGGGTGGGTAAGCCTTGGTGAAACAGCTGGAAGCCGGTGCAGAGAAAAGTAAAGGAGAACTGGCTGCCTGCCACCGTGCTTACCAGCGACACTGGATCCGTCAGGTGTAACGGCACACCTGTCATCCCAGCTCTTGGGGAGTGGAGGCAGGAGGATCTGGAGTTCAAAGTCTTGGCTACATGGACTCTGTCTTAAAAGCAAACAAGGGACTGGAGAGGTGGCTCAGTGGTTTAAAGCACTTGCTGCTGTTGTACAGGACCCAGGTTCAGTCCCCAGCACCCACATGGCAGCTCAAAGCCGTCCATGACTCCAGCCGTAGGGGTTCGAATTTTAGTCTCTGGCCTCCATGGGCACCTGGCATGCACATGGTACACATACATGACATGCAAGCAGAACACTCTCAAATGATCTCAAACGAAACAAGTGTAAGTCACCACGGTTCCCTAAACTAAACAAAACAGAAATTTAAAAAAGACAAAGCAAAAGACCTCAAAAAAAAAAAAAAACCAGCTAAACACAAAGTACTCTCATCCAGTGGCTCACACCACCTTATAACTCCAGCTCCAAAGAATCTGACAGCTTCAGGCTAACACTAACACCACCACCACACACACACAAACACACACACACATACACACACACACACACACACACACACACTTTTAAAAATAAGACAGAAATGGAGAGAAGAAGGCTGAATTCAAGGCCAGCCTGGTCTCCATAGTGAACTCCAAGCTAACCAGGGCTACACTGTGAGACTCTAGCTTAAGGAAGGGGGGGGGGGGGAGAAAAGAAAAGAAAAAGATTTATCTTCACTCAAAAATCTCAGAATATGACAGAAAGCAAAACAGAGGCGCAGACCCTCACATGAAAAACAATTTTTGTAGTCTGAACATCCCTGTTGCAGAAATCTAGATCCAGTAATGTCAGAAAGTGTCCAGTTTGGGACTTAGTGTGTTCAGGAATGCTCAGCTGTAGTCTACACAGCTGAAAGCACAAAACTCTGAAATAGCAAACATGTGGCCTCAGGCATCTGAAAAATGGGATATGCAGCCAGTGCAGCTAAAATAGTTTAAACAATGTGGTTCAAAAATACAGAGAAAGCAACCAGCACTGATTATTGAGTCCCAGAATAGACACGAGTACACTGGGGAATTTGAAATAGTATTCTGATCCCAAGTGGTTTACTTTACAATGTTATGACGAGGAACATTCTGTCCAGAACACATGGGGAAGCTAAAATTGATAGAAATAATAAATTTCCCAAAGGTGACAAAGGCTAAAATGCATATGCAATGATTTGCTAGAGCTAAAAACACATCTCGCTATGGCTGGGACATGGAAAATGTTGCTTATGACTTAAGTCCTTCCTTACACTGCGATAAAATGACTGTTGAGGAACCTGGATCAAGGGAAAACAGCCTCCAAAGAAAGCTAATGGTGGGGCTGGAGAGATGGCTCAGAGGTTAAGAGCACTGGCTGCTCTTCCAGGGGACCTGAGTTCAATTCCCAGCAACCACATGGTGGCTCACAACCATCTGTGATGAGATCTGGTGCCCTCTTCTGGTATGCAGGCGTACATGCAGGCAGAATGCTGTACACAAAATAAATAAATCTTTTTTTTAAACCCCCCAATAAATAAATCTTTAAAAAAAAAAAAAGAAGAAGAAAGCTAATGGCAAAAAGTTCAACCCGTAACACTTTATAAAGCCCCAAGCTGAAAAAAAAAATACAAGCATTTACTATAAAATTTATAATGAAGAAAGTCATCCTGAGAGAAGCAATTGTAATATCTTTAATGAGACTAATAGAGTATAACAGCTCATTCCACAGAAGGCTCTGCTGGTCTCTGCTGTTGGCAGATCTGGCCCTCAGTACCAGCTGTAGCCAGGGCAGTCTTGGTGAGTAGCAGTCCATTTGTGGAACCCATGCATAACCTTCATTTCTGCCACCATGGCCACTTTAAGTGTCACTGGGCAATGATAGGGAAGGTGTGGCAAAGGGGCTGACTGTCCACAGAATAGGTCATCCTATATATTAGGTTACTGAGCTCCTCCTCTGCGAAGTCATCCCTTGATGAGCATTTACATGGGACACCAGTATCTTCACATCCTTCTCCCATTGGCGGAGATCTCTCTACATACATCTTCCCCAGACATCTTTCTCATCAATCTTCCAATCATGCTCTTTCCGGGCCCTGACCATCCAGCCAACCCACTGGCTACAGCCCATAAATCAGTGAACAGTCACATGTTTGGCCCACGCCTTCCAAACAAAATGTATGACCATGTGCCCTGCCCTAAGTTCTGCGGACTGTGATGATTTCCCTTTGGCAGTATCTTTCAGGGTTGTCCCAGAAACAGGTTCTAAGAAGTGGTGCCGGTATAAGGTGCAGAACCATCAGGAAACCGGGTCCTAGTCTTCTCTTCCTCAGTCACCCAGTCACAGGGAGCACCACATGAGGCTGCAGGTGCATGCTTGGCAGAAAATGGCATTGTAATGGGAGTAGAAACCATAGGCAACGTCTCCATGTAACTTGCTTGTGTCTTCAGGACCTACTCAGACCTGGTCACATATATGCCACTTCCATTTGACAATGGATCGCTGATATGCACGCCCTACTTTCTGACTTGCTGGGTCAGATAACACCCAGCTCACGATGGGCAGTTCAGGTCAAATGTTCAATTTCCACTAAAGCCCAATAGCAGGCCAAGAGCTGTCTCTCAAAGGGAGAAAAGTTGTCTGCAAATGATGGTAGAACCTTGCTCCAAAACCCAAAGGCATCTTCTGTGATTCATCTATCAGGGCACCTGCCAAAGGCTCCAAACAGCACCCCTATCTGCCACCGACAGCTCAAGTACCATCAGGTCTGCTGGTTCCTATGATAAACCAGCCTGCACAGCAGCCTGGACTTGTTGAAGAGCCTTCTCCTGCTCCAGGGCCCACACAAACCTAGCAGCTTTCTGAGTCCCTTGGGATATGGGCCAGAGTAACAAACACACCCAAGTAGGGAATGTTCTGTCTCCTGAATCCAAATGGGTCCACTAAATGTTGTGCTTTGTCGTTGGTGGAGGGAGGGGCCAGGTGCAATAACTTATCCTTCACCTTAGAAGGAATATCTCTGTGTGCCCCACACCACTGGACTCATAAGAATTCACTGAGGTAGAAGACCGTTGAATCTTGGTTGGATTTATTTCCCATCCCCTGGTATACACATATATTACCAACGAGTTCAAAGTGGTTGCTACCTTCTGCTCACTTGTCCAATCAGCATGTCATCAATATAGTGTACCAGTGTGATATTTTATGGAAGAGACATCTGATCAAGATACCTTCTAAGTTATGATACAGGGCTGGAGAGTTAACACACCCTCGAGGTAAAAATGTAAAGGCGGGTACTGCTGGCCTCAGCAAATGTCTTCTAGGAGCCCTTAGGAACAGATACCAGGTAAAAGGCATTTTCTAGATCAATAGATGCAGACCGTGTACCAAATGATGTGTTGATCTGCTTAGGTAAGGACACCACATCTGGTACAACAGCTGCAGTTGGAGTCACTATTGATTGAGTTTTCGATAGTCCACTGTCATTCTCCATGCCCATCTGTCTTCTACACTGGCCAGACAGAAGGGTTAAAGGGAGATGTGGTAGGAGCCTCCACCCCTGCATCCTTCAAGTCCCTGGTGGTGGCACTAATGTCTGCAGTTCCTCCAGGGATGTGATGCTGTTTTTGATTCACTATTTCCCCTGGTGGAGGCAACTCGAAAGACTTCGTTTACCCTTTTCAACCAGAATATTCCTCAGTCCACAGGTGGGAACCAATGTGAGAATTCTGTTAACTTCTAAGTACGCGTGTCCCAATTATATATTCTGGAACCGGGGGAAATAACCGCAGGATGAATTCAGGAACCCACTGGACCTACTGTTGAGTTGGACATCAGTCAAAACTCCACTAATCACCTCACCTCCATAAGCCCCTTCTTTAACTGGAGGGCCACGTGTTATTTGGGATCTCCCCGAATCAGGGTTATTTCAGAACGAGTATCCAATAGACCCTGGAATGCCTGACTGTTTCCTTTCTCCCAGTATACAGTTAACCTTGTAACAGGCCTCAGGTCCCTTGGGGGGAAGAACTGGAGAAAGGCTAACAATAATACTCGTATGTGTTTTGTCAAGAACCTCCCTCAGGGGAACGTGGCCCATCCTTTCATTCAAGTGGCTCTGAGTCTGCAAACTGCCTCAAGTCTGGAAATTGGTTCATGGGCCAAGATTCCCTTTTGCCACAATCTAATGTAGATTTTTCATTTGCTTGAGAATTTTTCCACTTACACAGATCAAACAAAAAGGCAGTAGGCTTCTTATCGATTTCATGCCTGGAAACACTGTGATTGATTAGCCAGTACCAAAGGTCTATATGAGTCATGCCACCAGAAAAATCCCTTTGCCTGTGCTGCCCACTACAGGTCAGGTCATTATGGACACTGCTTTGCCTATGCTCCCCATTACGATAACTGTGATCACCTTGCCTTTGGTGATTCAGTACTGCCACCTGGCCCCTGCTACTCTGGGGCCCAACTAAACCCACTGCATTAATCCATCCATGAGAGAAGCAGCGTCTCCAGCCCTAAGGTCTGGCACGAGGAAAGGGGTGACAACAAGGGTCTTCAAATATGCTGGTGCCCCGTCACCATTTGGTGTCTTAGAGGATTAATAACGATGTATTCCGGGCCTTCCCATTGTGGATTAGGTTTTACACAGTGTACCCACTCTTAACAATGCAATTTCTCTGAGCCCTAAAATCCGTTCATCAACACTAAGCCAAGGGACACCAAGCACCTTTCAGTAGGCCATCTTTTCAAACACTTCAGCCAACCTTTCAAACAAACTTTTAGGACCCTTTTCAACTGTGTGAGCTTCCATATTTAACCTAGAATCTCCACACAGAGGGCCTATATCAATAAATGTAGCCAGTTCCTTCCACCATTATCCCACACCTTTACCATCCTCCTTCCATGCCTTTTACACGGGCTGCCAGCAGAAGGCATGGCCCAGATTAAAGGTGGCTCTTCCAACCTCAAAAGATCTGGTGGGTCTTCCCACATTAAATGATTTAAGGAAAAAAAAAAATCCCTCCCAGGTGTACACAGCTGCTTGGGTTTCAGCTAATTCCAAATGTAGTCAAGTTGACAACCAAGAACAGCCACCACAGCGCGCACCCCTGTGTGGATGCTACAGTTTGGATAATAAGTTGTATGCCTCAAAAGCTTAAATGTTGCAGTCTTGGTCCCCAGTTGGCTGAGCCAATCACTGGGAGATGGCTGTGCACCACTGATGGAGAACCCATAGGTACAGCCAATGACGCCGTGAAGAGCACCGCGAAGAGCCCAGCCTCAATTCAGTCACGCTTTCCCCACGGCCCCAACACAGCATGACCAGCAGCATGGACTGAAACCTCCGAAACCAGAAGCCCAAATAAATGTGGATTTATTATTATTATTATTATTATTATTACTGGAGAGGATGCCTGTTTGAATTAAAGAATGTAGTTGCTGTGTGTGTGTAGTGGGGTGATCACCGAGGACTCTGTTCCTCTTATACATTTTTTTTATTTATTTATTTATTATATATACAACATTCTGCCTCCATGTATGCCCGCACGCCAGAGGAGGGTACCAGATCTCAGTACAGATGGTTGTGAGCCACCATGTGGTTGCTGGGAATTGAACTCAGGACCTCTGGAAGAGCAGCCAGTGCTCTTAACCGCTGAGCCATCTCTCGGGCAGAGGCAGGTGGATCTGGAGTTCGAGGCCTCTTATACATTTTTATCTGCTTTAGTTTTTCTAAAGGAAAAGGCATTGCCACAGGACAACACTAAAGAAATGACAACACATATTCCACATCCCAGGCCCTTCTGCTGTTGCCCTGTCTTGAGCCTAAGCCCAAGATGTGCTCCCCTGACGGCCACGCGCAGGTCTCTTGGGAAATGTGCCGCTTCCCTGTGCGGGCAGCATCTACGCTCAACCTTCACGTGCCCCATTCCTTCAGCTAAAGAGACCCACACAGGCTGCCTGTTGCCAGGACTTCTAAATCCCAGCATCTCACAGAAGCAAGGCGTCGTGAAACCTGGGAATAAAACGTTGACTCAAGTGTCCATATTTCCTGTCAGGAAGCAAGCATCCGCCTGCTCTTCGCATGGCCCTCCACTCAAAGCAACGCAGAACCTGGGCTCGTCCAAACTTTTCTACGAGAGGATATACTGTCCACGAAGGCAAGGATTTTGTTCTTGTTTAGGTTCAGTGCCTAGAACAGCTTTATGTACCTAGGAGGTACTCAGTCAACATTTATGTCATTAATAAATATACACAGCCACTCGTCTTCAGCATGGTGGCTACACACCAAAGCCCTTCTATACATGTTTCAAAAAAAATTTAAGTCCTCAAGATTCTGTTGCACATACTGACAGACTTATAAGCAAGCATAAGTTGTTTTTTTTTTTTTCCTTGATACTAACTCTAATAAACCAGAGTAAGGAATTCTACCCCGCCTCTTCCGTTGTTCATTCTCTACCTCACCTTTCTGAATCTTCTAGAATCTTTTTACAGTTAGGAATTAGGACACTTTCTCTGGCTGCTAGCAAGCTGGGCAATGGCAAGCCGGGCGAAAGCAAGCTGGGCTGCAGGGCTCAGTGAGCAGCACTGAGGACTTGGTTGTGAAGGTGGAGGACGGGGCTAAGTAGAAGAGAAGTTAGCATATCCCTTCCAAGATGGCATTAGAACTTGGATCTTGAAGGCAAGTGTCCCATGTTTAAAGGCCTGTCTTGTGTGTCGTGTCCTTCTTACACCCGTAAGCAGAGTATACAAGCCACCCTGCCCTGAGACTCTGCCAGGGCTCTGGCTGGGAAAAGTCTACAGCGTAATGGAAGTCACTCTTCAGCAGTCTAACTGGCATTCGCGCAGATCCTTAGCACAAAATATTCTCAGCTGGGTGTGGTGCTGCAGGCCTGGAATTGTGAGGCAGGAGGTTCACAGTTCAAGGCCAGCCTGGGGTATGTCGTAAGACCTTGTCTCAAAAAGCCAAACAACAGAAGTTTAAAAAGTCAAAGGATATTCTTTAGTGTGGGAAAGGAACTAAAGTTGCATCGAAAGCAGACTAGCAACCATGCTGCCCACACCTGCTTTCCTTTCAAATAAAAAACCAGACCCCTGGGCTTGGGATATAGCTCAGCTGGTAGCATGCCAACCTAGCATGCTGGCGTCTCTGAGTTCGATCATCCTTGACAACCCATTCCTGTAACCCTAGCAACTGGGAGGCAAAGACAAGAGGATCAAAAGTTGTAGCTCAGAGAAAACTGGAGCCCAGTAAGGGATACATAAGACTTTGTCTCAAAACAAGTAAATCAGTTCACTAATGAAATTTTAAAATTAGACTCAAAGGTTATGGTCCCTAGTCCCAGATGCTCATTCTGCCGGAACTCATTACTTCAGGGGGCAGAGATACTCTGGGCCCTGAGTATTTGCACTTACCGTCCAACAGCCAGCTACACTGGGTGAGGTTTTTCAGCTCGTGAAGGGCCAGCCGCGTCATGACATCATCCGGGATGAGCTTCCCTTGGTCAATGAAAGTCTTGGCCAACACACCAATTTCTACAGCAGAGGGAAAAGGCGGTAAGTGTATTTGCTTTATCCTATTCCAGATCTCAGGATTTGTTTTCTACAGGATACTTCCAGACGTCAGGCCCGTAAGACAGTGCATTATCATCAACAGCTTCTGTGCTACAAGCAGAGGTGATGCTTTACATTGGCACACACCTGTAATACCAATAGGAAGGAGGATGCCGAGTTCAAGGCCAGCCCCAAGTACTTATGCGGGCTTAAAGCCAGTTTGTGCTACAGAGTGCCCTGTCTAAAAACAAGCAACCAAAGGGAAGCGAAGTCATTGAGACTTCCCCAAATTCAGCCCCAACCTATCAAAGAGGATGGTAGCTCAGTCAGTAAATGTTCCTTTGGAAGTGTGAGGACCTCAGTTCAGTCACCAGAATGTGCATAAGACACAAGCTGCTGTGGGCTTAGAATATGGCAGGGAGGCAGCAGAACAGGTGGCTCCCTGGGTCTGCCGGCCAGAGAGCCTATGGTACTTAGCAGGTTCCAGGCTAGTGAGAGGCCTTGTCCCACAGAAAAAGGTGGATAATACCTAACCCATGAATTCTAACCAAGAGATTATCGTTACTAAACAAGCTGCCATTGGACAGGCAAACCACCAAGTTTACAATGTCCAGGAGAAGACCTGGGTTCTGCGAGAGTGTTTGCCAAACTCATTAAAGTAGTTTTGGAGGAGCTGGAGGTGTGGATCTGCTGTTCAGAGCACCTGCTGCTCTTTCAGAGTACTGAGTTTAGTTCCCAGCACCCACACTGAGTAGCTTAAAAAAACAAAACAAAACACCTCTAACTCCAGCTCCAGGGGATTCAACGCCCTCTTCTGGCCCCCATTGGCACTGCACCAGCATGTGCATGCACACACACACACACTCTAATAAAAACAAAAGAATGTTTAAAAGTAACTAAATAAAATAGCAGTTGGAAAATCCCATGTACTTAATATATGTAGACTTCATTTGTTTCTTGCGACCACTTCTTTTTTAGAAATGATGCGTGAGGGTGTTTTTGTCTACATATATGTCTGGTTCCCAAAAAGGCCAGAAGAAGGCATCAGATCCTCTGGGAGTGGAGTTAAAGATGGTTGTGAGCTGCCATGTGGGTGCTGGGAATCAAACCTGGTCCTCTGGTACACAGCAGTTCTCTTACCGACTGAGCCGTCTCTCCAGCCCCTCAACAGTCTTGATTCTTCTTCTACCCTACAGGGTTAAAACTTTCAGGTACTGAATATTTCACAAGAACTGCATTTTAAAACAAAACATTGAACACCAAAAATCTCCCTCAGCCACCGTCCCTCCCTCCAGCTACTCCGTGCCCTCGCCCCTCGTCCAGCGAAACAGCTGGAAAGGCTTCCTCTTCCAGACCTGTCTCCTGCTCCCTCCTCATTGTGGGACAGAATTTCAGTCCAGTTCCACAGGTCTGGCAGGGGCACATCGCTTGCCTAGCATGCACGTGGTCCTTGCTGTCTGCCTTCACCCTTCCTCTTCCCTTCCCCGCTTGCCCTCTTCCCTCCGGGTACTTGCCCTCTTCCCTCCGGGTACACCCCTACCGGGAGAAGCTTCTTGCTCCTTCTTTTGATAGATCATTGGACTCATCACCAGGTTTTGGATGTGGCTTATCCAAAATAAGCAAATCAGAAGATAGATATGTGTTAGGGTGGCCAGACACTCATGAGCCAGAACTTATTATAAAGTCCGGTGCCCAGAGAAACACTGTTGAGAGGTGAATCTGTGAGAGGCATCTGGGTCCGGAGTCCACCCTCATGAAGAGATGACGATGCTGGGTGAGTTCTCTGGGGGTGGGTCCTGGGCAAGTGCTCACTGTGGTTTCCCTCTTCTTCAAGCACCCGCTCGCTCTTCTGCTCACCTGCATGGGATATCCCAACACAGCCCTTGCCAGCTGCAGCCACCAGATCTTGGCACCTCCGATCCCAGTAACTGAAGCCACCTGTCTAATCCTGCTATGGACTGCGCAGTCCCAAGTCCATATACTAAAACCCTAACCTAAACGCTACTGTGACTATATTTACACCATATTTACTTTTAAGATGGTAATTGAGGTTGAATGAGGTCATAGGGGTTGGGCCTCAATCTGACTGAAACTGTAAACACTGAGGGGGTGACAGCTGGAATGCCTGGGCACAGAAGAAGGGCCGCCACAAAGTGAGAAGGTGGCTGGTTACCTGCCAGAACGGCAAGTCACACTGGAAACCAGCCCTCCTAGGGTCTTGATCTTGGACTTCTAGGCTCCAAGAACAGTTCTGCCACCTGAGCCACCAGTCTGTGGTGTGCTATTACGGCAGCATCTATGACTAATACACACATCTGTGTGCCCACCTGACCCCAAACCCACACCCTGGCTGTGAGCACCTTCAGTGACTAAATCCCCACACTCCGTACGCATGCCTAATGGGCCTGCAGCTCTCTGGGTAGATGGATCGGCATGTGGACATAGACGAGGGTGAGGATTCTTCCGAGTTCCTAGCTACAGTGTTTTATTAAATAATTAATCTATGAATTCAGGCAGTGTGTTGTGGGGAATGAATGAGAACAAAATACAACAACACTTATGCATGAGAGCATCAACAGAAAACCCTTTGTTTTGTATACGAAAATGGAAAAGAACCTGTCAATTGAGCAGTTTACAATCCTAAACCAATGTCTTTTTTAAGATTGCTCTGAATTACTTAGATACAAAATAATGGGGGAAAGGAAGCTAATTCAAGTATCAACTAAACAAAACGTAAAACATCCATATAATACAATAAAAAGTAACCAAGTCCTAATATTATAGCATGAGGGGATCTTTAAAAGCCCAAGTCAAGCTGGGCAGTGGTGGCGCACGCCTTTGATCCCAGCACTCGGGAGGCAGAGGCAGGCGGATCTCTGTGAGTTCAAGGCCAGCCTGGTGTCCAAGAGCTAGTTCCACAACAGGCTCCAAAGCTACACAGAGAGAAAAAAAAAAGTCTAGGTCAAGCTGGGTACAGTGCACCCTGAGTTTCAGCTACCCAGGAGGCTGAGATAAGAAGGTCACTTGAGCACGGAGTTCATACATCTAGCCTGGGCAACACAGTGAGACAGTCTCAAACCAATAGGCACAGCTCAGAGGTCAAAGAACCTTGCCACTGAGCCTTACACCCTGAGCAGGATTCCTGGACCCACATGACAGCAAGTGACAGTCCACCCACTCCCATGTTGTCCTCTGACCTCCACACACAGACCATGGCACACACATACACAAGTACACTACACTCTAAGTGAAATAAATACAATTAAGAAAAATAATACGCTAAGTAAAAGAAGCCATAAAGAAAAGCCCACAGACACCATTTCATTTCTGGGACGTGCCCCAAACATGAGATTTGAAAGATATAGTCGTGTTGCCAGAAGCCTGGGTGGGGTGGGTGCGGATGGGAGTGACTCATAGGTATAAGGGTTTTTTTGTGGGTAATAAAAATGTTCTGAAACCTGCTGTGGTGACAGCCAACTCTATGACATACTAAGGGCACTGGATTTTACATGCACACATTTTAAATGCTGAAGTTACATGGCAGTGGTACACACTTTAAATGCTGAAGTTGGGTGGCAGGGAATCAGCTCAATGAGGCAATGCTGGGGGGAGGGGGGCGGGCAGGTATGAAACACTCCTGGAAAGCTCACTGTTGACTGCTGAAGGCCCTATACCTTATGGACCCGTGCTCCCACTCACAGACAACAAAAACACTAACGAAGACAAGCTAGCGTCAAGTCACATGTGGGTGAAACACCTCACAAGGCTCTCATCGCTAAATATTCGTTCAGATGTTTTTTTGTTTTGTTTTGGAATGCCAAACCATGCAAATGTATTGACTATTCCAAATTACCATTATAAAAATAACCCGTTCTACCATCAGTCTAAGTCTAGTTATGCACAGTATGTTTCATGGGTCTACACAACGATGCTTGGCCATGTGGACACTTGGGGGCCTGAGATTCTCTACTGAGTTAGAGTCTCCCAACATACAGATGATAGCAGATGAGATTTAAAGGGTCAGCCCTCTAGCCCGGCACCAGAGATGAAGCACCCATCAGTGAGCCAGGTCAGACAATACCACTCACATACTCAATGTCTTACCTTACAATGCCTGCCACATCTGAATCATTACTGTGTCCTTTAAACCACACACGTTTTAAATCAGCTAAAATGTTCACAGTAGTAAGTTCTTTTTTGCAAATACACCTTGAAATAAATAAATAAGTCTATCTAAAATGACTTCATGAACCTCAGTTTGGGAAGAACTGCATTGTGGGCCTGGGTTTCCACCCTGGGACCCCAGAAAAGGCTGCTTATTTTTATTTGAGGTTAGTTCATGAATGGGAATCTCACCCTTGTCTTAGCCCTGTACTAATGGATTCCGTATCCTAGCAACCTGGATCCGTGGTGCTGCCCAGGTGAGTACAGAAAGGCTGTTTATCACTGAGGGAATTCTCCAACATCTGTGGCACTCAGTTTTCTCAGGAAAGGAATGAGAGGATTACAGCAACGGTGTTAAGTCTCAGCCCCAAACCTTCCGAGTTCGCTGTCCTGGCTGGTGCGCTGGGGTCTCACCAGGTCACCTCGTGTTTCCGGAGCCATGACTGTCTCTCTTGAGCAGTTTTTCTCACATGTACCTTTTTGCTTTAATGAATACTATCCACAGCGTGTATTTCAATCTAACAGAGCCGAGGAAGGGGTCTAGGTCCGAAAATGGGTCAAGGGTGAAGTGATTACTGCTGGAAGGACCAGATCCTCCCGCTGCCACCAAATGCATTTCAGATTATATAGTCAGATGTTACAAAGCAGCACTTCCGTGAAAGGATGGCGAGTTCCTAGAAACGCCACCCTGGGAATTTACCCAAAGGAAAGTAAGCAAAGCTGCAGCCAACTGTTCAGGTACCCGGCGGTATTTATTACATTCAGAAAATGGCTAACAACACAGATGTCCAGTCAACAAGGGTCTGGAGACCCCGCTCTGGGGCACAGTGCTAGCTTAGCATGCAGATTCCGTTCCTGGCACCAAAAAAGAATCAATAGCTAATAACCAGGGGCAAAGGTTAAATTAATTGTGCAATCTTCCTGAATTTAAGTCTGAGACTTGATACTGCATGAACATGCTCACAACAAATGAGAATACAAAGCATCTAATAACAACTGTCCAGCTGCACACAAATGCAACAAGAAAAGAAGGAGAACACATGAACACACCACAGGGCCCATCAATCCCGTCTCCTGGGGAGGTCGATTTACAGAATGTCAGTTTTCTCTTCTGAATTCTCGGTCCCTTTCTACATTTATTTTTTTGAAGATTACTTCTCCTTTGGTTGTGTCTGTGGGAAATATTCAATCCTTTCACAAATATTTATTGGGAATATATCCTCAGTCCTGACCTACGGAACCGGCTGGATACCATTCAGAGTGAAAAATGCTCTGTATAACAAAGTATTAACTATTAACATCTGTAAAAACAATCTCATGTCACCTCCCGAGCTCCGTCTTCTATTCTTGCTATGGAGTTGTCCATACTTCTTTGCAGAGCAGTGACCCAGCCATTTCTGAATTCAGGCATCAGCTAGATGAGCCAGACTCCAGGAAACCATCCGAGGGGTCTGACCTGGGCCAGACTCCAGGAAACCATCTGAAGGGCCTGGCCCAGGCTTCCCTGAGATCTGTAACTTTTCCCAGCTGAACAGAGACCAACCCCGTGTGTACCTTGAACTTTGACCTGCAAAGACTTCTCCCACAAACCTTAGACTTCTTCCAGCTAAGTCTGGTGAGTCTGCAATCCCCACACTCATGAAATTGAGGCAGGGGGATTGCCACAAGTTCGAGACCAGCCAGAGCTACTGTATGGGACCCTGTCCAAAAAAAAAAAAAACAAAAACAAAAAAAACACCTACTTCTGATGATGAATCTTCAAGATTTTAAAAAAGTATTTATCCTTCTGTGTCTTTAAAAAGAAAAAAAAACTGCCTACAGAATGAGGTGCTGAACATCTCTGTGCCCTTCTTCCATGGTACAGAGTTGCAATACCTGACTCTTACAGGTATCAAAGTGAAGCAAGGAGTGTTGTTTCTTTATTCAAATACCCTTTCATATCATATGTGTGTATATACATACATATACTACAAAAATGGATATACATTAGATATGTATTATATATTATTATAATGTATGTATATATTTTTATTTATTTATATTTTATGTGCATTGGTGTTCTGCCTGCATGTATGTCTCTGTGACGGTTTCAGATCTTGGAGTTAGACAGTTGTGGGCTGTCCTGTGGGTGCTGGGAACTAAACCCAGGTCCACTGGGAGAACACCCAGTGTTCTTAACTGCTGAGCCTTCTCTCCAACCCTCAAATTCCCTTTCATTCACCCTTAAAATGGTCTGTGTTTTCCTAGTCGGTGAGCACTCTTTACCACCCAGTCAGGTGAGCGCTGAGTCAGCCTGCAGATCATCCCCAAAGCTTTCTGCTGTACTTTGGATAGCAGCAAACCAAAGGACTCAGGACTGTTTGCCCTAAATAAAACTGCAATCTGTTGCACTAAGAAACATTTAGCAAGAGTCAAACAACCTTTTGATAAAGTTTAATTCACTGCAACCTTTATTATTTCTTAAGGTCAACATTAGAAGAGAGTGAAAACATGCTCAGGGGGTGCTGAGGAGCCAACCAAAGAAACCGAAACAGTGGGGTGATTTTCTTTTTTCTCCCCTAGTTGAATGTCAGGGTCTTTTAAACAACAATAAACAACAAAAAGCAGCCTTTCTAGGAAATTAGTTGTAGACCCATTGGAGGGGAGGGGAGAGTTTAAGCAAATCGTGGTAGATTCAGCAAATCTACCAAGGCTAACAAACGTGGCTAAACAAACAGGGTAACGGACGTACGGGACGTCAGACTAGATCAGAGTGTGAAACCACGGAGGCTGAATAAAACTATGGTAACATGATACACAGAGGGTATACACAGGCGCTTGTGCATAAAGAGACACTTCCAGAAGGAAATGCATTGTTTATCCCTGAAGAACAGGGTATGGGCAGGACTAAGAAAACTTTGTTTTTTACTTTCTTCCTTTCTGTCTCCCCTTCTCTCCAGAAGCTTTACTTACTTCTTCCATTTTTTTTTCTTTCACCTTGAACAGGTACTATTTCTATGTAAATAAGTTCAAATGAATTTCAAAATAGGTACTAGTTTGGAATTGAAGGTCAACTCTGTCGTGAAGAAAACGTCTGGAGTTAACTTTGAAAAACAGCCTGCAGCAGTTAGTTGGCTGGAATTTGTAATCCCAGCACTCACTGGAGAGGCTGAGACAGGAGGATCTCAAATTTAAACTAAAGTTGACCTTGGCTACGTCAAATGACGTCTCAAAAAAAGTTAAAATGCGTTCTTAAAATAGAATTTACCACAAACCCATCCATTGTAAAGAGTAGTTTGTTGACTAGATCTGTGCTGAGTTGGAAGAATTTGGCAAGAGAAAAAACAATTGTTTATGTAACCGTACACCGTACACCGGGATAACTTTCGTGCCTTAGAAATGCCTGGGGGCATCAAAATCTAAGCCAATTTTGTGACTGCCAAGAGAATAAGTAATACTTGACCTTGAAGAGAGAAAGGTCAGAACTACAAGGTCCCACGGAGTTTACCAAGGGCGGGAGGGGAGGGGAGAGGGTAGAAAAGAAAGCTAACCCTGACAGAGGGAGACAAGCCTGCCTTCCGTGTACAGGGACACGTGGAGAGCGGGGTACAGTTCCTCAGGCTGAACCCCTGCAGTTGCTGCCAGCCGAGTCGGGAGTCGGATGTTGTGCCTCGAACAAAGCCGAGGGCTCTCCTTCGGTCTTTGAACTTCCTAGTCCCACCCCCACCCCCACAATTTACCCGAAGCGGCCCACGGAGGCCAGAGGCTCTTTCCCCAGGCGAAGTCGGGGGCGCTGCACCCGCATCGCAGGACCCTCGACCCCTTCCCGCAAAGCCCCTCCGGGACGATCGCACGCTGCCAGCCCTCGGTCTCAGCTCCCACCTGTGCCCTGCAGCATGTTCTGGCGGAGCAGGTCCCCGCTGGAGAGGTGCTTAAGCTCGAAGTGTTTGGTGATGCGCGACGACACGGTGCCCTTGCCGGAACCCGGGGCCCCCATGATCACGGCGCGCAGCAGCCTCCCCGATGCCCCCATGGTGACGGACGGTGGAACGAGCTGCGCAGACGCCGAGCAGCGGCCTGGCCTGCGCGATCACAGGCTCAGCGGCTCCAGCGAGCTGGCAGCTGCGAGCGGGCGGTGGCCAGGGCGCCCGGCTCTCCCGGAAGTGAGCGCTGGCCACCGGGCCGCCCCGCCTGCTGCTGCACCGCCCCTCGCGCCCCTGCACCCCACTCTCCTCGGCTCCACCCCACTCCTCTGGGGCTAGACCCCTCTTGCCGTGTGCTGCCTGGTTCCAACCTGTAGGCTGCGCCTGACTGCATTCTCCCCAGTGGGCAACTTCTGAGCGCCCTCCCCCGCCCGCGCCACTTCTAATTCTAGTCTCCCCTTGGCACCTTTGGGTGGCTGGATTTCATTTTCTCTGTGTGCATTTTTTTTTTAACTCTTAGTCAGGCCGTGCCCTGCTCAGTCCCTACAGGAAACAAGGTGCCCCGTTTTGTTTTTGTTTTTTTTTTTTTGTTTTTTGTTTTTTTTGGTTTTTCGAGACAGGGTTTCTCTGTGGCTTTGGAGCCTGTCCTGGAACTAGCTCTGTAGACCAGGCTGGTGCCCCGTTTTGTATCTCCTCTGCTCCCCTGGCTTCCGAAAACGGCCCCCCACACCTTTTCATGATAGTCCTCCCTCTCTTCACCCTACTTCTTTCTCCTCCCAGAGGTGACCTTGAACCCTTGTCCTCAGCAAGCAAAGAACAGGTGGTGAAAGGTGTGTCTTATCTCCCAGAACCACTTAAAGAACCAAAAGTAACTGCTACGCCGGTTACTTCGCTGAGGTCAAAAGTCCTAGTTCCTTCAGAAGAGTGTTCATTTCTGGAGTACCTATTGTTTGCCACCGTTCTTAAGGGCCTTCCAGAAAGCTGTGCTGAACAAAACTGAGTTTCTGCTGATGGTGTTTTTAAAACCCCAGTGGCCTAGCAAATGAGTGAGACCATTGAAAACAGTGCTGCATAGGGAAAACACAGGGCAGGGAACCCTGATTGCTCTTTGGGCTGACGAGGGAGGGGGACCTGATTGGGGGAGGGGGAGGGAAATGGGAGTTGGCAGGGAAGAGACAGAAATCTTTAATTAATAAATAAATAAAAAAGAAAACAAAAAAACAGCAGGTGGCGGCGGCACTGTCTTTAATCCCTAGAGAGGCAGATGCAGAGGCAGGCAGATCTCTGTGAGTTCGAGGCCAGCTTGGTCTACAGCGGTCCGGGACAGCCAGGACAACACAATGAAACCCTGTCATGAAACCAACAGCAAAAAAATAAACCAAAGAACAACAACAAAAGGAACAGAAGGTGTAGGCGGGCGGGAGAGCAGGAGGGAGCTGTTTCCGAACAAGTTGCAGCGATGCTGTGAGGAATTAGCCTTGGCTGAATATACAAAAACAGATTTGATTGCACAGGGAGAGTGGCACAGGCCTGGCAAGGCCCAACGGCTCAGGCTGGCATGCTCCAGGCAGAGGCAGAAGAGAAGGAACTGAGTAGTATTTCCTCTATAAAATGGACACAGATTAGTGTGGAGTAGTCAAAATGTGTATGAGTTGCCTGTGCTATGCCCAGTACCCAACAAGTGCTCAGTGAAGGTTGCCCACTGTCCATGTGGTATGGTTTCTTTATGCGAGGCACAGGGGAGGCAGAAAGGAGTCTCTAAAAGGAAACTGTGTGTCCCTCTCAGAGGCTGCCAAATGACTGGTTCAGAACTACCTGCAGTTTCCAAGTAGAAATTACTTCCGGAGGGGAAAAAGTGGCAAGGGAGGTTTACTTGCTCAGAAACAGGACATGGTCTGGGAGCAAGGGGAGGCAGGCAGCCCTATACTTCGAAAAAGCATGAGTGTAGTAACTTCCCCAGTTATTACTGCAGAGAAAGAACAAAGATAAAGAAACAGCCAGTGCCTGTGTGTGGGGTTAGGAAAGGAACCTGCAAGCCACCCAAGGAAAGCAAAGGAAGGGAGTGGGGAATAACAGGCAAGAACGGGAAGGTCCGGGCAGGAGCAGGTTATGCAACACCAGGCCCAGGAATCCTGACAATGGAGAAAAGCATTTCTAATCTCCAAAGTTGGGAACATTTGTGGTGTGAGCCCTCGGAGACACTTGAAAATAAATCTTTGGAAACTTAGGTTATAAGGGGGGAAAATGTTCAAACAAACAGGGGGTGGACAGCCAAGGGTCACCCAACACCACAGTGAACACACAAACCGGGACAAAAGTCATATGTTACTTCTTTTGGAGCTAGCATTCTCCTGGGGGTAGATGGAAGCAAACGGAACGATATAAGATGTCAGGTGTTTGGAGATACAGAGCAGAGTCTGCGCTCACGTTAACAGGCCCACAGAAGCCTGCCAGTTTGGGCTTTGCTCGAGGCTGTTGATTACAGGAGAGTAAGAGGCTGCCAGACTGGGAAGTTTCCTGGCAACCAGGCACAGGGTAGTCATTTCGCCACACACAGGCATTTGTTTATGGGAGGCTTTGTCTCCCTGTTTAACTCGTACCACTGGTAACGAAAGAATTAAAAATTAATATGGGTCCTAATTTAAATTTAAAATCTAGCAAGGGTGCCCAAACCACATGTGGCCAAATGGTTATACAGATTCATTTGTATTGAAGAAAGCCCAGGTGAGCATCCTGTGTGTCGTAGGCATTCAATACACGTCTGCTGATGAAATGCTAAGGATTACTGCTTTGTCCCATCAAGGACTGGGAGATTTTAAAGCTCTAGAATGTACAGAGTGGAGCAGGGACTACAGGTATGTGTCATAGGCCCAACTCTACGTCCCCAAATGTGGAAGTGTGGTTGGTACTGTGTCCCAGTACCTTAGAATGTGGCCTGTTTGAATAAGAGCTGTAAGGGAGACCACATCGGGTGCTCAATCATTTTCTTTACCAGACAGCATGGGGTAACACGGCAGGAGACTAGAGTTAAGGGCTGCAAGCCAAGGAACACCAAAGAGCACTGGCAACACCAGTGCCTAGAGGAAGACATGGGGCTGTTTTCTTAGAGGCCTTGGGAGAACTCCCAACCCCTGCTGATACTTTGCTTTTGGCTCAAAATCTCCCAAACTGTGAGAGAAAGCATCGCTTTCCTGTAAACTCCACAGTTCTCGGCAATTTGCTACGGCAGACCTAGGAAATGGATCTGCCTGTTCCAGAAATATGAGCACATTGTCCCAGCATGAGTTAGGTGAGTGACAATGGAGGATAGACAGGATCAGTGTCTGGGAAGCCGCAACAACTGAGACGGAAAAGAAGCTGGAAGACACGGGTGTGTCTGGCTCCTATTGTGGTGAAAGCCACCCCAGCCTTTGCAGGTGTAGCACAGCATGGTTTAGTTTTTCACACTGGTTCCTCATGACTTTCCCACTGGGCTGGAAAAGCCTGAAATGATGGTGTTTGTCCATCTGCTGAACAGTTTCCTGCTCTGCAGAGCTTATGGAGTCTGAGTTCCTGGCAGGGGAGTGTGCTGATGAAATCTTAAATCTCTTGCTGCCTCAGTCTTGTGATACTTCATTGGCCAAAGTAAGTCCCATGGCCAAGTCAGTTTGTGTGTGTGTGTGGTGTGTGTGCACGTGTGTGTGTGTGCACGTGTGTGTGCGCACGTGTGTGTGTGTGCACACGTGCAGAACAGAGAGTTCATGAGAAAATAATCTGGCTCAGAGACTCTTTAATTATTTATTACAACTTAACCAATTATCTCAAAACTTGGTAACTTAAAGCAATAATAGCCAGCTGGGCAGTGGTGGTACATGCTTATAATCCCAGCACTTGGGAGGCAGAGGCAGGGGGGTTTCTGAGTTTGAGGTTAGCCTGGTCTGCAAAGCGAATTCCATGACAACCAGGACTACACAGCGAAATTCTGTCTCGGAAAAACTAAAAAAACAAAACAAAACAAAAAACAGAAAACAAATAAACATCAACAAAAAACCAATGATAACGATTGTCTCATAGTTGCCACACGTCAGGGATGCTAACACAGGCACTGCACAAGCGCCTCTGGCTTAGGGTCTCATAAAATGCTAAAGCAACAATACTGACTGGGGCCATCTTCTGCAACCATAATCGAGAAAGGATTCGCCTCCAGGCCCCCTGATGTTGCTATTGGTAAATCTCAGTCTTCGGTGACCAATGGCCAGAGAGAGGAGTTTCCATACTGTAAAAAGGGGTGGGAATATAGCTCAGTGATAGAGAGCTTCCCTGATGAGGATAAGGACCTGGCCATGACTCCCAGCAACACGACAAACAAACACACAAACCTGAGCAAGGGAAGTGCATTTTCTTGTTCTCTTGAGCTAACATTCCACTGGGGAGAGAAGATGGACACAAACCCAAAAATATATACAGTGGCAGGCATTTTGAGATGCAACAAAGAAGACTATAGAAGGAAAAGGAGAGTAGAGTTAGGATAGAGCTGCAGCTGCTATATAAAGAGAATAGGGCTGGGCAGCTGAGGCACGTGCCTTTAATCCCAGCTCTTGGGAAACAGAGGCTGGCAGATCTCCGTGAGTTCCAGCCCAGCCAGGACTACACAATGAGATCCTGCCAGACAAGATGCACCCATGGGGCAATAATGGAATGATTGTTATGGGAGTAACCAACTACTTCCTGCTTGGGTTTGAGACCAACTCCATAAGAAGTGATTCATGCTTGGTACTATAAACCTGGTGAAAAGCCTATGGCTGGGGAGGTTATAGGCCCTATTGGAGAGGAAGCTACTGCTGTTGTTCTGATAAGTGGACATGTCCTCAAACTGCCTTCTAAGTATGTTTGCACTCACAGACCAATGGTGCTCTCTACCTTGGTCAAAGAGGCTTCTTTGTGCCGTGGGCAACAGTTCATGCCAGGACTCATAACTAGTTAACAGTGCTTGAAGAAAGGTGAGTTGTGTGTTCAGCTCTAAATAGGACATCTCTATCAGCCTCCCCAAGTCTCAAGAAACATGGTGGAAGAGGGGGAAGAAAGAATTATAGAGCTTGAGGGTGGAGAGGGGTGCTGTGAAGTGTCCTCTGGACATGAAATGACCACTGTACTCATGAATTCATAGAAGCTGTGGTTATTTGCACAAGACCTGCGCAAGAATAAGCCAGCCAATGAGCATGAGCTGGGAGGAGGGGTCATAAGGAGCTTTGGAAAGTTAGTGGCATCTGAGGGAAGGAGTATCCTGGGCAAGGGTGGAGGGTATTCTAGTAGGTTGTCCATACTCTAGTGGGTGACCCAACACCCGGGTACATTTGGGCAGCACTGATCCGACTCAGTAGGTTATTTTGTTTTTTAAAGAAGACATAAAAATAGGAAGGGAACACGGATAAATAAGGAAAAATATATAGGCAATCCTAAACTATAAAAAAGTGAAAGGGAGTTATGAACATTAGAAATTTCATAAAATAAGGCAATATTGACACATCTGGCCCCATTTTGTCCTGCTATAACATACTTCTTGAAACTAGATTGTTGATAATGAGAAGGTGCTTGTTGTCTCACAGTTCTGCAGTTTGGGGGCTTCAAAAGCAAGATGTTAGCATCTGGCAAGTGCCTTCCTTTTATGCCTTGCTCTGGTAGAGGACTGCTGGCCCACACGCCACCTGCCTTTTTGTAAATTTGCCTGGGGGGGGGGGGGAGTCCCACAACCGAATCAATTCCCAACACCATCACAGTGGAAATTAAATTTCAACATGAGTTTGGGAGAACCGTTCAAACCATAGAACTCTGCCCCTGCGCCCTTTTGAAAATTCCTGTCTTTCTTAAATGCAAAACACATTCATCCCACCTAAGTAGCTTCAAAAGTCTTAATTCATTTCCACTTTGACTTTCCCTCCATCTTCAAACCTGTGAAATCAGACAAGTTACATGCTTTCAAAGTGATGTGTTGAGACAGGGGTGAGTTAAACATTCTCATTTCAGAAGGAAAAACAGAAAGCAAGAAAGGGGTAACAGGTCCGAAGCAAACCCAAAGCCCCCCAGGACAAGCCACATGAGATCTCAAAGCCTAAGAATAAACTTTGACTCCAGTCCCACTGTCCCACCATGAGACAATGCTGTTTTGGGTACAGCTCACCTCAAACAGATGGAGTCCCGACTTGGCTGTTATAGGCAGTCCTTGCCCATTGGGGGTTCTGTAGTTCTGGGATCTCCGAGGTAGTCTAACTCCATGATCCCACTAAGAATTCTCCTAATCGAGGCTCCAGTCAGAGGTGCCGAGGCAAGAAGGAAAGACAAGAAGAAATTATGGGGCCATGAGAAAGACCCAAAGCTCCTCCTTCTAGAATCTGGTCTACTTTTCTCACCGGCTAAGAGTCAAGAACATCGACACAGCTGACAAAATCAGGGAAGATTGCCTACAGAGACAGCCAAGCTTTTTCTCAGCGAAATCTCCTAGAACATTCAGAAAAACAAACGCCCCATCATTGCCTAAAGCCTAGACTGTCTGTGACCTTGAAGTTTAACTTCATCAGCACTCCTCTCTGATCCTTAAACCTGAGAGTACACCCCGTACACCACCTTAGGAGCGCATGTACATGAGGGATTCTTTAAAATAAAAGAAATACATAAGCCAGTTCATTTCCTACCTTAATTTTAAAGCTGTGCTAAATTTTAATACTGCTAAATCTTTAAATCTTGTTGTAAACTGTTTATAAATTGCATCTTTTGAGCAATGTCACTTCAAAAGCCACAAGATCATATCATGTACATCTATACATACACATACTTAGTTAAGACACCTAGACGTTTCTCTCTAAATGCCGACACTTTAAAGTATATGCTATCGTTGCTTAAGAAATCCAACTCTGCTTCATGCTGACTCATTTTGAAATTCTTTTTTTGGGGGGGAGGGGGTTTGGCAGCAAGGTGGCTCAGCAGGTAAAGGTTCTTACTTCCAAGGTTGACAAGCTGAGTTCAGTCCCTGAAATCCACGTGGTGGAAGGAGAGAAACAAGTCCCACTCTTTGACGTCTGCCGTGGGAAATGGGAGAAAGCCTTCACAGCCCTTGAAACCTGTGAGTTTGCAGGAGTGGCGCCAAGTGGCCACAGAAGTTTGTCATGTGCACCTTCCTCAGTTGTGGCTAGGGCTTCATGAGCCCCAGCTGATCCAGGAGACCCAGAGCAGAATCCTGGCACTGCCTTTAGCTGGGAACCAGTCATTCTGCCCACAAGGGCTTGGGCACGGTGTAGGTAGGGCGCTGATCATCTCTGAGATATTGTGTGTGTTGGAGGTGGAGGTGTCAATTCTCCCAGTGCACGGGACATAGTACCCGGCTCTCTTCTAGCCTTAGTAGAGCTCTCAGTCACCCTTGTAACAGGGCCCCAGATTTTAGCAATGGATCTTTCTGGGCAACCTGGACCCAAGTTCCTGAACTATGGTTACTCCCATTTGGCTCCAGAATAAACTATCTATTCTGTATGTAGCAAGAACTGTGTTTTATAACAACAGGAGCATGAGGTGGGAAGTTTCTCCATGCTGCTTAGGGATTAACAGCGGACATCCAGAAGAAGTCTGTTCATGACCCCTAATAGCAGCCAAGGACATACATCTGTGGAGACCATCACACAGAAGTAAAAGCAATTCCAGATCAGATGTGGGCAGAGTAATGTCACACAAAGAAAGGCTGGGACTGGGGCTCAGTGGGAGAGCTCTTGCTTATTGTGGGTGCATTCCCAGCAGTACAAAACCAAATACAAAAGAAAAGGACTTAGAGGGCCAGAGACGTGGTGAGTGGATTAAGGAGCTTGCTGCCAGCACAGGTGACCTGGGCTCAATCCCCAGGACCCACTTGGTAGGAGAGAACTGATTACACACAGGCTATGGTACTCTCCACCCCAAGAAGTAAATAGGCAAATGTTATTATAAAAATATTAAAAACACGGGTGAATTTAGTATTCAGTATACACTGAGTTGCCCTCCTGGTTCTATCCTATGTCTCTATGTTTCTTTCATGTCTCTGTTTCTCCTAACTAATGTTTCTAATCCTCATGCTCCTACCCTGGAACATATGAACCTGTCGTGCCTGAACCACGACGGAAGTCACCCCCGAAATGTGGCTTAGGGCAGGAGAGGAGAGAATGGGGATGAGAGACAGGTTTGAACCTAACTTCCTTGATCTCTTTGCCTGAGTATGTGTGCATGCGTGCATGTGTGTGTGCGTGCGTGCGTGCGTGTGTGTGTGTGTGTGTGTGTGTTTCTGAGAAGGAGTATGTTTACGTGAAGGCCAGAAGACAACCTCGGGTGTTCTTCAGGAACTACCCAGGTTTTGGAGGGAAGGGCAGGGTCTCTCGTTGGTCTGAAACTCCCTAAGTTGGCAGCGAGCAGACCCCGGGGATCCACCCGTCTCCACTTTCCCAGCACTGGCACTGGGATTGCAACCACGCACCACCATGGTCGCTTCTCTTACATGGGTTGTGGGGATAGAACTAGAGTCTTTACACTGATTGACGGAATCATCTCGCCAGCCCCGTGTTTTGATCTTTAAGTTGGTTTTGTTAATTGTACAACATTTTATTTCTCAAAATGTTCCAAACATAACCTCAAGGTCCTGATTCCCAAGAGGGGATCCCATGTATTCCTCTGAGGGAATGTTTTCTGAAATTCAAGTTCCTCGATCATCAAGGACAAGCCGGAGGCCTGGAGCAGGACAATGCTGCTCTTTGAGCTTCAGTCTTCAGGTCTATGCAGCCAAGTGGAGTAACGGCTGATGGGGCTTGAACAGATTTTGTATGTAAAATGCTAAACATATACCAGGCATCCCTTCTGTCCTATTTCCTGGAGTCCTTCTCTTCCCTCCCTTTCCTTACCTTCTTCTCCTTTAGTGAAATAATGAGGGCTATGAGAAAGGAAATGAGAGGTGAGATAGAAAATAAACTCTGTGGACAGGTATTTCAAATATCAGCAACTCTTTTAAGCCCCATAATTCCAGCCTCAGCTACATCCAAGATTCCCTCAAGCTACACGAGCTGCAAAGACACAGTGCAAAACGAAAAGGCTGAGTCTGGCAAGTCCTGGTTCAATGAATAACTTGCTTGTTGGGCGGGGCAAGCACTGACCACATCTGGGCCTCCATTCTCTCAAAAGTAAGTCAGAGACCGTGGCTGTCCAGCTGCATCACACGGAGACTCCTGCCACTCTGTGACTGGGGGACCACTCGGACAGACCTTAGGCAAATGTGCGATCCACTGAGAATTCCTCCCCCTCCGCCCTCCATTCCTCTCTTGACCTTTGAATCTGGGGTTAAAGATGATCATTTAGAGAACTCTCTGTCAGCACGTTCAGAGATTAACACCTCGAGATAACCTGGTAGGGTTAATCTAATTAGCTCCAGCAGCAACATCTGAACACTTGGAGTAATAAATAGGGAGTTCGGAATGAAAGGAGACAGAAGAGAGGCCAGTTTCAGGCTAGCCTAGACTACATAAAGAGTTCTGGATGAGCCGAGGCTACATAGTGAGACCCTATCCCAAATAAACAAAGCAAAACAACAGCAGAAAGCAAATCCCTGCTCGGGAGGGAGGTAGAGAACCACTGCTTTGGGCGCACAGAGGACCTAAGTGAGAACCTTCTGGAGCTCTCTTCACGCGATAGCTGCCGTTCTTCAGGAAGCCACTCCCTGACTTGGGGAGGGGGGGGCTGCATCCCCCACCTAGACGACCTAATAAGAACACCTCGTTTGGCCCTGGGGCTAGGCTCCCGTCTGTGTTTCTGGACCTGAACACCGGACTCCAGCAATTGGCCGGAGTGCTGTGCAGCAACAACCCTTATCTCAGCAGCACACAACCAAACGTTTGTTTCCCCGGCGGACAAGCCTAGGCCTCCGGAGGGGCCCTCTCTGCACCCAGGCCGCAGGTCCAGCTAGGCTTGCTTTGCGGACCTGTTCAGTCTAGGCCTAGACAAGGGCATCACTGATGAATGTCACGCGCAAGAGTACCTTAGCCATGCTTTCTTGGCACTCTCAAGGTCTCACGTCACCTCCACTAACATGATTTTGGCCAACAGCAGCCATGGAGTGTTCCTGTGTTAAGGAAGGTATTCTGGCTGTACTAGGGCAAGGCTTGGGAGAGAGTCATGGGAGCAACAGTCCATAACATGTAGGGGGTGAAAGAGTTGGATGGTGACGTATACGGCTAGTGAAAGAAACGTCAATTAATAGCTTTATAAATAATGTGTTATAAAGGTAGGACCTATAATTATAGATCATGTAATATATAGCGCGCGGTTATATAATCATTACATTAGGCCCAATTATTCAGAGTTTATAAGTATATTTCTAATTTATTATAAATAATATAACGAAGTAATGAAATGGCAACTAATATTTATGTGCTAGGCTCTTTAAAAACATACTTGGAATAAATGAACTCATTTAATTCTCAGAGCAATACTGTGAGGGGGATAATATTGCAATTTGATGATAACCAAGACACAGCAGGTGAAAGGAAAAATCCAGATCACGCAGTAAATGACACAGGGCAGCAGTGGCAATTATAAAGTCGCATTATAGACTTTCACTTTTCTTTTGTGTCCCTCCTCCTCCTGTCCTGTCCCCTCCCACTGTCCTCTAACCGCACAAGCCAGGTCATCTATAGCCCTGCTGAGGTTGCTGACTCATTTACCCATCACTGACTTCTGCCTGCTTCTCCTCACAGGTCGCCCTCACTCCACTCAGGACTCTGACCCTTCTTTCTCCTGCTGTCAGCCTTGCTGCCCGTGGAATCTTGGTTGAGTCACTCTCTTGTGTAAAAAGTTTCTATGATCACCGGTGCTTTGGAGACAGAGTTAGTCTTTTGTATTCCAGGCCCTCTGTCTCGAGAGTGGGTACCGCTGCGTCCTCACGCTACAGGCAGAGGCAGTGCTGGCCCAGTCCCCGTCGCCTTTGCAGCTTTTCCTGCTTTTCTCCACTTTTACTTTCCCCCTCAAACTGTCCCTCGTGGACTTCCTGTTTCCCCAGAATCACCTAGCTCCCAGGGCCTACTCTAATCCATTAACTACACTCTTTGCAGAGCAGAGCCTGGAAGTCTCAATTTCATCCCGAGATGACTCCAACTTGTGCCGAGTCTAAGAAGTACCGCAGTAGACAGGGTAGTGATATTTCTTCTACGGCACCACCGAGGACAGTGCCTGGCACTTGATCAACGCGTTCAGAATGACTGGGTGAAATGAGCCGCCCCGCCCCCACCCCACCCCATCCTGGTGTCGGCGCCAAGCCAAGGAACACTCAGTTGCTAGGATTCCGATGGCCGGCAGGTGGCGCTGAGTAGATGTAAATGCTTTCCCAGGAACCGCTTTACTGGAATTTAAGTCTCAAACGCAGCAGGATAGAATTTTATTTTTTTCGTACTTATTTTGTCTACGACTCTCACTCGTAAGAATAAAATTGGTTTCCGAGAGGCCTGAGCAGGTAAGGAAGGGGCTGACAGACATTCCTAATTGTCCCCGCTTCCATCGTCTGTGAGCAAACACTGCCTGTTGTGAAATTACTCAAAGACACAAATGAATCTGCCATTTCAGCAAGAGAGGGCAGCTAGCCTGTAATTTCTGTTAGTCATCTACTGTTTCCTTTATGGGCGTTAAATTTGACTACCCTTTTTAAAATCATTTTCGTCACAAAGCTTTCTGAAGGCCTGTCTTGGCTGAGCGCTGTCTTTGGAGATGTTGTAAGGCACCGCAGAGTGAAGGGCTGAGGCCTCAAGCCAACGCCTCCTTCCCTTCCCCCAAAGGGCATCTGCGTGCAATGGACTGATACGGCCTCTCTGGGCCAACAGCCGACTATCAGGCAAGGCCATGGCCGCAGCTGAACGTTTTCTTCTGCAAGCAAACCTTCAGCGGGACGCTGAAGGAGGAACCATCCTGAGGCACTTGCGGTCTTCCCAGGCTCCAAGCCAAAGGCAGAAATAGCGATGACTTGAAAGTGGAAGCCAGGAGTCTAAAGCACAGACCCAGCGTAGGGCACAGTTCAAGGGGGTCAACAGTTTAGGGGGTCACACGTGGCAGAAATAACTATCAACTTCGCGATGGTCAGGAATAAATGGACAGGGGAGTTTAGAAGAGACTAGTGAGGGACTTACAAGGGACTTACTAGCATTTTGTTGGGGGAGAGGAGAGAGAAAAGGGGGAAAAAGGGGAGGGCAGGGGGATGGAAGGGAGGGAAGGGGAGGAGGGGAGGGGAGGAGATAAGAGAAGCTACTAAAACACACTTTTTTTTTTAAATCCTGTAATGGTAAGGCAGTGGTGGTGCACGCCTTTAATCCCAGCACTCAAGAGGCAGAGTCAGGCAGATCTCTGTGAGTTGGAAGCCAGCCTGGTCTACAAAGTGAGTGTCAGGACAGCCAGGATTGTTACACAGAGAAATCCTGTCTCAAAAAAAAAAAAAAAAAGCCATAATGACTACTACCTTGTATGCTAATTTTAGAAATAAACCATTTTAAATAACAGGAGAGGAGCTGCAGTTGCAGTTACTCTTTCCCTTCCTTGAATAATCTGATGTAGTTAGGCAGGGGTCAAGCAAGACAGGCAGCCAAGAGGCAGTGTGACTGTCCAAACTGATTCACAGGGAGGCTTACATTGGGGGGCGTCTGGTATTAGCCTCAGAGCCCAGGTGGGATAAGGGTGTCCCCACAGAGAAACAGTTTCATGTGGGGTTTTACAGTCTACGTGGGGGAGAGAGGTACAGCTCTAAGGCCGTGCATACAGATGTGTTGGGGCTAATGGGAGCAAAGTTTCTTATTTACTGACAAGTTTAAGACGTGACTAGAGGGAAAACTACCACGAAAGCAGCATGGGGTTGAAATGAGACCCGTCAAGTACAATGTGCGTGCACGTGACAGATCCAGAGGGCCCTATGGGTACACGCATGCGTGGTTGCGTGCTCACATCCGTAGGTCCCTAGTTTTGTGCACGGAGAAGGGAGGGCGAGCAGCACTGCTATGTCCTGGTTTCTAAACAGAAACGTTAAAAGGATCAAGATCCCTTAGACAGGAGTCATGACTGGCTGTAAGGTTGAGAAAAGTAGCTGCGCCCGGCTACTCAGGAACCGCGGCAGGAGGATTGCAAGGCCAAGGACTTTCAGGTCTACAGCAGGAGACCTTGCCTCAAAAAAGTAAAACAAGAGCCAGGGGTCTGGTTCAGTGGTAGAGAGCTTGTCAAGCATACATGAAGCCCTTGGTTCAAGACCCAGCATGGTAAAAATAAATAGATCACCAGTACCATAAATAAAATATAGATGAGCCTAAAAAGTTTCATGCCAAAAAGTAAGAAAGTGCTGAGAGGAGGGCACTTAAACCAGCCTCAAATATTCCTGCTGGCCAAAGCTGGGATAATCTGAACATCAAAGTAACGATTTCGTAATCCATACATCCACATTTACATAGCTACATGAATAAATACCACCTTCATGACGTAAGTGAAGTGCAAAATTTAGTGGTCTGCCATGCGCAAACATGGGTGCCAAGGGAACACAACATGGCTGTGTTAGTACTTCAGCCACAGAAAGATACAGCCCCTGAGTCTAGCCATGAGGAAATGTCAAACTGTGGTTCCAAAATGACCAAAGTCATGAAAAATCAGAAAAAAATATCAAGGACTTTCCCGGATTGGAGGAGACGCAAAGACACACAACAAATACATGTACTATGTGCTCCTGAATACATGTTCTACGTGCTCCTGGATACATGTGCTATGTGCTCCTGGATACTTGTACTATGTGTTCCTGGATACATGTACTATGTGTTCCTGGATACACGTACTATGTGCTCCTGGATACATGTACTATGTGTTGCTGCATACATGTACTACGTGCTCCTGAACTGGCACCCAGGCTGTGAGGCTAGGATAAAAACAGTGGAGGAAACCAGAACGGAACAGAATTGCATCACCGCAGTGTGTGACTGCTATCTTCTCGATTGCAGGAGTGTTGACATAAACACAACCCTCACCTCAAAGGAAATAGAGTTTGTTCTGGTGCCAACTATGAATGATGAGGACCTGGGAATACCGACTCAGGTCTCCCCAAATTCCTTGTTCCAACACGGAAGCGGTTTCATAAATTTTTTTAGAGCAACAGAATAAAGAACAAAATCATACGTAAATCCAGACCCTTTTCAAATGTCTTGGTGGGACTGCTAAGCAGGCGGTTACAGCAAGCTTGAATAGATAGCTGTAGGCCTCAAAGGCTATCTGCCAACTCTGGGAGACTGTGGCTTCAGGGAGTCGACTTCCTCGGGGCTCTTTGCAAAGGTAAGATTCAGGGATTGTCCCTTCCTTACTAAGTACAACAAAGGAGCCCTTGATTTCAGTTCCCAAGTGGCTCTTCTCTAGTCTTCCTTATCTCGGTAACCTGTGCTACTGTTCGAGCCTTTTGTAGACACTGGGAAACTGGGCACGGTCTTTGGTCCAGCCTTTCCATTTGCCATTCAGTCTTCCAGAGTCCCTCAGCCAGTCCAGTCATGTCTGCTTTGCAGCCCTACCTTCACTATGACCCTTCCCTGCTCCCCAATTCTGTATAGTCCTAGTTACCAGGGGCTGCTGCCTAGACAGTTGGGACAGCCTTTTTCTGCTGCTCCCCAAGCTGTTTCTCTGCCTTTTCCAATCTACACTTCACCCAGGAGCCAAAGTAGACTTTCTCTATGATCCTATCCACAGTACTCTGCTCCTCTTCTGGGCACTTATATATTTATTTTACTGTCATTATTCACCTAGTTCTCTGACTGCCCCAGTGGGACATGGATTCTTAGTTGTTCACCCTTCAATCTTTCTGGCCTACCAGAATAGGTAAATAAATAAGTTTTGGGTTTTTTTTTTAAATTTTATTTTGGTGTGGTCTTTTGCACAAGATCCCTTTATGGAGTTGTATCTGCTCTGCAGCTCTCTACGTAGGCCAGGCTGGCCTTGAACTCACAGAGATCCTCCTGCCTCTGCCTCTAGACGCTAGGATTAACTTTGTGTACCACCAACCTTAATAGATAGGTTTATTTATTTGTTTTAGTGTTTGTTCTATATTAGGCTAAGGAAACTGTCACACATGGAGAAAAGGGAGGCTGAATGAACATTCGTTTTGGTCTCCGTTCACTGATGATTCTCAAGGTGACATAAAGTTCTAGAAGTCAGGATGGGATCCTACAGAGGGCAGTACATAGAAGAATCCAGAGTTTCTACCTTTTTATACCATATTTGTGCTGCTGGACGTTGAATTTAGGGCCTCACACATCCTCTGGTCTGGGGTTTGGCCCTGGAGCCATGCCTTGGGCCCCAGACGTCCATCTTCTTGACCATGTTGAGAACAGAGACTGACAATGACATGATTAAGTTTGGTAGACCAGAACAGGTCTAGATAAAGATGGCATGACAAGGAGGAGCCTCGCGTTTGAAGATGGGCTCCATTTTTAGACACTTTGAATCTGAAGTGACTCAGGCGTTTGCTGTGGACCACTGAAGAAGGGAAGTAGAAACACTCGCAACAGTTCGCAAGACCCTGATGATTACACATCTTATCTCTAATGTCCTTGTCCCAAAGCAAACGAGTTGAAATGAGTCCCTCAAGTTCCCCAGAGAGGAGATCCCTGAAGCTCTGAAAATTCTAAAGCCTGCTAAATAAAATTTAAGGACAGAGCCAAAGGAGTTTTGAATTACAAATTTTAAAATTAAATATAAACATTAATAGGTGTGTTATTTAAGAAGTCTTGCCATTTTAAAATTTCTGCCCTCCTCCCCTGTTTTTTTCAAAAAGTTATTGGTTGTTGTTGTTTTTCCCCTTAAAACAGATCTCACTCTGTTTCAGGAACAGGGGATCTTACTCACAGAGATCCTTCTGGCTTGTGTTTCCCAACTACTCTTTTTTTTTCTTTTTCCCTGTTTAGGCTTTTCTTTTTGTTTTTAGTTTTTCCAAGATAGGGTTTCTCTGCATAGCCCTGGCTGTCCTGGAATTCACGCTATAGACCAGGTTGGCCTCGAATTCACAAAGATCCACCTGCCTATGAGTTCTGAGTGCTGGGATTAAAGGTGTGCGCCACCATTGCCCAGCTCTTTTTAAGTTTTTAAGACAGGCTTTTGCTAGTTAGCTTGGCACTCACCGTATACCTCAAAGTACCCTAATCCCCCAGCCTCTTGAGTGTTAGGATTGCAGGTGTGCCACACTATACCAATTCTAAGTAATTTTCTATGATGCCATACGTCACTGGAACACTTCAAAAACTAAACTCATTTTTTTGTGTAGTTCTGAGTGAATACCTTTGGGACAAGTATGTTGCCTTATATACACTAAACATATATAAGCACAGAAATTACCACTGTTCTCAGAAATCTTACACAGCCTTCAACAAACATGCATTTTAACATTTCCTGGAATTCACTACAGCTGTTTGCCCTTCATACTGTCTTGGTTGTCCCAAAAATCACCCAGCTGAAAATCATACAATAAACCAGCCCATTTTTCCAATACTCCCTAAAGGCAAATGTTGGTGATTTTTTCTTTTGGTTATTGTTTCAGATCCAGGCTTAACTACTATTCCTTCTTCTGGGTTCTCATTTGACTTGGAGGACTGTCACCTCGAAATGCCTTTTATGATCTCTGCATTACTGTGTCAGGGGTTCCGTCCCACCAAATCCCATCTTGGAAGGCAGTGGAGTTGGGAATAGGTGGTGGAGAATAAGGAATTGTGATCAGAAGGTATGACACAGATTTAGGTTGAATATTGCTGCCCCAGATTTAAGGTGGGTCGTTATTGTGAAATATTAAACCATGCAAAGACATGCTATTTTTGTTTATGCTGTGGAATATTACTTTAACTGTGTAAAGATGTGTTACATTTGTTTCTGCTGTCTGTTTAATTACGAAAAGATGTGTGATGATGTATCCCCTTCTGTCTGCTATGAATATTTATTACCATTGGTTAATGAAGAAGTTGCATTGCCCTATGGCAGAGCATGATATAAGTATAAAGGAAAGCCAAACTGATTGCAGGGAGAAAGAAGGTGGAGTCAGTCAGATGCCATGTAGTCACTGAAGGAGTAAGATGTCAGGACCTTACTAGTAAACCATGAGCCTCGTGGTAAAATATAAAATAATAGAAATGGATTAATTTGAGATGTAGGAGCTAGCTAGAAATATTTCTGAGCCATTGGCCAAGCAGTGTTATAATTAACATAGCTTCTGTGTGATTATCCAGGTCTGAGCAGCTAGGAAATGAAAGTGTAGTCTCTGTTTACAGATGTGTTGCTGTTTTACCTTGCCTGCCTAAGGCACTTGATTGGTCTAAAAAAAAGCTGAACAGCCAATAGCTAGGCAAGACAGGGTTAGGCAGATAGGTGGGGCTGGCAAGTAGAGAGAAAAAATTTAAGAGGAATGAGAGAAGAAGGAAGAGGACAGAATGATGGAGTAAGAAGGCCCAAGGCAAGAAACTAGCCAGACACAAGAAACAGTGAAAGTAAAACATACAGAAAGAAAGAAAAGTAAAAGGCTCTGAGGCAAAAGGTATCTAAAAAGAAAGGGGTTAATTTGAGTTAAAAGAGCTAGCCAGAAATGAGCCTAAGGTAGGCCAAACATTCATAACTAATAAGAAATCTCTGTGTTATGATTTGGGATACACATACGATGTACACACGGAGATGCAGAAGGAACTCTCATACACATAAAATACACATACGATGCACACGCAGAGATGCAGAAGGAACACTCATACATATAAAATAAAAATAAAATTTCAAAACCTCATGAAAAGAACTTTTGAAACAGTTCACTGGTCTTTGGAACAATTTGTCCTTTGTTCTCTCAAGTAATTTCAGCATTATTTCAGTTGGTGGACAGGATGTTATGATCCCCGGGAGAGGTGGACTCTTAATATTTATGGCTAGGAAAAGGCAAACTTCAGAGGGGGAAACTAACAAGAAGCCATGTGTCCTAGATGGGGGATTTTTTTTAAAAAAAATTTTACTTATTTTTAGATTTAGTTTGAGTAGAAGCTTGCCCTGTGCTGTCCAGCTGTTTTCAAACAGGGTATGCCTCTCTAGCCTGCATTTTGAAATAGGGATACATGGGAAAGGCCCACGGCCAACCGACTACTCACTTTATACAATTCCAGAAAGCTAAGAGGATGGAACACTGACTAGGCAGCTTTGATGCAGTAGTAACTGATGCCTGTTCCCTGAGGATTTGAAATACCTTTTCTGAAAATGTATGAAATATGAGGGGTACATACTTGAATTGCTCAGAGCAATTTTGACATGGCTAGCTGAGATGATCTAGCCTAACAGACTACTCTAGCCAGGACTAGAGACAATCCCTGCACTTTCTTATTACACAAAGACTGGACAACAAATGATGCAGGTACATCTTCCAGGACAGCAGGAAGTAAATTTAAGAATACAACACCTACATTCCCAAGAAGTGGGATGGCTGGTTTTTGGTCATTCAATGGGTTATAAATATTTGTCATATCATATGGTTACATATTATTATTGGTTATGGTTAGGAAGAAAGCTAAACAAAGAGGATTAGATTCAGAGTTCTTATTTTTAAAAAGGGGTGATATAGATATAAAATAGGATTAAAAGGTATATTATTGAATATACTTGTAAGCCAAAAAAAGAACTACTAGTTTTAAATATTTGATATTAGTGAGTACTTTTTATATATTGATACAAAGTTAAAATTATTTTTATTAGAGCATACTATACATATATTTTAACCTTGTTCAAGGTATGGTACTTATGCAAATCATTCAGCAATGTAATGTAAAATTTATAGCCCTTGAAAGTTATTATTACTCTTTATTTAGGATAATAAGAACATGCAGGTTAGCAATTAGCCACTTATTATAATTGAGCTTGTAGTCATATTAGGTATGTTTTCAAGGTCAAGCAAAGATGTGCTTTAGATAGACAAGTTATCTTCAAACACTTCAGAGATCTACAGAACATGGCTTTAAGATTTTTTTTTTTTAATAGCATAGGTTCTTTTTCTTTTTATGACAATGAGAAATGTCTGTTCCTGGCAGTACCAATCTACTTCAGAGAAGATAATGGGCATCATAAAAACTCCACATAGAGTTTACTTTCTTTGTGGCAAAAGTAAGCCACTGGGCAAGAAAATGCCCTTGTCTTGACTTCTGATGGTATGTTGTCCCAATTGGACAAGCAGGACACAGAAGAGTGGAGTTTGCTTTCAATGTGGCAAAGCTAGCCACTTGGGTAATAAACTTCCCTTGCCTTGTTGACAACATGCTGTAAAAATTGGACAATATGGACAAGCAGGACACAAGAGTAGTTGACTGCTGAACTTTGCCAAGACAAGGTAGGACAGTCCTTCAAAATTTCCTGCTTCACAAAAATGTCTGTCAGATATTCTAGGCCTGTAGGTCAAAGATGGATGTCTGAATGTTACAGAGGAGCCTTGGGTGGCTGTCCAGGCAGACAGTTGTCTCTGTCGTTTGGAAGTTGTTTGCTCTGCACTTCCTGTTTACTCAAAAAATATTAGATCCTCCTTGGGTCTTTGATGGAGTTGAAGACTAGATAGTTATAGTTTTACAGTTTTCCTTGTCATCAAATTTAGAAAAGAAACTTACATAAGAAGTGTAAAGTATATAAGGTTGGGAAACATAAAAGCTTAAGTTGTTGATGGAAAAGGTTGGGCAGGACTTCACGGTACAGAGAGGACTCTGGAGGGAAGAAGGCAAGGAAACAGGATGGGCAGTACAGAAATGAGATAATGAGCCTCTTAAAGAATGTAGATTTAAAAAAAAAGGTTCATTTAAGTTATGAGAACTAGTTAGGAACAAGCCTAAGCTAAGGCAAAGCTTTAATAATTCATAATAAGTCTCTGTGTCATCACTTGTGAGCTGGTAGTCCAAAAAATCTGACAACACAGCATCCCTGCATGGCCTCCACATCGTCTCCTGCCTCCAGGTGCCTGCCCTGTAAAAGGCCTTCCTCAGTGGAAAAGAGGGACTTCCTTTGGTGATGAACAGCAAAATGGATCTGTAAGTCAAATACACTCTGTCCTCTCCACCTTGTCTTTTGGTCATGGTGTTTCATCACAGCATTAGAAACCCTAAACTAAGACAGGAAGGAAAGGGTTTATTTGGCTTATACTTTCACATCGTAATCCATCATTGAAGGAAATCGTGGCAGGAACTCAAGTGGGTCAGACACCTGAAGGCAGGGGTTAACATGAAGGCAATGGTTCAAAAACTGTGGAAAAGCAATGAAAGACACAACATGTGTTTTAGGTTCTGTGCATATGTGCATGTGTGTATGTACATGTGTGCATGTGTACAAGTTACTTTTGGCCTTCATATATGCATGAATAGGAGTACAAACATTCATCTAACACACATACATACACATACACACATACACATGTACATGTATACAGGATCTAAGACTCTTTTTTGCCTCTCACCAGCAAAGTACTTCACAGATGCAGGGGATTTGTTTTTTCCAGTCCTCCTAGGTAGCACACAACAAAATACACTCAATGGAAACTTTAATTCAGTCTATCTAGATTTTTAGTGCATCTTATCAATACAGTGATGAACATTACTCCTCTGCTTGAATTCTTTTTCTGATTCTTCACTTCAAGACCAAATTGTACTTGAAATTCGATACAGAAAAGGAAAAAATGGCATGCATTTCAAATCACCATAAACATGTAAGACAACAACAGGATATTGATGTTTAAGCATGGGGTTGATTTGATCGAAGTGTTCTTGTACCCTGTGGATGCCACCAACTCCCAGCTTTCAATCACCATGGAAGACATAGGTGATTTTATATCCCAGACCCCAGAGTTTGTTACTCTAGATTCTGAATGTTGACCAAACACAGCTGATGTTAGATAGTAAGTGGAACTGGAGGAAGGAAAGCCCACAATTTATTAAAGTTAAGTTCTTGGATATTCTATTGTTTTTCGAACAAAGCAAAAAGCAAAAAAGAAGATTGACTTTTCTCCCTGTATTTTGGAGGACTTACTGCTCTTTTTTTTTCATTAAAAAATAGATTTTTAAAATTACAGTACGTTTATGGTTTCGTTAAAGATGAACAGAGATAGTGTCAGACCTGAGTGAAATTTATTACATGGCAAGAGACTTAATCCAGTCTGTGTTATGTTCATCTCCAAACCTAAGTAAATGCGGAGATTGTAGATTTAGAAGTCTTTATGAACTCGAAAGCAGATGTTTTGTCTGACTTGCTTTGATATATAGCCTTCTCATTATCTTTTAAAAATTCAAACACTTTTAAAAGATTTCTTTATTTATTTCATATGTATGTATTTTGCCTGGGTGTGTATCTGTGCACAGTGTATGAGCAGTGCTCAAAGAGGTGGGAAGAGGGGATCAGATTCCCTGGAACTGGAGTTGAGATGGTTTGAACCACCATGTGGGTTCTGGGACCTGAATCTAGGTTCTCTACAAGCAAATGGAACCATCTCTCCAGCTTCAAGATTTAGCAAAATCTTTTACTATATAGCCTTGTTTAGAAAATAACCATGTGGGGAAAGTGACCATAACCCAGTCTGAGAGCCAGTGCTCTGTGCTCTGTTTGGCTCTGTACCTCTCCTCTAGGAGTCTCCCCTTCCCACTTTCCTCTCCTAATGAAACAAAACAAAAGTGTTGTGGGGGAATCCATCGGAGAAGACCACTTGACATGGGTGTAAGCCAGTACAAAGTCTTTATTAGCAAGCCGGCAACTACACTGGGTGTTTGGGAACCCAGTGTAGCCTCGAGCCTTTCTCAGGGTGAAACACAAAAACCATGTTCTAGGTTGACACACTTCAGTTAACAAGAATGGTTAGCCAGAAGCAGAACTACAGAAGCAAAAAAAAAAAAAAAAAAAAAAAAAAAAAACTTTACCAGAACTACGGACTTTGATGGATTAGGCCTTTGTTCTGGTTTGGCAGGTGGTGCAGCCTACATGCTAAGATTTATAGCCTAAATGGCAGTTCCATCATGGAGTCAGTTGTGCTAAGGTCTGGGGCTGGGACACATTCCCCACTGGTCTTACTGAGTGAGTCAAATCATGGGTTCATCCTGCTTAAGTTTAAGGCATAGGGTCCTGCTGTTAATCCAATCAGAATGAGAAAGGCCTAGTCAGTATTGACAGCAGAGCAGTTAGCCAGGGGGACCAAGAGACCAGAGACGGCTATCAATTAATTTTTTAAGCATGGCAAGATTTTTTTCTAATTACTCCTGATGAATTAGCATAGAAACAACAGGTTTCTCTCAAAGCCAACTTTCCTTTATCTCATGAGAAGCAAGTCTAAGCCTCTCTGATTTTGTAGGGTCATTTTTGCAAGGAAATCTGTCGTCCTAATTTAGAAATGGAAAATTTTAATACCTCTATGTCCTGATCAACCTGTCTACTTAGTTTGCAAAGCGTCAGAACCATCAGTTCATGCCCCCCAAGTTGTCTTAGGGGCTCAGTAAAATTGCTGTTATCCAGATGAATTAACTCATAAGGCATACTTGCAGATATCAAGTAAGAAGTTAAAGGTTTTAGATATTAGACAAGTTTTAGCTCCTCACAAAATCTCTAATATTAATTTGAGCTGCCCCCAGTTACAGTGAGTTTTGTCGGTCCGTCGGCTAACAGGCTGGTTGGTTCATATCACTATGTAGGATGGGGGCCAGGTGGCTAAGCACAACCAGCATCCTAGCTGACTTTTGGCTGAGAATGATTAACTTTATCCCCAGGGTCCCTTCCTGTGGTGTAGAGTCTGATTCCCCTGGTTTTTCTTGTTTCCCTAGGCCAGAATCTTTTTCAAGGAATTTTTCTGGAAGCCTCAATTTTACAACCCCAATTTTTGTTTAAGGGAAACTCCCTTGTGTCTGACAACTAGGGGGCCTAGCCACAAGGCATGCATAGAATTGTAAACTCTGTACTTCTATCTCAAAGGATAGATTTCCCTATTTTTTCTTTTTTTCTATGTAACAAACGCTTAAAGTTGGTATCAAAAAGTAAAGGGCAGATGGAATAGGGACTGCTGGTCTGTAGTCACATTAGCTAATACCTTCCCTGTATCTGTGTTCTTTTTCCAGTCCAGGTCTGAGGGTGGTGGGGGCTGCACCATAACACTGTATTCATACCAAACACAAGTCTCAGGAGGTTGGAGAAGGGCAGAGAGTGAAAGGGCCTGAGGCCCAACGAAACCTTAATTTCAATGGGTCCATAGTCAGGAGATCATCCAGTTGCCAGCCGCGTCTGTGGCTTCCACTCTCTTGACTGGGGTGTGGTGGATCCATTGTGTAATGCCAGCTCCCTTTACAGCCGTGGGAGTGGAGAGTATCATCATGTAGAGTATTTCCCAGGTTGGTTTCAGTGCCCCTGTGACTACCTGCCTGGCCCAGACAGTGTCACTAGACCGGAGCAAGGGGAAACTGGTGATGGACTCTGGTGTCAGCTGGATCTCTCAGATCGTTCGATGAATAGCCTTTCTGGAGGGCTGGAGGGGCTGTAGTGACTTGAGAAAGCAACGGTTGGTTAGAGAGTTCTGCCAACTGCTGGCTTCTGAGCCTGGGAAGCAGTGAGGGAGGTCTTCCAAAAGGAGGTCTATCAATCCTTTGTTGGACGCTGATGAGAGTTTTGTTAGAGGTTTTTTGTTTTGTTTTGCTTGACCAGAGCTTTGAGTTCTGCACAATAGAGTTCTTAATCTATGTCTAAAGCTTTAGCTATTAATTGAGAGGTTTTTGGTCATGAGAGCCAGGCCATTGTTGGACCCCATGCTACAGGGAGACCAAATCATGGGACCAGTTCCTGGAGGAGCTTTTTAGCTATTATTTGAGCAGTTTCAGTGGGAATGCTTCTTTCTACCAGGAAAAGGAATCTATAAAAACTACCAAAGCATTTCATCATGCCACAGCAGGCCGGATCTCTGGGAAGCCAGTTTTGGCAGAGTTTGCTGGGGTGTTGGTCTCTCATTTTGACCCCTTCCTGAGTAAGCACTCTCTGGATTCACTTGAGCACAAACCTGGCATCTGGCTGAGGCATCCCATGCTAGGTTGTCCAGTCTAGGGGTAGCATACTTTGGTCTGAGCAACTCAGAAAGTTTTATGGACCCCAGATGAGTTAGTAGCCTGGTGAAGGTCAGGTCCCAGAGTCCTGCCAGGTGTTTCTGAGAGAAAGATCTTTCTCTTTGGTGTCCTCCATCAACCTGTGGATTTGAGTTGTCCATTTTTTTTTTTATCATGGAGTCTCAGGTAGCACTGGGTCACGGTGTGCTATCAGAATATCAGAATGTCAATAGACGGCATTGATCTTAGGGCCATTTGTCCGGCAGCCAGGTCAGAAGCCTAGCAGAAGACAGCCATTTGTCTAATAGCTTCTAGGAGGGCCAAGGTTTTTTAAATATCTTTTTGCCTAGTGATGAGAAGTCCTCTTTCTCTATAGATCACGCTGTGGACACGCCACAGTAAAAGAATAGCAACTGTCCATGTATATGGCGGTGGACTTGCCTCTTCCCCGTCTGAAAGCTTGGGTCAGATCAGGCTGACTTCTGGGATGAGGTACCTGGTTTGGGCCCAAATGGTTTCGGTTAAAGCAATTATTGCAGCTCCCACGTAGCTGGCTTCAGTTTTCATTTCCTGACAGACATGCTGGAGCTCCTGAGTCATTGGGCAAGAGGGCAGCTGAAGGGATGGCGGAGGGTTTCTCAAGCTGGACTCGAGTAGGGCCTGGTGCTGGGATGCGCAGTCACTGGACAGCCAGTGTATGGGTGCTCTTCGGAGGGTGTTTGAGTATGAGATCTTGATCCAGAGTCAGCTTGTTTCCCCACAGCTCTTAGACAGTGGGTCATCCTATGGTGACAGGGTCCGGTAGTCTGGACAGGTATGTCACGGGTTGCTTTCATGGCCCCAAAGTTTGTTTAAAGCCCCTTTTCTCTTTTGTTTCCTTGGCAAATGGTTGAAAAGGTTTGGAGACATTTGGAAATTCTAGGGGTGGAGCAGAAGTCAGAGCTGCTTTTAAAGCATCAAATGCCTTCTTTCAGTCCCGGTCTAGAGCAGGGGTCTAGTGCCCCCTTTTGTGATTGTGTATAGAGGCATTTCAATTTCCACAAACACTGGCCTCCAGAGGCAGCAATATCCAACTGCACCTAGGAACTCTCTTAGCCTGTCTTTTAGCCTTTGGAGTTGGAATACGAAGGACGGCAGCAATCCTTTTCTGAGACAGGCTCCTTGTGCCTCCCCTTAGCAGGCTGGCAAGGTAGCTAACCTCTGATGTACAAAACTGTACTTTCTTTTTTTGTTTTTTTTTTTGTTTTTTTGTTTTTTTGAGACAGGGTTTCTCTGTGGTTTTGGAGCCTGTCCTGGAACTAGCTCTTGTAGACCAGGCTGGTCTCGAACTCACAGAGATCCGCCTGCCTCTGCCTCCCGAGTGCTGGGATTAAAGGCGTGCGCCACCACCGCCCGGCTAAAACTGTACTTTCTTAGCTGACATTTTAGAGCCCAAGGTCTGTAACTCTTGAAGCAATTTCCCCAGTGGCCCTTTTATAATCTATTTTCCAGGAAACCTCTGAAGGAAGGGCAGAAAGTCTGCACTTAGCATCTTTAAGTCCTGGGGCAACCTGGTCCAGGTATGTCGCTTGCTGTAACCTCCCACTGGGTCTGTCCATTTAAAAGAAAAGATGGGTTGACTCACCTCTGCCCATGGGAGGTTGAAGAATGTGTCTGTCATGTCCAGGACAGTGCACATCTGCTTCTCTGGAAGAATCAGACTCATGAGAATCAGAGGTCAAGAGAGGAGTATTCCAGGGTGACTGGCTGGGCACTAGGATGCCTGTGTCTTCAAGTCAGGCAATACAAACTGCAATTTCCCCTTTTGTTTCCAGGGTCATTGGGTATTATTTAATATGGATGGGGGTAGCTGAACAATTATAGGAGCTTGGTGTTGGGCCAGTCCTGGGTGGGTTGGTTCCTTCTGACAGAGGCTATGACACCAAAATTTTGCCAGGTATCTGTAAGTCTTACTGCATCTCATCACCAGAGAATCTGACGGTGACTTTAACTTTTTTTCTAAAATCTGGGGCTGGCTGGGTAGCAAAGGAAATATTTTAGAAGTTGTCTTTAATCCTTTAAAAAGAGCCTAGTGAAAATTGTTGATATTCTTTTTGGTCAGTGTTAGACAAAAGGGAAAATCGGTTCTATCTAGGCTATGTTGTTTGGCTACGATCCCCCCCCCCCAGCCCAGGGGTGTTTGTTTGCTTATTTTGTTTTGTTTTTTCTTTTTCTTTTTTACTTTTTTCAGAGAGTGGTGAGTTTTATAGACTACCTGGTTAAAAGGAGATGTAAATCATGCAAGAGAAAAGAGTAGAGTTCTCTCTTTTTCTTTGGGCTCAGCCCAGAGGAACATTTTCCCTTCCCTGGTGTTTCTTAGAGTAGGCATTGAGCAGAGCAGAGAGTGCTCACCTGGCGGAACCATTCCCTCCCTGTGTGCATTCCCTTTAGACGGCAGGGGCCCTGGATGAGAGGCCAGACCTCTCCCTACCTCCATATGGGACCAACCTTGACCATAGGCAGGAAGCAAGCAACCAAACCAACAAGTGCTCCTGCTTTGGAGACAGACGGGTGGAGGATTTGGGTCCCTAACAGAAGAGGGCACAGGTTTTAAGCTGGGTGTGGGGAGGGTCTCACACCAGAGAGATGGAGGTACATAGAAAGACACACAGAGACACACACAGAAACAAAGTAAAGGCAGCCAGTGGTGACCACCACACACTCATACACCTGAACAGACAGAAGGAACCCATGATGTCTCACGTGGATCCCAGACACTGGATCAACAGCCACATCTGACCTCTCTTGTGTGTCCAAACAGAAGACACCTTAGTCAGACTTACACCCAAGGGTGACAGATGAGGCATCGTCCTAATTTCCTTCCTTTTCAGGTGAAGGTGTCAGGCCCTTCAAATCATTAGACAGTGATTGATTCAGAGGGAACCCTGGGAACCTGGGACATCTCAGGTTGCACAGTTCCTAAGAGTTCGCTGACCACCAACTACACTCTTCCTTGATCCAAGGGGCTCTGAGATCCCCACTGTCTTGAGGTTTGGTCTCTGGATATCACTGGGGTCTCTAGGAATGGTGTGGTGTATTCATCTCGGACATGGGTTTAAGCCAATAATAAGTCTTTTCTAGCCAGCTGGCAACTAAACTGGGTGCTTGGGATCCCAGTGTAGCCCAGAGCCTTTCTCGGGATCAATGTTTAAGCCCCAAAACCACGTTCTGAATTGACATATTTCAGTTAACAAGAATGGTTTGTCAGAATTGGAACTAGGGAAGCTAAAAGGCAAGGTTAGTACATTTTGACACTTTTCCAGAACTATACGGGCTTTGATGAATAAAACCTTTGTTTTAGTTTTGGCAGGTGGTGTTGTCTACATGCTGAGTTTTACAGCCCGACTGGCACTTTCATCATGGAGACAGTTGTGCTAGGGTCTAAGGGACTACCAAGGTCTGGGGCCCTGTTAGAAAAACACAGTTTCATGTTTGTGAAAGTAAATATGATAGTCATAGTGATTTGAAAGAAAATGGCTCCCATGGGGAGGAACACCATTAGGAGTGTGGCCTTGTTAGATTGGGAGCAGCCTTAAAGGAGAAAATGTGTCACTGTGGGGGTGGGTTTTGCGTTCTCCTGTGCTCAGCTACTCCAGTGACACAGTTTACTTCCTGCTACCTGTGAATCCAGCTGTAGAACTCCTAGCTTCTTCTCTAGCACCAAGTCTGCCAGCACAGCACCATGCCCGACCAGGATGATAATGGACTGAACCTCTGAAACTGTTAGCCACCCCAATTAAATGTTTTCCTTATAAGAGTTGCCATGGTCACGGTGCCTCTTCACAGTAATAGAAACCCTAAGTAAGGCAATAGATAATCACTTGAGAGAGTAACCTCAACCGTAATTGTTGAAACAGCCAAAACAAGACCCCTTCTTAGCTGAGAGCTGCCATTTGTGGTATTTGCTAAGAACGCAAAACTCTGTTAACACGTTTCCTTTTGTACAAATGACCAATTTGTATCTGAGAAGATGGGAGCTCTTGTGTCGTGTGTGCTGGACACGGAAAATCTTGAGGTAAAAGAGAAATAGGGCAGGAAACAAATTCATAAATAAAGTGCCTGTGTCTGGATGGTCTCATGCCTGATGTTCATCATCTCTGGCCCGGGGCAGTTCTTTGGGACGCTGCATTGGAAGAAGGTTCATTTCGACTTTGGGAGAATTAGGGAAGCCACATGTTAAAGAGACGAGTCTCTAACTGTTCTCGGGTTTTATCTGTAGCACCCAGCAGATCAAATTTTACAAAATCCATTAAGAGCATATTAACATCAGAATCATGACTAAGTGGGAGCTTTGCATGTGTAATAATGGTCAGTCCTGCCCAACATTTTATGTCTTGTGTTTTCTTAGAATTTCCTCTAAATTTAATGCCTTGCTTTGTAGAGCTTTAGTTATTTTTTTCCTAACCTTTTCTTTTCCTTTCTGTCTTAGTTAGGGTTTCTATTGCTCTGATGAGACATCATGACCACGACATCTCTTAGGAAGGAAACATTTAATTAGGGGTGTTTTAATCCATTATCGTCATGAGGTTTAGTCCATTATTGTCGTGGCAGGAAGCGTGGTGGCTCAGAGGCAGACATGGTGCTGGAGAGGTAGCTGAGAGTTCTATATTTGAATGGACAGGTATCAAGAACAGACAGTGAGCCACTGACCTGGCTTGAACATCTGAGACCTCAAGGCCTGCTCCCAGTGACACACTTCCTCCAACAAAGTCACGCCTCCTAATAGTGTGACTCCTTCTGGGAAACAGTTTTGTTCAAACCACTGCACTTTCTTTTCCCTCCCTCCCTCCTTCCCTTCCTTCCTCCCTTACTTCCCTCCTTCCTTTCTTTTCTCTCTCTTCCTCCCTTCCTTTTTTCTCCCTCCCTCTCTTCCTCCTTTCCTCCCTTTCTCTGTCTCTGCCTCTGTCTGGCGCTCTCTCTCTCTCTCTCTCTCTCTCTCTCTCTCTCTCTCTCTCTGGTGTTTTTGAGACAAGGGTTGCTTTGGGTAGCCCTGGCTGTCCTGGAACTCCCTCTATAGATCAGGCTGGCCCCAAACTCAGAAATACACCTGCCTCTGCCTACCTAGTGGTATGTCTTCCTTTTCTTTTTGTTTTGTGTTGTTTTTGAGACAGGATCTTACTATGTAACTCTGGATGGAACTCTCTATGTTGAACAGGTTGGCCTCAAACACAGAGACCTACCTGCCTGTACCTCTTGAGTGCTCTAGCCAAGGCTGACTTAAACCTTTCTCCATAGACTGGCCTGACCTTGAATTCACAGCAATCTTCCTATTGCAGCCTCCCAAATTTCAAAATTACAGGTGTGAGCCACCACATCCAGCTGATTTGGGATATGTTTAATTAATAAATAATGTTATGTATTAGGATAAGATCTGATGAATGACTATATGAATACATAACAGCCAAAGTCTAAATATTTTGCATCTCTTATCAAGCCAACTCACAAATATTTAAATTGTGTTGCACTTCTGATTGGCAATCTAATAAAAAAGATGCTTCAGAGAAAAAGCAAAAAAGGCTGTGTACAAGAGCAGAGCCATAGACAATTTCTTTTCTTTCAAATTTATGTGTATGTGTGAGTGTATGCCACATGTATGTGGATGCCCATGGAGATCTCCTAGAGCTGGAGTTCCAGGTAGCTGTGTGCCATCTAACTTGGGTGCTGGGAATTGAACCCAGGTCCTCTGCAGGAGCAGCAAGTACCTTAAACCACTGAGCCACCTCTCCAGCCACGTCCATGGACAGCTTTAGTAGTGGTTGCTCTCTCTGTCAGTGGGAGTGTGTTAGCGCCTTCTGATCCAAAGGACATGTGGCATCTGTGCCATTCCTTCCCTCCCTCCCTCCCTCCCTCCCTCCCTCCCTCCCTTTCTTCCTTCCTTCCTCCCTCCCTCCCTCCCTCCCTTCCTTCCTTTCCTTTTTACTTTCATTTGCATTTATTTTATGATGAATTTATTCCCATTTTTGTGTCTTCAGGGATACCTTTTTCACAGTCTCCTCTTCTAGCTTCGGAACAATGTGCTCTTTTCAGCGAGGATCAGCTCAGTGTGGCTCGTGTGTGGGTTAATCCAGTCATGAGCTCTGGAAGTTTAATGACACATTTTGAATGATTCGTTCACCTAGCTACCGTCAATGACTGGAGAATCTACATTTCTGAATTTTAAAGCATGTGCAACAGAAATTCAGCACTCTATTTTGGGCCGCCAACCCTGCGTCCAGCCCCACAGTTTAGCATGTACACACCTACCGACTCCACCATCCTATCGCCAGCACACATTGCTTCTTTAAAGAGACACTTTTTCAGGGCTGGAAAGACAGCTCAGTGGTTAAGAGCACTAGAGTTCTGTTCCAGCGCCCACGTAATAGCCCCTTGCCTGCTTCTGACCTCCAAAGGCACCAAGAGCTCATGTGGTGCACACATGAGGCAAGCACTCATACCTGTAAGATAAAAACAAATCTTTTAGTTGGACAGTGGTGGCACACACCTTTAATCCCAGCACTCAGGAGCAGAAGCAGGTGGATCTTTGAGTTTGAAACCAGCCTGGTCTACAGAGCGAATGCTACACAGAAAAACTTTGTCTTGGAAAAAAAGAAAAAAGAACAAAAAATGCTCGGTGAGTTTTTGGATATGCATGTGCTTGATGGCTCGAACAGTTTCATGGGTTTCTTAAAGTGAGGACAAAGATTTGAATGTCTTTATCTGCATGATTTTATAGGGTTTTCTGGGTAAAGAGAGTAGCGAGAACAGTCCTCTCAGATCACCTCAGGCCACTTACAGGAAGAACTGTTCTTCTTTTCATTTTTATCATAAGACAATAATAAACATGGCCTAATTAATGTGACTCAACACCACATAAATACTAGCTGAGTACAGGATGTCTGTGTCAATACTAAATGCAGCAGCTTCTGGAGAATGCCTGCCCTCGGCAATGCCAATGTGCTTTAGGGCTTACTGACTTAATCAGCAAGGTTGTTGTGCCAATTGTCAGGTTTCTACTATTAGACTATGGTTGTCACTATTTTCTTTATGTCTAACTCACAAGTCACACACTTTATTGAGATTAAAGCCACATCATATACAACTCCCCGTTTTTAAAATTTCAAAGTACACATGTGGTCCCTGGCTTTAAAATGTATATTCCCAATGTTGTATCACATTTATGTTTTTTTAAATTCCAGAACATTCTGTCACCCCAGATTAGAACCTCACACCTCCCATCTTTCTCAACTTTCGTCCCCTATGAACTACTACCACTACTTGACTTTCTTTCCGTAATTTTTCTGTTTTGTACCTTTCATATACATGGAATCATAAATCTTGTGACCTTTAGTGTCTCGCTTCTTTCGTTTAGCTTAATGTTTTCTAGATTCATCTCTACTGTAGATATTCCTTCATCATTATGCGGAAACACCATTCTGTCTGTTCACTAGCCAATGAACATTTGAGTTGCTTCTAAGTTTTGGTTTTTACAAATGAGAGTGTGGTAATGGAGGTTGAACCTAGGCCCTTGCCTATCAGGTGTTTGGGACAGGGGGAGGGGGATGGAGAGAGAGAGAATATAGGGAGAGACAACTGGAACTGGCATTTGGGGGGTGGTGTGGGAACCTAGCAGTATAAACTCCCAGGATTCTACAAGGGTGACTCTAGTGAGGATTTCTAGTAAGGGAGGGTACTGGAGCCTGAACGGCCATCTTCTGTAACCAGGCGACTTCCAGTAGTAGGATGGGGACATCAACCCAAACACAAAACCTTCAATTTGCAATCTCTCTTGCCTAAAAGACGAGCTAAGGCAATGTAGGTGCAGAACTTGGGAGTGACCAACCAATGAATGACTGGTTTAATTCGAGGTCTATGCCGTGAGAGGTAGCCCATTGGAGAGCTTCTTCAGGTTCCTCCCCCTCAAGCTCTGGGAACCCCAATGGAAGAAGGGAGGAAGATTTGTAGGAGCCAGAGGACACCGGGAGAACATGGTCTACAGACATCGACTAAGTAGGACTCAGAGGGGCTCACAGAGACTGAACTGGTGACCATGGAGCCTGCGTGGATCTGTGCTAGATCCTCTGCATATAGTTAAGGTTGTGTAGCTTGTTGTTTTTGTGGTACTCCTTACATTGGGAGTGAGGGTGTCCCTGACTCTTTTGCCTGCTCTCAGGACCCCTTTCCTCCTAGTGGGTTGCCTCGTCCAACCCTGATATGTGAGGGTTTGTGTCTAGTCTTATTGTATCTTGTTATGTGGTGTTTGTCTGAAATCCCTGGGTGGCTTTCTCTTTTTCTAAAGGAAAAAGGATGAGGCATGGACCTGGAGGAGAGGAGAGGTGGGGGAGGAATGTGAGGAGTGGAGGAGCGGAAGGAGCGGGAGGAGCGGGAGGAGCGGGAGGAGGGGAAATTTCAGTTGGATGTATTGCATGAGAGAAGAATAAACTTTAAAAAAGAGGAAACAAACAAACAAAAAGTCCCAAACAAACAGAAAGACACCAAATGTGCATGTGTGTGGTGTTGGAGACTGAACCCAGGGCCTGGCACGTCCCATACAATTGCTCTTCCAATGAGCCAAGACCCAGCTCTTGGTTTTTAAGACAGTGTCTCACACTGTAGCTCAGGCTAGCTTTCAACTCATGATTTTCCTGCCTCAGTCTTCTAAGTGCTGGCTGATGAGCATATGCCACTGTATCCTGCTGTATGTGGCTTGGGTTTTTTTTTGGGGGGGGGGTTTGAAGTGTCTATTATGTAGTTGTGGATGTCCTGGAGCCTGCTATATAGATCAGGCTGGCCCTGAATTTACAGAGATCCACCTGCCTCTGCCCCCATATTCTGAGATTAAAGGCATGCACTGCATCACCTGGCTGTGTTTAGCTTTTTAAAGAAATACCAGACTAATTCCTACAGTGGCCACACTACTTTACAGTCCTTTCAGCAATGTTGCACCATCTCTCCAGTCCTGAACATAAATTTAATTGACATTTTTTCCTCTAAGTACTTTGAAAGCTTTCCCCTTTCTGTTTGGCCTTGATGGTTTCAGTAAGAAATCAGCCGTTCGTTCCACTGAAGACCACCTGTGAGCAGTGAGTATCTTCTCTTTTGCCACCCTCAAGGTTCTTTCTCTTTCCATAGTTTGGTGATATTACATCTTGACACACATCTCTGAGTATGTTCTACTTGAAATTGGCTGAGCTTCTTAGATTCGTGTATTTAATCAAAACTGGAAGCCATTGCCCAGATTTCTTTATAATTTGCTATTCCGTTTTCCCTGACTTCCCTCTCCCAACTCCATTCATGTGTAAGTTGGAATGTTTAGAATTTTAAGACACCTAATAAATCCTCATTTCTTTTACACTTCTCAAAGCAAAGTCCAGAGGCCAGAAACATCAATATCTCCTGGGAAATACAAATTCTCAGGCCCTACCCAGACATCCTGAAGAGCCACTGGTTATGAGACAACCTGTTTTGTTTTTACACAAAACTCCTCAAGCAAATTTTAAGCATATATTTTGTGTGTCTGTGTCTGTGCGCACGTGCACGTGTGTGCATGATATATGTGTCATAGGCACAAATGCTGCAGCATGCATGAGGAAGTCGGAGGACAATTTTGAGTTGTATCTCTCCTTCCACCTTTACACGGGTTCCAGGGATTAAGTACACTCAGGTCAGGTCACCAGACCTCCCTGGTAAGCCCTTTTACCAGCTCTCCCTTCAAGGCAAATTGACGAAGGCCAAAGTTTAGGAATCAATGATTTTGATGCTTTCTATTTTACTCATTTACCTTTCTTTAAATCAACTGATTATATATATTACAATTCTAGTCAAGCTATACTGTCATTAAACTACTACTAGGTGCTAAGCTTTGAGAATACAATGAAAAATATTGACCTTTTTCTTGTCATGGTAAACTGTCTCATCATAAGAAAATCTAGGACCTGCCTTCCCTGGCTGCAAAGTGTGTTAGAGAGACTGGCATGACCAAGTGATAATAAAGGGCTATAGAGTATATGCCCAAACAGAGTTTAACTAGTCATTGTAAGGGCTTGAGGAGGACTGGACACAGAAACGCACCCTAAAACTGGAATAGAATAAGCATTAGTTCCAGACTGAGGGAGAGAAAAAGCCCTGAGATCCATGACGACTTGAGGAAAGGAGATGATGAGATAGCAGGGTGGGTGTGGAAGTATGGTTTTTGAGCAACTTTTTTGTGTAGTAGGAAGAATTTACTTCTACCCTGGCTCCTAAGCCCAACGCCCTATGACAGAGTCCAGTAGGTTCTGTCCTTATTGTCATAGAAGTGGCCACAGAGTGAGAGATTTGTGTCATTTGTCATTTACTTAGGCAGAAGGATCTATGAACAGATTAATAAACTGTACATGACAATGTAAATAGAGGCAAAATTCAGCAGAGCTTCTGCCTATGCATAGTCCAACTTGCCAGCTAGCTTGGTGTGAAGACAAAATCAGATCCCATATGCAAGACTCTTCTTGTGGAAATTGGCTGCGGGCATGCAACTCAGCAATATCATAGGAGTATTTGTTGTGGCTTGCTAACCCCCTAATGCTCAGGGATGTGTAGTTAATTATAGCTTATCTAAATTGAAACAACACATTTCTACCACAATCAATCATTTTCAGTCATTTATTATTGTGTAACAAAACTTCCCAAGCCCATAGCCTAAACTAGTGGCAATACTTCGTTTGTGGCTATGCAATTTAGGCAGGGCTCAGTGGAACAGCTCATCTGTGCCTCAGATGGCACTAGTTAGGGTGGCTCCAAAGACCAGTCAGAGGGTAGGTGACAAATGAAATCATCTGAGGACTTACTGGAGACCCTGTCTGGCAACGGGGGCAGCTAGCAATCTTCTCTCCATGTGACTTTGGTTGTATTTTCCAGCTGTGTTGAAGCCAGTTCTTCTTCTTCTTCTTTTTTTTTTTCTTACAAAAGGTTCAGAAGTCCAAAAGAATAGACAGATAAGTGGAGTTCCCATTTTGACTTTGCTATTTACTGTGTTGCTCACAACAAGCCCCTTCTCCCCCTTCTGACTCTCAGTTCTCAAATTTTATGTCTGGACTTAGTCTCAATTGCCCAGAAGAAGATGCTGAGGCAGGACTTAGAGAGGACATAATTTATTTGAGAGTTAATTCCAGCACATATCAGAAGGAAGTTGGGAAGAGATACAGGGAAAGAAGCTAGGAAATGATGCTTAACCAAGAAAATACCACAGTCAGTAACAGGAGCTTAAAGGACAGCACAGAGTTACCTCACCTAAGAGTAAAGGGCGCCTGGGTATAATTTCCCTGTCGACTCTAGTCAGTCATTGCTTAAAGACAGCAAATTCGAGGTGGACTTGAGAAAGTCTGGAGGCAGAGATGAGGTGCTGATGGACCAAAACTGAGCAGGTTAGCAAGGAAAGCGGTGAGGTCTGAACGAATGTGAACATTCTTCATTGAATAATAATGGTTTTCTTAAGATTATTGAATAATTAAACGAGATAACGTTAAAAAAGAAAGAAAAACATCCATTCCTGGTGCAAACGCACTCCTGGTGCTTTAGTAGCCCACATAACAGCATTTAGAGGAGCCCAGGAGGGTCCTGGAGCTTTTCCAACGCTGCCCACCAGACCGCTATCTGCCTAAGGCAGTCTCACAGAACGGCATTACCATAAGCCGGTTAGCCTCCACCGCGGACTTCAGGGCTGATCCCCAAACTCTGTGCCTTTGCTCTCACTGCCAACCTTCAGAGGCTCCTCCGGGGTTTCCTCATCACTCTCACCCGCTTAGGATGGTCACTCTCTTCAGCTCCCTTTCCCATCCTCCACTGTGCTTTCTGGGACTCAAGTTCTGGTGTTACCGCCCACAAACGGTTGCAAACCCAACATTAAGATACTGGGTTCCGAAATTGTTTGTCATTTGATAGTTTTTAATAGAGGAGTGAAAATAACTCAATATTTAGGAAGGTTTTGGAGCGCAGGCTTGGATGACAGGAAAGATGGAAAAAGCAAGACCTCCCCGCATGCATGCGCATGTATGTCTTGAAGTTGCCGCAAATGCCCATTTTGAGACGTGCGAGGTGAAGGATTAGTCTTGACACCAAACTCGAAGACTGTTAAACGAATGGGCAGATAAGAAAGGGACAAAGCGAGGCACCTCATTACAAAATAGACAGTGACCTCTGGTCTAAAGGCTTGGGTCCTAGTTCAGGCAGCCTCTGCCAGCTTTGCATTTTCCCGTAAATGCAAGATTGTAAAAAAAAGATTGTAGGCTGCACCTCCCGGATTACTGCTCAGACCCAGACTGTGAGAACAACAGGGTAAGCGCGCCAACCCTGTTCTCTCATGGATGCATTGGGAAAACGCGGGAGCGGCTAGCATCCTCGCCCAGAGGCTGCCGCAGATGCGATGCTAAGTACCAGGCAGCTGCGGGCACCCAAGCGGAGCCATTGCTTTCTCTAGCTCTTAGGCCCTCCCGGGAAGCCGCACACAGACAGACAGACCCCACCGCCGTCTGGGCGCCGGGCTTTCCCGCAGCGCTACGCGTCCTCCTGCCGCGCGCTGTTGCTGGGGCCCGGGCACCGCCCTCTTTCACTACCGGCCAATGGCGGAGGGGCAAGAGCACCGCCCAACTACAGAGCGGGCCAATGGTGGTGCAGGAGCGGCAACGCCCTGCTCCCCCACGGACCAATGGCAGTGTGCCCCGGCGCCCGGGCCGCCCCAGCCAGGCGAGGAGGCGGGCAGGCGGCCGCTAGCTCCGCCCCGCTCCCCTCTGACCCGGTGTCTAGTCGCTCTGTCTTCCTGTTCCAAACCACGTGGACGCGTCGGGGGCCGCCGTGGTCCCGGTGGCGTTCCCAGCTCCCGGCCCTCCGCGGACTGCGCGCACATGGCGACCCAGGCGCACTCCCTGAGCTACGCGGGGTGCAACTTCTTGCGCCAGCGGCTGGTCCTGTCCACCCTGAGCGGGCGCCCGGTCAAGATCCGGAGGATTCGGGCCAGGGACGACAACCCGGGCCTTCGAGGTGATTGGGGAGGGGGGCGTGGAGGGCAGGGATCCCGGGTCGCCGTCTCGAGCCGTCGCGGGGCGCGTGGGAGGGCTGGGGGTCGGGCGGAGCGAGAGGCGGGTCTGGTCGGAGCTGCGCCACGCGTGGAACGATTCCCTGCGGCTCCCGGGCGCGGGTAGTAAACAGCTACACGTTTTCCTGGCTGGCGTGTTGCTACGAATCATAGGCGTCACCCACGCACTTCCCTCTCTTGAGACTCTTGCTTTCGCCATAAACCTCTCAAAGGAGAAAAAAATAGTTTATTGGACCGACATATAGTAGTGAGTGAGTGGACGGACAGACGTTTGGGGAGGAAAGTATCCCTGGCTGGTTCCCCGTTCTCGTCCAAAGCAGGTCTCTGAAACCACTGCCCGCCTTGGACACCAGTTCTTGTCGCCATTGTTTCTCGGCCCCCCACATCTCTTCGGGAGTGGATTACAAGATTTTATTTTTAAATGATGTGCTTGTTTCTATTGGTGACTGATGTGCGCAGTAGAGGAGCTTTGAGATTTTTTTTTTTTTGGTGTGGTTTTTCGAGACAGGATTTCTCTGTGGTTTTGGAGCCTGTCCTGGAACTAGCTCTTGTAGACCAGGCTGGTCTCGAACTCACAGAGATCCGCCTGCCTCTGCCTCCCAGGTGCTGGGATTAAAGGCGTGCGCCACCACCGTGAGGCTGAGATGGGTTTTTGTTTTGTTTTTAAAACGTTGTTTCATGCTGCCCAAGCTGGGCTCAAACTTGTGGAGTTGAGGTTGACCTTCAACTCCTATTCCTTCTGCCTCCACCTCCCGAGTGCTGGGATTACAGGCCTGCTACATTTCGCTCAGCTGAGAAAATTTTAATTCATAAATCTAATTGTCTTGACTTCAGGAAAAGGAACACCAAACAGTAAGCTATAGACTTCAAGCTCTTTTATTTATTTATTTGCTCCACAGAGGCAGATGGGTTAAACCTGTCATTTGGACCCACATCTCATTAAATGGCTTTGGTTTTTAGCTGTTCCTCTAGTATTTATGTACACGTTCAAAAGTGTCTCTTTAATCTTAAGAGACACATTAAGACTATTGAATCAAAACCTTCCTGTAGCCTGAGGTAGAGAGGGCCTGGAGTTGGTTCAGGAGACTTTCTGGGTCAGGCTGATGTGTTTAACTTCGCAGAGCCTCTTGTGATAGATGGCTAGACCAATTTCATCATCTGTCTGAATCTGTTTTTTTGATAATTTTGTTTCTGCCACTCTTGAAATTTTGTGATGGAAACGGAAGGCTAGAAAGTAAGACACTAGAAGGCTTGGTAAGGTCAGGGTTAAGTTCCTGTCCTCCCTATATTGCTGGAGAAAACACTGGGCTTGGAGACCCACACCTATAATCCCAGCACTCAGGAGGCTGAGGCAGGAGGATCACAAGTTCAAGGCCAGCACAGGTGAGTTTTTGTCTCCAAACAAAAACTGGAAGGCAGAGGCAAGTGGGTCTCTGTGAGTTAAGAGGCTAGCCTGGTCTACACAGTGAATTCCAGGCTAACCAGGGCTACATAGACCCTGTTTAAAGAAAGAAAAAAACCCGAACAACAACAAAAAACAGATTAACAAACAAAAACTGAAAGCAAACAATAAAAAAAAAACCCTCAAAGTTGAGGTGGAGGCACTGAAGAGTTAGTGGTCTTTCCCTCAAATCTCTCACCACCCCCAGTTTTAAATTTGGTCCTTGGGAAAAGTTAATGCTTGGTCTGCTTTGCTGTGTTTTCAATACCAGATTAGCCTGGAGACCTTGTTTCTACTCTGACCACTGGGTGCAGAATTTAGCCCAGGTGGGCTTTCTCACAGATATAATGCTCATAAGATACAATTCCGAGTTGTATCTTATGCCCCAGTACAGTGTTGATGTTTCCACAAACTTGAATGGAACTCGCGTAGGAGCCTGTTTTTTTTTTTTTTTTTTTTTTTCAAAAACAGGACTTGACCCTGGCATTTTTCTGAAAGGGTAGGGGATCTGGTACCTGGGGAGGTGGTTTTTTTTTTTTGTTTTTTTTTTGTTTTTTTTTTTTTTTTCGAGACAGGGTTTCTCTGTAGCTTTGGAGCCTGTCCTGGAACTAGCTCTTGTAGACCAGGCTGGTCTCGAACTCACAGAGATCCGCCTGCCTCTGCCTCTCGAGTGCTGGGATTAAAGGCGTGCGCCACCACCGCCCGGCGGAGGTGGTTATTTTATGGGATGCGCCACTGTAGACTATTGTTCTCTTTACCTCATGTCTTAGGGTTCTGTTGTAATAAAAGACTATGTCTGAAAGGAGCCCGGGGAGGAAAGGGTTTATTACAACTTAAGTTGTAGTCTATCAGGAGGGGAAGCCAGGGCAGGAACTCGAACCAGAGACCAAGGAAGAACGCTGTTTACTGGCTTGCCCGGTTTGCTTTCTTACACACCACAGGACTACCTGCCCAGGGGTGGCATCACCCACAGTGAGGTTGCCACCTACGTTTATCATCAATCAGGTAGATGTCCCACAAGCTTACTGATAGATAGGCCAGCCGATGTGTTGGGTGCACTTTCCAAATTGAGAGCCTCATCTTCTCAGGTGACACTGGTTTGTGTCAAATTGACAGAAAAACCTAACCAATGTACTAGTCCTCAATGTACTAGTATAATAGAGACCGCCATCTAAGACCTTGTGCTGATTTAAGGGCTTTGGAACCTTCTAGCTAGATGCTTGTCTGTTGGGGAATATTATTTTCAGGTGTGTGACTTTTGTTTAACTCTGTGAAGCTGTGTTACTATGCCTGTCTAAAACTGATGGTCCTAATAAAGAAATAAAAGGCCAATAGCGAGGCAGGAGCAAAGATAGGTGGGACTGGCAAGCAGAGAGTATAAATAGAAGGAGAACTCTGGGAGGAGAGAACAAGGAAAGGAGGACGCCAGGGGCCAGCCACATAGCTACCCAACAACCCACGGAGAAAGAAGAAAGGTAAACAGAGAAAGATAAAAGCCTAGACACAAAAGATAGTCAGGATACTTTAAGAAAAGCTGGCAAGAAATAAGCCAAGCAAAGGCCAGGCATTTTTAATTAAGAACAAGCCTCCATATGTGATTTATTTGGGAGCTGGGTGGTGCCCACCCCCCAAAAAAGCCAAAAGAGTAAAACATCCTGTAACACTTGTCTGTCTGGTTGCTTACAGAGGGACCCAGATACATACCTCTACTTTTATTTGTAGACGTAACATGAATGTTGGTACGTAGACTGATTAAGTGTGCATAATATACACATAAACATAAACACATGTAGCCTCAGACACATGGTTTTGGTAGTCAAATCCATGGGAGCTTCATCTATCTCTGTCTGCCTCTTCTTGACTCGGATTATGGAATTTGGAAAATAACTTGAGAATAACCAATATAGTCTCCAGCTGAAATGCAAAGATGCTTGCTTAAACATTTCAAAAGGAGTGCATTTTGAAGGAGGCATGCCTCAGAACCATTCGGAAGGTTACTGAGCCTCATGTGCACGGCTTTGCGGAGTATAGATGTAGGTAGGAGTTGGTCGCTCAGGGAGCTTGTTCTCTACAAGAGGGACTTGAGTGGAATAGCATGAAGTAGCAAAGGTCTAGTGTGGTGGAGGGACTTGTTGGAGCCCAAGTTGTAAAGAAGACACACATTCTGGATGTCTTTCTATTGTGATAGTGGAAACGGTAGTGGGGATCATTATAGGTGAAAGAAACAGTTCTCTTAAGCAGTTTTTTTTTTTTTTTTAACATTCTGTATCTGTCTGTGTCTAAGAGTGTGCCACAGTGCTCTCTCAGATTGTCAGATTGTCCTGTGACCTGTGTTAGCATGCGGTCATATATACATACCCACCCCGTACACACATAAAACAAATGTTAAAGCAAGATCCATTTCTGAGCCTCGGGTTTTTTACCAGTAAAGTGGACTCAAATAGTCCTGCTTTGTGGGATTCTTATGGGGTCTAATACTTGGTTGTCATGAGCAGGGTCCAGTGAGCAGGAGGAACAGATGCTGATCGGTTTATTGTGCTGATTCTACTGAGCGGTGGGTAAAGTTGTGCTGTCTGGTGTACCAAGCCTTTCTCTCAACATTGGAAACTCCGAATATTTCAGAAGTATGTTGTTCCTTTGGAGTTCTCTTTTAGGTGATCAGTTCTACATATTTGCAGATTGTTGGTAGCTTTGCCCTCTATGATATTGACAGTATTTAGAGACATTTTTGGGTATCACTAGGGGAATTACCAAATAGGAGAGCCCAAGAAACTGCTAATACTCTGCATTAATGTACAGGATGGACCTCACAGTCAAGAATTATTCTGTATATTAGTAGCAATTCTACTGAAATGTCAGTACTGGGGTTTTAAAAACTCTGAGACATTAATAATTAAAGCTTTTGCATTATATTGCAAATTCTTAAGAGTAACAGCAGGTATTATTAGAACTGCCTAAGGAATTAGACATGGCAGTATTTATTTCTGTAACCTATCATAGAGAAGGCTGCAGAGGAAAACCCTGGGTTTCAGAAGTAGATGAGACTTGGGTCATGCCAAGCCCTGGGACTTCAGACAGAGAAGTTGATATGTTAAATAAAATTGCCCTTTTTCTGTGCATAGAAGTTTAAATAATGAGAAGAAATTGGCCTCCAAAGAAAGGTGGTTCTGGAACGGTTCCAGTTAACTCTTCAGATACACCTGGTATGGTGGCACTCAGAAACCCAGCACTCAGAAATGGAGCCAGGAGGTTAGTGGGGTCAAAGGCCAGCCTGGGTTTCTTGGTGAATTTTAGGTCAATTAGGCCAACGTTTCTCAACCTGTAGGTGGAAATTTCATGGAGGTAGGGGTCAAACGTCCCTTTCACAGGGGTTGTCTAAAACCATTGGAAAGCACAGATATTTACATTATGGTTCATAACTAGCAAAATTACTGTCATGAAGTAGCAACAAAAATAATTTTATGGTTGGGGGTCACCACAACATGTGGAACTGTAAAGGGTCGCAGCATTAGGAAGGTTAACAACCACTGAGTTAAGCGAAGTAGCTGGAACTTGTCTAAAAATACCAAAAAAGCAAAAGCAATGAAAGTATAACTATACTCAATTTATATTTCACTTTTGAACACAACCAGTTATACTGTCTCATTGTATTCTTCGCGTCAAAGAAGAAGTAATATTTCTGTTGTTGTTTCTGTCATTTTATTGAAAGTAAGATAGCCAGGATAGTTAAGTGAGGTGATGGGTTTAAGTGTTCAGCCAGCTCCAGCCAGCCTGAGGGGCTTCTTTTCCTGTTATATACTTGGATGTTCTTGATTGGCATGATACAGTACCTGTTCCAGCTAACTTTTTTCCCCCTCTCCCACCAGACAGACAGCATTTCTCTGTATAGCCCTGGCTGTCCTGGAAGTCACTTTGTAGACCAGGCTGGGCTCGAACTAAGGGAGATATGCCTGCCTCTGCCTCTGAACACTGGAATTACTATGTACACCATTACGTCCGGCTTGTCCAGGGGTCTTTACCTCTGGATCTCACAAGGGCGTAACGAGTTGGTCTAATGAGTTGGTCTAAGTAGAGAAAGCCTCATGAAAGGTAATTGTCAAATCTCCCAAACGACGCACTTGGTTTGGGTAAAATTGATAAGTGTAGGTCTGATAAGATTGCTGCTACCAGGCTGCTCATATGTTCGGCTTCGGAGTCCTCTTCTGGAAAGTTAGAAGAGTTACTTGGGCCGGTGGGAATGCTATACATGGCTTGAGCAGACATTCTGAAGTGGGAAGGTTAAACAGTTTTAATCAAAAGAACCCTTTAAGATGTGCCGAGGAAATGCTACATGCGGTTCTTTGAGAAGGAAAACAGTTTTTGATTAGCGGACACATTATAGGGGATAGCTGCTTGTAAACGAGATCTTCTAAAAGGAAGGCGAACCTATATATTTCTTTTCATTATGATTTGATAATTGGAATTGTTAATAGACAACAGGATTGGAGTGAGCCGGATGACAGATAATGACATGTAGAGGTTGCATGTTGTCCTGTTAATTAGTGCTTCTGTTGGTTGTTAATATGTGCTCCTAGGTGGTGATCTTTGGCTGCCCCAAACAAGACAGACCAAACATGTCAAGAATCTGAACGGCCTGTTTTCTATTCTTGCTTAGATGCTATAAGAACTGTATTTGGTTGGGAGTATGCACCATCTTGTTTTTTTTAACTAAATCTTTCTTTTTGAGATCATTGTAGGTTCATTAACAATTGTAATAAATAGAAGATTCTTGTACTACTTTCCTAATGGGACCATCTGTTCAAACGTCATACCGATAGTATCACAACCAGGGTATGCGCACTGACAAGGGGAGCTATAGAATGTCTTCAGGGCTGTAAAACTTCCTCTTACTACCTGGTTTTCATCTGTCCATACAGACCACCCCAGAGCTTTTGGCCTGGTATGAGAATGACACCCTCCATATGAACCAGGGTCTGAATTTGGTACCAGAGCTTGTGGGACAGGCCAGTCATTCACACAGTAGCTACTTTGTGGACCTCAAGAGTGTGAGGTTCTCTACTACCACCAATTAAAAAAGGGTGGGGGGAGTTATGAGAATTCTCAATGGATGAGAACTAGACGGGGCTTCCCCCACCCAGCCCCCACCCCTGTACTGTTCATGAGGTGGGGTTTCTGAGGCACATAGACCAAGATCTGAGGCATAGTTGACTGGTCTAGGAACCCCATCGGTCTTGCCAGCTGAGACCCATCAAGGAGCTAATAACGCCCCAGTTTTTAAAACACTTAGATTCCTTCATGCCGATTACATGGTTCACTGAGACTTGGAACCAAAGAACATCATGACAAGTGGTGGGACAGTCAACTGGATGGCTTTGGTTTGGTCAGAAGCTGCCCAGTGGCTGTCATACCTGAGTTTCATGGTGGCAGCTAGCTGAACTTTTGCCGTCGGCCTTGGCAGCACCTGGGCAGCACCTCCTGTACAAAGTGAAGCTGACTTGTCACACAGAAGCTTTGATCTCAACAGACTGTCCGCAGAAGATGACCAGCCTTGAGATGTTTCTCTGCCCCACGGGGCCCTTGCCAGTGTAGTCATTAGTATAGATGGAAGGGTCTGAGGCCTAGCTGCTGTGCAGTACTTGGTAATCAAACCTCTGCCTCCGCAGCCCTGCCTCCCTGACATAATCTACATGAGGTAGGCAATTCCCAGTCAGTGGAATGGCTACCATTCTCCCTTCTCCACACTTGAGTGCTGTGAAACCGTTTGAGAAGACAATCCTGCCTTCCCCTGAAGCCACTGACTCCTTCGGCTTCTTACAAAGAATATTTTTACTGCCTTGAATGATACCCACATCCTTCCTTGTGAGATTTATCCTCCTGGCTCCCAGTTCACTGTACTGTACACTTGAGAGTGTATTCTTCTCCTTACCTACCTGACCTGTCATCATGCTGCCCCTCCCTCAGGAAACTAACAAATCAGAGGGAAAGGGGAAAGTTGCTGGTTGCCCCTTTGTGCTCACATCTATTTGTCTCCCTTCTCTCATTCCTTCTACTCTATTCTCTCTTCCCGGTTTCGTCGTTCAGAACTGTTATATAAACTGGTGTGATGTAAGCCTTTAGTCCCAAAACTCAGGAGGTAGGACTCTTGTGAGTTCAAGGTCTACAAAGCAAATTCCAGGACAGCCAGAGCTGTTACAGAGAAAGTCTGTCTTGAAAAATCAAAAAAACAAAATATATAAAAAAAGTTTATAAATGAAATTATAGAGTATACAGGGTACATACTTCATTCAGCAACAACCTCTCAGGGGTTTCTTTTTGATACAACAGTGTTGTATGCAAAGTTCATATCTTAGAATCTTTATTGGAATTGAGTTAATAAAAACAAAAATCATGATGCTTTTGAGTTTGTTGGGTTGTATTCATTATCCTTGGCAGCATACATCTTGTGGATTGTAGCATGACCATTAAGTTTTTTAATCAAGTTTGATACTTTTTTAAAAAAATTCCTAAAATGGGCAGTGGTAGGGGCGCACCTTTAATCCTAGCACTTCGGGAGCAGAGGCAGGCTTGATCTCTTGAGTTCAAGGCCAGCCAGGTCTACAAGAGCAAGTTCCAAGATAGCAGGACTGTTTTACAGAAAAACCCTGTCTTGAAAAACAAAAAACCAAACAAAAATTCCTTAGTACAAAAATGAAATGAAAGTATTCCTCTCTTGTTCTCATTTTAAAATTACTTTTGAAGAACATCTGGCTCACTCCTAATTTTGAACTATTCTACACAGTTGAAAGATGGTAGGGTTTGTTTGTTTTTTTGTTCTCACATGTGGGTATTTTTCTTTTCTGCATGTATGTCTGTGTATTGCATGCATGCCTGGTGCCCTCGGAGGGCAGAAAAGGGCATCAGATCTGGAACTGGAGTTACAAATGGTTGTGAATATTTATGTGGGTGCTAGGAATTGAACCAAAGTCCCCGGAAGAGCAGCCAGTGCTCTTAACCACTGAGCCATCGCTCTAGTCCCATGTAGACTAGATTTTATGAAGGCTCAGTCTTTTTTTTTTCTGGTTGCATGCTAGTTTCCTCTTTCATTCTTTTAAGGCGATGCCAGGTTCTTTCAGTCTGGGCACCATTTTATATTCTCATCAGCACTGTTTCTCACTGGCAATTGAAATGCTTTTATTTTAGTCATTATGGGCCATGCTTATTATGTAGTCATTTTTCATTGTATTAATTTGCATATGCCACCATATACCTAATGTTTTCTGTGAAATGTCTTTTCATGCCATTGCCCATTTTAAAATATAATTGTTTGTGTGTTTTCTTGAGATTTCTGGATATAGCTCAGTTATGGAGCATTTGCCCTGAATATTTGAGGTTCTGGTCTTCAACACTCACCCCCCCCCGCCCCCCCGCCCCGCATCTATGGTTGTAGAAACGGGGGAGGGGGTGGACTAGGTCTTAATTTCAGTGAGTTTCTCTTCCTTTAATTTAATTTCTGCTTGTATTTTTATTTTATTCTCCAGTTTTGGGTTTGTTTTGCTTTTTTTCCCCTAGCTTCTTGAGGTGGAGTTTTGAGAAAGATGTCTCTTTTTCTAATAAAAGCATGTAGTACACAAAAATGTACATAACAATAGTACTTTAGCTGTATCCCACACATTTTGGTTTGTTATATTTTTGTTTTCTTTCAGTTTAGTGTGATTTAAAATTTTTCCTTTGAGACTTCCTTTGACCTATGGATTTCATTAGCATGACCTATTCATTAGCGTGTTTGATTTCCTAGTGTTTGGATTATTTCTTGCTTTCTTTGTGATACTGATTTTGACTTTATTATGGTATGAGGATATCACTATGATTTCAACTCTTAAATTTGTTATATTTTAAGTCTATTTTGGTATTACTTTTGTGGTCACTTAGAACAAATCATATTCTGCTGTTGTTGGTAGACTTTCTGTTGATAAGAGTCTATACAGTGGTAGGTCAGTGTTAGTTGGGACACACCTTGGCCAAGAATGCTTAGCTGTGCATAGCCTTGGCCCTCTAAATTTTGATCTCATTTTACCCCTTTTCCCAATGTAGCCACATGAATAAATCTCCTTTTCTGCTGTCCCTTTTAATTTGACTCTTTTTGCTCAGTTTTGTTTTTTGAGGCAGGGTTTCACTGTGTAGCCCTGGCTGTGCTGAAACTCACGTTAGAAAGGGTTGGTCTCAAACTCAGAGATCCACCTGCCTCTGCCTCCAAGTGCTGGCATTAAAGGTGTGCACCACAACCACCTGGCTAATTTGGCTCTTTTAAGTGGCTTATTGAGGATGGGTGGGTGGACTTGACTTGGGTAACAACTGTGACCCCGCTCCCACATTCAGTGACAAAGGTATCATAATACTTGTGTCCAAGTACCCCTTCCAGCCCAGACCTGTGCCACTCCACGGCCATACCACGTGAGCAATGCACTGTCAGAAAGGAAGACATTTTGAGAGATAGCACATTCATGGAACTTTCAGTATTTTCTTGAAATCATTGTTTTATGAGTCATTATTGTTGGTCTCTTACTTAATTTACAAACTAAATATAGATATATAATATATAGAGGAAAAATCTATTACATTCAGAACTCAGCACCGCCTAGGTGTTTTTACACTGATTTCCCCATGGCTGTGGAAGATTTCTCTGTTCTGGAACTAAGGCTTCTATTTTAGAAATAACCCTTTTGTTAAAATTAGTAAACTCACCATACCTTTCAAAACGGAATGAATAGATCTGAATTTTGTCAGGTTCTTTTCACACTAGGCTATTTGTGTGATCAGTGCTGTGGTGACCTAGACGTTCTTGTGTTTCATCGACAGCGTTTCTTTCTACTAGAAAAGAGACATTTCCCGCCAAGCTGACTAAGATGCATCCTTAGTCCCAATAGGTAACTTTAAAAATACAGATGATGTTTGTGCATCTCTTTACTTATTTGTTATTTGGGGGTTTTGATCTGCTTTCATTAAATGAGATTAGCTTGTACTTTAACTTATTTTTGAAAATTAATGTTTGTTATTGTCTTGCTGGAGCCCTCTTTCTTTATATGTTCTTTTTTGTACTTTGGAAGATGCAATTTGCCAATTTATTTTTCTTTGAATGTTGAAAAGTGTCCAAGGCCTTCACCACTGTTCTTCAATATTGGTACCTTTTCTCCTTCTCTTTGCTTTGTATCTTTTTTTAAATATTTATTTATTTATTATGTATATAATAGTCTGTCTGTGTGTATGCCTGCAAGCCAGAAGAGAGCACCAGACCTCATTACAGATGGTTGTGAGCTACCATGTGGTTGCTGGGAATTGAACTCAGGACCTTTGGAAGAGCAGGCAATGCTCTTAACCACTGAGCCATCTCTCCAGCCCCGCTTTGCATCTTTTTATGTCTTCTGTTTTGTTTTGGGTGCTAGCTTCATTAGAAGTGTGGTGATGGAGACTGGTTTGTTGTAAAAGCTCTCAGTCCTCGGGGAGCTTGGCGCTAGCTTCCTGGTGAAGTGCTTGTGAGCATGACAGCGTGAGTGTGATCCCCAGCATCCAGAACCAGGGCTGTTGGGTTTAGTTCTTTCATTTTATCTTATTTTATTTATCTGGCTTCTCTTTATTTTATTTCTTTGGTTTTCATATAAGAAAATAAAAATACACACAAAATTTGCATGTGTGAGACAAAAGTTGTGGTTTCATCTTTATGTTATAAAAGTAATAGTACTTTGGGGAAATTATTCTTATTGGTCAAAATGTAAATAATTGGTGTAGATTGCACACCTTAATTCGTAGACCACAGAACATCCCCCATTTCCCAGATTTTTCGATAGTGCTATATTTTCTTAACCATTTCTTTTTGTTGTTGATGTTGAAAATGTTTCTTTTTTTTTGTCTGAGTGTATTATGGTTGTTTTGTATGCATGCCTGCTACCTAGGGAGGCCAGAAGAGGGCATTAGATTCCCTGGACCTGGAGTCACAGACAGCTATGAGCTGCTAGGTGGGGTTGGGAATTGAACCCAGGTCCTCTGTGGGAGCAGTCCTTGCTCTTAACTGTTGAGCCATCTCTCCAGCTCTTCTTTCCCATTTCAGAGCTCTCAGTTCATCTTGTTTCTTGCTTTTCCTTCTTCTAATTTATAAAATTTTCGAGTGGTAACTTTTGCTATAGCAAACACTCCATCTGCTTTCCTGATTTGTGTCTCTGTTGAGGATATTCTGTTTTGTTCTGTAGCTTTTCCTTTGTCTGTTTACAATTTAGGGAAAATGTCATTTTCTTTAAGAATTTTGCAGGTCAAGAAATTATAAAATGTTATCTCATGTATAAAGGAAATATTTTTTCTAAGTAATTATATACATCTCTTAACTGAGAATTGAGTGTGTGTTTGTAGTTTCTTCCTAACTTTACTTAACCATTTATTGTCTGTTTTCCCGTTATTTTCTAAAGAACTTGAAATCACATTGAATATGTTCCTTTTAACCCTTCTTTTACTATACTTTGAAGATGTCTTTGTGCAGTTGAATATTCCTTTAAACCTTATTTTCTTCTCTTCCCGTTTTTAAAAGAAACGTCTTTATCCTGTAGCCCAGGCTGACTTGGAACTCTTCTTCCTGCCTCAGCCTCCTGAGTTCTGAGATTATAATCACATCCTGCAGGTGAGGCTTTAAAACATTCTTCATAACTGAAAAATTAGATGAAATCATTTTTAAACTTTTAAATTATGTGAAAAAGTATTTGGATTTTATGTGAAATTTTATGCATTAAAAAAAAACCATGCATAGCCGGGCGGTGGTGGCGCACACCTTTAATCCTAGCACTCGGGAGGCAGAGGCAGGTGGATCTCTGTGAGTTCGAGGCCAGCCTGGTCTACAGCTAGTTTCAGGACAGGAACCAAAAAGCTATGGAGAAACCCTGTCTTGAAAAATCAAAAACAAAAAACAAAAACAAAAAAACCGTGCACATGATTCAAAGTTTAGGGAGAAGAAAGGAATAGAGTCTGTCTCCAACCCCCCCCCCCCCCCCCCCGTTTCTACATAGTCATCTGCATGATTTAGAGCTTCCCTTGTTGTACCTTGGAGGTGACTCATGCTAGTAGAGTATATCAGAGGTGTCTTTGGGTTCAAGGCTGCAGTGTGCTGTGAACACGCTGTGAGCTAGCCAGCCTGCTCTCTGCAGACACTTGGGTTCGAATACCTTTGAATTGAAGCTGTTAAGTACAGTTCATTGACATGTGCTCCTTTCAGGTGGATCTCCGTGTTTGAGGCCAGCCTGGTCTACACGGCAAATTCCATAGTAGCTAGGGTCTGTGTGTATATATATTGAGACACTGTCTGGAGATAAAACAGAAAGGGACTGGGGGAATTAGCTCCTTTTTACCTTTTGTTTATTTTATTTTTTGAGACAAGGGTTGTCAGTGTATCTCAGATTAGTCTTAAAGTCCTAGTCCTTTGGCCACAGATGAGGATGTGCATGACCCTTGTTTATAAAGTGCAAACCTGGGTCTTCAAGATGGCTCATTGGGCAGAACTGTTTGTGGAGCAAGCCTGGCGACCCTAGAATACTCATAAAGGTATGGAGAGACCCGACTCAACAGTTTCCTCTGCTCTTCACACACCAGGGCGTACATGCACACATGCACACACACACACACGTGGTAAATTTAAAACATTTAAAAGAACCCGAGAAATACTTTAAGACATAAAAGAGTACTTAAGAGATTATACCATGAACCGTGTGACCCCCACCCAGATAAAGAAGTAGAACCTAGTCAGTATCTGTGCACTGGTGTGTCTCTGATGGTGGCCACATCTTGCCCTGAGTTGTGCTGTGTATTCCCACACAGTGCAGTGGCATTGTGCTTGGATTTGAAATGTTTCCTCTAAGGTTTTCAGCCACCTAAAGTTTTAGACATCAAGGAGTGATCCAAAGGGAAGATTCCAGGCAGGGAGGTGAATGGGGAACACTCCTGGGCGCCTCTGCTTATGTGCCTGGGGAACTGACTCCGCTGTTAGGGAATTTGATCTTCTGCACCAGATGATGGAGCTGTATCTTCACTGCTGGGAAGACTAGAACTAGCTCGAGTCTGGCTTTCTGAAGCGTGTTTGCAGTGACCTGGGATGATCCTGCCTGGAGGTCTTTTGAGGTGCCATTCTCTTCCTACTCATGTTCCTGCCAAGTGATCGCTTCTGACTGAGGTCATGGTTAAGGGCACCCGTGGATTGCAAAACAAAATGATTTTCAAGTCCCTCCCTTCCTCCCCCTCCCCCCGCCACTCTATTTTTTTCCTTCTCTTCCTTCTTTTTCTTAATCTTAATCTATAAGATCTAAGGAACCTTTAATTTTAGGCTTAATTCGTGAAAGCCTCTTCTCTAGAAAGCTTGGGCAAATCAAATGCTTACTTATTTTTGAAGTACTGTGCATTTACTATAAACCTAACTAGAAAGTGGCATTGTAATACAAATTGTGCCTGTTTTTAGAATAGTGTTCTATAGAAGTAACCAATTCCATCCTTCACTTTCAAGTTTTTGTGATGCTACCTGTAGAAGAACTTATTGCATATACATATAAAACTGAATCCAAAGATTCTTGAATTCTCCTTGAGACATTTGTTCTAAAATATGCCCCATCCCCCGCCAAGCCTCCCATCCCGGTTGATGCCTGACCCACACGCGTAGTATTGAATTCTAATTTTGCATAGTTTTGTTCTTATTTTAGACAGGGTCTCACTGTGTAGCTCAGGGTGTTTGTTGTGTATTCCACACTGAACTCGAACTCTTGATCCTCCTGCCTCAATCTCTCTAGTTCTAGGATTGCCAGCACACACCACTATTCCTTGCTAAATATTTTTTCTCTATGCATGATTTCTGTGGTATACATGTGCTTCCCCTAGGCATAAGCACATTGCTAGCATCACTGTCCTTGTGCTTCAGGGTCATCGTTGGTTAAGATAGGGAAGCCTTGGACAAAGTGCTATGGTACTGCAGCTGTGGATGTAATGATAGCTGAGGTGACTTACTATACCAATGGGTAGGTAGACAATATGGCTATGCTAGAGAAATGTGGGATTTTTCTAGACCTTTCCATTTAATTTCACTGTCTTTGACTGGTAGTAATTTTTTAAAAACTTAAATATTTATTTTGTATGTGTGCATGTGGCGGTCAGAGGACAACTTGTTGGTCCTCTCCCTCCACCATGTGGGTGGGGCCCAGGGATCAAACTCAAGTCATCAGCCTTGGTGGCATTGCCTTTATCTTCTGAGATTTCACAGGCCTGATTGGTAGTAATTAAAACTGAAAAATTAAGCTGGTGTGGTGGCACACTCCTTTAATCCCAGCACTTGGAAGTTCCAGTTCAAGGCCAGCCTGCTCTACAGGACAGCTAGAGTCACACAAAGAAACCCTGTCTTGAAAAACAAAAACTGGAAACTTAAACCACTGGTTGGTTGGGGTTTACTGTAGTCCATTCTGTTCTTATTGAAAGGGAGTGCTGAGTGAGACCATTCAACTGCTTGCAGAATCCTTCCTTCTGAAGTACAAATTCAGGTTTCCTAGGGGAAAGGCTTGGTTGTCAGGTGTTAAGTAGAGAGGCAACCTCGTCATGATGTGGTTAAGGACATAGTCTTTGGCAGACAGACAGGCTCAAATCCTGGCTCTGTGGTTGCTGTCATTTGAACAGGTTAGGCTAGTTGGCAGTCTTGGGTTTCAGCCTATTTTTTCTTTGAAGTGGTAATGACGCCATTGCCTTGTGATAATGAAGATTAAATGGCAATGTATGGTTGAAAGTAAACCTCCAGTAATACCAATAAGTTGTGTTCACCATTTTTGTTTGTTTTAAGATTTAATGGTGTCTTTCTGACTTTTGGTTTGGTGCTCTTTGTATAATTGCAGAATCTGCTATGTGAGGCGCTGTGGGGCCACGTGGAGTAGCAGGGCAGGGCGATGGGAGCTGCTGAGATCTATGACCTGCTCTCCTTTTGGGATCAGTTCATGTGACTTCTGGGATGCTGGTTCCTTATAGGGGTGGAGTCTGTCTAGGAGGTTAAATTAGAGGAGAGTCAGGGAGAAAGTTCGTCCTCTCTTCCACTCTGCTGGTGGCTTTGTTTGGTCTCACCGAGGAGTTGGCTGGCCTGGAACTCACTCTGCACCTAGGCTGACTCCAACCTCACAGCAGTCCTCCTGCCTCAGTCTCCCAAGTGCTGGAATTGCAGGTGTGAACTCGTTGTGCCTGGCTTTTGACAAGTTACTTGGTTTTAGATAATAAAAGCAAAATTGAGATGCTAGGCTGACGGATCAGCAGTTAAGGGGACTTGCTGCTCTTACAGAGAACGGTGTTTGGTTCTGAGCACCCACATGGCGGCTCACAACTGTCTTTAACTCTAGTTCCAGGTGATCTGACATCCTCTTCTGGCTCCAAGGGGATGCAACACAAACCTGGTTCATGTACATACATGCTGTCAAAGCCACACATACACACGAAATAAAAATAAATGCTTAGAAAGAAATTAAAGAAAAATTGAGCATAAAATGTAAACATTTTATATAAAATTAAATCTACCCACCCTTATCAATAGAAATCCATTCATTAACATTCTTTTATGTATTTGAAAATAGATGGTAATAATACTTTATGTTCAAGTACAATTTTAAAAAATTACTTAGTTTTGCAATGTATGGGTGTACATTTGTTTGCATGTGAAGGCCAGTGGTTGACATTAGGAGTCTTCCTGACTCACCCTTCCCCTTACATATAGTTAGAGGCAGAGCTCTTAGTTGAATCCAGACCTCACTGCTTTGGCTATTCTAGCTTGCTTGCTCTGGTGACCTGTTTCCATCTTGCACACTCTGGCATTACAGGTGGGTTCTCACCATTTGCACAAACAGACCTGAACCTGGTGCTTGCTAGAGCAAGCACTTCACCTACTGAGCCACCTCCCCAGACCTTCAAATATCTTCAGTAAAAAACAAAACAACAACAACTCCCCCGAACTGAACTATCCAGATAGCTGTAGATCAGAAAGGGAGAGGGGAAAAAGGGAATTCCTCATCTGTGAAACTGAAGGTGGCCTCTACTTAATCTTTTCCTAGACATTCTGGAGAAAGGACAACGTCTGTGCTTTCTGCTCTTTCTTCTTTGGCACACTAATTACTTTTCAACCATCATGATAAAGCAGCGTGGCCAGAGCAAGTCAGAGTGTTTGGGCTTAACAGTTCCAGAGTGGTGAGAGCCTCTTGTCATGGGAGGCATGGCAGCATGCAGCAGACATGGTGACTAGGGCAGAAAGCTGAGAGCTCACACGTTGAACTGAGCTGGAAGTAGAGAGCATGAACTAGAAATGGTACAGGTATTTGAACCCTTAAAGCCCTTCTCCAGTGATGTATTTCCTCCAACATGACCAAACCTCTTAAACCTTGCCAAAAAGGGCTATAAGTGTCCAAATGCCCAAGAGTATGGATATGAGGGACATTTCTCATTCAAACCACCACATTTGGTGTGCCCCCTTAAGGTTCTTTACAGGTTGGATAGTTTTGAGGCAGAGTCTCACTATATGTCGCCTTGGAGCTCACTGTGTGGATAAAGCTGGCCTTGAACTCTGATCCTCTTGTCTTAGCCTCTCAAGTGCAGGGGTTAAAGTTGTGTGCTGTCATACCAGGCTTTTTTTTTTTTTATAGGTTCTACGTGGGTAAAAGAAGCATCCTATTAGATTGATAGAGTGCTGGGTGTGTATATATATACACACATATTTGCTGTTGGATATGAGAGCTGAATTGTTCTCGTCAGTGCCCTTTCATGCCTCAGGTCCCTCAACCCATGATTGAGGTGTCAGCCAGTTCCAGAAGGAACTCAGATGTGACGCCAGAAGCAAAGGTTCCTCTTCTCAGGACCTGGATGAGACGTGTTCTCTAGAAATGGTGCCTGACGGAAGAGTTTATCTTTTTTTCCCCTCACAGATTTTGAAGCAAGCTTTATAAGACTGTTGGACAAATTAACCAATGGTTCTCGAATTGAAATCAACCAAACGGGTAAGTGTCTTCCCTCTGTTCCTAAAAGCCCTTACGTGTACTACATAGGCATTCCTCTGCTTCTCTTTTGAATGGTATAAATGCTGGATTATGTTGAAACCACTTTACTAACCATTTTCCGTTATCATCATCATGAATGTTTAGAGAGGACCTTTGAAACTAACCCAAGAGAGTGCTAAGTGGAGATTGTAAGAAAAGTTCATTACGCTGAATCATTAATATATTAGTTTCAAATGGAAAGACCCAGCATGTTTATGGTATACTTATATACATACATACATACATATATATGCATACACATACAATTATACCATAAATATAAGCATAAATGTATGAAATCTCTCAATTCTTAAGAGGCATAATAGAACTAAGGCTGTAGGTTAGTGGTACAGTGCATGCCTACCTTGCTTAAGGTCCTAGGTCCAATTCTTAACACTGGAAGAAAAGAAATAAGGGAAATACACTTGATTTAGAATAATGGACAAGTAACTATTTCAGACAAAAGTGAGCATTCAGTTTTGCATATACTTGCCATATATGTAAGCATTTTGAATTTAGTATGTACAATCATGTTGAATTTTTACAGCAAACTCCCAGATATTCTGTATTGTAAGTACTGAAGTCTTTATTTTAAAAATTTGATTCAAATTTATATAAATAAATTTCAAGAAATTTGACAATCCCTTCAGCTCCTTCCTCTTCTAGACTTTTCCTTTAGGTAGTCTGTAATGAAGTATGCACGTTTGTTTCCCAGCCGCTCAGATCTGAATAATCACACAAAAGCTATATTAATTATAATACTGTTTGGCCAATAGCTCAGGTGTATTCCTAGCTAGCTCTTACATCTTAAAATAACCCATTTCATAGGCCACTATGAGGCTGTGGCCTATGGTAAGGTTCCAGTATCCCTCTTTGGCAGCTACATGGCATCTGTGACTCTGCCTACTCTCTCTATATATCTCTGTTCGGATTTCCTACCTGGCTTTACTCTGCTAACTCATTGGCTGAAACAGCTTTATTCATTATCCAATAAAAGCAACACAGATAGAGAAGAATATCCCGCAGCAGTAGTCATGTTGCAGTTCAGCGGGATTGTGCTTTTGCTGTTGTGTTGTCCTATGCTGGGCTCTCTGTGTTATTGTGGGTTATGGTTTAGTACTTTATTGTATAGATGGGTAGTCATTATTTAACTATCCCCTCTTGATTGCATTTGAGTTCCTTGATGGTTTTTCCTTTTTTGTTTCTAGAACCATTATCCACATTGAGTAGGAAGTAGGGCAGACACTAGTTGACACCAAGAACTATCCACCTACATTCCATAAAGGCTTCTTAACCTTTTCTGGATGCTCACTCTCTTAAGGAAGAAGGCAAATTTGGAGTCACAGGTGTCACTGTACCATGTAGATGTGCTGACCTCTGTCTGCATTCAGCCACACCTAATGGAGAACTGGCCCCGGATGATATGTCCACCTGCCCCTTTCTAGCTGTGCTTCCCTTGATAAATGCTGTGCGAATATTTTTGGATTGCATGAATATGTGAAAAACTGAACTAGAGTAATGATGAGGGTCCACTGACAAAATAAGATGAGATATTTCACTAACTAATATTAAAATAGCTCCCACTAATGATGTTCAATATCTCAAGGACCTGGGTTATGTGCGTTGTGTTTGGTAACGGGGTGAGTGACAGACCTCATTTGAGGGGTGTGTGTAGGATGTAGACCACTGGTGCTCTGAGACATTGGTCCACAGATGGATGGAAGCATGGTGTCTGTCAGGAGCCTGCTGTGCTCCCCTGTGACTGTGGCAGCTTACATGGTGTAGGGAGGAGTTTGTATATTACTGGTATTAAAGTGTATCCACAGTTCATTATTGTTCAGAGCCTAGGAGCTGGTGAGTCAGCTCTTGACATAAGCTTTGGCCTCTCAGGAATGACATTTGAGGTTCCTGGAGGCCTTGGATCAGATTCCCCTCGGAAGTCACTGTGTTTGTTGTCTTGATAATTAATTTTGTTTCTGCTGCATCGTTTGTTCTTTTCTTCCTCTCGGTTAAGGAACAACCTTGTATTACCAGCCTGGCCTCCTGTATGGTGGGTCTGTGGAGCACGACTGCAGTGTCCTCCGTGGCATTGGCTATTACCTCGAGGCTCTGCTTTGCCTGGCTCCATTTATGAAGCACCCATTAAAAATCGTCCTGCGAGGAGTGACCAATGACCAGGTTGACCCTTCGGTGAGTATTGATGTCAAACCATAGTGTGATTTTTGTTTTGTCCGTTGTCACAGCCCAGTTTCTTAGAAGAAAGTCTTTTGTAAGTACAGTTTTGTTTTCGCGGGCATTTCTCCTGCCGTTTGACTTGAGATGCAGAGTTGGTTAACTTACTCCAAGACCCAGCTGGGTCAAGCCCCGTGATCATCAAGATGGAGATGATGGCTAACATTCAGGTGCCTTTCTCTGTTGTGTCTATGGACCTGCAAAGCAGATGCTTGCTGTCTCATCTTGACATGAAGCATGGCTCCGCTGGCTGCAGTGTGGGAGTCTGGGCAAGGCCCATGTGAACACTGAGGCTATAGGGCAGGAAATGACATCTGGACTCTGCCACCGTACAATCCTGTAATATCTGGGCCTCGACCATTAACTCAAGGACTTTTCACTTAAGTTTCAGGCAGAGTGGACATGAGGGTGGCAGAGGAATGTGTGAGTGTTGGTAGTTGTGGGAAATAGCAAGCTTCTCCCTAAACATGTTAATTTTCCCATAGATAGGAGGGAAGTGGTTTAATACCTAACAAAAATTTTTATTTTGCTGAGCACAGTTGTCACACAGATTGTGTTAATGTCTTGTGGGGAGGGAAGGAGTCCACACTTTAGGACCCCTTGCTGTCTGGAAGAGGTTTCATACAGCAGACAGCATGCACTCGTCACCGAGAGGCATCTGTCGTCTCTGTAGATACAGGCCACGCTGTCTTCTGAGGGCAGCTACAGGGTGCTGCGAGTCTCCTGACTGGAAAGGAACAGTTAGTTAATGGTGACTGTTCATGCTTACCCAGGTTCCCCCTGTGGTCCCATTATGTAATGTGTTTCTGGGCAGTAAGTCCTCAGACTTACTCCTCAGTTCCTGGAAACTCAGCTATGTGGACTCTTCACAGGACGCTGACTCCAGGGCACAATCTGCCGTTTTCAGCTGTGGGTGAGGGTGCTCTGTCACCTGTGGAGAATTGTAAGTCAGTGCTTCTTGCCTGTCTCCCGCATTGTCCGGAAAGTCTAGGAAATGGTTCCCTTGGCTAAATAGGACAGGAGGTACTGGCACTGTTAGAGTGTAGGTAGGTAAAGTGTCTCAAATAATGGTAAACACACTGTGCCCTCCCTCGGTTTCATACCCATTCTATAACTGCTAATGCTCATAAACACTGATCTATACAAGATTTAAAAAACACTTCATGTATTAGTAAGAACAATCAGTTGATGAATTAATTTCCCCAGAAACAGTGCTTTAACCTTTACACAGCCTGCTTAAGCAAATCTGTTCTCATAGGGGATGCTTTATTTTTGCCAGCTATAATGATAATGACCTTGTTACCTGACTAGACTAAAACAGAGGTGTCTGATTTGGGGAAAGAGTAACTTCTTCAGCCTGGAGCCTCAGGCATCTTCTCTACTCTCTTCACCTGTGGCACTGCTCCCTGCACAAAGAATGGATTTCATGAGTAATTAATTCTTCCTCATTCTCTTGGGGTATGTAGCTAGAAACTGGAGGGCAGAAGCTGGCCCTGACAGAGGTGTGTGTGCTGCGTGGAGAGTCTGTCTCATTCCGATGGGCTTTGCTACTACAAAGTACCTGGGACTAGGTAGCTGGTAAATTAAAAACTTTCTTCTCTCTGGAAGCTGGGAAGTTCAAGAGATGGTTCACTTTGTAATGTGGTAGAGGGACATGTGAGAAATTGAACCAAACCTAACCTTGTATCACAACTTTGTTTCAAAGAGAAATAAGCCACTTTCCTGATACTGACCATTGTCTGTTAGTGAAGGCTGCATCTGATTTACTAAAGTGTCTAAAAGGGCCTGTAAATGTTACAATGACAAAGTTCAACTTAAGTTTTGGAGGAGACTGTCAAGATAGGGCAATTAGGGAGAGTTACTACAGGAAGGGAAACCAGTCACTGAGTTTTAGGGAAACTCTGGAATAGACTAGTGTTTAGGTTTGCATAAGCGCTCTATATAGTTTCCCACAAGCACATGTTTCTTATGATGTCTCCCTTGTTAAGTGATGCGTGCCTCTTGTATTTGTGGATGTGTTTAGCATTAACATTTAATTAAATTAGCGAACCTTTAATAAATTTGCTGGATTCTGTCCCTGCACACCCGGTCCATTCTAAATGTGTTCCTAGGCCTTCTACATCTTTCTCCTTCTGACCACTTGGAGGATAACTATTGAATCAGCCTATTAGACTGTGGCGTCGTGGAGATAGCAAGGCTTGACACATGTCTTAGGGAAGGGAATTTAAATTGCTGTGATATTTTTGACCGGGATCATGTAGCTCATTAGAGGCTGAGCTTGGGACCAGAACTAGGGCTCTGGTTTCTTCTGCTACCACCCTTGCCTCCTCTCATAGTGTAGCCTCCCCAGGCCCTTTGGATATGGATCAGATAACAATAATTGGCAAAGTCCTGCTGCGAACTGTCGGTGCTTTTGTAATTAGGCTTCATATTCCGCCTAAGCCCTCACATGTGCGGTGAGCACCTGTATCAGAATTCTTAGGGCTCAACATTGAGGAGTTCATTTGGTTCACTCTGACCTGGAGAGACAATGGCTCTAAGTGTTAAAAAGAGTATGCATAAGTATTGGGAAAAGATTAATGTATTAATGTTATAATAATATTTATTAATAAACTAATAAATAATGCCATGTGATACCTATGAAAATGAACAGAGATCCCAGTTTGTTTTCTGTGTGAGTCATAGCTGTCTCTTGAGTTTTGTTTGCTTCTTGAATTCTTATGTACATGTTCAAAATTTAATTAAAAATTCTTATTTGAAATAACTTGTAGGTTGATGTTCTTAAAGCAACAGCACTCCCTCTGTTGAAACAGTTTGGGATTGATGGAGAGTCATTTGAGCTAAAGGTAAGAATGTGTGAGCTGCTGGCTGTATATACCTAAGATATTTTTTTTTATTTAACTATTTGGAAGAAACATGCCACATTTCAAATCATCATATATCATGATGGTTTACAGGAGTGATGCTTCGAACCTTGAACTGAGAGACCTTTAATAAATAATGGCACCCTTTAATAATGGCAATGGCACCAGTAGCCAGTGGCACATGATACTTACTCTGCAGTAGGTGCTGTTATAAACACTTTACATGTACTGAGCCCTTCACACCACACCACAGCTCTTGATTAGCCGAGGACTAGAACTACATGGAGTCTTTCCCTTTGCCTCTTTTGTCTGAGTCACCCTGGTATAATTTGTGTCCCAGAGGTCCTGAGAATCCTTGGTGTCTTCAAAGCACAGTGGGGATGATTTAACCTTCCTGGATTTGGTGTCGAGAAGCCACGTTTTCTGTGTCTACACTGTCCTGTGTCCCCCTCATTGTTTTGTGCAGATCTTGCGACGGGGAATGCCTCCTGGCGGAGGAGGTGAAGTGCTTTTCTCATGCCCTGTAAGGAAGGTCCTGAAGCCCGTTCAGCTCACAGACCCAGGGAAAATCAAGCGAATCAGAGGGATGGCGTATCCTTTGCGTTGGATCCTAAGTCTTTTCTTGCCTCGTGGAGTGAACAACTCCACTTGTTTCCACTATTTGCATCTTAGACACCAATCTCCTAAAAGCTGGGGATCCGGGACAATGGAGGATTTTGGAGAGGCTGGAATCCTAGCACTCTGTTCTGTTGTGAAGTGCGTCTTCTGTGTCCTTTGGGGGAAGATCACTTTGTACACCTCAGTGTTAAACTTCAGAATGTTTCCGTTAACTGTATCCTGCTTTGCAGATAAGGAAAAGCTTTGTTTTGCTAATAATGTCACTTAGCTAATTGGCACATCTGGGATTTAAACCTTGTCAGTAACCCCAGGCTTTTAACCTCTACATTTTTTTCCTGGAGAAAAGCAGGGACATTTGAAAGTCTTAGAGGATGGAGGCTTGTGAAGTAGGTAGGGCAATAAAGGGGGCTGCTTCAGTGAGAAAAGGGAGCCTTTGCAGAGGAAGTGGTACTCTGGGGCATGGCTAGTAATGCAGGCCAGCAGGACTTGGGTGATCAGTGGCCGTTGATGCACACAGTGGGGTAGGAATTGAGCAGGAGCCGGTGAAGAACTGAGGGCCATTTTCAGCGGTTGGTCTTTATTTAAAAGTGATTTTCATCTGGAGAACAAATTTGCATATTAGGAGGACACCTTCAGTGGTCATGTAAGAACTTGGGTGGAATATTTGGAGAGTATGGTTGTGGAGGAAAATCACCTAATGGCAGCCACTTAGTGGTAGTGGTGACAGAAGTATTGTGCCCTACAGCAAAGATGGGCGAGAGCTGCTACTGAGAGGCCGTAGAGGGAGAGCACATGGCACACACGGAAGAGGATCGGGATCATTGGGAAGGGCTTTGATGCTTCTCACCGAGGCTTGCAGGTAGGGGTGTTGCTATGACAGTAGCTACAGCAGGGTGGAATGGGGCGAGGGTGAGTTCCGTGTTACACATGCTGATTTGATGGCTCCTGTGAACAAGTCTAGGAAGGACATTGGAGTTGAGGATCTGTAGCTCTGGGGCAAGATGAGGGCCAGAAGTGAATGCTTTGAAGTCAGCAGTCATGAAGAAGGCAGAGAGGAGACTGGAACCCCAGGAGGCCTGCAGAACTGGAAAGTAAAGACTGGACCTCCTGGAAGCCCAAGCCAGCACCCGCTAAGGCGCTGAAGAGTCCGTCTTGGCAGGGAAAAACTGAAGGCCTGGAAAGAGCTTTTCTTTAGAGGTGATGGAGGCGGAAGATACATGACCTGTTCTGGGCTGTGGGGGGACAGGGAAGCAGCTGAGTTAGAGTTGTTCTGTGTAGAGTCTCCACAGGAAAGATGAGGAGAGGGCTCGGTGAAGAGATCATGCAGAATACACTTCCTTTTGAAGACAGGTTGTGCCTAGGCAAATGGCTTGGGCTGTGAAGTGCTTGCCTTGCAAACATGACCTGAGTTTGGGTCCCCAGTTGTTGTAGTGGCCTGTGTATAGCTCTGCTACTTGGAAAGCAGATACGGGATCACTGGGTGTAGTTGGTTATTTCACTGTTTTGGCTCATTGCTCTTACGGGAGGCCCACCACCCAGCTCACAAATAAATACATTGAGCAAGTACTCTGTGACTTGCTGTGTAGCTGGTGACTGGTCCCTGAAGTCTCCTTCTTTTTTCACTCCTAGATCTCTCTTCCCTGATATCTCCTTTTTATTCTCTCTGCCTGCCAGCCCCTCCCATCCTTTCTCTGGCCTAGGTACTGGCCGTTCAGCTCTTTGTTAGAGAGAGCAACCTGGTGTTTTAGACAGGCAAAGTAACACAGCTTCACAGAGTTGAACCAATGCAACATAAATAATGCAGCACATCTTTGCTTCACTAAAACAAATGTTCCACAGCATGAACAAATGTAACACATCTTAAAATAATATTCCACAGTACCCAGGGCTTGCTAGCTAGCCAGCCTGTCCTAATAAGTAGCCCAGGGTTAATGAGTCTGGTGAGCTCCTGATATGGATGGGATTGGAAGGGAGTTTTGGATAAGTTTCAGGTTAAGGTAAAAGGGGGAATGTGGTGGTGTTCCTGGCGTTGTCCTCTGGCCTCCACATGTGAGTACACATATGAGCACTGCTGCAGAAACAAACTAGAAAGGTTGTTCGTGATTTGAGCGTTCTGTAGGCTGGAAAAAGTGAATTTAGGGGAGGGGACTCTGGGACAAAGTGACAAGATGATTCGGGTCCCAGGGGCGGGACTTAGTGGTCCTCCTGCTCGCTGCTGCTCACCCTTTCGTTGGTTGACTGATGCACCAGACCTGTTCTGTCTACCACATGGGCTGTCACGAAGTTAACTGAGGTAGGCATGTGCAGTGTAAGGACTGCAGCTGTAGGTACACCGTTGGTAGGTGGTGGCTTCTCTTGTTCATAGGGTGTATGTTCACATTTACGAGCACACAGCAGGGTTTGTTCAAGGTAGAACTTTGTGGAGGTGGGTAGGAAGGGTTGGGGTGAGTTTTCAAATTGAGATGTGCTGAATTGAGGCCAAAGACGGGACAGAGATTGGGTTGGAATAAAGGTGTGACAGGAATGGCAAAGGTGTGCTGTCACAGTGTGGGGTGGTGACTGAAGGTGACAGCCGCAAGGGTTCAGATGAAGTTGAGATTTTTTTTCATGATGGCAGCCTGGCAGGAGATGCCGATGAGCAAGAGGGCCTGTTTCCTCCAGGGATGGAGCATCTGGCAGGGGGGGGGTGGGGGGGTGGGTAGCGCAAGATGGAGGTGGAGAGGCAGGATGAAGCAGTTGCCAGGATGGGCATCACTTAGTAAGGTGGCAGAACCCACACTTTCTGGAGAAGGCAGAGGTCAAGGGATTGGAAGCCTGAGATTGAAGGTCAGGCCTGGCGGACATAAGTGTATGTGCTTTAAAGAACGAGGGATCGAATGGAAGAAAACTGTTGGTGTTTTGTCTCGGGAAGTGGTAAGGGTGAAACTTTGTCCTCCCTGACTTTCCCTACTAATGTCCTTTGAACCTTCCCCATGTGGAATCTGAGGCAGGAGATAACTTGTGAGGTGCCACGTCCCTCCCTCCTGAGTGAAGCCGACAGAACTCCTAACCTGGCACAGATCCGCCCATGGAAGCACTCCTGGCACCCTGGGTCACATTCCTGTCTAGCCCAAACTCTCTAGCCCCCAGTTATCCAAACTGTCATTTACCAGGCCGCTCAAAGCAATGCAGGCTTGCTTTTCTACCTTGCCTGTTTCAGAACCTGAGGAAAAGCTGTAGTTAATTCTGTGTGTTTTGCTTCTGTGGGCTGGTTTGGCTTTTACTGAGCGCCTCCTTGTTCTCACATTGGGAGATCTGTGGTTTTAACTGGTACCCTCTCATCCCACTACTCCCAACCCCCAGTGCTGCTTTTCCCTCTTTGAGGTCTGTGACTAAGGAGACAGGTCCTGGGAAGGAGCTGCTGGTGGCTGCAGCTGTGACTACAGAGTAGTCCCCTTTTATTGGCTGCCTTCCGCCCACTCTGACAGGAGAGAGGCCACTGGCTCTCTGTTTCATGCTGCTGATCCGGAGCTCATGGTTCAGTGTGGAGGAGTTAGGTACAGAAGCTCGGGGCACGCAGGAGAGCCTGCTGGGTTGGGAAGACAGGCAGAGCCGGGGAGGTTGGGATTTGTGGCACAATCTGACTGTTTCTCCTGTCAGTAGAGAAGCTAGTTTGAGTCTTTTGGTCTTTTTTTTTCACACATGTATGTACGTGCAGTACAGCCCAAACACAGCCTCCGCTTGTCCTCTGTTTTCCCTGTCTTGTGAGGGGTAAGAGGACGCTGATTTGTTTTTTTCTGTAGTCAGATCTCTTTAGCTCTGAGCAAGGGTCTCTCTTGGTTGTACATCCCATGTACCCTGTAGTAAGGCCCCGTCACAGGGTTGACTTGAGCATAGAATAAGGAGATATGTATGTGAAAGAGCTTTGGGATCCGTGAGTGCTCTGGGGTTGTCTCGGGGTGGGGACATCTGAGCTATCCTAGGGAGAGTGGGTAGACTCAGATTCCAAAAAGATGGCACCCTCTCAGTTCAGAGACTGAGATCTGAAGTGTTTGTCTAAACTGTCCAAAGTGCATTCTGGACAGAGACATGGTGATGAAACTGGGTTCTTTGTGTACTGAAAAATCCCCTTTTCTGCTCTTTCCCCATTTTGGATTTGTCCTTTGAGTCAAATCAAATATTTATTGAGTGTTTCTGAGTACAAAAGTGGAACTGTGGAGAGTTGTGTGGGAATCGGCAGTAAAGCCCCTGCCCTCATGCAGTAAGGACAAGATGTGTCTGAAGGGAGACGTGGTACGTTCAAGTCGGGTGCTGGCTGGAGGGCTGCACGCAGGAGGCGTCTGTGGACTGAAGAGTGACGGAAGGCAGTTGAGGTGAAGACAGCGTGGATGGAGATAGGTGAGCAGGCTGGGGAGGCTGGACAGCAGGATCCAGGAGGTTGCTCTTTAGCAGTGTTCAGACCCAGACAAGGAGAGGAGCTGGCGACAGGCCAGGCCCCATGCCAGCATTTGTTTCTTAGTTCTAATGAAAATTGAGTGTCTTATTAATAGTAATTATTGAACAGCTTTATGGGAATGGGCAGATGACACTGTGCTGGAGTCCATATGGATTATCATGGTGGTGGGAAGACAGCGTGTTTTTGTTCTCATTGCTTAGTCCTGCACCTGTATCTACACATCAGCTCTAGAGAGGATGCACTGCACCTTGGAAGCAGGGTCAGGGAGAGTCTGTCTCTGTTACAAAGTTTTAATTTGGGGTTATGGGTCCACATCCTCAAGCACTGACCCTTTCTGCTAATTTCTTCCTCCATTTTTGGGGTTCCTTGTAGGAAGCAGGGTAGTAGTTTTCTCCAGAGAACAGCAAGTAGAGGCCCCTCTGTCCTCACAGATGCAGTAACTAACTCTTAAGTAATAGAAAATTTTATTGGAAAACCTGTGGTCTTTCAAACAACAGACTCCTTGGACTCTCACTTTCTGCCTCTCTGTCCCCTCTGTTGACATCCTGGGCAGTGGGCTGGGATTGACCCAGGGCCACCCCACTCTGGTATCTGGCCTGACCTTATGTTCCTAGAGAGGCTTCTTATAGCAGTCTGGCTACACAAAGATACCAGAGTGTCCTCTGGTCTCCACAGGGAGCCTGGCTGTGGTTTGAAGAAGCAGACATCGTCACACTGTAGAGTGGAACAGTTACAGAGAAAGGGTTGTTCGGAAGTCAGGGTTGGGCTGTGGGAGCTGACTTTTAACAAACAGATATATTTGGTTTTTCAAGACAGGATTCTCTGTATAATCCTGGCCGTCCTGGAGTTCACTCTGTAGACCAGACTGGCTTTCAACTCAAGAGATCCTCTTGCCTCTGCCTCCCGAGTGCTGGGATCAAAAGTGTGCACTACCACCATCTGACTTGACTTTATACTTTTCATTATAGGAGTCTAGATTCTTTTTCATCTTGGCTTTTAACCATTTTTTATAATAATGAAATATTGAATGATGGAACTATTAAGCTAAATAATAATAGTTGTATGACAATGGAATCATAAGTCCCAGCATGACATAAACCCCCTAGCCTTCTAACCTGCATCCCTCTGCTCCGTCACCCAAGTATCATGACTTCCTTAACCCTGGGCTGCAGGTACTCAGTGCGCGTATCCCCTCAGATGGCAAACCGGATTGTGGACTCTGCCAGGAGCATCCTCAACAAGTTCATACCCGACATCTATATTTACACAGACCACATGAAAGGCGTTAACTCTGGCAAGTGAGTGCCCTTTAAAAGAGGTTTCCAATGGAGAAGGCTGCACCACTCCTTTCTGGTTTTTATTTATTTATTTTTTCACTTCTCATTTTACTGGTTTGAATCTAAAGTTTTCAGGTTTCTCTCCCGAAAATAAAAACATTGGATTCTACAATTATCTACTTGGGTTAAGAAGTCGCTTTTCTTCTAAGGGGCAGCCCCTCACAGCTGTCTGAGGTGAAGAAGGGGGGATGAGTGTGAGTGAGCAGTCTGGCTTTCACACAGCCCAGTGGAAAGTGATGGTGTCAGAGGTCAGGGCTGGAAGGATGTGTACACAGAGCTGGCCCTTCCCCCTGGGGGTAAAAAGGTCATTGACATTTCCATACCTTTTGTTACTCAACCACCAGAACATTCTTCATTGAGTGTAATGATGTATCCCCAGGATAACTGTAAACATTATATTTAAAGAGAGTGTATGTGTTCTATCAATGTGTGTAGCACTCAGTGCAAACGATAGAAATGGTAACTCCTAATGTTGGCCTTTTCTTCCTGCCTTCTACCTTAGCTGTAGGTGTGGAATAGATGGGTCAGTTCTATTTTGGAGGGCATTGAGAGGGCTGGGGAAAGATAGTGGTAGCGAAGCTGAGTGTTCCAGGATAGTCTGTTCTCAGATCTCTCGCTTTACTGGAGTGGGCAGGAGGGAAACAGTGCAGGCCTGGAGGCCGTGCTGCCTGCCACCAGCTATAGTATAGTGAGTAGCGGCCATACATATAGATCAGGGTATGGACGTGATGTTCATTAGCTTCAAAGTCCATTAGAAAGTTATGTATAAAAGCAATATGCGATTTTCATTTATGTTTAGTCTTTAAACTCCAAGTTACTGGTCATAAATCATTGTTAAATCATGTCTGGATTACCCCAATCTGATCAAGTGATGGAGCCACACAAGGAGGAAGGGTCATTACAATGTGGTGTTCAAGGCCTGGAGCCCTGGGAGCCAGCACCTCTTAGTAACAGCTGTTAGTACTTAGACCATCATGCACATTGGCCCAGTTTGGTACATTGTGACTTACACAGTCATTACTTAAAAAAAAAAAAAAAAGTAATAAGTGATTTTTTTCTGTGTTGGGAAGCTGAGCTTTGCAAATGGCCAGTGTGATCCTCAGTGATGCTGTGTGCACACTGCCTCCAAGCTAGATGTGCAGGTTTGCCTTGTGACTCAAAGGCGTCTTGTATGTCGCACTAGAATTTTATACGTGTCTCTAGTGATGACTGATGTTTGTTAAATATGAGTCAGATGCTCTGGAACCTTGGCTTTGGTAGGTGGTACAAACCTCTGACTAAGTAGATAATTGTTTTCAAGAAGTTAGAATCTGGGCAATAGAATTCTTCCACGTAGGAAGTCACTACCGTGCGTGCAGAGCATCATTAGCCAGCTTTGGTGGTGCATGTCTACAATCCTAGTCCTCCTTGCAGGCTGAGACAGCAGGATTGTGAGTTTGAGGCCAGCTGGGGGCTACATAACTGTCTCTAAAAAGAAAAATGAAATAAACATAATTATTCTTCTAGTTTTTCTGGAATCATTTTGGCCAGTGTTCTGGATATAGAAAACATTTTGAGAACAGCGTTGAGCACTGTTGCAATTGTGTATGGACTGTGCCATTGAGAAAGCTTTTTGAGGGGTGTATTTACTTTGCAATGGACAAAGTTCATTTCAGCATCAAATCTGGCAGATTTGTGGAGAGGTGCTTCTTTTTCTTGTTTACGGGCTGGTTATTTATTTATTTTCCATTCTTCTGGCTAAATTGGTTGTCATTTTTTTGTGAGGTCAGGATCTTAGGTGCTTACCCAGCATACTTCCAGTTCCTGGCTGTGGAAGCTTCCCTCCACAGGGAAGCTTGCTTATTGGATGCATGAGCCAGCTGTGGTCCTGGACAAGATGATTAGGTTTTAGCTGTTATATTGTAGAAACCATGGCAGAGACCACAATGCTAGCTCATTGACTATAGTTAGTTAAATTCTCATTTTAGTGCTTTCTCCAGACAAAAGTGCAAAGGTGGAACTCCTTTGCCTCTTCTGGTTTCATGCTTGTCATTATGGAAACATCTAATATTTCTCAGGCTTTGAAGGCAGATGGTTGTAGTAAGTTCTGAATGGGCTCTGTAGTTGAGGGTCGAATGGACACTGGAGAACTTCCTTAGACTCTGGAATCTGTAGGGCCTGCATTTGAGACTTACCTTTGTCACTTTTGAACAGAGTGGACCTGGTTCAGGCTGCTTATTCCCAGCATATTCTCATTCGTGAAATGAAGGCAGTGGTAACTTCTCAACAAAATTGAAATAGCCCTGGTGCATGCTCGGTACCTAGAAGCCTGTTGACATCATATTCTGTGATCGTTATAAACACATTGAGAGTCTTTGCAAAAGGCAGGGAGGGAGAAAGTACGAGATGGAAATGCAAACTTGTCTCTTGCCTTGATTCTGCTTTGTGCACCTCGGTAGTCTTATTTCTTTAATGAAGAAGGCATACCCGTCGCTGTCTGCTGCCATGTGTGCCTTTACTTACTCAGTGTCTGCCTTTGAATCACTAGGTCTCCAGGCTTTGGACTGTCACTGGTGGCAGAGACTACCAATGGTACCTTCCTGAGCGCTGAACTGGCCTCTAATCCCCAGGGCCAGGGAGCAGCAGTTCTTCCTGAGGACCTCGGCAGGAACTGTGCGAAGCTGCTGCTTGAAGAAATCTACAGGGTATGCCCCTGCCTCTGCAGATGTGGGGAAAGGAGCAGTCTGAAGAAGGGAGCGGATGTCTTTATAGCCCTCTTTATTCCTTCTAAGCACGTACACTAGCGAGCTAACCTGTGCTTGTGCACTAGGTGTTTAGAATGCACTAGTTTGAGGGGTTCATTGAATTAGTCCATGAGCAGAGATCTGTTGGGACATAGAACAAATAGGTTTTAATGGAGACAGGAGAGAAATGGAGCAGTCAGAAAAGTGAGTGAAGTTCAGTAGGACACAGAAGCGGGTGAATGAAGTGAGATGGAGACCGGCACACTGACTTCTCATTCTCTCTCTCTCCCTGTCTCTATCCTCATCTGTTTTTATTTTATGTGCATGAGTGTCCTGCCTGTATGTATATATGTGTGTCACATGCATACCTGTGCCTGCAGAGGCCAGAAGAAGTTGTCAGATCCCCTGCAACACACAACTCTGAGTCACTGTGTGGGTATTGTGGTTAATCTTGGTTCTCTGCAAGAGTAGCAAGTGTTCTTAACCACCATGCCACCTCTTTAGCCCTAGGGGTATTCTCTTTTTATGCCCCTCCTTCCCCTGCGCATGCACCAAACATTCTTATGGACTCACCTTCAGATTTGTCAAGGTAGAAATCTGGATTTACGTGGATAATTTGCAGTATTTCTAGAGTACTGAAGACCATCTAGAGGAGACCCAGGCTGTCACAGCATGGAGGAGGCTGTGTGAGAACTGGGCAGTGGGAAAGACTTCAGCCAGTTACCATTTTGCATCTGCCGTTCTCTGGGTAGATGCAGCACAGGTTGACTGCATTCTTCGTGGCCACAAACTGTTGATCACAGGCACAATAAACACAATCATAAGTGAGCACACATTTCACTCTGTCATGTCTGAGGTGAAGGAGGTTGTGGGGGAAGAGAAGATGCTGGAAAAGGAAAATATGTTTCTAAGGGAGCACGTTATGGGTACAGTCCGCAGAATGACCACACAGTAGAGGATTGTTTAACATTGCAGTTGCTCACCTGAGCCAAGCCTGGCATTGAAAGCTGCTCAGTGGTCATGTGACAGAACGTCGGCATTCTCACAGTGGCATCAAGGGGACTGAATTGCTTCAGAATTAAGTAAGCACTGGTCCTTAGTGGCTGTTTCTAACCTAATTAAAGCTGGGAGTCTCCTGAAGAGCATGGCATAGCCTTGTGCTTGCTTCTGGGAGCAGGGAAGGCAGGAAGTGAGGGCCTCCTCAAGACATGGCCTGTCAGGAATCTTGTGTAGCCAGGTCTGGTGCAGGGTTTTTTTTTTTTTTGTTGTTGTTTTGTTTTGTTTTGTTTTTTGCCACATCAGCTCATTTTTGATGACAGATTTAGCATTGGTTTTGAAAGACAAGTGATGATTAGATATTTGTGGGTAAGTAATGGAGCCACCGATTCACCAGTTACTCAATCATGGTTTCATTAAATGTTCTGTCTGTATGTTGGGTTGGGTAAAGGTATGGTGATAGCTGTCTGTCTGTCTCTAAAGTACTTGTTGGCTTGTATAGGTCTTCATTCCTGACCTCGTGGCTGATTTGTCCTCTCTGACTGTGGGGACACTTCTGTTCCTTTCTAGTAGACCGTGGGAGAATGAAAAACCTTGTGTTCCAGAGAAGCTCAGCAGGAGTCCATGGACACAGCTGGAGTTTGGGTTTCATATCTCATTAATAGCAGACTCGAGCCCTGGAGTAAAAACATGGCCGACCAGTTCCAGGAGGAACACATACATCCTGGATTAGATATTGGATTCTTATCTTTTATTGAGATCTTTTAAAAGCCATTATTCCTCAGCCAAATTTGTTTTAGTCACTAAGAAAACTTTGTGTGATTGTCTCTAGTCTTTAGTAAAAGGATGAAAATACACTGCTTTTTTGACCAATTCTCTGTACGTCTGTGGTGTGACATGGGTGATAAAAACCCTCCCATCTGAAGATGCTCTTTTTTTTAAAAATCAGAATTGTGAGTCTCTGACCCAGCTCCTTTTGCCCGTGGGTTACCATGCCCTGCTGGTTCTGTCCTGTTCTGTCCACTGCCCTGCTTTCTTTCTTTCCGCCTCACCTCACTTGGCACTCCCATGGGAGCTGCTCTCCTTGTCTTCAGAGGGGCCTCTTTCCCACATCCTCCTCAGCCTCCCTCTCTGAGTCTGTGTTTCTCCCTCCAAACTTGGGCTTGGTCTCTTTCTGTCTGTGAGCAGAGCCCCTACTCTGACTGCTTACCTTCCTGGAATACAATGGTATTTGTGAGCAGTTAGAAAAGCCCCACCTCAGGTACTGCTCACCCCTCTTTATCCTGAGAGTACATGTGTCTCTGTAGAGCCTGGCCGCTTCTCATTGGCTGTGGGCCATTCCACCATGCTGCTCTTCTCTTCTTTCCCAGGCCTGCCTATCCCTCCAGGCCATTTCAAATGCCTGCTTCTGTTGTTGGTCAAGTAACACCCGTGTCTGTGCCCTCACATCTTGTCTTCAAGATGCCGCCACCCCTCCTTCCATGTTATCCTGTACATGGACCCTGGCATATTTACTGTATTAAGATCTCTTCAGTACCTAATCCAAGTCAGCTGAGGATGGTGCAATAGCAGCTTGGTCTAGGAAGCAGGCGGAAGAGAAAAGTTTAATTTTAGTCAGGCTCAGGAAAATGGAACAAGAGCCGTGAACCAATTAGTTTTGTTCATCAGATTTCCTGTTTTGCATGGAAAAGGAGCTATTGTCCTAAAAGTTTGCTGAATGAAATGAAAAATGATTCTTGTTCTTTATTAACTTGAGCGGGATGGGTTTTCAGAAGGCCAACTACCTACGAGTGTTTGCACTTTAGTCCACTATTCTGGAACCTCTGGTATTCTGAGTGTCTCTGCTCCTCTCTCTCTACCTGTTGGGTCCCTTTTTCTGGTTTGTACTATGACTAATCATTAGAGTGTTTGTGTTTACAGGGCGGATGTGTGGACTCGACCAACCAAAGTCTAGTTCTGCTGCTCATGACCCTTGGACAGCAGGACGTTTCCAAAGTGCTGCTGGGACCACTCTCCCCCTACACGTAAGCTCTTTTCATTTGGTCTCATTGTTCTGTTCAGTTTGATTTTCTGACCAACAGAATGACAAGGTGTGCAGTGTGTAGCCTGTGACCACAGCAGTGTGCCTGCTTGTGTTGATCTTTAACCAGCCACACTGTGACTGCTTGCCGGCTGGTGTCTATTTAGTCACACATGGGTTTGTGCCTTCCCTTCTTCCGTGACAGCGTTCTTACTGTGGCAAATGGGCCATTTTTCCAGTGATATAACATATTAGCTGGCTGGGAGAGATAAATTCGTAGGAATGGAACCAAACCAGTTGGGAAGTTACCGAGGTGAGTTTAGGCAGTATCAGGTGGATATTAGCAGAAATTAACTGCTAAGGTATAAAAATTTGCACACTCCAAGAATAGTAGCTAGCCAGAAGACTCAACTTACAGAGCTCAAAGCGAAAGAAACATTTCTAGTCAGGAATAAATGATCAGGTTTAGAAACAGGCGTGTGTGTGTGTGTGTACACGTGTACATGCTTACAGACTTAAAGATAGCTGTGTGGTCAGCTAGGGTGGTAAATTGGGGGGGTGCAGGTAGATCTGAGACTGAACTGTCCTTTTTCGGTTATCATGGTACCGATGCTGTATGTCTGAAAGGTACAGTACTGTGATAACTGAAGAATGGTGGTGCCATCACGTTGGGGGCGGCGCTTTGGGAACTGGAAGCTTGAAAGAGATTCTTTTACTTTTCGAGTTGGCAGTGTAAGTTTTTTGGAACAGAAGATGAGAGAGAATACACTGTTTTAGCAGAAGGGGAGACTGGTGAGCAGGACCTGAAAAGCCACACTGATAATATGTGTAAAGTGTTTCACAGGCCAGGAAACCTAGAGTTGAGCAATCTGAGTGGTTAGCATTGCTCAAAGAGAATGGCGCTGGGTCATTCAGAGAGGGGATAGGAGCACAGCACCCCTGGTGCAGGATTCGCCTCCCATCAGGGCTGCATGAAGCAGCTGGTGGTTGTGTGAGCATGCTGGGGCTGTCAGCTTCTTAGCTGGCCAGTGCTGTGTTCAGCTTCTGCCCCAGGGCAGTGGAGGCCTTGTGGCTCTCCTGGAGACAGCAAGAGGCACTGTCTCAGTGTATGTGGTCCAGGGCTTGGGCCTTGGCAGAACATCATGTGAACATGGAATGTATGTTTTATCTTTTTGTTTTATTGAAGGTTTTTTTAAGAAGTTGTTTCTGGGGAGTGATTCGGTTTGGATCTGGGGTCTTGTGTAATCTTTTAATGTCTGCAGCCTCCCTGGAGACAGCTAGGATGTGACTGTTCCCTCCTCACTATGTCCTTCACCATATAATCCTTCAGATTTTCTTCCTTCTTCCAGAAACCTAAAATTACTGCAGCTCCTGGGAAAACAGTAGTCTGCTCTGAGTGGAGATTTAAAAGAGTAGACCAGATAGGAGCATTCTGTGCCTGAAGATTTGGGCCTGGGGCATGGCCACACACAGGGGCTTTTCACAGGGTGGGAAAGTGCCCCACAAACCCTCCCCCCACACGCATACCCCACCTGCCCCAAGCACTTAAGGTGTAAGCAAGCAGAGACGAAGGAAAGGGAGCTATGATAAGAAAAGACGTTCTGTGCTTGGGACCCTTTTGTTCTTAATCTTGTGGGAAGTTCTAGCATCTCAGAAAGATGAAGGTGAGTATGGGCCCTTACAGGCATAATTGCCTGTATCTGTTAATGGGACAGGCTCCATGATTCATCGTGGGGATGCGGAGTACCATGTGCGTTTTATTGTGCCATTAAAGTCATAGTAATACAGTTTTTGAACCTCACTTTCCTCAAGGAAAGCAGAAAGAAGAGAATTCGTTTGGGAAAAAAAAATGTGTATTTCTTCTGGCAGTTTGTGTGTGTTTGATTCACAGCAGTAGTGTCTTAAGTGACATCTTTTTTTTTTCTTGAGAAATACTGATTTTATTGAGCTATACATTTTTCTCTGTTCCTCTCCCTTCCTCTGCCCTCCCCTTCAACCCTCTCCCATAGCTCCCCCATGCTCCCAGTTTACTCAGGAGATCTTGTCTTTTTCTATTTCACATGTAGATTAGAGCCATGTATGTCTCTCTTAGGGTCCTCATTGTTGTCTAGGTTCTCTGGGATTGTGTTTTGTGGGCTGGTTTTCTTTGCTTTATGTTTAAAAACCACTTATGAGTGAGTACATGTGATAATTGTCTTTCTGGTTCTGGGTTACTGTTTTCTAGCTCCATCCATTTGCCTGCAAAATTCAATACATTGGGTTTTTTTTGTTTGTTTGTTCTTTTTGGTTTTTTGAGACAGGGTTTCTCTGTGGCTTTGGAGCCTGTCCTGGAACTAGCTCTGTAGACCAGGCTGGTCTCGAACTCACAGAGATCCGCCTGCCTCTGCCTCCCGAGTGCTGGGATTAAAGGCGTGCGCCACCACTGCCCGGCGACATCGTTATTTTTTTTCTGGTGTGTAGTACTCCATTGTGTAAATGTGCCACATTTTTCCTTATCCATTCTTTGGTTGGAGGGCATTTAGGTTGTTACCAGATTCTGGCTGTGACAAACAGTTCTGCTATGTTGAGCTATGCTATAGTTGAGCACGATTGAGCATCCTTTGGATATATACCCAAAAGTATTATTGCTGGGTCTTGAGGAAGGTTGTTTCCTAATTTTCTGAGAAATCACCACACTGATATCCAAAGGGATTGTACCAGCTTGCACTCCTAGCAATGCAGAAGTGTTTCCTTTTCCCCACAACCTCTCCAGCATAAGTTGTCATCAGTGTTTTTGATCGTGGCCATTCTTACAGGAATCTCAGAGTTGTTTTGATTTGCCTTTCTCTGATGGCTAAGGATATTGAGCATTTCCTTAAGTGTCTTTCAGCCATTTTAGATTCCTCTGTTGAGAGTTTTCTGAGCACCAGGACTAAGAATGTTTTCTCTCTGTGTTTAGGCCCTTGTGAAGTCAGGGGAGCTGTGTCCCTTCCTGCCCTGTTCTCCCTATTGCTAGAGGAGGTTGCTATTTCCGTCCCTCTGTACTATTTGAGAAAAATAGTCTACATGTTTGAAAAGTCTAGAAGTTTGAACTTTTTGAGGCCAGACAGTTTTTCTCAGTAGAATAAATATTATTGGATATAATAGACTTGTGAAGGAAATCTCTTTTGAATTTGAATATTGCTGGCTTCCAGTTGGTGACAGTATTTCTACCCTGTACCCACAAGCTTAATTTATAGTTTAGGGAGAAATTATACTTTATCTAGGAGTTGAAGTAACATCCACAAATTATATATATATATATATATATATATATATATATGATCAATCAATCATCAGGTGTCTTAGAACGCTCAGAAATCGAGACAGAAGGTCAGAGCTGGGCTTCGGCAGTCTGTGCATAGGCCTTGGAGTCCGACCTGTCTGGACTTAAGTTCTGTCCGTGCCACGCAGCCCCAGGGAGGCCTATGTTGAGCATCTCCCAACCTCTGTCAATAACGTGGATGTTTGGGTGTTAGCAGCATTCATGGCACCACCTGAGGAGCTCATCCTGCCTGGACCCCCCTTGTCTTATCCAGTTCGTTCCCCCATCATGGCACTTTGGGCACCAGGAGGTAAAATGAGCTGTCCATTAGCTACCGAGCTGTCTCTAAATCTTTTACTTTTAAGATTGCAGCTGACTCCTAGTCATACTCCTTCACAAACTGTGCGTTCTTATTTATTCCTCCCCAGAATCGTGCAGGGAATGTTTGCTTAACAGACGTGGTGTTTACTGTGAGTAGAGCACTTGTATGATTGGTTTTTATTTTTATTCTTTTCTATTTCTGGTACTAGAGAGCAAACCCGGTAATATATGCTGTTCAGCCAAGCAAGTGCTCTGCCACTCAGCCAGAGAGCCTCCACCTTCCGATAATTTTTTTAAAACTACTTCTTTACTTCCTTTATTTTTTTGAGATTGTAGTAGAATTACATCATTTCCCTTTCCTGCCTCCAAACTCTCCCATATACCCTTCTTTGCTCTCTTTATTCATGGCCTCTTTTTCCATGAATTGTTACATACATAAATGTGTACACACTATTCCTAAATACGTAAATGTACTCTGTTCAGTCTGTATAATGTTACTTGTATATCTGTCTTCAGGGCTGACCATTGGTATTGGTATTGGATGCGCCCTTCCCTGGGGAAGACTTATTTCTCCTGTTCTCAGCGTTCCGTAGTTATCTCTAGTCTTTGTACAGGGCTGAGGCCTTAGGGGCCTCCCCACGCTCTTCCACTTTACTGTGTCTGTTCTTCTCCTTGTCCAGCTCATGCTTAGGCAGCCGTGTTGGTGACACTCTATGGGTGTAGCTTCTGACATTTCTAGAAGATAGAATCTCCTTTGGCTCTTAAAATCTACGCTCCCAACCCCCCTCTAAAACGTTTCCCAAGCGTTAGGTACTAGAATTTTAGTCATATCTATCAGCTGGGACTGGGTTCCACAACTCTGCGCTTTGATTCGTCATGGTTTTCTGTAATGGTCTCCATCTGCTGCAAAGAGAAATTCCCTTGATGTGTGAGGACTATATTTATCTCTGAGTATAGGACAAATATTTAGGATGTAGTTAGGAATTAATGCTGGTTTAGAAAAGTGGTGGTTATCGGTTCTCCTCCAAGACCCACAACTTCATTAGCCCTGGATAGTTGAGTGGGTTTCCAGGACCAGGCATGGTTTCTCTTGTGTTAGACAGAAAGATGTCCTTTTACATCTTTTAACTCATGTAGTTTTCAGCCTAACCCTGTGTGAGTTGACAAGGAAGGTGCCGTTGTGAGCATCATCTTAGATGATAAGACATGTCACTTGCCGAGGTCACACAGAAAGCAAGTGGGGTTCTGACTGGGACAGTTCTATTGGGGGTGCTGCTTCTCTTCCCACTGTTAGCTCATGTAAGCTGGGATCCCGTCCACTGTCTCCAGCTTCTGCCACACCTTAGACCATGCCCCTTTAAACTGTAATAATGACTTCTTTCCTTTAGTTATGGGAGTGCTGAGGTGCAAAAGCCTTTTTAAACCTCAGCTGCTCAGGGCTTCTTGCGCATGTGGCTAAGCACACCTGTGTGACAGTCTCCTGATTATTGGCTTTGCTGCCTGCCGGGAGCCCCTGCAATGTCTTGTCATACTTCTTAAATCTCAATCTGTTTGCATTACAGTAAGATAAAATGGCACCCGCAGCCAGCCTGGTTCTGTTTCCTGTTGCCTCTAACCGAGTTTAATAACGTTATTCTCTGAGTAGAGCTTAAATGTTGTTGGCATCAAATACACCACTGATCGCAAAAGCTTCCGTGTACTGACTGCAGGGGACCATGGGAAGCAGTCTTTCCTCCTCTCAGATCTTGTCCCTCAGGCTCAGAGAGAACCCTTACACCTAACATGTCGCTGAAGCTAACTCTAACCCCCATCCAGGTTCGAGAAACCTGCTGGATTGGTGGAGCAGGAGGCAGGATTTTCTGCTGAGTCTAGCGAGTGGCCAACCTGTTGCTGCTCTCTCTCCTTGTACTTCCCAGGGCACTTAGAGGGGCTGTGTCTGAACCTGTTCGGTCCTGCTTGTTGGGATTCTCTGGGCAGATGGTCCTTACCTGTTGACAGTGGCAGTGGGAACAACCAACCTTTGGAAATCTACAGAGACAATTATCTCTGTTTCCAGAATTCTCTGAAACCTGCTTGTCAGATAGACTGGAGTCTTTCATAGAAAAGTCTTGTTTGTTTTGACACTGAATCACTTAGTTCTGGGGGAAAAAATAACACTGCAAGTCATAGATCCAGTTGTCAAGTGAAGAATTAAGATTCTTTATTTAAAAGTTGTATAAAACTACAGTTGCCTGGATTGGCTGACCTATAAGAAAAGCTGCTCCTTGCTCTAAGGTCAGTTTTCCCTTTGTTAAGGAAGCTGTTTGGATTTGATACATCCCTGGTTATTTTTCAACTTCAGTTGCTTTTGAATACCCCAGCTACAGAAGCTGTGGGGAGGAGGCTGGAGATGAGAGAAGGCCGTTCTTATACACACCTCAATCCCATCCGGTATAGCCTTCCTCAGACAGCTTCAGCAGTTGGCAGAAGACCATGTAGAAAGCCCAAACAGCCTTTGCTTTTCTCAACTGTTCCAGAAGCTACAAATCCCTCAGGGCTGCACACACACAGGCCCACACACTCAGTTCTGCATCCCGCCCACCCTCCAAGACACCAAACAAGCTGAAGTCCTCAGGAGTTCTGCCAGCTTGTGAGGGCATCTGGTTTTTTGAGCACAGTTGAATGATTCAGAGTGAAGTAGCTGGGAGAGACCCAGAGGGATGCTTGCCTCAGGCCCGTGTTGGTATACCACAGCAGTGAGGGACAAGTTTCCCTTTGGCGTGCAGAAGAGGAGGGAGGGCGGGCCTGCTGTTTTCCGTGCTGTTGCCAGCTGGAAGTTTGGCCACAGATGGGGCTTATTTATCTGTGGGGGTCATGTCTTTGTCTTCTTTTTCCTCTAAGAGAGGAAGGTGGTGCGATGGATAGAGAAAGGGGATGGATCCCATGGTCAGTAAGACCAGAAAGCCAGCAGGGGGAGAACTGACTTCCTTTAGTGACCAAGAATGTTGAAGTCATTTCTCAGTTACTTCTACCTAACTCTTCAGTTCTCTTTGGTACTTCATTATTCAGTCCCTTCAGTAGCACAGAGAGCGTCATGTATGCACCGCAGATGACGTGTGCAGGGGTCGGCACAGTTGTGACAATAACAAGTAGTTCGTAAGCAGGGAACACTGAAGTCCACATGGGGGGAAAAATCACACAGATGGGTGTTACTGCTGAGAAAGGCTCCATGGAAGAGTTAACAGTGGGCTTGGATTATGAAGATGAAGCCTGTGTCTTTTGATGGAGGGACAGCAAAGTAGATTTTCCCTGAGCTTAGGTAGCTTAGTGATTGGTTCCTTTCTTGTGACATGCCAGGTAGCTCAGATGGGGTGAGTTGTTCAGCCACCCTCTAGTCTCTTGGTATCTTTCCCCTGCTGTGATGGGATCAGAAGCAGGGGAGGCTCATTACCACAGCAGGCTTTATCCTTACTTTCATACATAATTGACGAGGGCTAAGACCCAGGATCAGTACATTTTTTAAAAAATCTCATAAATTTGTATTTATTTAAACAGCCATATCTTAGTATAATTTACATGGCCATACAGTCTACCCATTTACAGTGTACAGTTTAACAGTTTTTAGTATGCTCATAAGAGTTGAATAACCACAGTCTAATTTTAGAACGTTTTTATCACCCGGAAAGAAACCCTGTACACATTTGTGGTCTCTGCGCACTCTGCCCACTCTTGCAGCTCTCTGCCTCATGATGGAGGTTTGTTGTAGTTGTTGTTTTGCTTTCTCAAGGCAGTGTTTTTCTGTTTAGCCCTCGCTGTCCTGGATCTCTGTAGACCAGCGTGGCCTCAAACTCATATAGATCCGCCTACCGCTGCCTCCCAAGTTTTGGAATTAAAGACATGTACCACTAAACCTGCAGAAATAGGGTTTTTATTTTGATCATTTCATAGAAAACAAGTCATATAATGCGTGTGTGGTACTTCGTGACCACCTTTGACTTAGCACGGTTTTCAAATCTTGTCCATGTTGTAGCATCTATGTAACATAGCACTTTATTTAGAAAGCTGGGTAACATCCCATTGAATTTGACACATTTATTCTCTCATCAGTGGTGGCCATTGGGTTGTTCCTGCTTTCGGCTCTTATGAACAGTGCTGTTACAGATGTTTGTGTGTGCGGCTGTTCACTCTCTCAGGCGTGTGTCTAGGTGGTGGGTCATACCTAGCTCCTGCTTCACTTTGAGGGGCTCTCAGAGCCCGTGAAGCACTTTGTTCCCGCTCCACCACGCTTGTGACCGTGTGGCTTTCTTAGTGCTGCCGTCCAGCTGAGCATAAGGTGGTTTCTTCTAGCGGTTTTGCCTTTTCATTTCCCGGATGGCAGGAGATCCAGAGCCTCATTTCACGTGCTTGCTGCTTACTTTTCTTTAAGGGGATTCTACTTGGATCTTTTGCCTGTCGTTTTAATTGCTTTCCTCAATTGTAGTGATTCTTTATCTTTTCTCTTACTGCTGTGATTTTGGTGTTTCTGGCAGCGGTTGTTAAACTGCTCAGTATCTAACAGTAATAAGGTTTACCCTATGGTTTCAGCTCTTACCGAGGCCTTTGAAGTGCTTGAGTTCATTTTTGTGTGTGATGGGAGGAAGAGGTAGGCACAATTCTTTGCTTGTGAATAATCAGTGATTCCCATATCATTTATATAATTTTTTTCCTGATCAAGCTGTTAACTTGGCCTTAAATTTGAGGGTTTGTTTCTTGACCCTCAGTTCTGTTCCACTGATGTGCACATCCAGAATCAGTATTTTTTAAGTTCCTTGGGCAATCCATGTGCACTTAGAATTGAGTGGCTGCTAGGGAGGTTGGCTGGGTCAGGAAGCAGCACCCCACAGGCGGCGTCTCGCTTTATTGCAGATGAATAGGTGTTTCTCTTAGCGGTGTTTCTTCAGCTTGCTTGATGAGACCCAGCAGGGATGCTTGGAGTAGTAGATTCCTGGCCCTTTGCTCTGACAGCACAGAGTGAAGGAAGGAGAAGAGCATGCGTTTGCGTGTGCTGTGAGTCTAGGTTTTTCCAGGAGGACACTTCCTCCAACTCCTAGGAACCTCCTATGTATTTGGTGAATGTTCCAGGTGAGCCAGGTCATACTGAGCTTATCAGGGCTGCTGTTTGAGGTCCTGCAGCCCACCTGAAAAACTGCTGCCTCAGGTCCCCTTGACAGGAACGCTGTTCTTTCTCTTATAGGGATGGTAAGAAAGAGCCTCATGAATCTTTGACAGTGTTCACTGCGAGCTCCTCCCTGGTGCCTTCTTTTCCATTTGTCTCCTGCTAACTGCACAAATGCAGCTGTTCCCTCTGCTAGGCGAGGGCTCTTCCACAAGCCACATCCGCAGCCTCCCTTCTCCTCTGTTGCTTTATTTAAAATTCTGTAACTGTTGTTAAAACTGAACTTACTTATCTAGTGTATGCCAGCAGATGGAAACTGTCACGGGGAAGCATTTCTTTGTTCATCCTTTCATTTGACTGCAGGAGCCCTAGTACCAGTGCCCGTAGCTAATAGAGACACTCAGGAAATATCGTTGAGACAGTGGAAGGCAGTTCTGGAATTCAGTCTCAGAAATAGTCTCTGTTCATCTTTTTTACCCTATGAAGCTTTGACTCGTGGAGGTAAATGTTGTACGGACCACTCAAAGTTACCTCCATATTTATGTCCCCTCTAACAAGCGTGTGGAACCAAGCGGCTGGGTGTCTGCACTAACCTTTAGCCTCTGTTTCCAGCCAACTTAACCTTGCTGGGTCATGTGTCTCTGCAGGGTGCTCTAGTCCTCTTGGGAAGCTGGCAGCCTTTGAATATTATTTAAGCAGTTTTGATTAGATATTTTTAGTTTCAGTCTTCTTATTCTCAAAAATTAAAATCTTGGCTTGTAAGAGGGCAGAGTTTCTTTTAAAATGAATGTTTTCATTATTTTCTTTTAGGATAGAATTTTTGCGGCACTTGAAGAGCTTTTTCCAGGTTATGTTTAAAATTGAAACAAAGCCGTGTGGTGAAGAACTCAAGGGTGGGGACAAAGTGCTGATGACCTGCGTTGGTATTGGCTTCTCTAACCTCAGCAAGACTCTCAAGTGATACTGTTGCAGCATAAGGCTCCGTTGTGTATGGACGAAGCAGAAACTGCGAAGGACCAAAGGGACAAGTCCAGATGTGTCCATCCTGGACATGACAGCCTCGTAACACTGAGGGCTGAATTACTAATTTACCACTGAAAATACTGATGTGCAGATAAAAGACGTCTCTACCATGTGACCTCCAGCTGCTTCTCCAGTGACAGTGGCATTCCTTAGAGGTCCACGCTGTGAGCCTCCCAACTCACCTGGAGGAGGGGCCCTCAGGAAGCAGTCATGCTGCCAGAACACCCCTGTGTCTTTGGACTGTGGTTTTGTGCAGGATTAATGCTGCAGTGAGTGTGGAAGCCCTCTGTTGATCGTGACAAACCCTGAGGATGCCGGGGGCTGGGGCATTTGTTTATCTCTTGTCTTGTGAACAAGTTGTGTGGGCACTTGCTGAACTTCATCTGGTACACTGTGTTTGCAAGGTTGGGATGGGGGAGGACAGTTATGGGTGTCTTTAGAGGTTTTCTGTATCCCGGGTATGGCATAAATTTTGTTTTTATTCTTCTAATATCACTAGAATGTAAATTATTTCTATAAGAAAATTCAAAAGGATTTTTTATTTGATGTTTATAATGCAAAAACTTTAGATCTGGTTTAAAGCCATCACAAGCAGGGTCTGGGATTTTTCTACTTTAAGCTAATATTCCTGTTTCATGGAAGCCAGCAGAGTCCTAGCTATCAAAGTCCTGGGTCAGAGACAGAACTTTATAGCATAACAGGCAGCATAAATATATTTCAACTGAAGTTTCCTACTGCCAAATTCTGCTGTAGAAGCAGCTTGGGCAGGTGTGTGTGCAGTAAAATTTGCATCACAAGCAAGGAACACGAATGCTGAGGACTCTTCTTTTTCTTAGCAAGTCTGTTTTTTATTCCACTGAAAAGACTTTCAACCCTTAAGACTGCTTACTGCACAGTTTTGAGAAGGGACTTAGGCAGAGACCGATGAGAATGTACAGAGGTCCCAGGACCATGGCAGATCCCCGCCCCCGCCCCCCCCCATCAGTAGATTCTATATGTGACGTGTACACGGTATGGGACCAGTGGCGTTTTCCCTGTTGGGACAGGCTTCGGAAGTCAGGGCAGCCTTGGCCTCGCTCTTCTTTCTCAGGACCCTTTCCTTTTCATTGAAAGGGCAGTGTCCTTTGCTGCTGACTGAAGACGCAGAGCTGAGATCTGACCTTGAGGAACACCACCAGGACATTCTGGGCGAGGCCCTGAGCCCAGAGTTTTCCATGTTATAGTCATGTTCTGTTGGTGCATAACGGTTTACAACAATGCTCACTCACCCTCCCAGAATTGGTAGGTCAGCAGTGTGGCAGGTGCGGCTAGCATCCCTACAGGACATCTCACAAGGTGGTTGTCAGGGTGTCAGCCCCTCGGGCTCTCATTTGAAGGCTCTGGGGATAAGTGCAGATTTCAGGGTGTGGGACTGATGTCCATTTCTCCTCTGGCTGCTGCCAACACCTCGAACCTGTGAGCTCTGCCAGCATTCCCTTTCTCTTGACCCCCTCGTCTTCAAGCCTGCAAGGCTGTGTCAAATCCTTGACATTTAAGCTGCATCTGACTTCCTCTCAGGACACCAGCTGGAGAGAATGTTAGCTTGAAACAGTATGTGGTCCAGCAGCCCCACCTGGGCACCCCTCCTGCCTATGGTTAGGCAGTTATGACACTCTGAATTAGTGTTTGGTCATCTTAGAATTGCGTCTACCGTATATTTTGAGACCACTGTTTTAAATCAGACCTGCTCAAACAGAACAAAGTAGCTGTGTTGCTTTGAACCTGCCGGGTTTTCTCCGATGGGGACCTCCTGTTTTTTCATATTGCTTTGGAAATAGTACTGTTGCTCAGTATCAGGGAGCGGGTAGGAGCCCGAGCAGATTGTCGCAAGCGGCAGGGAGGACATGTCTGTCTGTCTGTAAACACTGGAGTGTCTGGAGAGTTCCAGCCCTCTGCGACAGCTACTTCTGGAATTGGAACATCTGGGAGCAGGGGTGAATATGATACTGAAAAGAATGGTCCCCCCCCCCCTCCCCAGTTTGGACAGGATCTTAGTAAATAGTCCAGACTTGCAGTGCCTCAGCTTCCGGAATACGATGATCACAAGGCTGCATCCCCACAAACACAGGGTTTATTTAAACAACCATTCTTGGTCCTTTTTCAGTTTCTCAAAGCAGCGCCCTTCTATAGGCAGGAGTCATCTGCCGGCTGCTGTCTGGAGCCGTTCGGCTCTTGCTGTCCACTCTGGTCTTGGTCTAGCTCTACTCACCAGGAGTTGTTTTGGAAGTGCTTAGTTCTGTGTTTGAATTCTGTCTGGGCAGATGGGAATTCGGCTGTCTTGGCCTGTCGTGTTTGGTTTCTATTGCTGTGATAAAACACTGTGACCAAAGGCACCTTGGGGAGGAAAGGGCTTTTGTTAGTCAGAAAGTCAGGGCAGGAACTCAAGCAGGAACCTGAAGGCAGACACTGAAGACCATGGGAGTGCTGCTTACTGGCTCTGCTCAGCCTCCTTGCTTACAGGACTCCCAACTACCTTGCCCATGGGTGGCCCCACTCACAGTGAACTGGACCCTCCTATGTGAGTTCTTAGTCTAGAAAGTGCCCCCACAGACTTGCCCGCAATCCAAGAGATTTTCTTACTCAGAGTTTGCTCTTCTTAGATTATCCTGGCCTTGGTTAAGGTGACACAAAGCTATGCAGTGAGTTTATCTTTTGAGATTATAGGCCACTCTTAGGTACAGAAGGTCACTGGAGTCCATTGGAGAAAGGGACTCTGAAGTTTTGGTGATGTAGTAGGAATGACTTACCCGGCTGAGAAGGGAGCAGGGTAGGCTGAATACGTGGATTTACTGGGCTTTAATCAAGGATGTGAGAAGATGTAGAGTTGCCTCTGTGTTGGAGACTTGGGGATTTAGCATGTGGTTGTAGCAGGTCTGAGGAATTGGGGATTCAGCTCTATGGTCTTTGTGCCCAACCTACGTCTCCATTGTTTTCCACTCATCCAGCAGCTAACGACAAGAGGCCAGGACTTAGTCAGAACTACACACTCAGGTGACCCCAGTCTGTTCTTCAGAAGTGACTAACAGTTAGTGACAATGTCAGGAAGCAGGCCAGGCCTTTATGTGCTGTTGTTGGCCACAACTAAGAAGTCCTTTGAGCGGAATGATTTATCAGTATTTGACATCTGACAGATAAGCCACATCATTCCTTTCTCAAACAGAAGCTGTCATTTTGTCGGGGTGCTGGGTGTAGGACTGCCCTAGGTCCTTGTCATATTTGTCTTATGCTTGTCAAGACGGTCTGACCCAACCCGGAGGACAGGTCCTGACTGTACCTGTTGGAAAACATCCTAGGTGATTCTGACATTGGCTTCCCAGAGAGCTTAGGATAGGTTTTATTCCTCTCTCCACAAACTCCAGCCCTTCAAAGAAACCTCGCATTCAAAAACTATTAAGATTGGTTAGATTGTGATTTTTTTTCTCTGCTACAGTTTGGGAGGAAATGGTGTACTTGTTAAACATGAAAGTACCCAGCCCAGTGATAGCACATGGTGCTCTTACCTGTCCCCTTGATGACCTGGTCACCAAGGCTAGGACAGAGGAGCAGGGCGGCTTGCTGGTCTTGAAGTAAGGGCAGTCATGTTTCCCGCTGCTGTGTCTGGGTGTGCCCGGCCATCCTGAAGCTCTGAGTTAGTCTTCACGGAAGGATGTTAGAGGCCGTGGATTTTGCAGTGACTACCTATTTTGTTATGTGAAGGGATCCAACTTTGGTTATGACAAGCAACTTGAGGCTGTTTGGTTCCTGGAACTCCCTCCCCAGACACATGCTTCCCTCTGTCTTGAGCTCTGTGGGTCACTGCTGTTTTACCCGCTGGGGAATGAAGGCATCATGGCTAAGATTTATAACTATGAGAATGTTGGCAGGAAATGGTGGTTGGTGGGGGTAATACTGGTGGCAAATTGCAAAGAACAAAAATATTTAAATACCCAGAAAGCAAAATAAATGCTTTCCAGCTTAATCGTAAAAATCCTTGGAAAGCAGCCTGGAGAGATGGCTTGGTGCGGAAGAGCACTGTCTGTTCTTCCAGAAGACCTGGGCTCAATTCGCAACGCCCACATGACAGCTCACGACTGTCTGTAAATCCATTTCCAGAATTTCTCACACCTTCACACCAATGCACATAAAATAAAGTTAAATATTTCTTTAAAAATTAAAATACAAAAAAAAAAACCTTGGAAACCATGGTCACAGGATTTGTAAGGACACTGATTGTCAAGGAATTAAATGTCTGGCCCCCCAGTCAATTTTCAAAGGGAAAACTATGAAGTTGTAGAGGTTTGGAGTGAGGCTGCATTTTAGTGTGTTGTTTGATGATGCTCAGGAATTTAAACCAAGCCCTTCCCTCTTCTCTTTGAGCCTCCTCAGTTTTAGCAGTTCCTGGGAGAGGCCCTGGGTCCTCTACAGCCTCTTCTCCCTGTTTTCACAGATGCCCTCAACCCCTTACGTCATCATGCTGGTAATTGCCTTACCATGTTTAACTCACAGTATTAAGCGCTGGGTATGTCTTCTAATATTTGGGGTGACTAGTAACCTGACAGTGTTTAAGCCTTTTTTAAAGGTCATTTTGAGGGAAGCCTTTGGCTTCTGAGATTGGGTTGCCTCGACATCCTTCAGACCCTTAGTTTCTTCTGAAACTACAGAGCATCTGCCTCACCCCACACCAGTGTAAAAAGCATTTATGAAGCAATGATCTGAGATTGGGATCATTTTTTGGCTGTTCAGTTCTTGGTGTATATTCCAAGTAGTTTTTCATCTAACAGGTTAATGTCAACATGAGTCATAGGGCTTATCTTTACATCTAGTCCTCGGATGTGCTCAGCTAACAGACCGGATATAAGCTATGGCACCTGCATGCAACTTGAGGTCAAACTGCCCCGTGATAAGGTGACAGAGTTAAAAAGGAGGCCTACAGACATCCCAGTGAAGTTCTGTGTGTTCCGGCCAGTAAGGCAGAATGACAGCCCTGGCTGGCTCAGGACTGCCAGGTAGATCTAAAGCTCCCTCTTCATTTTGCCAGACAGCAGTAAGGAACAACCGTTTCCACCCAGAAGGAAAACTGTGTGTACAGTTCTAAGACGGCATAAGTCAGTATGTTTTTTTTCTGAGCCAGTCTGGTGCCTCATGAAACATGTAATAGAAAAAGTCAGCCAAATCCAAGAGTCAGGTTGGATCTAATAGCCGAGGCCTACATTTGAGCACTTCACAGAGTCTTTTTGAGCCTCAGTTTGCCCATTAAGATATGAACAAACCCTACTGCGGAAGGCAGTGAAGTTCAAGCACTCATTTCATGAGCCTTTGTGGTGATATTTTGTTTATGCTATAAAAAAAAAAGTGTGTGGAACTAAGCCACTAGTTACCCTTAGAGGCCAGGAGTGGTGGCACACACCTTTAATCCCAGTACTTGGGAAGTGCAGACAGGAAGGGATGTGACTGGGTGGAGAGAGGAATATAAGGTGCGGGAGGAGACAGGAGCTTAGTGCATTCAGTCAGGATTCCTGGAGCCCACTTTGGTCTGAGGATTTTGTAGAGGTAAGAACTCTAGTGGTGGCTGCTCTGCTTCTCTGATCTTTCAGCTTTCACCCCCTAATATCTGACTCCGGGTTTTTATTATTAAGACCAATTAGAATTCGTGCTACATCTGGTGTGCAAGTTTTTGGGACACAAATTCACAAAAAAGAGGTACAAGAGACCAGAGTCACTGCTCTGCTGGCTAGGCTTTCCTTCTCTCCCAGTGGACTGTGGGCTTCTGCCAGAGTAGCAATTAGCCTCACCTCTAGGACTACACTAGAGTCATTGGCCAAGCGGTGTTGGAGTTAATATAGTTTCAGTGTAATTATTGTGGGTCTGTACAGCCAGGGAATGAGCAAGTGGCCTCTGGCTACAAGAGAGGAATAGCCTAAGGTTTTCAGACAACCAGCCTTAATATATCCAATCACCTTACAGGAACTGACAAATGGAAAATATCCCAAGGCTGTTTAAGTGCTCACTGGAATCCTGTGGAAATGTTATATATAAGGAGATTCATGGAAGTGATAGTCTTCACCTTTTGTGAAGAAGATGTTAAACTCGTGGTCAACTTGTGATACAATTTTCCCTCAAGACTGGAGAGATAGCTCAGTGGTTAAGAGCATTGCCTGCTCTTCCAAAGATCCTGAGTTCAATTCCCAGCAACCACATGGTGGCTCACAGCCATCTGTAATGAGGTCTGGTGCCTCTTCTGGCCTGCAGGCATACATGTAGGCAGGATATTATACACATAATAATTTAAAAAAAGACTGGGGAGACTTGGTTATAGCAGTCTTAGAGCCTGGTCCTCAACTACAATGGATGGCCATTGAACAACAAAATGGGGGTAGAGGTATGGAAATCTCCCAAGACAACTTCTTGGAGGTGGAGATTATGCAAATGTACAAAGACAGTCTCTATATGATGACCACACCTGGGCTTTATGTTATATAGTAGCTTTGAATGCTTGGGACAGAATTTGAGAAGTGGGAAAGAAAATTGAGTCACTTACTAAAGTTATACAAGGCCCAAAGGAAACCTTCATAGATTTCTTACAAAGACTGACTTTAATAGTAAATAGAATGATACCAAATTCAGAAGTTAGACAAATAACTGAGTCTCTGGCTTTTGAAAATGCTATAGGGGATAATTACTGATCGGTCAGTAGCCAGACAGAAAGTATAGGCAGGGCAGCCCGACTAGGAGAATTCTGGGAAGAGGAAAGACAGTGAGTCAGTTGCCACCCATAGAGGAAGCAAGATGAGAATGCCTTACTGAGAAAAGGTACCAAGCCACATCCCTAAACATAGATGAAAATTATGGGTTAATTTAAGTTGTAAGAACTAGTTAGTAATAAACCTGAGCAATAGGCCAGCCAGTTTATAACTGATATATAAGCCTCTGGGTTTATTTGGGACTGAATGGCTATGGGACTGGGTGGGATAGAAACTTCCATCTACATCAAAGAGTCAGAAACAACCAACAACAGTACTTCCTGCTGACCCTTGTTTTCCCCATCCAGAATCTTCTAGAACTATAGTAAGGAATTGGTTGGATAAATGGATATCAGTTTAGCAACTTAAAACCAGCAAAAATATTATATCCGGAAGGCTAATGCCCAGAGAGATACTGAATAAATTTTGTGACCATTTGAGCCAGTAGTATTCTTGGGCTAGAAAGAGGAACAAGAGTGTGGATGGGGACCATGACCAGTTCATGATATGGGAGCATCCCGTGGAGAGTGTACCAGGAGGAGGTAGGACCTCCTACAGACGTCAGCTCATGCTCTCCATGATGGCTCGGCCTTAAAAAGTGCCCTACCGACTTACCTACCGCCAATCTTACGGAAGCAGTTTCTCAGCTGACCTTCCCTCCTTCAGTTGACTCTAGTTTATGTCAAGTTGATATTAAAAACTAGGCAGCAATTAAGAATTTAAAGTCCCCTTTGCCCCATCTTCAAAGAAACAAAACAAAATCTGCATATCCACCTTGATGTAGGATTCCCCTCTGTATGCTGTGAATATCATAGGCTAATAAAAAAGCGTCTTTGGGTCTATTGCAGTGCAGAATAGGGCAAGGCAGGAATTCCAAGCAGATGGATGGAGGGGGGGGGGGTCGGGCACAGAGTCAACGAGAAACCATGTAGCTGCTGAAGGAGAAAGATGCTTGCTGGAGTCTGTTTAACCCTGCCAGTAGGCCATGACCTTGTGGTGATGCACGGACTAATAGGGATGGGTTGATTTAAGATGTAAGAGTTAACTAGAAATATGCAGAAGCTAATAGGCCAAGCAGTGTTGTAATTAATATAGTTTTTGTGATTATTTAGGGTCAGTGCAGCCGGGAACGAACAAGCTAAGTCTCCGCCATAGCACCTTATTTAGGAAGTGGCTGCAGCCTGGAAAAGATACTCCATGGATGCTGGTGCAGTGATGGTGGCCAAGGGGCTTGCCCTGCCGGTTTGCTTTCTCTCGCTGGTGGCAGTGTTCTAGACTAGAAGACTGGGCTTGATGTGGGGTCTCTAGTATTCCCAAGAGGTATAGTGTTATTTATGTTTTAATAAATTAAGGTTGCCTAATGATCAGAAGGGCAAAACTAAGTCACTTGAGGTCAGGCAGTGTTGGCACACACCATTAATCTCAGGATTTGGGAGACAAGGGCAGATGGATCTCTGTGAGTTCAAGGCTACCCTGAGCTACACAAGACCTTTGCAGGAAAAAGTCCAGTTAGTTATGACTCACACCTTTAATCCCAGTACTAGGGAGTCACATGCCTTTAATTCCAGTGCTAGAGGGAATATAAAATGGGAGGAGAGAGAGAGAGGCTTAGTCTGCTTAGTCTGCAGTCATCCAGCCTTGGTAGAGGTAAGACTTTATTGGCTTGGCTGCTTTGCTTTTCTGGTTTTCAGGTTGAACCCCGATGCTGGGCTTTCCCTGGAATGGGCTTATTATAGACAGACCTGGAACACTTTGCAGCCCCCACCCCGGAAGTGAGTACATTAACATTGTGAAAGTTTGTAGTCATGCAATTGAAATGCTCTGTGTAACTTGCCACCTCGAACTGCTTGAACCTGTCCCCGGTCTGAAAAGAGAACCGTTAACGTCTGTGCTGGCTAGTTTCACCAACTGGACACAAACTAGTCACCTGAGAGGAGGGAGCCTCAATTGAGACAATGCCTCCATGAGATGGGGCTGCAAGCAGTAGGGCATTTCCTTAACTAGTATTTGGAGAGGGAGGGTCCAGCCCCTTGTGGGTGGGGTTATCCCTGTGTAGTGATATTTTGTTTGCATTCTGACAAGTTTGCCTGGAGGTCAGAGAGTGGAGCTAGCCACCAGTTAACCGTAGAGGTCTGGAGGACTGCACAGACCAGAAGTGATAAGGCTGGGTCAAGAGAGGACGTGAGAAAGCAGGGCAGAGAGAGACAGGAGCTCAGCCCTTTGGTCTGAGGAGTTGGAGAAGTAAGAGGTGGCTAGCTGGTCCTTTACTTCTCTGATCTTTCAGCTTTTACCCCAATATCTGACTCCGGGTTTTTATTATTAAGACTAATTAGGGTAGGATTTCATTTCATCCCTGGGCTGGTGGTCCTGGGTTCTATAGGAAAGTAGGCTTGAGCAAGCCAATCAGCAGCACCCTTCCATGACCCACCTCCAGCTTCAAACCCTGTTTGTGTTCCTGTCCTCCCTTCCTCCATTAAGGGGCTACAATGTGGAAGTGTAAACCAAATAAGCACTTTCCTCTGCAACTTGATTTTGGTCATGGTGTTTCATCACAGCATTAGAAACTATAACTAGACAATGCCACATATTGTTTTATTCTGAAGGTGGAAATTTAGGTTTTCCTGGCACAGTAGTATTGTTTTAGAAAAATAATCTTACATTTTCTTTTTTCTTTTCTTTTTTTTTTTTTTTTTTTGAGACAAGGTTTTACTATGCAGCCCAGGCTGGCCTTGAACTCAAAATCTTCATGCTTCAGACTCTCTAGTGCTAGATTTACAGGTATGTGTCACCACAATGAGTTCTTGACTGAAATGTTTTTGAGAAGCTGAGCAACCTAAGGGACTTGAGGTGGAAAAGCCAGGCTTTATCCCCCCCCCCCCCCCCACCACCACCACCTATAACATCGACAATCCATGTATCTGGGTTTCAAACCAATAGCTACTTACCCCATCAGAACCCAAGCTATATCCCCTTGTCTGGGCTTTCAGGAATTAGAAAATTCAGATGTGTGTGTAGGATGGGACTTCTCTTTTTCCAATTGTGTCATTGTTAAAAAGACCCCAGTTTTCTGAGCGTCTCATTGACTATTCATCAGTGTGCTCCTGGAGCCCACTTTGAGTCATTGGCAAGCTGAGGTCAAAAGAAGTTAGGGAGAAATACCTGGGGAAATGGACCCTGGAGAAAGGGAGGGCCTATTATATGTCTATGGTTGACCTAAGTCACATCTGAGTCCTCAAATGCCTGTGTTTTAGAGAAGTCTTGACTTGGGTGTTCCTTGTTAGCATGTCACTGAGACACAAAGCTGGGCGTGCTGGGCAAGTGCTCTACTACTGAACTCCATCTCTAGTCTTGTGTGTGTGTGTGTGTGTGTGTGTAAGTGCATGTGCGTGAGTGTGTATGTGTGTGTGCACACATGTGTGTGCATGCATGTATGTGTGCGCGCGTGCGTATGTGCATGTGTGTGTGTGTGTGTGTGTCTGACAGGGACTTCTTAAGCCCAGGCTGTCTTTGAGCCTACTCTGTAACCCAGAAAGGCTCTGAACATGTCTCATCATCCTAAGTAGCTGTGTTGACAGATCTGTACCACCAAACTTAGAAAAAATATGGCTTTTCAGGGCAAAGAACCTGGTTTCTGGTAATGGGAAACAGGGCTTGGGCCTTGTGAGTGGGTTTCTGGAAAGATGCTTTTGTACATAAAATGAGCTCTTGTCATGAATGCTGTTAGCCTGTTCTCTGGATGGGCTCTCCAGCAAAGAGAGTTCTCTAAAATGGAGAGTTCACATGGGTGCTTCTTGAAGCAGTCACTCCTGTGTGTGTGTACACTCTTGGAGCGCTTTCCTGCCTAAGTGGATGCTATTTTCAGTCCTGAATTTTGTGCTGTTGAGCATGTAGGATTCAATCACCCCCTGTACAGCTCAGGCTAGGATATCTGAATCACTGAGGGCCCCGTCCCTTTCCCTGAAAAGAGAGAAAGAACATATGGCAAATACCCTCAGGTAGAAGGGAAGGCATAACAGGAACCTTCATTACAATATGAAAAATAGCTTTGGCAAAAGAAGGAGGACTCAGGCGAACAGGAGAGGGCCAGCCATTCTAGTCCCCTGTGGACCATCTGACTTGTCTGTTCTGTTTGCCAGGATTCTGTGTGGCAGAGTGCAGGATAGGCCATGTGTATTGTGTGGAATTTTCCATCCAAATGCCAAGAACCACTGCTGTTGTGAATAGTGTGCAAATTCATGTTATGCCTGTAATCCCAGCACCAGGTGACTGAGGCAGGGGGATTGCAAACACAAGGCCAATCTGGGTGTGGTAGTTTGAATGTAATTGACTCCCATATAGGGTAGTAGGGGAGTGGGGAGGGGGGATTGGGGAGGGGTAGAACATGGGGGATTGGGAAGGTTGAGTTGGGTGAAGGACAGAGAGGGAGAGCAAAGAAAGAGATACTTTGAAAGAGGGAGCCCATCATGGGATTAGCGAGAAACCAGGTACTAGGGAAAGTCCCAGAAAATACAAGAATGACCCCAGCTAAGAATCTAAGTCATAGTGGAGAGGATACTTTTGATTATTTTTTTAAATTAGTGTATAGAGTAAGGAGCTTCAGTGTGGTATTTTATATGCACTTTAGCTGTCCTTTCTCACTCCCCACCCCTCTTCTCCTTGCCCCCTTTTTCAGACACTCCTTGCCCTCCATTTCTGTTTTTTTGGTCATATATATTCCATTACTAATCTACTATTGTTTGGTGTGTTCCTGCCAGATTGGTTCCTCCCTACTCTTGGTCCCCTTTTTAGTTTCATGACCCATCCTCCTTCTATACACACACACACACACACACACACACACACACACACACACACACACACACAGAGAGAGAGAGAGAGAGAGAGAACTCAGATCTATATCTAGAGATCTATATCTAGAGAAAAAAAGAAGCAAGTGTCTTTCTAAATCTGAGCTATGTCACTTCATACAGCACTTTTCCGTTCTGCCCATTTTCTTGTAAAGCACTTCTTTTTTTCTGTAAGGCTGAATGAGAAACTGTTGGGTTTAAGTATCATTTTTCCTTCATCCTTCCATTGGTGGTCATCTAGGCCAGTTCCCTTTTCTAGACGCTGTTAATAACATAGTATAAATATGAATGTGCATGGATCTCTGTGGTGGGACTGAGAGTTCTTTGGGTCTTTTCTCAGAAGTGTATAATGGGTCATATGGTAGTTCTTTTCAGTTCTGTTTAGAGGGAAGTTGACTGAGATTGCAGACTGAACGATGTGGCACCAGTCTGGGTGTCAACCTTCAGTAGAAGCCATTTGTGGACTGAACTGGTGTCCCAGTCGTGATCCGGAGCCAGTGGCACCAGCGTACTGATGGGATATGTAGTCCATAACCCTTGAGAGTGAAGGGTGTCGGTAATTATCTAGTGAAATAAGGAGGAAATGGGAGGAGGTGAAAATGGCAAGTAAAGTGTGAGCCGGAGGAAAGGGTATGGGTTGGGGATCAGAAACAGGGGAGAAATCCTTGTACAGAAGGTACTAGACCAGTCATGGAGTGTACTCAGGGGAGATAGAAATGTAAACACAGCAACAGAATAATTACAGTTATTAAAATAAGACTTAAGAATGCAATAGAAATCATAGAGGCTTAGTCATATTCCTTCCTAGCTGAGAGAGCGTTGTTGCTCCTCCCTGCCTTGTCTTTTGTGTCAGTCTCAGCAAGTGAGGGATGGGCTGCTCCTTTCAGTAGTTCAAACAAGTTAAGTCTCTGTGTTTCCGTCCTTCCTAATGACGAGGATTTCCTTTTTCTTTGTTCTGCCTGCGTGTGTATTATATGCATAGGCGGGGTGGGGGAGTGGAGTGTTCGTGCCTGTGCTTGTGTGTATGGAGGCCAGAGGGCAACAACAGATGTCTTCCTGTTCTGCACTCCACCTTATTTTCCAAGTGTCTTGGTTACATTTCTGTTGCTGAGAAGACATACCCTGGATGTGGAATTCTCCTTTGCATGCTGTGAATACTACTAGTTAATAAAGAAGCTGTTTTGGGCCTGTGATAGGGTAGATCAGAGCTAGGTGGGGAAAACTAAACTGAATGCTGGGAGAAAGGAGGCGGAGTCAGGGAGAAGCCATGTAACCCTGTCAGAGACAGATGCCAGATGGAATCTTGCCGGTAAGCCACAGCCACGTGGCAATACACAGATTAATAGAAATGGGTTAAATTAAGATGTAAACGTTAGCCAATAAGAATCTAGAGCTAATGGGTCAAGCAGTGATTTAAATAATATAGTTTCTGTGTGGCTATTTTGGTTCTGGGTGGCCGGGATGAATAAGCAGCCTCCTGATATAAATAAATAAATAAATAAATAAATAGATAGATAGATAGATAAATAAATAAATAAAGTTTCTGTGTGGTTATTTCGGGTCTGAGCTGCTGGGCAGTCGGGAAATGAACAAGTGGTCTCTTACTACACATCCTGACCAAGGCAACTTAAAGAATGTCTTGGTGGGGGGGGGGGGTGCTACAGTTTTAAAGGGTTAGAGTGCATGAGCATCGTGGCGGGGAGTATGGCAGAAGACAAGCAGGCATGGCAACGAAGCAGTATCTGGGAACTTATAGTTTAGTCCATAAGCACAAGGCAGAGAGAATGACCTGGTAATGACATGGGCTTTTGAAACCTCAACGCCTACTCTCAGTGACACACTTCCTCTAAGACTACACCCCTAATCCTTCCAAACAGATCACTGACTGGGACCAGTATTCAAATATGTGAGCCTATGGGGGCTGGTTTGAATAAAAATGGCCCCCATAGACTCATGTATTTGAAGGCTTAAGGAGTGGCATTAGGAAGTGTGGCCTTGTTGGAGGAAGTATGTCATTTGGGGGTGGGCTTTGGGATTAAAATGTCCAAGCTAGGCTCAGTGGCTCTCTATCTTTTTCTGCTATCTACCAATCCAGATGTAGAACTCTTTGTTCTTCTCTGGTACCCTGTCTGCCTGTGTGCCCCCATGGTTCCCACCATGGCAATAATAGTCTAGACTCTGAAGGTCATGGTGTTTCTTCACAGCAATAGAAACCCTAACTAAGACATCCTCATTCAGGCCACCACACAGGGACTCTCACTGAATCTGGCACTCATGATTTGAGTTAGACTGGTTGGCCAGAAAGCCCATGGGATCCTCTCTCTTCCTGCCAGGGCCCAGGTGGCAGACACATACCTACCTTACGCTGTGTGCTGAAGATCTTAACTCGGGTCCCCATTTGCCTTTTCCATGAGCTGTCTCCACGGCCGTGATGACAGATCTTTATGCGAGAAGTTCCTCTTTCTGCTGCAATCCTCTAGTCTGAGACACCAGCCTTTGTCTCTGGGGTCCTGGGGACTGTTATCTCATTGATGGGATTTTCTGAGGGGCTGTGGAAGGCCCTGCCTACTGTGCCTACCTTTGTCACCAGGAGTTGCTGGGCTCAGCCGTGCACTTCCCTCATGACAGTGGCAGGGTGATGTCTGTCAAGTGCCCAGAGTGCCTGTGGTGAACCTCAGCTTCTGCCTCCATCTCTTCAGGCTGCTTTGTTCTAGCCATTTCCACGCACCCTGTAGCTAGCCAGCCGGTGGTCGTGTCTCCTCAGCCTGGGCAGTTTTTCTCCAGCTTGTTCCCATGCTCAAGAGAAGTGAGTGTCTTTCCTGCAGCTGCTGCTGACCCTCGTCCATTGTGACAAGTTTGGTATGGATGGGCATGGGTATGGCTTCTGCCTCACCCACAACAGGTTTTGCACACCCTTCAGTGTGTGCAAAACTAAGAGCAATGGTTCCCCCGTGCCAAATATCACAGACCCAGAATTTTATGTCTTTCCCCTCACAGGGAGGACTCTCCGGTGGCCTCAGAGCTCCTGAATGGTCTGAAGTTATAGAACATGGTGCGTTATGAGCCTGTGGGGTAGTGTGCTCATCTTTCCCACATCCAGTTCTTAAACGCCAATGGCTTAGACTATAGGATGAGTGAAGAGAGTGGGGAATGAATTGGACTCTGGGTATGATGAGGACTGGGTGAGAGGGTTGGGGCAGCTGGAGAATGGTGGCTGCTGGTGCCCGGTGGTCTAAGGAGCCTGATAGAGCACAGAGCAGCCTGACCCCAATCCAGTCAGTGGTGCCTGTGCAGTCTCAGTCATCCAAGCCCGGCTCTCCTAAAGGCGGGCACTACATTTTGGTGCACTTCTTGATGCTGGCCTCACTTGAACAGTAATCCCACACACCCCCCACCCCCCAACGCTGGGAAATCCAGGAGTGCCAAGCATCTGCAGAAGGAGGCTGCTTGGTTGTTCTGACGTGCCCTCGGGTTACTTCTCAGAGGAAGGTACTCTAGCTCCCTCCCCGCTGCACGCTCGTCCACTGATGAGGCTTGTACGGGCAACCAGCAGCTGCTCTCACTGAGTCAGAGGCTGCGTCCCAGATCCTCTCCATCCTCTCGGCAGGAGGCTGGAGCTGGAGGGATTAGTGATGAGGCTGTGCGCAGGGTCTCACCAAAGGGAAGCTCTGCAGGACTGCTGGGGAACAATTGCCAGCTCATCGCCCAGACCTCTCCTGCAGCTTGCAGAGACTCTATTTCCAGCAGGACAGCATTGGTCTCAGCATGGGTGCCTCTTATCCCCTGTGGGTAGTGTGCCAATCTTCTCTGTCTTCTATTAGCTTGTTGGCAAGGCCAGACAGCCTTGCTGGGGGCTTGTCTTGTGTGCAGCTCTTTGGGGGACCAAAAAAACAAAAACAGCCCCCCACCCCCGGAAAAACTTGTATGTTTGTTTGCTGCCCTTCCTGAATGTCCTCCACTCTCCCACTTTCTGTGCTCTGGGCTGGCCCTCCCAGGTCCTGTTGATGGGTGAAAGAAAGACAGTCCCTATGTTCTCAGCATGGCTGTCACACACTGCCCAGACACCGTAGAAATGTTGAGTGCCTGCCTTGCTGCAGGCTCTGCCAAAGTGTGTGGCTGTCATTGTGTCCTTTTTCCTTTCTCACAGCTAGTCACAAATAGTGTCTTCTTCAGATGTCTGAGTCCCTTGGCAACTGGGCTCTGAGCTCAGTTCCATGGGTGTTGACTGTGGGCTGGCCTATCGGAGTTTCCACCCAGGCCTCCAGTTTCTTTAGAGCAAAATGAAAACCAATTGTGCGAGTGTAGGGGTGGAGTGGAAGGTGGCTAGAGATAGCTGCTCTGACCCAAATAAAACCACAACCCTGGTGGGATGCCAGTGTAGTCCCCACTGTGCCCAGGAGGCCTTCATGGTGTGGGGATGTCTCGGTTTACTAAAGAAGCGCTCCTCATTGATGCCTTAAAACTATAATATTTGATTGTCTTCCAGGTTTGGAAGTCAGAAGTTCAAATGAGGGAAGATCTGTTTTGTTCCTGTCTCTTAGCATCTAATAATGCTAAACATATATATCATATATAATACGTATATAATATGTATAATATATGTACACATTAAATATGATATGTGTGTTTACATACACACACACACACACACACACACACACACACACACACTCCTGTCTCCTGTCTTTCACTGGGTCACATAAAGACAGCGTGTAATCTGCCACATCCAAGAAGCTGATTGTCTTAATTTCAACCAGTTTCCCACCAGGAATTCCCACAGGTCAGTCAGTGGTTTGGGGGGCGGGAAACACTCCAGAATCATGGCAAATGCAGAAAAATCTGGCAAGCATCCAACATATATCAATTAATCTTACAGAGAGATCCTTAAAGTCACCCAAAAGGTAAGTTTCTCCTGATTTTATAGATGAAGAATTGGAAGCTCTTTAAAGTCAAAGATCTGTTTAAGATCTTGTGCGTAGGCCAGTGTGGGGATACACAGCCTTAATCCCAGCTCTCAGGAAGTAGCGGCCGGAGGCTCTCTTTACTTCTTCATGTTTGAGGTCAGCTTGAGTTCCAGGCCAGCAAGAGCTACACAGTGAGACTCTATCAGGGCATTCCTAGGAGAAACATCCTAACAGCCACCCCGCCCCCGTGGTCCTTTGGTTTTTACAGTCTTTCCACTCTCTCTCCCACAAGGGTCCCCGAGCCTTACATTGTAGGTGGATCTGTCTATTGGGACGGGGCTCCACAACTCTGCCTTTTGATTGATTGTGGTTTTCTGTAACGGTCTCCATCTATTGCAAAGAGAAGTTTCCTTCATGCAGGGAGGATTACACTTATCTGTAGGTATAAGGACAAATATCTAGAATGTAATTAGGGATGATGCTGGTTTAGTAAAGTGATGGTTGTGGGTTCTCCTCCAAGAGCCGTGACTTCACTAGCCCCGGGTAGTGGTCTAGGTTTCTGGTACCAGGCGTGGCTTCCCTCTTGTTGAGCGGGTCTTAAGTCCAGTTAGAGACCCATTGGTTGCTGCCAAGGCATCAGTGCCACTGCTGCACCCTTAGGGTTATGGCGCCCTGCTTGTTGCTGTGGGTCACAGGCATCCTGGCTCGGCAGGATCGCTATCTGCTTCCCGTCTTCTGAAGCCTGCGTGGTACTTTCTGGTACCGTGAAAGCTAGTCCTCAGGGAAATAGACTTCAGGTTACTTGAATGTCAGAAGCTACACCCATAAAGTCTCCCCAGTGTGACTGCCTAACCATCAGCTGAACCAGGAAAACAACAGACATGCTGACATGGACGGGGGAAACACCGTTATGACACCCCAACCCTACACAAAGAACTAGAGACATCTTAAGGCCTGCTGAGCCGAGGAAATGGTCTACCTCTGGGAAGAGGACACCACGTGGTTATTCAGTAGTAAGTGGTCAGCCCTGAAAATGTATATATACAGATAAATTATACAGTCTGAGCAGGTTGTGTATGTATGTATATGGCAACAATTAATGAAAAAAGAAGCCATGAAATTGCTAGAGAGCAAGGAAGAGTACACAGAGGGTTTTCAAGGAGGAAAAGGAAAGGAAATGATGTAACCCTACCATAACCTCAAACAAAACAATTCAAAGCAAATAAACAAAAAACTCATATGCACACATAGGCCAGTTAAGGTTCAACTTGAACCAAATGTCAGGCCTCAGGGTATTCATTCCAGATCCTACACCCCAATAATTAGGATTAATCATTGGGTTTAGTTGGGCAGTGATGGCACAAGCTTTTAATCCCAGTACCTGGGAGGCAGAGGTAGGCAAATCTTCAAGTTCGAGTCCAGTCTGGTCTACAGAGTGAGTTCCAGGACAGTCAGGATTACACAGAGAAACCCTGTCTTGAAAAACCATATGGTTCTAATCTACAGAGAAGAGTAAAAAAAAAAACAAATATAATAATATACACATATGGATGTATGGAACACACATACACAATGGAAAAACTCCAAACCTAGAATCTTCCTTCACAGTCCTTACTTCTGATGTTTCCTCTGCCTAGAATAGTCCTCCTACCTTCTTACCCAAGTCACGGCTTTCTCTATTCCTATCCTCTTTTCAACATTTTTCTCAGCTGTGAATTGCTCACAGAAACTCTCTTGGTCCCTCAATCCAGGATAGGCAGTGTGTCGTCTTGTATTTTCACAGTCCGTCTGTTCTTTCTCTTCGAATGATTAAGTATGAAGATTTGTGTTATGGTTGCTGAGTACAGTAACTGCCAGGGTAAAGACTATGTGTGATCCCCGTGTTTACCATGATCCTTTGCACATGGTAAGTCCTTGGTGCTATGTTTTCTTGGAAAATCAAAAGGAACAATGAGAAAAAGAGAACAATGAGAAAAAGAACTTTTATCTTTAAAAGAAAGTCATCTTTAAATTCTTAGGAATCGGGCTGGAGAGATGGCTCAGAGGTTAAGAGCATTGCCTACTCTACCAAAGGTCCTGATTTCAATTCCCAGCAACCACATGGTGGCTCACAACCATCTGTAATGAGGTCTGATGCCCTCTTCTGGCCTGCAGGCATAAACACAGACAGAATATTGTAGACATAATAAATAAATAAATATTTAAAAAAAATTCTTAGGAATCCTCAGAGATGAGGACAAAAACTTCTGAGACAGAAGTCAGTTTACAAATCAGTTTTCTTTGCTTAGCTGTAACCAAAATACCCAAAATGACAGCTACAAGGAGGAAGGGCTGATTTGGGCTCATGATTTCGGAGCTCAGGCTGTGGTTGCTTGTACAGGAGACAGAAGTAGCAGGAGTATGTGATGGAGGAGGCTCTTCATCATGTGGTGAACAGGAAGGGAAGAGGTGGATGCCTTCCTCCTGTCGGAAACCTCCAGTATGACCTTCAGAGGTACCCCCTTTTCTTCCAGTGCCCTTCTTCTTCCGGTCAGACCTCATCTAACATTCTATAACCTCCTAAAGCAGTTCCACCAGCTAGCCACCCAGCATCCAGCACATGAGCCTATGGAAGATATTTCGTAATAGTCTACCCCTGGCCTCCAAAGACCTGTGGCCATTTCTTCTGTTGTTTATGTGACAGAGTCTTATGTAGTCTAGGCTGGCCTCTAATCTTGCCACATAGTTGAGGATGACCTTGAACTCCTGGTCTCTTACCTCTGTCTCCTAAATTTGGAATAACAGACATGTGCCACCACTTTCCACCTCATGGCCATCCCATAATGCAAAATACAATTGGTCTATTTCTAAGTGTTCAGTCTTAATAGTTGCGGTGCTGTCCAAAGGCTGGAATCTAACTTCCAGGGTAAGATGGCAGATTAGAAACTTCCTCTGCGTGATTCCATGAATGAAGAGTCAGGGTGACAATATACATGGTACTTGGCGTGAAAGAGAACATTAAGATCAACAGACTTCAGCTCTAAACCAGGACTCCTGTTAGAGAAGGGAAGCTGAAGTCACAGTACCAGGTGAACCCTGGTGACGACAGCCAGCCAGTCTAGATCCAGAAGAAATGCGCAGTTCTTGCATGTCTTAAATCCAATGGAAGGGTTTGGGGTGGCAATGACGCCCTGTGTGGCAGGCCAGCTCTTGGTATCTCAGAGTGCCTTAGCCAGGTACCACCTTGAGAATGGAGCCTGCTGTATGAGACAGATATTCTGGGCCCCGCGGACAGTAGTACGCATGTCAGTAGTACTGCTAGTCAAGGAGCCTGATGGTGCCTGGCCACAGTGTCTGGGTGATGGGGAGGGTCAGAAGGAAGGTACATTGAAATGTGTAGGCAGCAGAGGATCCAGGCTATAGAGGGCAAATGGGCTTCTAGGACCACCTTCTGGCAGGGGTATTAAGCCTCTGGAGTGCTACAGAGACCAGAAGATCCAAGTCTGTGGCTAGCAGATTGCACAGCCTCTGGAGGCACCTTCTTTTCAAATATAATTTGTTGCTGGGTGGGCTTTAGAGCACAGAACCCAGGTCTAATGGGTCACTCCGTTTGCGCAGCTTCATACCTCCGGCAAGCAGCGCTGGCCAGGGTCTGAAAGAGTGAGAGTAGCTGGCTGAGTGCCTGTGTCCTCCCCTCCAGTGTAGCACTCAGTGTTCTACGTGTTTTTCTGTTATGATTTTCTCAGGACATTTGACTTGGACATTTGCTACTCCAGGGTGCATAGATGGAGGTGGAGGTGCTCGTCAGTGAATGGTAACCCTCCTGGCCTGCAGGCACTAAAGCTTCATAAGGTCCGCAGTAGCTCCTGGTTTGAAAGGAAGAGAAGCTTCTAAAGTGAATAGAACCCTGACAACATAACTAGACCTAGCCCTCAGCCTATATACAGGTTCAGTTTGTATAGTGGGGACAGAGAAGAATACAATAGACTCCAGCTACGACTGACTATGCCCTGATATGGTAGAATAGAATGTTAGAGGACCCGGAAAGATGCTTCTCTTAAATCTTTGGAAAAAAAAAAAAGTAAACCTTGAAATATTTATTTACCTTTAAGGTGTATGTGTGTGCCTTCATGAGTTTATGTGTACCATGTACAGGTAGAAGCCAATTGAAACCAGAAGAGGGCACCAGATCCCTGGGAACTGGAGTTGCAGGCAGTCGTGAGCCACCATGTGGGTCCTGGTAGTCAAACCTGAGTCCTCTGCAAGAGCAGACCTGGTCTCAACCACTGAGCCATCTCTCCAGCCCCTAATTTAAAAAAACAAAACAAAACGTGTTTTAGTATTAATATTTTTCCTCCTCTTACTATTATTTTATTTACATATTTTTCATTATTTTGTAATTTGATGTTTTAAATGTGTTGTTCTTCTCATTTCTTTTCTTCTTATTTAACACCACGGCTTCTTTCTCTTACTGGCCCCACTTTTACTCTGTTTCTCTGCTCTTCTTTCACCTTTGCTAATTTCCATGTCACGATTTTTTCTACTTTCTACTCCCTGCCCCCACTGGTGGTTAATTGGCTCCATTGTAATTGTGTTTCTAAATCCAGTTTGATTTGGTGGCGTTGTTCTGGTTGTCTGCTTTTACTCTGAGCAATACTGAGAGTGATCCCACAAGAGACTAGTCAGTGACCCCAGAGATTCATTAAGAAGATGAATATAATAAAATTGTCAATTCAAGATTTTGGTGAGTAATTTCAGCTGCTTGGATGAGAAAGTTAACAGGTCCAATGAGAACTTCAACCAAAAATAATTGAAAAAAAAGAAAAGAAATATAAACCTTATAAATAAAAAGGTGAGTAAATAAAATAAAAATTTAATGCAAAGAACCAATGATCAGTCAACCAGGTTAAAGAAAGAATAGCACAGATTGAAAACAAAATTGAGGAATTACTATATTCAGATAGCAATTAAGAATAAAATTAAGTACCAGGTGTAGTGCACACCTTTAATCCCAGCACTCGGGAGGCAGAGACAGGTGAATCTCTGTGAGTTCGAGGCTAGCCTGGTTTACAGAGTGAGTTCCAGGATAGCCAGGGCTGTACAGAGAAACCCTGTCAAAACAAAACAAAACAAAACCAACCAACCAACCAACCAAGCAAACAAACAAACAAACAGAAACGAGTAAAATTGAGTGATCATGGCTACAACATCTAGGATGTCTGGAACAAACCAAGGCATCAACCCTATGAATCTGCAATGTTGGAGAGGAAACCAAGATGTGAACAAAAGGTGTAGAAATGCTTTGGTTAAATTAAGGCAGAACTTTTCCAAAATGAAAAAAAAAAGAGTGTGCATTCCAGTGCTGGAGGCATTGGAACCTCAAATAGGCATGATGGGAAAATAAATTCTCCATGTCTTACTGTAGCTAAAATGCCCAGAGTACACGACAAAGAGCAAAGGTGGAAATCAGGAAGCAGGAGATTCCAATTCTCACACAAAAACCCACCTATCAGAGTAACAGCAGACTTCTCAGTTTAAACACTGAAGTGTTGAGGGATATTCGATCACATTGACCCCAGAGTTTGTTTCACATTGATTTAAATAGAATTAACTTTGGGTCAGGAGACTGAGTTAGCCACTAGTTGACAGAAAGTAACCATAGAGCATCGCAGGGAATCTGGGAGCGATGGACACAGGAAGTAGTAGGGCAGGGTTTGGCTTGGCTTAGTTTTTTCTGGTTTGGCTGAGCAGAAGCATGGGTCTTTCAGAAATGCCAGCAAGGAGAGAAAGTTAGCCAGTTGAGATCCAGGCTCTCTGAGCCAGCAGCTTTTCACTCCAGCCTTTGAATCTTGAGTTTTATTTATAAATAGAATGATAGAGATTTAATTAAATTACCGTAGGGCAGCAACAGAACTGGTGCCTGCAGGAATAGAATTCCGCCAAGCTGCAACATGAGCGGTCAGACTGCTCCAAGAGAAGCAGGCCAGCAGCTACAGAGTTGCCACTGCTGGCACAGTCACTGAAATTAAAACAACACTGAGGACCAGGAAAAATGGGGTCTGACCTGGTGTATTTTAAATCCTGGAGCAAATCACTGCTACATCCAGCAGTGTTGTCCTTTAAAGTTGAAGGGGGCTGGGTGGGATAGCCCAGGCCTTTAATCCCAGCACCCTGGGGTAGAGGCCAATGGATCTTTCTGAGTTTGAAGTCAGTCTACACGGTGAGTGCCAGGTCAGACAGCACTATATAATAAAAATTCTTCCTTAAACAATAATAGTAAAATAAAATTGAAGGGGAAAGAACTCTCATGATAAACATACACTAAAGCAACCCATGACCTCTATTGCAGAAGACCCTTCAAATAACACTCTAGAGAGAAGAGAAGAGAAATATCAGTAAGCATTAGAGCTTTGAGAAAGAATACATTTTAGTAGAAAAATGGGTTGAAAAGTGAGAAGTGGGACAGAATTCAACATTATTAACCCAGGAAACCCAGAAATAGGATGAAGTAAGAAAAAGTTAGACCATGATTTTTAATCTAGTTAGTCATCTTACATTTCAAAATAGAAAATTACAACCTGCAGTACAAGCCCACTTGTTCTTCCTGGCTGCCCAGAACCAAAATAACCACACGGTATTATTTGCAGTATTGTTTGGCCAATAGCTTAAGTGTATTTTTGGCTAACTCATATCTTAAATTAACCCATTTTTATTCGTTTATATTTTTTTCCATGAGGCTTGTGGCCTACCGGCAAGGTTTTAGCTGGCAGCTCACGTCTTTTCCCTCTGGCGGCGACATGGCATCTCTTGACTCGGCCTTCTTTCTTCAGCATTTAATTTAGTTTTCCCTGTCTAGCTCTGTGCTACCCTATCACAGGCCAAGACAGATTTTTTATTTATTAACCAATGGCAGTAAAACATATTCACAGCATACATCACCTCCCACATCAACAACCATCCAAATTTGGGGTTATTATTGGAAGATATTTCTAACTACTTTCTGTCTTGGGGAAACTTGCCTCCCTGGGAAAGACACAGACTGAAAGTGAAAAGATCCATATAATATTCTAAGCACGGAGAATTTGGAAGAAGCACTGCTGCTCCAGAGCCAAGAAGTCTTTACCATCAGAAGCTGAACTGAAGGGCCCATGTGCTGTTCACTAGCAGAACGGACCCACTGAGGACGTTAAAAAGAATGCTTGTTTCATTGTCTCTGTACAGGAAAACAACCAAACAGTGACCTCAGCAACAACTATGTTGCGTGATTCTGTAGCCCAGGATGGACTGTTATTTTGATCTGTCTCCCTATCACAGCTACATTCACCAGGTATGTCCACCTACTGTCTGGTTCATCCCACACAGAGTGAGATATCTGTTTCCATGACCAGCTTCCCGCAGCAGTGTGGCATTCCATGAGAGAAAGCTACAGTGTGTGATGGGTATTCAGCCTTAACTGGCTTGTATCAGGTTGGCAATGTCCACTGGCAAAGAAAGTTTATGATCATACTTGGGTCCAATCTAGAAAAGTACAACCCTAGGGTTCACTGGGAGTTTCATTTGGAGCCCCCACAAATTTAACAATCTACATATCTAGAAAATGTGTGTCTCAGAAGCAGTAGGTTCTAAGTGGGGTAGCAGAGAAAAGAAATTAATAAGAAGATTAAGGAAAGTTCCAGTGACATCAGAAAGGGTCTGTAGGGGGCTGGAGAGATGGCTCAGTGGTTAAGAGCATTGCCTACCCTTCCAAAGGTCCTGAGTTCAGTTCCCAGCAACCACATGGTGGCTCACAACCATCTGTAATGAGGTCTGGTGCCCTCTTCTGGCCTGCAGACATACACACAGACAGAATATTGTATACAGAAAGGGTCCGTAGAGATGCTTTTAGAAGGAAAGGTCCAAGTTAGTTATCTGTGTGGACTCCACAACTCTCAGGGGGCTTTACATATAGTTGGTTACTAGGTGCTCAGTAAATATTTGCTCAATTGAACCACTTATCAGCAACACACTGAGGTGTGAACAATGGGGCCTAAGATGATATCGTACTTAACGAAAATAAAACCCCTCAACTGGCAGTGCAAATGCTAATAGAAAAAAAAAACTATAAAACAAAAAAGACACAATAGAACACATTGCCATATAAGCAGAAGTTTCTGTCCCACAAGCTACTGCCAAATAACCACACATAGGCTTAATATTAATTATAAATGCTCAGCTAATAGCTCAGGCTTGTTATTAGCTAACTCTTAGATTTTCAATTAACCAATATTTTTTTTTTTATCTACACTTTGCCACACGGCTTGGGACACTCAGTATGTCATATCATTCTTGCTTTTCTCTGTATCTGCCTGCTCCTCCTCTGACTCCACCCTTCTTCCCAGCATTCTCTGTTGGGTTTTCCCCCTAACCTTATCCTACCCAGCGATTGGCCAGTCACCTTCTTTATTAAACCAATCACAGTGTAATTTACACAGTATACAGAAGGATTATCCCACAGCGTCACTGCATGCTTGTTCTACAAACAAGCCAGTGTTTGTTGTTTGCTAGACACTATACAATGTATAGATCTGTGTTTCTCAGAACAGAGATCACCAGAGCCATGGGGAATACTTATCAGAGCCACATGAATTATTTAGGTAGGTGATTAGAAATGGCTTACAGAGAGGCCTGGTGGACAGGCTGGAGACAACAACACACACTTCCTGTTTTCTAGGGGATACGGAAGTCGGTGGAGATCACAGATAAGATCTGCATCCTAGCCAGATCCTCTTGCTTTATTACACCAGTGCGGTGCAGAGTACCCACCAATTCCTGATACCTGAGTGTTCTGCATAGGGACTTTCACTAGCCATCCTCACTGAGAGAGTTATCAAACAAAGTCTGGCCACTGACGTATTTGCTTCTGAGTCATATTCAAGATGCAAATATGGGTGCTATGCTTTGTGAGCATAGAGATGGCTCTTGGGCACCTAGTAGGCACTCAGTAAGTATTTGCCAACTGCATACTGAGGAAAACTCCCAGCTCATGAGTAGGTTAGAGCCCCAAATTTCTCATGTAAAGAGGCCTTTGGAGATTTGTACTGCTTTTGGCCATGATAATGATAGACAATTTTTAACTTGTTGGTCTAACTTGGAGGACTTAAGTTTGCTCATAATAGAGCCTGACCCCAGTCTCAGCCTTCTAGGATTTTCCAAAAGAAAACAAGGTGAGGAAGAGTAAAAGGAAGACAGCTAAGCTGCAAGAGCCATGGGATTGGGCAGTGTGCAGTAAACGTTTTTTTATAGCCTTTCCACCTTTGCATGTCTCTGTTGCTATCTGAGAGCCCCCCTTTGTTGTCAGCAGCTTTGTCTGAGAAAGAAACACATGCTGCACCCAAGAACACTCCGACCTTTGGCACGTTAAGGCATAGTATCTCTGTGTGCGGTTGCATTTGATCAAAACTCAGCACTGGAGACACTCTGGATCCTTAGAGCTCCTTCCATCCACTTTGGGTCCCCTGTGTCCCCTGCTGAAAGTTCACGTTGTGGACACTGATTCTTTTGTGGGGGACTGAGTTCTGTTCCCTCTGGCAAGTGGCATCCAAACAGAGACATTGATTGGTGAGTCACTCAGTTCACCAGATCGTGGCTTGATGGGGGATTTTTCAAGGTTGGGTAACAATGGGATAGAATCATCTTCACATCATTATTTGGCTCTTTAGTGCTGTCTGCTTAACAAGCAAAGGCTGCGGTTAGTCCTGGGGCTTTACAGGAACTGTCAGTGAGTAATGCTGGCATGTCCGTGGTTTCCAAAAGCAGATGTGCTGGCTGTGGAAACATGGGGCCAGATTGGTGAGGTCCTGAAGAAAGCAGCGTGCACGTATTTAAATTCCTAATGCTGTTTTTAAACATGGGCCCTGGTAAAGACCACCTTGGAAACATTTTGGGAGTGTTTAGTGCAGGCTTTTGTAAGATGTCCGGCTAGCTTACACCCGAAATAATCACACAGAAACTTTATTCATTAAAACACTGCTTGGCCCATTAGCTCTAGTTTCTTATTGGCTAATTCTTTTTTTTTTTTTTTTTTTTTGGTTTTTCGAGACAGGGTTTCTCTGTGGTTTTGGAGCCTGTCCTGGAACTGGCTCTTGTAGACCAGGCTGGTCTCGAACTCACAAAGATCCGCCTACCTCTGCCTCCTGAGTGCTGGGATTAAAGGCATGCGCCACCACTGCCCAGCTATTGGCTAATTCTTACAGCTTAATTTAACCCATTTCTATTAATCTGTGTATCGCCATGTGCTAGTGACTTACCGGGAAAGATTCAGCATGTCTGACCCTGGCGGCTCCATGGTTGCTCTCCGACTCTTTCTTCCTCCCAGAATTCAGTTCTGTCTTCTCCGCCTACCTAAGTTCTGCCCTATCAGGCCCAAAGCAGCTTTTTTTATTCATTAGCCAATGAAAGCAACACATGAACAGAAGAACCTCCTACACCAGCAAGTTGTTCTGGTTCCAAGGACACAGGAAAGCAAATGTGAGTACGAGACGTCTGGGCCCCCAGCTCCTGCATTTCCTCCTCAAATTCCTCAGCTGGAGCATCCCTTTGAAACAAGATACAGAAAATGAAAGTAAACTGCCGCCATTTCAACACTAACTTGTCTATCTGCCACAAACTTATGGACAAATGTCACTTGCTGTCTGGTGACTATGGCACCAAATCTGTCTGAGCCTCGGGAGCCAACCCAGATTTTCTAAGGACATTACAGGACCTTTCAGAATCTTTTGATGACTTTCTTGCTCACCTTACTAAAGCAGTAAGAAGCTAGGTGGTTGGTGCTCAAGGTAACACACATATTAACCAGATGATTGGCTTTTAATGTGTTAGCGTGGATGCACAAAGGATTTTGGCTCCTAGCTGACAAAAGCACACTATTAGTGATTACACCAGAGTAGCCCAAAATGTTGAAATGCAGAATCCTTAAAATAATGTCTGTGCTTCAGCATTTGTTTATGGCAAGCACTTAGACCAGCTAAGCCAGTTTGCTTTCAGTGTGGGAGCCAGGGACTGGAGGTGCTCTGTGGCACCTTGACAGGTTAAGGTGTGGGAGGTCCTTCTGTCTATGTATTGCTTTTATTGGTTAATGAATAAAGGAACTACTTTGGACCTATAGTAGCGCAGAACTTAGGTAGGCAGGGAAGATGGAACTGAATGCTGGGAGGAAGAAGGCAGAGTCAGAGAGACGCCATGGAGCCACCAGAGTCAGACATGCCGAATCTTTGCCGTGAGACATATCTGCTCCTGGCAACACCAAGCTACTTCAAGAGGAAGATGGGCATCAAAGAGGCTCCTTATGGAGCTGGTTAGCCATTTGCACAAGAAACTGCTTTTGCCTGGACACACGGGATCTACAGAGAAAAGATCCTTTGAGGTCCCTGCTTCATGAAAGAGTTTGCCAGACACTCTGCAGGATACAGAAGAAAGTGACTGGCAAACTGCCAATACAGGCAAACCTGTCTTTGAAATTTCCTGCTTTATGGAAAAGTCTGCTGGATACTATGGGCCTGTAGGCTGAAGGTGGATGCTCCAATGGTACGGAAAAACTTTGGGTGACTGTCTAGGCAGTGAGAGGTCTTTGTCAATTCTAGAGTTTTGGAAGTTGCTTACAATTCACTTCCTGTTTACTTAGGTAATATTATATCCTTCTGGAGTCTTTGATGGAGTTGAAGAATAGATAGATAAAAATAAAATTCCCTTAGTTATGATAAAGGATAAAGTAGATATAAATATTGTAACTATAATTCTTGCTTGATGACTATTTTGTTATATGTAATTTTACTATGTTAAAGTTAAAAACCTTCCTTTTTATTTAAACAGAAAAGGGGAGGTTATGTGGGAGACCCTTCTGTGTGCTATGATTACCATTAATGAATAAAGAAACTGCCTTGGCCTGTTGATAGGGCAGAACTTAGGTAGGTGGAGAAAACTGGACTGAATGCTGGGAGGAAAAAAGCAGAGTTAGCGAGAAGCCATGGAGCTGCTGGAGACAGGCATGCTGGAACTTTGCTGGTAGGCCACGACCTTGTGGTGATGCACAGATTAATGGAGATGGGTTAAATTAAGATGTAAGAGTTAGCCAATAAAAAACTAGAGCTAACGGGCAAAGCAGTGATTTAATTAATACAGTTTCTTTGTGGTTATTTTGGTCCTGGGCAGCTGGGATGAATAAGTGGCCTCATTACAACAGTTAATGATAATTTTGACATGACAACTCTACACATCCTCTACCAGGCATGTGTCCCAGGTGTTATAATGGGACGGATTAGGATAATCAATGTATATCCAAATTTGATAAGGGCAGTCTCTTGCCTCTCTACCCATGGTATCGGGGAAACAACCATAGGGGTCCTCTCTGGGGATCCATCAGCAGTTTAGGTAGCATATCTAGTAAACAGTAGAGTGTTCTATTTCTCAGCAGCAACCTAAGGGAGCACAGGATTAGACAGACCTGCCAGCAGCTAGGAATATGGTTCTTGTATGCAACAGACATACAAACCACATCTACAGAATCTGAGGGCATACAAGCCATGCCTGCAGTAAGTTAGAGGCATACAAGCCATGACTACAGAATCTGGAGGCATACAAACCATGCCTATGGGAATCTGGGGACATATAAGCCACATCTATGGTAATCCGGGGGCGTATACACCATGACTATGATAATCTGAGGGGGCATACAAACCATGCTTATGGGAATCTGGGGATCCATTCTCCCAGATACAGTGGGATTAATTTGAAGAGAAAGTAGGCTAAATTTGAAGGGTGTTACTGTTGCTTTCCTGGTATAGTTGATAAAGATTATTTTAGAAAAATTAAGTCACTAATGTCTTCAAGAGAAACGTATTGATAAAGAATGTTCTCTCAATTGCTGTTACTACCTTATGTCCTCATGAAAGAGGAAACCAGGGGGTTGGAAGCACAAAAGTATCACATCGTGTGGTCACAACACATTTCAAGGGAATGACCCTGTTTAACTCCTTACCTAAATAGTAAAGGCTTTCTGGTGTTATTGATACTGGCACTGGTGTTGCTATCATTGCTTTTAGCTTAAGCCATGAAAATAGCCTATGTGGTTACCTTCCTCCACTTTGATTTGTCATGGAGCCCCAGCTGAGGTAAGACAATGTTCTGAGAGACTAAGATGAAGAGATCATGAAGGGTACACAGCGTCAGCGTGGCCACTGTGTCTGCTGGTCCCTGTAAAAACATGGGGTTGGGACTGCTTGTCTCAAGCAGAAGTTAGTAGCTCTTATAATGGTATTAAGGTGCCCATGCTCCTAAAATAAGAAGCAATAAAGATGATTGTCACCACTTGAAACTTTTCCTAAAAATAAAAATCAATTTTATTTAGGATATCCAAATTTATAGGAATGGTTGCTGATAATGCATCAATCCAGACACATGGTATTTCTATGATAGAGCTGACTGATTCCCCCATTGGGGTTGATTAGTGGTCAATAAAAGGAAAAAAAATCTTCTGCTACCTTCCTCAATTTATTTCTTCAATGTCTTAAACTTTTTTTTATCATACTAGTCCTTTACTTTCTTGATTAGAGTTACCCCAAGATGTTTTATATTATTTGAGGCTATTATAAAAGGTGTTTCCCTGATTTCTTTCTCATACCCGTTGTCATTGGAATAGATGAGGGTTACTTATTTTTGTGAGATAATTTTGTATTTGGCTACTTTGCTGAGAGTGTTTATGAACTGTAGGATTTTCCCAATGGAATTTTTAGGGTCGCTTATATATGTTATTATATCATCTGCAAATAAAGATGATTGAACTTCTTCTTTTCCTGTTCGTATCATTTCCTTCAGTTGTCTTATTGATCTAATTGAGGCTTCGAGTACTGTATTGAATAGGTTGGAGAGAGTGGACAGCCTTGTCTTGTTCCTGATTTTAGTAGAACTACTTTAATTTTTCTCCATTTAACTTGATGCTGGCTATGGTCTTGCTGTAAACTGCCTTTATTATGTTGAGATATGTCCCTTGTATTACTAATCTCTCCAGGAGTTTTATCTTGAAATGGTATTGGATTTTTGTCAAAGGCTTTTTCTGCATCTAATGAAATGATCATGTGGTTTTTGTCTTTTAGTTTGTTTATATGGTGGATTAAATTTACTAAGATTCATATATTGAACCAATTCTGCATTTCTGGGATGAAGCTTATTTGATCATGGAGGATGATCTTGTTGATGTGTTCTTAGATTTGGTTTGCAAGTGTTTTGTTGACTACTTTAGTATGTATGTTCAGAAGGGAAATTGGTGATTTGTTGGGTCTGGCCTGATGGGTCAGTATGTTCCAGAGGAGGGGAGTGTAGATTGAGAAAAGAAATAGATGAGAGACAGAAGATAGACTTGGGAGGACATTCAGTGAATACTGAGATCCGCCTCAAGTTTATTGTTCAAAGTTCTTATATATCCTAATCCAAAAGGCGGGGGGGGGGGGAGGGGAGATGTCTTTACCACTATACAAAGAACAAAGTAATTTCCTCAATAACTTGAAACATTAAGTAACCACACCCTAGGTCAAAATACCCTTTTGTCTAGGTCAAGCATCCTTGATGTGGGATTCTCCTCTGTATGCTGCGAATGCTATTGTTTGTTCCTATGAGTTTGTAAGCTGTCTGTGTTTCCATTGTTGATGATAATCTAGCTTTAATCCATTGTGTCAGATAGAATGTGGGAAGTTATTTCAATTTTCTTGTTTCTGTTGATACTTGCTTTATGTCTGAGTATGTGGTCAACTTTGGAGACAGTTCTATAAGGTACTGAGAAGAAGGTATATTCTTTTGTGTTTGGGTGAATCGTTCCAGAGATATTTGTTAGGTTACATTTGTTTGTAGTATCAGTTAGTTTCTCTGGTTTTTGTCTGAATGACCTATCTATTGAAGACTCCCACTCCCAGTATGTGAGGGTCAATATGTGATTTAAGATGTAGTAGTGTTCTTTTTGAATGCCCTTGTATTTGAGATTTGCAATGTCCTCTTGGTGGGTTTTTGGAGTATGTAGTGTCCTTTCTTATCTCTTCTGATTAGTTTTGGTTTAAAGTCTATTTTGTCAGATATGAAAATGGCTACATCAGCTTACTTTTGGGGGTCCATTTGCTTGGAATATCTTTTTCCTGTCTTTTTACAGTGAGGCGATGGCTATCCTTGATGTTTAGGTGTGTTTCTTTGATACATCACAGAAGGATGGATCCTGTATTCCTATGCATTCTGTTAGTCTGTGTCTTTTTCTTGGGGACTTGAGAACACTGATATTGAAGATACCAATGAGCAGTGTTTGTTGATTCCTATCATTTTGTTGTTGTGATGCGTGTATGTGTTTTCCCTCTTTAGATTTGGGATTTAAATTCTGGACTTGTTTATTCCCTGTATTTTCATTGTGTGATTAATCTCATTAGTTTGGTAGTTTCCTTCAAGTGCCTTCTGTAGGCTGGATTTGTAGGTAGATATTGCTTAAATTTGGTTTTTATAATAGAATATCTGATTTTCTCCTTCTATTGTGTTTGAAAGTATTGGTGGGTAGAGTGGTCTGGAGCGACATCTGAGGTCTGTTAGAGTATGTAGAACATCTGTCCATGCCCTTCTAGCTTTTGGTGTCTCAATTGAGAGGTCTGGTGTTATTCTACTAAGTTTGACTTTATAAGTTATTTGATTTTTGCCCTTGCAGCTTTTAATATTTTTTTTCTGTATAATTAATGTTTGGTTTATTATGTGGCAAGGGGCCTTTCTTTTCTGGTACAGTCTATTTGTTGTTCTGTGTACTTCTTTTACCTTTATAGGCACCTCCTTCTTTAGGTTAGGAAAATTTTCTCCAATGGTTTAGTTGAAAATATTTTCTGTACCTTTGATCAGGGTTTCTTCTCTTTCCTCTATGCTATGAATTGTACTGTAACTATCTGACATGCAGGATGTTTGATGTGCAACCCCCACAAGTTTAGAACTGCTCTGGAGACCCTGGAACTTCTCATATGCACTTTGGGTCCCTAGCATCCCTGGCTGAAAATTGATGCGGTAGACTCCAAGTCCTGTTTCATGGACTGAGGCTCGCTATCTGTGGCACCATCTCCACTTTTTTCAAGTCAGAGAAGTCTCAATCTGTGGGTCACAACTTCGTCGGGGGTCGAATGACCCTTTCACAGGGGCCACCTAAAACCACCGGAAAAAAAACCAGATATTTACATTATGATTCCTAACAGTAGCAAAATTACAATTATGAAGTAGCAACAAAAAAACTTATGGTTGCCAGTCACTACAGCATGAGGAACCGTATTGAAGCATCTCGCATTAGGAGGGTTGAGAACTTCTGGGTTAAGACAATATCTAATTAGAATTCACAATGACAAAATAGAAGGAGAAATGGCAAAATATGATGGAAGATATTTGAGGCGGGCACACCCCATCAAGTTTTTAGTAGTCCTGCTTTCATTGTTTGTTCTTTCCCCCAGAGCTAATCATCAGATTTGTGTTACTCTTTCCTTACAGCTATTCCCATAGGCCTGACTAATAGGGAACATTTGAGTGAACACAGCCACGGGCAAGCCTGCAGACCAGATCCTTCCTCCCTGACTTTGTCGCTGGCTTCATCCCTTCTGACTTTGCCCCACTTCCTCTCCAGGACTCCTGCCCTAAGTAAGTGTGAGCCTTTAACATTCTGCCTTTGGGGGACACTTAAACCAAACTGTGGTCAAATACTTAAAGAGCAAGAAGCAGAAAAATTGGAGGGAATTTCTAACTGGGCAGTGTGGGAATTTCCATTTGTATTTGAAATTCTGTCTTGCTCTGTGTTTTTAAGACACGTTTATATTTGACTCCCACCACAGGGAGCTCTGACCAGGGGATTTCTGCTAGTGCTGCTGGAAGAAAGAAATCAAACTTAAAAGATTAAAGTGGCCCTTACTCAAGGCCACAACAGCCAGTTAAGAGGGAGACTATCCCTGGCTTCTTGCCCTGTGTTCTTTTGATTAAAAGGATGCTTTGGGTCACTGAAAAAAATAAGGTCTTCCCCCATAAGGAAAAGGACTAAGTTTTTCCTCTAGAATTAGAATATATATAAATATATATAATATATAACATGAACATATAATATAAAATACAACTATATATTTATTTGTTTACATTTCTCCCTTGTCTTGAGATAGTTTTGAAAGTATATTGTTTCACTGGACACTGGCTAATTTACAAAGGGTTTCAAATGCAAACCCGCCATCTTTGTGTACTTAGAATCTCCACTTTCTTCCCCTCTTCCCTTTTCTTGAAACATCACTCCCGAGTTGTATATTTTGGAAAATATCGAGGTGAGCAGAAATGAACATAAATTTCCAGCAGGCCATTTGTTTTCTTCTAAGAGCAAGAATTTCCTTGATGTTTGGCTTGGTCCTCGGCTATGGAGAATGTCACCAAACATGAACATGTGTCTAGAAGTTTGCACCTTCTGTAAGGTGTTTGACCTGGCTGTTCCCTTGATGACTCTGTCACTGTATGAAAGGTAATTTGGTGAGAGGGGAGCAGGCATGGAAATCTCAGGTTCCTGGCGGGAAACTGACAGGTGGGCCTGTTTGTGTTATTGGAGAGTAAGTCTTGGAATTCAGGAACTAAAGTCCTCCACCTTTTTTTTTCCTCTTCATAATTTTGTTGACTTTTCCAGAATATTTTCACTTGCATATACATTTTAAAATTGGATTACTAGCTTTTGAAAAACCTAGATTGCCACAGTTTTCATTTGATTAGAATGAATCTGTTGTTAAATTTGAAGAGAATTGACATATTAAAAATATCGAGCCTTCCATGAACGTGGTGCATTTTCCCATACATTTGAACTTTTAACGTTTTCTGTTATTTTTGTCATTCTAACATAAAAGACTGTGTTTTTCATAATTTAAACTCAGATGTTTGATCCTTAGGACTTCAGTTTACTTCTTTCCCCATTTCTAAGACTCCTGTTTGCTTTCTTTCTTTTCCGACAGCACTTATGGCTCCAAACACATTAGATAACCTTACAGCTTATTTTTGTAACCAAACCATATTTTATTGTTAGGCTTATTGCGTATGTTCTGTTTGGTTCTGCAGTGATCCAGGTTCCCTGAAAGCTCAGTCATCTGCTTTGTTCACAGATGTAGCCAAGCTCTCGAGTCAGCATCTGGCACATCGGCTCCCAACGAATATTAAATACAGGTAATGAATACAACTCGGTAAGGAAAGCCAAAAGGCATTTTTTAATTTTTTTTATTGATTTTTATTGAGCTCTACATTTTTCTCTGCTCCTCTCCCTACCTCTCCCCTCCCCCTTCCACCCTCCTCCAAGGTCCCCATGTTCCCAATTTACTCAGGAGATCTTGTCTTTTTATACTTTCTACTTCCCATGTAGATTATATCTATGTAAGTCTCTCTTAGTGTCTGCATTGTTGTCTAAGTTCTCTGGGATTGTGGTTTATAGGCTGGTTTTCTTTGCTTTATGTTTAAAAACCTATGAGTGAGTACATGTGATAATTGTCTTTCTGGGTCTGGGTTGCCTCACTCAAAATAATGTTTTCTAGCTCTATCCATTTTCCTGCAAAATTCAAGCTGTCATTATTTTTTCTGCTGTGTAGTACTCCATTGTGTAAATGTACCGCATTTTCCTTATCCACTCTTTGGTCGAGGGGCATTTAGGTTGTTTCCAGGTTCTGGCTATGACCAACAATGCTGCTATGAACATAGTTGAGCACATGTCCTTGTGGCACAATTGAGCATCCTTTGGATATATACCCAAAAGTGGTATTACTGGGTCTTGAGGAAGGTTGTTTTCTAATTTTCTGAGAAATTGCCACACTGACATCCAAAGGGGTTGTACCAGCTTGCACTCCCACCAGCAATGCAGAAGTGTTCCCGTTTCCCTACAACCTCTCCAGCATAAGTTGTCATCAGTGTTTTTGATCTAGTCAAAAGGCATTTTTAAAGTTGGGATATAATGAAGTGAACCAAAACATATGCCACAACAATGCCTGACATAGTTCCTATTATGTTTTCTCAGTTTCCAAACCCAGTTCAATGTCTGATCTCTCTCTCTCTCTCTCTCTCTCTCTCTCTCTCTTTCTCTCTCTCGCTGCTCAGTTGACCTCAGCGCCAGATTTTTATTTCTGTCATGGCATCATACGGTTCTCAATGTTCCCAATGACAGGTCGAACTTTTTCAGCCCACGACAGGCTCCTTAGAAATATAAAAACCAGGCAGTACAATGCTTTTATGCATTGAGAGACGTGTTCATGGTTTGTGCGCTGGTTTGAATAGGAGTGGTCCCCACAGGCTCATAGGTTTGAATACTCAGTCATCAGGGAGTGGCCCTACTTAGAAGGATTAGGATGCGTGGCCTGGTTGGAGGAAGTGTGTCACGAGGGGCAGGCCGTGAGGTTTCAGAAGCCCAATCCAGGCTCTCTTCCCCCTGCCTATGGATTCAGGTATAGAACTCTCAGCTACTTCTTTAGCACCATGCCTGCCTGCATGCAAGCATGTTCCCTTCCAAGACAAAAACTGGTTAAACCTCTGAAACTGTAAGCAAGCCCCAGTTAACTGCATTTTTTTTCTAAGATTTGCCACTGTCATGGTGTCTCTGCACAGCAACAGAGCAGTGAATAAGACAGTCGATTTATAAGCAGATCTTCTGATGAAGAAAAGGAGCTAAATAGTCATGGGCACAGTTCCGAAGAGCAAAGGAAAGAAAGGTCTCGGGAGCAGCCTTGGGCAAGGCCTGATGAGAAATTCCAGAAGAAGGCCTTGCTCTCACAGATGACACGGTTGATAGCTGCACGAAGATTATTGCCCCTGAAGACAGTCCAGGAGGATGAGATATGGAGTGGAAACCAGGGGTGACAGACGAGGCTGTCCCTGTGGAAGCCTAGGTGTGTGTGTGTGTGTGCATGTGCATGTGCACATGTGTGTGTGTGTATGCGTGTGCATGCGTGTGTATGTGTGTCTGTGTGTGTCTAGAGGAGGAAGCCCTGGCTGAATGTCCATTGTTGACACATGACCATGTCAAACACTAAGGCCTCAGGCCAATGGAAGTGTCAGAGACCTCCTCCGGTCAGGCTCAGAATGGCAATACCTTTCCCTGTTCCAAGGATGAGCGTTTGCAAACAACTGACCAATGCATGCAAAACTACCACCTTCATCCTCCTGGCTGTTTCTAGCCCAGACTGTTTGTCTACAGAGACTAGCGAACTCTTCCTGCTGCGCTGTACATAATAAACACACTGAGGTTCTGTGTTGTGTATTATGTCATTTATTAGAAAAAAAGTTAGATCCCCTCCTTATGCACATATCCAAACAGATTCCAGGAACACAGAAGACTGAAATGTAGAACTCAAGACCCTAAAGAAGATATGGGTGAACACACAACCTTAGGGACATAGAACTTTTCATCCTACATCATTAGTTACTTTTGCTGTGTGCAAATCCCTAACAGAAACAACTTTCCAGGGAAAAGGCTTGTTGTGGCTCATGGTTTCAGATAGATTTCAGTTGCTCTTCTACAGAAGACAGGCACGGCGGCTTCATTTGTAGCATCAGGAGGGCAATGCAGTGAAGCTGTCTGTACCACGATGACCCAGGAAGAACCTTCAAATGACTTTCCTAGCGATCGACTACCAGCCAGATCCCTCCCCTAAAGGCTCCACAATCTTCAAAATAGCACCAGAAGCCTACGTGCTGAAAGCATCAGCCTAAGGAGGACATTCCAGGCTCAAGCTGTGACATGTGATGTGATACCGTATAGAGAAACCACATAAGCAAATTCCAAACACCAGTAATAGCTAACACCTTCTTAGGGATTATTATGTGGGAGGACTTATATTGAGGCCTTGGGTTACCTCATTTTTGTCTTCACAGCAGTGCTGTGAGGTGGGGAATTTTATTATCACTACTGTTTTAAGAACAAGAAAGATGAAACACAGAGAAGTTAATGACTTATGGTTACAACGGAGCTAGGTGTGGCAGTTTATGTAATCTCAGCAGCTGAGAGGCTGACGCAGGAGAATTTCTGTGAGTTCCATGCTGACCAGAGCTACAGACTGAGACCCTATCTCAGAAAGGGTCAGGGGAGGATTGTATAGCAGGAAGCGATTGCAGTGGTCAAGTTTTGAACCCTTGTAGTATGACCTCAAAGCCTGAAAGCTCAATTAAACACGACACTCGATACACACCTGATGTTTCTTCTCCAAGGGTGCTGAGATAGCCCAATAAGTTCCTAAATGTCTGGAGTGTGTGGTGAACTGGGAAGGATGACACAGTGCTTGTCAACAGGGGTTCATCCCCACTTGCTAGAGTAGGGAAGGGAGGGAAGCCAGCATCCTCTGTCTTCTCTTTGTCTCTTTATATTGTTACTATTCATTTGCCCTCCTGGAACCCCTTCAGCTAATCTAGGTGCTTCTCCAGTCTATATCTATCTATCTATCTCTATCTCTATCTCTATCTCTATATCTATATAGATAGGTATATTCTCACATATATGGATACACATATAACTATATATATAGTTATTCATATAACTATATATATAGCGTGTGTATGTATTATGTATATCCTCTGAACTTCATAATGTATAGATTCCACACTTGAAAACAAGAGAATTTAATCTAAAATGAACAGTAACAGATGTGGGTGAGAGAAGGCTCAACAGTTAAAAGCGATTGCTGCTGAGTCCAGTGACCTGAGTTCCATTCCCAGTAGCCATGAGAGAGAAACAAATCCTTTAAGTTGTCCTCCGACCTTCACATACACACCATGGCATATGCGACCCACCCCCCAAATTAAGAGAAAAGATTGACAATAGACAGGAGCTATCCATCACCTGGCCGTCGGCTGTGTCCTTCCTTCCCAGTGTCTCAGGGCTGTTAATAAGTGTGGTTAACCTTCAAGGCTTGCGAGGAGTTGCACATATACGCAGACTGAAACCAACTAATAGTTAAAACCGTGGGGAAATAGTTTGTGTAATGTCGTATTTAGTTGTGTGATGCTGGACACTCCACACATCTTGCTCCACCGTACTTCTCGGTGTTTACTTTGGAATGTTATCGCTATCACAGATGTGAAGGAAAAGGAGCCCTGCCCGTTTCTGGAACTAGTTTATAGATGAAGATTTTTGCCATGGAATTCCCAAATCTGCTACTTCCTGGTGAACAACCAGAAATCGTGAGTGGCTCCCCAACGGGAAGAAAAGGCTGGGGTTACTAACCACAAAACGTAATCTTCAAACTTTTCCACTATTTATTACCTCAAATTGTGTTTCATCTCAGAGAAATTCACTCTTACCAGCACCAAGGGCAATTTCCAAGGAAAAATGGAGGGGGGAAAATCAGCCTTGGAGAACAGTATCTCTTCATCTTTCTAATTGCAGCAAGAGGAATGTGTGGTCGCTTTCTTACTAGGATATGTGGAGTGTCCTGTTTCCCCTTATGGGCCGGAACTGTCCTGGAAGCTGGGCAGACCGCAGCCCATCTCCACAAGTTTGCTCAGGTAGAGCCTGAGGAAGAGCCAGGGCCTCCTCTGGGCATTTCCAACTACGTTTCACCTCTGTGGCAGACTAAGTAGTGACATTACAGGCAATGGACTTTCTTACTCTTTAGACATTCGTACATAATGATTTTACAAAAGTGGTAGGAAGTTTAGTTCATGACTATAATATACCTCTTTTAGATAAAATAGTTCATTATTATTATATGGAACCTGATTGTTACTGGGCTTGAGATTAAGACTGCATAATGTAAGGTATATTTGAGGGGAAAAAAATCTTCCACTCTAGGCTGGGGAAGAGGCTCACGGCTTAAAGGGATCGCTGGGTTCGATTCACAGATCCCCAGCAAGGAGAAAGACTGGGTCTGTTGGGTTTGTGCCTGTAATCACTCATGAGCGAGAGGCAGGGGGATCAAAAACATTGTTATTACCAGCTCTGGGTAGCTGAACTTGTGAATGTGGACCAACATGAGTGGATCCCTGAAGAATTTGTCTCCTCCATGGAGGCGAAGAGAGGGGGATTCTGTCTGGAATCCCTGAGCAGCCTCCTGTGAAGGTTGTGGCTCTGAAGGTTATCACCTAGTTTTCTTTTGGAACTGGTTGTAATCATTAAAACAGTATCCAAACTCGACAGGCTCAGCAAATGCTTATTAAATTGACTGTGTCTGTAGTGATGCCAGCCTGTGACCTAAGAGATTTTTTATCCTGGACAGACCTGAGGATATCTGGGGAGTGGTCTCCATTAAGTGAGAAGAAATGACTGTTTGAGATGGGTCAGTGTTTTCCTTTTTACCATCCTGTTTGGGGTACCCTTCTGTAGCATTGCCAGATAATGGAAAATGCAGCGATAGCTTCCCTGCCCGTCATCTGCTAATACAGGTGGAAAATGTAGTCTGGTTCCAGTCCAACAGTTATCTGTTGATCTCCTGCCTGTGTAAGACACTGTTTGATATGTGGGGGCCGCAGGAAGAAAGGCTACATGGCAACTACTTTCAAATCACGTTAGTTCAGTGGCAGCAGATTCGACAGAAAGAAAACACCATCCTAACTGAATATAGCCTAAGTGTCTGTCATCGGATTGATGACAGGAATGAATAAACCGCTGATGTCATGACAAAATAGATTTCACACACAAAATATTAAGCAAAGAAAGCAGAAACAGAAAAGTACAAATTGTATAATTCTTTTAATATGTAATTCGAAAACACAAACCCCAGGTTAGACTGTTAGCACCCATGATGTTGGCACCTGGGGGAGGAGGGCAGCATTTGGATTTAAAAAAAGGAAAGGATTTCTGGGTGCTTTGTGTCTCTTGATGCTGTTTCATTACGTGCTTACGTTTTCTGTACGTTTGCTATCCATCATTAAAATTAATGGCAAGGGCATGTAGATTTGAAAGCCTTACCCCAGACCCTCTAAACTGAAATATCTACCAAGAATTTACTTATGAGAATCTGTGTTTGGCAAGCTTCCCGGGATTTCTGGCAAATTTAGACGCGAGTATTTGATTTCCAACTGCTGCTTTTAGAAACTCAATGAGATTTTATTTGACTTTTCTGCCCAAGGCCTCCTCGCTTTTCTTTCTGTCAGGGAAAGATCCCTGGAGATTATTGATGTCTTTATCATTTCACCTTGGTGTTCACCATAGTGCTATTAATGAAAGCCATTGCTACCTAACCACTGACTCTCACAGTCCCTGTAATTTTGGCAGGTACCGTCTCAAAAAAAAAAAAAAAAAAAAAAAAGAAAAAAGAAAAAAGTTTTTCCTCAAATCAGCATGAAGAGATGGATAAGCAGAGTGGCGGGTGTGGCAGTTTACTCTAGAAAATACATTCCATTCTGGTCTTTAAAGAGAACTTTGTATTGGAGCCAACAAGGGTATAAATACTAGACCGCAGCCTCTGAAGATCATGTAAATCATGCATTTCCTGAGGATTTTGCCTAAATACTGAGAAGTCAGGACAAGCAGAGATGGTCATGAGATGATAGCTTAGGTAGATTTCTTCTCAGATTGATTTCTTATTCATGGAATTACGTTGAGCAAAGCTGCTTTTGTGAAATATTAAAAGACAGATGACAATCTCCAAGAATCAAAGAGTAAAGCATGTTCTGAGAGATTGCGGTATGATAAGAGCTGACTATGTACAAAAAAAAAACATTTTGGCTGCTGAGACAGAAGAATGAGAAACAGACAGAAAATGAATCATTCCTGTTTTCCCAAAGTGGTTAATATTAAACAAAGATTTAAAAAAAACTGGTTAGTGTGTGAGTTTAACTAAGTCCAAAAATGCACAAACTTCCTTTTTCAGGAGTCAGTGATACCACGTCAACGTTACGTTCTTTTTCTGTCCCAAATCACACGGTTAAGGAGCCCCTAGAACAAGAGGCTTGGATCTGGCCTATCAGTGAGTTCAGACAACACACCTCTTGTATTTCAAAGTCACGATGGGATGGATGGATAGTCATCACCAAGAGGATACTGTGACCCTTGGATGCACCGTTAGGGTATACTAAAGCTGCCAATGGAAAGACTGTCCTAAGCACGTCACACTCTGAGGCTGGATCAAGTGGGGTCAGCATCTCACATCCATGGCTCCTTTCATGGGTATTCACAGGCGCTTTGGAAGGCTCCAGGAAACAGCTTTGAAGGAGAGATTCTGAGAGACTAGACTGCCTGTGGTCAAGCAAATTAAGAGGCTTACGGCTGATGAAACTTGAATATTAATGCTAATGTCATTTATTGTTCTAAAGGCTAATGAAAGCTGAGCTATTTTGGATTGCTTTTTTTCCCCCTCATAAGTCTCAGCATCAGAGGACTTATAAAAAGAATGCTGATTTCTTTATAAAGAAAACAACATATTACACACTTCAGGGCCAGTCATTGCGTCCTGCAAAGCCAGAGCAATGCAGGGACATGGCAGATGCTAAAAGAAGAATTAATAATGAGATGTATTGCTGATTGTTGTTCTGGGCCCGGAGGTTTAAGGAGCTCATTAGTGGATTGTGGTTTCTTCTTGCAAGCACTGGATTCTCTGCCATGACTCATAGTAACAGGAAGACTGATGAAATAGCTCTAGCGGTAACTGGAATGCGCTCTCTTTATGACTTACAGTGTCTCACATCAGAGTCAGATATGATCAGGGCTGAACAGTAGCCAAAATGGTGAAGCTTGTTTGCGGTAAAATGATATTTTACCCTTTTGAGCCCCCCACCCACCCCAAATCAGAGAATGATTCAGCACACAGTACCCGTGCAGATGACTGAGACCCCGAAAGGGGCCCGTTCCAGGGAGGCACAACCCCTTACCGCTAGGACGGGTATCCAGGCATTTCTGTTTCTATATTTTATGGAATAGTTAGAAGATAGCTGGAAATTTGACTAATTAGGTAAAACTCTTCTTGTGCCTTTTTTCTACAAAACTCCTGTGAGTTTGGGGAGTCTGTTGTGTTTACTTATTGTTTGAGTTTGAGAGCCTCTGTTATCTTCTGGGACCCTGGAAATCCCTTGTCACTGGAGCCAGGAGAGAAATGACATTACCAGGTTTCCGCTCCTCTTGGAAAGCGGGTGATTAGTCTGAGTGGGTCAGCTTCAGTTGAGATTTTTTTCCCTGAACACTTTCTCTTTGAGGTTCCCTCCCCTCCCCCCGCCAAATTCAGTGTTACTGCTTAGATAATTTCTGTAATAAATTATAAAATTGGGCATCTGCAATAAAAGCCATCATGTCTCCGAGTCCTTGAATTTTTTGTAAGAGGGTCTAGCTATATAGTCCAAGCTCACCTTGAACTGTCTCAGCCTTTCTGGTGCTGGGATTACGTGGCCAAGTAAGCTCCACATTGTCCTTGATTTTTAACTTGGTAGCTGTGGTGGTTTGAAAGGAAATGCCCCTAAAGGGTAAGGCACTATTAGGAGGTGTGGCCTTGTGTAGTAAATGTGTCCTTGTTGGAGGAGGTACATCATGATGGAGGTGGGCTTCGAAGTCTCATGTATGCTCATCATACCATACCGTGTCTCACACCATTTCCCTTTGCTTGTATATCAAGATGTAGCCAGCAGAATGTCTGCCTGCCTGCGGCCATGCTCCCCGCCATGATGATAATGGACTGAATCTCTGAAAATCTAAGCAACCCCATTGAAATGTTTCTCCTTTACAAGAGTTGTCATGGTCATGGTGTCTCTTCACAGCAATAGAAATCCTAAAACAGAGCAGGGTTTGTATCTCAGTGGCACAATGCTTGCTAGCATGTGTGAAGCCCTATGTTAAATCCCAAGAGCCACAGAATAAAGTAAAAAACAGTTGAAATCATAGTGTTGCTTTGCTTGTCTCTTCTCTCCTCCACCTCCACCCCCCATTGTAAAATGGGGGTGGGGGGGACTGGAAAGGGAAGCTGGAATAGGCCTTACTACTCCTTTCCATGCTTCTCGTAGTTCCCCAATGAGTGTTACTTGCCAAGTGTCTACCGTGAACCAGGCAAGTTGTCAGCAGAATCTTATTTCATCCATGCAATAACCCTCTGCGGGAGCTGGTACTACTGTCCTGGTCCTCGTCATGACTACATGGAGGTCAGACCTTTAGAAGCCAATTTACCCCCAGTTCTGTTTTACTCCTGCACCTTAGAGAACAAGACTGAATTAGACACACAGTCGAAGGCCTTCTCAGTCCCCTGGCTTCTGGCAGAGCCATCTAGTTTTAGGGGAGGAAAACAGAAGACAAGAAAGGTCAACATAGGGATCTGAGCAAAGAAAGAGCAAGAAGTCTTTGGGAAATGTAGGGAAGATGTTTTAATTTCATTTCTGTTGCTGAGATAAAATACCCAGACTCAGAGCCATGTTGGAGAGAAAAGGGTTTGTTCAGCTTACAGTGACAAGATACAACCCACTGTTTTGAGGAAGTCAAGACAGGAACTCGAGAAGCCAGTCACATCACATCTATAGCCAAGAGCAAGCAGAGAACAAATGCATCTTTGCTTGCACTAAGTGAGCTTTCGCCTCTCTCATTCCCCACTGCCACACCTAGGGAAAGGTGTCACAATGAGCTGGGTATTCCCACATCAAGTAACGATCAAGATAATCCTCCTCAGGTCAACCCATTCTAGATTGTCAACTAAAGTTGACAGTTAAAACCAACCAGCACAATGCGGGGGTGGGGTGGGGGGGTGGGTGGGAGGAGTCCAATCAAAATCACATAAAGTACCAGAATTAGCCCCCATGGTTCAACTGTTTTGTAAAGGGGGATATTTTCTGGTCTTCACTGGAAGTTGGCCAGATATTAATATGTAGAACTCTGCTCTAATAGTGTTGCTTTCTCAACGACTTCGAAATACAGACTTTTTGGATACAGAGGCTTTCCCAGGAAAGGAGAGGACAAGACTCTTATCTTGTCTCCACCAGTCTGCTGGGGGAACAGTCCCTTTTTCCCCTCCTCAATCTCCAGCCCCTTACCTGTTCCACAGTCTCTGTTGTATCAGAGTGGATGACCATGCTGTACCCAAGGTGTGCAAGATAATGTGGGGTGCAATACAAAGAGGGCATTGCTTTTTCTGTAGAGCCGTGGCTCTCAACCTTCCTAGTGCTGTGACCCTTTAATACAGTTCTTCATGTTGAGGTGACCTCCAACCATAAAATTATTTTCATTGCCTCTTCATAACTGTAATTTTTCTGCTGTTATGAATTGTAATGCAATTATCTGATATTTTCGATGCTCTTAGGCGACGCCCATGAAAGGGTTGTTTGATTTCCAGATTGAGAGTCGGGACCCACAGGTTGAGAACCGGAGTTCTGGGGGGCTTGAGCTGTATACAAAATATAGGTTTGATACAAAGGATTAAGGGTGCAAATGGGTTTCATGAGAGAATCTCTCTCGCCAAAGAGAAGAAAGTTTAAGAAAGAAATCACATTTGTGGCAGGTGGGGAATGACATTTGTAGTGGTGTCAAAATAAAGGCTTTTATACCTCCACCTCAAACATTAATTTTTCATATTCCATATTGTATTTTCATGTGGAAATCTCGACTCCTAAGAATTGGCACCCTTTGGGATTCTGAGTGGTTGTAAGAAACTCTGTCATGTCACTCTTGAATCTTCGGTGTTTGTCACTTCCCACCTCCCCTGCCCCTGTGGGCGTTGCAGCCACACAGTTCCCAAACATGAGTACAAAGAAATGTTCATACACAGAAAACAAAAATAGACAAGTCTCTTTTAAAATTAAAAAGTAGAAAATATGATGAAATCTCTTGACACAACTAAATAGTTTTTTTTCTCACCTAATCTGTCAAGTATGGTAAACTGTGTCCACAGTCTGTTAGGATAAATCTCACTGGGTTGAGCCGTGTTAGTCTGCTCCAGGCTTTTTCGTGCCTTATCGGACTTGACTTTGTAGAGTCTCTGTAAGAACTTTTGCGACTCCAATCACACGTGAGATTTGCCTGCAATCTTCTCCCTTCCTGCTAGCTCTTCTTCTCTGGCGCTGGTGAGAACGCAGCCTGGGTTTTGTTCGGTAGCATACTCTTTCTCTTTCTATGGCGATGGAGTGACTTACACAACTCACAAGTGACCTGCTCTTTGTCAGTTTTATGAAACAGCCTAGAATTGTGCCTTCTTTCCCCTAGTTTTTCAGGACAGGGTTTCTCTGTGTAGCCCTGAAACTCACTCTGTAGACCAGGCTGGCCTCATACTCAGAGATCTGTCTCTGCCTCCCAAGTGCTGGAATTAAAGGCGTGTGCCACCAGGCTTGGCTTTGAACTGTAGTTCTTCAAACTGTACTATTTTTTTTGTAGTAGATAATAGATAACTTCCTCAAATTTAATTTGAGGTTGGCAGCATATTCAGATTTTTTTTAGCCCCTTTTGATAAATCACATTTTGGTCATAGTGGACATCGGTGATTTTGACCAGCCTCAGACTTCCATGCTCTATGGAGGTGGCTTCCATTCTCAGTGGCCCAAGAGGACAATTGGTCAAGATGCTGTACAGCCTGCTTACCACAGGCATGGGTACCAGATCCAACTAGGAACAACTAGGGTCCTTCCTTGGATCGATGTGAAGCTATTAGAAGAGAAAGGGGACACTTTACAATTTTTCCTTTGACTAATAAACTTGCAAGATGTAGTTGTACAAGATGGGTACTGTGGGTGGCATTTTCCCTTGGCACATGAAGAGAATGTGGTTAAGCTGAGAGAAAAGCTGGGTTGAGGAAGATGTAGTGGGAAAAGAGGAGGGAGGAGGGACTCCTCAAAGGATCCTCAAAGAAATTGAAACTAAAACTGTCCAGCTACTCCACTCCTGGGAAAATGCCCAGAGAACTCCTTATCCTACTTTAGAACTATTGACACACCCATGTTTATTTCTGCTACGAGAGCCAACTTATCTGTCCACCAACAGAGGAATAGATAAGGGAAATGTGGTGTTGGGACTGGCTGACTTGTCCTTACGTTTCTGAGAAGGGGATTGTGGGTTGAGGAAAGAAACAGACAAGAGACAGAAGATAGAGGTGGGAAGGCTTCCAGTGAAGACTGTAGCCCTTACATACCCGAATCAAAAGGGGAGGGCACAGACTTCCGCGATACTAAGAACAAGCCAGTGTCACTACCTCCTTACGTCTCAAAACTCCTAGTAATCACACCCAAAGGCAAACATCCTGTTGTCTGGCCTTTGAGGGACAAAGCATCCAGTCACCACACCTTTGGTCAAACATCCTATTGTTCGTCCTTGAGGAGCAGGAATAGGTTTGAACTCTCTGACCTTTAGTCAAGATGGAAGGGATTCAAAACCGTGAGCTCTTACAATGTAAATATGAAAATGGGATATCATTCAGCTATAAAGAAAAATTAATCCATGAAAATTGCATGCATGTGGGGTCCAGCCATGATAATCTAAGCCTGGGCAGGTCACCCAAAGGAAGTTCTTTACCTCCAATCATTATCACCTGGGACTCTGGCCATTGATAAATTTAAATAAGAGGCCCTTCTCAGTAGTTTATCCTGAAGAAGCAATACCTGGTAGCAGGAAAACACCACAAGCTGAGAGTACCCAACCCCCAACCAAGAGCAGACTATTCAAAGGAAATCCCTGACATTCCAATCGCTGTAGATATGATCACCTGCCAGGGCACTTCACCATGACACCCCTAGACCTGTGTCAGCCAATCAGGGGTCCTGAACCTCAGAAACCCCTCACCTCCAGTTTTACTACTATAAAAACCTAATTCTAATTGAGCTTGGGGCTCTCTGATTATTCCAATACGTTGGACATGCAGAGAGACCGAGTTTGCAAACTTGATTAAAATAAAGGCTCTTTGCTTTTACATATGGGACCCTTGGTTTTCTTGTCGGCTTGCAGGGATTGCGGATTTGGGCATAACATGAAGATAGATAGACTGCGAAAGTATAATATTGAGCAAGGTTACAAAAACTCAGAAAGGCAAAAGCAAAAACACTTGTTCTCCCTTATCTGCAGATCCTAGCCTTAAGGTAGACTCGGAGGTGAGGCTGTATAACATTTAGAAAGGAAGGCTAATATTAGGTGATGAGGAAGGCTGGGTTGTAGAGTCATGATGTATAAAGCTAATTGTTTTTCTAGTTTTAACTCTGCCATAGTTTTCCCATTATTTTGTTACATTACATGACTGGATAGTGTATAAAGATACAGCTGATAACGAGCCCAGCAGTGGTGGCACACACCTTTAATCCTAGCACTTGGGAGGCAGAGGCAGGCAGATCTCTGTGAGTTTGAGGCCAGCTTGGTTAGCGAGTTCCAGAACATCCAAAGCACAGAGAAACCCTGTCTCAAAAAAGTAAAACAAAATGAAAATATAGTTGATAATGGGAGATTAAAACCCTCAGATAAGCTCCCTGGCTTCAGAATGACTGTCCTAATTGTGTATTCACTGAGATACACAGTCTTTGGGGTGGGGCAAGTGCTTGAGTGGCTGCCTTAAACTAGCTGTGTGATATTTTTATTTATGATGCAATTATAATAAAGTGAATTCATTATTTACTATAATAAGCCTTTAAAGGGGAAATATCACTATAGTTTTGCCGCCCAGCAGTCAGTGTGCCCTTTCTTGTTGTGCCTGCTTAGCAGTGAATACCCCAGTGTTCGTCTCATAGTTTCCATTTCCAACTAAAGGGAACCTGGGTTCCTTAGGGAATAGTAGATCATAGTTTCCAATGTTCTTGGGATAAACCTGGAGCATTGTCTCATACTGAAAACAGGAAAGCCATCAAACACTAATGAGGAAAGTATGGACAGCAGAAAAGGGATCATTAATTGTAATGTATTGACTCATGTCATACGTGGAAAACATGATCAACCTCATTAGGCACCACTGATGCCTAACAGTCCATGCACGCATGCCTGCATATCTGCATATGTGCATACATACATAATTCATATACACCTAGTGTGTGTGCGTAGTGTGCATACCTGGGTAGGTGCTTGTGCGCTGTAATTCACACTTGGAGATCAGAGGATAATTTGCAAGAATCTGTTTTTCCTTACTTTTATGGAAAAATTAAAAATGCTGCAGGATCCCCGGCAACAGGAGGCAGCAGAAATGCTGTAGGTCCCCAAGCGGTGGTAGCAGGCCTTGTGGTGGCAGGCAGCAGGCCCTGAGAGCAGCCAGTCCCAGGCAGAGACTGCTGCTTGGGCTACCCATCCCCAAGTGGTGGTTGGTCCCAGGCAGGGAGACACGTGGTGGGCAGGCAAGAGACAGAGACATGGAAAGACAAGCCATGCAGAGTGAGGTTGAATATTTATTCAGAGGGTTATGGAGGGGAAGAAAAAGGGGAGAAAGGGGGGAGAGAGAGAAAAAGAGAGAGAGGAGGATGAGAGAGAAAGAGAGAGAGAAGAGAAAAAGGGGGGAAGGGGAGAAGCGGGGAAAGAGGCAGAAGCTGCCTCTCCAAGAGAGGGGACAGGAAAGAGAGAGAGCTCAGGCTGCCTCAGTGGATGGGGGAGGGAGTAGGTGTGCCTTGTCTCTTAAAGAGACAGAACAATCATTATACCTACCATGTGAGTCCCAGAATAGAACTGAGAACATCAGGTTTGGTGGCAAGCACCTTCACTTGCGGCTCTCTCACCAGGCACAATTTATCTTTAGTAAGTTAAGAAGTTTTAGGCATGGTGGTACTCACCTGTAATGCCAGCGTTGGAGGTAGAGATGATAGGATCGGGAATTTAAGGCCAACATCAGCTACACAGAGAATTGGAGGCTAATTTGGTCTATGTGAGATATTGTCTCAAATGAAAAGAGTAGAGCAAGAAAGAAGGGAGGGAGGAGGAGGAGAGAGAGAGAGAGGAGAGAGAGAGAGAGAGGAGAGAAAGAGAGAGAGGAGAGAGAGAGAGAGGAGAGAGAGAGAGAGAGGAGAGAGAGAGAGAGAGGAGAGAGAGAGAGAGAGGAGAGAGAGAGAGAGAGGAGAAAGAGAGAGAGGAGAAAGAGAGACCATTAGCCTGCCTTTTCAATTCAATTCAAAATGAATTTAGGGTAACCAAACAATTGGTTGTTAAAGGTTTTTTTTTTTATAGTTTTTGTTTTGTTTTGTTTTGTTTTGTTTTTTATGAAATGGTCCCATTAGTAAATGCAGGGGGCGTGACAGACACAGAAAGCCACACACATTTGTAGTTCCGTGTCACCAAGCAGCATGCTCATCGATCAACATCAAAGCCACCAAGTGAGGGTTTTGTGGTGCAGAATTTATTTTGGGGGTGGTGATGGAAATGTTCTAAAATGGTGGTGGTTGCGTAACTATGAATATAGTGAAAACCACTGAATTACACATGTAAACACAAAGAATAACAGCCAGGGCAAGCAGTTACTGTGAAAAGAAACAGAAGAATCAGATGCCATGTAAGAGACTTGACTTTTTTAAAAAGCCCAGGCTAGTCTCAAACTTTGATTCTTTGCCTCTATCTCTGTAACCCTAGTGCTGAGGTGTGTGTGTGTGTGTGTGTGTGTGTGTGTGTGTGTGGTGTATGCACACTCCACATGCACATACATACAAGCATGCATACAACACACACAAATACTCCTTTGTTGTTATGATGATTTTTTTCTTGTATTTTGCTTAGTTGTTTTCAATTTACATATAAACTGAAATGTTTATCATTTAAATAGTTATTCAAGTTTCATAAATAAAGCCATATCTAAATGCAGGCAGCATTTAGAAATGTTTAGCACATTAATAGTAAGCTTGCAAGTGGGAAGCAGTCTTTTTTTCACATTTAAAGTTCTTTGCCTCAAATTCTCTTAATTTTTCTAGTCATTCTCTATTATTTCCATCTTGTGCAAACTGGAAGAGAAGTATCATGGTTTGAAGGAGAATTTCCCACATGCTTAGTTCCTAACTGATTAACTGTTTGGAAAAGATTGGGAAGTGTGGCCTTGTTGGAGGAGGTATGTCACTAGGAATGGACTTTAAGCTTTCCAAAGCTCACTTCAGACCCAGTCTCTCTCTCCCTCGGTCCCCTCCCTCCCTCCCTCCCTCCCTCCCTCTCTCCCTCCTTCTTTTTCTCTATCTGCTGCCTGTGGATCAGGATATAAAGCTCTCAGCCATCACTTCACCACCACGCCTGCCTGCTTCCCGCCTTAATGATCATGGACTAACCTTCTGAAACTGTAAGTAAGACCCCAATTAAATGCTTTCTTTTACAGAAGTTGCCTTGGTCACGTGCTTCTTCATAGCAATAGAACAGTGACTAAGACAAGAAGATTGGGCTCCATGTCCTCCTCAGATAGCTATGTGTTGACCAAAAACTATCCAAAGAAAGTTATGTCCCAGTGAGGCCTAAGGCTGAGGGTGCCACTCTTGAGAGGACCCAGGGGCTAAACCCTAAGTCCTTCTTTTTCTTAAGAGGCACCTGCATTAGGCTTTTCAAGTATGCTATCAACAATGACTTACAAGTAACTAGAATGTTTATGAATTAGCTTTGCATTCTTTTTCTTCTTGTTTGCAGGTAAATATTTTAGTCAAAGTTCAGACTGTTAACTTTTCCAGGCCCTAATTGTTTAAACATGGTTTAATTTTGCCCACAGGCTTGAATGGTGGCTTGCTAAATATAAAATTATGGGCTCAAAATTATTTTTCTTAGCACTGTCAAAATGTTCCTTTGTCCTCTGTCATCTTTCTATGATGAAACAGCGCTAACTTCACTCTCATGCCTTTAAAAGTATTCCTTTCCCAGTCCCTTGCTGCAGACTTTCAGATTTTTTTCCTTAGAATTCAGACCTCTCTCCTCTCACCTGGGTCTAACTGTATTCTTCCTCATGAGTGATACTCCATGTGCCCTTCTTTTAACTCAAAGACTGGAGTATCCGCTCAGGGAAAATGACCCCTGTAATTCCCTTGATAACATCTCCCTGTTCTCTATTCTACCCCTGTTATACCAACAGCATAGCTTGTAGATGCTTCTGTCATGGCTTGAGTCTTTCCCATTAAACCTCTGCCTCTTGCCTTTTTCCATTGAATCCTGGGAAAATCCTTCTGCTTGATCTGCCAGCTCACTGGTTTACTATTCAGCTATCTTCACGTAGCTCTTCCGACCAATAGTGAGCTTTTAATTTTGGCAATAATGTGTTTGATTTCCATGTACTCACTTGCATTTTATTCCATTTGGTTCTTTGATAGCAACCAATGTTGGGAGCTATTAATTAAATTTACATTTTCTCTCTGGTACCCACATTGGTAACTATAGTGTTTTCTCTTATTCTGTCAGGAAGCCCTGTTGCCCTGACAATGACTGCAAGACTTCTGCTCCAGCATTTGCTTGCTTGCTTATTTGTTTCTTTTAATGTGTTTAAAAATTTATCATTTAAAGTGTGCAATGAATTGACAATACGTACAATCACTGTGCTGTGTGATCATCACCAATATCCATCTCACATTTTGTACTCATTGGATTATAATATCCTCCAGCCACTGGTACCCTCTATTATACTTCTGGGTCTATATAAGTAATCTGTTCATTGAGTGCCTGCTGTCTATTCAAAAGTATAATATTTGTCCTTTGTGTCTGGTTTAGTTCATAAATTATAATAGTCTTGTTGTTGATCCATGCTGTAGCATGTATCAAAATTTCATTCCTTTTAAAAGCTGAATCTCAACCTCTGATTTCCCCTTGTGGTTTCTCCTTTTCCCCTGGGATCACCTGGAAATGCTTTGCTCAAATTAAAACCTGGACTTTAATTCGACTTGATTGGCTTATTGCATTGATGGAGAGACAATATCAGGGTACAAAAATCTGTCACCCATATCCTTGGTTTAGAGTACTTTATGTCCTCAGTATCTTTTTTTTTTTTAAGTCTTGTACACAGAACTAATCTACTATCAAGCATGATTGTATTCTGTACCATTCTTACAAAAAAATTAGTGATTTAAGGAACTCTTGATGTTTTTCAAAACATTAAGTCTTGTATGGTCATTAGTCTTAGTCATGACTGTGGAAAATAATGTTAGGTCAAAGGTGACCATTGTCTTCTTCACCTCAAGAGGTAGAATCAACAGCACTCAAATACAGGCTAATTTTACGTCAAAGTGTCCAAAGTTTGTAATTTACCAAAGACTGCCGTCTATGAAAACAAATGACATTAATAAATTAGCATAAAAGTGTATGGAATTAAGATTGCTTTAAAAAGGGCTGTAGGACCAATCTGCCTGGGTTTTCTCTAAAGTAAAGGGTCCAAGAATAAGAATATAAAAATGTAGATTCCAGAAATAGGAATATAGAAATAAAAAAATATAAAGTTATCCGCAGCTTGCCGGGTCGGGCGGTGGTGGCGCACGCCTTTAATCCTAGCACTCGGGAGGCAGAGGCAGGCGGATCTCTGTGAGTTCGAGACCAGCCTGGTCTACAGAGTTAGTTTCAGGACAGGCTCCAAAGCCACAGAGAAACCCTGTCTCAAAAAACCAAAAAAAAAAAAAAAAAAAAAAGTTATAAGTCTAGGATAATGAGAACAGACTGTCAGCAGCTTTCTCAGCAGCTCAAGGATTAACTATTAGCAGTGGGTTATTTTGCTTTATAGCCTATAACTCTATTTATAAGGCCAAAACATCTCTCTGCAAACTGAGAGCTAGCCTATGGATACGAGCTGAGTCAACTGTTAGGAAATAGATATATGACCTCTGGGTTACGCATTATCCCTGCTATGTGAGACTGGCAGCATCAAAGGGGAGACCCCAGGGCTTCAGTAAACACCGCCTAAAAGTACCAGGGAAGACAATAGATTAATTACAAACACTGGTTTAACTGAAAAACTTTGTTAATGGAGATTATAAAGTAAGACAATCTGTATCTGAGTTTTACCTTGAGATTGTAAAACTTCCCTTGTTCAGACCTAATGCTTGGTGCCCCTACTATAAAAAGGTGGATTCAAAAACTGGCCTTTTGCCACAGCCTTACAAAAAGCATTTCTGGCTGTGGTATCAGGTAGCTGATAAGCTTTTTGTGCCCCATGGAGATTTTTTTTTCTATTTTTTCCCCTGGATTCTGGTTTCTGGAATAAAGCTTGCTTCTGGTTTATTAGACTTTGGTGGTCTGTCCCCATCTTTGTGCGACCCTCCCCCCCTCAACATAGAGTGTAGGTAGAAGTTTTGTGATCCCAGGCTAGAGTCAAACATCTTTTTAGGGGTATTTATACTGAGTTGAATATGCTTTGAAAGTAACAAGTAGATATACTTCAAAGACCATAATACACAATAGGAATTTTGGCTTTTGAAAAACTCAGTCTATGTTCAAAAGATGCCATTACAAAGTTGCAGATACAAATATACTTAATGCACAATACACTGTGGCAGTTATAATTTGAGATATGGTGGCAGCTGCAATGTGGTATTTTGGGCTCCTGGACCAGGTCAGGGACAGAGGGGGGGGGAGTTTAAAGTCCTGTTCAGAAAGTGATGTTTTATTTTGAGCAGTTCCAGGAGTAGATGAAGTCAAGAGTCTTACAAGTTCTTTGCCTTTGAGCTACAGCCTTTTTGTTGTTACTTTTTGTTTGTTTGGTTTGTTTTATGTTTGTGTTTTCTGTGCCACTGCCTCCCTATCCAGCCCTGGCTTACCTTGTGCTCGTAGTCCTCCTGCCTCGGCCTCTTAGGAGAACAAGAGTGCATGCTTCCGTCTGTTAATGCTTAATTTGGTTGGTTAGGTCATATGAAAGGAAGAAGAATTTTAAATGTCATTGCACACTCCTTCCTGGCCTTTCCAGGAAACTAGAAGTGACCTGAGTTCTCCCATTAACTAGGATCCTTCTCAGTTTCTAGAACTAATTTCTAATTCAGTGGTCCACATCCTTCACCACTGGGCCTGCCAGTTCCCCAGATCTCTTATCTTTAGGCACACTCCTGTCTTCTGGCCCACACTCCCCTACTCTAATACACAGGGCTTTGGGGTCAAGCGGCTAGCTAGCCCTTGCCCTTATCTTATCATTACCCCCAGGGGCTCAGAAGAAACTAGAACTTACAGTTGGGGTTTAGAGGTGCCCTCTGCTGGCTGTTGAGGACTGAACCTTAATTTATTTAATATAAGGGTAGGGTGGAGGTAAGAGGGAATGGGATGAAACACACAAGTTTGTACCACTCTGATTCTGAAGAGGCTTTGACAGTCCTAAACCTAAACAGTTAGGTCCTTTGAGCTAAACTGTGTTTGGGTCACTGGCTTGTGAAAAACAGGATTCTTAATGAGCTGGGGGTGTCTCCTACCAGAGGACATTTGGCAAGAGACTGCCTAACAATTATACAAGGATCCCTCCCTCCTCTGTCCCACAACAGGGATTCTGCAGCTCCTATAGACTGAACCTGACTTACACTTAAGAGAATAGAAATGAATAGAAAGTTGAGGTCACGGCCAGGCACAGGCTGGGCTATGGCAGGAGGACCACTTGAGTCAAGTCAGCAAGGAGATAGCATCTCTTTAAAAGTAGTGAGTAAGAAGCACAAAAGGGAAGCAGAAGTTAGGATTGGATGCTATTAGACATCTGTCCAGGGATGCTCACATTTGAATGTGTAAAGAAATTTGTTTTTTTTTTAATTTCTGTGTTACATGTTGGAATTTTATACTAATACTTGGCTTCCTTGGAGAGTCTGATTAGGGCTTTTTTTGTGGGGGAGATATAAGCTGTTGGGAGTTTTAAATCTTCCTAGGTGATTTTAAATTTCAACTAAGCTTGAGAAAAGTTAAGCCTGTTCAAACCTTCATGTTTGAGGAACCAGATTCTCTTGAAGAAAAGAAGGCGCATGTCTCTCAGGTGACTGTACAACACACTCCAAAAGAAAAAAACTGTGAAAGGAAACAAAAAATAATTTATGTCTTTTAATCTCCAAAATTTTGTGGAAGTGTGGGTTTGTTGTTATTGCAAAGAATTGAATTTAGGACCTCATGTTAGGCAAAGTGCTCTGCAAATGAGCCTCGTCCCCAGCTGAGGTGTCTTCTGTTTTTTAACCTCTTATGTATTTATTTACGTGTTTGTGCGCGTGTGTGCGCGCATGTGTGCGTGCGCACGTGTGTATATGTGTGTATGTATGTGTGTATGTGTGTGTGTGTGCCTGCAGAGGCCAGAATAGGGCTTTAGATCCTCAGAGATGTGTGTGTGTGTGTGTGTGTGTGTGTGTGTGCCTGCGGAGGCCAGAAGAGGGCTTTAGATTCTCAGAAATGTGTGTGTGTGTGTGTGTGTGTATGTGGTGTGTGCCTGCAGAGGCCAGAAGAGGGCTTTAGATCCTCAGAGATATGTGTGTGTGTGTGTGTGTGTGTGTGTGTGTGTGTGCCTGCAGAGGCCGGAAGAGGGCTTTAGATCCTCAGAGATAGAGGCAGTTGTAAGTCCTCTTGAAAAGCAGCAAGCATCCTTAACCACTGAGCCATCTCTCCAGTCTCTGTCTTGTTTTTTTGCAGACAGGTCCCACTTGGTGCTTTGGCCCTGAACTGACTGTGCAGCTGAGGGAACTTGAACCTCTGCTCTGCCCGTCTCCATCCCCGAGGATTTCAGATGTGTGCTACAGTGAGTAATTTTATGTACCCCTGAACATGGGATCCAGGTCTCCACGCATCCTGGGCAGGAATTCTGCCGGGTTACACTACTGAGCCCGAAAGACTATTTCTAAAAGCATTTCTTGGCAAGATTCCAGAGGCCTCCTAGAGAGCGGTTTCTTAGAAATAACTCTGACTTTTTTCTTGGAATGTTCAACTTTCCTGAGATTTCCAGTTTTCCTGTCTTCGTTAACTTTCTTCCATGGAAATGTTCCCTATCTTTAAAGAGTAAAGCTTTCTTATCTTGCAGCAAGAGCCCTTGAGGTCCAAACGTGTGACCTGAGGCCAGTTATCTTTATAAAGGATTTTTTCTTTGTTCTCTGTATCCTCATTCCTCTTAGTAGCCTTACCATGCGCACACACACACACACACACACACACACATATATATTTATCCTCTGTGTCATCTCTCTCATTTTCTGTCGCGCTAACCATCCACCTTGCCATTGCCTCCACCTTCCCTATTCATTCAGCCATTCTCGTTTGGCCTCTCTTAATGGGAAAATGCTACTTGTCTCCCCATTTCTCTGCAAACCAGCATGGCTAGAAGGGGAGAGCTAGGCAGAGCTGAGTCCAGGCTGCAGCTGGGCTCCGCTGTGTTTGCTGAGATTTGAGTTCACTCCCCTCAGGCAATGGAGTACGTCAGGTCTACCTTCTCTTCCCCAGTTCTGCAAGTCAGCACAGGGTCACGGAAAGTGAGAGTCCTTCCTGTCCCTGCAGACTGTATCGAGCCCCCCAGCCCTACTGGCCCATCTCCTTTCATGCACAGATTCTAGCAGCTGAGTCACTGCTAACTCACCCGTCCTCAGCATGGCTGTTGCCGGTGTCCCCTCCATTGCTAATCAATTCCTGAGTGAAGAAAAGATTGGTATTGCCAGGTTCGGGTGGGTATTTAGTAGGTTTAAATTTTTTTCTTTCGTTTTTGTTTATTTTAATAGTATCAAGAGTAGCAATTCTGTGACTTTGTACCATCTTTAAGTGAAGTCTGTTTTCACCTGTAAAGACAGGAGTGCAGGGGCTGGAGAGATGGCTCAGTGGTTAAGAGCATTGCCTGCTCTTCCAAAGGTCCTGAGTTCAATTCCCAGCAACCACATGGTGGCTCACAACCATCTGTAATGAGGTCTGGTGCCCTCTTCTGGCCTGCAGGCATACACACAGACAGAATATTGTATACATAATAAATAAATAAATATTAAAAAAAAAAGACAGGAGTGCAGCCAGTGAGATGGCTCAGTGGGTAAAGATCTTGCCTTGAGACCCGAAAAGTCCATCCCTGAATCATGGGTAAAGGCGGATGGAGAGAACTTACCCACACATTGTCCCTCTGACTGCCACATGCATGGTGAGGCATGCTCATCAGCCCTGCTGTTGACACCTCTCTCTCTCTCTCTCTCTCTCTCTCTCTCTCTCTCTCTCACACACACACACACACACACACACACACACACGGTATAAACCTCTCAGCAGGAGCAGGATATAATAAGTTCCCCTGAAGTACACTCTGACTCCACCTCTAGATCCCTTCGAACCCAGAGTTCTATGAGTGGCCACTGTGAGGGAACTCTGTTGCTCAGGTATGTGATTTCAAGGACATTATAGGTTTGTTGTCAATCATCAATACATTCTGGGTGTTGACAAACCTTTCTGGTTTATATTTTCTAGGTATATATTTTAGACTTTGAAAGTAATAGTTCCTGCCACTTTGTCATTGTCGTAGGAAAGTATTTGTAGACAAGTAAATAAATGGGTATAACTGGGTCCCAATAAAACTTTATTTGAAATTTTAGTTTCACACAATTTTTACATATGACAAAATATGCCCCCACCACTTACCTTTACCCTTGTTGTGGTACTTACAGTTGAACCTGGGTGCCTCGCACATGCTGGGCAAAGTCTCTCCCCCTGAAATGTATCCCCAGCCCTTCGGTTGACTTTTTCAACCACTTTAAAAAAAACTAAAAAAAAAAAAATTACCCTGTGAGCAACAGAGAAATAGGAAGTGGGATGCCATTTGCTAACTCTTGTCATACATCGCCAGCAAGAATAAGCTAAGCCCTCACAGATCCTATTTAAAATCTTCGTTGAGAGAAACAAATTGAGGAAATAGAAAGGAACATGCTGTCTGTGTACTTTCCCCTTAATTTTAGGTCTTTATCTGCAGATCAAGTCAAACTGCTGGACGACTCTTAACTTGATCCACTGAAGTCAAGTCAGCTCTGGCCACTGAATTCATTTAAAACATTACTCTACTCTATGCTTTTATGGATGGCCACTACATAATTAAATAATTTCATTTCCATTTTGGTACATGCAAACCAAGTGTGATTGAGAACATTTTCTAGGGGGCTGGGAGGGAATGGCTCAGGCGATAAGTGCTCCGGCTGCACTTGCAGAGGATCCAGGTTCAATGCCCAGCACCCACACGACAACTTGCAACCCTCTGTAACTCCAGCTCCGGGGAGATCTGACGCCCACTCCTGGCCTCTGGGGGCGCCGCATGACACGGTGCACAGATGTCCATGTGGGCAAAGCGACCAAAGCATAAACTAAAAGTAAATAGAGAAATAAACTCTGTCAAGCAAGAAAACATTCTCTAACAAACTGCTCCGTGCCTGCGTAAGGTGACCTGCAAGGACTGCTCTTCAGAATTCACTTTTGAGGTGAAACTCCGTTTCGCCAGCTCTCCAGGCAATGCCGTGGACTTTTTGCTCTGCTAATGACACACAATTACCAGACAATCCCCACCTTGTCTTCTGGATTTCCTCTAGACCAGGGTAGGAGCTTCAGGCATTCAGCTGGGAAAATTGATCAAAGTAATTAAGTGGCCTCCCGCTCCCTGACCCTGGTCTGTTTAGGAGCCTGTGCTTTTTGGAAGAGGGCTGTCTTTCACAACTTGGAAAGGATGGTTGCCTGTTCTCCCAAGGGAAGACGGCAAAGGTCTCTTTCTCTGGCAAAGTGAATGTCCGAAGGGTCTTTCCATAGACTTGGCTTAAAGGACTCCCTCAGTTCAGTTAGCTGCACCCTAAGATGAAAACAAGCACACTCAGCAGGTCGTCGTTGTGCTTCCCTGATGCCAAATCTAAGTGACAACAGACCCGTGACTTGCCCTGGAGGCTGAGAAATTGCGCACGCACGTCCCACCCTGCCCAGCCCACAGATGCATGACAGCCTGTGCCAGATCAGATATTTATTTACTCAGAGATGTTCTGCGAATTTCCTGGGAAGGTTTACTCATTGACTTCAAAGACTTCAGTCATCTGGATCTTCTACCAAAAGAGGCATGGTTTGCAGTGGTGCATGGACGAGCGGGCCCGTTGAGAAGGTGATCGTGTGCGCGCAGAGCCCTAAAGAGGACCCCTGTCTACTCCCGTGCACGCTGAGCTTATTTACACTTGGTCTTCGTGTCTCGGCAGCAGTCTATAGCTTTGCTGTTCTTCTTCCACCCCGAAGCACCCTGTCGTCTCTCCTGAGCCCTTTCCTATGGGCCTCAAGTTAGTGGCTCTGAGATAGGGAATGGTCTTGGTGTCCTAGCTGCCACGGTTGGCTGTTCGGTCTTAGGTGGAACTGTGAGTTAGCTTCACCACCTCTGGAGTGTGCCTAGCTCTTTTAAGATGCACAGCTCTTCACTGACGCTTCTGTTCATTTTACCCCAAGAGTCAAGTGTCCTGGGACCCACTTCGTTAAAGGGTTCTGAAGGCTTTTTCTTCTATCAGAGTCACGCTCCGGGCTCGCCCTCTTGGTACAGTTCCTCCTCCCTTAAGCCTGACGGTCTTCCGTGAGTTGTTGGCGTGGCTTGATTGATTTGGCTGATTTACTCACTAATCGTCTTTGCTTCTCTCTTGGTCATTAGTCTCCTGTGTGCTGCTCTGCCGAGAGCTGCCTGAGTCTAGTTTGTGAGACGTGTGCCCCGCATCCATCCTAAAATGAGGAATGGCAGCTAGCTAGTAGGGGGGCCTTTGAGATACAACGTCAAGGTTTTTGAAGAATCGATTCCTTTCTGACCTTTATAAAATTTTTTATTTTTACTATTTTGTGATTTCGTGTGTATGTCGGGGTGGGGCATGAATGCACCTAAGTACAGGGGTTCTCAAAATCCGAATTGGACATTGAATCCTCTGGAGCTGAAGTTCCAGGCGACTGAGCCTCGGGTTCTCTGCCGGCCACACTCATAACCCCTGGCCATCTCTGCAGCACCTCGATTGTTTGGGTTTTATTGTTTTGAGACATCATCCTTCCTTTTAGTGAGTTGCAATCCCAGGGGAATTAGACCGAGAGGATAGCTTAGCTCTCAGTCGTTCACCATGCTCCTAGCCTAAGCAAGTGAAGTGAAGCAAGTCTGTGGCATGTGGTCCAGGTTTCTAAACACAGGGGTGCAATAGCAATCGATACCACGCTAGTGAGAAAGGGCAAACGTAAGTTTAGTCTTGGCAATTGTTATCTCCAGCATCTGTAATCCAGGGAGTCGTCAATACTCCTAGACCAGCAGGCTTCGGTCCTTCCACCTTTGCCCCCTCTCCTCTCCCGTTCTTTTCTTTCTCCCTATCCCTTGGAAGCATCACTAATCCTACGGCCATATTCCCCTCTGATAATGATTCTCCTCCTGTGTTGTCTGTCTTGGGGAATGGTACCATCCTGTCCAAACCCAGCACCCACGTGTCTTCTATGCTCTTCCCTCCCTTGGCTTACTGTTTAGCTATTCATTTCTTCAGTTCCATGTCCTCTTTAGCTCGGCCTCCCGCCCATTGGTTTCATCCCTCCTGCCCCTAGGAGGAATGAAATCCCCTCCCTTTCTCCCTAATAGCTTGCAGTCCATTACTCATTCTCCAGCAGTCACTTTCCTGGGGGATTCAGTTCATTCCTGTAGCACACTTAGGGGACTGGTCTTCGCTTCTACAACACCCTTTATCTACACGGAATATTTTTTTTTATTTTTATTTTTGAGACAGGGTTTCTCCATAGCTTTTTGGTTCCTGTCCTGGAACTAGCTCTTGTAGACCAGGCTGGCCTCGAACTCCCAGAGATCTGCCTGCCTCTGCCTCCCGAGTGCTGGGATTAAAGGCGTGTGCCACCACCACCCGGCCGGAATATTTATTTTTGTCACTATAAACAGTAACCTCTTTCTTAGCTCTGCTCTTGTGTCTTCATTGTAAAACACAGGCCTAATACATGATCAGTAAATGGGTTTTGAGACTGAGTATTCCTGTGGATAGCCCAGGATGGCTTCAAATGTGTGATTCTTCTTCCTCGGCCTCCCTAGTGATGGACTCAATAAATGCTCAAATCAATGAACTATATGCTCATTCTTTCCAAAAGAAAATTAAAAATTCGAGCTTGTAATTTGGATGAGATAACAAGCTAAGAAATATTTTCTTTGTATAGATTTTTAAGGTTATCAGTAGCATTTTCACATGTCTTAGTTATTTCCCAGTTTTTATATCACTAGCAAATAGAATTGATCCTCTCTTATAACTGCAAAGTGATTTCCTACATGTCATTCTATAATCTGCATTGCTTGGAAAGGAAGCACGTGCCTTGAGTTCCCGTGATGCCCTTGTGATGCTCACGGGGCTAGGATCAAAGCTGATGTTGTCAGGTCTGCCAACAGAGGGAAAGCAGCCCTTCCAGGAATCAGTCAGCTTGACAAATTCTGGAGGTGAGAACAGTTCCTCCTGGGTATGCCAGTAAGGCTTGCCGAGGACTCGGGGGAAGTGGAGACCAGCGGGTGGAGAACCAGGAAGGAGCAGCAGCTGCACATGCAAGGACTGAGCGTCAAGCCAGTATCACACAGACCACACGAACTGCTTCCCCGGAGGAGCTCACATCTGGACCATCTCAGCTGGGCATTTTAGTGCTGGCTTGTGCAAATGATGGAGAAAAATGACAAAAGAGATAGGTTCATACTATGTAGGTCTAGCTATCCCCAGCCTAATCGTTCTTCAGCCTCCATAGTGTTGGGACTAGACACATGTGCCACCATATTCAGCTGCTCTTTGAAAGCCGCGGGAGACAAGGATGCTTGCCTGGTACTCTCATCCAGTTCTTATCCAGCCGATTCTGAGGTCAGTCCGGGGTGTACAATATGTCTGAACAGCTTGCTCTGTTTATTAGATGCCACGCCCAGATGTGTATTTCTATTGATTTATTCCCGAGATACATTGACAGCTATACTCTGGTCAAGTAATCACGCAGAATGAAAGGCAGAAACCTTGCCAAAGAAGAGAAACTAATGCTCTGCTCGTAGAGAGTGGCTTCCTTAAGAGCGAAGCTGGCCCTGAGCTTTACAGAAACCTTGACCAAGCAGTGTTTATAATCCTGAATTTCTATGAAGTAGTTCTATAGTCTTGTGTAGATTTTTAAATAGAGTATCTGTTACATAGGAGAGAGAACTGTGTTTTGCCTGTGGACTCAGGAGGATTCTCCATGAAGCAGTTACTCAAAGAAATGGTAAGCAATGTAATAAACCACTTAGGTGTGTAGTATTCTTATCAAGACTTTATCTTTTTGACACATGGTGTTCTGGAAGCACAGGATTAAAAGTTTTTTATCTTGCCTATATTTATACTTTATTTCTTCTAATTCTTTATTGTCATAATCAGGACCCCTAGAGAAATACTGCTTTTCACATTATTTCTTAGGACTTCCACCAATTGTGTCTTTATTTACTAAACTAAATGTTTTTATCAGTAGTTTTCTATTAAAATTAAGATTATCCGTACTATAAATAAACTCTTAAATTATCATCATCGGTTTGCTTAAATTAGCTATATTTTTTAAAGATTTATTTATTTATTTATTATGTATACAGTGTTCTGTCTGTCTGTATGCTTGCTGTCCAGAAGAGGGCACCAGATCTCATTACAGATGGCTGTGAGCCACCATGTGGTTGCTGGGAATTGAACTCAGGACCTCTGGAAGAGCAGTCAGTGCTCTTAACCTCTGAGCCATCTCTCCAGCCCAAATTAGCTATATTTTGAGTGATTGTTATGACGTGTACTTTACTCTCTTGCTTTGAGTGTCTTCTCATCCTTTCTGTGAGTTTATAGCCCATCCTGTAAACAGTGGTTTCTCTGTCTCACCCCATCCCACAGTTGTTTCCAAATGATCACTCAGTGACTTACATTAATTATTAATACTTGACTAATAGCTCAGGCTCATTGCTAGCTAACTCTTACATTTATATTAAACCATATTTCTATCAATGTTTAGCCACATGGCTCAAGGCTTGTTACCTCATTTTCTACATGTTCTGTTTGTTCAGTGGCCAGCTGGCATCTCTCTCCACTCTGCCCCTCCTTATCTGAGTTCTCAATTTGATTGTTCTGCCTAACTCTATCCTGTCTGCCTATTGGTCAAACAGCTTTTATTATTAACCAATGAGAGGAATACATATTCACAGTATGCATAAAGATCATCCCACACACCATCCTGCTTCTGTTTCCTCTGATGTCCATGTGCAGACAAAATGTGATCAGCTAGCTCCCCTCCCCTGTTGCTGAGCTGTCCCCACCATTGTGGACTCTAACTCCCTGGAGTTATGGGTCAGAATGAAGATTCTTAAGTTGCTTCTGCTTATGGTGTTTTAATCATAGCATCAGAAAACTAGCTACTACTGGTTTTCATATTATTGCCCAAATTGTTGAGACCTTATTATTTATTCTTAGATAATCTGCCACAGGGATTTACTTGTTGTAGGAAGCTGCTTGTTTGTTTTCCTGGCTGCCCAGACTCCTGAAATAATCACACAGAAACTGTATTATTTAAATCACTGCTTGGTCACTCATTTAAGTGAATTGCTAGCTAGCTCTTACATCTAGTATTAACCCATTTCTAATATTTTATATTTTACCATGAGACTTGTGGCTATCAGCAAGGTTCTAGCATGTCTGTCTCTGGCAGTGGCTCCATGGCTTCTCCCTGACTCCACCTTCTTCCTCCCAGCATTCAGTTTAGTTTTCCCTGCCTAGCTCTGTTCTACCCTATCAGGCCAAGCCAGTTTTCATTATTCATTAATGGTAACCACAGAGGGGAATCCCACATCACTCACTAACATATTAAAAGTTATGTTTTTTTTCTGTAATGCAACAGAAAAATGGAAGTAACCTTAGCTCACGAAGGGATGTTTTTAGATGATACTTTTAGCTACAAGAATATATGATACTCAACAATGAATTCACTAAAAGAAGTCAATAATATGATCCTATTTGCAATGATTTAAAAAAAAATCTCACAACAAACAAAATCCTAATCATGAAACTTAACTAAATATGGTAAAGATCTCTACAACGTAAACAATAAAGCACTTAAGAAACTAAAGAAACAGAATCTGAGAAGTCTGTCTATTGTTTATGGTTCAGTCTAATTAATACTGTGAAAACAGCCATATCATCAAAAATGATTTATAGATCCATACTAATCCCCATCAGATCTCAATGTCATTCTCCACAAAAATTGAAAAGCAACCCTAAAATGCCTGTGGAAGTAAACAAAACAAAACAAAAAATGAAAGCAAGCAAACAAACAAACAAAAAAACGCAAGGAGCAAAAGTAATACTAAGTAGAAGAACAAGGCTGCAGGTATCACAGCACCACTGACTTGAAGTTATACTGTACAAAGTGTAGTGACAAGATAAGCATGGTATCGAAACAAAACCAGGCACGTAGGTTGAAGTGCTAGGGGCTCAGAGTCGATCCACACACTATAGTCATCTAATTTTTGACAAAGGTTCAAAAGCATGTTTTGGAGAAAACACTGACTTTAACAAGTGGTGACAGTAAAATTGGGTATCTACATACAGACAAACAAAACTAGATCTGAATCTCTCACCTTGCACAATACTATATTAAGACTGGCTCCATGACCTTAATGTGAAACCTGAAACTTTGAAACTACTAGGTGAGGCCTGGTGTGGTGATGGGAGGCAGAGGTAGGCAGATCTCTGTGAGTTTTATCCAGCCTTGTCTGCATAGTGAGTTTCCAGATGGCCAAGCCATTTTCTTGGCCTGTCCCCCAAAAAACACCCAAACAACAACAATAAAACTACTAGATGAAAGCACAGGGGAAATACTAAAAAACCTAGACTCAAGTAATGACTTTATGAATAGGAAATAATAGCAAGAACTGACAAATTGGATTTCATTAAATTGGAAGGTTTCTGTCAGCAGACAGCAGGAGACAATCAGTGGATGGAGCACACAGCCTACAGAAAGAAAGAAAATCTTTTCCAGCTATCCGTGTCAGAGATATTGATAGGCAGAATATTTTTGGAAATAAAAAAGAAACATCCCAAACCAAATAATTCAATCAGAAGACAACTCTCAATAGAAAAATTATAAATGGATGGAAAAAAAAGATGAAAAAAGCATCATTTGTGTCAACGACACAGGAAAGAAGACTATTTCAATGTCTTTTATCCAAGAGTGGGCATGATGTATTCAGAAGTGTCTCCTGTTTGAATCTGAGTCCTGAACAAAGGCTGTCTTCTCCATATATTGAACAGCACAGCAAATATGGTGGCAGAAAGGAATGAGTGACTTCTGTCTTCATCTTTTACAGGAGTCTCACAAAGAAGAAGATTGCTCTTCTGGTCCTATTAATTCAGAACAACACACCAAGATAATCTCTATCCACTTGTTACTTCAAACATGTTTAGAGAAGGCTCTGCTTTCTATGCCTTGCTGCTTCAGGTAGATGGTCTCAGATCTGGCTACCACCCATCATGCACACATCATATTGTTCTGCCCAGCAGACAGCAGGAGCCATGAAAGACTCTGAGAGGTGAAGTGTGGAACAAGATACAAGGAACAAGTGTGGAGGGGTCCAAGGAATAGTAAGATGGGTTACAACATTTTCCTTAAGAGTCAGTCAGTTCTGAACAGCTTGAATACGCAGCATGTAAACAGAATGAATCCATGGTTGTAAATGATCTCAAAGCACATTACCAACATGATGTCGAGCTGGGTGAAAGTCTGATTTGTAAAGGCAAATTTTAGACAGCATTTCTCAGGAAAACCATTCCCACATGTGCTAATTAGAATTCTATTGCTGTGAAGAGACACCATGACCAAAGCAGCTCTTAGAAAGAAAGCATTTAATTGGGGGCTTGTTTTCAGTTTCAAAGAGTTAGTCCATTATCGTCATGGCAGAATGCATGGCAGGAAGCGATGGACTGAGAGCTTATATCCTGATGCACTGGCAGACAGGCAGGCAGGCAGACAGACAGACAGAGAGCCACTGGGCCTGGTGTAAGCTTTTGAAACTTCAAAGCCCCCCCCCCCCCAATTGTTCACCTCCTCCAACAAGGCCACACCCACTCCAGTAAGGCCACACCCACTCCAGTAAGGCCACACCTCCTAACCTTCCTAAAGAGTCCACCTATTTGGGACTAAGCATGCAAACATATGAGCCTATTGGGGGTCATTCTCATCCAAACCACCACACCACAATTCTCCCCTCTTTTCTTCTATAGGAAGAAGGAAGATGCCACTCCAGGTGGTCCCAGTTGGCAGGCTGAAGAGGTAACACTGTGATGGAGGCAAAGAAGATGGTTGGACTGAAGCTCAGGAGAGGACCTGTGTTCTGCCAGGTTGTTATCTTCTGGAACCGGGTTAGGCACAGCTTTATCAGTCAACTTGAGATCCAGAGGGGGGAAAAAAGCACTGAGGGGAAGCCTTGGCACAGCAAGTGGAATAGCATCCACCCACGGCTGGGCCTTCCGGGGAGTTTATATAACACCATCGGGTTTGGTAAAACATGTCTTATGATGTTTCCTCACAGGTGTTAGTGAGGGAAACCGAGAGGGATGACGTTATAGATTTAAAGTATAAGCTGTGCCATCAGTGTGTTGCTGGGTAGTTAATCCCTTGATCCTTAGCTATTCAGAGCAAAGCAAATCAAAACTACATTGAGGGTCTATCTCATTCTGAGTTCAGAATGAACATCACCAAGAACTTGAAACAACAGAGGTTGGCATGGACATGTGTGTCTGGGGGTGCCGGGGGGAAACAATGTACGTAGTGATGGTGAGAATGTGTCTGGTACTGTGGAGATCGTAAAAGAGGTTCTTCCAAAAATTAAAAAAAATAGAACTAATGTATAATCCAGCTTAAGTATATAGCATCCCCCCCCTCAAAAAAAAACCCAGTCAGTTTACTATAGGAATAGCTGCAGATTTGTGTAATTGATGCCGTATATATAACAGCCAAGACACAGAATAATCCTGGGTGCTCACTAATGGACGAGGGAGGAAAATGTGGCCTATGGGCACAGTGGAGCTTGATTTAAAGAAGAATGAAATTATTTGTAGGAAAATTGATGAAACTGGAAATCATCACATTAAGTGAAACAAGCCAGCCTCAGAAAGACAAATATGATACCTTTCCCCTCATATGTAATGAGTAGGGCCAAAGAGGGGAAGAAATGGGATAAAAAAGAGCAATATAGGGGCTGAATATGATCAGAATACATTCTATTTTATGTGGGAATGTCATGACAAAACCTCTCACTGAGACTTTGGGGGAAAGGCATGGAGGAGTATTTTAAGAGGCTGAAGAAACGCACAAAGTAGCTGGGGCTGGAGTTAAGCCTTGAGGAGCAAGTTTGTGAGTCTAGCACTTGGCAGACAGACAGACAGCCAAGTCAGAGGGGATTGTGGTGAGCTCAAACCCAGCTTGGGCCACCAGTAAGACCTTGTTTCAAAAACAGTTTTGGGGTGGGGTTAACAGCTCAGCTCACAAAGTGATTGCTGTAAAGGCATGAAGATCTGGGTCCCATGACCCAGAACCCACATTTTAACAGCCAGGCATGGTAGCATACATTCTGTAGTCCCAGCTCCAGGGATGTGGGCACAGGTTGCTCCCTGAAGCCCACTGGCCAGCCAGCCTAGTCTACATGGCAAGTTTCAAAAAACAAGAGTAAGGGGAGATAGTTCAGTTGGTAAAGTGCTTGCTTTTTGAGTGGAATCTCTCAGAACCCACATTTAAAAACAAATAGGTGTAGTGGTGTGTACTTGTAATCCTAGCGCTAGGGAGGTGGGGAGAGGTCACTGGCATACTGGCCAGCCAGTTAATTTTATCGGTGTTCTCTAGGCCAATGAGAGAGACTGTCCCAAAAAACAAGGCAAGAGGGGCCTTGAGGAATGAGACCTAAGGTTGACCTTCTCATGCATGCTCGTGTGAACAAGTGTTCACCCTGAGAGGAAGCTGGGTGTCCCGATCTGGTACTAGGGTCCTATAGAATTCCTGGGGAGCTGCTAACCGTCTCTCCATACTGGAATCCTGAAGAAGCTCACTTTAACACCTGCTGCCACGAGAGAGGAACATCCAGTGACAGTGAGGGCGAGCCAGCAGAAAGCTAAACTTCCTTCTTTCATATCCCTTTCTGTGGGCTGCCACCAGAAGGTGTGGTCCACATTTAGGGTGGGTCTTCTGACCTCAAATAATCTAAGAAAATCTACGACAATGGACCCAGCAGCTCGGGTTTTAGTTGGGTTCCAAACGTCATCAGGTTCATGACCAAGATTAAGCATAACAGTTGGCCTTGAGTTTGAGTTCCTTCTGCTTCAGCCTCTGAATGCTGGGTTACATTTACGCGCTGCCTTGGGGTTTCTAGTGCTGTGAAGAAACACCATGACCACAGCATCCCTTATAAAGGAAAATATTTACCTGGGTCTGGTTTACAGCTCAGAGATTCAGCCCGTTATCGTCATGGTGAGAAGCATGGCTGTGCACAGGCAGCCATGGTGTTGGAGCAGGAGCTGAGAGCTCTCCATCAGGACGGGCAGGCAACAGGAAGAGAAAGTGAGTCAACTGGGCCTGGCTTCAGCTTCTAAAACCTCGAAAGCTCGCCCCCAGTGACACACTTTCTCTAACGAAGTCACACATACTTCAACAGGGCCACATCTAATGGTGCCACTCCCTATGAGCCTATTGGGGGGAGGGCACATTCAAACCAACACAATCTCTGACACAAATTCCCATCAGCGGGCGGTGGTGGCACATTCGGGAGGCAGAGGCAGGTCACTCTCTGTGAGTTCAAGGCCAGCCTGGTCTACAAGGACAGGCTCCAAAGCCACAGAGAAACGCTGTCTCAAAAAAAAAAAAAAAATCCAAAACAAAACAGAAACAAATTCCCATCAGTTATCCCCCATTCCTGCCTAATTCCAACCCTCAGGACCCAAATCTTCCTTTTTCCTCTTGTAAAAGACGCGTTTATTTTTGTTTTATGTGTATGAATATTTGCCTACATTTATGTGTGTGCATGGCATGCATGCCTGCTGCCTGTAGGGGCCGGATGAGGATATCAGATCCCTTGGTACCAGAGGTACAGAAACCTCAGTCCTCTGCAAGAGCAGCAACTCCTCTTAACTGCTGAGTCATCTTTCCTGCTCCTTCGTTTTCTTTTTTAAAGGGAAAGCTAATCCTCAGATGAGTTACAAAGGTCTGAGAGTGAGGAATGATCTATAACCGAGGCATTTACATATTTTCCTACATTCCTATGATCTTGTGACCCCCTGTCTACAACTGCAGCTGCTGGGCCTTTACTATGACTTCCGGCTACTTTATCAAATGGTGTCCTACGATTGAGCAACGATAAGGTACTTTATCACAGGGACCATTTACAATGGTTTGAGGAGCATGTAAGAATCAGGGGCTCACGGTGACCCAAGACAAGGAAGGCGTGGTTCCCTTATCCACACCTGATGGGGATTTGAATAGAACAACTTCACAGGCCTTATGGTGCGTTGGCAAGTGGGGAAAATTGAGAACATCTATCTCGCCTTCTGCCTCCGTGCTGCTTCTGGGGCTCCCAGGTAACCAAACCCAACCAAATCATCACCGTTAAACTAAAATTCCATCCCATTGACTCTCTCTAATAAGACATCTTTTTCATTGCTCTCCCACTCTGCCTTTCTCCCAACTTGACCACTCCCTTCCTTGACGTTCTTCTCCCCATCCTCCCTCTTACTGACCCCCCTCCCCCCAGTTTACCCAGAGGATCTCATTTATTTCCTCTTCCCAGGGCGATCCTCGTAGGGTCCTCCTTGTTACCTAACTTCTCGGCAGCTGTGGGCTGTAGTCTGGTTATCCTTTGGTTTACATCTAGTATCCACTTATGAGTAAGTACGTACCGTGTTTGTCTTTCTTGGTCTGGGTTACCTCACTCAGGATGATTTTTATCTAGTTCCACCCGTTTGCCTGCAAATTTCATGATGTCATTGTTTTTTCACAGCTGAGTAAATGGACCACATTTTCTTTATCCATTCTTTAGTTGAGGGGCATCTAGGTTGTTTCCGGGTTCTGGCTAATATGAGTAATGCTGCCTGCACCAATTGGAGAAAGAGAGGGATAAAAGCCAGTGCAAAGAAACATTTAACAACGTAAAAGAGAAATAGGGCACCCCCAGAACCTAGTGGCTCCACGGTAAGACCTGGACATCCCAATACAGAAGAAACGACCTTAGGGAGAAACCTGGGAATTCCCAGAAATTCACAAGGATCACCCCCTGGCCCCGCCCACCCAAGAATCCTAGCAATAGTGGAGAGGGTGCCTGACCTGGCCTTCCCTTGAAATGAGATTGGTGACGACCCTAATTATCATCCTAGAATCTTTATCTACTAACTGATGGAAGCAGATGCAGAGATCCACAGCCAGGCACCAGGCAGAGCTCCGAGAGTCCAGTTAAAGAGAGGGAGGAAGGATTATAAGGCAAGATCGAGTCAAGATCATGACAGGGAAACCCACAGAGACAGGGGACCTGAGCTTGTGGGAGCTCACAGACTCTGGACTGCCAGCTGGGGAGCCTGCATGGGACCGAACTAGGCATGTGTTGAAATTGAAAGTCTGCATGTGGGTGACAGCTGTGTAGGTTGGTCTGTTTGGGGGGTCCCTGGCATTGGGACCAGGTGCTATCCCTGATGCATGAGCTGGTTTTTTGAACCCTATCCCCTGTGGTGGGATGCCTTGCTCAGCCTTAATACATGAGGGAGCCCCTTGGTCCTGCCTCAGCTTGATGTGCCAGGCTTTGTTGATTCCCCATGGGAAGTGGGATAAACGCCAAGAGTGGGTGGGGGGTGGGTTGGGGATAGCTCGAGGAGGGGAAGGGGAAGACTGTGGTTGGTATGTAAAATGAATAAAAAAATTAATAAAGAAAAAGAGGATTTGACAAAATGAGCCACCAAGATGGGATGCTCTTTCACACATAGATGTGCGATATTCTTTAGATGTCCACTGTTCTCGAGCTGTATCAGTGCGGGTTTCATAATAGGAACTTTGTTTGAGTGTGCTGCTCCGTATTCCTTTAAGTAGCTCCAGTAAACCTCATTGGTTCACCAAAACAAAACAAGCCATTCCATTAAGTTAAAAAGCAAGTAAACATAAAATGTATCTTTTCACTTTGGGTTTTTTTTTGTGTTTTTTTTTTTTTATGTGTAGCCCAGGCTGGTCTTGAACTCGTGATCCTCCTGACTCTGCCTCCTTCAGCAAATCCTACTGGTGTGCACCACCACGACCAGCTATCTGTTCACTTGTAACATTAAACAATACTTCCTGTTGATCTGCTGGCGTCTTTCGATTCTGATCCTTTGTGGTTTTTCTTTTCAAACTTCCATGGTAGTTCCAGATTTCATTTTTATATACCACGTTGGCAACTATTGGAAAGTCTTCCATAGTCTAGCAGCTTGTATTTAAAGTTACCCACTCAGGTTCCATTTTCTGCTTCATTTCTGGGTTGGGTTGGCAGCAGTCGCAGGGAGCCCAGGCTTAGCTACTGTAAAGAGCTAGATGACGCCATTCACAACGCAGAATTTCCCCAGTAGAGGGGCAGCCCATCAAGACAAGGACCACGAAATTGCCCCAAAGTAATTTTAATTAATAGAGTATAGGATCTTAACGTGGAAGGAAATCCATACGTCACCTACATGCTTTACATAGTTGTGATCTTCTCCACCATTCTGTTGTTGCGTACAGTTGCACCCAGACGCTCCAAGAGCAGGACCCTCTCTCTAACCCTTCATTGACTCCTTTTATGGCTTCAGAATTTCATTTCTTTGGAATTGTGATAGCAGGTTTGCCCGCTGGTATCAAGGAGACGCAAGTAAGGGAGTAATGATATACCCTTGGATTCTTGTGGTGCTTTCTGAAGGAAGGAATCAGTGAGCTATTGAAATAAACAGGAGCCATAGAAGGAACCAAGACCGAGTGCTACTTTAGATTCTGACATGGAAAAGTCTGGAGGGAAATGCGGGTCGGATGCTTTCGGTGTGGGGCAAAGCATGAAGGATGATTCACTTAGTGTGTGATTTAATTTGGAAAGTAGAAATAATGGGATGGGAACAGTTTTTATTTCTGGGAAAACGAAACAGAAAGAGATACAAGCTGGGTGAATTCAACAGCGGCGGCAAAAACAGCAGCCACAAGAAAGCCGACCCATCGCCCACAGGAGCCGAAGCCTTCTTTTATTTGGGTTTTGGAATCATTACTATCCCAGAAAAAGAAGAGGAAAAAAAAAACCTTTTAAATTGAGTTTGAGTTTGTGGTTCCCTTAGAATTGCACAAATCACACTGTTAAATTGACTTAATTTTTAGTTATTTTAATGTTATATGTTAGCTAACTAACTACATGACATATATAACATAATATGTAACTAAGATAAGCTCCCAAGCCTTATGCTTAGAGCTTTTCATTTTTAAAGAAGATAATTTTGCATTCAAAACAGAGTTTTTCGGGGAGATGGCAGTTGGTGAAGGAATATTTTACTTTTCGACTGTGAGTTTCTCTCAGCCTCTTTTAAAAGTACAGGGGTTAGGGGTTTAGCTGCGGTACTTTCCTGAAGGCCCTGGATCCCCCTCTGTTGCCATGACATTTTTGCATGAGATAAATATAAGCTTGATCTAATGTGTATGTCTGTCGAGGCAGCAACCCTGTTAATGTTAGGGATGTTTGAACCTAATTCCCACTTTACACTTTAACACATTTATGACTTCTCGTTTTGAGAATGGTTTGCTATGGAATTAGGGAGAGTGGGAAAGAAGATGCGTGTGGCCTAAAGGAGCGTGTGTGCGCACGTGTGTGTGTGTGTGTGTGTGTGTGTGAGTGTGTGTGTGCTTGTGTGTGTATGAGTGTGCGCACGTGTGTGTGTGCGCGCGTGTGTGTGTAAGTGTGTGTGCATACTTGTGTGTGTGTGAGTCAGGAGGATGGGTAGAAGATGGGAGGAAACTCCAAAGCCCTCTTCTTTTTCAGACTTGGACTTTGTAAGAAGTTTTTCTGCAGAGGTTGCCTGAATAATCAATGTGTAATTCTGGTAATGGCTACCAGAATTACGGGTAAGTGTTTAAGAAAGGGCAGACGTAAGGGCAGTGTTTAAGACATGTTCTAGATAAGGATGGTCAGGGGTGGCAGAACCTACAGACTGGCAGAGGATAGTGCTACTAGCATCTGAGAAATCTGAGTGACAGAAGAGTCTTCTAGTGCCTTTTAAACCACACTCGGTCAATGACATTTGCTTAGTCTGGAGGCATATTAGATGGGCCCTAAATGCTGCCGGAACTTGTTAGAACTTTTGAAAAGCAATAGAGACCAGAGTGGCCAGAGTTGGTCGTGCATGCCTGTAAACACAGTTGAAACACAACAGTAGACACAAGTTTGATCAGCCCGAGATACACAGTGAATTCAAGCCTGGACACAGAGCAAGAATCTATCATAAACAAACAAACAAATAAATAAAAACAAAAATAAAATCTCAATGAAATGAGATGCTTTTATGAAGAAACAAGACAATAGCAAAAAGGAAAAAAGAAGCCACCACAGTTCAAATCACAGGAATTCAAAAGATTATTAAAGACTATTTTGAACAATGATCTGCGAACACATTTTCTTTTTTTTATTTTATTGAGCTATACATTTTTCTCTGCTCCCCTCCTTTCCTCTCCCCTCCTCTTCAACTCTCTCCCATGGTCCCCATGCTCCCAATTTACTCAGCAAATCTTGTCTTTTTCTACTTCCCATGTAGATTAGATCTATGTAAGTTTCTCTTAGTGTCCTCATTGTTGTCTAGGTTCTCTAAGATTGTGATTTGTAGGCTGGTTTTCTTTGCTGTATGTCTAAAAACCACTTATGAGTGAATACATATGATAATTGTCTTTCTGTGTTACCTCACTCAATATGATGTTTTCTAGCTCCATCCATTTGCCTGCAAATTTCAAGGTAACATTATTTTTTTCTCCTGTATAATACTCCATTGTGTAAATATACCACATTTTCCTTATCTATTCTTCAATAGAGGGACATTTAGGTTGTTTCCAGGTTCTGGCTATGACAAGCAAAGCTACTATAAACATAGTTGAACACATGTCCTTGCACGATTGAGCATCCTTTGGATATATACCCAAAAGTGGTATTGCTGGGTCTTGAGGAAGGGTGTTTCCTAATTTTCTGAGAAATCACCATACTGATATCCAAAGGGGCTGTACCAGCTTGCACTCCCACCAACAATGCAGGAGTGTTCCCTTTACTCTGTTTTTGATCTTGATCATTCTTACAGGTGTAAGATGTCATCTTAGAGTTGTTTTGATTTGCATTTCTCTGATGACTAAGGATGTTGAACATTTCCTTAAATGTCTTTCAGCCATTTTGAATTCCTCTATTGAGAGTTCTCTGTTTAGGTCTGTACTCCATTTTTTTTATTGGATTATTTGTTCTTTTGATGACCAATTTCTTGAGTTCTTTGTATAATTTGGAGATCAGCACTCTGTCTGATGTGGGGTTGGTGAAGATCTATTCCCATTCTGTAGGCTGTCGTTTTGTCTTGTTGACCATGTCCTTTGCTTTACAGAAACTTTTCAGTTTCAGGAGGTCCCATTTATTAATTTTTCTCTCAGTGTCTGTGCTGCTGGGGCTATATTCAGGAAGTGGTCTCCTGTGCCAATGCATTCAAGTATACTTCCCATTTTCTCTTCTATGAAGTTCAGTGTGACTGGGTTTATTTTGAGGTCTTTGATCCATTTGGACTTGAGTTTTGTGCATGGTGATAGATATGAATCTATTTTAATTCTTCTATGTGTTGATATCTAGTTTATGACAGCACCATTTGTTAAATATGCTTTTCTTTTTACATTTTATACTTTTTTCTCCTTGTCAAAAATCAGTTGTTCATAGGTGTATGGATTGATATCCGGGTCTTCTATTCAGTTCCATTGGTCTTCCTGTCTGTTTTTATGCCAATACCAGGCTGTTTTCGGAACTATAGCTCTGTAGTAGAGTTTGAAGTCAAGGATTGTGATGCCTCCAGAAGTTAATTAATTGTACAGGATTGTTTTGGCTATCCTGAGTTTTTTGCTTTTTCATATGAAGTTGAGTACCATTCTTTCAAGGCTGTGAAGAATTTTGCTGGGATTTTGATGGATATTGCATTGAATCTGGAGATTGCTTTTGTTAATATTGCCATTTTTACTATGTTAATTCTACCTACCCAAGAGCATGGGAGGTCTTTCTACTTTCTATTGTCTTCTTCAATTTCTTTCTTTAAAACTTTAAAGTTCTTGTCATACAAGTCTTCCACTTGTTTGATTAGATTACTCCAAGATATTTTATGTTGTTGTGACTATTGTGAAGGGTGTTGTTTCTCTGATTTCTTTCTCGGCCCATTTATCATTTGTAAAGGAGGGCTACTGATTTTTTTTGAGTTAATCTTGTATCCTGCTTCATTACTGAAAGTAGTTGTGAGTTGTAGAAATTCCTTGGTAGAATTTTGGGGGTTGCTTATGTAAACTATCATATCATCAGCAAATAGTGAGAGTTTGACTTTTTCTTTCTGATTTGTATCCCCTTGATCTCCTTTTGTTGTCTTATTGCTCTAGCTAGGACCTTAAGAATTATGTTGAATAGATATGGAGAGAGTGGACAATCTTGTCTTGTTCTTTATTTCAGTGGGATTGCTGTGAGTTCTTTCTATTTAGTTTGATGTTGGCTGTTAGCTTGCTTTATTTTGCTTTCTTATGTTTAGGTATTTTCCTTGTATCCCTGCTCTCTCCAAGACTTTTATCATGAAGGGATGTTGTACTTTGTTGAAGTTTTTTCAGCATCTAGTGAGACGATGATGTGGTGTTTATTTTTCAGTTTGTTTATATAGTGGATTATATTGACAGATTTTCATATGTTGTACCATCCCTGCATGCAAACACATTTTCTAACCCAGAAGAAATGGACAGATTCCTGGGGACATACACTATGCTAAGATTTGTGAAGAAGGGGCTGGAGAGATGGCTCAGCAGTTAAGAGCATTGCGTGCTCTTCCAAAGGACCCGAGTTCGAATCCCAGCAACCACATGGTGGCTCACAACCATCTGTAATGAGGTCTGGTGTCCTCTTCTAGCAGGTATATATGCAAACAGAATATTGTATCCATAATAAATAAATAAATATTTAAAAAAAGATTTTTGAAGAAATAGAAAATCAGAACAAAACTGTGTCAAGTAATGAGAATGGATCAATAATAAAAATGTCCCAGCTGTCTTCATTGCTGGCCTAACAAACATTTCAGGAACAACTCAGATTTTCTCAAATTGTTTTCGTGGTGTAGGAGGTCCTTCTATATTTGTGTTGCTTTCATTGGTTAATAAAGAAACTGCTTTGGCCTTGCCTGGTGATAGGGCAGAACTTAGGTAGGCGGGGAGACAGAACTGAATTCTGGGAGGAAGAAAGCAGAGTCAGAGAGCTGCCATGGAGCCACCAAGTCAGACATGCTGAATCTTTCCAGGTAAGCCGCGACCTTGTGGTGATACAGATTAATAGAAATGGGTTAAATCAAGATGTGAGAGATAGCCAATAAGAGGCTAATGGGCCAAGCAGTAATTTAATTAATACAGTTTATGTGTGGTTATTTCAGGTGTAAGCTAGCCGGGCGCCTGGACAAACAAAGGGCCACCCTCCTCATGCAACACTCCTGAAAACCAAAGAGCAAAGAATTCTTCCAAATTCATTCTAAAAGTTGAATGTTATCCTAATACCAAACCAGACAGGGGCATAGCAACAACAGCAAAAAGCCACAGCCCAGTGTCTGTGATATACATAGATAGAAAAATGGCTAAGAAATACCAAATTTGTCTTCCACTCAGATGCCCGAGTCACTCCCAGCTGCACGAGTGTGGAAGCTTGGGGGACAGTACTACACCCTTAACATCCAGGTTACTGGATGGACAGATGTTCTCTTTGCCCAGGATTGGGGGTTTTCTGAGGTGTAGAGCCTTTAGTAGTTACATGGGCTCGTGTTACCGTACAGAAGTATGGCTGTCTCTTTGATGAGTTGACTTCATTTTCTTTAAAAACAAATTACCCAGTGGTAGGATTATTGGGTCAATATAACATTTCTAGTTTCAGGTTTGTTCATGGGTCTCCTCGGTGTTTTTCACAAATGGCTATACTAATTTACATCCCAATCAACAGTGCACAAGGGTTCCTTTTTCTCCACATCCTCCACAGCCTTTAGTGCCTTTTCTCGTCGATAATCATCATTCTCACTAGAGTGAGGTGATAACTTTTGTGGTCTTAGCTTGTAATTCTCTAGGGGCCTCCCCCATATATGTGTTGATCATTTCTGTATATTCTTTTGAGTAATGTCTATTTCCCGTGTTTAAATCGTATTGGGGGGAGATTGCTATTGACTTGTGTGGTTTCTTTATATATTTTGGATATGGACCTCTTTAAATAAGTAAACAACTAGCCATGTTTGGGTGCTGGTCTATTATCTCTCGAAGATAAGACAGTGCTGTCATCATCAGAAAACCCTCAAATGTAGTTATCAAAGTGACAGTCACCTAACTAAACTTCCCCAGCTAAACCACTAATAAGATGTTGCCAAATTTTAGCCTAGCATGTGATGATAAGTATTTTATACTGGCAAATACCTCTCATTAAACACCTTTTTTTTTCTTTGTGTGTTACTAGAGCAGAGAGAAGCCGGAAATCATGGCTAGACTTCTGTGAAGGGCTGTAGAGGAAAGAACCAAAACCTGCATTTACTAATATCTGCACGTCAAGTGTTCTAGACAGGTTATTTAAATTTTTTGGTCATTGTGTAACTTCCGCATTACCACTGGAGCACAATGCCTCAAGATCTAGGAGCTGACTTTTAGTTTACTACATGTTTTTAAGGTGCCGTTGTTTCCTAGGCTTCTGCCTAGGAAGCTTGTGGGGCCGTCAGCCATTCACAGACTGTTCCAAACAAACGGCCTTTCTAGCAGAAGTTTGTTGTTTTTGAAGGCTGGGAGTGAAGAGGTTCCTGAAAACTATGGGATGGGGCGTGGGGGGCACTGTATGGAGGTTGAGCCTCCGAGATCTGGAGGGGATGGTAGGCAACAGGGCAGAAAGAGAAGTGGGAAGATCCTGACCATTACCTCTATTTCAAAATTCTGAGGACAGTCAGCTCCACCCTCCGAGGAGACAGTCGCTTCTTCCTCTTTTGTCTGTGGCAAGGTATGTAGTTCCCTATTCTCAGAATCCAGACTCTCAGGTTCAAGGGGAGCTGCTCAAGGGAAAATGAGGTTGGACTAACTTTAGAAACATGCCAGCAGCCCACTCTGTCTGGCCTGCCTTTGCTTGGTTCCTGGTTCCCCACAACTGCTCTACAGGACAGCTTGTGTGCATGTGGAACTCTACATTCAAAGTCCTGCTTCTGTTCTTGTTTGTTTTGAGACAGGGTTTCTCTGTGTAGCTTTGGAACTTGTCCTGGAACTCGCTCTGTAGACCAGGCTGGCCTTGAACTCACAGAGATCCACCTGCCTCTGCTTCCCAAGGGCTGGGGTTAAAGGTGTGCCCCACCGCTGCTGGACTACATACAGCTGTATTTTTTAATAGATCAGTTCTTATGAAACGCTATTTTGTAAGCATCATAGTATGATAAGAAGACAAGGTATTGAAAAAATGAGGTCTTCTATTTAACCTACATTGGCAAATGTTCCATATTGCCCTTAACATCTAAGAGTAAAAATTAAAATGAGTTACATTTTTTCTTTCACTCACTCACCTACAAAATAAGCAGTACTCACAATCACATTCAAATTTTGTTGGCAATTCTCACACATTAACGGTAGAATTAAAGATATCCGTCAGTTAGCAGTATTAAGCAAGAGTTTTTACAGTGTACCATACCCTTTTGCCTGATAGAATCTTCTGAGAATTTATACTAAGGAAATAATCTAGAGATTAAACAATATCTGATGAAAATGTGTACTCTGTTACAAGAGAGTTGTTTGTAATATTGAGAAATTAGTCACACCCTAAAATTCTGCAACAGAAAATGTTAATTAAATCATGGCTCAGCTGCTCAGTGGGAGATTGATTGGGAGAAAGTACCTAATCTAGACAGTCCTAATGGTATCATAGATAGATCTGTGCTGTCAAAGAACAGAAAAGGAAAGAAAGAAGAGAAAAATTGAGACTTACAAGTTGGTAGTCATATTAAAAAAATCTTACATTGTGTAGAACACAATGCATGCAAAGGCATGTATAGAATTATTCTTATGATAGGGAATGGAAGAATTTTATAATTAAGTTAGCAATCTGATGTTTCATTTTTAACCTAAACATAGTGTGGTTGTTTGAAACAAAATGGTCCCCAAAGGGAGTGGCACTATTGGGAGATGTGGCCTTGTTGAAGTAGGTGTGGCCTTGAGGTTTCTTCTTCTGCAAGCTTCGATCAGTGTGACACTCAGTCTACTTCCTGTTGCTTGCATTTTAACATGTAGCAGCTCCTTCTCCAGCACCCTGTCTGCTTGCATGATACCATGCTCCCTGCCATGATGATAATTGACTAAACCTCTGAAACTGTAAGCTGCCACTGCAGTTAAATGTTTTCCTCTATAAGAGTTGCCGTGGTCATGGTGTCTCTTCACAGCAATAGAAACCCTAACTAAGACATATTGTATGTAAGCTAATTTCCTTACCATAGGACTATTTCCTAAACTTCCCAAACTAACCTAGACTAACAGAAATACAAAATTATTTCTATACTATTGTTGAGCAGGGCTTCAAAGACATAAATATATGGGGCTAGGGAGATAATGAATGCTCAAGAGCTGCCCTGCAAAGCCAAAGACCTGAGTTCAATCCCCAGTACCCAGTTTAAAAGAAAAGAAGGAGGAGAGGGAAGAGGGCGAGGGGCAAAAGGAGAAGGAAGAGAAGGAGGAAGAGGAGGAGGGGGAAAAGAAGAGGAAGAAGAAGAGGAGAAGGAGAAAGAGGAGGAGGAAGAGGAGGAGATGATAGTAATCATCACCGCCATCATCATCTGGGTATAATAGCATGTGATCTTAATCAGAGTGCTGGGAAGGAGCCTCCCTGGGGTTCCCTAGGGGACCCGCCTCCTTGGCCAACCAGCGTAGCCTAAAGTTTGCTTTCCAAAAATAATTGTCTCCAGGTTATAATCAAAATTTTATTTTTCCCCAGCCGGGAGGTGGTGACACATGCCTTTAATCCCAGCACTCCAGAAGCAGAGGCAGGTGGATCTCTGTGAGTTCAAGGCCAGCCTGGGCTACAAGAGCTAGTTCCTGGACAGGCTCCAAAAACTACAAAGAAACCCTGTCTCCAAAAACAAAACAAAATACTACTACTAATAATATTTCTCTCAAAAACAATAGAGAGAAACGATGGGGGAAAGTTTCACCAGAAACAGAATTTTGAAGGTTTTATGTGCTAACAGGAAACCACCTTTACTTCTCTGGGATACTCTGCACACTTCATCAGGCCTGAGAGGCAGGGCAGCATCAATGTCAACAGTTTCAATAGAGAAAACCAGAGCATTTGATTACAGAGCCAAACACCACAGGCTCTGAGAGCTGGCAGGGAATTGCGAGAGACTACACTCCATCATCTATTGAGGTAGACTGCTTGGTTTGATACAAGCCTTCTTCCTCACTCCACCTGTTCTTGCCGGGCTCTTACAGCTGTAGAATTTAATTATGTTTTGGTTGAGGCCTTTATTTCACATTTCCCCCAGCTTCATTATGGAGTATTATCTAGTATTTTAGTCCAGTAACACTGCCTATTCGAATGTATTTGATTATTTGAGCCAGCAAAGCACCTACATTACATATTATAAAAATAACAGTTAATATATGAATTATATTAAAACTACCAGTTAATTTTCACACTGTTGTACATCAATTAAAAGAAAAGAAAAGAAAACTAACTTGGTAGTTGTGGCTCAGACCTTTATTTCTCAGGAGGCAGGGGCAGGTGGATCTCTATGAGTTCAAGGCAAATCTGGTGTACAGAATGAGTTCCAGGACATCCAAGGCTACACCAAAAAACTCTATCTCCAAAAAAAGCAAGCAAACAAACAAACAAAAAAGTAATCAATAACAAAAAAAGAAAAGAAAAGAAAACATAAATTAGTCAGCTTTTGTTAGCATTAATACCGAGCAAGCAACCAACAACTTCAAAATTGGCTCAAGAAATATGCATTTAATTTTCCTAGTTTGTGGCTTTGTAGGTGAGTTAGAACTTCTCTGTCTTGCAAGACAGATTGGCTGGTGCTGGTGCTTCTGGTTGCCATCAGGCTTACTTCAGATGGTCTACTTCAGAATCTCACTAGATAACAAAGGCACCTTCTCTCAGCTGAACATCAAACTCAAGAAGTCAAGTTGCATTCCTCATTTAAGACCTGGACCCATGACTGACCATGGTATTGGTCAAACAATGTCATGCAAAGAATCATGTCCAGCATGAGTTGCATAGAGAACTAGCCCTGATGAGAAGTTCACAGGACAGCTGGGTGTAGTGGAATACCCCTGTAATCTCAGTACTTGGGAGGCAGAGGCAAGATGATCATGAGCTCCAGGGTAGCCTGGGATATGAAGTGAGACTCGGAACCAATGAACAAAACCCCACAAACAAAAATAGAAAAAGGAGTTTATGTGACAGACAGGAAATTGATTGAGAACTATGACCTAATCTTCCAGACAATGAGCAATCAAATCATCTCAAATAATTAAAAAGAAATACCTGTTGACTTGTAAAGAAAATAATACTATTTGCACATGTGAATACTGTCTTGAGCTTATTTCTATCCTATTGACCTTCTCATCATACTGTGAACTGAAGATTGATGGTTAAACCACAGCAGAGTTCTTGATTTTTTAACAAGAAACCAAGTTTGAAAAATCCTACTTTTAAAATAAATGCCACCCCAAAAGAACTCCCTCCTCCTCACCCCCCAAAAGGGAAGTAAAACTGGAGCTAATGCCTGAGGTTTTGTGGGGGGGGGGAAGAAATTAGAAAACAAAAAAACCTAACCCTAAAACACCCAAACCACCACCAACAACAACAAAAAAACCAGCCTCAGAGCCCATCTCTCTAAGGGATGCGTTAAATCTTAAGTTCCAATAACAAATTAATGTGAAATAATCATTCCTCTAAGAAGGCAACATTTTCAGATTTGCCATGTAAACATGTAGGTCTCTGATACAGATGTGCAGATGTCTCTGTAAAATACATGTGACATACAAGTGTGTCTAGGAATGGCTTTTCTATGTTAAATGGATGTTTATCAATACTTTCATTTTTCACTAGACCCATTTAAAGATTGTTATTGTGGATAAATACAGCCTGGATTGTATTTGATCAAGGTTCGTATCTTCAAAATATGGAATAAAATAGGATGAAAATATATTTTACGTTTCCGTGACTGGATAATTTATGTGCCCATTATCATCACTGATTTAATAGAGGAATTTCCCTTTTTTGTCCTCCAGGGACTAGAAAAGTGGGATGAAAGAATTGTCCTTCCTTGACAAGAGCTGGGGTTGCCACATGGGCTCGCTGTATCTCAAGTCAACTCAATAATTATTTATTAATGTTCTAGGCATTTTGAGAACTAACTTAGTGTGTTCCAAATTATTTGGCCTATCATATAATCTTGTCTAGAAACATAGCATACAAACAATGCTTCTGTTTGAGACATACAAAGCATTAAGGAATAGAGGAAGAACACTCAATGTTTTACTCGTTTCTAGATTTGTAAAAACTGACTATCCAGGCAATGGCTGTCTTCAGATGCCCCACGGTGTAGGCAGAATCAGCAGGGGTGTGAGGACAGGTGTTCCAGTCCCAGTTCCCAGCCTGTCATTTTTATGCCATTTTTTTTAAAGAAAACATAAGACACACAAATAGATACATGTAATTTAAAAATTATGTCCTAGTTAAAACAAAGGTGAATTTTATACTTAGTCTTATATATGGTCACCAAGATATGTCATTATGTACAGGCAAATATTCCCAAACCGGCAACAATTCCAATCCCCACACATTTTGGGCATGGATATTTAACCTGTAGTGGTCTCTGGCGTGCACTCTCAACTTTTGCCCTGGTTTCACTTCCTCTTTCACACCTGGGAAAGTTCCAACCCTGCTTGAGTTGAACTTTTTATTCTGAACTTTGAGTTGCCGAACCCAGTGTGGGTGGAGGAAAACCCACAACAATGCTGATGCTGAGCGTCATGCTAATTTTCTGCTGTCGGGTCGATTTTTATTCTGCCTCTTAAACAGCTAGAGTGCCTGGTACTTCTACCCCCATCCCCCAGATAACTGCTTTGTGCCTCGCTTTTATCTTTAAAGCCAACATCTCTACGTACCGCCCACCCCGGTTCTCTGTCAGTTGGCGATGATCTTCTCTATGTATGGGGGTGGGGATGGACCAGAAAATGAAAACGAATCAACAGTCAGTTTTGTGCCCTTCTAATGTCTTCTACTTCTTTTGCCTTCTGCGGAGTTCCGTGCTCAGGAGAAACTACTCTGAGTTGTAGGGTCAGGTCTCTTGCTGGGTCTGCGGCAGCATCTGCGCTGAAAGCCTTTTCCCCCCTCCTCCCACAGCCCTGCCAGGCTCTTCATAGCCAATGACTGAGCATGATGAGGGCACAGAGCTATTTTTGTTTGTTTTATAAATAGATATAAATCCTTTAAACAATATCCAGCATACTGTATGCACTTTGCTATTAGATAATTGTTTTTATCAGAACTTTTTTCCTGAATGTTTTCTATATGCTTAATAAATATCTGTTGCACTAACCAGAATGCATGTGATTTAGGATTAAAATTATTTCAAACTAAAGATTCATACTCTCCAGAGTTGATATGATTATAGTTGAAAGGACATTGACCTACTATGATGAGATTTTTTAAATGTCAGTCTTGCTATAGTCAGTAAATCTTAAATACATATTTCCTTTAGTCCAGAGAGCCTAATGTGTATTTTGGGGAAATATTTTTGTGCTTTGAGATATATGTACAATACTAATCAAATTTATTTTGGTAATTGTGAAAAAAATTAGAAAGCTAAATGCCCATAAATAGAACTTTCGGCAAATTATCAGCCACCTGTTTCCTGGAGACCGGGTAAGAGTTTAAACAAACAAACAAACAAAAAAGACAAACTATATAGATTGAAACAAAAGTTCGCCAGGTATGCAGTGTGAAGAGCTGGTTACAGAAAGTGCTACGCAGGATGTCACTTTTGCTTACCGGATTCCAAACTACAGCTGTTGGTAAGGCGGATGGAGAGGCAGCCCAGTAAGTTTGAGAGGCTAGACCTCCGCTCAGTGGTGGGTGGAGACGGACAGGGTGGGAAAGGCCAAGAGGAGTTCATACCTAGTCTACCATCTATCTTCCCAACTGTTTCCATTTCTCCACTAGTGGTATGTCTTAACGTTTACTTAAAAATTTAAAACAGGAGGGTAGTTTTCTCAACGAATGTACATTAAAATCCTTTAATATTGACAGTAGATATGAAGACATACAACAGCAAATTTTCATAAGGCTTAAAACATGTCTACTTCAGGAATTCATAAGTTGTCTTACGGTTTTCCCCAGTCATCCTCCTTACCAAAGCTGATCTTGCTGTAACGTTGTTGGTTCCCAGCACGCTTCCTCTGTGTCATGAAAGAGCTGACTTGGCGTCTGGGCGGGACACATGTGATACCAAGAGTCTCACAGTCAAAGAACTGTCACATCATTTACAATTGTCCTGTAACAAGTGAAGGCGACAGCAAGCCAAGAGAAGCGACCATGCGGAAACTGACTTTTCTTTCTCCAGCAGATCGCTCTGACAGTACTCAGGCAGCACTTAGTATGTCAGACAGGGGAGAAAGACTTCCAAGACTTGTCCGGACTTCAGTTTGAGAAGTGCCGTGGAGAATATTACTTCACCAGACTGCCCTAGATGGTACCACACCTTGACTGACTAAAATCAGAAGAACTTGATTATTTCAGAGTTCTAAAGGCTGGGCCACCTAAGGGGTCAGCAAGGGTCAAGCTTCCTGTGAAGTCCCTGGGGGGTGTTCTGTCCTTGTTTCTTCCCGCCTCTGATGGCGCCCAGGTATTCTTTAGTGTAGGTGTGTCATGCCGATGTGTTTCCCTCCTCCATTTCTCATAGCCCGTTTTCCTGCAAATTCGGTGTCTTCATTAATTACATCTGCAGAGACAATATTTTTCAAATAAGCATTTCCAAATTTACAGGAACAAGTGGTTAGGACTTCACCATATTTTATTGGGAAACCTAATTCAGTTCATACTAGACTGACTGAAGTTTGGTCTGTTTTGGATAATGGCTATTAACATATGTAACTCTTGTGTAAGACAGAGTCAATGAACTTTAAAACGCTTCACAGAAATTTATTATACTAATCTCATAAAAGCCCCGAATGATGAAGGCTTTTTGTTGTTGTTGTTGTTTTTGTTTTGTTTTTTAAGAATACGACTTTCAGGTAAACAAATTCAGGTGTGTGCCATTGTAATGGATCTCAGAATTAAACCAGGGAAGACAGAATCGATATAAAGTAAGCACCCCTAGAAAGTGCTTCCTCAACACCAGCTGCCTCTCCTAAGAGGCCCACATCTGCCTTCCATTATCAGCTCTCACACTGCGAAGGTGTAGAGGAACAGTCTCAAGACTTCAGAGAAAGGAGGCACCCAAGGCAAATGGAGAGAGGAAGAAAGAGGTCTGAGATGAACGGGCGGGCGTTTGCTTTAAGGATGGTGATTTGGGAAGAAGTTTCTCGGACACCACTGTAAAAGGGAGAGAGTTGGCATAAAGCTACTGCATGAAATAAGTGTTTTACAGGTGTTAAAGGGAAGAGAAGCTAAACTGAAGAGATCGGGGGCTTCAGAGCCAGTGTTCTCTTGGGGCTGCCCCCCATCCCTGCCCCAGCTTCTCCCTCCGCCAGTCAGCTCCTGTGAATAAGATCAAAACAACACTCACTTCGGAGTATAGAGGACCTCACTGTGGGTGAACAGAAAAGGGATGTATGGTCTGTGACTCTCAATTCCAAATTCCCTGGAAGCAAGGGAAGCAAAGAGGCTCACAAACATAGACAATAGAGGCTAGCTATTCCAGATGAAAAGACCAGGTTTCTGTCTGGGCTTGGTGGCACAGATCTTTAATCCCAGTACTTGGACATATTTCTACGAGTTCAGGGCCAGTGTGGTCTAGAGAGCAAGTTCCAGGACAGCTAGGGCTCCTCAAACAGAGGAGGAGGGGGATTGATTAATAAATAAAACAAACCCTATATTTAGTAGCCTTGCCAACAATTAAGGAAGCTGAAGAACTTGGAAAAACAGCTCTGCAGTTAAGAGCATTTGTTGTTCTGCAACAACAAGTTCCCAGGTTCAATTCCCAGCATCCAGATGGTGCTCCACAACCATCTGTGACTGCAGTCCTGGGAGCTCAGACAGCCTTTTCTGTGCTCCATGGGCATTGCATGCAGATGCCGGCCAAAATCCCATACACAAAATAAAATGAAATAAAATTTAAAAATCCAGGTGTGCTGGTGCATGCTTTTAGTTCCAGCATTTAGGAGGCAGAGGCAGGTGGATCTCTGTGAGTTCAGAGATCTGCCTGGTCTACAAAGACTGTTACACAGAGAAACTCCATCTTGGAAAAAAAATACACAAAAACCACACACACACACACAAAAGGCCAGGTTTTGGAGAAAACGTGTGCAATTGAGTCTCAGAAATCAACGCTCTCTGCAATATCAATGAAACAAAAAAAATTTCTATTTTTATGTTGTTAGTTATTTATGTATATATGTATTTACTTATTTATGCATAGATAGATATAGATAGATAGATAGATAGATAGATAGATAGATAGATACACACATATATATATATGCAACATGAGTTGCATTCCCTTGCATCGTAAGGGATGTGGAGGACAGAGGACAACTTGAAGGATTCATCGAGATTCCAATGGTAAGACTTGGGGACAAGCACCTTTACATACTGGATATTTGCCCAAATTTCTGTTTTGAACAGTGAATCTTGGAAGGATTGTTTTTAAAAGAAAATCCTATTTGTGAACAGGCAACTCGCACCATTTGAAGCCCATTTTTGTTGGTGCTGACACTGCGTCTATGATCCCAGCTATGCAGGGGTATCACGGGTTCATGAGTTCTAGCCCAGCTTGTTGTACATAGTAAAACTGAATTTAAAGAAATCTTGTTGTATTTGCCGGAAGTAGAACAAACTTGTACTTGATATTTTGTGTATTTTGTCAAATAACTAGCCTGCCTCGAAAGAACTTACAGAGTGGAAAATTGTTTAGTTCTAACGTATTCTCTGACTCTCTGTTCGTGTCAAGGCAAAGAAAGTTATGCTGGGCAGGTCATCTTTTCCTTTGTGGTGTAAAGATGGAACGCTTTGAGGACCAAGGTCAGAAGGAGGGTGTGCTGAAGAGGAGCTATTGGGATGATTTAAAGTATGAAAATGTGGTTTGCGTGTCTGTTTGCATGATTCAGACACCCTGATTCATAATCTTAGGTCTGAAATAAATTAGCCTCTTTCCATATCTACTGGTTCATTTTTCTCTATTTGGGAAAGAAACGAAATACTTTTTGGACCTCTCCTCAGACCTTTGCATGAGTCTATCTACCAGCCAGAGATGGTGTCAAATCTTTCTTTGTCTTGAAATGTTTGCTACCTTTAAGAGGGTTGTTTCCTCCGGGTGTGGTGCTCCACCCCTGTGACCTCAGCACCCTGGAGGCAGAGCAAGTTCCAACCCAGCTACACAGGAAGACTCTGCCTCACAACACACACACACACACACACACACACCCACACCAGTACAACACAACCAACTAAAATAAAGCACAGCAAAATACAAAATAAGCACACAAACAAACAAACAAAAAACCAAAGACATTGTCATTATCTTAGTCAACACACACACACACACACACACACCAGTACAACACAACCAACTAAAATAAAGCACAGCAAAATACAAAATAAGCACACAAACAAACAAACAAACAAACAAACAAAAAACCAAAGACATTGTCATTATCTTAGTCAACAACGGTTTTCTTTAAGTGCGCTCTCTCTCTCTCTCTCTCTCTCTCCTTTTCTCTTTCTCTTTAAGACAGGGTCTTACTATATAGTTGAGGCTTGCCTTGAAGTTGCTATAAAGTCCAGGCTGTCCTCAAGTTCATGATTATTCTGCCTCAGTGTTCCATGTGCTGCGATTACAAGTTTGTAATATTGTGACTAGCTATGATACAGTTGGTTTTTTACATTCTAAAAATCAAAGTGTTGGGAGTTATGTATGGTAAGCTCATGGAATAGAAGATGTCTCCATTAGATACACTGAAAGGGAAGAGTTACCATAAGGGGGGAAAAATAGACTACTCCCAACAGAATAGAAGGGGGCCTGAAGACCCACAAAAAGTAGTATAGGTTACAGAAAAGAAGCATCAGGAGGATCTCTGTGATTTCATTTTCTTCCGTTTCTGGGAGACAGCCTCTGCTGGAACACTAGCCACCGAGGGCGTAAGTCTCGGGAGTCCCAGGAGGGTGGGAGACTCTGTGAAACCAAATGCGACCATCAGAGGCCTCCATATGCGGAGAAGGGAGCTACTGCGACGGGCATTGGACACTTGCCTGTCCAGGTGCAACCACAGCATGAACTATAGGAATGACCCCCCCCAACCCCCCCCACACACACCAGGCACGTAAGTGGCAGCCTCCAGCCTCCAAGGACAAAGAAGGACACCGATTCCGCAGCAGCCTGTTTTCCCTTCTTTTCTTTCACTTTCCGCAGTATTTTTAAAATATATTTTACAAAAAAATTGGTTTTGTTTCTAAATGACTTTTGTGTGTTCACATGATGCTGTTTACAGATTTGTTTCCACTACTGGGAAACACTCTCTCTGTTTTGCACTATTTGTAAAGTTCCTTCTCTTTTATGCTATGCCTTCTATTCCTCTCCGCTTTTCCTTTCTATTATACATTTAATGGTCATTTATCTCTCTCATTCTGTTTTTTTAAAAACTTCATTTTTAGTCCCTTTCTTTCATTTACCTAGTTTTGGTTTTTAACTTTTTCATTATGTATTTAGTACTGAGCTTTTGTGGTCTGTATTTCACTTTACTTTTTCTCATCTCTTGCTCTTTCCTCTTCCCCTCCATACACTCTTCCCCTCTTCTTCTTTTACTTTTATTCATTTAGTTTGTGTCAGTTTCTTTGCTCTTTGCCTGCCTTTCCCTCTTTGTTTCTGTTAACTCATTCATTCACCATTTTTGCATTAGTTTTGCAATTTTTGTTTGTTTTATGGACATTGGTGATATATTTATTGGTTTTAATTATTAGTTTTAAGCATTGTCTTACTCTGTGTGGTTTGATGTTCCTTCTATTATAGTAGTTTGTTTTATTTTCTATATTGGCATTAGGGAGATTGAGACTTCAAAGACAGGTTGCTGACTAAGAAGACCCTTAAATAAAAGAAATATGCAAACCAACAGACACGAAAAGTCACAATGCAGAAACATAAATGGAGAATCAAGCAGCAGGACTTTTCCTCAACCCCTGAATTCAAACATACTGTGGCAGACAAAATGGCAGGTGCATTTTTCAAAGATTCCAAAAGCAATGGATGCCATAAAAGATGACAATCAAAGGAATTCAATTAGGACCTGAAGAGGAAAACACACACAACAGAGGAAGTGACCAGCAAATGTACCCCCCAAAAAAACAACAATATTGATGGAAAACTGAACAACACAGTGAAAGATAAGCAAGGAAATGGAGATTTGGATAAAACCAAACAGGAAACAAACAAATCAAAGTGGAAAGCATCATTAGAGGACTTAGCCAAGCAGAGAAAAGAGTGTCCACGGTGGATGGAAGACAAGGTCAAGGAAGCGCTGCAACCAAATATCAATAAGGAAAAATACGAGCACGGCACAATGTGCAAGAACCCTGGATAATATCAGTGGTCGAAACCCAAGAATTCATGAAGTGGAAAAGGAAAATGAGATATAAAACTAAAGACATGGAGAATCTAGTTGATTAAATTATAACATAACCTCCCTCCCCCCAAAAAAATATCTAGAGAAAGTGATGGACATCCAAATGCAAGAGGAATTTCAGAATTCCAGAAAGCCATTCTGTTACATCGTCAAGATGTTAGGATGATAAAGAAAAGAAATAATATTGACGGTTTTAGGGAAAATGCCAAATCATCTACAAAGACAAACATGTTTTAATAACACCAGATCCCTTAGCAACAATCTGAAGACAAGCAAAGTATGGACAGTATATGTCAAGCTCTGAAAGCAAGCGGCTTCAACCAAGATTGCTATCTGCAGTGAAGCTCTCTTGGCTTTGCTAGAGAAGTGGACCTGTAAGATAAGCACAAGTCAAACATATGACTAGCAAGTCAAAAATGCAAAGCAAAACAGAGCAAAGCTAAAAACACCCCCAAGAAATATTATAGACAGAGGAGGGAAAAAAGTCTTAATCAAGAGAGCACAGGAAAGAATACATTTACTGAGAGGAGTGAACAAGAAGAGCCAGACAGGAATCTAGCTCGCCCGCCCAAGGCACTAAACCAACTGTCAGCAGAGGAGGAGCAGAATTGGCAACACAACCCAAAGCTACAAGGATTAATAAACATCTCTTAGTAATCACCTATTACAGATTATCCCAGATTACCAATAAAGAGATGCAGACTTACTGACTGGGTTAAAGCATTAGCTCCAAACATCTGATGTCCCCCCCCCCAAACATCACTCTCCAGCAAAAGACGCCCACAGACTGAGAGTCCGGGGATGGGAATCAATCAGTCAAGTGAATGGAAACTGAAAACAAGCTGTCATAGCTTTTCTGATGTCTGATAAAGTAGAGTCCAAACCAAACTTAGTCAGAAGCGATACAGAAGGAAATACTTCATCAAGAAGATATAGAAGATATATATATACACACACTGAATGTAGGCATGTTCAATTTTTTAAAACAAACCCTAGTCAACATAAAAGTTTAAATAAATCCTGACACAGTACGAGGGGGGATTTCAGTGACCCAATTACATATTCACAGAGGTCATTTGAAAGAAAAGCTAATAAAGAAAAGTCATAGTTAAACTACACTATTGATTGAAGGACTTAAGATATATATATATATATATATATATATATATATATATATACTATTTCATCCAACAGATACGGAATATACACCAGCAGCCCTTGAAACCTTCTCAAAAGCAGACCTCATTCTAGACCAGAGAGCAAGTTCTTTTTAAAAAGTAATTTACTTTTATTTTATGTTCAATGGTGTTTTTCCTGGATGTATGTCTAAGTGAGAGTGTTGGATCTGGAGTTACAAACAGACGTGAGCTGCCATGAACCCGAGTCCTCTGGAAGAGCAGCCCGTACTCCTAACCACTGAGCCATCTCTCCAGCCTCAAGAGAGCAAGTCTTAGCAAACAGGAGAAAATCAAACTATTTCCCATGCCTCATCAGATCATACTGCAGTGAAACTGGAAATCAATAGCCGAAGAAACCACAGAAACGGCAGAAATACTTGAGGCTGAACGCTATCTTCATGAAGGACCAGTGGGTCATTCAAGAAATCGGAAGGGAAATTTTTAAAAATTCTTAAAATCAAGCAAAAATGAAAGCACCACTTACCAGTATCTTTGAGATAGAGTCGTGGCAGTTCTCAGAGGAGAGTTATCGCTCTCAGTGTTTACATAAGAAAAACCAGCGTGACAGTAGACACAGGACCAAATGAGAGATCTGAAGGGCGCGAAAACAAACAAGAGAAGCCAAACCCCAAAGCAAGAAATAATAAAGATCTGAACGGAAATTAATGATGTGGGGACTAAAAGAACAGTACATAAAATCAGTCAGACAAAGAATTGCTTCTCTGGAAAAATAAACAAAGTTGCCAAATCCATAGCCAAGTTGACCAAAAAAAAAAAAAAAAAAGCAAAAAAATACTCAAATTTAATGAGAGATGAAAAACTGAATGTTACAACAGAATCCAATAAAATCCAGAGGATCATTAAGAAATACTTTGAACATTTGAATATCAAAGAACTAGAAAATCCAGAAAAAGCGATAAATTCCTAGGCATATATGACATATTAAAATTAAATCAAGAATATATAATCAACTCTAGAGATCTATAATAAGCAACAAGATTAATGCAAAAATTAAGTCTCTAATGAAGGAAAACCCAGGCATGGGAGGATTAACTAATGAAGTCTGTCAAGAAAAGCCAGTGCCGAATATCCTCAAACCAGTTGTTCTATAATAAGAAAGAAAAGAAAAACAACACTATGAAACAAGTATTACTCTGGTATCTAAAACGGGAGAGGACACAAGAACAAACAAGGAAACTATAATTTCCATGATGAACACACATGTAAAAATCCTCAATAAAATTCTTGAGGACTTAAAGCTAGAGAAATAGCTCAGGCAGTTCTGCCTATAATTATACTTCCAGAGGGACATAATGCCCCTATCTTGTGTCAAGCATTTGCATGCATGTGGCTTACATATGCACATAAATAAAAATAATAAAAAAATTTTTACATTCTTAAGAACTAATTTTTTAAATACATGTTAGGATTATTCCGTATGATCAAATTTGTTTCATTCCAGGAATGCAAGGTTGGTTCAATACACATAAATCAGTAAAGATAATGCAGAACATAAATATCTTTTTATTAGATGTAGAAAAATCCTTTGATGAATTTTCATATCCCTTCATGATGCATAGCCCCCAAAGAAACTAGTAATTGAAGGAACATAGCTCAACATACTGAAGGCTATGTAAAAGAAACCTATGGCCAACACTAAATGGAGAAGACGGATGTCTTTGCTTCTAAAATCAGGAAGAAGACAGGGTGCTGCCCTTGTGAGTCCTACTCCACACAGAAAGTCTCAGCTAGAGCAAAAGACAAGATAGAGGAATAAATCAGATGTGAAGAAGAAGGAAGAAGGCACGTTTGGCCTTTTTGCAGGCAACATGACCTAAAAGACCCAGTGACTCCACCATAAAACACTTAGAGCTGATAAATACTTTCATCAGTGAAGTAAGATACAAAATAAGCTCACGGAAATGAGGAGCTATTCTATATGCCAATATCGAGCTTGCCAAGGTTATTAAATCAAGGGGAAAATCCTATTCACAAAGCTTAAAAAAAAACAAATACAGAAATAAACCTAACCACCCAGCCAAAAGAAACTAAAGACTAAGGACCTTAATGTTTTAGAGTCCAAAGAAAGAAAAGGAAGAATACACCAGAAGTCAGAAAGACCTCTCACATCCTCAGGGATTGTCAGAATTCATAGAGAGGAAATGGTTATATTACTGCGAGGTATATACAAATGCAACACAACTCCCACCAAAATTCTGATTAGCATTCTTTTGTTTTGTTTTGTATTGTTTTGTTTTTAGAGACAGGGTTTCTCTGTGTGGTTTTGAAGCCTGTCCTGGCACTAGCTCTGTAGACCAGACTGGTCTTGAACTCACAGAAATCTACCAGCCTCTGCCTCCTGAGTGATGGGATTAAAGGCAGTGTCACCACGGCCCGGCAACTACAATAAACTCCAAAATCCCACATCAGATTAGGAGTTTACATCTAAAATATATGAAAAACTGAAAAAAAAATAAATATCAAAAGAACTCAGCCAAACAATTGGCTAATGAACTGAGTATACGACTTTCAAATTTTCAACTATAATCGCCCACTGAATATTTGAAAAACTGTTGACCATCCTTAACCATGAGGGAAATGCAAGTTCAAATTGCTTGGAGACCTCATCTCACCTCAGTCAGAAGGCTGTCATCAGGAAAACAGACAAGAACAAACACTGGTGAGGGGTGGGGTAGGGTAAACTCCTGTGCACGGCTAGCAGAAATGGAAACTCATGCAGCCACCATGGAAATCGGTGTGACCGACAGTCCCTTAAAAAACTAAAAGTAAAACTACCATATGACCCAGCTGTACCTCTCCTGGGCACATACCACAGAAATACTTGCACATCTGCGTTTTTTGCTGTACCGTTATTTATAATAGCCAGGAAGTGGAACCAGACCAGATGCCCATCAGCAGGTAGGTGGACAATGGGAACAACGCTACACACACACTGATGAAACTCTGACATTTGCAGGAAAATGGGCAGAAACGAAAAGCTTGCTGTTACATGAAGTAAGCGAGACTATGAACGACAAATACCTTATATGTCCTCTCCTCTGACGTGTGTGTGTGTGTGTGTGTGTGTGTGTGTGTGTGTGTGTGATGAAAGGAGAATGGACATAAGAGGGGAGGAAGAGCTCTTGAATCGGAAGAAAGGGGAAAAGGGTAATAGAATAAATATGACATCAAAACAGAATCAGGCACTATTTAAGAAGAGGGAAAGGACTGGGATGAGGGGTTGAGAGAGGAGAGTGGGAGGAGAAAATGTCAGAAGAAAGTGGTGACTTGCCCCCGGTTGTGGTGCATGTTTTTAATCCCAGCATTTGGGAGGCAGAGGCAGGCGGATCTCTGTGAGTTCGAGACCAGCCTGGTGTACAAGAGCTAGTTCCAGGACAGGCTCCAAAGCTACAGGGAAACCCTGTCTTCTTGAAAAACAAACAAACAAACAAAAGTTATAATGAAATCCATTACTTTATATTCTGCTTAAAAATTAATAAAAAGCCGGACAGTGGTGACACACGCCTTTAATCCCAGCACTCGGGAGGCAGAGGCAGGCGGATCTCTGTGAGTTCGAGGCCAGCCTGGTCTACAAGAGCTAGTTCCAGGACAGGCTCCAAAACCACAGAGAAAGCCTGTCTCGAAAAACCAAAAAAAAAAAATGATAATAATAATAATAAAAAATACAACAAGAATGCAGATCCCTGAATCTGTCTCCATTTTAACTCTGCTTTTAGCATAGTCTGCTATACAGTTCCTTGAGGTGCAATTGCAATAAAAAAGAGTTAGATTACTGATAAAATGTAGCGCTTTGCATATCTCTGGGCTTGATGGTGTATGTAAATTGGTCCTTCCCTGGCCACAACAGGCATTTAATAGCTGTGCTTAAGGACTTTGAGATATTTTCCCTCCAATCTACAAAATGTCTCTTTAAAAATGATGGTCCTATTATACTTAATCCTCATATTCTGGTGAGAAAGATATATTCTTCATTATATGGATAAACAGGAAGTTTAGGAAATTGAAATGACCGTCTTGGTAAAAGCCTTGATTGAAATCTGGGCCACCTGGTCGCTACTGCAAAACTTCTTCCTGAGATTTATTATGTGTCTGAGTGTTTTGTGTGGATGTATGTACACCACGTGTATGCCTGATAGCCAAGGAGGTCAGAAGAAGCCTTGGGTTCAGTTCCAGAGGATCCCAAGTTACCGATGGTTGTAAGCTACCACATGGGTGCTGGGAATCCTTGGTCATAGATTTTTTTCAACCTAGGTTTGCTTTGTTTGAAACCAAGTTTTGCTACACAGTTCAAGCTGACCTTGAACTCAGAATCTTCTTGTCCCAGCCTCCTTCTTGGCTATAGAAAGATTGAACTCAGGGACTGGTCTAACACGGTGGACTCAGTCTTGTTACTGTTTGGGTGTGGAAGGCAGTTCTGCTACCACGCTCCAGAGCAATGAAAGGGCAGAATCTTGCCCCCTGACTCTACACCCAGTGCCACAGTGGACAGCAGGTTACAAATTTTTACTTTTAAGTCTGGCCATGCAAAAAGGCCTAAATTTACGTCTTATCATCTACCTCAGATTTGTTTCTCCACGGGGTTCTGAATGTCATAAAAGATTTTGTCCAATTCCTCGGAACTCTCCCTTATCGTTATCAGAATGGGGGGAACTTTGTGAAAAGATTATCTGGCGGAGCACATCTCTAGCCACGGCACTACTAGGAATCATACCAAGAGCTGGAAAGATCGCTGGTACAGAGAGTAAAAAGGGCGCAACATCAAAACTGGTACCGGCTCAGCCCTGCTTTCCTGAGAGCGGCTTTCACTCTGAGGACAGACACATTTCTTAGTTTTTCTGTGTGGGTTGATAGAGGATCTGAACCCTGTAAGCTTATTGACAGTCATCTGTCTTTCCTTGTCCACCTTATCTTTTTGTTATGGTGACGTTTATTTAAAGCCCAGCATTCCCCAGGCAGAGGCAGGAGGATTTCTGTGAGTTCGAGGCCAGCAAGTGCTACCCACATACTGAGACCTTGACTCAAAAATAAAGGAAAAAGAAAATAGGCCACTAGATGTCAGATCTGAATAACAGCATGGTGTATGTAAGGTGACATAGGCATTATGAATGCTGCATTTGGGTCGACAAACCCAGGGCTAGGAGTAAAAAAGGTCTTATTCTGAATGTCCCGGATACTTCCTTGTCCTCTTACTTTTATTGTTTTCCCTAGACAATTCTTTTTTTTGTCTTTAAAAGTGCCAAACACATTCCCTTCTAAGGCTTCTTGTCATTGCTAGTTCCTTTCTTGTAACTAGATAGTTCCAGGACGGGGCCATTCTCACCCTTCATATTGCTGCTCAAATGTCACTCTAGGAGGTCCTTCCTGGTCATCCCAAAATAACATCTCTACTCACTTTCCTGTGTGTGTACATGTGACACGCCCAGCGCGGCGAAGATTTAAAGCGTGTATTGTGGCTTTTACGAGACTACAAGCTTCAGCAGGACACAGAATGGAGGTTGCTTTCGTCTCTTATCCTTGGGCGTCTGATGCCTCGCTGGTGGTCAGTAAATTCTTGAATGAATGAACGTGGCTCTTTGGGACCTCGCGAGCCTTTTCTTCTCCTTCCACCCTCTCCCCTTCCCAGAGGTGGTAGCTGCCCGAAGTCAAGCGCTCGGGTCTCAAGGGTCCGGCGTAGGTGGCGCGTCCCCTTGGGTCAAGCGATTATGGCAGCGAGCTGCAGGCGCGTGGAAGCGAAAGGAGAAAGGGTGCGGCGAGATCCGGAGAGGAAAGTCTCCGCGGATGCAGAGGCCTCCTACACTATCAGCCCGGGTGCATCGGGGCCTTCCCGGCCTGGCTGACTCATTCCCAGCCGCCTCCTCGGCCTGCGGAGCGGAGGCCGCATGCTCGCCCAAGGCAGCGCCAGCCTTCACCCATCCCGCTCCTCCACCTCCTCCTCCTCCTCCTCCCGCGCTCAGGCCCGGGGCTGCCCCGGGAATCTCCAAGAGCTCCTCCGCTTCCCGGGAGCCCGTAGCCTCGGCCCTCCCCCCCCTCCCCACCCCCGCCCGGGCCCAGCCCGGAGGAGCGGCCCCGCGGGCGGCGCAGGCGCAGTGGGGCGTATCCTCCGCCCCCTCTCCCCCCGCCCCCCTCTGGCTCGCCGGCGCCCGGGTCCGCTGCGCTAGGCCGCCCGCCCAAGGCAGCACCGGCAACGGAGCCCGCCGAGCAGAGGCGGCTGAGCCCGCGTCGTGAGCCGAGCTGAGGGGGCGTGCGGCCCCCGGGAGGGCGGGGACGGGCTCGGCGGCCGCGCGCGGTGGGCGTGGCGTGGGCTGCAGGAAGCAGAGGCAGAGCAGCGACGGGGCAGCCGCGGCCGCCGACGGCCTCCCGCCGTGCTGACGGGCTGGGCGGGCCCCGGCTCTGGGCGAGCTCGCGCGGCTTCGGCGTCTCGGTCACGGCCCCGGCTCCGGAGGCGCCCCTCGGGGCGAGGGTTGCTGGCGGCTGTCGGGACCGCCGCTGCGGGATGTGAGTGCGGGCCGAGCCCGCGCGGGAGGGCCCCCGAGGGCCCAGGCTGGCGGCCGCTCGCCCTTACACCCGGCCCGGGGGCTCCCTAGACCTCGGCCCGCCCGACGCGTCGCGGAGGAGCAGCCCCTGCGCGCCTGGGGCGCTCCTGTGTGGCTCAACCCGTGTCGCCGGTGGGTTCAGACCCTGGCTGCTGAATGGGGGTGGAGGGGGGGGATTGGTTCTCCCTGCTATCCCTCCTCCTGCTCTTCACTTCGCCGGTTACTGGCAGGGAACTTTAAAGCGGGTTTCCAAGTAGCCTAGGAAGGAGTGTCTGGCTGCCGATAAATGTATGCATCCTCTTGTGTCCTAGAACCCGATCCTTATCCTTCCTTATCCTTCTGTAAATTTTTCTAGGCATCTAAACTGTTCGGGGGTGGGGTGGTGGGAGAGCATCTATTTGCCTTGGGTTTCTGAGGTTGTGACTGCGGCTTCTGTTTTTAGGTTCCAGAAGCGGGCTACGGGAACAAGATGTGAACTGTTTTTCCTCCCCAGAAGAAGAGGCCCTTCCTTTCCCTCCCGCGACGGTGGGTGTGCGAGCTCGGGGCTGTGTGGTCGCTGCAGTTAAAAACAAGGGTGTCTGCGATCTGCGAGCCAGTGCCTGCTGGGGCGGCTGGATGCTTAGGTAGAACAGCAGAGCTAATTGTTGCTTACTCCGAAATTGGAAGTGCCGAACTTTTGCTGTTGCCGTGGGAGAGTAATTGGTATTTATTGTGTCTCTTGAATCCTTTAAAAACATTCCTTGTTGGGTTAACAGTGTGACTTTGCGGAGAAAATAATTTTGCTTGGGTGTCTGCTACCACATTGACTGCTTCCCGTATTCACCTGCCTCACCTTGCTATGTTGGTTGAATGTTAGGCAGTCTGCTTTCTGGTTATTAATCTGTCAGGGGAAACTCCTTTTCTCTGAATGAAAGGATAGGAGCCACTGAGTGTGTCACAGAGGGAAGGGAAACACAGTGGGAAGAAGGGAGTCGGAGGTTGCTTTTGGTTTCATAATAGGTTTGTATAAGTGAGCTGTTGGCTTACTACAAATATTCTGATACAATTCACAGCAGATTTGAAAATGAATCATCAATTCTTGGTCCAGTTTCTCCATGTTCTTCACCTGTTTACTACCCATTCCAAGTGTCAGGATCATTTGGTTGTGTGCAGATGTGCTCGGCTGTGCTACATCTGTAGACTGGATGTGTCCAGGACTTACGTATTATCCTGAGAGTACTACTTAATAGTTCTACGAAGCATTTACCTGTGCAGGAAGGCTGCAGGATGTGTTGGCTAGATGAGCACTTAGGTTTATTTTTGCTTTCACGGAGTGTTGTGGAACTAGTTCTGTAGACCAGGCTGGTCTTAACCCTGGAGACCTGCCTGCCTCTGCCTCCCCGGTGCGGGGATGAAAGGGGTGGGCAGCCGCTAACCACCACCTGGCTTGGATTTGTTTCTTTCGGTGTCATTTCCTTTGCGATTTGAAGGTGCCTTGACCATGGAAAGCAGACCTGATGTTTTTCTCTGCTTCACCCCAGTAGGCTCTTCTTGAAAGCTGGGTTCCATTCCTGGCAAAGTAGGAAAGAGCACCAACTTCCGAGTTAGGTCTGAATGTGTGAACTTATTTTAGAATAATGGTGTGTTCGGTACCTTTAATAGCTGTATCACTGAGAGTTTACTTTCTTAGGCGATGGTGTGAAGATTGATATGGTACATGCAAAGTAGTGATTTGGCCACTTTTTGAAAGTCTTAGCCACTCGAAGCTGGGCAGGTAGAGGAGCTGGATGGTGCATTGGTGATCTGCCCAGTGGCAATTCTTCCTTACAGTAAGGGGAAACTAATTCTGATGTATTTACAGCCTATGTATGGAAAGGTTTGCCACCTAAGTCCCATTTTGCTGCCCTCTTGTGGATAACTGTGCAAAGAATTTTCTTTCGCTCCTCCTCCACAACGTTCTTTTCCCTTTTTAGGCTCCTTTAGTTCTCAGTTTCCCGAACTGCGAACCAGGTGCCTAGAGCAGCAGTGAGCTCTGGCTTTCTGGCTTACTTGGGGTATTTTCAGGGTTCGGAAGCTCCGTCCGTTCCTACAATGCTGTGTATTTGTAGAGCTGTATTTTCAGAGTTTACTATGTGAACAGCAGCAGTTTAGTGTGTGACAGAGAGTGTGGAACAAGAAACGACAGTGTGGTAGTGTTTAGGATGGTGCCAAGGTCTGCAGGCTTGTCGGTGTCCCAAGCAACACGAAGCCCTAAGACTATTAATACCAACTTGTTTGAGCCTACATTACTATTTCCTTGGCTTAAAAACGTCATGAAGAAATTGCAGTCTTTTATGAGTCCCCAAATGAAGATAGTTTGGGAACATCTTCACTTGATTCCAGTAGACTTTTCTGATAAAATTTTTGATTCAAAGCTAGTAGCAGTTCATAATGGCTTCACGTAGTACTTCTCATAATGCCGTCTGACGTCTGCTGGTTTCTCATGTTATGATTATTCCTCTGGTGTACGTGTCACTATACTCGTTTCATAGCTTTTTAAAATATTCTGCATAGGTCTCTTACCACTATGTTTTTAATTAATCTTTTTGTCCCAAACGAAAACTATTACACTACTGCTGTAATTTGGATCATGAGTGTCCCTCAAAGGCTTTTGTGTTAAAACCTTTATTACCAGGCTTTGGCTTGCCAGAGATCATGGACTAATGGACGGAGGGGAGATGCTGAGATGCCGACATCTCTGATTGCTTTCCTGCTGCCATGGCAACCAGGCCTCTACTTTTCTCATGTTAATAATACTTTGCTGGTCAAAAAGACAGTTTTTGAACCCTCTGCATTTTCCTACAACTACATAGAACAATCGCCTTATGTTTGTATGGTCTGTATTGCTGTAGATGAGACTTGCCAGTGTTACCTAAGAAGAATCTCCTTTCAGAGTGTTCAGTGACATTTTTCCTCATTTCAGGCTAAGTCCGTTCTGACAGTCTCCTTGAGGGTTTATTAGGTCTTTATTCAATTTCAAGACAGATTTTACATGGATCCTCATCTCTTCCCAGTGTCTGTAGAAATGTTCCTTAATTACACACAGGACTCATTGGAATACATACTGCTGGGCTCTGTCTCCAGAGTTTCTGTCTCAGTAGGTGTAGAGTGGGACTCTTGCATTTTTTACATGCTTCCAGGTGAGACTGTCATTTTGGTCCTGGAACCACTACATTTCCAGAATCACTGATTTAATTTAGGTTGGCAAAGTTTTTCTGTTAAAGACCAGATAGTGTTTAAACTGTGTTGGCAAGATTGTCTCTTTTGCCACTCTACAGTGGTGCCTTTGTAATGCAGAAGCAGTCCTAGGCAGTCCATAAATAACTGACCTGCTGTGTTCCAGCAAAGGCTTATTACAGAAAGAGTAACTGGCTGAATTTGGCATGTAAACTGAAATATGAAAATTCCCAATGTACATTATTGCATAACACCACATTCTCCGTGAGTTATTCCTGTTCTTTTCATTCATTTAGTTTAGAGCAAAACTTATTGAACGAGCTGTTTGTCTTTTTAAAATTCTCTCTTAAAATTTATTTTCTTTTTTTTTAAATTTATTCATTTATTTATTATGTGTACAACATTCTGCTTCCCACACACCAGAAGAGGGCACCCGTTCTCATTACAGATGGTTGTGAGCCATCATGTGGTTGCTGGGAATTGAACTCAGGACCTCTGGAAGAGCAGTCAGTGCTCTTAACCTCTGAGCCATCTCTCCAGCCCCAAAATTTATTTTCTTGAGCAAGTAACACATTTAATTGTTATGATTCAAAAGTAGTAGTATTTTTTGTTCTTGTGTTATTTTGCTTGTGAAACAGAAGAGGGATTTTGTTGTATTAAAAATGGTGCGTGTTCCTGATTGCAACACACACATATGCCAAGTTAGCGTAGAAACACTAAATTCTCTTTATATCTCTACTATAGTGTTTTTAGGTGCTCAGATTCTAGCCAGCTGGAGACATAAAAATCATAAGCTGATCATTTAACTAGTTTTCAATTCTGATTGAAACCTGTATGTTTCAGGATCGTGTTGTACACATTCTTTCTATATTTTTTTACACCCCAGTTCCTGTGAATAATGATGTGCTTTTTGTTGGTTAAATTCTCTTTTACTCAGTCTTTATTTGTGTGTGTGTGTGTGTGTGTGTGTGTGAATGCTACAGGTATACAGGTGCCCTGGAAGGCCATAAGAGGGTCTCAGATCCCTTGAAGCTTGACTTACAGCTGCAGCAGACAGGGCAGGTAGAAATCCAACTTGGGTTGTCTGGAAGAATAGGAAGCTCTTTACCTCTGAGCCGTGTCTCTCCAGATTCTCTTACATGGGAAGGTCTAGTCCATGTTTTAACTGTGTATGACATATCTAAAAGCTTTCTCTATTTTAATTATCATGATCATTCTTTCCTTGTCTCTTTTGCTGCACTTCAATTAAGAATTTAATATTAGATTATACCTTAACTGAACGAAAAGTACAGGCTTTTAGGGAATTTTAGATCTGTTAATTACTGAAACGAGCATGGTAAGATTCCCTTATCAAACATAATTAGTTTGCAATAAGAATGGATTAGAAGTTATTTTTAGTTCTCTTGGCTTCTAGTTTCATACTTTTGCCAATCTGTTATGTTATTTTCTCATTGTCATTTGTTTGAAAAGTCAAGTGTTTTAGAATTCTGTAATATAGAAGTAATTTGGATGATATTATATTCTAAAATTGATTGTATTGGAGGCTTTTACATGTATGTGTGTATGTGCATACATAGTTAAAATTCATAATCGCCCCTATTTAATTTTCATTTATTTAACATCATTTTGGTGCCAGGGACCATGAATGAAGAAATTAATGAAACATTGTGCTTCTCACCTTCAAGAAACTTTCAGTCTATAGTGATGAAAGAAAAATCAGTAAACAAAAACATAAACTTCTGAGAAGTCTGAACTGATGGCTGCTGGGTAGGGGCAGGGACAGCTGGAGAGGGAGGCTGAGAACTTTGGGAGAGATGATGATTTCTGAAGGGTTTTAGGTGCCATGTATGAGCGTGGTCCAGACCATGACTACATTGTTCATTTCATTTTATATGAGGAGGAAATCCTATAAATATAGATCAGAAATAACTTAGATGTAAATTCAGAATTAAGTACTTGAAACTACATGCATTTTAAGAACTAGAGAATTTGCAGTCAGTAACTTAGAGCTACCTATCTCCTCCCACTAGTGTATTTTGAGTTTACCTTGTTTTTAGTGTTCTTTTTGGTTTCATATATGTACATATGCCTTAGTTCAGTTTTGTCCAGCTTATTTAAAGTGGTTATCGCAAAGCTTACAGTTTCTACAACTTACCATTCTGTTGTTAATGTTTGTTTCCTGCGGAGGGACTGCACCCCAGTATTTACTCATTTTCTCCATAATTTGATTGTTTGAAGGTTTGTGTGCTATGTTGTGACTTTGGAAGTGGAGTGCAGTGTGTATATGTTTGTGTGTGTGTGTTTTAGTTTCTCTAGGGTTTGTGACTACAAGAATTGATCCTCAAAAGCCATTCAAGAAGGTTAAATAACAATGCTGAGATGTGGTTTACATGGTGCTGCAGCAGCGCTGCCAGATAAAACTACAACAGCAGGGCACAGCAGAGCCACTGCAGTGGCACGCGCTGCAGTGTGTGTGTGTGTGTGTGTGTGTCTGTGTGTGTGTGTCTGTGTGTGTGTGTCTGTGTGTGTGTGTGTGTGTCTGTGTGTGTGTGTCTGTGTGTGTGTGTCTGTGTGTGTGTGTCTGTGTGTGTGTGTCTGTGTGTGTGTGTCTGTGTGTGTGTGTCTGTGTGTGTGTGTCTGTGTGTGTGTGTGTGTCTGTGTGTGTGTGTGTCTGTGTGTGTGTGTGTCTGTGTGTGTGTCTGTGTGTGTGTGTGTCTGTCTGTGTGTGTCTGTGTGTGTCTGTCTGTGTGTGTGTGTGTCTGTGTGTGTGTGTGTCTGTGTGTGTGTGTGTCTGTGTGTGTGTGTCTGTCTGTGTGTGTGTGTCTGTGTGTGTGTGTGTCTCTGTGTGTGTGTCTGTGTGTGTGTGTCTGTGTGTGTGTGTCTGTGTGTGTCTGTGTGTGTGTCTGTGTGTGTGTGTGTGTCTGTCTGTGTGTGTGTCTGTGTGTGTGTGTCTGTGTGTGTGTGTCTGTGTGTGTGTGTGTCTGTGTGTGTGTCTGTGTGTGTGTGTGTCTGTGTGTGTGTGTGTCTGTGTGTGGGTGTGTCTGTGTGTGGGTGTGTCTGTGTGTGGGTGTGTCTGTGTGTGTGTGTGTGTCTGTGTGTGTGTGTCTGTGTGTGTGTGTCTGTGTGTGTGTGTGTCTGTCTGTGTGTGTGTCTGTGTGTGTGGGTGGGTGTTGAAGTATGCTAAGGATTAAGGTGGAGAATGGTGAAATGTACTTGCAAACTACATTTCAAGAAAGATAGTTACTTTAAAAAATAAAACAATTCATTTGATTTCAGGAAACTTTTTTTTTTATTTGAAACATCTGCCTCTGTAGCCACAGTTGGCCAGGAATTCAACAGGTAACCTAAACTGACCTCAGACTCATGGTTATCTTCTTGCCTTAGCTTCTTAAGTGCTAGGATCACAAGCATGAGACACCACACCTGGCTTTAAATTGTTTTAAAGTGAACTTTTATTTGAAGTAGCCCAGCTCTAAGTGTACAGCCTGACCAGTGTCAGAAATAAGCTCATTGGTATCCGTCACCAGTCACAGCAGGACTACATCCCAGTGGCCTGTATGCCTCCTGCTCCTGCTCATTTTCTCCTCCCTCCCTGCCACAGTCCTGCCGTGCTAACCATTGTCCTAACTGTCACCCTAAGTAAGAACAGCTGAGAGATAGGAAGTGGCTTGAGAGGCTCCTATAGTAAGCAAAGATTTTTGCTAATAGGAATCAGGGAGAATGACAAAGTGGTAACTTTTGAATGCCTGGTTGCTTAGATTTGCCTGGAATAGAAAGTAGGGACTTGAAGCTTTTGATTAAAAGCATACCAGAAATTTTTTATCAGGATAAATAAAAATAAGCTAGCACCATTACCAAGAAACTGTCAAACTTTGCTGCATTAAACAGAACCGAAAGTCTTAAATTGCTCGATGGAAAGACATGGCGGCTCAATTGACAGCAGACGGTAACTGCCCACAGAGGGCAGTGCAGGTAGAAGTTTCAGAGTAAGGGAAATTTTTTTTCAAAGGCATTGAAAAAAACACATGGAGACTAACTCCTAAAAGATATATTTCTGCAGGAAGAAATGAATCCAGAGGGAAGTCATAGGATCACAGACACTGAACACAAACAGATGTATTTAGCAAGTTACTCTTTAGTACTAACAGTCTACTTTAATTGACCTTGTATCTGTTCAAAAACCAACTCTTATCTTAGTTATCTTTTCCATTGTTTTTAAAGTTTGTTTCATTTGTTTTTGTTTGCTCTTAATTATTTCCTTCCTTTCCTTCCCTCCATCTTTGAGCTTAAATTGTTCATTCCTGAGTAGCAGTGTTAGTTTGTTTGAGATCTTCCTTTGATCTCTATGTAAGCACTTACTGTTAACTTCCTTTATAGAACTGCTTTTTGCTGTGTTTGATTGACTTGTAGAACTAACAAAGACTACATAACAAATTACTGAAGTATTTTTTAATCATATAAATTTGAACAAATTTAAATTCTTTTGAGGTTTTGCATATTTACTCAGTTAATCTTCAGAAAGCTTGTGACTTTTTAATCTAACAATTGCCAATTAGGGTGTTTGTTTGTTTTGGTTATACAGTTTCACTGGGTGTATATTTTTATAACTGAAGACTAGTTCTAATTTTTTCCTTATAGTTGTATATAGAAATATGTTTCAAATTGTAATTATTTCTCTTTTTTTTTTTGAGGCAGGGTCTCTCACTACTGGCTGTCCAGGAACTTGATATATAATATATATCAATCTGGCTTTGAACTTGCAGAGATCTTCCTGCCTCTGCCTCCCAAATGCTGGCATTAAAGGTGTATGCTATGGCCAAGTTATAGTCCATGTTCAGAGGGAGAGGGAGTCTCTACCATCCCCATGTAGACCAGGCGTGTTATTCTCTTAGTTATTTTTTCCTTCTATCTGTAGTACTTAGAGCAGTGCTTTGTGTATAACACATGTTTTACAGTTTTGTTGGAGGTTACTTTTACTTATTTATTTTTCTTTTTCTAATATATTCTCACTGTGTGACCCTCCTTCTGTCTCTATGCACCACCACTCCTAGTTTATTGTTTGCTGTTATAACCAATATTTTCCTTATGTCCATGATAACATATATTGGTAAGGTTGTCACATTTTTAACACCAGTCATGAAAGAGTCCAAATAGGCAATCTCATATTTTAGCTGCCAGGCAGATTCTGGTGTAATTATCTAACTACAATGTCAATGAAAAATAAAAATGCGTAAAACAGTACTTAGTTTTTCATCTTCCGGTATCAAAGGGCGACATCCTATTTATGTTAGTGGTTTTACAGATCTCCTAAGCTTGAACTCTGCACACTTCTTTCACTCCCCTGGCTTCCTCCACATTCAGTTAGTCACGGGTAGCATTAAGTCTTGTGTTTCTACTGCCTCTCATTATCTACCCATGCTGTTTGCATTTGTGATCTCCTGTTGCCTATACTGCGGCGGCAGCAGCTTTCTAACTTCGTGACTTATCTTTCTGATTTGTTGTCTGTGGTATGAAGTTTAAATTCTTTGGTGTAGCATTTGCTTCTTTCCTTAACCTTGTGCTGTATCAACCAACCTTGTACTCTTTGTAAGCAACTAGATGTCTTGTGGAGGTAGACAGTTCCTGACACTGGTTCAGCTGCTAATCACGTCTAAGTATGTTATCTCTCGGCCTTTCATGATTGCCTCATGATTTTTTCTTGCACAAATTCAGGTAGAAAGAAGGTAAGAGGAAAAAGAATAAAGATCACGCTGACAGTAACTTCTTGAATCTTGTTTTCTGAAACTGATTTAGATAGTTATCCGTTAGTAGGGAAGTAGTGTTTTGTTAGGCGCTGAGCTTCTCTTTCAAAGGAGGAAATGCTGGCAATCTTGCCGCAGTTGTCCATCCTACCGGGTGTAACCTCTTACTGTTTTAATGTAGCCTGGTGAGTTGTTGTGCTCATAGTACTCTCTTCAGCTTAGTGCACTTCCCTGGACTACATCTAAATCCGATGCATTTTTCAAAATCAGCTTTAAATCTGACTGTCTCTAATAAGGCTCCTCAGATCACTCCCATCTGAAATGTAATTCCCCTCCACTAAAACAGTTCTCAGGGTAATTGTAAATAATGTTTATATGTGTGAACTTTTCTGTTGTCTGTAACTGATTCTAATGCTTTTTAAAAAGATTATTTTATGTGTTTGTGTGTTTACCTGCATGTGTGTGTATGTATGTATGTATGTATTCATGCACCTCATGCATGCTTGATGTCTGCAGAGGGCAGAGGAGGGTGCTGAAGTCTTTGGAACTAGAGTTACAGAGGATTGTAGGCCACTTGTGACATGGGTGCTGGGAATCAGTCTGGGTCCTCTGGAAGAGCAGTAAGTTCTTTTTATGGCTGAGCCATCTCTTTTCATGGTTGTTTAGTTAGTGATACATATTTATATCCCCTGTTAGGTTTACAGCTGGAATTTTAAAATTGTCCACTTGAAGCTCTGTATATTTATTGTGCTGTGCTTTCTGTGTAGTAGTATACAATGTTTAATCAGCTAATCACTTTGACAGAGTCATGGCTGTCAATAAGACTTCTTTGTGTATGAGGGTTGTCTTTATTAATATCACTTTTGGGGTAACTATTGTTTTGTCTTAACTAATATCACTTTTTGGGGTAACTGTTGTTTTCTCTAATAGGCCAATGTTCTGAGAAAGACTCTAGATGGGAATGGCTTGCCTTACAATGACAGAGATGGAGGCAACCTCCACATCTCCTGTACATCAGAATGGTGATATTCCTGGAAATGCTAATTCTGTGAAGCAGATAGATCCAGTCCTTCAAGTATATCTGTACCATTCTCTTGGGAAAGCTGAAGGAGACTATCTGAAGTTTCCAATTGGAGAGTATGTTGCAGAAGAAATTTGTGTGGCTGCTTCTAAAGCTTGTGGTAGGTATTAAAAATCATCTTTTCTTATCTATAGGTTATTATTTTAATTGTTACTCTAATACAATTTACATCTGTAATTTATTATGACTACTAGCTGTGTGTTCTTATGCATAACAATTAGAATAACATTATAGAATTTAAAGTGATGGACATAGAGTGCCTGCAAATGTTTTGAGATCATAGTAGGTAACTAAAGAATCTTGTCATGGAATATTTCATAAGTCAGTCTTTTTTTTTTTTTAAAGTGATGTTGGGTTTGCTATGTAGCCCAAGCTGGTCTGGAACTGATTGTTATATAGCCCAGTCTGGCCTTGAATCTACCTGTTGTTTCAGTCTTAAAATCTGGGATTACATATATGAGTTGGCATCTCCAGCTTCATATGTAAATCCTGAAAGTACATCCTGAGCAAAGTGTGGCAGTAGACTATCAGTTTGTTGAAATATGTATTTGGGTAAAATTCTTATTTATTTTTTTATTTTTATTTTTTTTTTGTGTGTGTGCGTGTATATTTTGCCTGCATGTATGTCTGTGTACCATTTGTGTGCCTAGAGCCTGTGGAGGCCAGAAGAGGGTGTGTTACAGATGGTTGTAAGCTGCCACCCCGGTCCTTCTCAAGGGCATTCAATACTCTTAATAGCTAAGCCATCTCTGGATATAATTATTGATTAAATATTTTACAGCTTTAGGCATCAGATCATTTTCTTTTCAATTCCTGAAGTTCTCTACCAACCCCATATATACCCCTCCCCCTCTCTGTTTTTTCCAATGTGCTTTGAAATCATTTTTATCTTGAAACTCAATAAAACATTTATCTTAGTGTTCTGTTGCTGTGAAGAGACACCATGTCCACAGCAACTTTTAGAAAAGAAAGCATTTAATTAGGGCTTGCTTATAGTTTCAGAGGTTTAGTCCACTGTCATCAAGATATCACGGAGGGAGCATGGCAGCACCCGGACAGACATGGTGTTGGAGAAGTAGCTGAGAGTTCTACAGCCAGATCTGCAAGAAACAGGAGCTCTGGGCCTGGCATGGGTTTTTTTTAAATTTCAAAGTCCACCCCCCAGTGACACACTTCTCCAACAGGGCCACACCTCCTGACCCTTTCAAATAGTGCCACTCTGTGCAACCAAGCACTCAGATCTGTGAGCCTATAGGAGCCATTCTTATTCAGACTACTGAAACAATTCACCTTTTTATGGCCTGTCCAAAACTGTAGAACTAATAAATTTTACAGGACTACTAAGATTATTTAAGAAACATTATGTTTTTTAATTAAATGTTCTTTTAATAAAAGACTAGTTGAGGTTTTATTTTTAAGTAATAGTAATATGATTGTAATGCTACAGGTAAATTAAATATCTAATAATCATAAAATGCTCACACTAATTTGTATGTATTAATGTTATATAACATTAACAATAATTTATTAACTTAGTTAACAATATAAATGAGGTTAGCTGTTTAGTCAGAGTAACCATTAAATGGAGAGGAAATCCCAATTTTCACTGAGCCTGGAGCCAGATTAGTGCCCAGCAAACCCCACCTATCCTCCCATTTCCAGCCCCCATAGTGCTAGGGTTATAAGCAAGCACGCAGCCACCCCAGCTTTTTCTATGAGTTCAGGGAATTTGAACTCAAGTCCTGTGACTATGAAAGAAGTACCTTTACCCATGAGCCATCTCTTCAGCTCTCTAAGAAAGTTATATTAGGAATTTAAAAATAGCTGTGTTCTTTTTAAACTATTTCTTTTAAAGGTTTAAAGATCTTTTTACACAGGGCTGTGGCTGCAGCTCAGTTGTAAAGCTCCAGGGCCCTGAGTTGAAGACTAGCAACACTCATATAAATCCACACATTTAAATATAAAATTTTTGTATTTCATTTTGGTGACAGTTTTACCTCAGTCCATATTAAAGGTCAGATAAAATGTTTGGCCTGTTCAGTATCATAGATAATTTATTGTTTATCAGATTCAGGATATAAGTGAAAAAGCATAAGCACCTAAAATGTAACTATCATTCTATTCTATTTTATCTATAGCATTTAAAATGTAACTATCATTCTATTCTATTTTATCTATAACATTTAAAATTTTAGATACCAGTGAATAAGGATAAAATGTGTAGCAAAACCCATTCTACTTCAGTAGTATAGTTCCTTTAAATGAGTGGAGACTGGGAACAATAGAACAACGAAGAAGAAAAGAATTATATAGGTATAAGACTTGATTACATAGGCCATCTCAGAGACTAAACCTTTTGTCTTTGATGAACCCTTTTTTCTTTCTTGACACAAATTTAAAGGTAAGTTAATAGTATTTTTATACTTTTCTCGTAGCTTTGTTTTAGAGGAAGTAGGTTGCTTCTCTTTTTCATGTTTAACACCTACCCATCCTCCCAAAGCTACTGATATTTAAAAATAAACATATTGACCTGGAGAGATGGCTCAGTGGTTAAGAGCACTTGTTGCCCTTGCAAAGGATCTAGGTTTGGTGCCAAGCCCCCACAACAGCCCATAGTTCCAGTTCCCTGTATGCCACTGCCCTCTTCTGACTTTCAAGAGCACCAGGCACATTTGGTGGTACACAAAAATACATGAAGACAAAACACTCATACACACACAAATTCCTTTAAAATCTAAAAAAGATATATAAAGACTACATAATAAAATGATTACAATGTTTAATTTTTAGTTTAAATTTGTAAGTATTCTATGAAAATATGCTTTAGCTGGGTTTAGTGGTACACGCCTTTAATCCCAGCACTGGGGAGATAGAAGCAGTAGGATCTCTGTGAGTTCCAGGACAGTCAGAGCCAGAGCTCTGTAATGATACCCCGACTTGGACTTAAAGCAGATATACATACATACATACATACATACATATATATATATATATAAATGCACAGATACACACATACTGACACAAACATGTGTGATGTGTGTGTGTGCTTTAAGTTCAACAAAATCTTGTTTACTTTGTTGAAATGCAGTGTAGTTAGTTCGTTGTCCTGATGCCATTGCTATACAGCTTGGATTACTGTGACTTGGTAGTTAAGTTACCGTGTATTATTTGCAGTGTTGGAGATTGAACCCAGTGCCTGGCATATGCTGCTCAGGTACTCCTAACACTGAACTGTTGATAGCCCTGTAGCATGTTTTGTAAATAGGAAGTATGGGTTATTAAAATTTGCTGTTCTTTTTTATAAGATTATTTGGCACTTTTAGCCCCCTTTTTTTCCCCATGAATTTTGTGATTAATTTGTTGTTTGTACATAGAGGATAGCTGAGATTTCAGTAGTGATTGCATCATATATATATAGATTGAGGGAATGTTGCTATCTTTTTTTAATGTTACAATTTTATTTTACAAAATTATGTTTAATTAAAAATTTACACAATATATTTTAATCATTCTTTCCCCTCCCCAGTTCCTCCCAACTTCATATTCTTCCTCTCTGTGCTGGGATTTGGACTAGTTTCAAGTTGTAGAGCAAGTGTTGCAGCTCTTACGTGCTCATAGCCCTTAACAGCAACTAGAGTTGAAGATCCCAGACAGGCTTAGGTGTTGGGATTCTGTGGCCCTTGACATTGGCCAGTAATACAACTTTGAGGCTGGGGTATCTGAGACCCTTGTCCTAACGGTTTGACAGGTCTCCAGAAGGTGACCAGGGCCATGGGCCTGCAGTTTCTCTTCTCTGACTTTGTACAAAATTCATTTTTCTTGAGCCTCAGGCTCTTTATTCTCTGTGCACTTCCACTGTCTCCTTTGCCATGTTTGTTCTCTTGCGCTGTTCTTCTGTCTCTTCTTCAGCTCTCAAGCATTTGGTATGGTGTTAGTTTCTACTGCTGAATTCACCAATGCTAAGCTGTCGCCACTGCTGCTCTGCTGTCCTTGCCGCTGTTGCTCTTTTGCCTCTGTCACTTCTTGTTGCCAGCTCAACCCACAGGCAATAAAGGGCCATTCAAGAGAATCTTTCATCAGGCCTAATGTTAAAATATAGAGGAGGCCGAACAGGATTAGTCTCTTAGCTGGTTTGAAGCAGTCACAGAAAACCTTGCATGTAACCGAAGGTCTGTCCTTTCACCAGCCACAGCACTGTCCCTTTAGTACTGCTCACAGTCGTCCTTTGTCAGACCACTAAGGGAAGTGTTTGCTCTGGCCTGGTGGGAATGGTTGCACGATCATCCTCAGTGCACCAGGGCTTATGATAGGAAAAGTCCAGCACAGCCTTCTGAAGTAGTGCTGGCTGAGACCACTTCAAGAGCTGGAACTTTTCTTAAGCAGTCCATGGAGTGCTCAGCATGGCCAGTGTTGGCCAAGGGTAGTTCAGATGGTTGTTTGTCTGACTTTTTGTTAAAGGCAGCCAGGGCAGGAAGAGAAAGTCTAACAGCTGCCAATTAGGAAGTCAGATTGCCCTATTCTCCAATATGTACCTATTTACAGGAAAAGGAGTGTGAGAGGAAAGGCATATAGTAAGAACTCAAAGGCCTTATCCTTGACACAGCTAGTGAGTTTAACAGTGCTTAACATTCTCAGTACCTCAGAGGTGGGTGGCCTCATCTGCCTTGAGTGATTAATTCTAACATATTTGTGAAACTAAATTTTCCTTTTAATGTTCTACTTATTATGTTGTAGCCAGAAAAGATAACTTTGGATGATTTTAACTTTATGGATTTATTGATAGTAGTTTTGAGACTGTATAAACCCGAAGGGTATTTCCCATGTGTGTTCTGTGTGTGGGCAAAGCTTTCTATATGTCTGTTCCAGCTAGTTGATCTGTACTGTCATTTAAGGTCTTCCTTTTTGTTCTTTGTAGCTATTGTGTCCATTAGTGAGAAAAGTATATTGAATTTGCCAACTACCATTATTGAGCTGTCTATTTTCCCTTTTACACCTGGTCTCCAAACACACATGTAACAGCTCACCCTATCACAAATACTCAGAAGCATACTGCACACACAGCCTTACAGATCAGTGAATAGGAATTGCTTTTTGCATTTTGTGTAAGTGCCCTGTCAGAAAAAACCATGGCATTGGCTTATTCTTCAAAATCTCATAATGTAAGAATAGTGATTAAAATCATATTCAGATGTTTACATTTAAAACCAGTGCTAGTTTTTAAGTTAAGATTCTCTTCTCAGTGTTTTTCTGTGAAAATGTCAGGTGTTTTATGGCCTCTTCTGGGACAGCTTCACCTCCTGTTTGGCCATATATGCCCTGCACACTAAGTTCACAGAACATGGTTAGAGGGTGAAGGAGGCATGTTGTTGTAATAGGAGCGGTGGGCTATGTTCCTGGCACCCGGCCGCCCACACGGCTAGCTTTATACCCGAAATAATTACACAGAAACTGTATTCTTTTAAACACTGTCTGGCCCATTAGTTCCAGCCCCTTATTGGCTAGCTCTTACATATTGATCTAACCCATTTCTAATAATCTGTGTAGCCCACGAGGTGGCTTACCAGGAAAGATCTTAACCTGCATCTGTCTGGAGTGGGAGAATCATGGCGACTCACTGACTCAGCTTCTTTCTCCCAGCATTCTGTTCTGTTTACTCCACCCACTTAAGGGTTGGCCTATCAAATGGGCCTAGGCAGTTTCTTTATTAATTAACTAATGAAAGCAACAGATTAGAAAGAAATCACTCCCACATCAGCATGTACTTTCTGTCACAAGAGATATGGATTCAGAGGTGTGTGTTGTGGCTCATTCAAATATGAATATTTGAGTTCAAATTCAAATATTGATATTTGCATTTCCGACTTTAAAGCATTTCTTAATCTAAAATCAACACTCAAAATAGTTTTTTTGTGTAACAACTTTGTCAAAGTATTTGAGTGGCATTATTTCCTGCTCCATTGTGCCCTTGTGGTAGTTTATATAGTTTATTGTAGCTTAAAGTTCATTTACAGAGCGAACCCTTTCCCTCCTCTTAGCTGTAAAGTTTTCCTAATCCCCCACTCCAACTTTCCCATTTTTACACAGGATTTCTATTTAATTAATGCCTTTTGTTTTTGTTTTAAAGATATGGTCTTACCAGGTAACCCTGACTGGTCTGAAACTTGGTATGTAAACCAAGATGGCTTTGCTTGCAGAGATCTGCCTGCTTCTACCTCCGTAGTGCTAGGATTGAAAGATGCATACCATCATGTCAGGCCTTGAGGAATCCTTTTAAACAACACAGTTTCTTCTGCTTTGTCTCTTAGTCCCATCCTGGTAAGCAGGGAAATAATCTCTTGTGAATGTTCAGATTTTTTTATGTTGTTACATATACTACTTATATATTTTGTACAACTTCAGGATTTTTGTTTGGTTTTGGTTTTGTGAGACAGGGTTTCTCTGTAGCTTTGGGGCCTGTCCTGGAACTAACTCTTGTAGACCAGGCTGGCCTAGAGCTCACAGAGATCCACCAGCCTCTGCCTCCCGAGGTGTGTGCCACCACTGCCTGGCTCACAACTTTAGGATTTTGAGGTAATTTTAGGAAATTGATACTTTAATGTGCACCTTGTTTTTCCTTAAAAAAAAAAAATTGAGAAAAAGCTACCTAGCCAGTGACTTTTATTTCCATTGTTTTGTCGAACTTCATAACAGTCCAAAGCAGGGGCCGTACTGCCATAGGTTTCCTTCTGCCTACAGTTTCTATCTTAACTTTGTTACTACCGTACTGCTCCTTTAAGAGTACAAGAGGACAAAGTTCTAGGTTGCAGTGTTTAAACATTTTGTAAATTTCTCAAACTAGGACTCCTTTCTCAAAAGGTATACCAGTTGTATTTCTAGCAAAATCCTAACAGCTACAATTTATGGTACTACTCACTGCAGAAGTCTCGATTTTGTTGAATGTGTAAAGTGCTGGCACGTAGGATTCATTTGTGCTTCCATCAAGATTAGGAATTGCTCTCGTTAGTCATGTGGATTTGCTTTACTAGGAATAATGTTTTCATTTTTCCTAAATCATGAATAGTTCAAGTAATATTTTATGTATAGGAATAAAGTACAAACCAGTGTACTTTTGGAGTTTATTATTTTGCCATTTTACTTTAGATTTCTATAATGATATTTTGATATATTACATTAATAGAATTTTCTTTGTTTCATTTACTTGTTCTTTATTTTGTTTGTTTTTTGAGACAGGGTTTCTCTATGTAACCCTGGGCAGGCCTGGAACTTATAGATCCACCTGTGTCTGCTGGGTTTTAAAGGCATATGCCACCATTGCCTAGCTGATAAAATTTTCTAATTTAGCTTTATCTGGAATCCTGTGATAAATCAACAGTGAACTTTGTTGTGATTTTTTTTAACGAGATATTTATAGATTAGGTTTTTACTCTGCTGAGAGGACGAGCTCTCAGCAGGTCAGAGAAACTGGAGAGAAGGTGTGGTGTCAGCGAAACTGCATATACATAGACTTGCCATCCCTGGAGGGATGGCTCAGCCGTTAAAGGCTAGGCTCACAACCAATATATATAATTCTTTCTGCTGCTTGTTCTCTTTATTTCTTCTTTATCCCTTTTATACCACCTAAGACAAAGATTTCTATGCAAGAAAAGATTACCTCACAACTACAGGTTACGTATTTTCCAAGAACAAATTAAAATCTTTACCTAAAAAGAAATCATATTAAGAGTTTTTCCTTAGAAGCCTACAAGTATTTAAACATTTTTCTTTGTATCAATTTTCCCACCATGACATTTTTTATTCTTTTATAATTGATTAACAAAGTTTTAAGCAAGCCAAGTATATTTCAGCCTTTCTTTGTGCTGGCAGGCAGCTGTTCTTGTGGTTTCAATGTAGCAGATTCCTGTTCTATTTCTATTCTACAGAATTTTATAAACAAGTAGTCAGCTAACCATCTATTTTTCTTTATACACAATTGAGTCATTTAATTTCCTTTCACAATTTTGTTTTTTCCAAGGTGCATACCAAAACCTGTGATTAATTCTGCAAGCTACATGACCAAGGAACTCAGGCCTAACCTTGGGTGTAATTGCTTTCTTTGGTCGCCAGTCTATTTTTCCACAGGTGAATGTTGTTGTTTGTTTTTTATCTTTACTCTTGGTTTTTTTACTCTTTGGGAGCCTGCCACTATCTTCCAGATAAATCACATGGAGACAAATTCTTACTTATTAATGCCTGGCCTTAGCTTGACTTGTTTCTTGCCAGCTTTTCTTAACTTTAAATTATGCTTAATACCTTTTGCCTCTGGGCATTTTCTTTTCTTCTGTATTTCTTACTTTTACTCTTTCTCCGTGGCTTGCTGTGTAGCTGGGTGTCTGGCTCCCTATGTCCTTCTCTCCTTGGTCTTTTACTCTTCCTCTTCCTCGTTTCTCCTATTTATACTCTCTGTCTGCCAGTCCTGACTATCCTTGCTCTTTTCTCACTATTGGCCGTTCAGCTCTTTATTAGACCATCAGGTGTTTTAGACAAGCAGAGAATGACAGCTTCACAGAGTTAAACAAATGGCAGTGTAAACAAAAGTCACACACGTTAAAACAATGCTCCCCAACAGTAGAATTCATGGGTCTGTAATGCGTGAAACTTCCTTGTTCTTATTTTTCATCTTCTGCAAATTTCATATCTAACAAAGGAGAAAGTAACTTTTAACCATTTTTTTTGTCTTTTTTGTATTTCTTGTTGGAGCAATTGGCAGAATAACTTAAACCATTTTCCTAATCATCTTTACTGTCTTAAACACCTGTATCTTTTAGGCTGACCCAGAAAGTTCAGTTGAATCATTGGTTTTCATCTAAGATCTTGTAAAAACCATCTTCATTATGATCTGCAAGTAAATTGCCCAGTGAGGAGTGGGATCTTCCCAAGAAACAGTCACAGTATACTAGATACAGTGGGATCCTTTCACATAGGAATCAAACCATGCCACATAGAGCAGGAACATGACCGCTTAAGCAGGCTAAAGCACAACAGAAGTAAGGAACATTCTGGAGACAGTATCCCCAGGGCCTAGTCTCTCCAGGGTTCGCTCATCTATAGCTGTGCTGTTAGCTGAATTGAACTCCATAAGCTCCATTGCTGACTACATCTCCTCTGATATGACCCTGACAGTACTGCCAAACTATCACTTTTTAATATATCTGTCTGCAAGCATAATCTCCTAAATGTAAAACGTGCCACTTCTGTGTCATACTGGATGGCATTGCTTTTGGTTTTAGGTTGCACTTACATGTAACTTTTGAACTGGATTTGTTTTCTTTCTTTCCCTAATTTTCCTTTTATTCTCATGCACCTTTATTTTCTATTGAAAAATGTAGGTAGGGGCTGGAAAGATGGCTCAGTTATTAAGAACACTGACTGCTCTTCCAGAGGACCCACCCGGGTTCAACTCCCAGCACCCACATGCATCTCACAACTGTCTGTAGCTCCAGTTCCAGAGGTTCTAATACCCTCATACAGACATACATGTAGGAAAACACCAATGTTCAGAAAATAAAAATAAATAAAAAAGAAAATTAGGTAGATTATGTCTTTAGTATTTAATTTTTGCTTATTTAATATTTTTACATCTTTTTAAAAGTTATAATTTTCTGCAAATTACACATCTTTCCAAATTTATTAGTGTAATGTTCAATCTAACACTTTGTCTTGTAATTAAGATTTTAATTATGCTGTTTACAAATTGCTTGTGCCTATTTTTATTCTTCGTCAGATTGACAATGGCTTGTTATGTTAATTTTGTTGATCATTAAAGAAAATAAACATTTGTTATTTTATTTAATCTGCTTTATTAACTTTCACTTTTAAGGCGTGTGTGTGTGTGTGTGTGTGTGTGTGTGTAGGCGTGCTCACGCACTCATGTGTGCACTCGTTTGCAGGTGCTTGAGAGGGTCAGAGACATCAGATCTTGCTGGAGCTAGAGTTAAGGTGGTTTTGAGCTACCCAGTGTGAGTGCTAGCACGTATCTTGGGTCCTTTGCAAGCATGGTATGCACTCATCATCATCATCATCATCATTGGGTTTCGAGACAGAGTCTCTCTGTGTATTCCTGGCTGTCTAAGAACTCACTTTGTAAACCAGGCTGGCCTTGAACTAAGACATCCACCTGCCTCTGCCCTCCAAGTGCTGGGATTAAAGTGTGCACCGCTGCCACCACCTAGTTTACAGTATATACTCTTAACTGATGAACTATCTCTCTTGCTTTCCTTCAGCCTTTTGTATTTCTTAACAAATCTGCCCCCTAGTGTTTTTTACTTTTCTGGTGCGCTCATCCTAGACGTGCTTCTGCCATTGAGCCGTGGCACTACTCTGTACAGTGTCTGAAAAGGAGATGGCAGCAGGCTTACAAGGGGCTCAAGGTTAGTTTCAGCTGCATGAGAACTACATGAGGCTCTGTTGAAAAAAGAAAAAAAGGCAGAAAAAGTATTTGGGTCCGGTGAGATGGTTCAGTTGTCATTTAACTTTATGGGGCCCAGTGAGAGGACTCAGTTGGCTTTTAATACTTTTGTAAGCTTAAATAGTGCAATAGATATAATTATTATCATATTGTATAAAACTGTATTTTAATATAAAAATGTTTTATTCCTTTAAAAGTATCCAGTGGCTTGTTATTATCTCAGTGTTTGATAATCACTATCAATGAAAACATACACATGTTCATATTCATACAATGTATTTTTTCCAGGGGTTAGGAGGAACTTAAAAACTCTCTTTAGAAGACAATGAAAAGCTGGATAAAGTGTATTTTTTTTATCTCCATGCAATATAGTGAAAGAGGTATTTGATTAAAAAATTAGTTTTAAGGTGTGTTTTCCCACAGTAGCTCACCTGCTACTGAAGTTCCTGCTGACTGAGAGCTGTCACCAAGCCTCCACAACAGATTATGTGTAATGTAAATGCTGCTAACGATCTGCAGTCAGTCCCTTATGCTTCAGTTCTATGTATTACATCATGACAGATTATGCGTATTATGTAAATGTATCTGTTATCAGTCCCTTTTTGCTTCATTTCTAGGTATTACACCTGTGTATCATAATATGTTTGCTTTAATGAGTGAAACAGAAAGAATCTGGTATCCACCCAACCATGTCTTCCACATAGATGAGTCAACCAGGCATAATCTACTCTACAGAATAAGGTACTTTATTATATTAAGTGATTTGTATTTTAATAAAAAGTCAAAGTGGGAGAAATTGTTAGCTATGTAATGTGATAGCTATGTTTTATTCTGTTGGGATGCCATTTTATTACTTGATTATAATTAAAGATAAGAAAGAACAGATTGTGTTTGGAATATTGCTAGTTTCCCAGGAAAGGTAATGTGTGTGCAATAAAATACAAGCTTACATCTCTTCTTTACAAGTAGTTTTTAAAGTTCAAAGTTTTTGTTTGTAAGATAATTTATTTAGTGTTTTATGGCAATGTGCAATATCAATGTTCAGAAAAGTAAATATCCAGATTTTTCTATATAAAAGGGGGTAACAAAGAAATAATTTTGATCTTACAAACAGTTACAATTCTTTTTTTTAATATTTATTTATTTATTATGTATACAATATTCTGTCTGTGTGTATGTCTGCAGGTCAGAAGAGGGCAACAGACCTCATTACAGATGGTTGTGAGCCACCATGTGGTTGCTGGGAATTGAACTCAGGACCTTTGGAAGAGCAGGCAGTGCTCTTAACCACTGAGCCATCTCTCCAGCCCCCCAGTTACAATTCTTTAAGTACTTACATGTTACTTAATTTTCTTATTACGAATTCCCTGTAAAATATAAAGAATCTGATACATATAACTCATCCTTAGTCTTATAGCTTGTGAAAAGCATCAGAGTTCAAACTCAGACCTCATTTGCTTTACGAACTGCTTTCTAACCGTTACCTTGCATGCCCCTCATTAAAGGGATAATATAAGTCAAATCCAGGCTGCATGTGAGGCAGTGTAGCAACATCATTAGTACTTGATGAGCTCTTGATAAATGAGTTCATACGTTCTTAATAAATTTTCATATTTCATTACTTATTTTCTTCTGAATAAATATGTAGATGCATGTGCTTGAGTTTTCCTTTTTTAAGGTATAATTTTTACTGAGTGTAAGCATCATTTTTATGTAAAATTTTAGGTAAGACGTTAGTAAAAGAGTTCAGTGTCTAAATAGTAAGCATATGAATAGTGAGCATAAAGCAGTGCTGTGGCCTAGAGAGATGGCTCAGTGGCTTAAAGCACTGGCTACTCTTTCCAGAGGACCCAGATTCCATTCACAGCACCTACATGGCAGCTCACAATGTCTGTAACTCCAGTTCCAAGTGATCTGATGCCCTCTTCTGGCCATACACAAAATAAATATTAATAAGTCATTAAAAAAAAAAGAAAAAAAGCAATGGTATTCTTACATACAAGTGGCCAGTTGTAACAAAATACAAAGCTTTTATAAAATAATTTTAAAGCTTTAACTATTTGAGAATAGTCTAAGTGGGAAAAAATAAGAAACAATATGGGTATCAGAGTTTGCTTCCCTGGGGCTATGATATATACACTATGACCAAAAGAAACCTGGGTGAGGAAAGGGTTTATTTCGTCCTCCAGCTTCCAGTCCGTCATGAAAGGAAGTAAGGGAAGAAATTCAAAGGAGGATCCTGGAGTCAGGACTGATGCAGAGGCCATGGAGAAAGTCTCCTTACTGGCTTGACTCCCTTTGTCTTGGTCAGCTATGTTTTTTAGACAACCTAGGCCCCACCTGCCCAAGGGTGGTACCATCCACAGTGGGCTGAGCCCTCTCACATCAATCATTAATCAGAAATTGTTTGACTACAAACCAATCTTATGGAGGCAATTCCTTAATTGACATTTCCTTTCCCAGATGACTAACTTGTGTCAAGTTGACAAAAAAAAAAAAAAACAAAAACAAAAAAAAAAAAACATAACCAGGGAAAATTAGACACTTAACTTGAAAAATATGGAAAATGAGACTATAACCATTCTTCAGTATCCATGGTACACTGAACCATCTTGGATATCAAAATTTATGTATGTTCAAGGCAAAGGACTTGAGTAAACATTTCAAATAGCCAATAGGTGTTTGAAAAGATATTCAACATCATTAGCCCCTTGAGAAATGTAAATAGAATACACAGTGTGTTAGCAACTTATCCACTAAGATGGCAAAAGCAGAAAGGGCACAAAATAATAAATGTTGGAAATTATTTGTACTAATTAGAATGCTCCTCCAGTGTTGGCCAGAATAGGGAATGGTGTTGTCACTTTGGAAAAAGATTGGCCATTTCCCCTACAGATAATACAGAGTTACTAACATGCACCCCAAAAACACTGTTCACAGAGTGTTAGTTACATTACTGTGAAACAGGAACAACTTAAATGCTTTTCAAGTGATGAAGGGATAAATAAAATATGATAAATTACACAAGTCGTTCGAAGAAAGTAATGAAGTACCTATATGCTATAAAGTGGATGAAACTTAAAAATATTACACTAAATAAATTAAATCAGATTAAAAAAGACAACATATCACATCATTATTTTGAATATAAAATGAGTAGAATAGAATTTGTGTAAAAGGTATCTTGGGTGTTATTACTAATGGCTGTGGAGAATTAATCAAAACGTAAAATTAAATTGTGGTGATGTTGGTACTACATTGAATACTACAAATAACTAGGCACTTTAAATGGCCAAGCTTTATATAGATGAATCACATCTCAAAGCTTTTACTTTCTTTCTTATATATTTTATTTATTATTTTATGTGCATTAGTGTTTTGCCTGCATGCATGTCTGTGTGAGAGTGTCAGACTTAGGAGTTATAGAGAGTTGTGAGCTGTCATGTGGGTGCTGGGATTTGAACCCAGAACTTTTGGAAGAGTAATCAGTGTTCTTAATTGCCGAGCCATCTCTCTAGCTCCATCAGAGCTTTTACTTTCAAAGTAAACATCTTTCTTTGAAGGACAAATTTTAGTATTCAGTTGCCTAAAAGAAGGACAAATTGTTTACACAGAAAATTGCATTTTCAGATGTGTCTATTAATGTTACTGAATTTCAGTTTTTGCTGATTTTTATGTCTATATTTCTCTTGCTTTCTTTATTTGCTGCTGCTTCTATATTCTTACTGTATATTGCACCAAAGTAGGCTGTATGTTGATTTTATAGTTACTATGTTTCATTTGCTGCTGCTCTTGTTGTTTGGCGTTTTGTTTGTTTACGGAAGCAGTATTCTAGGTTACCCAGGATACCCAAACTTATGCTCCTCTTGCCTTAGCTTCCTGGGATTACAGATGTGCTCCACCGTGCTTCACTGTGTTTCCTGTATTTTCTGCTTACTTTATTCTCATGCTGCTGTTCAGAAATCTTTCTGCTCACAACCTGTATACAACACTGCTATTTGTGGTTTTGTCAGTGCATTAATAACTTTTAGAATGTTGAGGGTAGGTAAATGCCTGTGGTTCGAGCTTGAACTCTGGAAGCTGACAGAATGTTTCAATTGTCTTACAGATTTTACTTTCCTCACTGGTATTGCAGTGGCAGCAATAGAACCTATAGATACGGAGTATCTCGTGGGGCTGAAGCTCCTCTTCTTGATGACTTTGTCATGTCTTACCTTTTTGCTCAGGTATAATTATATTAATCGTTTTTGTGTATTAATGTGGAAATGCCTTCCTGTGTAGTATATCTTAAGTAGGGTTAGTAAATGTCACATGGGAAGACTATAATTCTAACATGCTCCATGTATAGAGAGATAAAAGGGTAGTCTATTTAATAATAATTTTTGATTTCATGATTTTTAAATGTATTTTATATTGATTCCTTAAGTTGACTTGAAATAACTTTTGTTTTCTTTTAGGATTTAAGTCATTTTAAGGATTTTGGGAAAAAATGTAGAATAAACTTGACAACATGATTCATTTGGTCATTATTAGATGGTAAAATTTCTTTAGAGCTTTAAAAAAATAGTTTCAGGTTTAAATAGTAGGCAGTAAGATGTAACAGGAGGAAGTAACATGCCGGGTGATAGGGGCTCACATCTTTAATCCCAGCACTCAGGAGACAGAGCAGGTGGATCTCAGTGAACTTGAGGCCAGCCTGGTCTACAGAATGAGTTCCAGGACAGCCAGAGCTATTACACAGAGAAACCAAGTTTTGAAAAATCAAAAAGGATAGAAAGAAAGGGAGCTGTGATAGTTGGTAGGCTCCTCTAGTTGAGAGGGTGTCCACATGTTGATTCTTAGAGAGTGAGTTTAGCTGTCAATCAGTATTCTAACTGTATATACTACACTCTTGTAGTGTGATTTGAACATTTTATAATGGCATTTTCTATTACTGTTACCTTAAATTAAACAGCAGTTGAAATATTTTCTTTTTTTTTCCTTTCTTTCTTTCTTTTTTTTTTTTTTGTTTGTTTGTTTTTTCGGGACAGGGTTTCTCTGTAGCTTTGGTGCCTGTCCTGGAACTAGCTCTTGTAGACCAGGCTGGCCTCGAACTCACAGAGATCCGCCTGCTTCTGCCTCCCGAGTGCTGGGATTAAAGACATGAGCCGCTGCTGCCTGGCTTGAAATATTTTCTTATTAAGTTATTTTCCTGGGTTGCTAGAGTAGCATGAACAGAAGTTAAAGAAAACAGAGAAGTGGTGTCTAGTTCCTTTAGTCTGTTCCCAGCGTGTCAGGCTAAGGACTTCCAGTGAGACTTGATAGCAACAGAGCGAAGAGCACAGCTTCATGGCTCCCATTTCCAGTCTCGTAAAATCTGTTAGGTCTATAAACAAAATACTGAAAAATAATTCTCTTTGTGGATGTGGGATCATCAAGTTTTTTTCATCACGTCATTCAAGCCTGGGCCCAGGCAGACTACTCGTTTAAATTTCTTTTTTTTTTTTCCTTTTTTTCTTTTTTTAAGATTTATTTATTTATTATGTACACAGTGTTCGGCCTCCATGCCTGCAGGCCAGAAGAAGGCACCAGGCCTCATTACAGATGATTGTGAGCTACCATGTGGTTGCTGGGAATTGAACTCAGGACCTCTAGAAAAGCAGTCATTGCTCTTAACCTCTGAGCCATCTCTCCAGTCCCTCGTTTAAATTTCTGAGTGTCCCCTGTACTTTCTTTTTGTCCCATTCTTTCTATGACTTTGTTCTTGTTTTTGTCCATCAACAATGTCTTCATCATTTTAAAAATCACATGACGTTTTAGTTCTTCCACGAAACCTACTAATTAATTATACTAACCATACACAATTTTACCTGTCTCTAAGGTTCCTAAGGTAGCTGTTGTGTGATACTTCATATTATATTACCTGGCATTGTAATGATCTGCTTTTCTGTTTACCTTCCAAGGAAAATTTTGGGGTTTTTTTTTGATGGCTTGAGACCAAATGCTTTGTTACTTTATATTCCACAAAAAACCCTAGTACAATTGTCTTCAGGATGAATTAAAATCAGTGTACATTTGATTAATTAATATTTATTTTAGTTTAGGTATTTTTATGTTCTTGAGGTAAAACTTTAAAATATAAACTGAGATAGGCCATGAACCCAACTTAAGTCAGTTTGTGTTTGTACATGAACCTTTCCCATTTTGTGGTGAAATGATTAACCACAAATAAAAGTAGAAGTTGATTTGTGACTAAATGCATATTTTAGAAGTTAATTTATAGGTGTGATAGTGAAACTTGAGACACTTCCTTACCATTTTTTTCAGTGGCGGCATGATTTTGTGCATGGGTGGATAAAAGTGCCTGTGACCCACGAAACTCAAGAAGAATGTCTTGGGATGGCAGTGCTAGATATGATGAGAATAGCCAAAGAAAAGGACCAAACTCCACTGGCTGTCTATAACTCTATCAGGTAATTTTCTTTTTTATATCCATACATAACAAGTGTAAAGACTTAGATACTTTATGTAATTTACTTGTATTTTCAGTGTTTACTCATGCATTTTGGGTACATAATAAGAAATAGTGAGGCTTGGCCAAGGCTCAGTGGGTAGAAGTACTTTCTGCACAACCACAGCGACCCGAGTGCACATCTCCAGAGCCACGTGATGTTCCGATGTGATGATGCGCATCTGGAACTGCAGTGTTGGGCAGGTGGAGACAGATCTCAGGGCTGCAGTCAGCACAGTGAGACAGGTCAGGTTCAGCAAGGGACCGTGTCTCATAAAACAAGGTAGATGTGGCTAGAGAGACGGCTTTCAGGTAAAGGTGCTTGCCATGCCAGGCTGGTGACCTGAGTTTGATCCTGAAGTCCACATAAAGGTAGAGCTGTCCTCTGACCTCCAGGCAAGTGCTGTGGCAGCGGGCCTCCACATAGATCATTCACAAACCCACAATAATGTTAAATAAAAATTTTAATTAGGGTCTGGATAGATGGCTCAGCAATTATGAGCACTGGCTGTTTTTTCAGAGGACCCAGTTTGATTACCAGCAACCATATAATGGCTCATGACCAGTTGTAACCCCGGTCCAAGGGTATCTAATGCTTTCCTGTGGCCTCTGCAGGCACTGCATGAAGGTGAAGTACATGCAGGCAAAATACCAGTGCAAACACAATAATAAAATATTTTTTAAAATTAAAACTAAATGAGAGGGGAGTGATAAAGACACCTACCTTGACTTCTGGTCCCCACTTGAGGATGCACACAGCAAGTACACCAGCACACATAGGTGTCCTCTTCTGCATATACTGCACATACTCAGAAATTCAATACAAAGTTGTGGAGGTGTTCTTTTCCTTAGCATAGCCCTCAGCAGGAAGAAGTTGAGTTGTTATACAGAATATCACAGGTATTCATTATTTATTTTGCTTGTTTTGAAAAGACTAAGTTTAGAAGATTGGAAGAAATATTTGAAGGGATAATTATAAAATTAATATGTTCTGTTCTAAACTCTGTTGTCACTCAGGATATTTGAGTATCAAGTGAAGGGTTTTCGCATATGTATCAGATGGTGGTTACATCAGCTTGTTTCACTTGACTGTAGAACATGCTTATTGTGGGAAAAGGTAGGAATTCATCTCCTCAGTTTTGTTTTGCGTGTGCTCGTTATTTCTAGCTACAAAACATTCTTACCAAAGTGTGTTCGAGCAAAGATTCAAGACTATCATATTTTAACCCGGAAGCGAATAAGGTACAGATTTCGCAGATTCATTCAGCAGTTCAGTCAATGCAAAGCCACTGCCAGAAACCTGAAACTTAAGTATCTTATAAACTTGGAAACCCTACAGTCTGCCTTCTACACAGAGCAATTTGAAGTAAAAGAATCTGCAAGAGGTCCTTCAGGTGAGGAGATTTTTGCAACCATTATAATAACTGGAAACGGTGGAATTCAGTGGTCAAGAGGGAGACATAAAGAAAGTGAGACACTGGCAGAACAGGTAATCCTTAATGATACGTTCTTGTTCTTTATGTTAAGTGCAATGGCTGTAAAAGCAAACTAAATTTAGTTATTTGAATATATACTTGATTTTTTTTCTGCTAATAGGAATTTTATTTGTGTAAAGTCATCAAAGTTTTAACTGTAGTTCTTAAATGTTTTATTTAATTTTGTGACAAAATAATTAGTAATGACTTTATTACAGTTTCTGAAAAGGATTGAATTGTCTAAGTGATTTTAAGTTAACTTTGTTTCCTTTGTTCTTTCACTGTCATTGACATTTAAGCACAATCATAAAGCTAAATGAAAACTTTAACTGATTTCGATAATATAATTAGTCTTATTATATTTTCTTTGCAATGTTTAAGTTTTTCATGTGTATAAGTCATATATATTGTTTGAGAGATTTAGTATTATCATATTTTTTTAACCACAGTTGATATTTCTCCAATTTTCTGACAATTGTTCTTGTTAATATTAAGTGGGTAAAGTTCTATATCACATAAAGTTCCTGTCATACTTTAGTGTTCTCATTTTTAAGTCAAAACAAGATAGATAAACAGTCGTGGATTCAGTTTTTAGGACATGTAGTCACATTTAATGTCTGTACATTGCTACCAAATCTCTTTAAAGAATTGTATCTCACCTTTTAATCCTTGTTTGAAATGGCATTGTAACTGTTTAAATGCTCTTGATTACAGGATTTACAGTTATATTGTGATTTTCCTGATATTATTGATGTCAGTATTAAGCAAGCAAACCAGGAATGCTCAAATGAAAGTAGAATTGTAACTATCCATAAGCAAGATGGTAAAATTTTGGTAAGTTTGTATTATGCATAAGAAGTGGTTACATTTTTAGAATTTTTCAGAAGTATTTTAGAGTTACTTATGTATTCTAGTTGTAGTATGATCAAAAAATACCAGCCCAGCAAACATCTTATTGTGTGTAGATTTTTATATGTATATCAACAGTCTTATTACAAATATTTATGCATACTATAATAGAAAGACCCAGTTACTTATTATCTTTGCCAATTCTGGGTTGCACTTAATTCCCTCGTATTCAGACTTCAGCAGTCTGTGAGATTAGGTGAGAGGCGGGGAGGCAGGTGGAAACCTTCCTATTACCCTTGTAATCATCATTTGCTTATGTTAAATCTTTTGATGTTTTGAATACCATATTTGTCTTGTTTTCCTGATATAGCTGTAGTACCTGCTGGCATTCTCCTTGAGATTGTGGCAATTTAGAAATTTATTAAAGATTTTTGTTGTTTTATTTTGTTTTTATTTTTTCTGAGATAGGGTCTTACTATGTAGCTTTGGCTGTCCTGGAGCTCATAGAGATCCACCTGCCTCTGTCTCCCAAGTGCTGAAATTAAAGGTGTGAGCCACTGTGCCCAGTTAGGATATATATTTATATTTATATGATTTTGAATTTCCTTATCCAAGAACATAGTTCATTTTCTGTGTATTTAGAAAATATGTTGCATTGTATAAGAATATTTTGAAACTTAAAATGATCAAGTTCTTAGTTAAGTTTAACTCAACATACTACATTTTTCTTACTGCTATAAGTTGAGCTTTATTTTTATATTATTCAACTATATTGACTATTTTGATATATGAAAATACTTTTAAAATATGTGTATGTGGTTTACTATTAGGAAAGTGTCACATTTTTGACTTATTGAATGTTCATAAATATGTATTTTAATAAAAATCACAGCATAGTTCCATATCCTAACATTTTAGTTTCTAGCACATGTATGTTATCCTGAGACGTATATAAAAATAAATGTTCATAATTATAATTAATTTTAACCTTTATATAGATTACATTTCTAATTGAGTCTAGCAGGGTCATTGAGGATTATAGTTAAATTATGGATGCTGAGTGACTGTAACTGAGAAGCTGTGGTAAGCCCATATTTGGCAGGGTCCTAAGAATCAGACATAAGAATTTGTTAGATCAGGCTGGGTAATTGGAAGTTATAAAAGATTTGAACAGTTAGAACTTGATTTATTTTTAATGATGTGGTTTCTTTTCTAATTAGGAAATAGAGCTTAGCTCGTTAAGAGAAGCCCTGTCATTTGTGTCCTTGATTGACGGCTATTACCGACTCACTGCAGACGCACACCATTACCTCTGTAAGGAGGTGGCCCCTCCGTCTGTGCTGGAGAACATGCACAGCAACTGCCATGGCCCCATCTCGTGAGTAGTCACCTTCAAAAGGACATTTTGGGAACTGGCTTGGTGGGTAAGAGCACTTGCTTTGCAAGCAGAAGGACCTGATTTGAATTCCAGGCATGCGCCTGTGATTCTAACATTAAGGAACAGAGACATGCACAGTCTGAGAGCTTTTGGGCCAGCTGAAAGCACCTGGTTCCAGTGAGAGACCTTCATCATGGCGGGAAGACGGAGAATATAAAGGAAGAATTCTATATATACAGGAAAACACTTGATATGTCCTGGTCTCCAGAGCGAGACGAATTTTTCTGAAGTAAATGTACAATCCTCCTCCTCTGTATATTCCACATTCTCAGTGTGATAAGCTGTTCATCTGAAATGGTATTTAAGAAACGGTGTCTAGGGCTGTGGCTCAGTATTCAATCACTCTCCAGCACTAAAAGCGAACAAACTAAACCATTCTCCTGTTATGTAGCACTGATTTTGAGATTCTGTGAAGGAGCCACAGTGCTAAATTTGAAACTTGACATTATTTTTGAGTAGTTCAACCTCTATTGAAGCTTAAACACAAAGTGTGCGTTATACCCATATTTCAAGGTTAGCACTGTGCAGTGGAACTCCACAGTGCTGAATAGGTTCATTGTTTGGACATTCTCAGTAAGCATAGTTTGAATTTTATATTTACTTATGTTTTAGTTTCTTTACCTTTATATACCTACACATGGCTAAGAATTTCTGTTCTAGTTTGCTTTCTGTTGCTGAGCAGAAGCAACTTGGGGAGAAAAAGGCTAATTGACTTACACTTCCAGGTCATCACCTGTAGACGGGTTTTTCTGTGGGCACCAGCTCACAAATAACTATGGAAACTTATTATTAATTATGTAAGCTCAGCCTTTGCTCAGGGTTTTTTTGAACTAATTATTATGATTTAATTAAGCCGTATTTTAATCTACTTCCTTCCATGAGGCTTGTACCTCTGTTCTGTACTGCATCCCCTGTTTTTCTTCTTCCTCCCTATTCCCAGGTGACTCTTGTTTCAGCTTGGTAATAAAAACATCAGGACAACTCTTCCATGACCCACACCTTTGCAGGCTTTCTTATTTTTATATAAATTACATCTTGATTTCAAATTCTGCATCTTCAAATTTTGTGCACATAGCAAGGTTTTTTGTTGTTGTTGTTGTTTTGTTTTTGCATATGGCAATTTTTTTTTCAAGACAGGGTTTCTCTAACAGCTCTGATTGTCCTGGAATTCGCTTTGTAGACCAGGGTGACCTCAAACTCACAGAGATTTGCGTGCCTCTGACTCCCTAGTTCTGGAATTAAAGGTGTGCACCACCGTGCCCTGCTCCCACATAACTGTTGAAGGAGCTGCGGGCTGCGTTCCTGCCGCCCGGCTCCTGGCCGTCAGCTAGCTTATGCCCTGAAATAACAACACACAAACTGTATTCTTTTAAACACTGCTTGACCCATTAGCTCTAGCCCTTACTGGCTAATTCTCATATCCCGATCAACCCATTTCTAATAATCTGTGTAGCACCAGTCTTACCCGGAAAGATTCAGCATGTCTGACCTGGCAGCTTGCTTCATTGTGTCTGCCCTGGAGAGCAGCAGCATGGCGTCTGTCTGAGGCATCTTACCTCACTTCCTCTTCCTCCCAGCATTTTATTCTGTCTACTCCACCCACCTAAGGGATGGCCTATCAAATGGGCCAAGGCAGTTTGTTTATTAACCAATGACCTTCCTCCATCACATAACAAATTTTGAGATTAGTATTTTCAGTCACTGCAAGTTAGAGCTGATACTGTTTTAAATATAGAAAGATAATTTTTGTAGTAGTACTTCTGTGATAGAAGAGACATGAGAAATAATTTATAATATACTGTCATCACTGTTAAATGAAGTTTTATGGGAGTATTTTTCTTAATTACTCAATTTCTAATCAGAAAGCATAACGTTAAATGAAGAGATTTTTGTGGTTTTACTGTGTTTGTCGTGTCTTATAATATAGTTGTCCATTGAATTGGTTTGAACTCATTGCAAAATAACTCAATAATTTGGTTTCTTTTCCTTGAAAAATAATTTGTAAATATACATAATAGGGGAGTCTTCTGAAAACTTTTTTTTATTTTATTTGATTATTGTGGCCTTTTGTCATGGTTACATTGTGCATGCTGCTTTTATTTTATTTGATTATTGTGGCCTTTTGTCATGGTTACATTGTGCATGCTGGTATTCACATTATTTCTTCTTAACTTTTAGAATGGATTTTGCCATTAGTAAACTAAAGAAGGCAGGGAACCAGACGGGACTGTATGTACTTCGGTGTAGCCCTAAGGACTTTAACAAATACTTTCTGACCTTTGCTGTTGAGGTTAGTGTGTCATATTTATTAATAGTAACATATTGTGTAATCTGTATTTATCTATCATGAAGTAGTTCATTTTTAATACTCAGAATTATAGTTCTTGATATGGAAACTGGCACAATAATGCTTAGTATACCTTCATATACTATAAAATAATCTATAGCATTTATGTAAATATGTAAATGACATAATGCCTTTTCTTTAATATTGTATTTTTTATATTTGAGTATTATGTGTCAAGTGGTATTTCATTAAGTATACTTAAGTCTACTCATAAAATAAAAAACCAACCAAAATATTTATCAAATCATAGAAGAAAATCAGTGAAAAGAACATTTCCTGATGACTAGCAGTGGTTTCTAGCTGGAACAGCATAGAGCAGCAGAAACACGATAGTACTTTCACCTTTCTAATTCTAATATATGTTTTAGATGTAAGAGCTTAATGAAACCTTGCTCTTAAATGCTTATGAACTTGGATCTCATGGAAGATTGTTTACTGTCTGTAGTTATCTTTAAAAATATATTAGTCAGTTATGAGGTCTAAATCTTGAGAATATTTGTAGCAACATCCAGATTTATTTTACTTTTTGAAAATACAGAAAGTAGCCGGGCAGTGGTGGTGCACGCCTTTAATCCCAGCACTTGGGAGGTAGAGGTTGGTGGATCTCTGTGAGTTCAAGGCCAGTCTTATCTACAGAGCTAGTTCCAGGACAGCCAAGGCTGTACAGAGAAGCGGAGGAAGGAAGGAAGGAAGGAAGGAAGGAAGGAAGGAAGGAAGGAAGGAAAAGAAAAAGAAAGTTGTTACTATTATCACTCAATTATTTTCATAAAAGCACACGTAGTGAAGGAACTGTCTGCAAAAGCAGGAGGTGTATCTCGTCAATTTACCAGTATATAAACCAGCAGGTCTAGCTTCAGATTATCTTCTCATAACATGACTGTCTGTGGTAATAAATTATTAACTCAGAATACACAAATATTTATGTTTAACATGTGTGCCTAATAAGAGTGATAAGGAATTAAGGATCATATGAAACAAGCCTATGTTTCAGAAACTTATCTGAAAAACAATTTTTTTTTTAAAAAAACTTATCTGGAAAACAAAAATTTTAAACTATACTAAAAATACTCAATTAAGCATTCTGATTAGCATAGACAATATTGGGAAAGGTCTTATTTATTCAGAAAGATCTTTTAGAATCCAAAAGACAGGAGATTGCCTTGCAGGACTAACAGTTGTTTAATAAATGGCTCAAAGTAGGAAGACTACAGTAATAAAAAGCACATCAAATTGTTAAGATGAGTGGAGTATTCCATAGATTATTATATAAGACAAATGTTTTCAGGTAAAAAAGTAAAAATGAGCCGGGCGGTGGTGGCGCACGCCTTTAATCCCAGCACTCAGGAGGCAGAGGCAGGTGGATCTCCGCGAGTTTGAGACCAGCCTGGTCTATAAGAGCTAGTTCCAGAGCCGGGCAGTGGTGGCGCATGCCTTTAATCCCAGCACTCGGGAGGCAGAGGCAGGCGGATCTCTGTGAGTTCGAGGCCAGCCTGGTCTACAAGAGCTAGTTCCAGGACAGGAACCAAAAAGCTACGGAGAAACCCTGTCTCGAAAATCAAAAAAAAAAAAAAAAGAGCTAGTTCCAGGACAGCCAGAGTTACACAGAGAAACCCTGTCTCAAAAAGCCAAAACAAACAAACAAACAAAAAAACCCTAAAAATACCATATTAGAGATATGCATATTAGCAGAATAGTGTACAATGGAATATGCGTCTTTGCTGTGGAAAGAAGTTAGTCCTTTTAGGGAGGGCCTTAGCAGTAAAATACTAATAATCAAACCAGACTGTGCGACAATGCGCAGAATCGAGGAGGAGGAAGCAGGAGCTGGTGAAAGGCATGCGCTGCATTGGTGTGAGCCGGGAAGCTGCTACAGATGGAGTTGTTGTTACTCAGTATTTCTTCTAATGAAATCACACATGTTATCTTCTGGAGGATATGGCTCTGTGATTAGATGCCTTCTTGGGGCACTGCTTTAGGATTTACTGTTTAAATGTCTAAATACTGTTGGTTGTTTTTATGATATCCCCTTTGGGCAAATAACCTGCATGATTACCAATGTGATTTTCCCTTTTTTTTTTTTAAACTTACATAGCGAGAAAATGTTATTGAATATAAACACTGTTTGATTATGAAGAATGAAAATAGAGAGTACAATCTCAGTGGGACTAAGAAGAACTTCAGTAATCTTAAGGACCTTTTGAATTGCTACCAGATGGAAACTGTGCGCTCAGACAGTATCATCTTCCAGTTTACTAAATGCTGTCCCCCTAAGCCAAAAGGTAATATAACTCCCAGTTATTTTAGAGAGGCTAGCCTTAGATTGCGTGTGGTGGGTGATGATTTGGAAAGAAGTAGCAAAAGGCAGTGTTGTATGAAAGCAAGTTGATTTTTCTGGTGTGCCTTGATACGTATAGCATGGGAGTGATCAGAAGCTCTTAAAGGTATCTTAAAGATAAATGCTTGCAGCATGTCAGCCACTCACTTATGGAACTGAACAGTCTCACTACCAAATCCCTGTGTGCTTTAAGTTAATACTTCCTATGTGTTTGGGATTTTAGTTTCTTGTTTTTAAAATAAAATAGTAAGATTAGAAATCTCTTAAAATAACTTTAAAATTCCCAGAAAAAATTTGTTAAGAAGTGGTTGTAAGTTTGAATGTGTTTCTTCTGTCAGTCAGAGTGGAATAAAACTCTTAAAGTAACTAAACAGCTGTTGAGAATTCTTAGACACAGCACACTCATGTCACAGCTTTGGAGCAGTTTGTATTTTTGGTATGCTTTGATTATATACAGATTCCCACACACATGCAACATAGACATCTGTGTTTTGTTTTCTATTACAGACAAATCAAACCTTCTTGTCTTCAGAACCAATGGTATTTCTGATGTTCAGATCTCACCAACATTACAGAGGCATAATAATGTGAACCAGATGGTGTTTCACAAAATCAGAAATGAAGACTTGGTATTTGTAAGTTGACAGATATTAGTAATTGTTTTTATCTTTTTAAAAGTAATATCTTTTATTTCTTACCTGCTATTACACTCCTGTGATAGTTTATATATTTTATTATAAGCTTACATAATAAAATTTTACTTGAGGGGCTGGGGAAACAGCTCAGTGGTTAAGAGCACTGGCTGTTCTTCCAGAGGACCCAGGTTCAATTCCCAACGCCCACATGACAGCTCACAACTGTCTGTAGCTCTAGTTCCAGGGAATCTACACCTTTAAACCAATGTACATCAAATAAAGTTAAATAAATTACTTTATAAAAAATTTGACTTGAATTTCAAGATTCATATCATTTATACAATTCATAAAATTCATAAATCCTAGAAATATGCCAGTCTTGCAGGAGCAGTTAGCAAAGTTAATAATGGAGTTGTATTCTCTTTTCAGAAACTTAAAAATATTTTTAAATTGTAAATTTTAAAAGTTAAAGATCTTCTACAAAAGACATCTGTCTTGGCTCCCTCATATACAAGCAAGTAAGAGGAATTTAGTAGGTTATCTTTAAGGAACTGAAAACAAAATAGTATGTAGGAGGTGATGATTTGACTATTATGTGGTCTATGAAAGGGCTAGAGTTTAGTCTTTTTATTATGGAGGTTAAAATGAAAAGCATTATAAAGAAAGAGGGCTGATTCTAGATTTGTTCAAGGGCAGGAATTAAAAGTGAGATTTACCTCTGAAAAGAGCTGGGACCTGAAGAATATACATTTATTCTATAGAATGTGAAAATTTTACCTCCTAGCCAGAGAAGAAAATTAATATTGTCTATTTTAATTGACTTAGAAAAAAGAGGAGTTCCTGAGTTTTTGCGTTAGGCTTTACTATATTACCTACATTATATTCATTACCTACATGATCTGAAAAACACTAAGCTAGAAAGTTAAAGATGGTACCACATATGCTTGGGAGAAACACCTGAGGACTTTTTGAAAAACATACTCTGAGTCAGGAATATAATCCCAGCACTTGGGGGGAGACAGGCAGGCATATCTGGAGTTCCAGGCTGTCCTTAGCTACATAAAAAGCTGAAGCCTATACGAGGCTATATGATACCTTGTCTTAAAAAACCCAAACAACCTTCCACAGATACCACATATTGCACAAGTTGCAGACGGTTATAAGCTGCCATATGGGTGCTGGGAATTGAACCCAGTTCTCTGCACTTTGTTTTTAACTACTAAGCCATTTCTCCAGCCCAATTTTTAGTTCCTTATGTAAAAATAAACATATATCTCATTAGTGAATAAAAAAAAACCCAAACAACCAAAAAAGAATGAAAGAGAAATGTTCTTTTAATATAGGCATCCAGATTCCTATAGATAAAACCAACTCCAAGCATGAGCTTTATATTAAAAAATTGAAGCATATGGGGAGATTATCCAGGATTAAGTAGGAGTCATCAAGCCAAACAGACATCAAACTTAGACTTCTAATAACTTCGTGTGATTTTCAAGTACACACCATAAAATGCAGGTATCTTTAGAAAGGAATTGAAAACAGTAAGATGAAAAGATTTAAAATGTATTATTTAAAAGACAAGATTTCAGGGAAAAAGGCATAGACGTGAAAAAAAATCTACTCTTGCACTTCCACTTAATTAACAGGTCTTTAGGAAGCACATTGTTCACTGCGAGTGAACTCGAACACAGCCCAGAGGTGGCTCAGTGTCCGGGTGTTTGTCTAGAATGCACACAGTCATGACTTCCCTCGCACCACCTCAACAAACCTCGGGTTTCTAAACTTAAGTATCTTGGCTTATGTCTGTCATGCCTGTACTCAGGAGACTGAGGTAGGAAAATTGTAAATTTGAGGCCAACTTGTGGTGCAGTAGTGAATTCCTGGCCAGCCTCAGCCTCAGAAACAGTAAGAGATCAGAGAGGGTTGGAGGGAGGGAAGAGGCAGAGGAAGAGGGACAGAGATTGAAGAGCAGAGGAATTCCAGAATGTAAAGACTTTGGTTTTCATGCATGACAGAAAACCCAGGAGCTGCAAAGTAAAGTACTAAGTATAGATGGAGCTTGTATTTGACCACAGTCAGCCTTGCTTAGAGTGCAGGTCTTCAGCAGTCATTCTGGAAAGATGTGCAATAAATGTTAGAACTAGAGGCAGTGGTAGTAGCTATAGCTTGATGTGTATCTAGTTTATTTCATGCTTTGGTGCTTTCGTGTATTTATTCACTTGTTAATAAAAAGCAATTTTACAGGAAACTGTATTATTCTTTATATGAAGAGTCCAAGGCATACTGTACTGAGTTTAAGGCTGGCCTGCGCTACATAGTGACAAGAAAAAAGAGAAGCAGAAGTGGGAGTGGGTAGGGAAAGCACCCCAGACAACAGCTAAGGGCTGCCCCACACCATGCTGTTCTACCTTGTATTGTACTGGGAGGAAAGATCATTTGTAAACAAGTTTAGGCAAATACTAGCTCTTTAAAAGTGTAATTGTAGCTTTTGCAGGAGATGTGAAAATAAGATAGAGTCAAAATATACTTTATTAATCCTTGTTTTCCATTTTTAATTGCCATTTAAGGAAGAAGAATAGAGAATTTCAAACCTCAAATTTAGGTTCAGTTTATAAAGGAAATGTTTACCATTTTTAAAAGTTTTGTTAATTGAATGTACTTCATGATTCCTTTACTTCATCTGACTTTATTCACTTTCCCCTTACTTTTTTTCTTTTAAAGAATGAAAGTCTTGGCCAAGGTACTTTTACAAAAATCTTTAAAGGTATAAGAAGAGAAGTTGGAGACTATGGTCAACTGCATGAAACAGAAGTTCTTTTGAAAGTTCTGGATAAAGCACATAGGAATTATTCAGAGGTGTGTATGTTTATTGGATCCTTTATATATCTCCTTATACTGTATAAAGAAGTATGTTCACAAGCACATTAAATGCATGTCTGAGACTTGATAAAATTTATGCTTTTATTGCGTACATTAACTATGTATAATAATGTTTCATTATGAAATACTTATAGAATATTCCAAATGTTCAGTCCCTGTTAGCTCTCGTGCTCCCCACTTAATGATCCTCTTTTTCTTCCCACCTAACCCTGTTCTACTTTATGTCTTTGAATGTGTGTGAGTTTCATCAGGGCTCTTACAGGCTCATGAGGATTTGTTAACAGAAATATAGTCACCTTACCTGTGGCTCCACCATTAAGGAAACTCCCCTGTCAACCAGTAAAATCCTTAGGGAATGGTGAATCTTGAGCTCCTCCTCCCTGAACAAGTACTGAGGTGCCTCATCTTGTATATATCTGGTCAGATAAACATAGCTGCTTTGGTTCACGAGAGCAGTCAGAAATGAGTCAGTGTTCATACCCCCTTCCTCGTGCTTCCCCAGTCTTTCTCCTACAGTGGTCCTTGGGCCTTGTAGGGCATGGTAGTTAACTTTCCATTGCTTCAATTAGCTCGATGACCAAAAACAACTTATTTATAAAAGAGTTTAGTTTATTTTCACTTGTAATTCCAAAAGGATAAGAGTCCATAATAAAAGAGGAGGCATGGCATGGTGTCAGGAGAAGGAGGTTGACTGATAGCATTTTTCATCCTCATACAGGCGGGGTGGGACAGGAACAGTAAGTGTGGACAGAGCTATAAACTTTCAGAGATCACCCCATGAACTACTTCCTCTAGCAAGACTCACCTAAAGGTCCCCTAACCTTCCCAGACAGCACCACCAACTAGAGACCAAGTGTTCAGATACAGAACCATGCAGGGGACATTTCTTACTCAAACAGTCACAGAGGGGTGATATAGATGTCCTATTTATGGCGGAGAACTTGAGAGTCACTTATTTTCAGTATTAGTTGCTGTGGTCACTGCTGACCACTGCAAAAAGCAGCTTCTCAGACTAAAACGGACAACTAATCTGTGGACAGAAACAGTTATTTTCAGGGCAATTTGCTGGGGATAGCATGTTCATTTAGCAAAACATCTGTAACTTCACCACTTGGGCCTCTGACCCTCCCCAGTCACAAACTTTTGGCCAGGTTTAAAGTACCAGACATGAATTTCTCCAATGAAGCCAGTCTCAACTCTAATCAGAAAGCAGTTGCACCATTTGATATTATTATCTGATTGATCAGTATTGTTGCATACAGGATCCATAGTTGAGTAAGACTGTTGATAACAAATTTGTCCTAGGAGCCAGCACTGTGAGGGGTAGCTATCAGGAGGGAACATGAAGCACGGTTTACACATGTCCTGTGACTAAGGCTTGTAGCTCCTTTAGCAATGGGCTCTTATAATATAGTTTCGTGCACAAGCAATAGCAGTGGTAATTGCCTTTATTATTCTGAGGGCCTCAGACCTCACTGAACAACCACGTGTAGGGAGGTAGCTTGCCCCCCGGCACTGGGATATTTGCCTAACAACCTATGGCTTCTGGGAACAGCTTTACAGACACAGAGAAGATCCCTTTGTTCAAATTCTTGGGGTTTTTGTTTTATTTTTCTTTTATTAGCTTACAGGTTATCGGATTTATGTGTGGCATCTCACATATGGTTAGTTTTTATTGACTCCTCCCCACACCTCTACTATCCTCAATCTTTTCATCTCTAACATATCCTTTCTACACACTGTTATTCCCCTTCCCTTACAGACCCATCTTTTCCTCTCTTGAGCTCTTTGATAGTATCTTGAACTCTGTACTTCCATGTAAATTCACATGCATGAAAAATAGAAGGTAGGATTAAAGAGAGCATGTGATATGTTCTTTTGAACCCCCGTTAGTACACTTAATACTATTTTTCCCAGTTCCATTCATTTACCTTCTCTTTGATTTCACTTCTCTTTATAACTAAATGATATTTCATTGTGTATATGTATTAACATATTTATTATCCATTCATCAGTTGATGGGCATCTAGGCTATTTCCATTTCCTTGCTATTGTGAATATAGCAACGGTGAGTATAGATGTGTAGCTATTGCTAGTAGGATATAGAGTCCTTTGAACTTATTCTTAGATGCAGTATAGCTGGCTCATATGGAAGTTCTGTTTTTAGGGATTGTGTGGAGAGGCATATGTATACATGTATGTAAGGGTGTGTTTGGAGATCAGAGATCAGCTTGGGTATCTTTGTCTATTGCTCCCCACCTTACTTGTTTTAGAATGTATTTATTCTTTTACAATTTCATTCATATATAATGTTCTTGGCTAGACTGATGTTCAGGGCACCAGGCTCTAGGCTCAGTTTTTTCCTATGTGTAGAACATTGTCCTCAACAATAGTCACTATCCAGGAATAGACCCACTATGAACATAGAGTAATAGTTGAACTATAAAACAGTCTCCCTTAATCACTAATCATTTTAGGAAATAATGGGACATTGATAGTACTGTATGTATGAAATGTTAGTTTCTATGGGTATGAATGAAAAGAAAAAAAATAAGCCACTCTAAGACTACTGGATGGTGCTGGGAGAGCAAGAAGAGGGAGACTGGAAGTAGAAAAGGCGGGGTGAGGGCTTTTTGGCAAAGGTAGATTGCAAAGAGTGGTCAAATGATAGTGTAGAAGGTCGTGTCTCCTGTGAGACTGAGGTCACAGATCTCACAAACCAAAGCAGACTAGGTTCTTTGAGAGAAGAAAAGGTAATAGTAAGGGGGAAAAATCAGTGCAGAGCAGGGACAAGCTAGCCTGACAAATGACATTGTATATTAAACAAAAATGATTAGCTGTAGAAAGAGCGGGGATGGAAATATATAGTAAGAAAGCCGACTAGCCGCATGTTCCTTACTTCTGTACTCTAGAGATCCTTTACTAGCTCCTCGAGTTCCAGCAAAATTGTGATTTTCTTTTAATTTTTTTTTTTTTTTTGGTTTTTCGAGACAGGGTTTCTCTGTGGTTTTGGAGCCTGTCCTGGAACTAGCTCTTGTAGACCAGGCTGGTCTCGAACTCACAGAGATTCGCCTGCCTCTGCCTCCCGAGTGCTGGGATTAAAGGCGTGCGCCACCACTGCCCAACTTTCTTTTAATTTTTAATTTTTTTATGATTTATTTAGCTTTATTTTATGTACATTAGTATAAAGGTGTTAAATTCCCCGGAACTGGATTTTCAGACAGTGTGAGCTGCTATGTGGGTGCTGGGAATTAAACCCAGGTCCTCTGGAAGAACAGTCAATCTCTCCAGCCCCCTTAATTTTTTTTTTAAGAAACATCTACGACTGCATGATGAGACTGTAGAAGATTCTAGAATTTTATTTTTTTCTGTAAAATTTATCCTTAAGGTTTATTTTTTTAATTAATTATTTTTACTTTATATGCATAGGTGTTTGCCTGCATGTATGTCTGTGCACCATGTGTGTACCTAGTACCTGTGGATGTCAGAATAGGGCATAGGATCCCTTGAAGCTGGAATTATGCATGGTTGTTGGTGGATATGTTGGTGCTGGGAAAAAACACAGGTCCTCTGGAAGAGCAGCCAGTGCTCTTAACCATGGGGCCATCATCCCAACCTAAATTAATAGGATCTAAAAATACTAATGCACTAATTATTTTTAGTATTGTGTTATAGGTATTATTAAATCTTTACATATAGAGGCTGTTCCCTTTAAACGTAAATACTCAGAGCTTTATAGAATCCTCCTCATTTCTCTTTATTGATTTTATTGAGCTCTACATTTCTCTCTGCTCCCCTCCCTTCTTCTTCCCTCCCCTTCTACCCTCTCCCGTGGTCGCCATGCTCCCACTTTACTCAGATCTTGTCTTTTTCTACTTCCCATGTAGATTAGATCCATGTATGTTTCTCTTAGGGTCCTCATTGTTGTCTAGGTTCTCTGGGGTTGTGATTTATAGGCCATTTTTCTTCGCTTTATGTTTAAAAAACACATATGAGTGAGTACCGGATATTAATCCACACATCTACAAACACCTGATTTTTGACAAAGAAGCAAAACATATAAAATGGGGAAAAAAAGCATGTTTAACAAATGGTGCTGGCATAGCTGGATATCAACATGTAGAAGAATGAAAATAGATCCATATTTATCACCATGCACAAAACTCAAGTCCAAATGGATCAAAGACCTCAACGTAAAGCCACCCACACTGAACCTCACAGAAGAGAAAGTGGGAAGTATACTTGAACACATTGGCACAGGGAACCACTTCCTAAATATAACCCCAGTAGCACAAACACTGAGAGAAGCAATTAATAAATGGGACCTCCTGAAACTGAGAAACTTCTGTAAAGCAAAGGACATGGTTAACAAGATGAAACAGCAGCCTACAGACTGGGAAAAGATCTTTCTCCACAATTTTAAGAATAAGCTTGAAGCTGGGTATAGGGCACTTCTTTAATCCCACTACTTGGGAGGCAGAGGCAGGCAGATCTCTGTAAGTTCAAAGCCAGCCTGGTCTACAGAGTGAGTTCCAGGACAGCCAGGGCTACACAGAGAAACCCTGTAGTAATTAGGGCGGCGGCGGGGCTGCGTCCCCAGCACCCCGGCCGCCTGCACGGCTAGCTTATGCCCGAAATAACAACACACAAACTGTATTCATTTAAACACTGCTTGGCCCATTCTCTTCTAGGCTAATTCTCACATATTAATTTAGCCCATTTCTAATCATCTGTGTATGGCACCCCAAGGTGCGCTTACCAGGAAGATTCTAGCCTATGTCCATCCTGGGTCAGAGCTTCATCCCGGGAGCGGGGCATGGCGTCTCACTCAGGCGTCTGCTCTCGAGAGGAGAGCTGTCGAGACTCTGAGCTCACTTCCTCTTCCTCCCAGCGTTCTGTTCTGTTTACTCCACCCACCTATGTTCTAACCTATGAAATGGGCCAAGGCAGTTCCTTTATTAGCCAATGACCTTCCTCCATCAAAACCCTGTCTCAATAAGTAAATATTTAAAAAAGAATAAGTTTGAAAGGCACTGTACTAAAAAAATGTAATGTCCAACTAAGAGTAAGATATAGGATATTTCTCTTAAGTCAGTATCCTTTTGAATTATGCATACCTACGGACATCACTAAACACAAATCCTTCACATTTCTTGTTTTCTCTTCCCCCCTTAGTCTTTCTTTGAAGCAGCAAGCATGATGAGCCAGCTTTCTCACAAGCACTTGGTTTTGAATTATGGAGTATGTGTCTGTGGAGAGGAGAGTAAGTAAAGCCACTGGCTTTCCTTTGTTACTGTTGTGCCTATCTCAGAGAGTTGTTATTTAGGACTAACTACTGGAGATACCAGTACAGCCAAGGAATTCCAAATACTGTGGAACTTGAAAGCATTGTGGTCTGTTCAGTTATATTCATGAAAAAGGAAACTGGCATTTAAAGTTAAAATGCCAAATACAGTTAATATGGCTTGTTATAATAGCATATAATATAATGATGGATGGAGTATTACAGCTTTTGTGTGCAGAAAACAAATATAAGCTTTTGTGTGCACATAACAGTATAGATTATGGGTAACTCATGTAATCCTGGAACAGCTAGCCCTTTTCAGTACAAGCTTATTTATAGTTATGAGAACAAAGCATATAAATGAGACTGAATTATTAATGAAACTGGTTGAAGTGACTGATTATTGGCACTAGGTAGATTCTTCAGTTTGCTGGAGTATATATATTTACACTGTATAAAATATACTATGATAGATATACAAGTTTGTGTTAGGTATAAATTGTTTAGAGTCCTACCTCTTACTGTTTGGGATAAACTAAATATACAAAAGTGTAATGATGTGTATCCACTAAGTTTCCTTGAAATTAGTACAGTTTACTTCATTTATTTACAGATTGTATCCACAAATAACACAAGTATTTTGAAATTTTGAATTATACGTTTTTAATAGGATGTATACTTGAACTTTATTATTACTTATGTTTTAATGCAGACATTCTGGTTCAAGAGTTTGTAAAATTTGGATCACTGGATACATACCTGAAAAAAAACAAAAATTCCATAAATATATTATGGAAACTTGGAGTGGCTAAACAGTTGGCATGGGCCATGCATTTTCTAGTAAGTAATTGCTGTATTCTTTTTTTAAAAACTAAAACTTGCTGTTTTATTTCATAAAAGTAATATAGTTATTTTATCTTGGCAACCAGAAGTAAATCTTGGAATGAATGCTAAGTCATTCAAAATAATGTTACTTGTTGAAAGGTATTATTACAGACATTATGCAGATAGTAAATCAGCTTTGAAAGACAGTGCTGTTATTCCACCAGTCTTTTGGAACTACCATAGACACCCATATTTTATATCACTTCTCTTGTTTTGCATTCACTGCAGTGGCTGCACCTTAAGCAACTGCTGTCCCATCTGGCAATTGTTACACCTCAGCTACCAGCAGCAGTTACGGCCCGCAAGGGCCACAACCAGGCGGGAATTCTGTTCTCTCAGGCGCAGCTCTAAAGAAAACTTTATCTAGATCTCTTCCCTCTGTAGAACTCAGGATGCAAAGGTTGAGGTGAAATTCTGCTTGCTCAGAGAGGCTGAATAACAAGTAGCTAATTTTCTCTCCTGCTTGCCACTTGCAAAACCAGGAGTCCTGCTCAGCCCTCCCTTTAGAACCCTTGCTACTCAGTTTCTCCCTACCACTTCCTGTCAGCTAATTTAGCCTACTGACCCCAGGTTAATTTTATTTAAACAAATGTAACACGTCTTTGCATTGTTAACAAAAGCAGCAGAAACTAATGTAACACAACTTTACACAGTTAAAATAATATACCACAACACTTCTGGGTTTAGAAATTTTAACCAAAAATTTATAGAAGCATATCATGCGCTGTGATAGCAGAAGACACCTGTGATGTCTGTAGACAGTGTTCCTGAGAGCAGTGTTGACAGTGCTGTGAATACCAGAGTCCCCAGTGGTTAGTGAACATTTGCTGCACTAGAAATAGTCTTTCCTCATGCTGGTCACCACCAGGAAGTGCTTATCGTTTGGAATCTCTCCTTTAAAAGTAACGCTCATTTCAGTGTGGGTATAAATACTGCATCAGTTGAAGTAAGAAACCAACGACTTCCTTTTATTGTCTCAAAGTATGCCTCCGAGTATTTACTGTGCTGTCTTCTGTCTTCTTTAAATCTATGTTGTAGCTTTGGGCATGTTATATGCACACGTACGTATTTACTGCTGTTTGAATGCATGTGCATTTAACTTTAATAGGAAGAAAAATCCCTTATTCATGGGAATGTGTGTGCCAAAAATATCCTGCTGATCAGAGAAGAAGACAGGAAAACAGGGAATCCACCTTTCATCAAACTTAGTGACCCTGGCATTAGCATTACAGTTCTACCAAAGGACAGTAAGTTCTGTGCTGATCACATTTGGCTTTCTTAAGTTTTATTTGGGTGGTACCATAAAAATCATACTGTTAATTTTCCTTTAATTCTAGTTTATTAATGTTCTTGCTTACTAATAACATTTAGCTACTACTTGTAGTAGTTTAAATTAAGTTATAGCTAAATTGTGACCATTTCCAGTTATTCTTTTGTTTAACCATGTCACCATAGACTGTGAAATTATTATTGTGTGTATATGTGTGTATGGGGGACCTGCATGTGCCAGAGCACATGTGTGGAAATCAGAAGATAACTTAGTGGGAGTTGGTCCTCTCCTACTACGTGAGTTCTCAGGATTGAACTCTGGCCTTTGAACTGGCTGCAGGCACATTTATCTACTTAAGCCATATTGCTTGCTGTATCTTACCTGGTTTTCTACCTTAATTTGTACAGTGATGTACAATATTCTAGTGTAGTCAAGGCTACTTAACTTTGATGGCTAACTCTGCAGTAAGGACAATGATAATAGGATAGTAATGTTGAGAGGAAAATCTTTCTGGGTTTTTAGATCTTGGATTTATTTTTTGGAATGAGAAGTTAACAGGACCTTATGCTGTTTTTACAAATAAACTTGAGGCAAGTTCTGTTAAAAAAAAAGTTAAAATAGAAAAAAATCTATATGGTAAAGGAGAGAGGAACTGATGAACTCTTTAATCTCCATGCTGTGTGGAAAGCTGTCCATATTGTTTTACCAAAAGGAGTAATGCCCTCATTCCCTGTGTCAGAATTCCATAAAGGAGAATTACCCCTCAGCTTCCTTCCTTAGCTTTGTTCTTTGTTGTGGAGTCAAGAACTGCAGAAGCTTTATTTGGGGAACTCCGTGAATGAATCTTACCCAGTCTGTCAATTCCATACTGAGAATATCTTGGTATAATTTAATCATTGTCTGCTGTAAAGATGTCTGTTGGGCTTTGTCATAATGGCCTCTGACCATCAATAATGGCCTCTGACCACCAGTGATGTGACAGTATTTGTATCACTTATATGTTGTAAATATTTTTTAAATATTGAGAGCCAATTTTAAGGCAAATTTTGTATATTTCTCTCTGTGAGAGAGAAACAGGACTAATGGAAGGTAGTGAAAATGGCATGCCAGGTAGACATTTCAGTTTAATGAGAGAAGTTTAGTTGATCCAAAATTCATTGCACATGATCCTAATTCCAACAACTATTAAAAATGGTATAACTGTGGGGAGTTACTCAATCTTTGTGGATCTTAATTGTTAAAGCTAGTTACTGAAGTAAGATTTTAAGGATCATTCAACTCAAACTTAGCAAGCATGAACCAGACCAGTCCTCTACAACCACAAAAGACTTAATCATTCAAATAAGTTTGAAAACTGTTCACATAGAAAACAATGGTTTGCGGAGCTTTTTTAACTATAGTTGTTCCTGTTTAAAAGTTCTTCAGGAGAGAATACCATGGGTACCGCCTGAATGCATTGAAAATCCTAAAAATCTAAATCTGGCAACAGACAAGTGGAGTTTTGGTACTACTCTGTGGGAAATCTGCAGCGGAGGAGACAAGCCCCTGAGTGCTCTGGACTCGCAAAGGGTAAGTGTGTCCAGCCTGGAGGGACAGGCTGACTCTTCAGGGTTCTTTCACATGGTGTGGTATTTCATAGCCCATCATATGATTGTGAAAAGAAGGTAAATAAAAGTGCTATAGAATTCATTCTTAGCATTCGGTTCTTTCATTGCAGAAGTTGCAGTTTTATGAAGATAAGCATCAGCTTCCTGCACCTAAGTGGACAGAATTAGCGAACCTTATAAACAATTGCATGGATTATGAGCCAGATTTCAGGCCTGCCTTCAGAGCCGTCATCCGTGATCTTAATAGCCTGTTTACTCCAGGTGAGTACTGATGGGGCCATCTCATTGATCACTGGCTTTCTCTCTCTGTTGTTTTTTTATTTTGCAGTCCTGTCTAAGAAAGTCTTTCATTTCTTCCATTCATGTGAATGCTATACCTGTTGTGCTTGACTGGACGGTATTTTTAAATAGATCTTTTCTCCTTCCAAAACCTAATTTTATTTACTTATTTGTCTAAACAAGAAAACTTAATCACAGAAATGCAGCGTGAATTCTAATTGGTATTAATAATAAAAGCCTGGAGTTAGATATTAGGGGTTGAAAGCCATGAGGTCAGAGAAGCAGTCTAGCCAGCCACTAGAGAGACCTTTTCCCTCTACTGAGTCCTCAGACTGAAGGGGTGACCCTGTCTCTACAAATCCTCAGACTGTATGCTCAGACTGCATTCTCAGACTGCAACTCCAGACTGCATCTGAGCTCTTGTCTCTTCCTACCTTTTATTACTCTTATGCTCAGCCATATCCCTTCCTGTCTCCAGCTCCCTAAAACTGGGATCAAAGGTGTGGGATTCCCAAATCCTGGGATTAAAGGTGTGAGCTATTACTGCCTGGTCCCTAGTGGCTTAGCTCCGCACTCTGATCTCAGGTAATCTTTATTTGTTAAAATACAAACAAAATATCACTACAACAAAATTTATTGTCTGTGTATGTCATGAGAGTTTTAGAATCCAATATACATTTAGTTTGTTAGTTAATGAGAAGCATGTTTATTTGATTACATTTGTTAATTTGGCTGCATGGAGTTTTTAACATCACCCCTTTTGATTTTTCTAGTTACCATCTATTTTATAATTGACTTATTTTTTTAAATATGAGGTAGACTTATTTTTGTCTGTCCCTACGTCCTTTAGAATGCTGAGGTAAGTGTATGCCCGTCCTATAGTTAGTCAGCAACACATCTTCCTCACCGCAGGAATTGGAATAGAACCTTACTTCATGAATACCGAAAATACCTATTTTGGAGTAATTTACCCCTTGAAAACCTATCTTGAAAGTCTGGGTAATAAAGACTCCTATTAATATAATCTAAATAGTTTTGAGTTTCCCTGTGTGGGGGGCAATATTATACAGGCTGTTGTAATAGGGGCGGTGGGCCGCTTCCTGCCACCCGGCTAGCTTTACCTGAAATAATTACACGGAAACTGTATTCTTTTAAACACTGCTTGGCCCATTAGCTCTAGCCCTTACTGGATAATTCTGATATCCCGATCAACCCATCTCTAATAAACTGTGTAGCACTGGTCTTACCGGGAAAGATTCAACATGTCTGACCTGGTGGCTTGCTTCATCGCGTCTGCCTGGGAGAGGGGAGCATGGCCTCTGAGCTCACTTTCTCTTCCTCCCAGCATTCTGTTCTGTTTACTACACCCACCTATGTTTTAACCTCTGAGGGCCAAGCAGTTTATTATAATTAACCAATGACCTTCCTCCATCAACAGGCCACATATTTCTGCATTGTATTGGCAGCAAAACTCTCAAGCCACAATAGCAGCTAAGGTGCTAAAGGCATCTTCAGACTGGCTGTCTCCTGAGGTCAGGATGCTGATGTTGTGCTGCTCCTTCTTTGTAATTATGGTGACCGCCTGGGAACAGGTGTTAATCGAAGCTAGTGACAGAGCTGCGGACATGACTTCAGTCCTGCTACCCCGGAAACAGAATGCTAATGAATTTCCCCCTCAGTTTACCTTGGGAGGGAAAAGCTGCTTGGAGAATAAACACAGGTGGTCTTCAGGATTTAAATGAACCCTGAGACTCCTTTCCAGAATTGCTGTGTGAACTGTGTCTCATTATTTCCTTGTCTCCATGCTGGTCCAGAGAGATAGTTTATGCTGGGGTTGGACCCCGACACCTGTGTTAGTTAGTATTCCAAACTCATTCTGCTTCTTAGCTTGAATATCTATCAGTTTACCCTGAGAATGTACTTGCTAACTTAGTATAGTGTCTTTCTTCGTTTTTACAGATTATGAACTACTAACAGAAAATGACATGCTACCAAATATGAGAATAGGTGCCTTAGGATTTTCTGGTGCTTTTGAAGACAGAGACCCTACACAATTTGAAGAGAGACACTTGAAATTTCTACAGCAACTTGGCAAGGTAAACTGTATATAAGTTTTCAAATAAAATTTAATCATGCATCATTTTATTTGGGAATAAGGTGACTTTGGACTAGAGCTGATCAATCCACTTTTCACAAAAATTTTAAGGGGTATTTGTAGAAAGAAAAGCTTAATTGTTGGATATTAGAGAATTTTTCTGTTAAATAAGCACTTTACTGGAAAATACTCCAGGTCCTTGGTAACATGCAATGCACAGTCAACATCTTCTATGAGGATGGGCCATAAACCAGAGTCCTTCCCAACTGATTGATTCTGAGTCTCTTGTTTGGAAGGGGAAGTTTGTAGTTCATAGTAGGTTAGTGCAGTAGAGAAGGGAGCACACAGTGTTCTGTCTGCCTTTCTGACTTTGTCTTGGGAGAAATAATCTAATTGTTTACAGCCTTGAATTACCATGTTCCTCAAAATTACCATGTTCCTCAAAAGAAGCTCCATTAAAAGGTTACCCAGTCACACATAGTCTATATAACAATCAAGATGAAAAGAGACCCAGTGCTTAGCAGGCCCAATTATAGTGGCAAGCTCTTTTGTTTATTTATAGAGATCTAAACCATATCTCATTAGAAAATTAAATTTTGGCACAGATACAACGTGAAGGCCTCACTGGTACTTGGACCTATATTTGAAGTTTCAGTTGAGCTTTCTTAAAACTAAACATTGATAGTTATATTAAAATTAGCCTAATTGTATTAATAACTGTTGTTCCTTTTTATTTAAAACTCTTGGGAATATTTGAAGGAATACAGCAATTGAGAAAAAGAAGTCTTTGTCGTGGAAAATTCATTACCTGTTGCTGTGCAGCAGGTTACTCTGAAACGTGCCAGTTTCTTTGAGGTGGGGTCTGGGGACAGTTTATCTGGGTTGCTTTGGATCAAGGCATCAGCCAGGCCTTGAAGTTCCTTTTGAAGGCTTCTTAAGAGGTCTCTTCCTATCTCACTAATATGATTATTGCCAGGCCTTCTTCCAAGCTTACATGGATCTTTGTACAGGGCTGACTCACAGAGTGGTAGCTGAGAGCATATACCCAAGGTGGAAGGCGTGTTTTTATACCATGATCCCATATAATGTTTCATTACTCTTGGTAATATTACAGTACACAACTAACATTTCGTAGATCATAGAGGCCGTTTCATTCCCTCTTCCTTTATTACCTATTCACATATCATACTATTCTAAGTTAGGAAATTATACTGTAAATATGAAAGTAATTTTTTCATTTTTCAATGAAAAAAAGAAGTATAGGAAATTTAAAGCGCTTGTTGGTAGTCACACAGCAAGATGGAAACAGTTCTGAGACAAAAGCTTGACTCCATGCTCTTCCCAGTGTCACATGTGTTTGCTCTTGTGTGAACGTGCTTCAGTTACAGCATCTTCTGTAGTCTTTCTTTTTTCAAATCATATGCCATGAAGTTTCAAAAGTATACCTTTTATTCCCAGAGGTATTACTGTGGTCACATAGCCAAGACCCATTTATGAGAAAGGGAAAGTCAGTCTGACTCATTCCTGCACTGCTGACGAAACCATCTCAGTTTGTTATTTGGTATATACAATATTTTATGACCATATCAACTAGTCATTGAATTATTGAGTATAATTAGTGAGAACAGAATAATGAAAATCTTAAAATAATTTTACCTGTGATTCTGTATACACTGACTTTTCCAGTGTTTAGATACAGTTTTTAAGAGATACTATCATTTCCCTTAAAGAATTCTCTTGGTAAGATCTAAGACTTTAGTAAAATTTTATTAGCTTCAATTGCTAATGATATCTTCAGCTAACATCTCTCCTCCCTCCCTCCCTCTATTTTACTATCCTGGGGATTAAACTCAGGGTCTCACGTGTGCTAGTCAACTACTCTACCACCAAGTTATACCCCCACCTCCTTTTTATTTTGAGACAGGTCCTGCCTGGTTGTTAGATCCTCCTTCCTCAGCAGTCTAAGAATCTGATAAGAGATATGCAGTACCTCGCTGAACTTACTTCCTTTTATTCCATCTCTCCTAAGCTTATGAAGAGCATGGATGTGCGAGCATTTGTGTGATTAAGACCTTTTGTGTTAATTAGTTTGATTGTAGTGAAGATTTATAACTGTGTGTATGTATATATTTAATCATCACTTTGAAATTCACATGTAAAACCATAGTTAGCTATTAAGGTCAGACCTTTCAAGCCTGTGAAAGTAAGTTTAAAGGGCACATTAGGAATCGGGCAGCCTTGGAAGGGTCTTAATTACTTTCACAACTGGAGTTTTTTTGAAACCGTGCGGTTGATATCACACAAATATTAGAGCTTCTCTTGCGTGCCCTGTGTTGCACTGGCACTCAGAGTAGTGAGAAGAAGTGGGGATGAGTATATATCCATTTCAACCTCAGTGATCACAGGCTCCTACGGCTTTTATAGGACACAAGTTGGAACAGATGTCAGACTTGTAATTATTTATGTTTGTGATCTGTTTAATTATTTTTGGGATGTCAGCTGGTGTTGAAATTGTTCAGATCTTGTTTGGGCGGCCATATGGTTGAGATTTCATGGTTGTCTAGCTTCCCTGTCATAGCTAGAAGTCACCTTCTCAGAGCAGACTTCCTGGTCTTCTGGCTCTCAGGTACCCCTCCCCCATGTTCTCTGGGCCCATGTTCTCCGGGCTGCAGGAGTCGTGCTATGGATGTGTCAGTTAGGGACAGGCACCACAGTGAGTCACGTGGGCATTCTGCCATGGTCTCCTGAGAAGACTCTGGTGAGGGAGAACTACGCCGAGAGCTGAGCTGGAGCACAGCATGTGTCATGGCGAGCAGTGGGATGCGGCGTGATGTATCCTAAATAAGGAGTTGAGTGTAGGAATATCACCTGTGGCCATTCATTTTTTTAAAAAAAAACTTATTTAACTTTATTTTGTGTGCATTACCATCAGATCCCCTAGAATTGGAGTTATAGACAGTTCTGAGCTGCCTGTGAGTGCTGGGAACTGAACCCAGGTCCTCTGGAAGAGCAGCCAGTGCTCTTAACTGCTGAGCCATCTCTCCAGCCCTGCTTGTAGCCATTCTTGAGTCAAGCAGACTCTATTAGTTTGTATTTGTCTGTATAATGAAATACCATGTTATGGATGGATGAACATAACAAGTATTTATTCTTCACAGTTCTGGGGGCTGAAAAGTCCAAGGGCAGAGTTTGGTTTCTAGTGAGGGCTCTCTGCCTGGCCTCAGAGGGAAGCTTCTGGAGTTATTCTTGTTCTTCCTGTATAAGGCTACTCCAAATATAGTCATATTAGGGATTAGGTTTCCATTGTGTAAACTTGAGGTCACACATACCTAGTCAATAACAGTCCTTATTCACTGTTAGCATTATGAAGGTACATTGAGATAAAGGAAAAGTCTAATTCAGTCTATAATTCATCTCAGAGAAATTGTTTATAGGTTTACTACCCAGTTTTTAAAATAACACTTCCATTCCTTGCTCTGAAATTTGTCTACCATAAGCTGAGAATTCTTTCTACTAATTCTAGCTGCCAAGTACTTCTTGTATATTTAGAAGCCAATAGTAAGTTGTCTTTGGGACTTTTGGCTTCCATTCTAATGTCATGTGTTGTTCAGGGTAATTTTGGGAGTGTGGAGATGTGCCGCTACGATCCTCTACAGGACAACACTGGGGAGGTGGTGGCTGTTAAAAAACTCCAGCACAGCACTGAAGAGCATCTCAGAGACTTCGAAAGGGAGATTGAAATTCTGAAATCCTTGCAGCATGACAACATTGTAAAATACAAAGGAGTGTGCTACAGTGCTGGTATGTTGCCCATTGAAGCCTGTCTTAACTTCACAGTCTGTCTTTGGCATCCAGGGTAATAGAAATATACAGTTGTGTAAGGATTTGTCAGTGTGCAGAGAGAGAGATGCTTGGAGAGCATGTGGGAGACCATGGACTGTAGCTACACCAGTGCTTTGACTGGTTGCCCAATCATCCTTCTCACACTTCCTTCAAAATGTGTTAACTGTTTTAAAAACAAAACTAATTTCCTTATATGGTCTATTAAAATGTTTTTATTAGATACTTGTTATAACTGAAAAAGATTCATTATTAATTTATTTGGATTTTCACAAATAACTAAAAGTGGCTAAAGAATAAATATTTCTCATGCATCTTTCAAAATAATTTGAATTGAAAAGCCTGTATTCTTAAATACTATATTACCTTTAATTTGTAATAAAGTTTTATCATCGTGGACCCAGATTTTATGTATACTTAAATCATTTACATATAGCTTTTTTTTCTAGTATTTAATCAGTATGATATAGCACGGTAAAACATTATGTTCTTTTTGTATATTAAAAGGTCGGCGCAACCTAAGATTAATTATGGAATATTTGCCATATGGAAGTTTACGAGACTATCTCCAAAAACATAAAGAACGAATAGATCACAAAAAACTTCTGCAGTACACATCTCAGATATGCAAGGTATCGAGCATCCTAAATGTCTGCTGTGGATGAACTGCATGGTGAACTAACTCAGAAGTCATACAGACGACTCCTTAACTATAAAGAGAACTTGTAGAATACAGTCATGTAAATTATGTTCATACAACTACCTAAAGAAAAAAATGTATTTTATCCATAGGGCATGGAATATCTTGGCACAAAAAGATATATCCATAGGGATTTGGCAACAAGAAATATATTGGTGGAAAATGAGAACAGAGTTAAAATAGGAGATTTTGGATTAACCAAAGTCTTGCCACAGGACAAAGAATACTACAAAGTAAAAGAACCAGGCGAAAGTCCCATATTCTGGTAAGTAGGCATTTTTCAGTATAATAAAGTTAAATTTTAGAAAACTTTCTTCAAACTTTATTTTATTGTTACTTAATATATAATATTTAATAACATTCAGTTTAGTACTACTTCCAATAACAACAGTGTTTATCATATGCTTTGTATTGAGCTAAATACCTTTCATGTAGTATCTCACATTATCTTTTCAAACAACAGCAGCTAGTTGTGAGCTGCCTGCTGTGGGTGCTGGGAACTGAACTTGGGTCATCTGCAAGAGCTTGTCAACTGCTTAGTTAGCCACCTCCAGCCTCTCAGGAGACCTTATGTCAGTGCATGGAGAATATATATTATTATGATTATTGTAGATCCAACCGTCCAAACTTGAAAACCCAAAATCAGATGCACTGAATCATGAAACCTGTGTTTTAAAGGAAGAGTTTTTTTCCTATATTTTAGAAATATGGCAGTGTATTCTTCAGAGGTTATGATTAAAACATGATCATGTCAGGGAATTACTTCACTGCAAGGTATACGCACATAGGTGAGGGCTTTCTAAACAGCACTCTCTTTACTCAGGAAACAAGACTAATAATTGACAAGTGAGACTTGATACTAAAAAACTTCTTTATGGGCAAGGAAATAATCAAGTGAAAAGGCAGCCTACAGACTAGAGGAGAATCTTTGCCAGCTGTACTTCTGACAGAGAACTCATGTCTATAATATACAGAAGTGAGTACACCAGACACCAAGAAAACAACCCCTCTAAGTCCTTACAAGGATAGCAAGTGACTGACGTGGGCACAGACTAGGTGGAGTAGTGGAGCTGTAAAGACACAGAGCCCTCCTCTACTTGTATGTGTCCTGGGGTTAGGGGTGTTTAAGAAATGATTAGGTAGGGACTTAGCTCAGTGGTAGGTCAGCCCTGGGTTCTTCTGTGGTTCCCCTGCCCCTAAAAAAGACTGGGATATGATTATGCCTTCTTTGGCAATGAGATTAAGGCCATTATAAAAGAAACTTATAAAACACCCAGAGGTCTGGTGTTGTGTTAGAGAGTAAATGTGAGCTGAGAAACCCACGCACCGTGCTGTGTTCAGTAGGCACTGGGTAAGGTCGGAAATGACTGACTTTATTATGGTGAGTTCTTATTTAAGACAACACTTCTGATCTAGAAGAGTTGTTCTGTATGGGGTTCCTACTATCTTCTTTTTAAGGCAAACTATTTCATAGTAATATTAAAATTATGTGCCTATTAGCTCTCATTTTTTAAAGGATCTAACAGAATTTTCCAAGGATACAAAGCATTTTTCTATCTAACCAGTCATTAAAGAATCCTGAAAATATTTAAACTTGCCAGGTTGCTCAGCAAGCCCCCCCTGATCTGCTTGTCTTTACTGCTCAGCACTTGGATTATAGGCTGCTCTCTCTGGTGTTTTACATGAGTGCTGGGGATCTGAACTCAGGTCCTCATGCCTTTTACAGTAACCAGTTTATCCTCCAGGTTACACCTGCAACCCCAGGAAGTATATTAATGTTGTAAAGTATTATTTTTAAAATCTGGTAGAGTGTGCCAGTGAGATGGCTCAGCTGGTAAAGGTGCCTGATGATCTAAGCTCAGTACCCCAAGTCCATGTAAAAAGTGGAAGGAGAAAGATGAGTCTTCAAAGCTATCTTCTGACCTCCATAGGCACACCTACACAGTAATAGACTAAAATATACTGGTATAGTATGCATGAGGCCCTCTGTTTTATCCATAGCACAAAATCCAAAACAGCAGAGAACTAAACGGCAGAACACGTACTTCTGTAGTCATTGTGACAGTAGTGAGACACGCTACAAAGCCCTTCCTGCTAAACACTCACTTTCATGCCTTGTTTTCCTTCCAGTCACACTAAAAGCCACCAAACAATTCAAGCTTTGAAAAAGGTTTCCTGGGTGTGTGGGAAGATAATGAAGCAGTCAAGATAAGCCTAAGATAACATGTGCCTTATATAACTAATTTTCTATAAAAATATGATATATTACTCATCATTACATATTATTAACTGTTCTTACACGGAGGAAGGTAGAAGGGCAGGAAAGTCACAAAGCCTATTCCATAGTACATGAATCTTTTCTTCAGGAAGGGTCCCCCATGGCCCCACTATCTCTTAAAAGCCCCCCTCTTACTGATAGCATATTGATGTTAAGTTTTAACACCTGAAGTTTGGAGAGGACACAGTCAAATCCTAGCAAGCAAAACCTGGAGCTGAAAGAAATCACATGCAGTTTTGTCCATACGAGTTAGTCATAATTTTTAAAAGAAAGCTTGGTTTTATTTAAAAGAAATCTTTGTCCTCCCTAATGCTTTATTTATCAAAATTTTGTTTTGCTTTAATTTTTGGGCATGTTCCAACATGTTTTAGAGGTTGATACTAAGAAGAACTAGAGGAAAAATGATTCTACTTCAATATTTTTTTTAAAATGAGAAGGCTTATGCTGTTCTTACTGTAGACATCATCTGGACAGTCTTTGTGCATCCTGGGTTACTCTGCACGAGTCGTGGGCTCTGGCCTACTGCTGCAATGAAGGAGAGAGAGTAGACGGGGATATTCTGAAAAGACATGGTGGACCAGCCAAAAGGCTCAACAGTGGATCTGAGTGAGATTCCCCAGGACCTGAATGATGGAAGGAGGAAACTTAAACCCATGGGTTGTCTATGACCTCCGCATACATACAGATAAACACATGTCTACATAAGTACATAAAATATAAACATTTAAAAATAACTCCTAAGGATCCTTTTTGGGCAGTTAGACAGATCGTGATGCCATTTACTGCATAATCAAAATAAAATAATCAGCAGGATGTGGGAGAATGAAGATAGGTTTATGTGGCCTATGGGTATTTAATCTGTAAATGGTGGAATCATCTAGAACAGTCAAAGCAGACTATGAATTCAGGAGACTTAAGCATAAAAGTGGGTAAAATTATCTAAAGAAAACCTTTTAGCAGCAGAGGAAGTCATTGAATGATAGAACTTTTGGAAACCTTAAATTTAGAAGAGAGAAAGGAAGTGTTGGCAGAAATTTAATTAAAACCAGCCCTTTCAACTCAAAATCTTGCTATAGAAGCAGGAGATTGAAAAGTTCTATTGATGAATAAGCATTACATGTGTGTGTGTTGTTATCAGCACATCTCTAAGAGATCTCCAGGATGGAAGAAACCGAACATCTTATGTAGTCAGGCAGAAACAGCCCGATGCATAAAAGTTTTCTGGACCGAGGTTAGTTCTCAGGTGAAAGGACTTAATCATTTGTCACACGTAGTTCATCCTAAATACCCTTGACCATTGTGCGACTACCTGTGATGGCTAATAGCCTCTGTTCTACGGGCTAGCTTTGCACTTTGGAAAGACGCTATGGCCAGTTTAGGTTCCTCTCTGCTCGGGGAAACCAGGAGAAAGGGGAATTACCAGAAAGTAGTTCCTAGGCACTTGCTAGATCATTTCTAGATCATAAAGCTGTCATTGACTTTTAAGCAAGAACATTTCAAAGAGACAGAAAATACACAAGTTCCCTTAATGCTCCATGAAAAAGGGAAGGTAAGACCCAGAGAGAAGTAATTCTTTCCTGATTTGGCTTACCTTTGTATAAGTAAAGGGAGTTATAGAATAAATCTAGCTGGGGTTGGCAATATGTAATTAAGAAATTAATTACAAAGAGTGCTATGCTAAAAAACAAAAAACAAACAATAACAACAAAAATCATAAGAACAGCATGGTTGTAATTCTGGTACTTGGAATGCTGATGCTGGAGGGTCCTAAATTTGAGCCTAAGCTGGGCTACACAGAAAGACCTGTCCAGTTTTTAAAAAAGAAGGAAAATGTATTTTAGGATATAGGAGAGTAGCATTGTTTGAAGGCGATTACATCTTGCTGATAGAACAAAACTGACATTTAAAAATAATAAAAGGTAAAAATTTTAAGCTAAATATAGAGATTATATACCTATTTATTGTGTGTTTGTGTAGTCCAGACTGTAAGTCTAGACATGTAATGAGCAGGAGTCATTGAGACTCCCGTAGCTAGAGAAGGACCTGTGCAAGTGAAACTTGAGTTGGATTTTGAGAAAAAGGTTAAGGAGTACGCACCAAGGCCAGCTGGACTGGTACTGAATGAACATGTGATCAAACCGGACTCTCTGAATGTGGCTGACAATGAGGGCTGACTGAGAAGCCAATGATAATGACACCGGGTTTTGATTCTACTGCATGTACTGGCTTTTTGGGAGCCTAGTCTGTTTGGACGCTCACCTTTCTAGACCTGGATGGAGAGGGGAGGGCCTTGGGTTTCCCACAGGGCAGGGCACCCTGACTTCTCTTAGGACTGGAGAGTGAGGGGGAGGAGAAGGAGGAGAGGGGGAAGGAAATGGGAGGATGGGAGGAGGTGTGGAATTTTTAATAAATAAATAAAAATACATGTTAATATTTTCCATCTGTTTAGTCAAACAGTTCTCTGTAGCCATCTCTATGGTAAAAACAGGCTTTACCATGGGACTAATATTCCTAGTCCACTGGCAACCCCTTGGGCTGTGACACCATTTTCCTTTGCTTTGTATATTCTGTGTTCTTTCATAATTACCCCCTTCCAGATTCTTAACAGCTTCAGTTACGTTCCCAGCTAGAAGCTACATTTCCCTCCTATTTGTAATCTGGATTCATCTAAAAGAACAACTTAGGAAGAGCAGCTCACTTTTCAGTTCTTAGAAAAACTTCTCAGTTAACACCCAGTGCTGCCAACAGAAACAAAAATTAATGTGCTCAGATTTTTCTATGTCAGAGGGTCTAAGGACCAGGCTTTCTGATTTATTAGGAGTGCCCACCACTCAACATTTCACTGTGCTCATTGCGGGGGAGAGCAAATGGAAAGTTCTCTAAGTCAGATCTCAAGCTTGCAAAGACCCCATCTCCCAGCAGTGGAGACAGCAGTGCATATCCATGTCTGTCAGGGGAACCTCAGCGCCAGTGTTTATGGTGACTAGTTTCATAGGCACCATCTGCTTGGTATGTAACAAAATCCCAGACTCCAGGAAGAAAGCACATACCAAATGAGTCGCTTTGTGTGTGTAAACAGCCGTAAGCCGCATCCCACACCCCCACACCTCACCCACACACAGTCCCTGAAGTTTAAGTTCCCAGTTGCAGCCAAGAGTCAGCATTGCACAGGAGCCCTTCTGAGGATAACCTCAGCCTGATGTGCCCATGCCTTCTGTATCCCCTGGGAGAGTTTGTCATTTGTTTGTTTGTTGTCCCCTTCAGTATGATGAGTTGTCACTCAAGTAACTCATCTTTCAAATGATTTCTGTATATTGCAGGTATGCTCCAGAATCCCTGACAGAGAGCAAGTTTTCTGTGGCCTCGGATGTATGGAGCTTTGGCGTGGTTCTGTATGAGCTTTTCACATACATTGAGAAGAGCAAAAGTCCTCCAGTGGTCAGTTTTCTTTTTAATTGCTTAATGCCCCCCAACCCCCTCCTATTGCTCTTGTTTTAAACACAAGAAAGGCATTATGCAAAAAAGAATAACTTGCCCAGGGCCTATTTTAGAATCCCTTGTTTATCTGGAGACAATATTCAACAATACCCAACAAAATAGCATAAACTTACTAAATTCAGTATTCTCTTGGCCATGTGTCTGTGACTGTAACAAAATATATGACACTGAGGACTTGATAAAGAAAAGGGCTTACTTAGCTCACGGTTGATTAAAAGGCCAGTATCAAGTGAGGACCCTTTGAATTCATCACAACATGGCAAATGAGCAGAAAGGGACTGACCGCAAAAAAGATCACATGTCAAGACTTGAGACCAAGAGCCATGAGGGCCAAGATTCCACTTCCTGTGAAGCAACTTGTTCCCATAGGAACGAGAACACTCAGGGAGACCAGCAGTGATCTCTTAAAGAGCCCACCATTCCAGTACTGCCAGGGACCAGGCCTTCAGGACGCCTCTTCAATGGCATTTAAAGTACATTGAGTATGCACATTTACTCCAGAGTATCACACTTTCAGAAGTAACTTACACTGTTCGTGTAGGTTTCTTTTAATATATGGAATATGAAAACAGTAAAAATCATTTTAATGAAGTTACTCAGATAATCATTTAATACTGTGGCACTTTCTTTTTTAATATTTATTTATTTATTATGTATACAATATTCTGTCTGCGTGTGTGCCTGCCATCCTGAAGAGGCACCAGACCTCATTACAGGTTGTGAGCCACCATGCGGTTGCTGGGAATTGAACTCAGGGCCTTTGGAAGAGCAGGCAATGCTCTTAACCGCTGAGCCACCTCTCCAGCCCAATATACTGTGGCATTTTCTTTCAGACTTATTTTATATAAAATGTGAAACTTTATAAAGAAATAACTATTGCTCTCTAAAATTGAGTTTTATAAGCTTCCTGTGTGTTTGCTGCCCTGTTAATTATTACATTGTGTGTATTTATTTTACTTTATCTGTAATTACTTACTCAAGTATGATTTAATTGCCCAGTAGCATTCTGTTAAAAGTTGTATATTTCTAGGTAATCATTTACAGTTTTTATACATAAATGTGTAGTTTTACTTTTGACTATCATGTTAGAGTGTAACTGTTAGAGGTTATGAGTTAGTAAATCACTTTTGATTGTTTCAAAAGCAAAGCTCTGTCAGGTTATGTCTTAGCAGCAGTGATAGGTATGAATAGTTTGCTGTACTCACCATTAGAATATTAATAAAATTTTACCAGCTTAATATAAAAATGATTATATGTGTTTTAATTTGCATTTCTGTTGTTAGAGTAATATATTTATGAAGTCATTTAAAACGAGTTTACATTTCAGGAATTTATGCGAATGATTGGCAATGATAAACAAGGACAGATGATTGTGTTCCATTTGATAGAACTTCTGAAAAACAATGGAAGACTACCAAGACCAGAAGGGTGCCCAGATGAGGTAACAATTTTTAATTAATTAATTTCTCGTGTATCTGTGTGTGTGATGTGAGTGTGGTCTGTGTCTCTTTATGTGTCAGAAAGAGGTATGTGTGCATATGTATGATATGTGTGCATATGTATGATATGTGTGTTTGTGTGTAGGTGGTGTGTTGTGAGAGAGTGCATGTATGTACAGGTATGCAAACAACAGTGCCCATTGGAATCAGAGGAGAACTTTCTAGGATTGGTTCTTTCCTTCCACCTTGCTGAGGGGTCTCTGTTGTTTCTCCTGCTGCACTGTGCTCTCCAGGCTGATTAGTCCTCACTATTTGCCACATGATTTTCTTGTCTGTCTCTTGTTCTGTCTTAGGACTGCTGTTGTGCCTGGCTCTTGTGGGTCCCAGGGATTGATTCTTGTCATCGGGCTTTAATGTCTGGTTCTTTTTATCCACTGAGCCATCTCCCTGATCCAACAGTTTTTTAATCCACAGTAATTATCTGTTTTCTCTTGTTTTATTAAAAACACATACAGATGATGTATTTCAAAGCATAACCATAGCATTATTACTGGCTTAGGCAAATTAGCTGAGATTTCCAAATTCATATCATCGTCTAATTAGCATGAAACTTAGTGTTCATTCTAATTTTGTTTTAATTTTTTCCCTTTATAGATTTATGTGATCATGACAGAGTGCTGGAACAACAATGTAAATCAGCGTCCCTCTTTCAGGGACCTAGCACTTCGGGTGGATCAGATCTGGGACAGTCTAGCTGCTTGAATGACATGGCCTTTACTCAGAGACCAAGTAGACTTCCAGAATCAAAGCAAAGCTCTGTAGCCACATTGCTATGGACCCTTATCCACGCATCCTTATCATAATGCTAGCCAGAAGAAAATGTCAGGCTGTCTGTTCAGAACCTGGGAAATTTCATGAATTTTTTCATACACCATCTGTAAAAGACACTGCTAAAAGTCGCAGGAAGCTGGTAGAGAGCTGCATGGAGCTCCTCACAGTTGCTCGTCTCCTCCTCCGGCACAGGAGGAGAGTGGACATTTTCAACTCAGCGTTTTGAAAAATAAAACAATTATAATGTAAATTTTGCAGTGTTAGAGATACACACAATATACATGTACAGTTTTTACCACATGGAGTGTACAGTACTTTGGCATCTTGTGTAATTTACACAAGGGCTGGTGTTTATTAATGTTTTCTAATTTTTCCATAGTTGATCTATAATAACTTCATGATACAAATTAAAATGCTCAGAAAACTGAATAAATACCTTTTTTTCTTGCTTCTGTGCTGCTGTGTCAGGGCTGGTAGCTCCATGTCACTGTAAATATTTTTCAAAGCAAAAGAAACAAAAGTATAGTTTTATTTGTATAGTAAATCTAACCCTAAAGACTTTTGAAATGGAACAATCGTACAAAGACATAGCACAATCTATTTTCTTATTTGTTGTCCTGTGTCTGTTTATGGTACTTGTGTTTTTACATAGGACTGTTTCCATCTTTTTCTATGACTGTAGTGACTAGTACTCTTTTATATTTTTGAGGTTTAAAGTGCCAGAAATACTTTGCTCCCTTGAACTGTTAACTGCCAAAAACATTTCAGTCCCTGAGACCTGTTACTATATATTGAAGTATAAGCCATAAATAATTTGTAAAATGTATAAGATGCATAGTGGGTTAGAATATGAACAAAGACCGTGTGAGGGGTCACAAGCTCGCTGTTGCAGTGGTAGGAGAAATGTGCCTTCACCAGAGTCTCCCACATGGACAGGAAGTGAGAGCCTGTCCAAGAATGCCGAAATCTGTACTGTACGTCGTTAGAAGAGGGGAGAGAGCATACATATTTTCAGAGTATGAGTGATTGTTGTCTACTTTAGTGCTGCTCCGTTTTAGACAATGTCATGTCAAAAAAATAAAACAAGATTTTTGTGTGTTATTTATACAAGATTTTAAATACTTTGATAATTTGTTTTAAAAATTCTCTATTTTCATTGGTGTATCCTATGTTTTACCTTGTACTTAAGAGCTTTGATTTTGCTGAAGAAGGGATAGCAAGAAAAGCTCCTCACAGTCTTTGCGACATCCTCGTAGATAGCAGATACAGAGATCAGCTGGGGGAGTGAGACTACTGGGTCTTGTTTAGAAAAATTCTAATATCTTAATGGAAGTTAGATGTATTTTATGTAATTTCTGAATCAAAGTACAGTTGATACTAATTCTACAGTATTTCAGATGAAAGTCCTGTGTCATATAATGTGATCATGATTAGGATTTTTATAGTAAAACAGCAGATTTTTCAGAAAGGTCCATATAATTTTGCATATTTTTAAAAATAGTGGTATAAACTACATTTTGTTAAGCTTCTTTAAAATACTTGAATTTCTACTTTTAAAGAATCCCACATATACATCCTTAATATTTTAGAGTGTGATGACAATCTTACTCGAAAATTTTAAGTTGTTAAGAGACTTCATTTTCATTGAGAGTTGATAATTTTTGAAATCTTGATTTGAACAATACATATAAAGAAATTACTCCCAGACTTAGCTGCTTGGTTCCGCATGAAGAGCAGGTGTCAGGTACAATAAAATGTTTTTTTCAAGTTACTATTTCTTAAAAATTAAAAAGTTTCTCCAGAGTTCTACAGTTATGTAAATGTTTGATGGTGCTGTTTGATAGTCATTAGTCAATAATCCCATATTATCATGGGTACTTGCTGTAGAAAATATTTTTTTATGCTGTATGTGTGTTGCTAGTAGCTCCACAGAATTTACTCTGGAGGAGTAGCCTTCTTCCAGCCGTTTTCTGCCTTAAAGTTAGTAAGCCCTTATAGTTGTCACTTCTGGTATGTAAGTTTTATCTAAACAGCTGTATTAAGTAATAGCCATAAGGAAATACCTGGATTTCTGTATCTAGGGAGCCGTCCTCCCCAGGGTCGCCTGTGTGCTCCACATGTTGGCTACTGATTACTTCATTGGACCATTGAGAGTTCGCATAAGATGGGAAGGCTGCTATAATAATACAATCACAGTTGTACATACAGATGAAAGTGTTTTTCACCGAAGAATAAGAGAATGATATTTTTATTTAACTTTTATTGGGCAGTGGTGTATCTCAGTGATGGAGCCCTATTGTTTTTAATTGCATCACCCTTATGATTTAAAGTGTCAAATTTTTTTCCAGTGTATACATTGACCATTTATACTTTGTTTTGAGAACTGTCTATTTGGTTAATTTACCTGGATAATTATTGACTGAATAATTTGTTTTCTGGTGTTTATTTTTTTAGTTGCTTGGATATTAATCCCATCAAATAGCTGACAAAGATTTTCTCCTACTCTATAGACTGTCTCTGATTTATTTTGAATTGACTTGAGCAATTTACAAAAAGGGATTCATCTTCCTAGGTTTAGCTCCTGGGTATCTAGTTTTATGAGCAACTGCTTTGTGGAATCTGTCCCTGCAGAGTGTGCATTTGGTACCTTTCATAAAGATCAGGTCGCTGCTACTGTCTCTGGTATCATCTGGAATTAGGTCATTTGGTGAGGACTGCATTGAATCTGTAGATCTCATTTGCTAATTTGTCAGTTGCACAATAATTCTTAAGCTCCATGAACATGGGAGGTCCTGCTGTTTTCCTCAGTTCTTCAGGGCTTGTAGTTATAATTGTAGAGGACTCTAACATCTTTGGCCAGTTTGGTTTTGAGGGTGTTACAATGAGATTGGCTGCTGAATCATCTTTAAGTCAGTTTCTTACTGGTGTGTGAAAAACCACTAATTTTTATGTGTTAATTTTACGTCTTGCTGCTTTGCTGAATTGTTTGCTCGAAATAAGGTTCTTGGTGAAATCTTTAGAGTATCAGATCATATACTCTGCCAACGGGTATTTTTATATCTATGCCTGTTGCTATCATTTTATTTCTATCTCTCTATTGTTCTGGCTAAGCATTTAAGAATTATAAGCTCTACTCTTGAGTAAGACTGGGAACGGATACCTTTGTGCTATTTCTATTTTAGAGGAAACGCTGTTAGGTTTTCACCGTTACGTAGAAACCACAAATACCTTGCCTTTTGTATTAAGGCATAATAATTCTGTTTCTTTAGGACTTATGTCATAAAAAGATGTTGAATTTTGTCAAAGATTTTTTTCTTTATCTAGTCTTCTAAGCTTGTTTTTATGAGTTTTTACCTGCATTTATATATATGCACCATGCTCCCGGGGGCTAGAAGAGGGTGTTATATCCTCTAGAACTAGAGTTACGGACAGTTGTGTGCCAACATGTGGGAACTGGGAACTGAACCAGGATTCTCTGTAAGGGCAGCAGATGATCTTATCCACTGAACAATCCAGACCCTATGTTGTGATTTTAAATATTTTATTGAGAATTTTATGCAATGTATTTTGATCATATTTCCCCGAGCCTCCTTTTACCGGCCTCGCCTCCTTGCCCTCCTCTCCTCCATCAAGTCCAGGTTGTATTGTTCAGCTACATTTGGGAATATATAGTGAAACTGATGGCTTTTTGTTTTCTTCAGGTCGCATAAATATCACCTCCCAGAGCTAGGAAACTGAGTAGGGATAGAGCTTCTGGGAGAGTGCCTGCTTGGTTCCTCAGTGTTCTGTCAGTCCAGGTTGTGGAGTCTTCAGCAGTAGGTAGGGTCTTACTATCAACTTCTGGAGGGTTACCAAGAGTGTTGGCAGTAGCCTGTAGTGTTAGAGGGAGGACTATGGGATCCCGTTTGGCAATAACTTACAAAGAAGTAACCTACTCCTGGTACTGGGTTTTCTTGGTATTGTTTTTTTTGTTTGTTTTTGCTGGTATGCTAGTTTGGGGTATTATCCTTGTAGTGTGGTTTCATTAAAACTTTTAAAAATGTGTATATATTTAAGAAGCTTCTACGGTAGGCTTTCATATAGCTTTTTCAAAAGGTTTTAGTTTTCTTTCTGCGTATTCCTTCCCCTAGCCTGCCCTTTAAGATCTTTGGTGTGTGCATTCCTCCTTGCCTATCTGCCTGCGTTGTTTGCCTATCTACTTTTTATCTGGTTTTGTTGTCAGAGTAATAGTAGATTCTTAGAATCTATTTGGAAGGATTTCTTACGTTCCTGATTTATAAAAGTCTCACCATATAGTCCTGGCTGGCCTACAGCTTGCTGTATAGAACAAGCTGGTCTCAAACTCACAAAGATCCACCTGCCTTTGCCTACCGAGTGCTGGGATTAAAGACATGGGCCATCATACCTGACCCCTACATGCCATAGGACATGTTCAAAGGACAATTTGTAGAAATAAGTTCTCTCCTTCCACCATATTGTCTCCAGGGATCAAACTCAAGTGGCCAGGCTTAACAGCAAGTATCCTCACCCACAGAGCCGCCTCACAGAAGAGCTCATGTAAAATAAAACAACAAACAAGGCAGAAAAGGAGAAAGCTAAAAGCTAGAAGAAACATCCAACCTAACAGATTGGCAAATCATAGCAACAACAAAAAGTAAACACACAAAAGACTCAACAAATCATGACAGCACTTTCTTAAGCTCACAGTGTCTCCACAGTGGAACTCATAGCTAATGGAATAGATGCCCCCAAAAAATTTCAGAGTCATACTTTTATATTTAGAAAGATCAGTGACCATATATAGACAAATGGAAGAAGTAAGGAAATCAATTCAAAATCTAACCGAAGTGGGACAATGGGCAATACTTTGAAGCAGAAATTGAGAAACATGGCAGAAAATTTAAATGAGGAAATAGGGACTCTGAACAAGAACCAAACAGGATTTCTATAAATGAAGGAATCGGTGAAACAAAAGCACAGTGGAAAGAAAGCATCGAAAGACAAAACCAAGCAGAAGTACAGTTGTCGAGATAAACACGGCGTAAAGATAAAGCACAAGCAGCTTATTGGGCAAAATCACACCAGCAAGTTTCCTAAAAACAGAAGAGGACATCCAAATACAAGAAGCATTTTGTTTTTGTTTTTTGAGACAAGATCTCACTCTCTAGCACTGGCTGGCCTGGAACTCAGTATGTAAACCAGGCTGCCATTGAATTCACAGCAGTCTGCCTGCCTCTACGTCTATAGTGCTGGAATTAAAGGCATGTACTATACACAGCACAAGAGGCAATCTAAATACCAAGTAGGCATGAACAGAGAAGAACCTCTCTCCAACATATAGTCAATCAAGATGCAAAAAAATAGTAAAATCTTTAAGAGAAAAGTACAAACTCACAAGAGTAACAACATCAAAAACCAGCTCTCATTAGCATTAAACCAAGAAAGCACAGAATGACATATTTTGATCCCCGAGAGTAACCGTTAGCCAAGATTTTTATACCTCTCAAATTTACCTCTTAAAATTGATGTAGAAATACTAACATTTGAAGATACAGATTAAGGCAGTTCATGACAGCACTGCAGAAAATACTTAAGAAATGAATGCTATACCAAAAGAAAAAGTCTCATCCATGAGAACGCAGGAAAAAATACATTTCATGAGAGGACTAGATAATCAGGAGAGCTGGAAGGAACTCATCATTTCCAACACACAAAATAGTAAAATTTCAATACTATAGGATAGGAAGGGAAGAATTATTGATAACCCAACCAAATAGAACAACAACCAACAAAACCATAGGAAATAGTAAACCTTTCTTAAAATAACATTAAATGCAAATGACTTCAACTTACCAACTAAAAACTGAAGACAAACCACATTAGAAGACAAGATTCAACTATGTGTTGTCTCAAATACATTTCATTGTCAAAGATATTCAAAAACTAGGAATATGGAGAGCAGTATACAAAGCAAACAAGCCATAAACAATATAAATTCTCATATCTGATAAAGTAGATTTTGAACTAAAACTAATTAGAAGAGAGAATATCAATATACATTTTAAAGAAAGGAACAAGTTACCAAGAAGATACAAGAATGTGTATGTACCAAATATTGGAGCTCCTAGTTTCATAAAACAAACACTAAAAGGCATGAAAAATCAGACATGACCAGATACAATACACTATTTTGGTTGCCATTCTCATCTTTGGATAGATCTTCTAAACTAAAATCTGGCAAAGATTTAAACTAGACCACAAACCAACCGGATTTAATAGATTTACAGAATATTTCATAGATAGGACCTGTATGTTTTCAGTAGTAACAAAAGCTTCTTTAAAATCAATCATGACTTCTATATAGCCAGCCTTAACAAATGCAAAACAATTAAAAATAATTCCTTGTATCTTAACATATAATGATAGAATAAAACTAGGTACTAACAGCAAGAGAAATAAACTACAGAATACTTGAACATCAAATATACTTTTGTATGAACAGTGAAGGAGATTTTTTAATTCTTAGACTCGAATACAAATGATAGCACAATCAACCAGAACCTCCACAAGGTAAGTCTAGTATCTGATAAATGCTTTCAGGCAAAGTTACATGATTCAAAACCATAATAGATTAGATCAGTACAACAACAATAAACTGGCCAAGAAAGAAATGGAAAATATCTATTCATAGTAGCTTCACAAAAATAATAATATCCATAAATAAATCTAATGAAGGGGGTTAAAGATCTCTGCAATAAAATCCTTAAGATACTAAAAATGGGAATTGAAGATGACACGGGATGACGGAGATATCTCCTGTACTTCTAGTTCAACAGCATATTGTGAAGGTGGCTACAGTGCCTAAAGTAATCGCTGAATCAATGCAATTACCATCAAACTCTCAGAAACATTCCTCACAGAACTAGGAAGAAACATTCATAAGGAAACACAAAGTTAAAAGAACATTGTTGGCTGGGCGGTGGTGGCACACGCCTGGGGAGGCAGAGGCAGGCGATCTCTGTGAGTTGGAGGCCAGCCTGGTCTACAGAGCAAGTTCCAGGACAACTAGGGCAACAGAGACACCACCATGTCTCAAACAAAAACAAACAATGAACAAAAAGAACACTGTTGGATAGCACAGTGCCTAATCTCAAAGCATATTACAGAACAATGGTGACAAACCAGCATGGCACTGACACAAACCAGACACGCATACCAAGGAACAGAGTGACAGAACCCAGAAATCAATCCACACAGGTGTAAGCACTGTTTTCAACAAGGGAGCAAAAACACACTGGGGGAGAGGGGGCACTGCTTTTGTCAACAAATGGTGCTGAGAAAACTGGGTATTTGTATGCAGAAGAAAGAACTAGATCCATATATCTCACTCTGCACAAGTCTCCATTCCAAATGGATCAAGGATTTGACCATAAACCCTTAATCACTACAATTGCTAGAGAAAACACATCAAGATTCAGGCATAGGCAAAAGGGTAGAGGTGCTACCGTGATATGTAAGGTGGTGCACCCCTTTAATCCCAGCACTGGAGAGGCAGAGGCAGGCAGATCTCTGAGTTTGAAACTAGCCTGTTCTACATGGTAAGTTCCAGGACAGCCAGGACTCCATAGTGAGACCCTGTCTGGAAAACAAACAACCATATGACCTAGTAATACCACTTCTAAGTATATACCTAAAGGATTCAGAGTCAGTATATGAAAGATGCTTGCACGTCCGTGCTTAAATCTGCACTGTTCACAGTGGCTAACCTAGCTGGTCATGGACAAGTGAACGGATAAATAAATGTGGTTCATATACACAACAGAATTTTATTCAACTCTAAAGAAAAACAAAATTATGACATTTTCAAGAAAATGTATTAGACTATGAATTGTTATATTAAACAAAGTAACCAAGACTCAGAAATACAAACACTATGTTTCATCTCGTACAGTGGTTATAGACTTTGACATTTACATATGTAAGTGTAACTGGAGAAGAGAAGAGTGGGGGAGAGAAGGCTTAGGGAAGGGAAAGAGTAATGGAATATACTCAACTCAAAGGTAGAACTGGGGGCTACTAGAGAGAAGAGGGTAGAGCAGGGGAGCAATGGGATGAGGGAGCAGAATGTGGGAGGAGGCTCAACAGAAACAAAATGTACATAAAGGAGCAATAATGAGACACACATTTCTCTGTTGGATGCTTACTTCGTCTTGGTTGTCAATTTAACTGGGCCTGGATTCAACCAAGAGGCAAACATCTGGCCACAACTGTGAAGGACTTTGTCAAGTGGGAAAATCTATTTGATGTGGTTTACACCTTCTGGTGGCAACCTAGATATAAAGAGGCCTAAGGGAAAAGGCTTAGCTTTTGCCATTTGCCTTCTGTCTGACAGTTCTTCTACCTTGTTAGTATGTTCATCTACACTGCTGCCACCGCCGCCGCCACTATATTTCTTTGCTGATGTCAGAACCCAATTTCTTCAAGCTTCCAATGGAGAGTAATTTGGACTGAAAACCAGTGGCTCTCTAGGAATCCTCCAGGCCTTCAGTACCAGATTGGGGCTGCTGAAGCATCCAGCTTTATGATCTCAGCATCTCTAGTGTGACGACAGCCACTGCTGGACTGCTCTGACTGAACTATATAAGTCAACCCAATGAATCCTCATATATATATATATATATATATATATATATATATATATATATCCATTCTATTGGTTCTGTTTCCCTATAAAACCATGACTGTATGTGTATACTTTGCTACTTTTAAAAACAAAAATCATTTTTTTTTAAAACGGCAGGAACTTCTGCTTCCTCCAGATAAAGGCTTGACAATAAGATCTCTTTTAAAATTGATCTCTACCCAGGGCCAGTGAGCAGGTCGGCAGGTGCAGGGTCCTTCAGCACCTGCTTGCTCGGTGAGCCATAGACCTCCCTTGGTGAACCATGGACCTTTCTTCTTTAACTTTAACTGTGCCAGGCTGTGAACCTCTGCAGTCTGGTGAAGCCCGTTTCCTTTACTCTTTGGCTGAAAGTTTTCCTAGGGGTAGAGGCCACTGTACCTACTGTACGGGTGGGGCCGCTCTCTGTCCCTCCCTACTGGAATGCCTAGGTCTGATGTTAGGGTTCCATTTCCTTAACGAATCTGGTTTTGTCATCCAAAGGTAAATCTTCTAAATCTAAAGCCTTGCGGACCTACTCAAGCACGACTAGACGTAAATTCCTGTCAGATTTGGTAGTTCTCCCCGTTTACAAAGTAACTAACTGCAGACTATACTCCGAAAGCACCAGGAAAAACAGTTTACAAATGCACAGGAAATAGATGTTTGCGTGGAGAAGAAGTTTTGTTCCAAGACATAATGCAGCTGAAAAGGAATAGAAATGTCCACTGAGCAGAATATTACACGGCACAATTGGGAAACCCATCAATGAGTGGGTAAGAATTCTACGCTGGAACCTCCAGATTTATATCATTAAAAGTATTTCACCCAGGGCTGGGACGATGGCTCAGCAGGGAAAGGGGCATGAATAAAACTCCAGGCCCTAAAAATGTGCCTCCTCCTATTGCAGTACAATGGCTTCTCTGAGAGGGGAAGTCAGCGGCTTTAAGTTGCTGCGACAAGCTGGCTTCTGGAAATGAGCATAGTAGTTATGGACGTGGACATATATATTATGTCGCAAGAATGGATAATGTTCCATATTCCATTTAAATGCAGCTTAAGAATTTTCAACCATAATGACAAAACCCAAATAGGTAATTTCTAAATGTCAACGTGGACTGTGGCACTTATAGTAACATCACCTTTAAAATACGTATGACAAAAAGGAGCCACTAAATACCTAGATGCCTGGCACCACGAGACACTGTCAACTGCTCGTGAGTGTTCTCCCGTTTAGTTCACAAAGGCATAACCTAAAAGCATAACTTCAAGAACTAATAAGTGGTAAATTAGACACAGAAAGTATTTATTAAGCTAGCATGGTTTCTACGATGGCTCGTACATCTCAGTCACCAGTGATGCTTATTGTTAAGTTTTAAAAATCAACATACGGGAGACATGCGACGGCCAGCTCTTCTTTTGTGCACCCTTTAAGACAGCATTTATCTGAGAAACCTCTGCGTTTCCTCTGGGGATGGATCCCCCAAAATAAACTGCTGAAGGCATTGATTTTGTTTCTTCTTTTCTCCTGAAGTTTCACACGCTCGACATTGGGATGGACATCGTGGGATGAAAACTCTTCTCTCTTCTCAGGAAGCAAGTTGGACTTTTCAAACTGATAGTCAGGTGGGACCCAGGGTTCCCAAGTGTTTATTGCTTTCTCCTGAGAGGCAGATATGGGGACTGTTGAGAGAGAAGGGAAAAAAATAATTCTATTTATTCAGATCTTCTATTAGATGCGACTTTAACATTAGAATACTAAAATCAGCTAATTATTAAAAAAATCGTTTGAAATAAAAGTTGGGAGGTACGGTTGTCCAGAGCCAACACACTTTAACTAAAACAGGAGAAGACTGAGCAACCTTCGACTATTCTGTGATTTTTTATTACAATACCACTCAGATGGTGTAGAGTTCAGCATTTCACAGCAGTGAACCCGTGGTTCCTGGCAGGTCTACAAGCTTGCGCCACCATCAGCGCTATCTCATCTGGGAACATTTCGTTCAACTCTCAAAACCAATAACAAACAACAAGCCAGCAGCTCCCACCAACAGTCTCTCCCATGCGTTCTCCCTCTAGCGTGGGGCAAACCGTCGTCTCTTTTCTTTTCCGTGTATTTTTCTATTCTGTACATTTCACACGGGTAGCTTCTGCTGTGTGGTCATTTTTGTCTGTCTTTCAATTATCACAATATTCCCCATGTTTATCCAGGATGTCATACATGCTCCTCCTTTGTTCCTTTCATGGCGAAATAACGTCCCGTTGTGGGGCTTTCCCATATTACATTCCACTCATCCATCTATTGGGTCCTGGATATTCTGGTTGTCTTCAGGTTTTAGCTATTATAAATAACACTGCCATGGATATTCATGCCCACATTTTTACGTGTTCATCTTTTCAGTCCTTTTGGGGATAAACCTAGGAGTGGAACCATTAGGTCCTGTGGTGGTGCTATCAGCTCCATGGCATCCCCACAACATTGTGGTATTTCTGAGCATCTTCTCATGGCCTTCTGTGTGTCGTCTTTGGAGAAATACCCATTAGATCTCACGTTCATTCTTATTTGTTCATTGGTTGCCTTTGTTAGTTCCCAGTCAGACTGCCTTTTTTTTTTTTTTTTTTTTTTTTTTCCCGAGACAGGGTTTCTCTGTAGTTTTGGAGCCTGTCTGGCACTTGCTTTGTAGACCAGGCTGGCCTCGAACTTACAGAGATCCACCTGCCTCTGCCTCCCGAGTGCTGGGAGGCCACCACCGCCCGGCTTAGACTGCCTTTTTATGTGTAGGTTATAACTAAGCAGTAGAAGCAAAATATAAGAATGTGAGAAGCCGAGATGTACAGATTTGTTGTCATATTGTTCTTAACTCACTCGTCATTGGATCTGGATGATAGAAACTAAAATAACTCCTGAATATAATTATGCAGAGGCTTTGTGGATGTTCACAGTTCTTCCTAAGAGGACATTTTTTTCCAAGGCCTTAACCTCAGATCCAGCTTCGTGAGCCATGCTATGCATTATGCAACTCCATTATAAGCTCAAAGAAAGAAACCTAAGGGGCTGGAGAGATGGCTCAGAGGTTAAGAGCATTGCCTGCTCTTCCAAAAGTCCTGTGTTCAATTCCCAGCAACCACATGGGAATTGAACACATTACAACCATCTGTAATGAGGTCTGGTGCCCTCTTCTGGCTTTCAGGCATACACACAGACAGAATATTGTATACATAATAAATAAATATTTTTAAAAAAGAAAGAAACCTAACGTGGTGGTGATGATTCATGGCATATGGGAAAATTAATCGGCCCAGTCAGATTCCTGCATTTTAAAATTAGATGTACGTAATAAGAAAAAGAAGAGTTAGTGTGATTCAAGACTGAAACAATTTTATGAGGGTTGTCATAGAATAAAGGACATAATACAAATGAACAAAAAAAGAGAGAGAGGGACGAGGAGGAGGAAGAAAGGGAAAAGGAGGGGATAGAGGTGTAAGGAGCTGGGCCTTCTGAATTCATTGCTGGGTTTTCATTTCCCCTCTTCTTTCATTGTGAGGTTTTGCTGGGGACACTCTGTCCCTGGAACTAGGGGACTACCCCTTTCTGCTGCTATTGTGATTAATAAAACAGAATTCTAACTACACTAAACAAGAAAACAAAGATCAAGGAACAGACTACAGTGAGAAGAGAAGGAAAAGTATGGAGAGAAGCAAGATTCCGGAGAAACGTTCATTAAACATGTGGAACCAAGATGAAATGGATTCCTTTGAAAAATTAAACCTACAGAGACACACAAAACCTAAGTCCTTTAACGACAAAGAAATCAAGAGCATAACTAGTGGCCCCCTAGAAGATGCACACAGGTCGTCTTTGAGGTGGGGTCCACCTATTTCTAAAAAACAGTAATTTACCAAGAGTTCCATGTCATCTTAGGAAGCTCATTAATAATCCCTAATTCCAAACCAGGTAAGAAGACTGAGGGTTTTGTTGTTGTTGTTGTTGTTTTGTGTTTTTTTTTAGGTTCTTATAAGTCATTTCTCTTACAAACAGAGTTTAAAGAAACTATGAAATTAATTAAGTAAATCTAAAATACATTTTACAAACATAGGAGAAAAGCTTATATCAGAAAGGTAAGGGTAGGTCAAAGTCACAAAATGTGTCAATGCTAAATTCACGGTCAGCCAGCAGCTGTTGCAGTCAACAGAATTTTCAGCACTTTGAGCTCATTTCTTAACATCTGTCCCCATATAATCTCCTTTCCCACCTCTCTGCATAGATGAATTAGCCTCCAGGATTCGGCTCATCTGCTCTTGCCCACTCCGGTCCTTCCCTGTGTCCTTTATTGGTTTCCACTCTACACGAATTGCTCTTTGCTTTTGCGTTCTTTCCACTATCAGCCATTCTGAATGAACCCTACTGACCTTCGCTGATTCTTTCGCTTCCTGTACAGGCCACCCAGACCTCCTTGCTGTTCGCAGTAGAATTAAGACAGAGCTGTCTTTCCCTGCTGTTTCCTCTAAACAAACACCCTCGCCCCTAGATCCATTTTCTCCTGTCACGACGCAATGCCTGGCGGTGGCTAATTTCCAATGAACAAAACTGAACTTAATTCATGATTTGTAGATGGCACAGTGCCCAAGGACCTTCCTGTAACTTCATCCCCTAGTGGAGGTGCAAGACAAGAGCGTGGGAACAAGCGGCGACAGGAGGATGAAGTTGATTTCGCAACAGATCCACTCAGGATAATCCACGTCTGTGATGATGGCCCGAATCCACTTCAAAGGTATTGAGTCCCTTTCACTAGATTTCCCCTCCTAACACTGTGGCTGGGAGATTTAGCTTCTAACACATGGAATTTGCACACACACATTCAAATCACTGCACCCTCTTTTGTCAAATGGTATCTTTTTAATAAGGCCTACTCGGGCCACATTATTTCTTCTAGATATTCATATTAAATTGTATGTTTTTAAAATTGTCTTTACATGTATTCTAGGCGCAGCTTTCTATCTCCTGCAGAAAGTAGAGTCTAAGAAATGCTCACTGACGAGCAAACGCACACCCTCCCTTCAGAGTTTTACCTGGGTTTGTGAATCTTCCCCAGGCTGAAGAAGGGATTTGGTCAGGGATGAAGGTTTTGACTTCAGTCTGTAAGGAGTGGTGAGCGAGATGGGTCAGAGGAGTTTGGTCGTCCATCTCGAACTGGCTCCAGTCAGTTTGGCCACACAGTTTTATAATTTCTATCAGCAGGTGCCTGCCGCACAGCTTCCTAGGTTTGCTCTCTTGCTCCTGGGAGAAAGCAGACAGTACGAGTCCAAGCCACAACACATGCCCTGAACAGCACAACTGCTTCATCCCTGGGCTCCGCCGCAGTGCCAGGCCCTGCAACGGCCGTCGCCCCGCCCCGCCCCGCCCCACCCCTCGCCACGCCCCTCCCACGCAGCCCTGGCTATCTTTTCCAGAACGCTGAGGTTAGGTGTGTGGTGTTCCAGGCGTGCTTGGACTTCCGGCTTGCAGAAAGTTGTAGAAAACAGGATCTTTTTCGCCCAGAAATAAGAAAGGGATATCTCCATTCCCTGGCTTTTACTCATTTTCCTTTTCTTCCTGGCCAAGAGACTGCCATTAAAATATGAGAACATAGACCCCCGAGTAACCAAAAATGTTCTAAAGGAAGATGCTGCAAACTACACCTGGAAAGTGAACTCCTGTTTGCCTGGTGGTTAATGAGATCTCTTTTCCCTCCGGAGAAACATCCTCTCATCTCCTTCATGGGTTATATTTTTTAACTTTAAGAAATCATGGCTGGAGCTGGAGAGATGGCTCTGCACTTAGGAGCATTTGCTGCTCTTGCAGAAGATACGGGTTCCTTTCTAGCACCCACATGGCATCTCACAATAGTCTGTCACTTCGGTTCTGGCCTCCATCAGTACCAGGCATACCGCGGTGCATATACAGACATGCAGGCAAACACACATACACATCAAATAAAATAAATAGACCTTTTAAAAAGTATTGATATTTTTAAGGTTAGCATGAGAAATAATGGGCCTAATCATGGCATCTTCTCACATCGATGGCATTACATTTGCTCTCGTTTATTCCGTGCCCTTATTGTACTCGGCCATACCTCCCACGGGTTCGGTTTCTTTCTGCAGTAATTCCCCCTTTCGCTCTTTTGTTACATGGATCTTATTACTTGATTTCCTCCTAGCTTCCTTAAGCACTCATCCCTCTTGGGTCCCCTTTGTAGTTGCATGACCCACAAACACACATATTTCAGCATATACATATATAAACGCACAGATACGTAGTTTTAAATCTAGAGTCCACGTGTAAGTGAGAACATCATTTAGTATTCTGCTCCTGGTAAAAATTTGCCTTGGTTTATTTGTATGAACACATTCTACTTACAACAAATCTTTTTTATTGTTTTATTATACTTATTTACTGTGTTTGGGGGGGGGGGTGCCACAATGTGTGTGCACGGCGGTTGGAACTAGTTCTCTCCATGCACCATGTGGGTTTCAGGAATTGATGTCACTTTCTCAGGCGTGGTGGCAAAAGTGCTTTAACCTGCTAGGGTATCTCACAGCCCAGGAATACGTTCATGACCAGTATAAGAGCTAAACAGATTAATAGATGATTTCTTTCTTTTCTTTTTTCTTTTCTTTTTCTTTTTTTTCTTTTCTTTTTTTTTTTTTTTTTTTTTTGGTTTTTCAAGACAGGATTTCTCTTTAGCTTCGGAGCTTTGGAGCCTGTTATGGAGCTAGCTCTTGTAGACCAGGCTGGCCTCGAACTCACAGAGATCCGCCTGCCTCTGCCTCCGGAGTGCTGGGATTAAAGGCATGCGCCACCACCGCCTGGCTCTAAATAGATTTCTTTAGCTGAAAACTTTATTATTTAAATGACTAATTTTGAGTGAATAAGTTCTAATATTATAAAATTAATCTCAGGCTTATTTATTAGTATCCTGTGCTATTAACTATTCTAGAACATTATTCTAAATATGTAAAGTATTTGTCTATCTGAGTCAAACATACTTTATTTAACATGATTTACAATTGCATCGGTTTAGTATTTTTACACTTACCCTAAATAATTTTTACTTCATAATAATGTAAAGATGTTTAATGTATTCATAATACATTCTATATTAGTTTTTCAGTTTTATGATCATCGGTGATATATTAGTATATTATACAAATATATTTGCATATCTCATAAGGTTTGGTGTCATTGCTGATACAGCATTTAGTTTTTTCTTGCCAAGTGGTGCTGGAATTGAGCCCTCAAGAGTAGGCTGCTCGATAGGAATATTGACCACTAAATGCAGAGGTGGTATCAGACAAATAGATGTACAGATTGCAACATAGAAATGGAAGAAACATGGAAAAGCAAGGCATTGTAAGTCTCCCACACTCAACTTCTGAACCCAAAGACCTATCCTGAAATAAGTCAAACGCCAGGTGAAGAACTTCAAATGTTTCTGATAAAAATGACCAGTGGTCTGAAAGAGACTATGAACAAGTAGATGACGTCAATCCAGAATCTAGAAAGGAAAATCAGCAACACAGAGGCGAACATCATCAATATGAATTAAAAAGACAGCAAAATTGAAGAAAATTCAGCAAAGAATTGAAATTTTGAAAGAAAAAAGAAATATTGGAAATGAAAACCTTAATGAGTCAAATATCAAAACAAAACAAACAAAAAAAGGAGAAAAATTTGACTAATAAAGTCAACCAGGCAGAAGGAAGAAAATGAGAGAAGGTAGTTAAGGTTGATGAGATGTAGTAACATTCAAACACAAAGGAGATAAAAAAAAAAAGCATGACCACAGCATCCAACAACTCAGGGACACAATCAAACACCAAACCACAGAATCCAAAGAATGGAAGAAGGGTCGCAGAGAAACACTAGAGGCTCGGAGAATATAGTCAACATAACTGTAGCATTAATTCCCCAAATCTAGAGAAAAAGACATCCAAGCACAAGAGGCATTTTGAACCCAAGTACACAGAACTAGAAAAGAACCCCTCCGTGACATAGTATAGTCAAGGTATCAAAAACAGGAAGTGAAAAACAATATTAAAAGCATGAATCAAAACTACCCCCTCATCAACCAAGGTAGAAACAGTAACATCAGCTCTCTTATAAGCAAGAATCTTAGCAAAAAGACCAGCTCACCAACAAAGACAGAAACAGTGACTTCAGCTCTCTTGTAAGCAAGAATCTTAAGAAGGGAAGCATGGAAGGATACATTTCAAGAATTTTAGGAAGGGAAGCATGGAAGGATACATTTCAAGAATCTTAAGAAGGGAAGCATGGAAGGATACATTTCAAGAACTGAAATTAAATAACTGCTGACCAAAATTGCTGTGTCTAACAAAACTATCTTTAGAAATTGATGGAGAAATTAGACAGTCTGTAGTATCTCTTAGGTATAAGGTGATGCCAGCAACAAGTAGGGATACTTTGACTTCATGCTTTTATATGTGTTTCTCTTGTATTTCTTTTTCTTTTTGCTCCTAAGAATTTAAGCATTACAGTCAAGTCAATAGAGAATGACCTTGTTGTGTTTCATATTTTTGAGTAAATACTCTCAGTTTTTTCCTCATTTAGCATAATATTGCCTATAGATGTGTTAGGTTGAGACATGTTCATTTTATTCCTAGTATCTGCAGGACTTTTATCATGAAATGATGTGGGATTTCCCTCTGTATGCTATGAATACCATTGGTTAATAAAGGAACTGCTTTGGGCCTATAGTAGGCAAAACTAAACCAAATGCTGGGAGAAAGGAGGTGGAGTCAGGGAGAAGCCATGTTGCCCCGCTGGAGACAGACACCAGAACTTTTCCTGGTAAGCCACAGCCTTGTGGCAATACACAGGTTAATTAGAAATGGGTTGAATTAATATGTAAGAGTTAGCCAATAAGAAGCTAGAGCTAATGGACCACGCAGTGATTTAATTAATATGGTTTCTGTGTGATTATTTCGGTTCTGGGTAGCCGGGAACAAAACTAGTGGCATTTTCCAACAATGAAAGGGATGCTGAACTTTGCAGAAGCCCTGGTTTTATTTTTTAATGTCAACTGAGATGATCTTGTGGTTTCTGTTCCTTAAGGCCATTTATGTGTTGAATTACACATATTTATTTGCATATGTTGAATCAGTCTTTTCTTTTGACTCACTGAGTGGCTTGAATGAGCGTGGGTTAAGTTACTTCCTGTAGCATGGGCAACTTACCATCAACTACACCACAGAAGAAACTGGCCCCTCTCAGGGAGGGGTAAGATCTCATAAGTACCCTACCCATTTCCTGATCCATGATGGGATGCTGAGGGCCCAATTTTGTGCAGCCTATGTCCAGAAGACAGCATTTCAGAGCCCACTTCTCCATTCTCTAACACTTTACATGTATTACCACTTCATTCCTCCCCAACATTTCATGGGCCTTCATGGGGTGCTATAGATGTCCAGTTTAGGGCTAACCACTCAGTAGTCACTTAGTCTCCATACTTTGGCCCATTGTGAGTCTCTGCATTAATAACTGCCTTCTTTATCATTTTAAATGAAATGTGGAGTTATTAAAGATGATATTAATATAGATTAGGACAATCTCAGCACTTTCCTTGAAAAACAACCAATATCCCAACTGTACTAAGCCACATGTTCTAGTCAGAACTCTTTCAGGGAAACGCCGTGAGAGAAGAACATCCCAGCATATATAGATGGAGACGGAAAGACTCAAACTGTGTGTGCCAGACAATCTGATCTACGTGATATCTGTGCTTTCTATACCAGTTCTGGCTAGTTTTATGTTGACGCAACACAAACTAGAGAGACCTTCAGTTGAGGAAATACCTCCATACGATTGGGCTGTGGGCAAGCCTGTTGGGCACTTTCTTAATTAGTGATTGATGGGGGAGAGCCCAGCCCACTGTGAGTAGTGCTGCTTCTGAGCTTGTAGTCATGGGTTCTAAGAAAGCAGGCTGATCAAGTCATGAGGAGCAAGCCAGTAAGCAGCACTCCTCCATGGCCTCTGTATCAGCTCCTGCCTCCAGGTTCCTGCCGTGTTTGAGCTTTTATTCTATCACTTGTATTATTTTTAATAAACGCTGATTGGACGAAAGCCAGGCAGGAAGTATAGGTGGGATGACCAGGCAGGAAGTAGAGGAGGGACAACCCTATTGTCTTGCTTTGTATTTTCCCATGCCGCCCCTTATAAACCGACATGTGTTCTCCAGGCAGTTAGAATCTTCATCTGATTTGTTTACTGTGATACCTTCCTTGCCTTGAACAGTGTCCAGAATACAGTAGGTTCTTAACAACGCTTTAGTGTAGTAGATACAACTAATAATGCTATCAACAAATAATGAATTAAGTGATAGTAAGTTTATAGTATTTGGTAAATTAATGAATAAGTGAATAAATGAGATTTATGAGTTCTTTTGTACTGTTTCCCTACTTCTGTTATCATTTTAGTTTATTACTATGCTGCTTAGAGTTTAAAATCTTTTCTTAAAAGCTTATTAGTGAATAGAGTCACCTTTTATTCGTATTTATTATCTAGTGCCTCCTAAATTGGACTTAATGAGTATCTGTTGTGTGAAAAGTAATTTAACTACTATTTATCATTAGCACAGCTGAATGGATTTATTAAATTATATTAAATTAAATAATATTTACATTTATTTTATCTTATTAACTTTTAATTTTATGTATATGAGTGTCCTGCCTGCGTGTATGTCTGTGTACCGCTTGTATTGTGCTGCCTGCAGAGGCCAGAGGAGTGCCCAAGACTTCCTAAGAGGGCATTATATTGAGGTGAGCTCTTATGTATGCTTAAGTGGTAAGATTTCATAGCCATTTTAAATGAATATTATTCGAAAGCAATAAGACTGTTAAAAAAGGCAAAATGAGTTTTGCATTAAAAGTATTATTGATAGAATAACAATAATGGAAAGAACATTTCTTTCACTCAGATGGAAAATTCAAATGTAAATAACAATTTCTCGGATGCTTATAATCGAAGGGAACAGAAAGAGGCGTCAAGCAGGTGGCAAGGATGCAAACAACTGGCTTCACATCAGCAGAACTGAGCAATAGCTCTTCTGGGACAACCAAAGTGGCAACACTGCTCACTCAACCATAGACGGGACTGCCTCTTTCTCCTTGCGAGAGTGTCCAAGCGCAAGCCTTTGATTTCTGGAGAACCGTTGGCTTCTGCTTCAACTTGTGTCTTGTGGAAACCTTTCATCAAGCCTTCCAGGCTTCCAGCTGAATTGCTCAATGCAGGTGCAGGCTGTTGCAGCTCTGGTAAGGACAGATGCTCCTCAGGCAGTGCCACCTTGAGCTTCTGTGGCCAGTTTGGGAGGTATTTAAGCATCGTATCCGAAGGTGCCTCATCTTTGTTGTTGAAGGATGGTACAGTTTCTGTGATGTTTAAAAGAAAGTGGGTAGGGGAGAAAATATTCATGTCAAAGAGCATTCTGGAAACTAAAGACACTTGAATAGCAACAAAACTATTTTTTCCAGGATATAATTAAACACTGAAACAGAATCAGCAAGTATTGACTATCTAAATGGTTTTGCTTGCTGGACAGGTCAGAGTGCTATGATCTTACCAAGGGTTCTCTTTATGCATGGCCTTCTAATATCTTTCTTCATCACTCCTGTCTTGCTCTTTATCACCGTAATTTTCACTCTTTGACATGGAACTCTTACTTTTCTGAAATCATGTTGGCCATTGAAAACATTAGTGTTCACGTTTGCTAGACAAGTGTGGTGGCACACACCTTTAATCCCAGCACTTGGGAGACAGAAGCAGAGGCTCTGTGAGTTCAAGGTCAACCAGGTCTACAGAGTGAGTGTCAGGCAGCCAGGACTAGGTAGAGAGACCGTCTCAAAACAAAACCCCACTCATATACATGTTCTCTGGCCTGAGTAATTTTCTTCATTGCTTTGGAGCCCTGAAAAGAATCCTTGAAAAATATTTTCAGAATTTTAAGAGCTTAAGTGTCCCACAGTGTCAAGGTACTGCTTCAGGATAGCATTTAAAAGACAGAGTTTCCAACAGTTCAGCTCTGACCAGGAGGATGGATGTCTCTAAACACTTACGTTTATCTTCTTTCTCCATAATGTTTGCTCCAAGTCAATGGTATTGTATATTCAAGAGAGAAACAGCTTAAAACAATGGTTCTCCACCTCCTTAACGCTGTGACACTTTAACACACTTCCCCATCTTGTGGTGACCCCAACCATAAAAGTATTTTCATTGCTACTTCATAACTGTATTTTTTTCTATTGTTGTAAATCGTAATGCAAATATCTAATATGCAGGCTATTTGATATGTGCCCCCCCCACAAAGGGGTCTCGACCACAGGTTGAGAACTGCTTGCTTAAAAGAACACCAATCCCAAACCATGCGCTTCTCAAAGAGATTAGTGTCTCCTATGGCACATGTGCCAAAGTGTTAAGTGTGGTGTTTGCCCAGTAGGAAATGCTGCTACATCCACCTGGCTGCTGACTTCTTTATACCTATCATGTTCAGCATGCACTGACTGCTCCCGTGGCAATGCCAGTTAGGAGTTTAAAAAGAAAACATTTTCTGCCAAAAAAAAAAAAACCCACACAAACACAACAAATGAACAAACAAACAAAAAATCCCTTACAGTAACACAAACCCTCCCCTGACTTTTACCTAGTCCAAATGCACAAATTAAGAGTTTTAGCAAACAAAGAAACTGGAAATGTTGGTTCCGATCAAATTTTAGAACAATGACTCAGTCCTGCTGCTCTTCTTCTTCAGCTTACCAATAAGAAATAAGAAAACCCAAGAATCCAAAAGATACAGTAGGTGTGGAAGGGAGATGCCTGGGTAGCCATTGACACTTTACCCTTTAGAGAAAGCCAAACCCTTCACCTATACAGGGGTGCACTGGGACAAAGCTCCCTCCTGAGAGTCCTGTTGTTCCCTGAGCCAACAATATACTTCAGCAGCTGGAATTTGGCAGAGGGAAAGCAATAACACTGTCACTACTTTACCTTCTCACTGCTTCCTGCTAGCTCGCCATTGTGACATTCTGGGTGATTGTGTGTGTGTGTGTGTGTGTGTGTGTGTATAATATATATATATATATATATATATATATATATATATATATATATATCTCAGAAGTTTTAGCTCTTTTCTGAAGTAAGACTCTTGAACTTTAACTCACCTTATTGGTTCCTCCTTGCTCTAAAATTTTGTCCAGATAGGGCTTTCTTGGTGGCCAAGCAAAGCTGATGATAACTTTCTATGCACTTAGAACTAGTAAGCAAAGGCCAGTTATAGTTTGGGTCAGAGTTAATTTGCAGGTTTTTGTGCCTTGAAATTCTTTATTTAAAATAATTTTTAGCTTATTTTGAAATCCATCTTTTTAGTTTGTATATATTAGACTCATATTACATTTTAATCTAACTGAATTCATTCAGGTACATGCTTTTTAATCACTGAAGTTTTATATAGTGCCAGTGAGTGTTCGGCCATGACAGTCTGAAGGCTAGCCTCCCTTCTTGCTGGTCCCCTTCACTTTTCTCTAGGGTTTCTCTTGCACTCCCCTACCCTTTAGATTGAACTGCAAGACCTAATTCAAAAAGCTGCAGGTCAAGGCTGGCTCGGTGACATGCTTTAAGCGGGGTGCAGGAGTTCTCCCAGGCATAATCCACAGCCCAGATTTGGGCTCCTGCTAGGATCAAGTGCTACCCTAGCATGAAGCTGCTAGCAGCTGCTTGCATGTCTACCTCTCTCTGATGGGTTCTCATTGAAATTCTTTAATCCAAGCAAGTTACAAAGACCAAACCTGAGGCTGGGGAATCACAAGCTGTAGAGGACTGGGTCTTTCCGACGGGGGCAGCCGGTGGGAAGCATAGCACGGAAAAGCTGGGGAGAGTTCCAAGGATGCTCACCTGTTATTGACCTTTGTCGCCGAGCTGGTGCCTTCCGGGCCAATGCCACTGAGTTCCCACAGATTTCGATTACCGTTCGGACGTATATACGGTCACACACCTTAATGACTTCGTCCAACCACTCTTCCGTGACCCGTGCCCTGCAAGACTGGTTTAGCAGCAGCCAGAACCCCAGGAGCGGGAGCAAGAACTTGCTGGACATCATGGTCTGGGCAGCTTCTGGAAGGCTCAGCCTTGGCGGGACTAGGCTCTGCTGCTTTCCGAGTGCTCAAGCGGGTTCTTATATCCCTTGGGCGCTCTTAGCGCCTGGGTAGATGGTTCCAGCTCCACCCTCTTTCCTCCCACCCAAGGCATTGCCTTCTTGCATTCATCTTGATCACCTTGCTGACCTTTCCTTCACTGCGTCATCTCCTGTTCTTATCCCTCTCACCGGCTTTTCCTCTCTGCTCTTGCCCTCAAACCATTCTGCATTCCAAAATTACTCTGGGTTTGAGACTTTTCCTTGATTCCAGAATAGGCCGCGGCTCATATGGAGACCACCTTCTTACAAACAAAGGCTTGCCAGCACGAACACGTGCCCCCTACCTTCCAACCCGAGTAATAGTTGTAGTTGTCCAACCCCAGACGGTCTGTCTGTCCGGAGAATCTGTAACAGGAACAGACTAAACCGACGATTTTCCACCCGAATCCTGGTAGAAAACACTGAAATTTGTTTTTTGTTTTGTTTTGCTGATGTCAACGGGGTTGCTTTTGCGATTCCTTTTCGGCAAATTCCTTCTTGCTATTTTAAAATGCTGCTGAGTTTTGTATGTTGGTTTTAGACTCTAGAGTGGAGATTCTGCTGGTCATAATGGAGTATACTGTTTTCTCTGTATAGAATCAGGTAATCGGCACCATTTGACTTCCTCCCTGTGCAATTGTTTTCTGTGTTCGTTATTGACTTATCGTTCATCCTAAACTCTTCGGGACTATCTTGAACAAGAACATGGTCCTTCTCTTGTTTTAAATATCAGAAGAAATGCTTTTAGCTTCTCTGCCAATATGATGCAGGCTGTGGCTTGTCATACACTCTTGATTATGTTAGGTATGAACTTTCTATCATTTGTTTTAAATCATGAAGCAATGCTGGATTTTATCCAATGTTTCTCCTACTTCTATTTTTATGATTTTTGTAATTCATTTGTGATGATTATACTACAGTTATTGATTTGCAAATGGTAAACCATCTGTACATCTATCTCTAGGGTGCAGCCATCATGGTTCATGAAAGATTTTTTGATGTTTTAATATTTTGTTGAGTGTTTTTGTCTATATTTATCAATGACATTGGTTTATAGTTTGGTTCATTGTGTCTTTGTCTCCTTTTGGTGTGGTGTGATGCTGACCTGGCAGAATGAATTTTGATTCATTAGAATAGTTTGAAAATAAATGATACTTCTTTAAGAATTTGGTAAGATTTTTCTGCAGAGCCAGCTCAGGCCAGACTGTCCTTTGTTGGGAGACTTCTTGGTTACTCAGACTCATTACTTATGCTATTCTATTTCTGCTTTCTATGTCCTCATGGTTCAATTTTGGTAAATTATCTATATCTAGAAATTCATCAATTTTTTCTTTCATTTTTAGAATTTTAAATGAAATTGATTTATTTGATATTGTACGTAGCATATAAGGCCTTTTCGGATTTTTTACACTATCCTCAGTGGTGTAACTTTAATATTTAGTAGCAGACATATAATTAAAAGACCAAACTACCTCAGTTTGTGGCGATTCAGTCTGGAGGTCCAATCAGACTAAAGACCCAAAAACCTGTGATGTGCTTTTAAAAAATGAACCTGGAAATTAAGCAAACTAGAGGATATTTTAGTTAAAACCCCTACAATGCTAATAATAATAATAATAATAATAGTAATAACAATGATAGTCACACTCTCTTTACATATAGTTCTTCTGTTACAAAAGAAGATTTGGGGACATATAGCCAGACTACTAATGTTTTCAAAGCCATTTGTATGTTTTGGTTTAATCAGAAAGCTCAAAATATCTTTTTCATTAGACATGTGTTGGAATGTTTAGCTTATGAAAATACTGGTACCAGAAAACTAAGCTGCTGACAGCATTATTCCAAATCCCACAGCAAGTTTTATTTTCATATAGCATCAAGTTACGCAGCCCACGGGAGGTCAACTCCCAGGTCTGCTCCAGCGTAAGAGAAAACCTCAGAGTGGTGAGGGTTAGGGAAATTCTTACCTAAGGGTCGCTCTTAACCTAAGAAAAAAGGACCAAGCACACACTTTCCTGATGGTACTTTTCTCTTTTACTTCATCTTAAAAATGCTCTCTGTGAATCTCTCTGTCCCCACACAGTTACGGAGTTTTCTACAGCTTCCTAATTAGGTCTCTACAGTCCCTTCTCATAGCTCTGCCTCTCAGTTCTTCCATTTCCAGCCAAACGCTGGAAAATTATGAGTTACATTTTCAGGACCTGACTCATTCTCATAATACAAGATACATCCCGTAGTTTCTCTTAGGCTGGAGCTGTCATACTGACTGGCCAGGGACTAATGCCTGGTCCAGCACATAGGTTTCAGTTGATGAGGGTCCCCAGACACTAAGCAATTGGCTGGACCTTGAGGAGCAGGCGTATGTGCTGAAAGTGAAGCTATGGTTACCAATTCCTTCAAGCTGTGACCTTCGATCAGCAAAATAACATCTGGGAAGATGACCTCATATGTTTGTCCCTAGGGGCAACCAGATATTTGTCCCCAGGGACAACTAACCTGCGTAAAATTTGTTCCAGAGTCAAGAGTTAGCTGTCCGTGTAAAAGGTTGTCTTTGTGACTGAGAATCCTATGTCAGTCTGAGTGATGTAAAATACCCGAGTCTTCTTTCTATTCATCAAAATTATACAGCAAAAATCATCTTCCCAATCATCCACAGCTATATATGTGCCCAATAAGTGTAAAACACACCACCAAAGAACTGTGGAAAGGACAGCTCTTCTTATCCGGGAGGAACAGCAGGGGCTCTTGAGAAAGCTGCGAGCAGAGAACAACGCGTCAATTACAGTCCATAACCCACAGCTTTGCCAAGGGGGGGGGGCACCCAACAGGGAATCATTGTCTGGTGGGTCAACCTGTTGAACATTAGTGTCTTGCTGTACATGGACCCTGAATTATGCCCACAGCAAACTTTGTTTTTATACAGTACCAAGACATTTTGTTTTTTTTTTCTTAAAGACTTACACAATGAACTTGATTCTTTAATCCAGCAATAAAGTATGCCCTGTCTCAGCTGCATGAGAATGGGTGGCATTGTTGCTGGCATCTGAGAAGGGCTCCCAGGGATAACTCCTTTTGGGGTGTATGACCTGGAGTAATAGAATTACCATACCAGAGAGACACCCATGCACCAATGTGCACAGCTCACATTAGTCAAGATACAGACCCAATATAGTGAAGATACACAATGGAATATTATTCAGCCACCAGGAAAATGAAATTCTATCATTTTGTAGCAATAGATAGAACTGGAAGACATCGTGTTAAATGAAATGGCCAGTGCACAGGAAAAGATACCATCTTTTCTTTCTCCTATGAAGAGGTCAGTGTTTTTTTTTTTAACCTGAGGGGTCTATTTACATTTAATTTATATTATTAATAGCTAAAGACTTACTCCTGTTATTTTGCTTATTTTTTTGATTTATGTCTTCTATGTTATTCTGTTTGCTTTGGTTTAATGTATTGTTAAAGTGCACTTTATCCTACTTGTCTCTGAGCTTATTCTTTCAGCATTCTCATGGTGGTCCTTCCTTCCTTCCTTCCTTCCTTCCCTCCCTCCCTCTCTCCCTCCCTCCTTCCCTTCCTTCCTTCCTCCCCTTTTTTCCTTCTTCCTGGCTTAGCACTCGGCCAAGCGCCTGATGGAACTTGCTCTAGTGGTGATTAACTCCTTGATTTTGCTTCTTTAGGGTCTTCATTTTTCTCCTTCATTTTTTGAATAACAGCTTTGTCAAAAACAATTTTCTTCGTTGTCAAGTGTTTTCTTTCAGAACTTGGAATCAGTCATTCCCTTCCCTCCTGCTCTTCTGTAAAGCTGTTGCACCGATGGGCCATGAATGGAACTTTGTACTTTACACTCTTTCGTTTTTAAAGATTTAAAATATTTTTTTAAAGGTGTGTGTGTGTGTGTGTGTGTGTGTGAATGCAAGTGCCTCTGGAGCCTAGAAGAACATGTGTGTGTGTGTGTGCGTGCATGCAGGCATCTGAGGAGCTCAGAAGCCCATATCTAGTCCCCCAGAGCTGGAATTACCTTGTATTTTTCACAGTGTGACTAAATATGCCGCAGGAGGGTCAACTCTGACCATTCTACTTTAGGATCCACATGTCTTCTATACGTGCATGTCTATCTTTGAGATTGAGGCATTTTCTAACTATTTCCAACCCATTATTTAATAGGTTTTGCTTGCTTCTTTGTTTTTAATACTTGTCTCTATTTCTTAGGCTTCTGGTGGCCAAATGTACTTATTCTTTAAGAATGTCTCAGAGAGTCAAGCGGTGGTGACACGTGCCTTTAATTCCAGCACTTGGGAGGCAGAGGCAGGCAGATCTCTTGTGAGTTCAAGGCCAGCCTGGTCTACAGGAGCTAGTTCCAGGACAGGCTCCAAAGTTATAGATAAACTAGGTCTCAAAAACAAAACAAAACAAAACAAACAACAACAAAGAATGTCTCAGAGACACTATTTTCTTTTCTCTCCCCTTCTTTTAAATTTTCTTTTATTTTTATATTGCGATCATTGGTGCTTTGTCTGCATGTATGTCTGTGTGAGGGTGTTGGGTACTCTGGAGCTGGAGTTACAGACAGGTGTGAGCTGCCATGTGGGTGCTGGGAACTGAACCCTGGTCCTCTGGAGGAACAGCCAGTGCTCTTAACTACTGAGCCATTTCTCCAGCTCCTTCCTTCCTTTTCTTTTCTGCCTGAGATGTTTTAAGGTCTGTCTTCAGGCTCAGGTTATTTTGCCGTGTGAGCTAGTCTGTAAACAGGCGACTGATGGAGCTCTTTGTTTAGAATTATCTGCTTGGTTCTTTCCCAAGATCTCAGGCACCATGCTTGATTGCTCTTTCATCGCAGTTTGTTTTCCTAATTTGGCTCTTGCTGTGCTGTCTTTAGTTCTGTTCGGTTTCCCTGTCCTCGTTCTCTGAAGTTGGATGCTTTACCAGGCATTTTGCCAGTGCCCTTTGTGCTGAGGTCTGTTGTTCGTGTGTTCCTTTAGAGGCATCATGTCTTTTCATATGTCTTGGACCCGGAGCTGATATTTGCACACTGATGGGTCACTTGTGGCTTTTGGAGCACCTTGTGTGTGTTCACAGTTTGGTAAGACATGTTGCCTTTTGCTCCGGTTGGGCCCTGTGGTACAGACACTCTACAGCTCCAGTTGTGACTGATGGCTGTGGATACGTATGACATGTGTTGTTAGAAGAGTTGGAGACCCAGTCTATCTCCCGGCTCATGATGAGCTCGAGATCCTCCAACGGCCCAGTGGGTGTGGCCCTACAGCCGTGGGGGTGAGGCGATTGTGTGGGAAGATCTCTGACCGGGGAAATAGCGGTGGCTGAAGGTGTGGCTCATAGCCACCCCAATGGGGCAGCTCGGCTGAGTAGGGGCTATGCATGGCAGCGGTTTTGGGGGTGGGAGGCATGGACCCGTGTCTGTGTCTAGAGGTAGCTCGGTCTAACTATACAGTCTGAGCCACCTTTGGTGCTAACACCAGCACTGATAGACTGGCAGGCCCAGTACCAGCACAAGGCTCCATCGGCAGTCCCCATCTGCTGGACTCCTCTCTCCTGCTGTGTGGTGACCCTCCCCACCAGGAAAACTGAGGTTCAGGTTCCCACACTCTATTCCACTCTCTGATCTTTGTGTCTTCCAGGGTTCCTGTTCCTCCTTTCCTGTGTCCAATACCGCTCTCTCCAAAACACAGCTATGTATTTGTTATTCTGGTTCTTCCTATTGGACCAGGAGCTGAGTATTAGATACCTTTGGTCAGCCATCTTGCTCTTGTTCCAAATCCTTTTTTTTTAAATAAAAACATCAAGTTGAGCATACACCGGTCTGTTTCTCACAAGGGTTTTAGGCACTCTCGAACAGTACATGTATTAGTTATGATAATATTCTGAAGATTGAAGTAATTGTCTTTCTTCCAAATGGTTCACCATGGGTCTTCTTGGCAGAACATAAAACCCAGTCCTGTAAGTGAGTGCTTATTCTGAGGCTGTGAGCTCTGTCTAAAGCTCCTTTTTTGGAGAGGAAGCAGGAGATAGGCAGGGCTGAATTTGCAGGGCCGCTTCTGTGTCAGAATGTCACCTGTGTCCCATTGTCCTGGCTCTTTTGTATTGACGTCACTGTTCCATAGAGCACAGGTCTCGTCTATGCCTGGAGCCTCTGCGTTCCCTTGGCTGACCTCAGTTCCTCTCCTCAAGGCCTTCTTCCTGAACTAGCTCCTTACCTCCATCGTCACTAGTCAGGAGCCTCAGGCTTGGCCAGTGGTTCTAAGGGAAGAGGGAGATACAGTTTTTAAAAGATGGACTGCACACTCTCTTAAAGCTGGCTGCTAATACCTTCCCAGGGCCTTGTGTTTTCTGGTCACTTCTTACTGTGTTCTCCAGGCTGCCAACCACAGGTAGTCTGTACCTGAGCCCCGGGGATGATCTGTCACAGAACCTGGATCTCCTACTTAGTGATCTCCTGAAGCTCTAGTGCTACTAACTAAATAGTCTGTGAAGGGAGCCAAGTAGTGGTGACCCATGCCTTTAATCCCAGTGCTCAGGAAGCAGAGGCAGGCGGATCTCTGAGTTCGAGGCAAGCCTGGTCTACAGAGTGAGTTCCAGGACAGTCGGAGCTATAGAGAATAACCCTGTCTCAAAAAACCAAAAGCAAAAATCAAAAAACAAGAAAAAGAAAAGAAAGAAAATGAAAAGAAAATGGTGGCAAGTGCCTGTAAGCAGGACCCCAGACAGTATACTGTGCTTCTGATCACCTTGTCCCCACAAGCCCTTCTTGATTCTCATCCAATAGAACTCCCAGGAGCCATACTGCGAGCCACTGATGTCGTACCACGCAGCGCTGACTGAGAGCCATACACCCAAAACCTGCCAGCCAGAGGCCTCACGAGTGTTAGCCCTAATGCTCCACGTTGGGTAATTGGTTGGTCCCTGAAGTGGAAAGGTTTCATTTCCAAAGAACTGAACGATACTGTGCGTGGCTCACCAGTACTGGACAAGGACAACAGCACTTCACTTGAATAAAAACATGTTGTATACCAAGAATCCTGGAAACCACAGATGGTTTCCCTTGGCTGTCCCTGAAAAAGTGGAGTCAGTTGCTGTCCCCAGAAATAGTCCTCATAACAATTGTGATCTTGTCCTTCTTTGAACCAAATGCCTGTTTTACTTTCTTTGAGGCAGTTGGGTTTTTTGTTGTTTGTTTTGGCTTTTTTCCCCCCCGGAGAGTAGGAGTCATTACCAAAGTTTAAATTGATTTCAAGTCATTAAGGGGTCAACTGGGGTCTAAGGCCTAAAATGAATGGCCAGCAATATCACATGCTACCCCGATACCAGGCAAATCTGGAAGGGCCTCAGCTGGCCTGCCTGTTTGTTTCTCCCCCTCTCTACTACGCTGCTGAAGTCTGGCAGCTAAACAGCCCTCCTTGTAGAGAGAACTCAGCGCCATTCTTGCTTGTCCCAGCATAGTGAGTTTCAATCCCCTGCCAGCTTGCCAGAGTATTCAGATAAGCCGATCACGTGCTGTCATGGGAACCGCTTCACCCTCTCGATACTACAAAAACCTGTCTCACACAGTCAGACCGTCTTTCCACGCTTGCCACTCCTGTGTGGTCCAGGACAGCATATAAAGCCCACGTTCCAATCCCGAAACTGTATGCTTAATGTCTGCTGTTTCTCTTATCTGCCCACTACCAATAGGCATATTTGGTCACCTGCATAGCCCTAAGAGGAGAAGCCCATCTTCTCCAGCAAAGTGATCAGAAGACAATTCAAACAGCCTTCTCCTACAATCTACCCAACTCCTCCTCTTTGTTTTTTCCTATGGGATGAGGTAGTTTGAAAGGAAACCTCCCCCAAAGGGAAGGGCACTATTAGGAGGTGTGGCCTTGTTGGAGTAGGCGTGGCTTTGTTGGAGGAAGGGTGTCCTTATGGAGTTGGGCTTGAGATCTCATATATGCTCAAGCCATGCTCAGGGTCTCAGATCATTTCCTGTTACCTGCCTATCAAACATAGGACTCTCAGCTCCAGCACTACGTCTGCCTTCACGCTGCCACATCCCACTATGATAACAATGGACCGAACCTCTGAAACGGTAAACCACCCCATTCGATGTTTTCCTAAGAGTTGCCATGGGCATAGTGTGTCATCACAGCAATAGAAACCCTAAGACAGAATTATAGGTCTTGCTTTAGACTTCCTAATGTAGTCTAAGATCCCTGCGACCTTTCCCATATACCTTCCCAAGAGAAAACTGCCCACTTGTCTTCCAAAGCAGGCTGTAGCCCCTCCTGCTGGGAACTGGAAGAGGCTCCCATTGCTATACTCCCCTCCAGTACTCCTCTGTCCTTTTCTTCTGGCTGGAGACTTTCTTTTCTTTCTTTATTTTAATTGTGAGTTTTCAAATTTTTATTTATTTTTATTTTGTGTGCATTGGTGTTTTGTCACAGGTATTGGGCCTTCTGGAACTGGAATTACAGTAGGCAGTTGTGAGCTGCCGTGTGGGTACTGGGAATTGAACCAGGGTCCTCTGGCAGAACAGTCAGTGCTTTTAACCATTGAGCCATCTATCTCTCCAGTCCCAGGCTGAAGCTTTTCTAACTAAAGTATTGTATTCTAGCTTTGACTTGCAGCCAGAACTTCTGGTTCTTAGAGTGATGTCAGAGGTTTCCAAGTGCAGTTTCCAGGTTGTTTGCACGCAGGGCTCTGGAGCTCCCCAGCATCTGGGATGCTGTTCCTGTTGGGGTCCCTCTGCTGCAGCAGCTCACTGTTTGTCACTGGGGCTGGAGTTTTTCACCAGCCTGAAGCCCTACAGCAAGCTGGAAAGCTCCAAATCAGGCATCCCTCCTACCCTACTGGCTGTAGGACCTTGGGACATGGAACTCTGCAGGCAGATGTAGGACCATGAAGGCAGACCTAACAGTTACAGTCCAATCCCCTTCCAAATGAAATGCCAGCCACACAGTCCCAGCACAGTCATAGCTGCCATACCTTCTCCACCATGATGGACTGCACCCTATCAGACCATGAGTCCATATATCCTTTGATGTGGGAGTGATTTCTTATTAATAAAGAAACTGCCTAGACCCATTTGATAGGCCAACCCTTAGGTAGGCGGAGTAAACAGAATGGAATGCTGGGAGAAAGAAGCTGAGTCAGGGAGTCGCCATGATTCTCCCACTCCAGACAGACGCAGGTTAAGATCTTTCCTGGTAAGCCAGCTCGTGAGCTACACAGATTAATAGAAATGGGTTAGATCAATATGTAAAAGCTAGCCAATAAGAAACTGAAACTAATGGGTCAGGCAGTGTTTAAAAGAATACAGTTTCCATGTAATTATTTCGGGTAAAGCTAGCCGGGTGGCGGGACACAGCCCGCCGCTCCGTATTTCAACAGAGTGGCGCCCAACATGCTAATGAACTCCACGTAAAACCTGAGAGGACTTAAAAAGGAGAGAGAGAGAATTTAAGACAGCTTTTTGCTGTTTGTGGGTTGCGTGCCGCAAAGAAATTGTCCTGACTCAGCAGCAGGAAAAAACTGGCTGTTTTAAAATGCCGGCTTTCTGGGCTGTGCCGCCATTGCGATCTCTGTCTGGCTCCTGTGGGAGACAGAGCTTTTGAATGGAGCATTTGGGGTAAAGCTCTACGGCTTGCTTGATTGCAATGTGGACTGCTGTGTGCCTGGAACTGTGTGTGGCTCAGGGGCACCAAATGGCTCTGAGGCAGGAGCGGCTTGGCTCAGCTCTGCCATGCTGAACTGTGCTGGTCTCAGGCAGGAACTACCGTAATTACCATAAAAACAGCACATTTAAGGTTTCAACTGGGCAGGACACAGGCGGTACCGTATTACCTGTACATGGTGCAACTTAAGTTTTTAAGAACTGCTTAACATTTTAAGAAATGCTCCTGGATAATAAAAAAATGTTAGAGATTCACAATAAAACAGATTCAGACATAAAATACCACACTGTTGGATAAATGTACATAGGCTTGAGAGAGAGAAAAAAAAAGAATATAGAGAATAAAGTTAATGGTTTAAAAAAAAAAGGTAAAGTCTTTAAAGAGACAGAATACAAATAGTTAAGAGATTAAAAGAAATAAAAAAAAATAAGCCACGTAAAAATGGAAAATTCACAGAGAGTCTGGATTATGTACATTGTGTTTTCTTTAAAATTTTTGACTGTGAAGGAGCTAAGTACAGAGAGACATTTCATTCTATGGGCTGCCAAGTGGAACCAAAACGGATATCATGAGGGTATGACTTCAGAATTTGGGCCTAAGGATATGATGCTTTGGAAAGGGTCTTCTTTTGTTTTCACAGAGGACCAGACCCTATGGATTGCATCTATCCCGATATGGTATGATAGACCACGACCTCCCGAAAACTTCCTGTGACCACCCTCAAAAAATTACTTCACTCAACTGCCAACTGAGATAAACCTGGCACACAGGTTACACCCTAAATGATCTGATTAACAGCACCCCCATTCAGCAGGAAGCAGTTTGGAGAGAAAAAACTGCGCCCATGTTCCCAAAATATTGTTTGTAAATGTTCTTTTACATTTAAAGGGGGAAATGATATAGGTATGAGTAATTTGCATTGGTGTGGATTTTACAGTTAATTTTGTTATATGTATATGTATTTCTGATCTTGATTAAGGTATTGTGATTGTGTAGTTCATTTAAAAATGTAATGTATAATTAAGAAATATAGGTTAATGGTTAATCATCAATAATAGTCAAGCTTGTAGTCATGTTAGTTAGATTTTCTAAATATATAGAGATACATTTCAGTTAGAGAGACATTCTTCATATCTTTCAAAGACTGCAGGATATGGCATTTAATGTTTTAATAACTTAGGACTTTTCATGACAATGAGACATATCTGCTCCTGGTGGCACCAATCTACTTCGAGAGGAAGATGGGCATCGAAGAGGATCCTTATGGAGTTGGATAGCCATTTGGGCAAGAAACTGCTCTTGCCTGGACTGTTGCATAAAATGGACACAGAGAACCCGCAGAGAGAGGACTGCTAAACTTGCCTAAAGGTGAGACGGTCTTTTGGGGTTCATGACTCATGAAAGAGTCTGCGAGACATTCTGCAGGACACAGCAGATAGTGACTGAACTGTCTTTGAAATTTCCTGCTTCATGGAAATGTCTGCTGGATACTATGGGCCTGAAGGCTGAAGATGGATGCCCCAACCATACAAAAGAACTTTGGGTGACTGTCCAGGCAGCAAGATGTCTCTGTCATTTCTAGATTTTTCTTATTTCTTGTTTACTTAGGTAGTATTATATCCTTCTGGAGTCTTTGATGGAGTTGAAGAATGAATAGATAGTTATAGTTTTCCTTAGTTATGATAAAAGATAAAATAGATATAAATATTGTAACTGTAATTCTTGCTTGATAACTGTTTTGCTATATGTAATTTTACTATGTTAAAGTTAAAGCCTTTCTTTTTTGTTTAAACAGAAAAAGGGGAAATGATGTGGGAGTGATTTCTTATTAATAAAGAAACTGCCTAGACCCATTTGATAGGCCAACCCTTAGGTAGGCGGAGTAAACAGAATGGAATGCTGGGAGAAAGAAGCTGAGTCAGGGAGTCGCCATGATTCTCCCACTCCAGACAGACGCAGGTTAAGATCTTTCCTGGTAAGCCAGCTCGTGAGCTACACAGATTAATAGAAATGGGTTAGATCAATATGTAAAAGCTAGCCAATAAGAAACTGAAACTAATGGGTCAGGCAGTGTTTAAAAGAATACAGTTTCCATGTAATTATTTCGGGTAAAGCTAGCCGGGTGGCGGGACACAGCCCGCCGCTCCGTATTTCAACAGAGTGGCGCCCAACATGCTAATGAACTCCACGTAAAACCTGAGAGGACTTAAAAAGGAGAGAGAGAGAATTTAAGACAGCTTTTTGCTGTTTGTGGGTTGCGTGCCGCAAAGAAATTGTCCTGACTCAGCAGCAGGAAAAAACTGGCTGTTTTAAAATGCCGGCTTTCTGGGCTGTGCCGCCATTGCGATCTCTGTCTGGCTCCTGTGGGAGACAGAGCTTTTGAATGGAGCATTTGGGGTAAAGCTCTACGGCTTGCTTGATTGCAATGTGGACTGCTGTGTGCCTGGAACTGTGTGTGGCTCAGGGGCACCAAATGGCTCTGAGGCAGGAGCGGCTTGGCTCAGCTCTGCCATGCTGAACTGTGCTGGTCTCAGGCAGGAACTACCGTAATTACCATAAAAACAGCACATTTAAGGTTTCAACTGGGCAGGACACAGGCGGTACCGTATTACCTGTACATGGTGCAACTTAAGTTTTTAAGAACTGCTTAACATTTTAAGAAATGCTCCTGGATAATAAAAAAATGTTAGAGATTCACAATAAAACAGATTCAGACATAAAATACCACACTGTTGGATAAATGTACATAGGCTTGAGAGAGAGAAAAAAAAAGAATATAGAGAATAAAGTTAATGGTTTAAAAAAAAAAGGTAAAGTCTTTAAAGAGACAGAATACAAATAGTTAAGAGATTAAAAGAAATAAAAAAAAATAAGCCACGTAAAAATGGAAAATTCACAGAGAGTCTGGATTATGTACATTGTGTTTTCTTTAAAATTTTTGACTGTGAAGGAGCTAAGTACAGAGAGACATTTCATTCTATGGGCTGCCAAGTGGAACCAAAACGGATATCATGAGGGTATGACTTCAGAATTTGGGCCTAAGGATATGATGCTTTGGAAAGGGTCTTCTTTTGTTTTCACAGAGGACCAGACCCTATGGATTGCATCTATCCCGATATGGTATGATAGACCACGACCTCCCGAAAACTTCCTGTGACCACCCTCAAAAAATTACTTCACTCAACTGCCAACTGAGATAAACCTGGCACACAGGTTACACCCTAAATGATCTGATTAACAGCACCCCCATTCAGCAGGAAGCAGTTTGGAGAGAAAAAACTGCGCCCATGTTCCCAAAATATTGTTTGTAAATGTTCTTTTACATTTAAAGGGGGAAATGATATAGGTATGAGTAATTTGCATTGGTGTGGATTTTACAGTTAATTTTGTTATATGTATATGTATTTCTGATCTTGATTAAGGTATTGTGATTGTGTAGTTCATTTAAAAATGTAATGTATAATTAAGAAATATAGGTTAATGGTTAATCATCAATAATAGTCAAGCTTGTAGTCATGTTAGTTAGATTTTCTAAATATATAGAGATACATTTCAGTTAGAGAGACATTCTTCATATCTTTCAAAGACTGCAGGATATGGCATTTAATGTTTTAATAACTTAGGACTTTTCATGACAATGAGACATATCTGCTCCTGGTGGCACCAATCTACTTCGAGAGGAAGATGGGCATCGAAGAGGATCCTTATGGAGTTGGATAGCCATTTGGGCAAGAAACTGCTCTTGCCTGGACTGTTGCATAAAATGGACACAGAGAACCCGCAGAGAGAGGACTGCTAAACTTGCCTAAAGGTGAGACGGTCTTTTGGGGTTCATGACTCATGAAAGAGTCTGCGAGACATTCTGCAGGACACAGCAGATAGTGACTGAACTGTCTTTGAAATTTCCTGCTTCATGGAAATGTCTGCTGGATACTATGGGCCTGAAGGCTGAAGATGGATGCCCCAACCATACAAAAGAACTTTGGGTGACTGTCCAGGCAGCAAGATGTCTCTGTCATTTCTAGATTTTTCTTATTTCTTGTTTACTTAGGTAGTATTATATCCTTCTGGAGTCTTTGATGGAGTTGAAGAATGAATAGATAGTTATAGTTTTCCTTAGTTATGATAAAAGATAAAATAGATATAAATATTGTAACTGTAATTCTTGCTTGATAACTGTTTTGCTATATGTAATTTTACTATGTTAAAGTTAAAGCCTTTCTTTTTTGTTTAAACAGAAAAAGGGGAAATGATGTGGGAGTGATTTCTTATTAATAAAGAAACTGCCTAGACCCATTTGATAGGCCAACCCTTAGGTAGGCGGAGTAAACAGAATGGAATGCTGGGAGAAAGAAGCTGAGTCAGGGAGTCGCCATGATTCTCCCACTCCAGACAGACGCAGGTTAAGATCTTTCCTGGTAAGCCAGCTCGTGAGCTACACAGATTAATAGAAATGGGTTAGATCAATATGTAAAAGCTAGCCAATAAGAAACTGAAACTAATGGGTCAGGCAGTGTTTAAAAGAATACAGTTTCCATGTAATTATTTCGGGTAAAGCTAGCCGGGTGGCGGGACACAGCCCGCCGCTCCGTATTTCAACAATCCTTCCTCCCTGACATTGCGTCTTGTTAGATATTTGGTCACAGTGATAAGTAGCTGAAACACCTATGTTGTAGTAAGAGGGCTGCTTGTTCGTTTTGGTCTCCCAGAACTGAAATAATTACACAGAAACTGTATTATTTAAATCACTGCTTGGCCCATTAGCTCTAGCTTCTTATTGGCTAACTCTTACATCTTAATTTAACCCATCTCTATTAATCTATGCATCACCATGAAGTGGTGGCCTACCAGCAAAGTTTCAGCGTGTCTGTCTCCAGTGGCAGCTCCATAACTTCTTTCTAACTCTGCCCTTCTTTCTCCCAGAATTCAGTTTAGTTTTCCTTGACTACCTCTATTCTTTTGCCCTATTAGGCCAAGCCAGTTTTCTTTATTAATTAACTAATTGTATTCACAGCATACAAAGGGGAATCCCACATCACTATGTTAGCTGTGGGCTTATTGTATATGGACTTGAATGGACAGAGGTATGACGTTCCTTCTATGCTTAATTTGTTGAGTATTCTCACCATGGATGGGCATTGAATTTTATTGAATGCTGTTCCTGCATCTGTTGAAATGATTGTGTGCTCCGTCTTTTATATTATTAATGTGGTGTGCTAATTCAGTCTGCTTACTCATTGTTGGCCTGTTCAGGTTTTCTGTTTCTTCATGATTCAGTGTTCACAGAAATCTACCTGTTCCTTCAAGCTTATCCAGTTTGTCCGTGGTAATGATTTATAGCCATCTTTCTTTTGATTTTTAAGATTTATTTCATTTTTGACTCAGTGTACATGCGTCTGGAGGGAGGAATGTGCACATGAGTGCAGGTATAGAGGGAAGTCAGAAGGCCTCAGATTCCCTGGAACCGGAGTCTCAGGTGCTTGTGAGTCACTTTGCATGGATGTTGGGAACTGAACTGTGGCCCTCTCTAAGACATCTGTTACAATAAATGTCTCTCTTATAAATGCTTTTGCAACATCTGTAAATTTGGAACATTGTACTTCTATTTTAATTTTTCATGGTTTTTCAAAGTTTCTTTTCAGGTACAATTGTAGGTCAGGAACATACTGTTTAATTTCTACAAGTTTCTTAATTTCCCAATGTCTTATTATTTTCTAGTTTCAAACTATGATAGTCAAAAGTGTGTTTGATATGAATTTAATCTTCTGAAAAAAAATTAAGATGTGTTTTGTGACTTAGCGCATGATCTCCCATGCAGAACGTTCCTGAACAGTTCTTAGGGTTGTGTTTTTGGCAGCTGAGGGAGGAATGGAGGTCTGCTTGTTCTGAAATGTAATTCAGCTCCTTTGCTTCTTGTGTAGGGTTTCTGTCACCTGACAGATGATATTCAGTGTTGGTTATCTTGCCGAGATCCTCAGCAGCCTAGGCTGAGGCTGTCCACAGTCATGGTGGTAGCTGTTGGAGTCTTCAATGGCAATGTCCTCAATATCCTCCCAATTTTTCTTCCACTGAAGAAATTGTGGCTGAAGGCATCCCTTTGGGCACTGTGTCTGGCTTGCTCTCCATTTGCTGGTGATGACTGCATTATGGAATTCCATAGACCTTAGTCCTGAAGCACATGACAGTTCTGGGGCCTGGGACAGTGACAGTATTAGTGACTATCAAACTTTCAATAATGATGTACGGGATTTAGATATTGGTGAGCCTGCCAAGCAGTCCAGAATAAAAGCATAGGTGGACACCAAGTCAGAGGTTCAGTGACCCCAGGGTCAGAATAGAAAGACTGATATCCAGAGCATTGGTATGCACAGAGAAATTTTGGTGTCCAAGTACGTAACAGGAAGAGCCCACTTGTTCATCCTGGCTGCCTGGCTAGCTCAGCCCCAAAATAACCACACAGAAATTGTATACATTAAATCACTGCTTGGCCCATTAGCTTTAGTTTCTTATTGGCTAATTCTTACATCTTTTTTTTGGATTTAATTCTTACATCTTAATTTAACCCATTTCTATTAATCTGTGTATCGCCACATGGCAGTAGCTTACCAGGTAAAATTTCCAGTGTGTCTCTGGGGGATCCATGGTGTCTCTCTGACTCTGCCCTTCTTTCTCCCAGCATTCAGTTCTGTCTTCCCTGCCTACCTAAGTTCTGCCATATCAACAGGTCCAAAGCAGTTTCTTTATTAACCAATGAAAGCCACACAAAGAAAGAAGGACCTCCTACATCACAGGTACAAGTTAGTTCTGGATAGTGGATACTGGCAGGAGAACAGTGGATGCTGGCGGGAGCACACTGGATGCTGGCGGGAGCACACTGGATGCTGATGGGCCCCCAGCCTTTCCTTGCTGCTGGTCAATCTGGTTTCTCAGATGTGCATCAATGGGCCTGTCTATGTAGATGCTTCATTTTATTCTGCCCCGCTGTGTTGCAGATTTTTGATGGGCCCTCTAAGGTTATTTTGTTTTATAAATGTTTTGTTCATTTGTTTGCTTTTTGTTTTTTGGGAGGATGAAGGCTTCTACCTCCTACTTCATCATCTTGGTAATGTCACCTCTTTGACCCAGGTCGTGTTTCAGGATATTTTTAAAACCACATTGAATGAGTTCCTCTGAATATTAGGGATTTTTTTTTTTCTGCTCAACATCATACTTTTGTTTTCTAACGCATGTAGTTTCAAAAGTTCAGAAAAATCAAGTTTTCTGATCTGAAAGATTTAAGAAATGCCTTTCTTTTTAAAGATGGAAATGGGCATCATATGGATATATGTGTCATATAGAGAATGCCCACTTATGGGTCTCAATGACTATTATTCTACCATTCTTTTTTTTTGTGTGTTCAGGTTTCATGTTTTAATTAGCTCCATAAAGGACATCCTAAACACATCAAACACAACAGAGTATCTTTTCTTCCAGTATTAAAAAAATGACATTCACAAACATTTTTAAGAAGCTCTTCTATAACCAGGACAGTGCTTGAATAAAAAAACATGTCTAGGTAGTCATGATCTTGATTCAGATTGCTCATAGGTACATTCAGAAATCACTTTCTGGCCATAATAAACATTGTGTACAACTATTTTAAAAAGTCCCTAAATACATATTAATTTTCAAAACATTAGCTTGACTACCTTTCTGGCCAGAAATAAACAACTTTTTTTGGGCATAAAGGAATATTGGTGCCATAACCAATGTCTTAAAATTTGTCTTTAAAAGGAAAAATATGTTTAAACACATGGAGCTTTCTAAGAGGTCTTTATCAAACTACGTTGGGAGCTCAATTCAAAAATAGAACTTGATGTACTAAATAGATGTTTCAGCGCAGCTCCAAAAATCTTTATAAATACAGCAATTTGGAAGGACGATCCTGGATCAGAAGTGTTATTCCTTGTGTATATTATGTGTGCATGCCCCATCTCAGTTGTCATAATTGTCTCTGTAATTTCCTCCTGAATAGCGCTCATAACCACCCTGGCTTCTGCCACTGTAGTCTCTAGACCGGCCATACCCGTACCCATATCCTCCAGGTCTACTGTCGTTATCTTCCACTTCCATAGCCCTGGTCTCCACCACCTCTAGAGTAGCTGCGACCGCGCCCATGGGCCCCAAAGGCACCCCCTCTAGTTCCCCGGGCAGACTTGCCTGCATGGTCCACACGGATCTGGCGCCCATCCAGAGACTCTCCATTCATGGCTCTCATGGCGTCTGAGGCATGTTCTGGGTTGGTGAAGGTGATGAAGCCAAAACCCCGGGATCTTTGAGTCTCCCGGTCCTTGACAACAACCACCTCAGAGATAGGCCCAAAGCTGCTGAAGTGGTCTTCGAGTGCCTGCTCATCGGTGTTGAAGTTGAGCCCTCCCACGAAGAGTTTCCCCTCTTCAGAAGACATGGCAGAATGTAAATCCTGGAAAAATTAAAAGCCAAAAGGCCGGAGACACAGCGAGCTCTGAGGAACGGGGAGAACAGAGGTATTCTACCATTCTTAAGGTCAAAGGGTACTTCTACTCTTGTGTCTATAATTCTCTCTCTCCCCTCTCTTTTTGTGCATGCATACATACATGCACATACATACAGAGATACTATTACTTTATATAGTCTCTTACTCATTCAATTATGACAGTGAAAATTATGACAAAATTTACTATAATTTTAGATAATATACCTTGAAATGCACAAATATTAGGCATGCAATTTTGACAAATGGACACAATGGTGTATGCCAAATCTTTATCATGACACAACAGTTCTACTTTGCCTCATAGCCCTTTCTAGTCAATCCTCAGCTTTCCAGGAAAATGCTGCTATGATCTATTGAGGTTAGTGCTGCCTTAGGTTTCATAAATGGAATCACAATGCACAGGCTTTTTAATTTAAAGGGGAATTTCCCAGAATGAATCTCTCATTAAGAAATGAGAACAAAAGATGACAGAGAGGAATGAGAGTTGGGAGTGGATAATAATTGAAGCAATTTAAGTAATGGGTACCAAATGGGCTCAGGAAAAGCTGGTCTGACTGACGCTATCCCTGCCTGGTGCTCCCAATAGAGAGGAGTAAGAATTGCCCACAGACAGAAGTGAGTTCCTAGTGAAGACTTCTGACAGCATCTAATGTTCCATTTCAATACCAGAATTCGGCAGAAAAATTTATAGTAGAACTCTTTCTGAAGTTCTTCTTTGACCTTAGATGATAACTTAGACAGATGGAAAACACAAAAAACATGTAAATTTTCTGAAGTATAGTTCTGCTACTTAGGTGGGTTCTGTGCTTAGAACAGCAGAGTCACAGCAGTAGGAACACATACATACGTTTTGGTCGGAAGTAGCACACTTTTTGTTGTCTGTATAAAAACGAACTGGGCTGTGAGAGGACCCCACTCCCTACACTGGCAGTCCTGCATGGCCTGTCTACCGGTGGAAGCTTTCAAGTCAGCCCCCTTGCCTGTTCACCCCCTTCTGGGCCTTGTTTCCTGCCTGTACGTAGCCCAAGAACTGCTCTAGTCTTCATAAGACTGACCAAAGTAAGCATTAAAAAAACATCAGACACTGCTTTCTGCAGTTTGGTGGTATGCACTGTTTTCCTGGAGTTTCCTGTGGGTGCCCACAAGGCCAAACCCAAGGGAACATTTTCAGTCCTCTCACAGAATAGACCCCCCCCCCCCAGAGCAAGAAATACCACAATGTTTGAGTAACACCAGGCTGTGTTGATAATGATTTCTCAGCAGGGGCCTATTTCTTTCTCAGAATGGCAGGACAGAAAAACACATAGCTAGGTTCTGGCTAGAATCTCTAGAATATCACGTTTGGACATTCATACATTGGAACTGTTGAAATCTATATAACATCTCAATTTTCAGATGGTTTACATTTAGATCATATTGGTTGCAGAATTTTTGAAATTTGATATGTGTGTATACACACAAATACATATATATACACACGATATGTACCGTATATAATATCTTTAATATAATCTCTCTCTCTCTCTCTCTCTCTCTCTCTCTCTCTCTCTCTCTCTCGTGTGTGTGTGTGTGTGTGTGTGTGTGTGTGTGATGTTTTTATCTTTTATCTAGGAACTGAACCCTGGACCTCATACCTGCTAGCCAAGCACTCTACCACTGAACTTCATGCCTCACCCAATATTCATAACCCGAGTCTGTCCCTTCCCCGTTCTCTTCTAATCCAAGCACCTTTTGCGGTTTTCTGAGATAGGGTCTCGTGTAGCCCGGGCTTTTCTTGAACTCACTGTATAGCTCTGGGTGATGGGCTAACCCACGCACTTTTGACCCATTTTCAAACACTTTATATGGTTGTAAGACAAAGCAGATGGGGCTTTTTTTTTTTTTTTAAAGCATCTTATTTGTGACTTCTTTTGGTTTCATTTGTGATTCTAAGGATGGAGCCCAGAGCTCACACACACCATGTGTAGATTCTATCATTGAGCTGCATTCCCAGTTGGCCACTGGTTTTAAAAATTGATTTCAATACAGCCAACATGCTGTATTGAAAAGGATCCTGCCAGGGATTCTGGACACCATTGTTTAGTAGAAACTTCTCTTTTTCGATGTAAAACTTCTAAAGGTTTTGTAAAAGCATAGTCCCAGCTCCCCAAATGTTAATTGAAAACATTCGAAACGCTTGGGGGTGGGGGAGTTGAAGAGATGGCTCAGTGATTTAGAGAACCCAGCATTCCTGTAGCGGCTACCAAGCCTCTGTAGCTCCTGTTCCAGGAGATCTGACGCCCTCTGCTGGCCTCTGCGGAACTGAACACGGGTAGTGCGCAGCTAGATATGGGGCAAGCAAAACTATTCACAGAAATTAAAAATAAATCAGTCTTTAAAAATAATGCTTAAGTATCAACATCTCATCAATCGAATTGTGATTATCACAAAGTTATTCACGATTCTTTCTGCAGCAGCAACTTACCGGATGCTCACGGATGCCCTTCAGCCCTGAGGGAGACTTGTCAAATACACGTAACTCTGCTCTGCTCTGCCCGTTTATCTTGACACCAGGAAAGCCTTATGGTAAAGAGTTCGCCCACCAACTTTGTCTCTGACCATTGACAAAGACAGCGGGCGAAGTTACTACGAATCTCTAACTCTTTGTTTCTTAAAGATACTTCCGTCTCTTCTCTCCCTTAATATGTGTCCCCATTCTTCTTTGAAGCCCACAAAGTCTGGGATAATAAGCTAACTGAGGAGAGACCACAGCTGCTTCAGCACTTGGAAATTTACTAAAAGGTGTAATTGAGAGGTACTAAATATTTAATTAATGTCATCGGCTGAGATAATACAGGAGTGACAGATGAAGCGGTTGTCAGCTCGCGGTTGTCAGCTCTGTAAAAGGACGATGCGACAGAAGTTTTGAACAATCAGCAATGCGAAGGCCAGCTGAACTGGCGTTTAATCCAGCTGTGTTTAGGAGCAGTCACTCAGCACAGTGGCTTTAGCTTTGCCGCTCTGTGCACTTGGGAAAACTGGTAGGGAGTGGCCGTGTGGATGCGAGTCACCCACGAACTCGGCGCCTGCATCAGGACAAGGAGCTCAAAGGAAGGGTCTGATAGGCCAAGGCGGCCGAGAGCCCGGCTAGACCGCACAGCAGCTCAGCCCTCTGTGAATCTTTCGCACCACCTGAAGGGGCCTTAAACTCCAGCTGGTGAGCAGTGACATCGGCAAAGCTGGCCCAGCAAATCTAATTCTAAAGTTTAAACTCTTGACGAGCCATTTTGGGAACCCATAGCTGACCACTATTATGCAGATTGTGTGTTCGTGTGTGTGTGTTGTGTGTGTGTGTGTAGTCTTGCTATGTTGCTCAGCCTGGCCTCAAACTTAAGAATCTCCTGCCTCCACCTCCAGAATAGCTGCTATTATGGTAGTATTCCATTATGCGTGGGTCCGTCAGAGGAAATCTCCATCTCTTCCCTCTATAATTTCTTTTTCCTATTTATTTATTTGTTCATTCATTTACCCAGCTGTTTGAGCGTATCATATATGTATACAATGAAATAAGGACATATCACCCCATGTTCCTCCTCATGCTCCCTGCTGACTCGCACTTATACCTCTCGACTTCACCATCTCTTCCTCCTCTTCTCAACCCTGAATGCTGTAATTAATTTCGTGTTAGTCACCAGGGTTCTTTTGTGTGGGACAGGACACAATAACAGATGCCTGTAATAGTTGATATTGAGTGGAAAGTCTGTATGCAAAAAACTCAAGCAGCAGGACATGGGTGTCAAATTCAGAACAATATAATTTATTAATTTTGCACTTGGATATCTGTAAAACACACACACAAGAAATTTGATTCTTATTTAGAATACTGCCATGATTTGGTTGAGCATTAGAAATTTTGTTTTAAAATAGACCAACAAATTTATTTTGAATTTTAATATTCTAAAATAAAAATGCATTGTATCAAAATCGTGATCATGTAGAAAACTGTAAACACCGTGATTCAAGTCAACGCTTCCGTGCTTTGAGTTGCAGCAGGTGCTTGGAGGGTACACGAGACTTCACTTGTCCAAGACGAATCGACTCTGCTCCCTTCTGACTTTTTCAAGGCTTTCGAAGGTGATCATTCCTTTTGGCAGCTCCAACTTAGCCTTTTCTGTTTCTAATATGTCTTCGGCTTCCCCTTAAATAAAAGGCAGAAGTGTGTAAGACCGCGGAGGGGTCATCAGCATTTTGGGAGAAGGCCTGATTGCTGTTACAGGGGCACACTGCATGTGACACTCTATATCCGCGACCTTACCTCCCAGAGGTAAGTATTTCATCTCAGGAGAAGGAATGCACCACTGGGGGAAACACAATGATAAATTCTGGAAACCCAGCTGCAGCTGGGTGTCGTGGTACACACCTATAACTCTAGCACTCAGGAGGTAAGACAAGAGGATGATGAGTTCAGGAGCAGCCTGAGCATCACGGGGAGACCGTGCCTCAGAAACAATGAAGGAGAAATGAAGAATGCACGGAGGGGGTGGACAGAACTACCTGGGCTTGACCAATACACAACACATACATACAAACAATTGCAAGTTAACACTAACAATAAATAAACTGTCTGCAAAATAAAGAACACTTATAGAAGTTATTAGAATTCTTTCCCAAAGGTTTAAAATGTCCACATTTTCCAGCTCCTGGTCTAGAGATCAGGGTAAGCCTTGATTTGATGTTTGCCGGTTTCCACCATGTACACGCTGCCACCATGGCCAACCTCAAGCCACCAATGGGATGCTGCTGAGGCTGAAGCTGTGCCTGCACTTTGTTGCATCTGCATGCTGCTTCTACAGTTGCATAACGCAGATGCAATTGATATAAGTAATCTATCATTATATAGAATGGAAAAAGTTCTGGGTGCTTAATACCCTTGTTTTAAATGTAATTTAGTATTTATTAGAATTTAATTATAAGTCTGTATACACCTATTTAATTTAATTTTAGTAAACAACTATGCCTCTCATCCACCATGCAAAATTTGTCAAGTCAGTTCTTATGAGCTGGCAGGAGCTGACTTTATGCCACCCTGTTGGAGGGAGCAGAGATGTTTGTCATTAGAGTCTTTGGAAAATGATCCTATCAGAATCTACGTAAGCTTCAAGGGTTTAAAAGGAGGGGATGCATGTGCGTGTGTGTGTTCATATGCGTACGCTAGCATGGAGAAGCCAGAGGTTAACCACCAGTGTCCTCAGGCATTATCTACTCTGTTATTTTTTGTTTTGAGACAGTGTCTCAGACTGACCTGGAGTTTGCCAAGTAGGCGAAGCTGGTTAGTCATGGAGCTCAAGAGATCTGCCTGTCTCTGCCTCCCTCGTACCACTACACCCAGCTTTTTCACGCGGGTATTGAGGGTTGAAATCAGAGCCTCATGCATGCTCAGCAAGCACCTTACCGACTGAGCCATCTCCCAGCCTTGAGAGGAGATCTTGAATCAGAAGATTAATTAGGAAGCAAACTAGTTTAGGAAGACTTACTTTTCATTCTTTGCAGAAGAGTTCCGTAGCCCAGGTCATACTGGTAGGTGAAGACAAAGCTGAGGGGAACGATGGGAATGAGCAAGGCTGGCTTCTTCCGCTTTATCGCGCTGTCTCAGAAACAGAAAGATGGGTATCACAATGGTAACCAGCACACAAATATCTTGTCCTTGTAAGAAAAGCACCTGCTTTCTGGAAGAATGCATTCCACTTCTTAAATTATTTCATCAATCTGAGGCTTCTATAGCAATTGACTTTCTTTGCCCAGCATACCTCACCAGAGTCTTTGCTAATTTTTCTTTGACTTCAAGGCTTTGGTTCCTCCTTTTAAAGAATACAAGGACACAGAGATACCATTCCGGACCTCTGGGGAGCCCTCTTTAACTTATAGACTAGAGAAAGACAGAAGGAACTGAAGGAGCTAAAGGCAGAAGGGACTGTTACTGCTCTTGTTCTGCAGAGGAGAAAGCCACGGGTGGTTGGGCTGTTTCTTTGTTTACATGAATACTGTTGGGTTCAAAGTCCTACCTCAGCCAACTTAACAGTGCTATGATCATGGCAAAGACTGGATTATTTCAAAAAGATTGTCAAGTAAATTGTAAACATACCCAGATGTTAAAGAGATGGTGGCAATGCCAAAAAAGGTTCCAAAATATTTGAGGAATTCCCGAGACCAGGCGATCTGCATGGCCATTTGTCGCTCCCTCATCTCATTCTGCATGGTCAGCTGCCTTTCCAGCTACGCACAAAAGACAAAGGGGGGTTACTCATCTTTCATCTAGGACGGGTACGACCATCTGCTTTTCCTTCTTCATTCGTCTGGACGCGTGTTTTATCATTTAGATCACAATAGACTTTGACTAAGTCACTCTGAACAGCTCCGAACAACTGTCCCTTTGCAGTGACAGCTCCTTCCACTGGGCACAGAACAGACAGTGCTCCTGCTCGCTGAGGTCGACCCCAGCAGCCTTTTCTGTTTCACATGAGGAAAAAAAATCTACGGACCACTAAACGCACCCACCTTGCCCGCCTCTGTTGTTAGTATTTGCTTGGAAATCATTTCGCCTCCCATCGTGCTGCCTTCCAGATACACCCAAGCACAAGTTGAAATGCCAGGTCCTCATCATACAGTGTGTGTGGAGGGGGAGTTGCTTTGAGGGGTCAATAGATCGATAGAGATCTTCGCTTGTCACCGCCTGTGCTTTGTGCCACTTTAGTCAGTGCCTTGGCTTTGAACAGCCCAGAACACAGGATGTAATACCTGACTGGCTTTTCAAAGAAACACACAGAAGCAGCAGCGGTAGCAAAATGAAAACCCAAGGCCGTGATTTGAAGAGTCTGGGTCTTCAGAGGGAAACCTGCTTTCTTCCTAGCCTCTTAATTCTAAACACCTGACAGTACAGAGCACCAGCAAAGTTCAGAAACAGAAAGCGAGAGTTCGTGATGGAAGAACAGTAAACAACGTGACTCGGTTTCCAGCCGTGTCCTCGTTCAGGCATGGCAGGAACTGAGAGTAGGATGGTGTGAGGACAAGGCCTGGCCACCTCCCCTTTGTCCCCCCTCCCCCTACAACCCAGGAGAGTGTCAGCCAGACTTCAGGCGGGCCGGGAAGCCTCTAAACAAGGAGCATTCTGGGAGGAGGAAACCAAAGCAGAGAGACAATGGTTGCAGGGCAGGCCTGGGTTCAGAGCAGGCCCGAGACAGTTGGGTTAATCTCAGCTACCCAGGAGTCACTGAAAATTAGAAGCAGGTGGCATACCAGAGGGTCACTAAATCATAGAGCCAGGAGAACTCACAGCAGACACTTGGGTAATAAGTCAGAGGTGGTAGGAGAAGGTTTGGATCTCAAGGGTCCACAGCATTGAAAAGTGTAGGTCACGGCCAGACTCACCTGGAGCATGATCAGTGCCCTCAGAGCAAATCACCTCGTTTCCCAGGTGGTTGTAAACAACAGCAGAGAGGTTTCCCTCAACTAGAGATGCCTCCTCTAATGGCCGTGCCACCTGAGGTCACCTAGGCCAAACCAAGATTGTTCCAAGGAAAAGTAAACAGAGAAGGAGAAAGAGCAAGGACCACTTAAGGCACTTTGCCTTGCCAAAATTTGCCTTTATCAGTTTGAGTTCCATTAAAGATAAATAATATGCCTTTGTATGCAAGGATATTGAGGGTGCAACTCCATCCTTGCTAGATGACTTATTTCCCAAACTCATATAATAATGCAGATCTCCCAAAGTGATATAAATACAGCAATTAATAATTTGCATGCATATAAAAAGGTATCTAAATTAAAAAAAAAGGCAGAGAAAAGCCCAACATCAGTGGTCCAAGTTATAAACATCTGTGGAGTTCTTCAAAGTCCCAGTTCCTATCCCAGCAGCCAGAGCAGTTAGTCCATGGAGGTAAGGTCAGCATAAGTTTCGTTTAAGTTTATTTTATTTATTTCATTTTGCTGGCGGCCTAGGTTGTTCTGGAGTGCAGTTGGGATAGAGAACTACCGCCTAAGGGAGCTATCACTGGATAGGTCCCCCCCCCCCCCCCCCCCCAGTAAACATTAAGCAGATAGAAGTCTGAAATTGATGGTTGGGAGCTTTGTAAAGATTGTGGGACTAAACACTATGATGTTGTGGTGAACACCAGATACCCTCTCCTTGTCATATGCATAAAGCTTATGGTAGAGAGTAAACCCAATGTATCAAAAATTTTATAAATCAGCCAAGAAGTTAGAGGATGCCCAAGATGGGATGTGACTATGGCGAGATCCCGTGACTGCATGTCACTTCTGTCTCCACCTCCCTAGTGCTGGGATTAAAGGTGTGGGATCCCAAGTTCTGGGATCACCTTTGTAGGAGCAGTTTTTCTTTTAGACAGATTCAATCTCCTGTAGCCCAGGGTGGCCTGGAACTCACAAAGAGCTGTGTGCCTCTGTCTGGATTAAAGGTGTGTGCCACCACTGCCTGGCCTGCATAACTGACTAGTATGGCTGCTTTGCCCTCTGATCTTTCTCTGTGAGAGGCTTCCATTTCCATTCCGCCTCACTGACACACTAACACCACGCTTTCCAGATTATCTGGACGCTGTAAAGTTGTTTATGTGCGCCACCTAGTGGTACTTTGGAAAAATGCTCAGCAACAGGGGTTGAAAGAGGTAGTTTCTCTCCTTACCCAGTCAAACTTCTCTTTTTCTTGTCTCCCCTCCCCCATTCTCCTCCCTCCACTCTTCCCCTCCCTCCCCCTCCTCCTTCCCCGTCTCTCTCTAACTGTGTCTCTATTTGCTTGCTGTACTGGACCTCATGCATGCTAGGCAAACGCTCTATCACTGAACCATAGCCTCCAGCCCTAATACATTATATGAAATTCTCAAAAACGAATTTTTATGTATTAAAAAACCTTCTTTTTTTCTGGTTCCTGAGGGGAGAAACAAAGACCTCGTGCATACCAGTCTCCAGCCATCTATACAACTGTATAATCTCCTGAACCTGTGCAGGGACCCTACAATAGTTAACGTTACATTCTCTGAATGGGAAGACGGACAGAATTCAACTGGTGTAGTCTGAGCAAAGCTTTCAGTGAGGAAGGGAGGTTGATCCAGTTCAAGACACTGTCAGGTATAGTAAATAATGTGTCATGTTTGTATGGAAAACTCAAGGTGACCAAATCTCTCCCATTCACGAACTCTGACCCTCCTCTCGGGGTGGGGGTGGGGGGCTATAGAAACAGGAAGTTGGGGAGGAAGGTGGGAGATTGCAGTTGAGCTGCAGGGAGTCCCTTGCCCAGTACACCAGCACCCACTTCTGGACACGGCTTCCAGGTCCTCCGGGCTTTGGTTTGCTAAAGCTGCCTCTCCCCTAAGAGGGCCACAGCCCGGCTAGTTCATGCAATAGATTTTTTTGTTTTTTTGGTCTCAGTTCTAGAATCTAGAAATCCCAAATCAATGGAGTCGAATCCTTGACAAGCTACGGGGAGACCTCTGCTCCTGGCTTGGAGATGACTGTGTCCATATTTGGGGCACATGACCAAATTTACTCTTAAAAATTGCCAATGTACCAGATTAAGGTCCACCCTAAGGATTTATTTGAACTTGATTACATCTATGAAGACCCTGTCTCCAAATGAAGTCATATGAGGGCTAGGATTCCAGCATACAAATTTTGAGGGGACTTAATTCAGACAGTAACTGAAGGGTCCGAGAGGCGAGACAATCATGGCTTTTTTTTTGCTGAGTTTTGTTTAAAATAAGTTTTGTTCTGTGGAAGCCTTGTGATCTTGCGGTGTGACATCTCCATTGTGGGCTGGGGAGTCCCAGACAGGGACGGGTACAAGGGAGGGGCCTGTTGGCTGCTCAATTGAAGATGGTGTATTTGAAGGTACAGGGGTCAGGTCCTACCTCACCTTCCCTCCACTGTGTGTCAGTGAAGGAGTCATTGTGCTAGGGAAATTTTCACCCTGTCTCCTTCCAAATGAGAGAAAGCTGCTGGCTCAAGAGGGGCTGGGTTCCTAGGCTTGGGCTTGCCATTGGTTAAGATAAACTGAAAACGGATGACCTCGAGGCCGCATCTGGAAAATCTGCTCACTGGGATTGACTGTTCCCTTGCCTCTGGTCAGTCAGGTGACTACCAGGGACCACGAATACCCCTGCACATCCTTGAGGGGTGGATCAAAAAAGTCAGGCCCTCACTACTGCAGCCATCTTTGCTTGTGTGTCAGTGAACAGCCCCACAGGATGAAACACAGCAAAGGCCTCCGCGCTTCTCTTGCTCCTGGTTCACGGTAAAAAGCCATGGATTCCCCTCCTCTTGGGGTTCCCCATGCGTGACCTACATCCACAGAGTGCAGCGCACCCACTTAGACTCACGCCCATCGCTGTCTCCTCTGTGAACTTTGAGCAGCATGAGGAAGTGACACCAGCATTACGCTCATGCAGCTTTGGAGCAGTGACGAAGTCCTCTGACATAGGACTCTGTAACTTCCAAGAGGAATAAACTCCCCAAGTCTTCATAGCACCTGAGGTCATGTGGGCCGATTAAGAATGAAACTCCTGTAGTTTCCACGTACAGGTGGCTCAAGTTCCTGACATACTGGGCTGATTCCTATACTGTGGTCACTTCTGGTCACTGCTCCGTTACAGGAAAAAAAAACCAAAAAAACAACAACAAAAAAAAACCCCACCCCCAAATGAACTTGCCCATTCTTTCAAATTTTCCATTTCTTCCAAAGAAATAACCCTAGCACCGAGGAGACAGAGGCAGGAGGACCAGAAGTTCAAGGCCTCCTTAGTCTACATTACCAGTTTGAAGCTGGCCTGGGCTATATGAGACCCTAACTTTAAAAAAAAAAAAAAAAGATTTTAGTAGCAATGACAGCAACACCCAATCTAAGCAAGAGGCATTATATTATACACTCTGTATGGCATACATTCTACATGCTGTGTGTAATTTTTCCTTCCTGCGGCTTCTCTGGAGGGCGCATTGGCTCTAGGGTGCAGACCGGGAGACTGAGGACAGACTGTGCAGGCCATCAGGTTGATATGGAGTCAATCGCAGTCTGGTGGTTTACCTCTCATTTGTGTGGCCCAAGAGCAGTGCTGTCTACTCTGGCAGCCGTAACAGACCACAGGCCCTTCATGATCCCTGTCTAAAATCTTAGAAAAACAATTTGGGACTAACTTCTCAACTTTCAGCTGTGAGTTACAAAATTTTAAAATTACTTTGACAACTCACATTAGGCAATTCAGCAATCTCTTTGATTTTCTTCTAAACAGCTACTGTATAACCCAAGGTCAAGTGTACAGTCTACAGCAGTTTCCCAATGCCACTTTAACAAATTATTATCTGAGGCTAAAGGGCCAAAATGGGCTAGCATGGCTCTGTCTTTCTGGAGGCAGCAGGGGAGAATCGGCTTCTTTGTCTTTTTCAACTTATTGAGCCTGCCTGCCTCTTTTGGCCCTGACTCCCATCTTCAAAGTCAGTAGAGGGCTGCTCAGCCTGGCTTTGCGGTTAAGATTTCTATGTGTAGCGCAATATGACATCTTTGAATTTTCCCTCTTTCTCCCCACCTCATGCAACACACACACACACACACACACACACACACACACACACACACACACACGAGTCTCCTTAAAACGGCTCTGGGAATACAATGAACCCATATGGATAAACCAGAATAGCACCTCTTTATAGGAACACACAGTAAAGCCCCTTCCCGTGTAAGGTGTCACAGTCCTAATGTAGCCACAGGTTCTAGGAATCCCGGATACCTTGGGGGAAGGGTATATTCCGTTCATAATATACTCTAAACAATTCTGTGTGGTGTGGAAATTTTGAAACAAGTATCTGGATTGGGGGTGTGGGCCATTCGCCAACTAGGCAATCGTCCACTTCACCTTTGAGGGTGGTGCCCAAGAATGTTTTAATTGGGGGTCAAGGGGAGTCCAAGAGAACACGCCTCTAGAACACCATTCTAGAAATTCTAAGTGATTGGAGCATACCATCTTAACTAACACGTACCTGAAGCTGGCCGTGCATGATCATGAACTCCTTTTGGTTTTTCATGTTCTCGTTCATAGATTTGGAGAATATAAACCCCATCTTGACCTGAAGCAGGAAAATGCAAGGCAACTTTAAATAACTGGCCCTGTGCATCCTTATACAGGCCCAAAGTTATGATCAACAAGGTAAAAGGAGAGAAAAAAAATTGATTTAGAGACTAGTGTAAATACTTACTAGCTGTTTAACCTCAGGCATACTTACCTGGTTTGGCATCATTTACTTAGCCAAGACTAGTCAATTGAAATAATTTCCCATCTCTCCCTGCTCTGTCAATACACCGCGCCATGTTTCCTTATGTTTCTCCCCACTATCCACCTTCTGGCCGTCTGTGCAGTAGACAGGAAGGCCTTGCACCTGAGGATGCGTGTGCAGAAGTACTTGGGTCTGTCCCGCTGTAACTTGTGCTTTCAGGATGACATGTCTCACCGTCAGTGCATCAGTGCTCTTCCTGAGGTCTCACGCTCCTATCCCTCTTCGACACACATTTCATTCCCACCGTCTTGCAGCTCGTATCCCCTAGCTCTCCTCTCCCAGCCTCGCCCTCCTCCTCTCCATGTCACCGAGGCTCTCAAAAGGAGGGAAGTGAAGATGCTTACACGCTCTTGCAGGTACCACGGCCCATGATAACCCCAGGTGTTGGTCTTCGCTTTCTTTCCACCTTGTTTGAGACCGTCTATTCTGCTTGTTGCTCATCTGTGTACACCAGGCTAGCTGGCTGGGAGCCTTCCATGGATCCTCATGTCTCACCTCTGGGACTGCAGATTTCCATTGATTCGGGAGCTTCCACCACAGGTCTTCGGGTTATATGGCAAGCACTTCACACATTAAGGCATCTCCTCTGCCCAGAAATGCGTTTTTAAAATGACCACACTGTAGAGTTTCTCCTCTCCTTCCAACGGAAGTTACACCCCACCAACTCATTGTAAGTTGGAGATATCATGGAGAAAAACGCATTTACTACACCTAATATACTGAACATCGTGGTTTACCTTGGCCTACCTACAACACTTACATTAGCCTACAGCTAAGTACAGACATCTTTTTTATAATAAAGTGCTCAATACAATTTATTTAGCATTACCACAAAGCTGAGAACAGAATGGTTGATCTGTTTTACTAGCCCGGAAATGATTAAAATTTGAAGTTCGTTTTCTTATGAATGCACGTTGCCTTTGTCTCTTCGATACCTTAAAAGCAGTGACTGAGCCACACAGACACACCCACGTCAACCACCTGCAGTTTGCATCTTATTATCAGTAACAACCACCTAAGAGAGGGCTGTAAACTGGAGGTGAGTCAGAACTCCTAATTGCGTTCTAAGTCCAAGTGAGTCTGTGCAGCAAACATTTTCCTTAGTTATTGGTTTTTCTTTCAGAAGACTAGAGGCTCAGGGGACACCACGACTTCTCCACTTTCTTCAATGTCACTTTCGTTGGCTGTTGAATACACCATAATCTCGATGCTTTCCAGCCAGGATTTATGTCTATTCTGATCCCAGATAACAGCTGTTTCCACATCTTTCCTCATCAGGAAACCCTGGGTCTAGAGTAACGCAGGAAGTGAGCGGGAGGAGGACAGGGGGGTTCACATCAGCTGGAATGTTTTCCCTATTAGGAGTGGGGGCTGAGGGTCAGTGACTTCCGTGTATTCCGACAAAGAACACACCCTGGAATTACGTGGCCTTGAACTGGAATTACGTGGCCCAGACTGCAGAGCTGGGCAGAGGCTGAACTACATACTAGGCCTGGGAGGTCATGAGGATTCCTTCCTGCCTGCCTTTGTCCCACTCGGCACCCTGCAAGCAGACAGAGGACACTTGTCGGGGCAGGGGACCTAGCAGGTTACTCTGCTATCTCAGCAGTGACAGCCCAAGTGAGTCACTTCCAGCTGAACTTGCAGGGGAAAGACTGTCAGCCATCTTGATGGTCTCTGTGGCTTCTACTTGACAAACACTTGCACAGAATAGGAATGATTCGACCCAAGAAAACAAGGCTACCCGGCATCCCTTGTTTGCCTTCCGCATATAGGAGTGGAAGGTGGAATTTTTATACCTGCTGCAAACATCTTCAAAGAAATCGACTGTTCTCTGGCACACACGCGCGCGCGCGCGCACACACACACCCACACACACACACACACACAGATCCCAGTCCCTTGGCACACTCTTATTTATAAGGGGTGAGCTCTCCCTTGAAGTGGTGGGACAATCCTCATGCCAGTCTGCTAGAGAGGAGAAACTCTTCAGAAAGCTAGGGTTCAGGCTTACCTCTTTCCAGGCCTTGCACTCTTGGACTTTGGATGTGTCGGGGAAATCTCAGGTAGACGGGCTAAAGACAGAGGGAAACCAGGAACAGTGTTCAAATGCGTGTACCAGCCTTGTAAGTTCACCTTGAACAGTGCTTCCAATTCCTTCTCCCCTATACCCATCAAAGTCATTGGCACCCCTTCCCTAGGGTGTTCCAAATACCCTCAATTTTCTCTCTCCTAGAGACAAAATATTATCAACAAATGAATAAGAGTGGCCTTGAATCGACGTTATTGCTAGTAACACAGGAAACAGGAGTGCAGTGTGGGGGTGGCTTTTGGGGGGCATATTATTGTTCCAGCTTGCCAGCCATGATTCAAATTACTGTGGAAAGATGCGTTTCTGGGGAATGTTGATTGCAAAAATCCCAGACAGATTTCCCCTGGTCGCCCTGGGAACCAAGATTTGATTTGGAAAGAGAAAGAATTCGTTACTTCTGTCATCCAGATTTCTGCCCTGTTTTATTAATTAAATTGGTCACAACATCACAATCATTCTCAATAAATATTCCAAACTATATTCCCTAGCAAACTTAAGCGGGAAGCACATAGCCTCTGGAGGTGTTTTCCTGTCATTGTTTCCACTCTGGCTCTGAGGAACCAGTTTCCTGTCATTTAGGTATTTCGCGTAGAGTTATCCCATGTCCCTGTCCACGGCACTCTGTAGACTTCCCAACTTGGTGACAATGCTAAGGAGAGCTCATTCTCGCTCACAGGGCCGGGTTGGCAATATCTGTCAGCCTCGGGGGCATTAGCAGAACCCAGAGCCCAGGCCTTCTCTGCCCCAGCTGGAGCTGCAGCTGTGCAGGGGCCTTTCAGCCGAATCAACCCTCCCTCCCTGCCGTCGGATGCAGAAGCACTCACGCGACTCGGTGCTGGGATGGTGACCACAGCGGAGGCCCCTAGCCAGAGTCCCTGATCGATCTGGGCAGGACTGCGCTTTGCTTGGCAGAGCCTAGGGATTGGCTGGTTATGACAGCGGGCTGCGCTCTTTAACCAATCAGCGTGGCCTTTGGATCTTTTAAGGGCTCCGGTTCCCGAGGCCTGGGGTGTCCTTCCGGTGCCGGCTCCGGGGCGCCTAGAGCAGAGAGGTGGGTGGGGCGGGTCAGAGCCGCAGATTGCGTCCTGCACCTATTGGATGGCTTAGAGGGAAAGTCGAGGAAGCAGCAGGGAAATGCCGTTTCAAGTCCTCCGAGTCCCAACCCTGTAAAAATGTCGCCATCAAACGGCTTAAAGGTAAACAGGAAACAAAAGCAAAACAGTGATCAGAATTTTCCATGTAACCTTTTGCCCTTCCCGTATTACGTACTCCTGTCAGCAATGTCTGTCTGGAGGAAGGCTCTCCAACCTCTGAAGAAATACCCGAGGACCCATTAGCACTCTTACCCTTGCTACCCAAGGGTTTGTGGAAATAGCCTCACAGGCTCTTTAGGAAGAGCCCTCTGCCTTGACCTTGGCTAACGCCACACCGCAGAGAAGGCGTCTACCCTCTTCCAGGCCCAGACCTCCCAGGCCTGTGTAGATGCCCTCGACTTCAGTTCTCTGTATTCTGACTTCTAGATTCTCCATTTCAAACATGATTTGTTCAGGAGCCGGATGGGAAAATTGCAACAATATTTTTCTTTCTGTTTGTGGGAGCAGGTGTACTACCAAGAGTAAAAGCTGAGCAGCAGATTCCTGATAACGTTTATGCGTGCAGACAAACCAGGCCTCGATTCCGTTCGGTCTGCAGTAGGACTGAAGCCATCTGATTGTCGCATAGTGAGGGCTAAATGAGAAAACAGACTTAGATGCAGACACGGTGTTCAGCCCTTGGATAGCATTCAATAGCTCATAGCTGGCAACAGTGGGAGCTTCTGTCTTCTTGAAGGGCCCAGGAAGAGAGGGTGGTTACTAAAGCCAGGTGAGAGCTGGCCCTTAGGCAAGAATGCCTGACAGGAATGTTCAGCAGAGAAAGCCGTGTCCACCTTTGGGCAGAGAAGGTGAGAAAGGCAACCTTAGGAGGCATAACTGTTCTTGTGCCCACAGATTAGCACCAGCGGAACCAGAAATGTTAAGCAAGCAGGGTTGTATCTTCAAAGGGAGAGATGTATAAGCCGTTTTCTGCCCAGAGGCTGGGAGCGGAGGTAGTTAATAGCCTGGTGACCTTTTCTTTATCTGTGTCACTGAGACCACATCAGATCCTCCCCCAGACCCCTATCATGAGCTTGTTCTTCTCAATCTATAGAACCTATCTTTATGGATGATGTCACATGCAGGTAATCTACAGAATCCATCTTAATTTATTTTCTATCTTTTAAGACTTGATTATTTTGGACAGTTCCTATAAACAAAATGGTCTTTACTGGCTTCTTTTACTTTGACACTATTTTCCATGTTCATCTAAGTTAGAGCACAGGGACTGGTGAGATGGGCCAGTGGGTTGATGGGCTTACCACCCTGGGACCCAGTTCTACCCCTGGGATTCACATGTGAAAGGAAAGAACCCATCATATTGCAAATTGTCCTTTGGCATCCATAGGTGTTCCATTCATGAGTGGAACACTCACACACACACACTAAGTAAATTTGAAACAGAAATTAAACAAATAAATTATAGCATGAATCATTGCTCCATTTCTTGCTGGGACTAAATAATATCCCAATATGTGGATATAGCACATTTGGTGTATTGATGGATTTTTGGATGGTTCTATTTTGGCCTCTTACGAAAAACATTGTAAGTTTTGTGGACATATTTTAAGTTATCTTGGGTGTATTTGTAGGGGTAGAATAGCTGGGGCATACAGTGAGTCAGAGTTTAACTGAGTGGGCTGAAGAAGCATCCAATGTGCTTACAGCTTGACGGCAGTAGATAAGGACACTCGTCTCACTGGTATTCGCTGGGTAGCAGACACCAGAGCCAGAGCTCCGGGTCATGTAAGCTTTGACAAGGTACATGAGCTGTAGGTCTCCATTTCAGCACCTTACAAGAAAGCCAACTTCAGGAGCTAAAGCTCCTAAGGCTGTTCTCCAAGTTGGGTAGTCTCATAGGTAGACGAGAGTCTGACATTTTTAAATACGACCTGTCTTACGATCACTGATACTTCTAATCATGTGATTGTGGTATCTTATTAATCAGTTTCATCTTATTAATCTGATAGCTTTTTTTTTTCTTTTTGATGATGCTCAGCTTGCCAAGGTTAGTCACTGAAACGCAGTAACTGAAGATGACAGTAATGGAAGAGGGGGCAGAAAGTCGAGGAAAGCTGTTCTGAGCAGGGGCCGTTACAGCTCAGAGGGTAACCTGAGTCGGAGGAGGCTTCACGTGGTCCACTCGAAGCATCGCATAGCATCCCAAGAGTCATAAGCCTGACTGGGGACGCGTGAGGGGAGATTGATACGGGCGTGGACTCTCCTCTCTCAGCTGTATGTAAATGCTCGGCACAGAGGACGAGCAGGAAGCTCGTAGATGATTCTCCTTTGGGAGCTTTTCAGCTGTGATGTCACAGTACCATTTGACTAAACCCCTGCTAACTTCCTCCTTCTGGAACCCGTGCAATTCACATGACCCTGTTTTCAGCCCGTCCATCTCAGGCTCCTGTCCCAAGACCTGCAGCCTGGTCCCCTCCTCTGATAACCACCACCACCTCCTCCTCTTTTTTCTCCTTCTTCCCCAGAAAATAGTCTCTAAACTCTAAGAGCTGCGGCTGGAGAGAGAGCTCATCCAGGTAAGGGCACTGGTTGCTCTTCCAAAGGACCAAGGTTTGGTTCCCATATGGCAACTTATAACTATCTGTAACTCCGCTCCCAGAAGGCCTGACAGCCTTCTGTAGCACAGTCATATACGGAGACCAAACACCCATGCAACAAAATTTAAAAAGTAAAATAAAATGGTTTGCCCTATTACATGTGATATCCCGAGACACACACACACACACACACACACACACACACACGTGTGTGTGTGTGTGTGTGTGTGTGTGTGTGTGTCTACCCTTTGGGTTTCCATTCCACTTTCTGGCATACAATTCTTAGAAACCTGTTATAATTGTCTGATTAATAAGGGTGCTTGGTAGTCTTTTGTTCTGATATATGACCACATAGCTACCAATTCTTGGGAATTTCCTGAGAGATAGACATGCTCTTCATTCCAGTGAAGTCACTCTTGGTGAGTTCCTGGTTTTGACCTTGTCATCAGAATGACCAGACTGTGGGCAGAGAGAACTTGACACTTTCACCCCGAACTCCTGTCCTGCGCAGAAGGGAGAAGGGCTGGAAGCTGAACTGATTCCTGATGAAGTCTCTATGAAAATCCTCTGAGCTAGAGCTTCAAGCAGCTGGGCTGCAGACCATCTGAAGGGTCCTGGAGGGTAGTGAACCCAAAGAGGAGCACGGAAGCTCCCTCCGGCTCCCACCTGACCATACTTTGCCTGTGTACTCTTTCGTATGTATCCGTGGTGATGTCCTTTATAATAAACTGATTCTCATAGGTAACCTGTTTCTCCCAGTTTGTGAGTTACTTTAATTAAACAAACCAGAGGGAGTCATGGAAATCCTAATTCATCGCGAGACCATCAGAAGCTCTGAATGCCTAGACTTAAGGTTGGCATCTGCCATATGGCGCTTCCCCTTGGACTTGTGGGGTGCGACTTTACTTCTCCACAGGTAGTGTTGGAATTGAATTAAAGTATAATGCCATCTCCTCAAATCTCCTGGCTTCCATGAACACAGGCTCCTCAGCCTGCCTTCTTCAGCTGGCTAGAGTGTTGTCTGTAGAACACCGTCATAGACTCCTCTGGCTGAAGCTATCCATGGATGTGCATACAACGAGAATCCAACCTTCCTCCTCCAGGCACAGCAATGCTTGCTCCCAGAATCTACCAGGCTTCTCACCTTCACAGCGCACACCAGTTCCTCCTTCCGTTGAGCCTGCCCCTCCTGCAGATGGCTCACGGTTCTCTCCAGAATTTACTTTGTGCATTTCCTCACCGTTGCTGGTTAGTCTTCATCATCAGCTAAGCAGAACATGAGCGGTAAGGAGGTTTCTGTCTGCCCCAGATGAATAGGGCAGGTGAGATAGGAACAGGAAATGAAGACATTAGAGATGACCCACGTGTTCTACAATTCAGTCTTAGCTAGCCACTGGTTTTCTCTTGTCTGAATGTTTCTCTTTATTTTGTCCAAATCAGAAAACTGATATTATTTTCAGGGCTGCTTCTCCCTTACTTAGGTTATTTGGGCTTATTCAATAGGTTTTGAAACGACAAAATAATTTTTTTTAAATTAAAATCACGTCCTATTTTTTTCCTTCTGGAGGATACCAAATTCATTAAGGAGCATGATCGACTTCATGGGAAAATGAGCGTCTGAGGTGTAGGGCAGGTGGAGAGGTGAGGGTATTTTTTGGGCGACTCACATGCAAATCAGTGCGAGCAGCAGGTTGAGCCTTCTGCAGTTCCCAGGGGCAGCCCTGGGGGAGGGCGAGTTTCAGTTACCTCCAGCCTTCTCTGTTGACTCTGCGCGTCGACCCTCAGCAATGCTTTTGTAAAAACAATAAAAAACAAAACACCTCCCCCCTGTAGCTTTAAAAATGATTCACATGGTAAGAAACTACTCAGGGACTATGACTTAATTCTCACATGTCAAATCATCATTTAGCTAAAGAACTCAGCCAAACAGTGAGTCTCTGGAGTGAATTTTTATAGACCTGAGTTTTTATACGACCACACTAACATATCATAAATGTGCCCTGGGACTTGGCTATTGTTTATAGAGAAAGGAACTGTTAACTAGAAATGTGTCTGTGGTTGTGTACATACACACATATATGTTTACACTGGATTTCTACATATAAAGTCTATTTTTTATTTTCAGTCAGTCACTAAATTTGAGAAAACTACTTTATCCCACTATTGGGGTTCAAAAGACATTTGGAAGAGGGAGTAGCTCAGCTGCGGCTTCAAAGGCTACTCCAATTTTATTGATGATACTGAGAGATCCACATTCTCAATAGATCCTCCAGCATCTTCAGAGACCAGAGATGCTGTGAGAACCTGAAAATCCAGTTACAGCCAAGCCAGTGGTCTCTCAGTGCCTGCTTTAGAACTGCAGTTTTAGTGAATAACTGGGAAAAGCAAACCGTAAAGAAGGCCCTTGAGGTCCAACAGTGAGATGCTTGAATGACACCATACTCCACGGAGTTCCCATTGCTTCGTCTTGGAAAAAGCCCACATTTCCAGTTCCCAGAAGAGCTTTCTCAACTTTACCTAGACTAGACTTCCCCCACCTGGATCCCGAGAGGGCAGTAAAGGGCTTGGCTTGACATGGGAAGTTCTTGAATGGCAAGGCAACTCAAGTTTCATTATGTCGAGGAACTTTGAGGAAGTTACCAAATCCACGATTTAAAAATATGTTTCCTATTATATAGATAGACACACCTACTTTCTAGAATTAAAACCCAAGATTCGTTCTGTTGTTAACTCTTTATGCTGTGTAACTCTGTATGTAAAGTTACGTCAATATGGTCACAAATCCAGAAAGGGCTTGAAAGAGGTGGGGAATCGGACAGTAGTTAAGGTATTTGGATTTTGAAGATAAAATTGAAGTCTGAGATCTTATGACTTGAGATGTTTTGTTTTTAAAGTGCTTACTGCCCAAGAACGGAAGATTTAAAGTCGGGTCCCCCAGCACCCACAAAAAAGAGACTGAACCCCGGAGTGAGATGGTATGGGGGAAAGGGGCGGGGATCCCTGGAGCACACTGGCCGGTGAGTCTAGTCAGCTGCAAACGCGAAGTTGGGTCAAAGAGACCCCCTCTCAAAGAGCAAGGTGGGGAGATGTAGAGGAAGACAACCTAAGGTGGATCTGAGTCACAGGCACCCTCCCCTCCTCCTATCCCTACCCTTCCCTTTCGCCGCCACTCAAATAACAGCTCATAGTTGTTGATTCAGAACCGGTTCTTTTAGGAAACCCGATTTACAAGAAAGCGAAGGCAAGTTTCACTTTCACTTTTAGTTTCGTTTTTCAAAAAATAGTTTTCTGTTTGTTTGTTTTTTCTTTCTCACGACAGGGTCTCACTTTTGTAGCCCTGGTTGTCCTGGAGCTCGCTGTGTAGACCAAGCCCACCTCCAATTTATAGAGATCCACCTGCCTCTGTCTCCGGAGTACTGGGATTTAAGGCGTGCGTCACCACGCCGGACCCTAGTTCGTTTTTCTATAACTTCAGTATCTTATCCCAAAGTTGACCCTGAAGCCTTCAGCAGGAATTCCAAAGGGACAGGTTTTTCGCGCGCGGCTGGGAATTTCGGTTTCAGGGCGGAGGTGCTCAGGGTTCCCGCCCCGCTCTGAGTAGGCGGGAACCCAGAGTGGGCGGGGCCTGCGCTATAAGGTCGGGGGACTAGCTAGCGTCTGGCCACACAAGTCACACAGCACCAGCAGGTCGCCGCCTGTTTCCCCGCCTACAGGTAGGGAGCGTCTTCACGCCGAGTCCCGAGACCGCGGCTTGCAGGGCACTTTAGAGCCAGACTCCTAGACCCTTTGAGGATGGAGAGAGAAGAAGGCAACAGGGAAACACGATGGGTTAATAGGCAGCAGAGCCCTGCACGGCTAAGACCTCAGAATCTGTCTGGTGATAAGGCACCGTTAGCGTTAATGTGTGTGTTTATGAATCCGGTCTTGGGGTAGGTAGCTGGGTCAGAAGAGTTGTCCTAGCGCGGCTTTAATGGTTCATTAGGAATGACTAGGTAAGTCATCCCACTTGAAGCATCTCCTGAGGTCCCTTCCTCTGCCAAGATCCAGGACGCTGGAGCCTAAGACTTTTACTCTCTCTACCCAGAGGACCTAAAGGAGTCTTGGGAGAGGAGCAGAAGAACTTAACATAAAAATGCCCAGACATTTCTTAGACACATTGACCTTGGCTATATCAAGGTTTAGCTTGGGGTTATCGTAAGTACAGTGTTCTGTCTTATTTTTAATCTGAACAAATGATTGTGGATGTTTTCCTATGAATTAAATAGCCAGATTTTTATTGCTGTATTCCATTGGGTTGGATAATTAAGGGCACCACTCTCCCACTGATAGATGCCCAGGTTATTAATAGCAGGTTGCTAGCTCAGTCATTCACTGGTCATCACTATGTGCGGTTGCCTGGAACATAGCTGGGCATTTCCTTTAGATAAACTCTTAAAGCTACCTAGTTATGTCTGGCTATCTGAAAGACCTTTATATGGAAAAAATAAACAAGATGCGTTCCAGAAAGCATATGCAGCTGACAATGGCAGTGACTGGCAGTATTTAGGAAGAACTTTATACTCTGAAAATATTGGCCTTTTCCAGCTGAACAGCACAGACGGGAGGTCGTGGCAGTCCTGAAGGTGGGAGTGGGAGGGAAGGGGTTCAGGCTTTAGGATCATTTTTTTTTTTTTTTGGTTTTTCGAGACAGGGTTTCTTTGTGGCTTTGGAGCCTGTCCTGGAACTAGCTCTGTAGACCAGGCTGGTCTCGAACTCACAGAGATCCGCCTGCCTCTGCCTCCCGAGTGCTGGGATTAAAGGCGTGCGCCACCACTGCCCGGCAGGATCATTTGATAGAGTTAGAAACGTGGGTAAATCTTCACTCTTAGTTGTGAGAAAGGAAGCTTGCGGCTGCTCCCTTCCCACCTTCTGTGGGAGACAGAGAAGCTGTGCTCCAGGGTGCTCTTCTGGACTTCCCGGGGACAAACTTATTTCCCCATCTTGAATGAGCTGTCATTTCTTCCACTGTTCATACTTTGGTGCCCTGTCTCTGCTCTCGGCTGGGAACTCATCAAACAGTACAGTTTCTTGCCCAAGGAAGAAGAAGATCCTGTCCTCTTAGACCAACTAAGAGGTGCTGGCTCAGAGGTCAAGACCTCGCTTATTTACTTGGTCCCTGGGCTTCCTCTTTTCCCCTCCCTCTACCAACAGCTGACAGCTCAGCTCTGAGAGCCAGGGAAGGGAGGGTATGGTACTGAATTAGGTGAATATCAGACCTAGCTCAGCGTCCTTTGGTATGTCATCCTGTCTCATCTCCTTGGGCAGATGACTGTAGAGAAAGATTTTAAATATGTGCCCAGTGTTAGCAAGAGGATAACGAATCATTCTATTTTGCTCTTCTGATAAATGTCTCCCCCCCTTTTTTAAAGACAGTGTCTCACTATGTAGCTCAGGCTGACCTCAAACTCAAGATCCTCCTGCCTTAGCCTCTCAGCTGCTGTTACATCCTGCCCTTTTCTAACCTCAAGGGTTTATAATAGTCAATAAGAAGCCTATAACCTTAAGAGACAAAATAATTGATCAAATCATTATCATGAACTAAACATTTCTTCAAAAAATATTCAAGTTGCATTTTTCAAGAATTGAATTAGAAAAAAAGTAAAAAAAAAATAATGTCGGCACGGTGGGAAGATGCAATGGGACCAATTTTCAGAATGTGTCACGAATTGGGAAAGTGCTTTCTCCTTTGACCAGCAATTCCCGTTAGGGAAATCTGTCTTCCAGGCCTAATCTTGGACCTGGCACACAATAGGTACTCACCAAACATTGGCTAAATACACAAATACTTATGATTTTGAAAAAAGGACCAAAAAAAAAAAAACCCAACACCTAGCAATAAAGGAGTTAAATATTAAGGCCCATTAGATACAAGACTTACAGAAATTATGTCACAATCTTACACTTTTTTTTTTTAACAATTTTACACTTTCAAATGGCTAGTAAATGTATAGAAGAACTGGGACTAGAGAGATGGCTCCGGGCTTTCAAGCACTTACTGTTCTTCTTGGGGGACCCACAGCCCTCTGTAACTCCCACTCCAGGGAATCTGATGCCCTCTTTTGGTCTCTGTGGGCACCGGGCACACATGTGGTACCCATACATACAAGCAGGCAAAACATCCCTACACATGACATGAATAAATCTTAGACATGTAGAGAAGAGCTGTCTCATTGTAGGGAAAAGGCGGAAAGGAAACTATCTACAGACACGCTCAAAGTGGCCACAGTTTCTCCATCTTTCACCAGTGGCTCTGTGGGCCAGCTCTGTTTCTGCTGTCGGGCGCTGTCCTATGTCTTGGGAGAGGTCTTGGCAGCCTTCGGGCCTCTATATCATCACATCAGAAGCGGCTCGCCTCCTTCCCAAGCAAACTTTGGCAACCAAATCTGTTAGCCAATATTACCGAATGCTCCCTGAAGGGAGTGTATGTGATGGACGCACAGTTGTTTCTATAACAACGGCAGAACATTAAAATAAACTGATGTGGTCACTTCACCTCAGTGAAGATGTCTAGACTCCATTTCCAGGGTCCTTGCCATTCCATCACTTCATCACCAAACACTCAGGAGTTTGGTGGTGAAATCATTCATTTTATTCTAACAATGAAAGTAAAGCATCCGTTTATTCACTCATTTGAAAGTTGCGTGCACACGTGAAAGACAAAGAAACCATTCATGGTTCCATCTCTCCTTTTCTGTCTTTCTTCCTTCAAAATTACAAACGGGTGAGAACTTACCTGTGTTCCCTATAAAAGTCACGTTGCACTGCAGATAATCATGGTTAGGCAGTATCTCCAGACGGGCTTGAGGGTTTCTTTAAACCACAAGTATATTTTTGCATCATACACTGCCCTCCAAGTTCCTTCCTACGACTTTGCAGACTCATTCCCTATGCATGTACTAAATTCTGCCCCTCATGGTCTTCAGAGTACATACAGGTTTATTGGCCTTGAAGCTACGTGGGGTGTTTCAAGTCAGGGGCTGTTGTTAGCCCTGTCATTCCTGCTAGATCTGTGTTTGTTTTCCTATGGTGGATTTCTAAGACAGGGAAAAAGAGATCATAGGACATACACAGTTAAAGTTTTAACAGAGATTACCATACCGGTCTTTAAAAAGCCGTACAAAGAGTTTCACATCCTTAGCAATGAAAGTCCAGAAATCCTGTCTACCTGTATTTCACTAACACTAACTATGAGGAAGCTATAATTTTGGAAGAGCAAAAGGTCAAAAATGTTATCATAAATTTTCAATATACTTTCTTAGAAAGAGTGTCCTTTCCTATGTCTGTATTTATTGTTCTCTGAACTATGTGGGGCTCTTGTTTATTTTCCTCCCAACCCGTGTATAGTTTTCTTACTGAGTTGTAGAGAGTGAATGCCCACAGCCCTAGTCTTCCACTTTCTATGGCTGTCAATAGATTGTGTGTAGACACAAAGGCCAAGGAGCCGCTAGGAAGGAGAACTGACTTTCCTATGAAAGTTGTAGACATGAGTAACACAGAAGAGAGAAGATGTTAACGAATTGGCTGGGGTATAGTACTAACTGTCTTTGGCCACCCCTTTTGGACATCAGTTCCAAGGAAGAATGCCTTCTATTTCTTGCTCACTGCTCCTCAGTGCCCCCAAACAGTGCCAGACTCAAGAAGAGATATTCAGTGTTTCCTGAGTGAATTAGAAAAATGTCAGCAGAATAGAGACCAGGATCTAGACAGCTACATCAGAGAGTGGTCCGGAGGCATCCAGACCTTAGTAAATGGGCCAAATCAAATTCTCCCTTCCCACTCCTGTTAGTGGTATACTTTCTCTCTTTATTGGGAAGAAGTATTATAATTTGGAGTAGGTAAGAGGCAGAGGGGAGATTTAAAGATTTTAAGATTTCAAATTCAATTCAAGCATTGAAAAGTGAAAGTGAAAATCGGATTTCCTTTCTCTGAAGCTTTGCCTAAGGCAGGCTTTACAGGTAATTATCAATGTTGAAAAGCGTGGTGCAGCAGGAGGAGTTGGGGAGGTATTTTTCCCTTGCCTTATTTTGAACGTACATTATCGACTTGGAGGGCTTATAACTCAATGTGAAGATGTTCGCCTCACCAGACCAATTTCTCCTCACTTGGTTCCGTAGAGCCTTGAGTTAGGAAAGGAAAGTCCCGACCTTTCAGCTTTGCAGCTGTCTCCACACTCACAGAGTGTACTTGGTTCCCGCCGGCTTATCTGTGCATCCCATCCTGGCTCCTGGAGGTTATTTCTATATGAGCAGGACAGGTCTTCTACTGATGGCACACTGTTTGGCTATTTGAGTTAAGCAGCACTCCTTCTGTGTTTCCCATTTCTAGATAATTCCAGAAGCATGAGGATATTTACCGTCGCTACATTCACAGTCTGCTGTCACTTGCTAAGAGGTAAGTCTCCAAATCTTTTCAGTGGGTTCTGTTATTTTCGGTATTGTAACCTTGAGTTAAACATTGAAGTACTTTGTGTGTGTATGCATATGAAGTGTGTGTGGTGGTGGGGGGGGGGGCGAATGCACACATGCATTTGCTAGGCACACATGTAGAGGTCAAAGGGCAACCTTGAGTGCTGGGCCTCATCTTCTACCTTGTTTGAGACAAGTTCTCTTATTTGTTGTTCATTGCCAAGGACTGCAGGCAGCTGGCCCCAAACCTCCTGGGGATTCTCCTGTCTCTACCTCCCACCCCACTATAGGAGAACCGAAATTAAGATTGCAGGTACATTCTGTTGTAGCTGGCTTTTAACATAGGTTTTGGGATGAACTCGGGTACTCATGTTGCATAGCAAGTAGCTTACTTGCTGGGCGATCACTCAAGTCCCCAAAATAATTTAAGGGAGTGTATCTTGCTTATTAAAAGCACACTCTAGTTTTCCTTCTTCGTAAATAAGTTACTTGTATCATTGTAAAAGATGAAGGAAAATGCAGGAGCTGTAGGTAGAATTTAGTAGTGGAACTCTTGCCCAGCGTGATCAAACTCTGAATTCCATATCCCAGCACTGGAAACAAACAAAAGCAAACATAAAAAATTTAAAAAAACATTACAAAGACCTGCGGGGGGAGGTGAATATAAAAATAGAGTTACTACAAAACAGAAAGATTGTCTGTTTCCCATGGACAACTCCTAAAGATCCCTGGGAAATGGCCCATTGGTAAGATATTTGTATTTATAGATTTCTTATAAACAAGGCTGGGAATATACTATCTAAGTTGCTTGTGCTCTTCCCAGTGAAGATATTTTAAAGAAGAATTTTAGTGTTCATGCAATTCAACAAATAAAATGATTGTAACCTTTTACCCATTTTCCAAATGTGTTTGGAGGACTTTTCTGTCTTCTGAGGGCCGGTCCACTTTCTTTTCAGCCTTCACCATCACGGCTCCCAAGGACCTGTATGTGGTAGAATATGGCAGCAATGTCACGATTGAATGCAGATTCCCGGTAGAACACCAGCTGGACCTGCCCTCCTTAGTTGTCTACTGGGAGAAGGACGACCAACAAGTTATTCAGTTCGTAGATGGAAAGACAGACCGGCAAGACAGTAGCTTCAGGGAGAGAGCCTCGTTGCCAAAGGAACAGATTTTAAAGGGAAACGCTGGGCTTCACATCACGGACGTGAAGCTGCGGGATGCCGGGGTTTACTGTTGCATGATCAGCTATGGCGGCGCAGACTACAAGAGGATCACACTGAAAGTCCATGGTAAGAGTTCCTCCCGATAAGGAAGTCTTGACCTACATTTAAGACATCTCTGTAATGCGGAGAGTTTTGCATAGTTGGAAGTCCACACCTACTTTTCACAGAACAATAGCAGCCTGTTCATTCATACTCTCCGCCAATGAATACTCCTAGCGTCTCGTGTTTGACAGTCACTTGAGATCCAGTACCAGATAATGCACAGCCATGCTCTGCAGCACTGTGAGCTTTCAAAGGCTAAGTGCCAGGTGTTTGCTTTTTATTATTGTAAATGCAGTATATACACTTATAAATAATTTGGATATCATGGAAAGGAATAGAATCATAAAATGTCCTTCCTCCCTTCAGTACCATCATCCATGGCGTGCATATGCTATTTGTGTATCCCTCCAGAACCTTTTTATTGGATTGGTTTTTTTTTTTAAAAAAAAAAAATTCTATCAGGCTTAGCACATTTTCCTTCCCTTGAGTATCTCCATACAAAATCCAATATGTATGTATGTATGTATGTAAATACATACATACACACACACATATGTAGCCTGCTGTAAGATTCACATTCAAAAAGACAAGGTTAATCTATGAAGGATGAAAACTGATGATGTTAAGTATAGAAGAAGCCATTCTTCCACAGAGAAGCCACGCTCATCTCCAGGGCTTGTGCCAGGGTCACTTGGGAGTACACCGAGGAGGCACTACTGGTATAAGTTCCTGGAAAAGGACTCCCAGAAAATATCAGCAGGTCACTTGAGTTTAAGGCTCTGGATTGGAACTAGCTAAGGGAAGGAAATTACCTTACTAACCACCCTTGCTTTCGCTGTTGGGTTTCATAGAACTGAGAGTTGCACCCCTCCCAAGCGTTCACACAGACAATCCAAACGCCTGCCAGGACAGAATTTCCCCAAGGCTCCTTGCTTCATATACTTCCCAAAGTGGCGTCCTTTCTGTTTGGAACCCCCTTCCGTGGTTTGCCAAAACTTCTCCCTGATTGACAGCGAGCTGAACTCTCTCTTCCCCAGGTGTATGCTTGAGATGATCTGCCTGCCTCTTTTGGTTTTCATAATAAGCTGTTAAATATTTGACTAGAATTAGATAATCTCTTGTAATCCTTTTATTCCTAAACTAGTGTGAAGGTCAGTATTATGAAAAAAGAATACTTCTTCAAAGTCATCAAGATAACTATTTCCTAAAACGTTACGTAGAAGTAAGGATAATGTGTCCAACTGATAGCATATGAATGGGTCTCTGATGCTGGATCTTTTGAAACTACCATTGTTATAAAAATATCACTTGTCTTTATTTTCATTGTCTTTTGTGACATCCATGAATGAAGGGATGTGGTTGTTCATATCTTGAGCGCGTGTTAGCTCATCAGCAAATATGAAGTGTCTATTTTGTTCCAAGACATTTAAAGGCATTATGAAGCCTGAAGGTCATGATCAGTCAAGGTTGCTGAACCTGAGGTAAGGGGAAAGACCAATCCTAGCAGTCAGGAAGAAGGAAGTCTCTGTGTCCAGACGTCTCCTGTGACTTGTTGGGAGTAGCTGACTTTGTGGCGAGGATGACTGTCTTCTAGATTATCCGCTCCACAATATCTCTGATGCAAAAGGAAACCTTCTGGCTGATGACTTCTCCGTGGAGAGAGATTTGGTGGGACAAAGCTGATGACCAAGCAGACTTGAGGTCTGCTTGTGTGAACGTTTCTTTTTCTTTTAGACATCGCTACCTTGGCGTTCTACTTCCATCTCATCTTGTCATTTGCAGCCAGTGGTTTGGGAGCTTAGATGAGCTAGACCAAGGGTTTGAACCTGAGCTTTGTGGCTTTGGTGAGTGTCTGGGCTCAAATCCAGCTATTTGAGAGGCCGAGACAGGAGAATCACAAAGTAGGGCAAAATAGGGCCTTGTCTGGGATATATATATATATATATATATATATATATATATGTATATGGGATATATATCCCTTGTCTGGGATACACAGACACACACAGACACACACACACACACACACACACACACACACACACATATCATGTTCAAGGTCAACCTGAGCAACTTTAGCAAGACCCTTTCTCAAACAAACAAACAAACAAACAAAAAGATTAAGAATAGGAACAGGACTGCGGACATAGGACATAGCTCAGCGGTAGAATACTTGCCCAGTGTGTGTGGAACCCTGGGTTCCATCTCTAGCACCTTGGTGGCTGGCACGTAGGAGCTTTGCATGCAGAGGAAGTAGAACTCCTGAGTCATCTCCCATGCAAATGATTTCACAGTAATGCTGCTGCCCCTTTTCTCTTCCCATTACTGCAAGTGTGTGGCAGTAAAGCTCCCTGGGAGGGTGGGCACTCACCCTGGGATTTTAAAGGTGAAGCATTTTAAAACTGAAACGTGAAAGGCTGTAGTTTTGTATTAACTCAGTTGCCATGATCTCTTCGGGTGCTATTATACTTTCGAAAGGTTACAGAAGACCCCCAGGTATCCGGCTTTCAATTGAAATCTTTAGCTTTAATCACTGAAATTAATATCGCAAAAAAATGAAATGTTCATTTAATGTTTCTGGGCCTTAAATGATATTGAGCAGCTGTAGGAAACATTTTAATCATATGTATAGATGATTAAGGCCAACCAGATCCCTAAGTCCTGTTTAAATCTTTTCTATGTCATCTGTCTCCATCTAGTATGTCTCAGAATCTCATATTTATTCTCTCTTTCCTTCATCTGGATCACAAACCGGAGGGGCAGGGGTTGGGTCTGTTTTATTCATTGTTGGGCCTCTATGCCTTGGTTTATGATGACATTCCTGTGCAACAAGAAAAGAGAAGAATATTTGTTGAAGGAAGGAATGGTTGTTTCAAAAACCATTAGCTTAAGATGTTTGTTCTCTGAACTGACTTGAATATGGGAAAACTGACTGCCAAGACTGTGTGCCAAGAGCTGTAAGAACTTTCTGAAGACCCACTGAAGAAGTGGTAAAAAAGGGAGGAACACTGTGTTCCTGGTCCTCCTCGTCTGGCTGGTGGTAGCGGGAGCAGTTGCACAATGCTTAGGCAACTCCTAATACATGTTAGGCCATGAGCCTGGGCTTTTTGCTCATATGAATTAATCTAATCTTTAACATGGCACTGTGGAGGAGACCCTTGATCATGGCCATTCTGGGTTTTTTCCTTCTTACTATATTTCAAATCTGAATGTGTCTTTCAATGGATGGCATTTTAGATTCAATATTTAGCCAAAGAAGTAATGCATCTAAAATGATAAAGCCAGGTCCTAAACCTAACTAGCTCGTTTCTGAAATCTGTGCCCTTACTAACTGTGCTTTGCTGCCTAGCTTTGGGCCGCTGGAGTGTGCATCAAGCTGAACAATGACTTTAAACTAAACTGAACTTTACTTGGTCTTGATCAGCCAACTAGGTAGCAGAGTATTATAGATCCGAGCCAGAGTTTTCAAAACAAACAAAACAAAACTTGCTTGTCTAGCCTTTCTGTAAAGTGCCACAAACTTGTATGTGATTATAAAATATAAATTTGGCACCAATACATAGTTTATATCATAAGAAATTGTCATTTTAAAGATCAAAAGAAGATAACTGTCATTGATTTCATATAGTTGGCTCCATCTAACACATGATCTATTCTTGAAATGGACAAAAATAGACAAAATCCCAAAGGAGAAATAATTGGAATAAACAATATGTGTAATGTCTTGCCAATCGTGACAACATCAGTGTATATTATGATGAAATTCACCATTAACAAATGGAGATGGTCTCAATAATCTTGAAGCTTATTTTAGCCAATGTTTCATTGTATCCTACTCAGTATTTGTTTTTAACTTCAGAAAGTGGATGATGAAGTCACTTCTGACATTTTGTTTTGCTTTGTGTGGAATTGTTAACATCTTCAAGCCTCTGCTTCTATAAGGAGACTTTTAAACGAGCTCATTAAAAAAAATAGGTTAATTCAGTTAAAAGTAGACACGGGGAATGGGTCTGTAGTTCAGCTGGTAGAGTGTTTGCCTGCCAGTCATGAAGTTCTAGTTTAAAACCCAATGTGGTGGCACACGCTTGCCTGTGATTCCTGCACTCAGGAGGTATAGAGTTCTCTTTCGCTACACAGCAAGTTCAAGAGGCTAGCCTGATCTACGTGAAACTCTCAGCGTGGCGGTGGTGGCGCACGCCTTTAATCCTAGCAGAGGCAGGCGAATCTGTAAGTTCAAGGCCAGCCTGGTCTACCAGAGCTAGTTTCAGGACAGCTAGGGCTGTTACACAGAGAAACCCTGTCTCGAAAAACAAAAACAAAAAAAAAAAATGAAAGAAACTCTTTCTCAAAACCGAACAAACAAAAAAAGGAGAATTTGAAAAATCCACAGTAACCCTCTTTGTTCCTGTGGCCGACAGTGACGTACAGTGGCTGCCATCAAGGGTTTTGAGGCATATGTAATTTAACAGGCACTATAGCAAACACAGAAGTAGTTCTTACATTTTAATGTTGCGTCTTCATGCATGTGTCCATCTTAGCCACGAAAGCTCTGGGGGTTGAATCAGTGTGGACGAGGCAACTCTTCGGTTCACCACATTCTCCTTCAACTAAGGCCCCGGAAAAGTGAGACTAGAAAGCAACTATTTCACTCCAAATGTCTTACCATTGACAGTGATTTCAAATGTAAACCTTTAATTCCCAGAAAAATTAAATCTTGTGCAATGTGGGATAGACTCTATTGGGGTGACATTATTTCACCAAGTGCCTATTTAATAAGGTATAATCAGTAGTTTTACTTTTAATTGTTCTTAAATATGACAAATACAAGACTAAGGGCTCAAGTGTCCATAAAAGCCCTTTTTGTGTTTTGAAATCATAATTATACCTATTTTATTGGTGGTCATTTTCTTGATTCAAGGGCAACAAAACATCATGTCATTATTTCAGTTTGCTTTATACTAGCTGCTCTGTGTCAGATTTCTGTGAAAATATGTTGCAACACTCTTATTATGTCTTTGGCTGGGAGTAGGTAATAAAGTCTCTCTCCTAGGCTCTAATAAATGGCTCACTAAAACACTGAGGGCAGAACAATGATTATTGATTTAATAGATATAATTTATATTTAGATAGAAAGACCTTTGGTTTCAAGATGATAATTTACTTTATTTATTTGAGACATTTAGTTTGAGCCCAATAAGCTCGCTGGTGTGATTTATTCCTGCAATGTGATTGTTCCTTAAGCCCAAACGTGGCCCAGATTTGAACAGAAAACCTGAGGCAGACTAGCACACACTCCCTGAGCTGAGCTGGAGACATAGTTCCCCAAGAACTGGCCCAAGTTGACAGTATTTGTAATCAGACAGCACCTGCGATGGGAGAGAGCCTTGACCTCTTTTTGCTTATGACCTAGCCCCGTACCACAAAATCAACCACAGAATTTTCATGGATCCAGCCACGTCCGAGTACGAACTAACATGTCAGGCTGAGGGCTACCCAAAAGCTGAAGTCATCTGGACCAACAGTGACAACCAATCCCTGAGTGGCAAGACCACTGTCACCACTTCCCAGACAGAAGAGAAGCTTTTCAATATGACCAGCACTCTGAGGATCAACGCAACGGCTAACGATGTTTTCTACTGCACGTTTTGGAGATTACAGTCAGGGGAAAACTACACAGCTGAGTTGATCATCCCAGGTAAACTGCCTAATTCTGTCCCTTGTCCCCTCGCATGACAGCTGTCCGTCATAATCACCCAGTGCCAGCTGACCGAGTACATGGATAAACAGCACTTATGTCTATTAAATGTATGCTATTTCCTCATTTTCTTGCACGCTAGCCATAGTGCTACTTAAAAAAATATTCAGCAAGTGTTTATTGAGTATTCACCCATGACAAACTGTATGTTAGGCATCGAGTGTTCACAGATGAATAGGACAAAAGTCACCGTGCTCCAGGAGAACAGGGGACAGCTGCAACGTAGGAAACACTGTCGCAGCTGGGGCACCGTGGGGGCATGAGATAAGGACTCAACTTATGCTTCAGGAATCAAAACGTTATCATACTGGAGCTGCTCTCTTCTCTCCAGGGCTTCTGTAGTAGGAAACAAATGCTTTGTCCTTTCGTCTTAGTCTCAGTGTGAAGGGTCCTTTCCCCCTCTGTTGCTCTGATGTTTCAACTCCAGGAAGTCTGCCTTGTGCATAGAACATGAGCCTGATATCTTTTGGCAACCTCCTAGATTTCTGTGTAGTTCACGTGCCCTGTAATGGTTGTAATTCACCCGGCAAGGCTATCGGAGAGACACAATGAGCTGTAGATAAGTTCAGCTGTTTTTTTAAGCTTGTTACCTTACAGGTATAGACGGGATGGGGGACAGCCAGGTGAGAGGCTCAGAGCGTTAGGAGAACTTAAATCCAGGGAATTCTGAGGAAAGTTGCTTCTGCTTCATCTCCTCTCCAATGTCCACCAGCAGTAGTGCTCTAGAAAGTTTAGAAAAAAAGAAATAAAATTACACAGAAAAGTCAACTAATATGAAAATTCAGCCCAGGATGGACTTGGAACCAGAAAGAGCAAACAGGTGTAGAAAACCAGGAAGACGGCCTAACTGAATTGGGCGCTCTCGTAAAAGCTGTCTTACTGGGTTCCTGCCATTCAATGCTGTTTTATGAGGCTGGAGATGTAGCTCAGTTGGGAAAGTACTTGCCTGGCATCCACAAAGAGCTGACACCCAATACCAGAGAAGCCTGGTGATGTAGGACTCACCTGTAATCTAAACACTTGGGTGGCCAAGGCAAGAGGCTCAGAAGTTCAAGGTCATCTTCAACTACTTAGCAAGTTCAAAGCCAGCATGGATTACAAGAGACTCTGCTTCAGAAACAAAACAAGTGAACATCATCACAATAAAACAACAAACGCTGTTTGATGGCAATTTATTTGTGGGGCATCCTGGAGTAACTTACTTAGCCCCTCTGTCTATTTGCCTGTAACTTGGGTTTGTTTGGTTTTATAAGAACCAGTTGGTAGGTTTAACATCTGTTACTTTGAAATGCAAATACAACATTCGTGAACAGGCTTTATAAACCGTGTAGTTAAGTATTGTGGATCTCAGTTGATTCATAGTGGGGACAAACAGGAACTGATTTACAACAAGAGATGGGAGTTGGCAATCCCAAAGCATCCTTGTGCCCCGGGACCTACCTTTCCCAAAACTTCAGACAGAGACCCTGGCATGAGAAGCCAATGACTAGAATGTCAAGAGAGTTTCAAACATGAAGGAATAAAAACACACATTGGTCCGTGATCACCACCACAGGTGTGGTAGGCAGAAGCTGCTTAACAGTGCCCAGTGGTCTTCCATGTTCTAGAGTGGGCCTTCCATGCCATGTTGGCTGTTAGTGTCTATATTACAGAGTGCACAAGGAACTTACTTCACCAAGGCCCCCATTTAATCTTGCAGTCACTTTCTGTGGCACTATGCTAAACATGTCACAGATAGCCACACAAGACATCCCTAGCATTTCTGTTTGATAGGCTGAAACCTTTGGAGGTTTCAAAGTCAATCCGCAGCGGTAGAATTCAGTCTTGGAGGTTTCAAAGCCATTTGCGGGAGTAGCGTTCAGTCTGTGGCACGCGTGCAAGCCTTGACTGGCCATTGACTTTTAGTAATTAAGATTACCCTAAAGCCAAACTAGATTTCAGGAATGACCATTCTCCTGACTATTTCCAAGCAAAACCTTCTCTTTAGTCGGCATCTTTCAATTCTCTTTTTCAGAACCACCTGCAGAATTTCTCCCAAATAAGAGGACTCACTGGGTACTTCTGGGACCGCTTCTACTGTTGTTTGTTGTAGTCCTAGTCTTCTTCTGCCTAAGAAAACAAGGTATTTCCTTCACCACTGTGGTTTCTGTGCTGCCTGGGGAAAGTCCGCGAAGGTCTTCTTACCGCGATATTGAGTAGGCAGTGTCAGAGACAGCACCTACCCTAACTTGATAAGGGCAGCCCCATACTACAGCCTGACCCAACAGGCTGGCCGAGCCTTCCTGGGAAATACTTGACCTTGAAGGTTGTGCCTTTCACTTTCAGTTAGACAAAATAAGTTTGAGCTGTGACTCCGGTGAGCCGAGTCTTCCTTCAGCCCTGCTCACGTAGCTGTTCCGCTGCATCTCCTACCTGGGAGTGTCCCGTTGGACCGTGTTGTATTTTGGAGGAGTGTGAGTTGGACAGGGTTTAGAAAAGCTAAAAGACTTAGCATTTTTTTTTTTTTTGGTTTTTCGAGACAGGGTTTCTCTGTAGCTTTGGTGCCTGTCCCAGAACTAGCTCTTGTAGACCAGGCTGGCCTCGAACTCCCAGAGATCCGCCTGCCTCTGCCTCCCGAGTGCTGGGATTAAAGACGTGCTTTTGAGGCAGCACTGCAGCGTCTGCCGTTCAGTGGTTCACAGTAGAGTCAGGCGGCGCCACTGTGTGCAGTGCAGGGGTGTTGGACGGGTAGCGGTGGAGGCTGAAGAAGACAGCTGTAAGGCTCCTTCTTAACAAGTAAATAACCACAGACTTTGAAAGACCATTGTGCCCATTGGTCTCAGTTGAATTCAAGTTGAATCCCTTGCAACATCCTATCGAACTGGGTTCTGGGTACCCTAAGTAGGGAAACATTTCTGTCTAAAACTGCTATCTTTACCACAAAGCATTTTTTTTTTGCAAACTTTCTGGAATCATTATGACATAGTGGTTTAAATAATTTTCATATATTGATTTCAGCTTTTACCCATAAGAATGATTTAAATCTAGGAAAATGAGTGCATCCAAATAATGTCATCCCCTTGTAAGATGACTTAGAGAAAACCTTTTCCGCAGTGCTTTGAAGTGTATACCCAGAGAGCCAGTGATGTATGGACTTGCCTGAAGCCAAATAGGGAACTAAAATGTGGAAATGAACTTCAGTCTTCTGAGAGGAATTCCCCTTTAATCCTTCGGAGGATGAGTGTATGCGGAAAGCCATATAACTGAGGGGGTAGCGACCAGCTGTGTCCAAAGTACAGACCCTAACCAGAACCAAGAGGGTGGCCAAGATGTGACATTAGGTTTCAGTGGCACGTCTGGACTAGAACTAGACTTGGGCTTGCGCAAGGAAGAGATTGTTGCCAAACTGAGTCTGGAAAGGATTGATGGAGAAGGAGTGTGGTAGAGTTTCAGTAGGTAATAGAGTAGTTCGGGATGTAGGCCAGCTCTGAGGATAGGACGGGAAACAAAGTAGACAACCCTAGAGAGAGAGAAAGAGGACAGAGAGGTGGGAGGAAGGGAAGAGAGGGAGGGAGAGAGAGAGAGAGAGAGAGTGAGAGAGTAAGTGTGTGTCCTAAGTTGTTGCATAATTAGCTTTGGGGTTTTGTACTTGGAATAAGAAAGCTTGTGGACTAAAAGTCCAGTGATTAAGATTGAGTTGAAACTTGAGTCACTGTGGGTTGGGTCGTAGTTTTGTGCTGTACAGAATTAAGATTGATTTTTTTCTCATTCAGTGAAAACCCTAGATGTGGAGAAATGTGGCTTCGAAGACACAAAGTCAAAAAACCAAAACGGTAAGTGTGACAAAAGGGATGGGTAAATGGAAGGGCAGTGCAGTTTGGTCCTGCAGGGTTGTGGTTCCAGAGCTCTGTAGGCTGAGGCAGGAGGATAGTGAGTTGCAAGCCTCCTGACCCACATAGCAAACAACATAAACAGGAAGAAGAAAAGGCTATCATAACAAGAGAAATCGACTAGTCGTGACCTCCCCTCCTTCCAAAGGAGCCTGTTTGTGAGGACCGAGGACTCCTCTGCCTCACAACTCCCACAACTGAGGAAATTCTGGGATGGTCCTGCATACTAAAACTCAGCCCAGGGCTGCAAAGAGTTGGGAGCAGGAGGGGAGGGGCGCTTTTGTCTAAGCTGCTGATACCTTGGTAGCCCTGCAACCAGAGAGAGTGCTGAGTCAGATGAATGTGTAACTAACAAATGGTTCTGCTGGTCGGTCCGCTGCTAACTCGTTCTTGTGTGGGATATGGAGTTCATTTCATCACCCGCCCTCAAGCACTCTTATAAATATGAGAATATAAAATAAGGTGGCAGGAACACTCAGCCTCGCCATACGCTTTCATTCCCATCCTATGGCCTCCACTTCATTCTGCTGCTAATGTCTATGTTTCTAGGAGTAGAAAACCCTCACTGCCCTAATTTTTTAAATAAGCTCTATCAAGTTTTCTAATTCACTGTACTGTGGTTAGAACCTAAGGGTACCACTGAGCACAGGCAGGATTAAAGCTGGCTCGTGAACTTGAGCAGCCCGGAGTAGGTTCCCTTGTGTGCACTACCGTTTATGCTGCTGAGTTCCCTGAGGAACCAGCCTAGCTTGCTCAGCTTGAGGGTTTCTCAGTCCAGCAAGTTTTCCATTTTTAAAACCAGGGCAGTCCCGGACAAACAAGGGTGTTTAGTCATCCGTCAGCATGCAAGTGTTGCCAAATTTGTCTCTGTCTTATTGCAACCTTATCATATGATCTAGCAATATCCAACTTGTTTGTCTTGCACGTCTTCATGCATTTCCCCCGCACATTCCCTGCTCCTGTGAGATTACTTTACTATGGTCCCTCTCCAGATACACAGTTCGAGGAGACGTAAGCAGCACGGAAACCTCTGATCTTCGAGGCGGGATTGGCAGTCTGTGGTCTGTGAATGAAGGGGCCCTTGGGATGTGGGTCCAAGGACTCGAAATGGAACCTGGGAAGACAAGAGAAGAGAGAAAAAGGCGAGCCTGGGATAAAGGACATTTCTGCAGGAGATACCAACAAGCAAGTTACCCATTAATCATCTTGGGAAAGTGGGCTGAGAACCCCTGGCTCAACATCTGGCCCTTGCAGAAGTGCCCTTTCCTTCCTCTCGGTGCCTGGATGGGCAGCGGAGAGTCACAAGTGTGGAAGTATGAGTGTTCCTATTTATTTTGAGTTTGTGTATGCTTGTTGTGGGAGTGTGGTTGTGCCTGATGCGTTCTAAAGACATAATAGATGCTAACATACAGTCACCAAACTCTACTGCTGCTTACCATCTTGTCCACAGGCAGAAACGCATGTGCACGTGTGAGGTGCTTGGTGTCCTCTGTGACTACTGGTATAAGCGGGACCATGCTTGGTTCAATAGGGCTCTTGCTATTTGACTTGAATAATCTTTATTCTCAGTCCTTGAGGCTCTGTGGTAGTAATTGTTCCGTTGAAGTGTCAGTTTTACAAGTGTCTGATACTATATGCAACAATCTCATTTCATCTCCATAGCAACAACCCTCAGGGTAACCTCTATTATACTCACTTCATAGCCCAAGAAGCTGAGCAATTAAGTGATTTGCCTACAGAATAACAGCTATCAGATTTCTGTCCTTCAGCCACTGTCCTTTCAGGATTCAGTTTGTAGCTAAGAAATGAATTTAAAAACTGCCTAAGTAGCATTGATTTCACACAGCCTTGTGTACCATGCTGGCCCTGAGCATAGAGATGCAAGCCAGGGTACTGGTTGGATATGTGTATGCATATGCTTAAGTTCAATACTCAAAGCAATGTTCATTAACAAGGAGTCTATATTTAAAAGACTCTGGAAGTAACTCTTGAGTTCCTTGTCTAGCATTAGATTTACGTCTTATTTGTTACCTTCTTCATACAATCTCACATCCTCTTTGTAATATCTAGCATTGCTTAAAAGTTCTTTTTTATTTTTCTATCTAAATGATATTGAGGGTTGGGGAGATAGCTCAGCTATAAAACACTTTCCTCATGAGGTATAAAACCCTAAGTTTGTTCCCCAAAACCCACATACAAAAACAGCTGGGTATATCTGCATGCGTTTGATCTCAGCACTAGGGAGGCAGAGACAGGCAGATCCCTAACTCTCGTTGGCTAGCCAATCTAGCCTGCTTGGTAAGCGCCAGGCTTATGAGAGCTGATACCTCAAAAGATGATGTAGATAGTGCCTGAGAAATGATGCCTGCATACACACATACACCACACACACATGCACACACATGTACACACATGCACACACACATGCACATGAACACACATGCAATCCAAATACATGTCAATAGGGTGCTGACTCAGAATGGTCCCAAAGACAAAATAAAACTCTATTCCATCGCCCTAGCCTTGCTAGCCCCTTCCCAGAAGCAACTGGTGTTGCTTTTTGCACATATATTTTCCCAAAGATGATTAATAAGTAGAAATATATGTTAAAGTACCTATATTTTTTTAATTCCTAAATAGTAGCTCACTGTGTATTTGCATATTTACCCTTTTTATTTAATGTACTGATCCTTATGCAGCTGCTGGAACCTATTTAAAGATCCAAGAAGGGAACTGCCCCCTTTCTAGGGTTTTCCTTCCCATCCCTACAGATGTCTCTCATAGTGCCTAGGCCAGGCACTGTGTCTGTTGTCCCTACCTGTAAAATACCATTTGTAGAGCACTTACTCACTGACTGAGTTTGTGTTTGGTTTATTTTATGTCTGCTCAAAGGGAGACCATGAGTCCCCAGGGTCCACTGGGTCTACCCAACACCGAGGAGTGGGTAGCCTTCTCCTTCACTCAGCACACCGAGGAGTGGGTAGCCTTCTCCTTCACTCAGTACACCGAGGAGTCGGTAGCCTTCTCCTCAGTCAGCACACCGAGGAGTCGGTAGCCTTCTCTGTCACTCAACAAGACGCAGATCTGGCGCAGTGCTGGCACTGCTGTTTTCCCTCTGCTTCTTTTCTCAAACACAGATGCTCTGCTTGCTTATCACAGGTTCTCCCTGGAAATCCCAGCTTTGCTCCTCCTGCTGGTTGCCCTGGACCTGCCCTTGTACCAGGAAAAGCCCCTTAGCTCTGCCTGAACCCTTGAAGGTCACTGCCTCTCATTGCCACAGGGGCCTCAAAGATAATGTTTTCTTGAGGGAGGAGGGGAGAAAGAGCCCAGAGCTTTCTTTCAGTCCTCTTTGTCTGGTCCCATGTCAGGGGTGAAGAAACAGACCAGGTACGGTGGTGCATACAAGTCTCTAATCCCAGCCTTCGGGAAGAGAAGCAGGCAGATCTCTGTGAGTTGAGGCCAGCCTGGTCTACATAGAGCCCAAGCCAGCCAGGGCAACATAGTGAAATTCTGTCTCAGAGCTAAGACTGATGAATCAGAACCCCCAAGGGAACCCTTCTGTTACCCGTTCACGGGATGATTCTCATGGCAATGTTCTGTTTGTATGAAGTTTAAGAAAATATGTAGTCGAGCGAGACTCCACTCACTTTATTTGAAATCTTAACACCGTCTCACGGCGTTGGATTGTAACGGCACTTTATACCTTTGTGTTGTGGGTCGCCCTACATGTAAATTTTATTTTGCATCTAATTGTCATTGTATTGCATTAATTTAATAAAATATTCTTATTTATTAAACATTTTTTTGTTTCTTAAACCATTTTCAGTTTAATCTCCAGTAGGAAGGAGTCACTTTGAATACCTAAGATCCCTGTCTTTATTTCCCCCCCACCACGCACACAGAACTTTTTTGCGTAGATGGCATGTTATCAGTCAAAAGTCTTCCATCCAAATTGGAGATCTGGGGGTGGGGTGGGAGGATAAAGCGGAATCCCCAGAACCAGGGATGTGAAGGGGCTTGGCTTGGAGAGCACGCATCACACCGCGAAGCTGCACGCCCCTCAGTCTTCAGGTTCTGAAAAGGAAGCGAGAAACCCAGAACTAAGCAAAGTTCAGGACTAGGACCCAAGACTTCTCAGGAACCATAAGAACGTCTACAGTCTTTTTAGACAAACACTATCACACGCACCACTAGGGAAAGTGTGGCTCTTTGAATGTCTTGTCTCTCTTGGCCACTTCCTCACAATTCAGCTTGAAGAAGCTTTGGATCCTTGGCTAATTTCTTGAAATCAGATGCTCTCAACACAAGGTAACTGCTCCGGATGTTTTCAGAGGAAGATCTATATCTTTATAGTAATAATGACCCACCGTCTATGTCAGTCCCTGGACAATCAACGGGTTTACCAGCAGAAGGCTCCATGACAGGATCGGATCCTGTGCCAACATGTGGATTAGTGTCTTTTCTCTGAATGGTTCCTTCCACCTCCAGTTCCTGTTTTGGCAGTCTCAGGGTCAATCTACCCCAAAGTTGAGATATACAAAGTAACATTTAGCTTCAGAAATCTCTTCCACTTCCTCTGCTAATATCTCAGTGACTCACAATTAGATTTTACTGGGAATTGTGAAGAACACTCCGCGGCCTCAAGGGGCTTGCAGTCTTGCTGAAGACACAATGTAAACAGTCGTTCAAAACGTTAGTGAGCATTAATTTGTGTGTTAGAATATGAGAGTTTAGTGCTGCCTGGGGCCAGCCAGAAGATAAGATGGTGAGTTCTGAATAGACGAGTGTGACTTGGATCTGGGTTGTCCCTCAGACAGTCATCAATTGGAAGCTTGGTCCCCAAGGCAGTGGTATGGCTGGGATGGAACCTTTAAGAGCTGATGACTGGTCCTGAAGAGGCCTTAATGGTTTTCTGTGGAAAGTGAGTCAGCCCCATATGGTTACAGCAGGAAGCTGACTTCTTTCTTGGATGGTTTGGATGGGATTAATTCATATCACGGCTGTTTTCATGAGATCTCAGTTTCCTTCACGGGCTCTCTCTTTTCATCTCTTCCTCTCCGATTCCCTTTGCACACCGCTCACTGCTCTCACCTGTGTTCCTGACACACGATGCTACGCCACCACGCTTGGACTCTATCAGAGGCCTCTGCCAGGTGTGCAGCGCCAGCTTGGGCTGTGAAGCCCCTGAAAACGTTAGCCAATGAGACTTCTTTTTCTTGTCAAACAACCACTCTCAAATTTAAACACAGAGTGAATCCTAAGGCCTAGGGTTCTTTTCAGAGGACAGCTGAGTCGTCATGGCCACCCTTGATGGCACAAAAAGTGACTTCTTCCAGACGGTGTAAATGGGACAAAGAACCTTGTTGCTTACTTACACAGATGGTGGGGAGGTCAGGAGGCACTACCACCTGTGGTAGATAAGCTGCAGTTTCTGTCAGATTACACATGATCCAGAATTTCCACTTCTACAGCTTCCCACGTGTGATAGGTCACACACACACACAAACTTAGCCATTGTACCCTTATTCAGAATGACCAAATGTTTAACACGACCCAACAGCTGTTAACAGGGAACAGATCAAACAGATGCGGATACCGCTCAACAATAGAATACTTTAGTAGACAGCTACGAAAACAAAGAAGGAATCCTTTTTAAACTGATAGGGGAACAACAATCTCCAAGATGGATCTATTGTTAAGAAAAATATTGAAGAAATGCTAAATTACAGTGCACTTGGGGCATTATATTAATTATATATAGAATATGCAGCCTTTGAATATTCATTTGCATGCTAGGTGCTAAGTATGGACAGATAATCTGTGCTCTTAATCTATACATTATGAGCTCTATGTGTCTGTCCAGAAAATACAAATTTTGCACTTTGAAAAAAGAAAAAACGTGCATTTTGCTTGTATCTGCAACAAGCACATGTTTAGAAGGAGGAACGAGAATTTGATAGAAAATGCCTTATGTCGAAAATTGGGACTATAGTAGATAAATTTAAACTATAGAGGTAAGCCTGCTATCTCTTATATCTTTTTTTGAAGCTTCTTTTTCTCCTCTTCTTTTTCTTTTCTTCTTCTTCTCCTCTCTCTCTCTCTCTCTCTCTCTCTTTCTCTCTTTCTTTCTTTTTTTTTTTTTTCTCAAGACAGGGTATCTGTGGGTATACCTGGCTGTCCTGGAACTCTGTATTCTAGGCTGGCTTCAAACTCACAGAGATCTGCCTGTCTCTGCCTTCCAAGTGCTGGGATTCCAGCTGTACACCACCACTGTCTGGCTGCTTTTGAACGTTGTAACCATATTGTCATTTCAGATAACTACGTTGTTACTATCTAAAAGTCTGAGATCAATTATTTACCTTCCAGGGTCTTTCTTTCCTTCACTTTGAAGAAAAAATTTCATTCACTGTTAATATATAAGGATAATACAAAAATCAACAGCTAGAGAATTTAAAAGCTTAATTCACTGTCACTTGAATTTCAGTGTGACCCTGAGCTCAACTGAATTGATTCATTTTTTTTAAAATAAATAAATGGACTTTATTTGACCATATTGTAATGATTCATTTTTCTTTCATATTTTTTTTCTATTTTTGACAAGTCTTCCCAGCACAGGCTCTGACCTGTGGACACCCAAGCAGATTGTTTATTAAGGGGATCTGATTATATAGCTGTACGGTTGGATCTGCATGATAAAGGTCATTACAGAAGAATAAGGCACCATACCTGCCCATTGTTTATGTTCCCATGGATGAAATAATTGAGAGATCTAGAGCCCAGCCAGCGTGCAGGAATGGTCCTCACTTCTGTCGGTGAAGTCTGAGAAGTGAGTTTTAACACACTCTTGCAAGTGAATTTTAGCAAAACAGAGGTGGGGTTTTTTTGATCAGTAATTTGGGGCCTTTGTTGAATCTTGAAATCCCCTAGGACAAGGCTTTCCCTCTCACTTAATATCTGGGTTTCTTCCGGGCAAATTTATCTGTCTGCTTTGAAATTAGATACCCAACTTTCAAAAGACACAAACATTTGTTATGCGGAGAGGAAGGAAAAGAGAAAGTCTCTGAGATGTTACTCATGGATAGCGACATAGACAGAGCTGAAAGTCCTTGTGAGAACTTCTGCCGCGGTGCTGGAAACTGAAGAGAATGCCAGGACACATCCATAACAGAACAAAACAAACAAACAAGCAAGCCAGCAACAGTAGCTGTCAATCAACCAAACAAAATCCTCCCCGACGCAGCACCCAACAGAGAGCAGGCCTTATCCTGTCAGTCATCTCTTCTTTCTGAAGACAGTTTAGTAAGCATGAGCTAAGTTAGGAATGTGAATGTATACGAAACCAAATAAAATGATCTCTCTCAGACACTGGAGGTGTTGATGACTTCAAAGCGATTTTAATAACCCAGGTATCTAGGGAAAAACTGGGGGGAAAAAAAAGGATGAACAAACAAAGAAACAAAACAACAAAACCAAACCGAAACAAAAACCCTTTTGTACTGGTCAGGACTCTTAGTTCTGACTGTGAAAGGGAAGCACGGGTCTGTACCTAGAAACCTCCCTGTGTTTGGGAAGAACAGGAGAATGCCTTAAACACCCGAGCCACTCCTGACCTTAGGTGTGTCGTCTAGCTTCCCTGAACCTGTTTTCTTATGCTAAATGGAGTCGGGGCTAACCGCTTAATATTTAATGTTTCACAGGCAGCAATCATCGGGGAGTGACTTATTAAATTATTTTAAGATCCAAAAGCTCTGTAAGCTGTGAAGTACTTAAAAGGTAGCTTAAGTTTATTAAGTTTTAAATTATTTTTAAGGTTGGTTTTTAAAAGTTTTTTATTTATTGTATGTTATGGGTAGGAATGTTTTGCCTGTATGCGTGCAAATTCCCCATGTGCATCCCTGGTACCCACAGCGGTCAGAAGAAGACATCAGATCCCCTGGAACTGGAGTCATGGATAGCTGTGAGCCACCATGTGGGTGCTGGGCACAGAACCCAAGTCCTCTACAAAGCAAGGCCTGCTTTTAGCAACTGAACCTTCACTTCACCCACCTGGCAAAGTGTTTATCTCTTACACCTGCCTTTGACTAGGATACATGCTAACTGAAGCTGTGGCCGACTGAAGAGCTAAATTGACACACAGTGACTTTGGATAATGTCAAAATTAATTGGAATTTATTTTTACTTTGTGCATTTAAATTCTGGCATCAATTTCTTTAGAAACGTTTGGGTATCTTGTGTCAGTGTTGAATTTCGGCAAAGCTAAACATAGACTGGATAGTATATTAAGGGTAATTCAGTGAATGTTGATTTGGGATAAACCGCGTTTCATTTTGTTTTTAGGAAAAATGCTTCATTCTTTGTTTTACAACAATGAGCCTTTTTTTTTTTTAAAGCAGGAAGCTATCCCTCTTTTCAGACCTCAAATTAAACACATCAGTCTATTATTGAGTCAAATAGAAAGCAAACAGAACGCAACAATGACCCACCTGGTTTCTGCCTGGAGTAGGGTCTTGACACACAATAATTGATAATTTAGCTTCTCTCTTCTCTGTTCACTGGATGTGTACTGTAACCACTTGGCATTTTGGGGAATCCATAAAAGATTTAGATGTCCATCTTCAACAACATGAAGGCCGAAATATGCCCTCAGGTTTATGGGCATAGCTTCTCTTCCTCCAAAAGCTGAACAGTATAAAAGACAGAAAACTGTCAAAAATAAACCACGGGAGTCTATAATCACTTGTCCATCTCTGTCGTGACTGGGACATAAAATTTCCTGAGGGAAACCCTTGTTGTGTAGCTAACTACCCGCGGGTCACTTAGAAGTAGTCTGGCTCACCATGTCAGCTGTCTCAAGATTGCAGTTCTTGGGTCCGAGTGACCCTTATTTCACTTAGTAATGGTCCTAAGCCCCTATTAGTGGTGGTGATGGAAGTTGGTATATATCAATAAGAAGTCGTAGTATGCTTCCTTTTAAGTGTAAAAATTCTTGACTCAATAAGGAAAAAAAATATATCCCAAGGCTGCTAAGATCTACTTTACAATAAGGCTTTTTGAGAAAGAGAAACTATTCCTATTTTTTGCAATAGCATATTATTATAATTATTCTGTTCTCATAGTTTTAATCTTTCTGTATATAATCTATAAACTAACATTTGCCATATATATTACATATATGTATGTGTATGCCATGTAGATATGTGCGTGCATGTAGAAAACATAGTGTATGTAAGGCCGGTACTGCCTACTGCCTTAGACATCCACAGGAGTCTTGGCATGAAGCCCATAAATGAAAGGCATAGAGTCTAAGGAGATGACTCAGCAGTTAAAAGCGTGTACTGCTCATGTGGAGGATCTCAGTTTGGTTCATAGCACCCATGTCTGCCACATGACAACTGCCTGTAACTCCAGCTTCAAGGAGATTCGCTGCTTCTGGTCTCTGCTTGCATCTGCACTCCTGTGCACATACTTATAGACAGAGACTGTGCCTTCATCTCCCGGCCACCCAGACCAGAATAATCACACAAAAACTATATTAATTACAACACTGTTTGGTCAATGCTCAGTCATATTCCTAGCTAGCTATTATATATTAAATTAACCTATTTCTATTATTTTACATTTTACCATGAGGCTCATGGTTTGTTTCCTCACATCTTACTTCTTGGGTGGTTACACAGTGTCTGCCTGACTCCACTTTCTTTCTCCCAGCATTCAGTTTAGTTATCCCGCCAAACTATATTCTGCCCTGCCATAGGCCAAAACAGTTTCTTTATTAACCAATAGTAATAAAACATATTCAGAGCATAGAGAGAGGAATCCCACATCACATACCCCCACACATAAGCACATACATATACATAATTAAAAATAAAATAAATAAAAAAGAAGAACAGACACAAGAGGATAGACTGTCTATCCTTGTGATTTTGTTGAGATCCTTAAGAGGTCCTAGATACAAGTCGTGGACAGATAGGTGAACTGAGACTGTCTTCCCCTGCAACTGTTGATGTATTTATTGCCTGTTATCTGTCTTGATGGAATTACTCGGTGAACAGAAATTCCTTGTACATATATCAGCTTCTCAGCCTTTTCTGTATGGCTAGCACTGTTTTTGCATACTGCTGTAAGTGGCTTGTGATTACTCAAAATTAATGAAGAATTATTTCCCCCTTTTTAAAAATTTGCTCTTGCTTTGCTTCACATTTAGATAAATCCTTCCAGAACTCTGTGTGTGTGTGTGTGTGTGTGTGTGTGCGCACGCACACACACACACACACACACACAATATGATACAGGGATCAAACACATTTTTGTATGTGGTTCTGATTGTCCTTGTACCACTTACTATGTTGAAAGAAAGAAAGAAAGAAAGAAAGAAAGGAAGAAAGGAAGAAAAAAGAAAAGGAGGACATGACAGCTCCTAAGGGATTCGGGTTTTTATTAGAGACTTAGGGGAGAGCACAGGCAGAGGCAGAGACATTTGGGAAAGTCCAGAGTGAACAGGACCAGCAAATAGAACCTGGCCATGGGATGAGAGGGGAGTGCCAGAAGCCAAGAGGCCAGGAGAGCAGGAACCAAGAGATTAAAACTGCAAGAGACAAAAAAAAGAAAAGAAAGGAATAAAAGGACCTTTGTAGCCAAAATGGTTGGGTTATATAGGGAAGAGCAGCTGGTGGAAGAGCAACCCAGCCCAGTTCCTGGGCTGGAGAAGTTTAGGGTAGGGGTTGGGGTTGCTGTCCAGGAGGACCCTATAACAGGTAGGGACTGAGGGATGCTGGGAAAACCTGGTAACCAGCATCAGCTTTGATATGATTCTTGGGATAAGTAAGGATTTACCCTGTAACCAGAATGAGACCATCTTCTACTGGGCTACCTGGAGAAGGACATCTGAGTGAAGCCTTGGTCTTGTCACCATGGGCAATGGGGTCTGATGTTATATATGACAGTGGTGCCCTCTCCAGATCCTAACAGCCTTGTATAGACTAATTGTAGCCAGCTTCTAACTAATTTCTGCTTCCTAGTTTTAGTTCCATTTTTTTTTTTGCAATACTTATGAAAAGGTTAGCAGCATCCTCAACCACACTTCTGTCTTCATGGCTTCTTCTTGGTCAGGGAACCTAGGTGGTTTTGTTGACTGAGAGACAAGCATGAATACTGTAGCCCCTCTATTCAAGACCCCCACAATCAGACTCTTACCTATCCTTCAGTCTTCATTCTTTCTTTTCTTTTCTTTCTCTTCTTTGCCTTTTCTTTTCTTTCTTTCTTTCTTTTTTTCTTTTCTTTTGTATTTTTGAGAAAGGGTTTCTCTCTGTAGCCCAGGCTGTCCTGGAACTTGCTCCGTAGACCAGACTGGCCTTGAACTCAGAGATCTGCCTGCCTCTGCCCCCTGGGTGCTGGGACTAAAGATGCAAACCACACTGCACAGCTTGGTCTTCCTTATAACACAGGCGGCAGACATTTTCTGTTGATGGCCAGACCTGGAATATTCAGTCTTGAGGGTCTTGATTGCTCAACTCTGCCCTGGTAGTGCAAAGCATCCATGTATATCATGACAGTCAGTTTTGGGTCACTGCAACAAAATAGCTGAGGAAAAAAAACAACATAAGGAACTATCTTCTTTGTTTCACAGTGTCAGAGAATTTGGCCCATGAGTAACTGGCTCATTGTTTCTGGGCTTGTAGTGAGAAGAACATCCTGGCAGAAGGCCTGGCATAGGAAAGCTGCTCATTCTATGCTGGCCAGGAGGGAAAGGAAAAAAAAAAAGGAAGGATAAACTATACCCTTTGAAGCAATCAACTCCAGTTACATACTTCCTCCAAATAGGCCTCCTATTTTTATTAATAGCCCAGCAAGCATAGACAAAGCTTTCAACACATGAGCCTTTGGGGGACTAGAGAGGATTTCCCTCTTGTTGATTGGGTTTTAAGTCAAATTAGAGAGCTGTTGGCTACCAATGAGGTATGTGTGCTATTCCTGCATCCTTAGAGCTTTTCTCGTGATGGCCATCATGGTTTATAGACAGATTAGGTTATCGATTAGATCCATCAACTGATTCATATATGGGGATTTTCCCTAGGGCTCGCTCTTAACATTTCTAGGCTGTGTCTCTGCTAACTAAGATAAAAGGCTTGTTTCCTCCCCACCTAATCATGCAAATCACAAACCTGGGTTCTTCACCCTTGCGCCCAGGTGCCCACAAAATCCTATCTCTGATTCTCTCACTTCAAAACTGTAGCACCGAATGACGAGAGTCACAGGTAGCAATGCGATTAAGATTATAGATAGGCCTGTAGATACCAAAACACCGCACGAGGATTAGATGATTAGAGGCCTTAAACCCCCTCCGTGCCAAACGTCAAAGGATTTCCCCAGGTCTTTGGAAACCCAAACCTGTTAGAAAGACTAAAGTTGGATTTATTATTTATTTATTTTGCTCATTTAAAAAAATTTATATCATCAAAGAATGTAACAAAACTCTAAAACATTAACAGTGGAATGATCATGAACCAGAGTTAGATCTGGTTGCAATTACAGCTACGCTTCTGCCTATGTATCTGAACTTGAATAGGTTATGTAGCGTGCATCTTGATTTCCTCATCTATGTATTGGAGCCAGTGACAGCATCTGGCTAGAAGAGTTACTAGGGCAATGGCAGGAGTTAACACATGTGAAAACATTGTTTAGAGTGTATATAAATTGGTCAAAAGCATATGTATGTTCAGTCTTAGACATGCAATAAAGTTCACATCAGCAAACAGTCGATACAACCGCCTTGGCAGGCTGTGTAGTCATTCAAGGTGACACACAGGTGAAAACCACTCAAGTCCCTTTAACATAGGGTTTTGAGTTCCCCTTGGAAGTGCTCCATATAACTTCAGCAGAAGATTTTCACAAGTGCACATGGAATTTCTCACATTGCGTTGGGTGACAGTACATGATGTGTGTGTACTGGACTGTCTTCTGTGTCGTCGTCTTCATGAGTCCAGCTGTGCCTGCTTGCACAAGTTCCCGGCAGCTGGGTTTGTTGACTGTTGACATTCCCCATAGAAGGAGGGAGAGCGAAGGAGGGTCATGGGACTCTCACCTGCCTCTCTAGCCTCACCCTCCACCCAGCTGTACGCAACTCTGCCCTAATTGCTCATGGCCCCAGGAAAGAACTAGAGGACAGTGGCTGGGTGAGGAGGTGAGGGGGCTCCATCAGTCATGGGGTAGTCATCTACGCTGAGCTCACAAGTTCCAGTGTGACTGTGTGTCCCCTTGCAGGCCCTTAACTGCTCACTCACTGTCGGTGGGTGAGAGTAATACACTCGTTGATTCCTCCAGAGTGAATTAATGGTATCTCACCTCTTGTCATGGGAACTTAGAAATATGACATCCCACCTCTGTCGTGCGGTAGATGTTTACATCTCCTTGCAGAGGAATTTTAGCCACAGCCGGCAGTGCCTGATAACAAAGGAAGCTGAAAGATAGCTTAGTTGCCCCAGAGAAAGTGGTGCATGCCCACAGTAAAATGTGATGATTTTTTATAGAATTTAGGCTCTACTGAGTCTTTTTAGTTGTTCCATAAAAGTTTTTAAACAGTTTTGAAAGTTTTATTTATTATTTTATGTTATGAGTATTTCCAGAATGCATTTATGTTGTAGTATGTGTGTGCAGGGCCTATTGGATGTCCTGGGATTGGAATCTGAGAAGGTTGTGAGTCACATTGTGGGTGCTGGGAATTGAACCTGAGTCCCCTGGAAGAGAAGTCAGTGTTCTTGACTGCTAAGTCATCTCTCCAGCCTCAAAACATTTTTTGAAATTATTTTATCTATAGTCTAGACCTATGAATGAAAAATACTTCATTTTTTTTTATTTCATTAGTTTTAGGATTTACTAGAAAAATTTTACTTTTGGGGTTTAAAAGCAAAAATATTGGTAATGGATTGTTTTGCTTTGGCCGCAAATCTTGGAAATATTGTCATGTTTGGCTTAGGAAGACCAGAAGTAGTTTCATTCTTTCAGCTGAGTAACATTTGTGGAACATTACTAGATGTCAGGCTTCCAATCCAATACCGAGAACAGAGAAGGAAGGTCCAGAGGGAGCAAAGAGCAAGGCTCCTGCTCTCTGGGAAACTCACATTCTAGGTGAGACATGAATATGCAGATAACGCAAAAAATTGAGCAGCCTCATCAGTGCAAAATACTAACCAATCAGGGGGTCATGCTGATGGGTCGCAGAATTGGGAGCCAACTTTAAACAGGATTGGCAGGCCAGGGGCTTCTTGTAAACAGCGCATCTATATGGACCCCCTATTCATAACCTGAAGAAGCCGTAGAAGCACAATTTCCACCAAAGCGCTAATAAAGGGTAGTTGAGTTTACCAAGTTCATGGGAAGCCAGAGAGTGATGGGCAAGGGTGTGGAGGGCGCAAGGTGAGAGGAGTCCAAAGCTTGCCATGCAGATCCCCAAGGTACATAGTGCAGTTCGATTCTGTTCTAAATGCAGTGAGAAGCATTTGGAGGTTTTTATGTAAGTGCATTATCAGCAGGGCTGCGAGACTGGCTCTGCTACGGAAACAACGTCGCGGGGCCATGGAAGCAGTGGCCGTGGTGTTCGGGTCAAAGCTTGGGGAAGGCAGGCAATGGGGAGGCGATCTTAGGAAGCTAATGGATCCTGACGTCGAGTTTGTCCTTCTGGTGTATCCCCAGAGAGTGACTTGCCTCAGACTTGGTATTTCTCTCTCCCCCCTAGCCCTACTTCTGGTCTAAGTCCCTTGTTAGATGGTATGGACCATTGTAACGGTTTAAGTCCTTTCTGAATCCTAGAACACATATTCTGTATTTGTTCCAAAAGTAAGAATTTCACAACACAGCCTGGAAAGACATGGCCGTGTTTCTGGGTGGATGGATCCAAGGATTTAAGCTGTAAAGACTATGGGAACTGTAAAGAAAATGGTTCTATAAAACCTACCTTGCTCTTTGCTTTTACATACGGGACTCCGTCTCCTTGTTGGCTTTTGCGGGGACTTTGCGGATTTGGGTATAACAGCTACAAAATATGGTTACATGTAGATCATGTAGCCAAGAAAAAGGTTATTTGATACTTACCTAGATTGTGTGAAAGGGAGACCCTGGGAAATTCTGTGGAATTTGAGGGTTGGGAAAACTCAGGTTTGATTATGAAACCATCGACACAGGGTGAGGGTGGAGAGGTGACGTACAGTAGGAGGCTACTTCCTCAAATATCAAGACGATTCTGAGAATCGCTCTGGTTTGAACTTCAGGTTACTGGAAATGGGAATTGCATGCACATGCATGTGCACGCAGCATCCATACCTCTCAGAAAGAGGTAGTGTTGGCGGTGGTGGTGCACACCTTTAATCCTAGCACTTGGGAGGCAGAGGCAGGTGAATCTCTGTGAGTCTGAGGCCAGCTTGGTCTACAAAGTTCCAGGATAGCCGGGGCTGTTGCACAAAGAAACTGTGTCTCTGAACACCAAAAAACAAACAAACAAACAAAAAAAAAACAACAAAAAGAGAAGAAGAAGACATAGCAAACATCATTTTTTTTTTTAGTTAAAATACCATGTCTTGCCAATAAAAATCTCTTGCTGAGAGAAAGGGGCTAAAAAGGGGGCTGTTGGCTGCCAGTGTGCGCAGGGTCAGGGAATGAATCCACTGTATCCATAAGAGAAGGGTGCTATGCCCTCTCTCTAGAGTAGGCATCCCTCAAATTGTGCCGCTCTTCTCCCCATCCATTGCATGATGGTTTTCTGATTTTATCCTTTGCTCACCTTTCTGTCTCTCCATTCTGTTTATATAAAACAATAGTTTTACACATTTATACATGTATTTTGATCATGTATAGTGATCTATCCATCCCTACATCTCTCTGACTCTCCCTATGAGCCCCGCTCTGTCTCCTCTCCAACTTTGTCGTTGTTGTTATTAATCTTGAGTCCATTTCGTCCTGCCCATGTAGATGTGATGTGAAGCCATCGTCCTTGGGTGTGAACTCTATACCAGCGTAAGGAGAGTGACTCTCTTCTTCTCTTAGCAGTCATCAATTACCAGTCGATACTCCACTAAAGGCGATGTTTTTAACAGGTAGAGGTCTTATACAGGTAAACACATGTGAGATGATGCATTTGTTTATATTTAAGACAAGATCTTGCATGATAGTCGAGGCTAGTCTAAAACTTAATATGTATTGCAGGCTGGGCTTGAACTATCAACAATCCTCCAGTCTGAGTCTCCAAAGTACTGAGATTACAAACACGAACCATCATAACATAAGAGAAGCCATAACTGTTATGATTTACGGCACGAGTGACCTTTGGTGGATCCCATGGCAGGTGGGAGACTACGGCAGGTAAGAGACAGACAGATACATCATACAGAGACAGACAGATACATCATACAGAGAGAGCTTGGGTATGGAGAGTTTATTTAGTCAGTATTGGGAGGAAATAAGGGAAGGAAGGGTATGGGGAGAAGAGAGAGAAAAAGAGAGAAGTAGAGGAACAGAGAGAAAGGGAGAAAAGAGGAGAGAGAAGAAGGAAAGGGGGAGAGAGACAGAAAGCTGCTTCTTCATAAGAACAGCAGACAAAGAGAGAGAGAGAAGGGGAGAGAGCAGAGATCATCTTGCCTCAGCAGGAAGGGGGAGATTGGGAGTGGATGGAGTTTATCTCTTAAAGGGACAGGATACTCAGGTGACAGGGAAGACCATCTTAACAATCATAACAAGAGTGTCTCTTTATTCTTAGCACATCACTCCAAGGGGCATCTTAAAGGACCCTGGCTCATTTGACCCACTTGTTTTCCTGAGTGTTGAGGTTGTAATTTGAACTCGGATGTGTGTTTTAAAATGCAGAGTAAACTGGGTTACTTTCTCACACTTCTAGAAAATTACATTTGTGCAGACAAATAGTGTTTATGTGATATGGAGAACATGTACCTGCAGGAGAAATGTGTGTGTGTGTGTGTGTGTGTGTGTGTGTGTGTGTGTGTGTGTGTGTGTCTGTATTGCTGTGCAGGAGCTCATCTGAGAAGAGAAGCAGCAGAAACAAGAAGCAGAGAGGAAAGGAGCTAGAGCTGAGGAAGAGTGGAAGCAAAGCTGTCCTTCCTACAATCCCACTTCTCATGCAAAGCACTTCAAATGTCGGATAGCCGATAGCGCCACAAATCCACTTGTCGGTCCATTCCCCCATTCCTCTCTCAGGCTTGGTGGGCTCCACTCAAGGCCCTTGTTTGAGCCACTTTTGAAAATGGTGGTAGATTTTGCTGTTGTTTGTTCTTATTTTTTTGTTTGTTTTGTTTCTGTAGACCTTTGCCTGCTGAGAGCTGGGATTACCACGCACAACTATCCTGAGAGGATTTTCATCACTCTTGAGGTTTGACTTTGAGTTCAAGATTAGCTCTTCTAGAGTTTCTGGGACTTCTCTGTCCTCTTAGAAGGGCCTGACAGAAGAGAGCACCACAATGAAGAGAAGCAATGACGAGTAAAAGATACTCGGAGCTAAATGATGCTCTCTGTGCGACCTTCAATAGTCTGTTCGCTGGGCCTCAGTTTCCCTACTTACAAATGGGAATGAGGAGGCTGCCTCTCTCTTTGAGTTGTGATAGTGAAATGGCGGATATATTCAAAGCAGTTGTCACTGTCTGGCCATGTTTACACCTTGGCAGCGTTCAGTCTTTGTTTCTGCTGCTCTCCTTAGGAATGACTGCAAGTGACAAATTGTGACAAACAGTTCTACCCTAGCTCTCTATTGTCACAAGCCCACAAGACTCTACAGTGAACACACAGCTGACAGACAGCAGATCTGCGGGAAGTGTGTGCGTCCACATGGAGGAGCTGGTCTGTAGAACCACGGGAGCACTTGTCTTTTAGAAGGTCACTGTCAATTCTATAGAAATTTCTGTAGAAATACGACTCTTCCCCATTTAAAAGGGGACTCACCCCCAAAAATTACCTCATCGGTATAACCTTTTCTGCATGGAATGACCTTTCTACATTCCCCCACACCGTGGGGCCTTAGAGCGATAATATCCACTCTTTGTTCTAATGGTCAAATTTACAACTACCCTTGCTAACAGACCACATAGAAATTTCTAAAGAAGACAGGCATTGGGCTGGAAGGTAGCATGCTCCGCCCTGCAAACAAACAAATCTGGGTGTCCCCCAAAGCTGGTCATCACAGAAGAGATTGACCTATCTGGTCAGAGGCCTGCTTCCACATCAACAGCCACAACTCTGGGTCTTTGGGTCGCTGCATCAGCTCACCTGCTCTGCTTCATGGGCCATGGGAGGCCTGAGCCCTGAGCGGGACCTAGAGGCACGGGGTGGGGAGAAGGCAGAAATGGAAGTTGTGGATTTGAACTGCTGTTCCTGGGAGCTCGTGGGGCCCAACTGGCCACCTGTTTCCTCAGTTTCTCCCAGTTTTGTTTCTTCTTTTGTTAGCTGAGGACCTCTTCTGAGGTATCCCATTTAGAAGTGACTAGTTGCTCTAGGTGCCTACCTCACAGCTACTCACGCTGGGCCACTTCTCTCCTCTGTTGTCACCACTAACGCGCCAGGCCCAGATGTAGGGAGCAGAGGCAGCCCTGAATGTGGATTTCAACACGGGCACAGCCTGTCAAGGACTCCAAAACCAACTGGCCCATGGGAAACTGGCAAGGCTTTCCTCAGAAGCCCAAGTAGGAGTGTTTATCGACAACTGAGCAGTGTGTGCAAGGGACTAGCAACTGTGTCTTCCTCCTGGATGTTTGCATCCTGAGACTGCCAGCTACAGTGACCTCCTACCCGGCTACTAGCCCCGCCCCCTGTGCTGTACCTCAGAAACATGCTGAGGTTCCCTGTTGTGGCCATAGTGGTAGATTAGATCCCAGCCTCGCTGTGTGTGTGTCTGTCTGTCCTTTCTTCATTCCCTGATGTCCCTAGCCAGGGTTCTGGGACCCAAACAGAGCCGACTCCACACTGAGGGACACAGATGACAGGGTCTTCAGGTCAGCAGGTCGTCAGAGCCGGTTGGGAGCTAAACATTCTGTGTTCCTCACTACCCTATGATGATTCTGTTCATCTGGGCACAAGACCCTGAGGCAGACACAGTCTCTCATGAACCTCTGTGGCCCCAGTCTCCGGGAAAGAACATTCAGTAAATGAGCATCCTCTGTTGAGCAAATAATTGGGAGTTAGCCACAAGAAGCCTCGAACTGTGCAACAGCAGATGATGTGGCATTTGCGAATGAGCCTGCCTGTCTTTTAAATTTTCTGTTTTCTGCATGCCTACTTCAGAGTTCTGACACTGAGAAATTGCTGACTTTTGTCAACCAGAGGGGACAGTAGACCCTACTTTACATGAGATACTCAAGGGAAGAAATTCTGTATACATTATGAGCGATAACCCACAAAGCCATGTGTGGTGAGCCAGAGCTCTGAGCAGTCAGTCCACACGGCGGGAGCTATCTGATTTCCACACTACCCCCTCCTCTAGAACTGCATCGCTTCAAAGAGCAGGCCTGCCATTAACTCTGCGGCCTACACCCAGGAGAAACGAGTCAGCATTAAAGTATCATTCCCCTTCCTGCATTGCTGAGTTAGAGATTGCCACGCGAGTCCATCTTAGAGAGAAGGCAGACATGAGCTGCGTCTCGAAATCTTGTAGCTTCACTTTTCTTTCCTCTTTCTGACTCAATGATTGCTGTCTGTGGACATCAGCCACATGAATTCCCTAATACCAATCCACCAAATTAGCTTCTCCAGAGACACCTGCAAACTTTGGAGAACTACAGCAACTCCTGAGTGTCCATCGGGGTGTCTAGGTGGTACCCAGGCACCTCTGTGCATTCCAAGTTCCCTGAGGGGATTCTGGCGAGCAACCAAAAGCCACCGACTTGAACCACTTGACTTGACACTTACATATGAGTCGGCTGTCCCCTCTTCCACCTTTGACTTCTTTTGAGGAGGTAAATCAACACTTCACTTTTTTTTTTTTTTTTTTTTAGCTGAACTGAAACCTTAGAGTCACTATGAGAATCTGATTCCATTTACCTGAGTCTAAGTCTAAGGTCTAAAGGCTCAGGTAGCAGGAACTATACTCTCTTCTCAGTGTGGTTCCTGGAACATGCCATAGCCGTGGTTAGCTCTGGTGAGAGATGCTCTGGAGAGATTGGCTGGCTCTAAGGGTCCTTCAGTCCCCAGACTGTCTCTAGTCCTGAAGGGTTTTTCTTCTTCCCCTAAGCCCCACATGCAAACTCAGGCCTGGCTCAGCGTGGTGCAGGAGGCCGCGGGTTCTTCTGGCTCTGTTTGATCTACTTGAATCAAAATTCATAAACACACATAGGCATCCACATAAAACTGTGGTTGCGAACACAACTCAGAGTGTGGAAGGGATTGGGATGAGGACCAGGGCTCTAGCCAAGCTAGTCTTTCTTTTCCAGATGCTATGCTTCAGTCTCTCAAATAAAGACAGGTGAAAGAGAGAGAGAGAGAAGGAGAGAGAGATGGGGGGGCAAGGGAGATGGGGGAGCTCACCATGAGAGGCACCAAGGAAAACAGTGGGTACAGGGGTTGCTTCCTGGTCCTTCTTACTCTATAACCAACAATTTGAGGTGAGACAGTTCATTGAAATGTTTTATTTTTAAAGTGGCCACTAGCAGTTGATCAAATCCTCATAAGGTGTTGAGTAGAGACCTTCATCGTATCCCAACCTGAGCCCATCATTTCCAGGGCACTTGTTACAGCTCAGCCTAGTCTCATGTATTCTATCAGCTCTTGGGTATATGATTCACATATGCACGCAGTTCACCCACGTAAATGGTTCTACTGTTACGTGCAGGATAGTGTGACCAATACTGCAATCAAATTGCAAATATTTCATCCCAAAATGGAACCATGTGCCCTTTAGCAGTTCCCCGGACGCCTTCCTAGATGAAGCCGTCATTCAGTATTCTGTCTCTATGTGAATTGGTCTGTCTACTCCGGATGCTTCATAGCTGTGGAATTATATAACATGTGGTCCTTAGTACCCGGTTTCTTCGTCATAGCTTTCTTTAATGGTTTATCCTACCATATCCATATCCATATCATATCATATCATATCATCACACCATATGTCAGTATGTCATTTATTCTGAGGACTGAGTTATGTTCCATTATGGGGAGCACTGTGTTTTAGGCCTGTTTCTGGATATTTAGGTTGTTTCCATTTGACTATGATGAATAACGGTGCATTGACGTAGAATGTGTGGATACATATTTTCACTTCTCTAGTTATATATACATTGCTGTGCATAGGTCAGACGTGAACCCTACACTATGGTTTGAGGAACTGACAGAGTCAGTCTTATTTAAAGGTCCAATCCTATATCCTTCCAAAAAACAGCTTCTAGCTTTCCTGCCTCGGAGCAGAAGAGCGACGGCCATCGTTCCATCCACTGTTAGTGGCCTTGGAGCCCTATCTCCCTGTGCTGTGGGGGTTCCTCCATTCTGCACTGTTGCAGTAGGTATTGAGGCTTTCTAGTTCCTGTGGTCCAGGCCTGGGAGCAAAGGTGTTTCCATTCCTTCATCCCCATGAATGGCCCCGTATCCCTTTACAAGCATGGACAGGGTCGGGGAACTCCCTGCTTGGGAAGCTTCAGGCAGCAAGTCTTTTCAGCTCTCTGTCAAACCTCAGGGTAGTGCATCTGGCATTCTCCCCTCTGTCTAGGAATGAGTGGAAATAGGACGGCACAAGTCCTTTCTAGGCTCCTAGAAACTTCTATCATTTCATGAGTCCCCTCATTTTCAGTCAACCATTTTTTCGTGGTTGAAGGCCAGGAGACAAGTTCCATCTCTTCTCCCTTACTTCCTGCTTGACCTCTGACCCCTGCTCCTGAGACACCCTCTGGAGGAAGCTGATTTGACCTACATTCGACAGGAGTTTTGTAACTTGCCTTTTAGCCAGGAGCCATCACCTTATTCTCTGCTCACCATGCAGGTGCGGTGAAGTTGGGGCAGGAAAACCCTTCACTACTGCCTGGTACCAACCCGGCACAACCAATACCTTAACTCTCAGAGTCCTTGTCAGTGGATGAGCCAAACCTAGATTCTGGCTCTGAAGCGAACATCTCAGCTGCTGTGGACAGAGTTTCAATCTAGGCTTATATCTCCCTCCCCTCGAGATCAGGCTTTCCTCAGTAGAGGTCTGGTGGACTCCCGAACCAGTGTGCAGCCAGAAAGTGACTGGCCTCCAGTTCCTGGGCTGTAATCCAAGAGGCCAGTTTGTAGGTAGATTCCCAGGCATGAACCTCCATCTTCTCCCTGTCCCCAGCTGCTTCTGAGCGTCCCACCCACAAGTCCCCATTGTCTACAGGAGGCTAGCCTTGCTCCCTTCTGTTGTGTTCCAGATACGGTTATGGACTTTGGGAACATTGGGAAGACAATTCTAGTGTAGGTGCTGGCTGCGCACAGGTCTGGTGGCTCCCCTAGCTCTTGCCCTTTGATTGCTTCCCCAAAGCCATTTTCTCTGCATTCTCATGCTGTGTGTTTTCTCCCTTAGACCAATCAGAGTGGGCAGGGTGGAATGGATTAATTCGAACCTGCAGGAACTGTGGCAGTGCAGGCAGTGCAGACTGAGCCCCTGATGTGTGACAGACACCATTCTGGGTGGCTAATGTAAACATTTCACACTGTATCGTGTTTGTTAGGTGGCTTCAGGTTCTACACACACATTGAACAGCATCTTCACGACAGTGCATTTAGAATAAGATGTCTTAGGGAAGGGCAGAAACAGTTGTGACATAGCCTCTCTGTTCTGTACAGAGTATAAAACTGTGCTAAGTTTTGTACACTGCTGCGATCATTAACATTCAGATTATCATGGCGTGTTTTCTGACCTAATTTGTCATTTTTCCATTACCAAATATCCATACAATGTTGGAGAGGTCTAGTCCCACTCTGTCTCTCTGTCTCTGTCTGTGTTCTTCTCTGTCTGTCTGTCTTTTCTCTCTCTGCCTGCCTAAGACCTTTGTGAACGGAGCACAGCACTTACAGGTGTTTCTAATTTAAGGGCTTCCACAGTTGCGTCTTCTTTATTAAATAATTGAAAACACAGGAGCTGTTTGCTAAGTTCTTAAAATGCCTTCCTGTTTTTGTTCAGCAATCTAACAGTACTTTCCGTTATTCTTTTGTGTGAAAAGTTCTTTCTGTCTGTTTAAAAGAGTAATGCGTGTTCATAGCAGGCAGAGAATCCAATAGAACAGGATGAAGGAGCAACTGTAAACAGCAAACTGCAAAGCTGCTTCTATGTGCCCTCCCTCCGCCCCCCCTCCCCCCCCCCCCGTGCTCTGTGAGGGCTTCAGTGTCTGCCCCCCTGACATTTTTCTAGACATAGAGATTGATGAAGCAGGCCAGTGTGCTAAGATGCCACCTTGAGTGGCTTTGGCTCTGCTGTGAAGAGACCTGAGCTCTCCCTGTTTCAGACTTATCCAGAAAAGTCTAAGAAGTGTGTGGGCAGCTAGAGGAAACTCAGAAGGAGGCTTCCCCCAGGGGCGGGGGATGGGCGGGGGATTCCATAGATGCTAAACTCCCAGTCACTCTGAGAGTGCATCTTAGAGTCTGGATTGGGAGGCAGTGCTCAGAGGAAGGACTGAGGACAGCTTCCCAAACAGGCTTCCCCTTGTTATGTTTCCCCATTTCTGTAGTTGAGGGAACAGCTCTGTTTTGTAATCATTCCCTCTTACTCAAGGCAGAGAGTAGAATAAATGTTTTCTTTAGTATTTAAAAAGCAGGCAGACAAGTATGAAAGAAGAGCTCCCCTCTTCAGAAGGAAAACCAGAGGTCAGAGAGGCAGGGAGGCTGGAGCAGAGTACAAGAAAACCCATGACCTGACTGAGCCTGCAGACCTAAATCACTGACAGCCGTCCCTCCCCCAGGTGCAAAGAGAAGGTCACTGCCCCCACCTTTGACTTACTCCACCTTTGCTTCTTATCACTTTCTTTGAACCTTGCTCTTCCCAACACTATAGAATAATGGGGCATGAGTTCAAATCCATTCATGCACCTAAGAAACCATTGCTATATCTTGGCCATTCCCTCTTGTGTGAAATGGGTTCAATAGTTTCTAGGGTGGAAGTGACTTTGTGAATGGGATAAGATACTGTGGTGAGTTAGTGCCCCCGGTCATACCCACCTAGATGCTGTGTGAGTTAGTGCCCCCCACACCACCTCCGGGTCATATCCTAGGTCTAGAACTTCAGAATTTACTTGGAATTTGGGAATTTATAGATAAAATTATAATGGATAAAGGTGGACACTAATGCAATAGTCGATGCCTTTGTAAAAACAGGAAACACACAGAGACACAGAAGGGACAAAGGCTAAATGAAGACAGATGACGCTATACACGGCAGGGGATGCTCAGGGTAGCCAAGGGGCTACTTGGTGGGCAGTGCTCTCGTTTTATTTATTTCTCTCTCTCCCCCACCCCCGTGTATGTATGTGTGTATATGAACATGTGTGCATGTATGTGGGCACACTTCTGTGTGGATGCAATGAATGTGGAAGCCGAGGTTGATGTTGTTGATGGCTCTTTCACCTTATTCACTGAGGCAGGATCTCTCATTCGGACCTGGAGCTTGTGACAAGGCTAGGCTAGTCTCGAAGCTATTCCCCCAGCTTGCTGTGGGGAATCCCCTGTTGTCTGAGGACCAGGGTCACAGCTATATGGCAGTAGCTCCAGGGGCACTGACAGGGATGTGACTTGAGAGCCCTGCAGACAAAGCAATGGTGCAGAAAGCAAAACCTAAACTTGCCTGTAGGCAGTATCCTTTAGTTCCTCAGAAATCACTCTGGTTGAATGACAACCCGCCCAGCCCTCCTTTTTTTTTTTTTTTTTTTTCCTGTTTAACAGGAAAACAGAACTTCAAGGATCACAACAGCACATTTTCTTCCCTTGCTGAAAATATCTGAATCTCAAATGTGGGCATGGTTTTACTGCACCTTCCTGTCTTACAGCTAGAGAGAATCCACTTGCTATTACTATTGCAGACAGTTTTGGTTGCTGGTGTCACTGACTTCAAGGGAATCTGAGGCAAAGAGCTGCTGTATGATGCTGTTTCTAGCATCCCTGCTTGGGGAGCTGTGCTGAGGCCTGCTGGGAGGACCCAGGGAAGTGCATTGAGAACATCTCCTGCTATCTTTGTTTGTGTAGGTGAGTCTACCATGGTGGTGGGGATGGTGAGTACAATTTTTTTTTTTTTAAATTGTGTTCTGTCTGAGAAATTGTGCTTAAGGGGAAATTTCTTCCCCAAACTCAGGGTTCTCCCACTCCTTCAGCGTTTGCTGTTCTTCTTGAACCTCTTTATGTGGTAAAGAATTTTCTGCATTAAAAAAAAGTTTCACTGTAGGGGAAACCATTCTTATTTTGGGTTTAGATTTTTTTATTAATGTTGTGCAGGGGTTGAGGGGTGTCATAGCCTGTGTGTTGAGGTCAGAGGATGCCTGTGATGTCAGTTCTGTCTTCCTACCTTTTCATCACAGGAAGGGAGCTCAGAAGGCAAGTGCCTTTACCACCAAGCCCTCCCATCAGCCTGAGAAACCGCTCTCAAGATTGTCTCCCTCACAGTATTTGAAGTGTTAGCAGTTTAAACGTTTTCAAAGTCTGTTTTTCTACAACTGACGTCTGTGGGTGATTACCCGTGTGGGCAGCGGTCAATATTCCCAGCTGGTCTCTGTTTACAAAGCAGGACTCTAACAGGACACTGTTAGGGAGAGAAACCTTTAAAATAAATAATTATATTCCATGAATCTAAACACTCTTTCTTTAATTTTTAAATGTGAAATTAGAATATAATTGTATCACTCTCCCTTCTTTTTCCTTTCTCAAAATCCTTTATATATCTTTCCTTGTTTTCTTTCAAATTCAAGGCCTCTTTTTTCATTACTTATTGTTACATTCACATATGCATATATGCAGGTGTGTGTGTGTGTGTGTGTGTGTGTGTGTGTGTTCCTAAATACAGCCTGTTCAGTCTGTGTAACGTGATTTATGTATATGTTTTCAGAGCTGACTTTGGTATTGGGTAGCTGACTGATGTGCCTTTGCCTGAGGAAGGCTATTTCTCTCGGCATTCCTCCATCACTTCTAGTTCACTGTGGAGGGTTGAGGCCTTGTGGGTTTTCTCTTTTCTCTTTGTCATGTCTATCATTGTTCTTATTCAGCTCCTGCTGAGGCAATCATGTTGCTGAGCCTTTATGGGTATAGATTCTGGCATTTCCAGAGGATACAATCTCACAGCAAACTCTCTGACCCTCTGACTCTTACCATCTTTCTGTCCCCTCTTCTGCAGTGCTCCCTGAGCCTTAGATGCAGAGTGTTTTGTAGATGTATCCTTTGGAATTGGTCTCCACAACTCTGTATTAACTACTATTTAATTTAAAAAAATATGATTGCAGTCTACTAAGTAGCTTATTTTTTTATATAAGATAATCAGAGGAGAGATAGAAAAATTAAAACTGCAGTTAAGTGTTATTTATTGATATACCTAAGAGGAGAGCTGTGGCAGTGGATTCATGCATAGTGAGAGAGTAGCGAAGCTGGAGAGAGATTCTCTGCTACTCAAGACTCCCAACCTTGAAATGATAGGTAAAAATTGCCAAAATGCTGAGTAAAAATATTCAGTGGGAGCAGTAATCAGCTGTATTGAGAGTCAAATAGGAGCTGATAGGTGTGTTCTCCAAGTTGCCTTCCAAGCCAATGTCCCATGAGCAATGGCCAGTGTTAGTATTCAGGCATCTGTACTGGGCTGCTGTTGGGGTACTGACAGCATATATCCTTAGCTACAGTCACTAAGAGTACCGCTATCAAATAGCCCTGTGCACATTTGCTATGTTCCCTTTTTAAAAGGCGGGCCTTCCCTCCTCCTCCTCCTCCTCCTCCTCCTCCTCCTCCTCCTCCTCCTCCTTCTTCTTCTTCTCTCTCTCTCTCTCTCTCTCTCTCTCTCTCTCTCTCTCTCTCTCTCTCTTTCTCCAACCACTCTCTTACCCAGGGACCAATCTCTGCTCCCCTTTCTGCCTCTTCTCTGCCTCTTCTCTCCCCTCTTCCAAAAAACCTCCTATGTGAGCCTTTTTTCATGGCGTGACTTCTCTTTACACTATTTTTAAACAAATTGCAACAGACACCATGCTCTTGCAATGGAAAACTGGTCTGTTTACCTTCATTGCTTGAGCTCTTGCCATCAACTTGCTCATCCTTATCTGATGCTTCTGGGTGTCTTCATATTCTATCTGTGAACCTTTTCATTGACTTGGAACGTCTTGAGGTTCTCTGAGTACTGAGTTTCTTCCACAGTGCCTGGCTGTGATGGATATTCCTGTTAGTCAACTTGGCTAGAGATGGAATTAACTAAAACCCCAATATAGAGGGATTTCTGCTTAAATTTGAAGTGAAAAGATCTACTTCTAATCTGGATCTTTAAAAGAGGAAGACATACCTTTAATCCCAATCTAACCTGAGCCATGTCTTCTGCTGGACGCTTATATTGCAGTGGGAGGCTACTTGTTCTTCCCAGCCTCCCAGCTAGCTTAGACCTGAAATAATCACAAAGAAACTGTATTAATTAAATCATTGCTTGACCCATTAGCTCTAGCTTTTTATTATCTGACTCTTACATCTGAATTCAACCCATTTCTATTAATCAGTGTATCTCCATGAGGCAGTGGCTTACTGGCTAAAGTTCCCAGCATCTATCTCCAGCAGCTCCATGGCCTCTCTCTGACCCTGCCTATCTACATTCTGCCTTGCTATAGGTCCAAAGCAGTTTCTTTATTCATTAATGATAATCACAGCACACATCACCATCTGTTGGAGAAGGCCCATTTGTTGGTGACCATCATCTATAATACCTTCGAATATGTTCCCCAGAAACAGAACTTTTTGGGGTTGTAGGAATGTTAATCGGGTATTCCATTGCTGCAGTAGGTTACGACCCCACAAATTTACTGCAATATTGGCTATATATGGCCTCAGTCTTCCTATTTGCCCTCCTGGCCCTATGCATTCAACCCATCTCGTGCTTTGTTTTACCCGAGATAGGGTTTCAGTTCCCAGGAACTGAACATCTACCTCTTGAAGAGGCCAATTCAATGCCAAGATTCCTGAGTAATGATACTTACATCCGCACATGTGTATAGTAAGCCTTCATTAAAAATGCCATTTATACACACTCTTAGCTTTGGTCTTTGATCATTTATAGAAGTCTGCCAGAATATATGTTTCCTATGTCCTACTGGAGGTTTTGATTTTTGACTTATCCTCCACATTTAACCCATCATTCAGACCAGTATTGTTTTTAACAGTAGGCATTGGATTTTTAATTTTCCTGGTGAGACACATTCTCCACAGTAATTGGGAATGACTGGATTATGTTCATCATGGGGGCCTACAAGAGGATCCCCATGGAGTTTCCCAATGGTGTCAGGATGCCTTGTCTATCTTTCCTTGACATGGAGCCACTGGAGATAGACTCTGGGAACTTTAGCCAGTAAGCCACAGCCTCGTGGCAATACACAGATTAATAGAAATGGGTTAAATTCAGATGTAAGAGTTATCCAATATGGAGCTAGAGTGAATGGGTCAAGCAGTGATTTAATTAATACAGTTTCTGTGTGATTATTTCAGGTTTAAGCTAGCCAGGTGGTGGGAAGAACAAGCCTCCCACTACATTATATAAGGACACGGAAGAAGGAAGCTTTTTTATAAAAAAAAAATTAGAATTGTTTTATTGAGCTATACATTTTTACCACTTCCTTTTCTTTCTCTCTTCTCTCTCTCTTCACCCTTTCTACCCTCCCCTCTATGCCCCTCATGCTCCCAATTTACTCAGAAGATCTTGTCTTTTTCTCCTTCCTAAGTACATCCATGTATGTCTCTCTTGGGGGTCCTCTTTGTTGTCTAGGTTCTCTGGGGTTATTGACTGTAGGCTGGTTATCCTTTGCTTTCTGTCTAATATCCATTTATGAGTGAGTGAATACTATATTTTTCCTTTTGGGTCTGGGTTACCTCACTCAGTATGTTTTTTTTCCTCTAGTTCTGTTCATTTGCTTGCAAATTTCAAGATGTCATTTTTTTTACAGCTAAGTAGTACTCCATTGCATAAATGTAGCATATTTTCCTTACCCATTGTTCAGTTGAGGGGCATTTAGGTTATTTCCAGGTTCTGGTTATTACAAATAATGTTGCTATGAACATAGTTAAGCAAATTTTCTTGTGATATGATCGAACACCCTTTGGGTATATGCCCAAAAGTGGTATTTCTGGGTCTTGAGGTAGATTGATTCCTAATTTTCTGAGAAACTGCCATATTGATTTCCAAAGTAGCTGTACAAGTTTGCACTCCTACCAGCAATGGAGGAGTGTTCCCTTTACCCCACATCTTCTCCAGCATAAGTTCACTAGTGTTTTTGATCTTGGTCATTTTTACAGGTGTAAGATGGAATCTCAGAGTTGTTTTGATTTGTATTTCTCTGATGGCTAAGGAAGTTGAACATTTTCTTAACTATCTTTCAGCCATTTTCGATTTGTCTGTTGAGAGTTCTCTGTTTAGATCTGTACACTATTTTTAATTGGATATTTGGTATTTTGGTGTCCAGTTTCTCTAGTTCTTTGTATATTTTGGAGATCAGTTCTCTGTCAGATGTGAGGTTGATGAAGATCTTTTCCCATCCTGTAGGCTGCCATTTTGTCTTTTTTTTTAATAATGCTAAAGTTACCCCAATACCCAGACTACACAAAAACAGAACTGAGAAAGAAAATTACAGAACAATCTACCTCGTGAACATTGATGCAAAAATACTCAATAAAATACCAGCAAACCAAATCCAAGAACACATTAGAAAAAGCATTCACCATGACCAAGTAGGCTTCCATCCCAGAGGTACAGGGATGTTTCAACACACAAAAATCTGTCAATATAATTCATTATATGAACAAACTGAAAGAAAAACCCACATGATCATCTCATTAGATGCTAAAAAAGCCTTTGACAAAATTCAACACCCCTTCATGGTAAAGGTCTCAGAGAGATCAGGGATTCAAGGAATATACCGAAACATAATAAAGGCAATATACAGCAAGTCAACAGCCAATAACAAACTAAATGTGATCCCACTGAGGCCAGGAACAAGATAAGGCTATCTAATCTCTCCATATCTATTCAGTATAGAACTTGAAGTTCTATCTAGAGCAATAAGACAACAAAAGGAGATAAAGGGGATACAGATTAGAAAAGAAGAAGCCAAACTTTCACTATTTGCTGGTGTGGGACAATGGTCTGTATTCTGTCAATTATATTTTAAATAAAAGCTGATTGGCCAGTAGCCAGGCAGGAAGTATAGGCAGGACAACCAGACAGGAAGTAGAGGTGGGTCAATGAGAACAGGAGAATTCTGGGAAGAAGTAAGCCAGTTTCTCTGCAGTCCTGATCTAGCCACCAAAATCAGAATGGCATGCCAATGTGGGGCTGACCAAATCTACTTAAAAGCCTGAAAGAGCTTGGGAAGTGATTCAAGACAGAAAAGAATAGAGTTAAGCACAGCTTATTGATGGCAGCATTTTCTCAGGTGGGCTCTGCTTGCTAGAGGCAACTGCTCTCATTTTAGACAGGCTTCCTGACTCAGCTTATCTGCAAAATATTACAGCTTTTTAAAGAGGTTCAGCCACAAAACACTTAAATGGTGTTGTGAAAAGCTGACCACATGCTTTTTGGTTTTCAGCCATAGGAGGAAAAAAGCAACACCATTTTAAAATGCTGGCTTTCTGGGCTGTCCTGCCAGCACAAACTCTGACTCTTTCAGGCTGGAGGTCTGGTGACAGAGCATTTGAGTGTGGTTTGTGAGCAGACTGCTGCAGTTTGCTTGCCGGCAGGAACCTTGAAATGCCATAGAGTTGTGGCAATAAACATGGCTATAGCCTCTACTTCCACCATGAGGCTGGAATCTCAGAAAGCTAAGGAATGGGTTGGATCTAGCTGTCAAAGCCATGGCTTTAATCCTACCCATATTGCTTAGCAAATTCAAGACTTATGTGGCCAGAAAAAGAGAGATATACAGTAAAGATAGATTCAAAGATGAAAAAAAAAAACCTCTAAATGGTTTACTGTATTTAAAAATATATGTAGTCTTGGGAGCAAAAAAAGAGAGTAGCTGGGTATGGTGGCACACACTTTTAATCCCAACACTTTGGAGGCAGAGGCAGACAGACCTCTGTGAACAGGACAGAAACCCCAACAACAATTTGCTGAAGATATAACAGTATACATAAGTGACCCTAAAAATTCTACCAGAGAACTCCTACAACTGATAAACACTTTCAGTAACATAGCGGGATACAAGATTAAAAATAATCAGTATCTCTTCTATATACAGATGATAAACAGGCTGAGAAAGAAATCAGAGAAGCACCACCCTCTACAACAGCCACAAATAGCATAAAATATTTTGGGGTAACTCTAACCAAAGAAGAAAGCCTCTGATCTTTACCTGGTTGTTTTCCCCTCTCCTGCAAGTCCATTCCTTCACTTTCATTAGAGCTGACTTCTTCAGGATCCCAGTGTATACTGAAGACCAGCTGAGACAATCAGCCTCATGGACTGAGAAAATACTGGATTCATGGGCTTTCCGTTTGATTAGCTCAACTACAGCCTTTAAGTCATTCTAATAAATGCATATATATGGATTTATTATATATAATATATATAATACACACACATATATATTCAATTCTATAAGCTTTGCTACTCTAGAGAACCTTGACTCACACACTGGCTGTGGGGGGCTCCCTGAATGCTATTGGACAGCTGTTTATTCAGTAGGATGGTAGGCAGACCGCCAGAAATGAAATGGAATTTGCAAGGGGAAGTTCTATGGGATTTGAAAAGAAGATACTGGGAGAATCCCCAGATAGTGCTGAGGTACCATGCTTCAGAGCTGATTAGCCTTAGAAGGCAGTTTGTAATGTGCTCTTTCAATAGGGCAGATTTTTTCAGTCCTTAGTATTAGCTGATATTTCCATGTTGGAAATAACTTGTTTGTCTAGCCTTAAAATGTTCTGGCCTTAAGACCCCAGTTGTCTTTGTTGTTTCTCTTTTTCTCACCTGTATGGTTGATCAGTTACCAATCGTTTTGTCAACTGTTCTGTCAAAGCTCTTACAGTTTCTCCTTTGTTTTGCTTCCCTTTTCTGACTCTAAACAAAGACTTTATGATCGAACATCTAGAAGAAGGCAATAAACCTCGGACTGGCCAACCCTCCCTTAGTTCTGCCTGCATGCGTGAGAGAGCGAGCATGCGCTAAAGCATGAGCATGCACATGCACACAACACACCCACACCCCGATTTAATCTCTTCACGCTCCTTTGGCATCTTCACTATTTTTGGACGATGGGCACTACAAGATCATTATCACCTCTGTCTGGCACTAAGCGTATTATGGTTTCAGTTTAAATTTCAGAAACCACTTTTGTCTGTTGTGTCCCCTGGACTTTGCCATGAGTGTGCATCTCTGAGGCTTTGTAGCTGCACTTCCCAGGTGCCTACCCAAAGAACTTCCAGACCAAATTTCCCAGCGCTTTAAAGGCCACTTCAAGGCTCCCATCCCTAGAAAGTCTCCACATCTGCAGTCAGTTTACATGGAGCTTGCCCTGTTACCACTCTTTTTACACCAACCTCCACTTGGGTGTGACTTTGGACCTTCTACACTATGCAATAATGTCTTTAGCTTGCAAGGGTCTATGTATTCTCCACGGTCTGATATAAAGGCTCACAAAAGCCAGCATGTCTATTGGGGGAGCTCAGTGTTTATTGAATAAAAAATTGAGAAGCAGTTTGAACCTATACATCCCATTGAGATGATTAACAATGTAAGACTATAAGTTGTCTATGATGTCACAGATGATTTAAACATGACACAGTTACTCATACACACATGAGAACAGAGCACTGGCTAAGATCCCCTATTATCTATGGAAACTGGCCATAAACAAAACGCTTGAGTTCTGGTAGACATGACACAACGATGAGTAACAGAATCTTGGGACCAATTCTTCGTTCTTTTGCTGAAAGGCACCAAATTCAAGTTATTTTCTAACATTGCTGACTCTAATTTCAGTCTTAGATACTCAATCTCAAAATCAGTAGCTAATCCAGACACATTAATCTAGTCTCGATGTCTATTTAATCTAGGTTTTCCTGGGCATGCTAGGCTGTGCCAGACACTTAGAAGATATGAGGAACCAGATAAAACTGGCAATGTTTAATAAAAAAAAATAAAGTGGTACACAAACATGATCTGCTCTTCTCTTGGCCTTTTGGCTAGGATCAAGACATTCAGGATCTGTTCTGATGGTCATCATTACACCAAATCACAACTTAGGATTCTTGAAATATTTCCAGAGTGCCAGTGCCAGGGTTGTTCATAGATTGAGGAGAAATTCTCAAACTTGGCTGTGCCTTATGTTCTGCAATAATAGCTTCACATCCAGTAAATATTTTGAATAAAAAATGAAAGCTTTTTCATATTTTCATAACACCACAAAGTTCTTTCTAATTTGGTCAGGTGGCAGAAATGGCAAGAAACTAACCCTACTCAACCAAGAATTGAAACTACCAGCCCCACTGTGAGTTTTGAGCCTCTTACCACTTTTTCTTAGAAAAGTGTTTCTCGACTTACAGAAGTGTTCTTGATTACTCTGGAAAAGGGTAACTTCCTAATGCAATTGAATAAGCTGATTTAAGTACGTCTTCTGTAGAAACAATGAGAAAAGAAGTAAAAATTCTACTAGGGAGCCAGGCGTATTTTTGGCTCATGGTTATATTCCCAGCACTGCCCTAGTAAAGAAAGAAGATCAGAAGTTCAAGTCCAGCCTGGGCTACCTAAAACTCCATTTTAAGAAAGCTGAGTAGTGATGATAATATTGTCAATAACTATACAGGGGAGAAAGTTAAATACAAGCTATTGAAATAAGACAGGTAAGGAACACACTAGAGGTGTTCCTCTGCAGATATGTGCCTAGAAAGTTCACGGGAAGGTCCTCAAAGGAGGTGGTCAAGTAAGTCAGATAAACTAGAGAAAGACTTCTGCTAGGTGAACCCTTAGTGGGTTGGTGAAATAAATGGCTAGAAGGAAAGGTGTGCAGTTTCTAAGCCTAAGATTGCTTATCACCTCGGAAGTGATACTGGCAATCATTTTAAAGGATGGTTTATCATTTACAACGTATCATCCAAGTCCCCACACGCATTTCTATTCACTTCCTGATGTTTGATCAAGAGATCCAGGTGTTGGTGAGCCTGAGGATTTCTAGTACCCACCACCTCACAGGATACTTACCACTTTGGTTTTAAAAAAAATCATTCTGGCCGCTGAATTGAGCATCAAATGTCAGATGTTGGGATTAAGATCTTAGAGTCCTATTGTCAGAAAGTCGCAGAAATCTTCACAAGAGATGGTATCGGCCCCAACTGTTATGGAATCTCTGGGGGTGATGACAAGGGATTAAGCTCTGAATACATGTGAAGGAAGAGTTTACAGGATGAGCTGGTGGTCAGAAGTGGAAAGGGAGAAGAAGACTGAAGAATAATTCCAGGATTGATGTCCCCTGCCTCAGTAAGGCTGGCAGAGAAGAGATGGGACGCAGAGGAGGAACCGGCAGTGACGCAGCTATGCTAGTGCAGAAGAGATGGGAGTCTCAAGTAAGGTGATGTCAATGGCCATCAGAAAGGTGAGGGATCGTCTAAGATGTGTGGCAGATACAGAAGGGAGGGTTAGAGGAAAGCATCTATGAGATGACTCCTGAGTTCTGGCATGAGGCGGTTATTATTATTATTAGAAAGAAAGTATAAAGCTTTTATAAGTTATCTAAAGTGTTAGAGGCTAATAATTTGTAACCTCTTAATTTGATTGCTTACATGCCTGGTCTATGTTCTTATGCCTTGCACAGGTCTCATTTTTCCTAGAAGCAAAATTAATAGGACAGGAGTCTGCAAGCTGGAAAACACCTTTAGAACACCCTAAGCTTTCCAAGGGGGCAATGTACCAGGAAAGTCCCATGAATGGCTGAAGAAGAAAGAGAAGCTGAACCAAGAGCTCTTTCTGTTACGCTGCTGCGTGTCATCCTTTCACGGTCTAAAAATAAGGCGGCTGGCAAGTGCCAGGCCTGCTGTCATGCGTGAAGACAGCAGCTTTTCAAGTTACGCTTGCATTTTGATTGGAGGAAGGCCATTGTCAGGTTCAGCTAAGGTACATGGCAAGTAGTACGCCCTGAGTATTACCTGTGTTGTGTGGCCTTTCCTGAAACAAAGGCAAGGACCCAAGAGTGCGGACCCATATGTCTTTACTTGCAAGTGTTCGTTGCAATGAGTCATTGGTCTGGCTCGAGGCCTCTGGTTTCTGCTTTACCACGATAATGGGTTCTCTTTGGGACTCCTCTTGGCTGTCCTGTTGTTTCCCTGTGCCATGAAGATCCTGTAGTTTTGGATCTACAGGACCAGCCTTTTTACATGCTCATAGATGGGGTGGATGTTGGATGGGCCAACTTATAGTCCTGGTTCTGGGCCTGGGTTGTGGCTGCTTTGGTTAGCCTGCTGGTTTTCCCTCATCCTCGCCACCAGGGCAAACTCTCCAGCATTGCCCCAGCTAGTTCACCCAAAGCAGCTGACCTCAAGGGATGAGGCCAGTTTCCCGGCTCTCATACTCTAGGGAGGGGGCAGCTCACCCCCATTCCCAACACTAGGGGCCAGCTCTACTGTGTTGCCCAGGCCAGATGTGGGGTCCATTCTCCAGAGTGCTGCAGCTAGTGCAGGGTACCAGCTGTTTTGTTATCATGTCCAGGAGACCGGCTCTACTGTGATGCCCAGGCAAGGTGCAGGGCCTGCTCTCCCACTCTCGTGACCCCGGGGCAAGTTCTCCCACCTGCTGCAGGTAGCAAGGGGCAAAGGGCAAGGAGGAGGCTTCTCTCTCAACTGTGCTGTTGTAGGGCAGGCCAGTAGTGGGGCCGTCTCTCTCACACTCATAACGCTGGACTGGCACACTGCATCCCTGCTAACAGGGTGGGTCAACTGTAGTGTTATTGCCCAGGGGAAGTACCGGGCCAGATCTCCAGAGTGCTGCAGCTGGTGAGAGGCATGCCCAGCTCTCCTACCTGCCACAGGTAATGGGGGTGGGGGAGCAGCCCTCCCATGCTCACATTCTCGAGCCAGCTTGCCCCCACCTCAACTCCACCCCCATCAAACAGGGTACAATGGGTGTTTCTGAGCTTTTGTTTTTTCAATGTCTCCGCCAGATGGTCTGGCTTCTCCCATGACTGTCCACTCTAGAAATACCAGTTTCAAAGCCACCTCAAGTGGATTCTGAAGACATCGCTTGAAACCAGCCTAAGAACTTTGTTACTGAAAGAATGAATGCCTGGTGTGTCAAGCCTTAGTTTATTCTGCCCTGGAGAAAATCATTTGATATACTAACAAACCTCAAAGGAAAAAAAGCCTTGAGTCACAGGATCCCCCATGGCGAAACATCAGGGCTGTCCAGGAGTCAAAAGGGAGACATGTAGGCAGATGCCTGGATTAATTAACACCATTTCTGCTGGCTTTCAGCAAGGGTCAGTAACTAGTTTCACGGGGTTTGGTTGTGAGGAGTAAAACAGACGGTGAACAAGAATGTCAAGTTCCCTATAAAGCAGGCCATGGAACACAAAGATTCTGAATTGCCTGGTTTACGTTACAACAAAGTGCTCACGGACCATGGGGGCCACCTCTTAGAACTGGCGAATTTGGGGAGGGCAGTCTGTTTGGCATCGCACAGCTTTCAGTGTACAAAAGATCAGAACACCCAGAGCAAAATCGATAGTTAACAAGCGCTATCAGCTGGACCTTCACGCTTGGTCTGCCTCTTCTTTGCTGGTGCCTCTCCTCACAACGGCCCAGACATGTTGGAAAACTCCACGTCTGTTGTTTCATACTTTGTCTTTCCCATCTCTTGTGGTTGATGTCATGCGCACTGTGGCCTATGTTACTCTTATACAAGGTCTTAACCATATTCTCCAACTTGGAACTGTCTGCCCTTCTTCCTCCTGAACAGCTTCACTTGGAACTCTTGCAGGCACCTCCGATTTGATAGCTATTCCTGGTTCTCTACTACCCAATGACTCGATTCCCCAAGCCCAGAAGTTTTACTGTATATTTTAAACTACTTATCTGTATTGTCAGCAATTCCCTACAGGTTTTCTTTCAAAATATAGATCTAAGAAAATGACCTAGTCAGTCAGCATGCAGATCAGATTCCTGGTGCTCACACGCTTCCCTCCATTCCCTCCTCAATCTTGTCTGAATACTTGATGTGGCTGACATCCTGAAACTCAATAAGTGGAGGCCAAAGAACCCAGAAATGTAAGCGAGAATCTCTTCCTTTGAAAGAAAGAAGCAGACAGACACGAGAGGGCAAATGGGGGGCGGCAAGCACCAGCAACACCCACTGAGCACCCCATGAGTATCGCCTTCTGATTTTACTTCTTTACACTGTTTAACTTTGTCATGTGATGAGGTTGGACCAAGTTTAAATGACTGGGTTCTCCTTTTCACATCACAGAAGCCATAACAACTGGTAACAAAGTCTTCTGCTTGCCTCTCCTGTCTTCAGGTCTGACTGGTAGGAAAGGGGAAAGAACTTACTGCCGGCGAGGGAAGAAATTGGGTGGGAGGAGGTGCAGTCTTGAGTAAAATCCACAGTGGTCCATGGCATCCTGCAGGCTGCAACATGTGGTTTTAACAGAGTGCCATTTTTTTTTGTTCAAATTGTTTTAATTATCGGAATGCATAACTTCTAAATATGCAAATAGGAAGCCTTAAAAGCTTGGGATGTTGAGATCACTTAATGGGTATAGGTGCTTGTTAGGCAAGCTTGGAGACCCATGTGCCATTCCCATGTGCAAGAAAGGTACAAGGAGAGAACCAACTTTATAAAGTTGACTTCCACATGCACATCAAAGCACACACACCCACACTTGCCCATATCACCAATAATAATAATAATAATAATAACAATAATAATAATAATTAGCATATTTAAAGTTTCAAAAGCTGGGAAAAAAAGAAAAGAAATCATGAAGACAGACTTCTTTCAAGGGTTGGAAGACTTGATGATGAGATGATCATATTCCCTTTGGACAGAGCTGCAGAGTCAATGAAATTCTTACCAAAGCAAACCATCAGTTTCTCTTGTGCAGAATAGACAAGTCTACCCTAAAATTCATACAGGAATTCAAGGGAGAGAAGCAAAGAAGCAGGAAGGGTGGAGCGAGGGAGAGAGAAGACTTGAGAAGGAACAAAGTTGAAGGTCTCTCACTTCCTGATTTCAAAGTCGCCCCAAAGCTACAGTAATTAGCCTGAAAGCTGCAGTAATTAGCACTGTGTGATAGGGACACAAGGTAGACAGAGAGCTGAGCAAAATGGACGAAAAGTCCAGCAACGCATCCCCCACATCTGTCATCAAGGAGGCTGAGATAATTCCACAGAGAAAGAATAGTTTAGTTTTTAAAATAAATTTTAGTGGAACATGTGCAAAAGAACCTTATCTATCCCCCCAAAAGTAACTCAAAACAGGTTAGAGACCCAGATATGAACAGAACATATTTTGTTCTTACAAGAAAATGTTAGGAAGTGATAAGCAAACTTGGCTTATTATACAGCGCAGTAACTTTATGAAAGGAAAAAAGTATTGATCCGTGACACGCAACAGGTGAATCTTGACATTATGCTCACCGCAAGAGGCCTGTCACAAAAGATCAAGAGCTGCTTGATGTCGTTTATGTGAAATGTCCAGCACACAGAGCTGACCAAAACAGAAAGCAGATTTGTAACTGCTAGGGATTCCAGGAAAGGGAAGGGGAAATAGGAATTTCTCTAACTGGGTATAGTTCCTTTCTTGTGGTAATTAAAATGTCGAAATATCAGAGTTAAGTAGCGGTGTTGGTCACACAACTGTGTGTACACACTAAACACCCCACTGAATTAATATTGTGCTTGGGAGACTCTGCATTAGGCTTATACAGCTTTCTTTTGTGTGTTAACTATATTTTAATAAGACTATTATTAAATAAATAAATTTAAAGAACAGATAGATAACAAAACCTTCAACAGATCACTTTCTTCTACGAGCCCCAGCATCCTAATGCAAGCTATCACACTTTCCTCTAGGTCTGCATTGCCATGTAACTCATCCTCCCGATAGTAGGCAATTCTCTAACCAAAACAACATCCTCTTCTAAAAATGCAAGTGAAGTTCGCTGGGCTCCAGAGTATCCCTTTACCAACATATTGTGTTCTCTGAACATCTCTGCTCTCCCAGGATTCAGATGTACAGCTTTCCTTGGAGAAATGGGTCCACAGCTAATAAAGCCTCAAGGTCCCCTCAAGAGAGAAGAGCTGACAACAGTGTGCCTTCCCGACTGTTCTGTGGATGCAGAGAACCTGGAATGAGAAGCGAAACAGAAGGTGGAACCAGACTGAGCTGGAGCAGGACCATCCCACCTCCCACCCCCGCCAGACCTGCTCTGTCTAGAGCTCTCAGAAAGCACTGGGGTTCCTTCTCCACCCTCCAGTCAGAATGGCTGTCTTCAAGGAAACAGCAAAACACATCGGATGCTGGAGAAAGATGCAGGGAAAATGAATTCTTGCACCCTGCCACTGGGAATGAGAATTAGTACAGTTACATGGAAATTAACATGGATATTCCTCCAAAAGTGAAAACTGATACCACCATATGACCCAGTTGGTCCCCTCCTAAGAACCCAATGGAATCTAAGTCATCCACCAAAATTCTTGTGTTTCCATGCTTATTGCTGTACCATTCATAGTAACCAAGTTATGACAGTGGCCCAGGTGCTCGCTGATGGATGAATGGATAAAAAATACACTGCATATGTATACAGCAGAACATTATCAGCCATCAAGAAGAAATCAATGTCATTTTTAGAAAAAAAGATATGTAAAAATAGGAGAGCTGCTAGTGAGGAAGGGGGCCGTGAGGAGATGGGAGGAACATATAAGGTAACAGGAGTAAATATGATCGAAGGACATGTATGAAGAGGCATGATGAAATCTCTTGTTGTACACAACTAATAGTCAATAAAGTTTTTACAACATGAATGTAAATATTTTCAGCATATAGATATTAATCAGCTTCTTTGAGGTATGACTTAGAATAAGTAATAAATTATCTCCATTTAATGTGTTCAAAGAAATAAAAAGTAGGGCAGGTACAGGGGCGCTTGTGTACTCAAGAAGTAGGAGCAGGAGAATCAGGGGTTTAAGCCAGTCTCTGCTACATAGATAGAATCAGCCTGGATAGTATGAGACCCTGTTTCAAAAAATAATAATTAGAAAGCTCATTAAGAGGCAAGCCACACAACAGGAGCAATGGGTCACAGCACTCAAGAGCTTCATGTTTTCCTACTCGACCAACTAGGAAGTAATGAGAAACCAGCTCTGGTCTCCCAAGTTGATGTCCTGTTTTTCAGGGTCCTCTCTAAGTTCTGGTCCAGCTAGAGAAGATGGCATACCTTATTTGTTTGGTGAGTAAGGCTGGTGTTCAAGATTTCGATATTGACTAAACTTTAGAAAGTGACAGGGGAGGCACGAAAAGATACAGATTGATCACCACTGTGTGAGTGATGAGGTCCATCCTCTCCTCCAGAAAAGGCCGTGAAAGAAGGAAGAAGAGCATCTCATTTGAATTCAGAAAGAGTGCCTTCTTCCTCCTTGTGTCTGCCCTCTTCTGCAGAAAAGACATCTGCCGCTTCTGCTCTTGCCTTGGCTGTCACCTGTGTCTCCCACAAGATTTGTATCTGGGCCCTTACTATTCTCTTGGGAGTAGTTAAGCCAGCAGAGGCTGAGAAAACTCACTGAGCTCTGAGACTCTCAATTGTCTATTTCAGATCGATTCAGACCATGTTCCTCCTGCCGCTGATGCTGAGCCTAGGCTTGCAGCTTCATCAGATAGCGGGTAAGAAGGGATAATGGGAGGCCCGGGAACAATGGGCAGGAGATGGCCCCTAGCCAAAGCTAGAAACGAGTGTGCTCCGTCTGTGGGACTTGCTTTGAGAGGGAGTGTGGGTACTGGATATGTCAAGTAGCAAAGAAAATGGTTCCCAGGGTGGCTGGTCCCATTTTACAGAAACAGAGACTGGGAATATTAATCCATCTGTCTCCATCATCCAATGCTTGCAATGAGACGGATTAGTGAGAACACGTGTCTAAATGGATGCGCGAGAGTAGTGGTTTAGCTCCATTTAAGGTAAGGTGCAAACAGCTGCTTCCCCTCCGTCAGGAACAGTGACCAGGGCAAACAGAAAGTATTTTGTTAGTCCTATGAGTTGTTTGTTTGAGACAAGGTTTCTCTGTACTGTCGGGGGCTATCCTGGAACTAGCTCTTGTAGACCAGGCTGACCTCCAACTCACAGAGATCCGCCTGCCTCTGCCTCCCGAGTGCTGGGATTACAGGCGTGCGCCACCACCGCCCGGCTTCATATGAGTTCTTTTAACAAGCAATGGCGGCAGCCACTGGTCATGTAATGTCTTATTGTAGACTAAACTGAAAACTCAGGGTTCCCATAAAGCCGCAGTGGAAACCGAGTCTGAAGCCGATGCCTTTGAACTTGACGATGGGACATCTAGCGGAGGATGTGGTTGAGCAGGGAGAAAGCAGTTTCAGAATTGATGGTTTCCCTGGGGAAGGTATTTCAGATCACTGGTGTGTGCGATCAGGGTGGCAGTACACTTTCAAGAGAACGCTAGCTAAGAGAAGAGACAGGCATGGAGGTTGGGAGTCCACATGCTCCACAGTAGAAGCCCGGGGCTTTCTTTGAGAGGAACCATGGGGCCAGCGATCCTTTGCCACTGGATAACCTTTGGATGAGTGGGGTCGGCCCTCCACTTCTCTTCCAGCCGTGCTCCTTCCTTAGCTGTGGGCTGCTCAGACTGGCCTGGCATTAGGGACATATATTTGGCACATTCTTCTTTAAAAAGACCCTAGTATTTTTCCTCCTTGCTGTTTCTCTCCACCGCAGTGATAGCTAAAGGAGTTCATAAAGATTCCTGCCCTAATTGCCCAAGAGCTTTTGTTCGCATAAAGCTGTATGGGCAAAAGCGGGGTCTGAAGTTGGAGTTCCCGGCCCTGACAGGATTGAGGATTTCAGGAGAAACTTAGAGAGTGTGCAACTTCTATAGATGAGGAGCTATAAAACCACCAGGGCTGAGACTTTGCTGGTTTTCTTATGTATTTTCTCTTAGGAAAGGAAGGAGCTAAGGAAACTGGGTGGTGGGGGTTTTGTTTTGTTTGTTTGCCTGGTTTTTTATCTTTCTTTCTTTTTTTAATTTCATTTGTCTGTTTTTTAAATTTCATATATTTATTTATTTAATATCCCAACTGCAAATTCCCCTCCCTCCTCTTCTCCCATCCCTTCACCCAACTTCCCTCTGCCCCAACCCCATCTACTCCTCTGTTTCTGTTCAGGAAGGGGCAGGGCTCCCATAGACGAAAGCAAAGTAAGGCTATCAAGTTGAGATAAGATTAAGCTCCTCCCCTGTGTTCAGGCTGGGCAAGGCAATCCAGAATAGGATCTCAAAAGCCAGTAAAAAGCCGTAGGGAACGGCCCCTGCTCCCATTGTTAGAAGTCCCACAAGTAGACCAAGCTACACAACTATCACATATTTGTTAGAGGTCCTAGGCCGGTCCCATGCAGGCTCCCCGGCTGTTGGTTCAGACTCTGCGAGTTCCTATGAGCCCAGGTTAGTTGTTTCTGTGACTTCTCTTGTAATGTCCTTGATGTCTCAGACTCTTCTAACCCTTCCTCCCTCTCTTCAGCAGAATTAGCTTGGCCTAATGTTTGGCTGTCGGATCTGTTTCCATCAGTTACTGGATGAAGGCTCTGTGATGACTATTGGGGTAGTCACCAATCTGATCACAGGCAAGGGCCAGTTCAGGCTACGTTCTCCACTGTTGTTAGCAGTCTTGGATGGGGTCATCCTCGTAGGTTTGTGGGACTTTCCCTTGCATCATATTTCAACATGATCCCCAAACGTCCCTTCTTTTTCCAGTCATCTCTTTCAGTATTCTCCCCCTCCATCCAGCCCCCTACCTGCCCCCGGTTCACTCATGAGATCTCTTCTATTTCCCCCTTCCCAGGGAGATCCATGCATCCCCTGCTTGGGTCCTCCTTGTCTCCTAGCCTCTCTGGCTCTGTGGATGGCAACATAGTTATCCTTTGCTTTACATCTAATATCACTTATGAGTGAGTACACACCATGTTTGTCTTTCTGGGTCTGGGTTATCTCACTCAGGATTTTTTTTTCTAGTTTCCTTCATTTGCTTTCAAATTCAGTTTTTTAATCTTCACTGGATCTTTCCACAGAGGAGGGACTGTTCCCTTTAAGAAAAGCAGCACAAGGCAATCACAGTCATTATGAGCTCTGAGTTAGGTATTAAGAGAGCAGGAAGGACGTAGGGAGGCAGGTATGTTTACATTCACAAGAGGGCTCATATATGCTGAATGTTGTAGAAGGCAATTTACGTATCTCATCCAATCTTTACAACACTCATTTGGCAGGCAGAGAAACTGAGGAGTGTTATTACTGTGCCCTATATGAGATAGTTACTAGGTGACATACGAAAGATTTGCCTTCACTGATGTCCTTTCTGCCCTACCCAGATGTGCATACCATTGTCTGCCATTACAATAAGATCTCTAAATCGTCTAACTGGGTATGGGATGTTTACATAAGCTTGAAAATGGATACATGTTTAAAGCTTGCTCTGAGCATTTCACAAATCAAAAAATTATATGTAATGAATTTTTTTTGATGAATTAATAAAAAGAAAACCAAACCATCACATTTTGCTCTATCCATAAACTTGGAATTCTTTTTCTGCTCTTTCTTTGTAGGTAATTTTAATTCAGATGAGTGTTGAGTTAGGATGTCTCTTTCTTTCTGTATTTTTTTTAATCGTTACGTGTCTTTTTAATTCAAGTATTTTGAGTTCAAACAAAGCTCTTGATGGAAGCCCCTAGAAAACAAAGCTGAGGAATGGAGATGGTTTGAGCAAAGAAAAAAGGCCTGGGATAGGGATTAAAAGGAAAACTTCAGTATCCACGTTTATTTATAGGTTTAGATAGTTCTTTCTAAGAATTGTGCATTTCAGTATTTTTTAATAAAACACAATTTTAAGACTATAAAAAAGCTTTAAGAAAGCTTTAACCTGAAGGCAGTTGGGCTGCAACCTTCATTGTTGAATGAAGAGAGAATACCCTGGTTATCACAGTATGCAGATTGAAGATCCCACTGCCTTAAGTGCTCTGTGTACGCTACTAAACCTGTATTCCTCGCAGCAAAAGGAGTTCCTATACACGAGTTACATCAACGTGAGTCCTCGTTACCCTCTATGCACACATTCCTAAATTTTAATTCTAAAACCAATGCTTATTGCGACATTCAGTCATTATGGATGAATAGAGCCATCCCTAATGCTCTGATACAGTTAGAGAAACTGTGGTCATTGCCAGGATAGGGTATTCTAAGTATGAAAGTAAATTAGTCACAAACAGGCTGCTGCATCTGTGAACGGAGCAGTGTCATGCTGGGTAAAGAGTTAAGCCCTGAAAGATTATACACAGCACGATGTCTTTTTCATGGTCTCTTACTCATACCCTTAAATGTGTAAGGTCAAGCTGAGATAAGCAAGAGATTGAGACGCACACAATTCAATATCAGTTGCTCCTGGAAGGCAGTACGCGTGTCAATAGTCACGTGTTGTGTTCAAGTTCTTGGATAAGGGGTGGCTTCCCAGAAGCTCGCTTTTGTTGTTGTTTTGAGACAGGGTTTCTCTGCATAGCCTTGGCTGTCCTGGAACTCACTCTGTAGACCAGGCAGGTCCTCACAGTCACAGAACTCTTGCCTACCTCTGCCTCCCGAGTGCTGGGATTAAAGGCATGTACCACCACTGCTCGGCAGATGCTCACTTTCCTACATGAATTGCTTTAATAACTTTTCTTTTTTTTTCAACTTTATTTCATGTGCATTGTTGTGAGTGTGTCAGATCCCCTGGAACTGGCATTACAGACAGTTGTGAGCTGCCATGTGGGTACTGGGAATTGAACCTGGGTCCTCTGGAAGAGCAGCCAGTGTTCTTAACCTCTGAGCCATCTCTCCAGCCCTTAATAAGTTTTTTTAAGTTGTTATGTTGTAAAATATACTAAAGACACTGAAAAATCACATGAAGCTAATTCAAACTTGACACGACTGAACACTTTGGAAATATTCCCAGATTGGTTAGGAGCTCCCCAGAAACTTAACCTGCTGCAGCCCAAGTAAGCTCCTCCTTGCAACACTGCTCATGGCTTTATTCTTTCTGCCCTGAGCTTCGTAAAAATAAATGGCTACAGACTAATAAGAGAAATATTTTTAAGCATTCAGACAGTATGCATTCTTTGTAGATTCCAATACAGCAAATGTTAGTAGCCCTAATTTTTAAGTGACTATATATTTCACTGGGCATGCTGTATTTTATTTCCTGAGTCCCCCCATTCACGGGCATTGCAGTTATTTCAATTTCTGGGTCAAGTGTATTATTTCAAGGGTGTAGAGAAACCTGACTCATTCTGATTCCACGAGCCATTAATTAGTAGCTCTTTCCTTATGTATATTCTGTAGATACACCATCTATATAAGTTGAATGGAATGCTTAGGGATACATTTTCATGCTAAAAGTATTTAAGTTTACATAGAGTGAAATTCACCCTGTCACTAAAAGTCTGTGTATTTTGACAAATATACAGTCGTAGAATGGCCTTGACAATCTAAATGGGATCAGATGCTCCTTATGTAATTATGCCTTTGTTATTAATAAATATATTAATTATATTGCTTACGGAATTCACTGTGATGTGCCCGCACGCGTGTATAACATATACTGTGGATACTCTTTGCCATCTGGCTTCCTTCTCTTAGTGTAAAATGCATTAGAGGTTCGTCCATGTTGCTGTCTGTATCGACAGTTTGTTCCCTTTTGCTCTTGGATGGTGTCCTGTTGTAGGTGTGTGCTGCATTTGGCAGATCCATTTCCCAGTTGAAGGGCATCTGGGCTGTTTCCCACTTGTGACAATTTTAGATAAAGTTACTATAAATGCCTGCAAATAAGTTTCTGTGTGGACATATATTTTAATTTTACTGGTTAACTATATTGAATTTCTAGACCCTGTGGCCACTGTAAACAAATGTATAGGAAACTTCCAGAGCTTTCTGTGCCAACTTGACATCACCACCAGCAGTGTCTGAGATTCGGTTACTCCTGGTATTGACATTATTCTGTTATTCCATGTCATCCCAACAGATGCATAGAAACACCTTGTTGTGGTTTTGGTTCACAGTTTTCCAGTAACCAATGATGTTAAGCACATCCTAATGTGCTTATTGGCCAGCCATTCTTTTATCTTTTTTTTTTTTTTCGAAACAGGGCTTCTCTGTGTAACAGCCCTAGCTGTCCTGGAACTAGCTCTGTAGACCAGGCTGGCCTTGAACTCACAGAGATCTGCCTGCCAAGTGCTGGCATTAAAGGTGTGCACCGCACGACCACCTCGGTTTGGCTAACCATTTATCTTCTTTGATAAACTGTATATGTAAATCATCTGAAAGTTTTTAATGGATTCTTTGTTTACTGGCAAAGTTTTGAGTGTTCTTTATTTTATTCTAGATATAAGCCGTTATCGGGTATCTGGCTTATAAATATTGCTTTTCCATTTTTATACATTTTTATTGATATTTATTGAGCTCTACATTTTTCTCTGCTCTCCTCCCTGCTTTTCATCTCCCCCCTCAACCCTCCCCCAAGGTCCCCATTCTCCCAATTTACTCAGGAGATCTTGTCTTTATCTACTTTCTACTTCCCACGTAGATTATATCTATGTAAGTCTCTCTTAGTGTCCTCATTGTTGTCTAAATTCTCTGGGATTGTGATTTGTGGGCTGGCTTCCTTTGCTTTATGTTTAAAAACCACCTATGAGTGAGAACATGTGATAACTGTCTTTCTGTGTCTGGGTTGCCTCACTCAAAATAATATTTTCTAGCTCCATCCATTTTTTTGCAAAATTCAAGATGTCATTGTTTTTTCTGCTATGTAGTACTCCATTGTGTAAATGTACCACATTTTTCTAATCCATTCTTTGATCGAGGGGCATTTAGGTTATTTCCAGGTTCTGGCTATGACAAACAAAGCTGCTATGAACATAGTTGAGCACATGTGTTTGTGGCATGATTGAGCATCCTTTGGATATATACCCAAATGTGGTATTACTGGGTCTTAAGGAAGGTTGTTTTCTAATTTTCTGAGAAATCACCACAATGACATCCAAACGGGCTGTACCAGATTACATTCCCACCAGCAATGCAGAAGTATTTCCTTTCCCCCACAAACTCTTAAGCATAAGTTGTCATCAGTGTTTTTGATCTTGGACATTCTTACAGGTGTAAGATGGAATCTCAGAGTTGTTTTGATTTGCATTTCTCTGATGACTAAGGATGTTGAACATTTCCTTAAGTGTCTTTCAGCATTTTAGATGCCTCTGTTGAGAGTTCTCTGTTTAGGTCTGTGCTCCATTTTTTTTTATTGGACTATGTGATCTTTTGGTGTCCAATTTCTTGAGTTCTTTGTATATTTTGGAGATCAGACCTCTGTCTTTTACCATTCTGTAGGCTGTCGTTTTGTCTTGTTGACTGTGTCCTTTGCTTTACAGAAGCTTTTCAGTTTCGGGAGGTCCCATTTATTGTTTCTCTCAGTGTCTGTGCTGCTTGGGTTATATTTAGGAAGTGCTTCCCTGTGCCAATGTGTTCAAGTGTACTTCCCACTTTCTCTTCTATTTAAGGTTCTGTGTGGCTGGCTTTATGTTGAGGTCTTTGATCCATTTTGACTTGAGTTTTGTGCATGGTGATAGATATGGGTCTATTTTGATATCCAGTTATGCCAGCACCACTTGTTAAATATGCTTTCTTTTTTCCATTTGATTTTTTTTGCTTCTTTATCAAATATCAGGTGTTCAGTGAGGTGTGGATTGATATCTGGGTCTTCTATTTGGTTCCATTGGTCCTCCTGTCTGTTCTTATGCCAATACCAGGCTGTTTTCAGTACTGTAGCTTTGTAGTAGAGATTGAAGTCAGGGATTGTGATGCCTCCAGAAGTTCTTTTATTGTACAGGATTGTTTTGGCTATCATGGGTTTTTTTTGCTTTTCCATATGAAGCTGAGTACTGTTCTTTTGAGGTCTTTGAAGAATTTTGCTGGGATTTTTGTTGACAGATAGAAAGATGACCCTCCTCCATCAGATTTTGATGAGCATTGCATTGAATCTGTAGATTGCTTTTGGTAAGATTGCCATTTTTACTATTTTAATTATGCCTATATAAGAGCATGAGAGATCTTTCCACTTTCTGGTGTCTTCTTCAATTTCTTTCTTCAAAGATTTAAAGTTCTTGTCATACAAGTCTTCCACTTGTTTACTTAGAGTTACTCTGAGATATTTTATGCCATTTTTGGCTATTGTGAAGGGTGTTGATTCTCTGATTTCTTCCCCAGCTCTTTAATCATCTGTGTATAGGAGGGCTACTGATTTTTTTTTTTGAGTTAATCTTGTATCCTTCTACATTACTGAAAGTGTTTATGAGTTGTAGAAGTTCCTTGGTAGAATTTTGGGGATCACTTATGTAAACTATCATATCATCAGCAAACAGTGAGAGTTTGACTTCTTTTCCAATTTGTATCCCCTTGATCTTCCTTTGATGTCTTATTGCTCTAGCGAAGACCTCAAGAACTATATTGAATAGATATGGAAAGAATGGATAACCTAGTCTTGTTCCTGATTTCAGTGGAATTGTTGGGAGTTTCTCTCCATTTAGTTTGATGTTGGCTGTTGGCTTGCTGTATATTGCCTTTATTATATTTAGGTATGTTTCTTGTATCCCTGCTCTCTCCAAGACCTTTATCATGAAGGGATGTTGTATTTTGTCAAATGCTTTTTCGGCATTTAATGAGATGATCATGTGGTTTTTATTTTTCAGCTTGTTTATATGGTGGATTACATTGACAGATTTTCGTACGTTGAACCATCCCTGCATCTGTGGGATGAAGCCAACTTGATCATGGTGGATGATGGTTCTGATGTGTTCTTGGATTCAATTTTCTAGTATTTTATTTAGTATTTTTGTATCAATGTTCATGAATGAGATTGGTCTGTAATTCTCTTTCTTAGTAATGTCTTTCTGTGGTTTGGGAACCAGGGTAATTGTAGCCTCATAAAAAGAGTTTGGCAATGTTCCTTCTGTTTCTATTGTGTGGAATAATTTGAGGAGTATTGGTATTAGTTCTTCTTTGAAAGTGTTGTAGAATTCTGAGCTGAAACCGTCTGATCCTGTGCTTTATTTGGTTGGGAGATGTTTGATGACTGTTTCTATTTCTTCAGCAGTTATAGGTCTGTTTAATTTGCTTATCTGGTCTTGATTTAATTTTGGTAAGTGATATTTATCCAGAAAGTTGTCCATTTCCTTTAAGTTTTCCAATTTTGTGGGGTACAGGTTTTTAAAATATGACCTGATGATCCTCTGTATTTCCTCCATGTCTGTTATGTCTTTTTCATTTCTGATTTTGTTAATTTGGATATTTTCTCTCTGCCTTTTGGTTAGTTTGGATAAAGTTTTATCTATTTTGTTGATTTTCTCGAAGAACCAACTCTTTGTCTCATTGATTCTTTGTATTGTTTTCTTTGTTTCTATTTTGTTGATTTCAGCTCTCAATTTGATTATTTCCTGCCATCTAGTTCTCTTATGTGAGTTTGCTTCTTTTTGTTCTTAGAGTTTTTTTTTTTTTTTGTTTTGTTTTGTTTTTCGAGACAGGGTTTCTCTGTGGTTTTGGATGTTCTTAGAGTTTTTAAATGTTCTGCTTACTCACTGGTGTGGGAGTTTTCCAGCTTCTTTATGTAGGTGTTTAGTGCTATGAACTTGCCTTTTAACACTGCTTTCATTGTGTCCCATAAATCTGGGTATGTTGTATGCTCATTTTCATTGAGTTTTAGGAAGTCTTTAATTTTCCCCTTTATTTCTTCCTTGACCCATTGATGATTCAGGTGAGCATTGTTTAATTTCCGTGTGTTTGTGGGTTTTCTGGAATTAGTATTGCTGTTGACTTCTAGTTTTAAACCATGGTGATCTGATAAGGTACATTGAGTTATTCCATTTTTTTTGTATTTGTTGAGGTTTGTTTTGTTACCGAGTATGTGGTCAATTTTTGAGAAGGTTCCATGAGGTGCTGAGAAGAAGGTAGAAATTCTTTTCTGTTTGGATAGAATATTCTATAGTTGTCTGTTAAGTCCATTTGAGTCATAACATTTGTTAGTTCTCATTTCTCTCTTCATTTTTTGTCTGATTGACCTGTGTAGTGGTGAGAGGGGAGTGCTGAAGTTTCCCACCATTAGTGTGTGGGATTTAATATGTGATTTAAGCTTTAGAAGTGTTTCTTTTACATATGAGGGTGCCCTTGTATTTGGGGTATAGATGTTCAGTATTGAAATTTCCTCCTGATGGATTTTTCCTGTGACTAATATGAAATGACCTTCTTTGTCTCTTTTGACTGATTCTAGCTTGAAGTCTATTTTGTTAGATATTACGATAGTCCACCCACTTGTTTCTTAGGTCCATTTGATTGGTATTTTTTTTTTTATTTTTCCCAACCTTTTACTCTGAGACAATGTCTGTCTTTGAGGTTGAGATGCATTTCTTGTATGCAGAAGAGGGATGGATTCTGTTTTTGTATCCAATCTGTTAGCCTGTGCCTTTTTTATAGGTGAGTTGAGTCTATTTACATTAAGGGAAATTAATGACCAGTGGTTGCTACCTCCTGTTAATTTAGTTTTCATCATTGGTGATGTTAATTTGTGCGTTTTTTTCTTCTTTGGGATTTACTGTAATGAGATCATCAGTCGTCTGTGTTTTTGTTGGTGTAGCCATCTTCCTTGGGTTGGAGTTTTCCTTCTAGTATTTTGTGTAGGGCTGGGTTTGTGGCTAGGTATTGGTGAAATGTAGATTTGTCATGGAATATCTTGTTTTGTCCTTCTATGGTGATTGACAATTTTTCTGGGTATAGTAGTCTGGAATGGCATCCGTGGTCTCTTAATGTCTGCATAATGCTTGACCATGGCCTTCTGGCTTTCATTGTCTCCAATGAGAAGTCAGGTATAATTCTGATAGTTCTACCTTTGTATGTTACTTGGCCTTTTTCCTTTGCAGCTCTTAATATTCTTTCTTTGTTCTGTATGTTTAGTGTTTTGATTATTATGTATTGAGAGGATTTTTTGGAGCCGGTCTATTTGGTGTTCTGTAAGCTTCTTGTATCTTCATAGGCATATCTTTCTTAGGTAGGGAAAGTTTTCTTCTATGATTTTGTTAATAAATTTTCTGTGCCTTTGAGTTGAACTTCTCCTTCTTCTATACCTATTATTCTAAGATTTGGCTTTTCATGGTGTCCCATATTTCATTGATTTTTTTTTTGGTTAAGCTTTTGTTAGATTTAATGTTTTCTTTAACTGATGAGTCTATTTCCTCTATTGTATCTTCAGTGCTTGAGATCCTCTCTTCCATTTCTTGTATTCTGCTGTTCATGCTTGCATTTGTGGTTCCTGATCTTTTTCTATGATTTCTGTTTCTATAATTCCTTCAGCTTGTGTTTTCTTTATTATTACTATTTCAGTTTTCAAGTCCTGGAAATTTTGTTTTATATGTTTGATTTCTTTTTCTTGGTTTTCTTTAAGTGATTGCTGATATCTTCCAATTTTTTGTTTGTTTTTTCCCCCTCCATTTCTTTAAGGGAATTTCTCATTTCATCTTTAAGAATTTCAAACATTCTCTTGAGGTTATTTTTTAGATCATTTTCTTCTGGTTCATCCATATTTTATTGTTCAGGTCTTGCAGTTGTAGGGTCTTTAAGTTTTACTGGTATTGTGTTGTTCTTTGTGGTGTAGCATATGATTTTACCTTTTCTATTTATCTTTTCCTCTAATAGGTGTGGTTGTGGCTGTCTGAGATTCTATTGAATAATCTTCTAGGTGCCAGTGAATCCAAAGCTCAGATGGTTGTTCCTCATGGTACAGGCAGTGTCACAGTTCTAGTTACTCCATTGGTTACTCCTGTTCCTGAAGATAGCTCAGTGCTCCAGTGTTCTGAGTTTGCTCTCTCAGGCCTACTTTGGCCTAGGCTACTGGCTTTGATCTGTTTCTGTAAATCCTGATCTGGATCCCCTCCTGCAGAAATCCCTGGCTTGGAGTTAGACCTGTTCTGGTGGAGATCACTGACTCTGGGTCTGATTGATGGCTCAGTCCTGATCTGCCGGTATCCCGGGACTGGGTTGGCTCCCAGGACTAGATTTGCTCCTGGCTTCTGCTCCCAGTGGAGCTTGTTTCCTCGGGCCCTCTCTTTCCTAGGTCGCTTTTCCATTTTTAAAATGGTGTCTGTGCAGCGATGCTTCCTGTAGTCTAATTTAAGGGTGTCATCTTTCATGTCTCACACTTCTGACTCCACATCTAGGCTCTCGGCATCTTAAATAGAAATTATTTTTTTGAACATTTTGTAGCTGTACATTTTACGTTTGTAATTATCATCCATTTTGAGTTGGTGTTTGTAAAGAATGTGGAGTACAAGTTGAGATTCAATTAGCTTTTGCATGCCAGTGCCCACTCACTCCAGCCCCATTCTTTTGGGTCTTTCTTTTCTTTATATGGAAGCACCTTTGACTCTTTGCCACAAACCAACAGTTCATAGTTGTGCGGGTCCATTGATCATTGTGTCTAGCTCTTTGTCAGTGTCGTCTTCTCTTGATTATTGTAAATTTGTTTAGGTGATTTAATTGTTTTCATCTTTTATTGCAAAATCTAAAACTATCTTTTAATCAAGAGACACTTTAGAAACAGTGTTTACTTTTATACTTGTGTCTTAGACAGAAATAAAACAATTTTTTGTTGGTTTTTGAGATAGGGTTTCTCTGTAGCTTTGGAACCTGACCTGAAACTAGCTCTTGTAGACCAGGCTGGCCTCAAACTCACAGAGATCTGCCTGCCTCTGTTTCCCGAGTGCTGGGGTTAAAGGTGTGTGCCACCACCACCCAGCTCAAAACAACCATTTTGCTATCATTGATGCTTCCCTCTTTCATCATCCTCCATCCTTTAGATGTGGATGGAGACAGTGGGGTAAGGAGGGAGGACAAGACTATGATGATGCCTGGGGTACTCTGGTGAGGAACACACCCCAGTCATTCTGATTTTCAACTTCCAATGACTTCCATACATGCAGCGTGATGGCTATCAACCTGAGGAGCTTTAGAACACCATGGACACACACCGCTAAGTGTGTCTGTGAGGGCATTTACAGAAAGGTTTAACTGGGCAGGAAAGACTCACCCTGAATGGGCAGCACTATGCCATGGGCTGGAGACTTGGACTAAATAAACAGGAGAAGGTGAACTGAGTACCAGCACCCACCAAAGAGGAGAAGGTGACTGAGCACCAGCACCCATCAAAGGAGAGAAAGTGACTGAGCACAAGTACCCATCAAAGAGGAGAAGGTGACTGAGCACCAGCACCCATCAAAGAGGAGAAGGTGACTGAGCACCAGCACCCACCAAAGAGGAAAGGGTGACTGAGCACCAGCACCCACCAAAGAGGAAAGGGTGACTGAGCACCAGCACCCATCAAAGAGGAGAAGGTGACTGAGCACCAGCACCCACCAAAGAGGAGAAGGTGACTGAGCACCAGCACCCATCAAAGGAGAGAAAGTGACTGAGCACCAGCACCCATCAAAAAGGAAAGGGTGACTGAGCACCAGCACCCATCAAAGGAGAGAAAGTGACTGAGCACCAGCACCCATCAAAGAGGAGAAGGTGACTGAGCACCAGCACCCATCAAAGAGGAGAAGGTGACTGAGCACCAGCACCCATCAAAGGAGAGAAAGTGACTGAGCACCAGCACCCATCAAAGAGGAGAAGGTGACTGAGCACCAGCACCCATCAAAGAGGAGAAGGTGAACTGAGCGCCAGCACCCATCAAAAAGGAGGTGACTGAGCACCAGCACCCATCAAAGAGGAGGTGACTGAGCACCAGCACCCATCAAAGAGGAGAAGGTGAACTGAGCGCCAGCACCCATCAAAGAGGAGAAGGTGAACTGAGCGCCAGCATCCTTTTCTCTCTGCTTCCTGACTGCAGATGCAGTGTGACCACTCTTGCTGCCACGCCTTCGCTGCCATGGCGGACTGTACCCCTCAAACTGTGAGCCAGCGGAGGCCCTTTCTTTCTTACATGGCTTCTTGTCAGCTCTTCTGTGTCAGCACTGTGGAAAGTAAAGGAAATAATATAACAAAGGAATGGGATCTGGCCAGGACAGTGTTTCTGAAATGAAGGGTGTCCCACGCAATGCTCACACGCAGGGCAGAACACGAGCCTTTTCCGAAGAACAGCGGCTGTGTGAAAAACCTTCTGACCCCATCTCACATTTCAAGTACACTACATAGGAAGCCAAAAAAAAAAAAAAGTAAACTTTTGTTGTTCAATGGAAAAAAGTTCAGAATTAGCCTAAAGAAGAAACTATCTTGGGAGCTCATGCAAATGATTTGTTTTGTATTTCCTGGAGAGGTGACAGGTGCGAGCTGTCATCAAGTCCTGCTTGCAAATAAAATGCCAAGCTGACTGCAGAATCTTCAGAATGACTCCAGAAGTATCCAATTGGGTGTCCTCTGACTGATAACTTTGAGAGTCCAGTTCTGCATAGGAGCCTAATTTAGTTACTGCATGGCGCATGAAATATAAACAAAACACGTTTACCTTAATGCAAAGCCCAAAGTTCACCTCCCTCGATCACAGACGCTGTCCACTCATGCTGGTAGTAGCTGCTGGAGTCACAGCCGGGAGGCATCACGAGCGGTGGAAAGTGCGTTGTGCATACAGATCAACTTGAATTCCGGTTCCGTAGCCACCCCTCGTCGGCCTTACACAAACTTACCCTCTGTAGAGTCCCATTTTCCTGACCTCTTACACATGGATTGTGTCTCCAGTTTGGAGGGTTGACGGAAGAACCAATAAGATGGGAATATAAGGTTCCTTTAGTTGGGATCCTTAAGAAAGGTCAGTTACTACTCTTTTTCCCAGCTACAGTCCAAACGCACCAATGCCGTAAGTCTGCCTCACAGATCCTGATCCTGTGGGTTTGGGGCAATCCTAGGCAAGCTGGAATTAGTGCTCAGGTGAAGCTGAAGGCCGTGTTTTGGATGGCAAGATGGTAAAAGGTGTTTGCAACTGCAGATGTTCGATTTGCCTCACTAGAGTTGTTCAATACAGTCTGCACAGTAGAGACTCCCAGGAGAGTTGCCAAGGGTGTCTGCTCTACCCCTACGAGTACTGCTTCTGAAGAAGCCAAATTGGGATTTGAGTGTTTTAAAAAGCCTTTGCTATGGTTTGGCTATGTGTTCCTCAAAGGTTCCTGTGCTGGCGCTTAGCCTCCAGGGTAGTGGCATCAACTTGGTGGGGCCCAGAGGAAGGTAATCAAAGCTGGAGATTCCACACTAGGGAGCAGATAACATCTGTCTCTGAAGATATAATGGGATGCCACCTCAAGTCTATGGCCTTCTTCACCCTGTTGGGACACAGGCAGAACTGGATGGTGGACCCTTCAGCACCAGAATGTTGAGCCTCACTGTAAGGTTCCCGTGTCAGGCGGCCTAAGGCCTTCTGCTTGGTTACTCTGACGTGCAGACAGCCTTGAGGAGGAACTCTTCACAGACTTGACGATGGGTGTTTTCATTTCCTCTGTCAAATGAAATGGCACAAAAAGCCCAAGGTGAGAGTATTTCAAAGGTATGCTGTACCTCCTAATCCACCCATTTTTTTTAAAAAAATGTGAATTTATTAATACCAAGAACAGGAAGAACAAAGGAGGAAGAAGGAGAGAATATAAAAATTATTACTCACATATGTGCCAAGACCGAGGAAGGCGCTTTAAAATCTGCGATCTTTTCAGTTCGCACAAAAGGCCTTCAGCATTTTCCATCATGGCAAAAGTGAGGCTCAGACAAGTCAGTTCCCTAAAATAACATGTGATGTGCAGAGCCAATTCATGCATGGCCTAAGTTTAGTTACAGTAATAAAGCCCAACGTGATGTCGCCAAAATAGCAAAATCTTGGCTTTTGGCTCTGAAGTGCTGCTTTTCTTGGTGGCCTTGTTGTCGTTGTTTGTTTGTTGACGAAAACAACAGTGTGGAAATTCATATGACTTCTGCTAAACTGTGTCCACTGTCCTGTGCTTGTCAAATGGTGTTCACGGAGGCGTGACACATTTCAGAAGAAAGCGTCCTCTCCCGGTGCAGTCTGAAACTCGTTCAAACGTCGGAGCGCAGGAGTAGGAAGGAAATAGTACATCTGCACTGTACTGGTGGGAGCCACACGTGGTAGTGGCTTCAGTCTATATAAAAATCATCTTAACAGATTTTTCCTGGTGGCACGCATAGAAGACTGGCCATCCCAGTTCAGAGCTCAGTTCTCATGAGGGCTCGGTGTTCTCAGAGTCCAGGGGAGGCCTGACCATGGTTATAAAATGCTGTCTGGTTGTATGAGTGGGCACGTTTCGTGGAACTGTAACAGCCCGGGCCACCTTGATTCGCAAAGAAGAATGTAAAGAATAGAGACCCAGATAATTCTAAGGCCATTTTCTAATGAGTACTCAAGCCCAAGACTTTGCACATCTTGGAAGGTATAATTGAGTCAAAATTAGTCAAAATAACAACCCTCAGTATTTCTGAGGCATTCTGACACATGATTTATATTGGTTAATTGCCCTTGCCTCTTATGAATGCTGGTCTCCAAATGCCACCTGTCTGAAGGTAAAACATTTTTCTTCTAAAGCTAGAGGTATCTACAAGGGGGGAGGGGAAGGTTGAAAAGAAGAGAGAAGCCACATGTTTGTAAAACACAGGGCAGGCTGTGATGGGGAAGTTCTGATGTGACGGGGGAGTTCCAGAGGAAGTACAGACAGTCTGTCTCTCATGAGAAGAAAGTGCAGCGTGGCCTGGGGTGTTGCAGTTCCGTAGCTGTCAAGTCCCTAAAGCTTGTGGTTTCAGCATGCAGTGAGTGGAGTCTCCAAAATGGAATCACACAGGAATTCCTGAACGACAGCATCCTTTTCACACAATACGCTCCTAGGGTCTTCTCGGCCTGATCTGGCAAAGGCAAAGGAGCACACACCTTTCTCCTGGCCTCAGGCTGCACAAAGAGATGCTGGTCATGCTTGCGCCATCTCTGTGCCACAGATCTCCGTAGAAAGTACATTCATGTGCTTGCATGAATGTACTTGCAGTAGTGAAGCAGAGGCTGAGGCAGGAGGGACTTGAGTCTAAGATCATATGGGGCTAGGCAGCAAGGCCCTGTCTCACAAGCAAAGAGAATCTAAGGAGAATGGCAGTGTGAATCACCAGCCAGCAGGAAACACTAATTCCTCATCCTATAGAGTCAGGTCAGGGAATGGACAACCATCCTGGTTAACTAATATCCTAGTTCACCACAGCTGTGCTCCTAGCACCTGAGGGCCTAGGAGGCTGAGGCAGGAGTCCAAGGTAAAAGCCGGCCTGGGCTACATAGTGAGACCCTGTCAGTGAAAGGAAGCAAAGAGGGAAAGGAGGGAGGAAGAGAGAGAAGGGAGGAAAGAAGGGAGAGAGGCAAGGAGAGACAGGAAATCCTGGCTAATAAAGAATGTCTGCCCATCCCATAGATGGATTATTACTTTCCCAAGCATTAATCCATCGCCTGGAAGAACGTTTTCTGAGTGCCTGTTAGCTGACAGACAGGGGTGGTACGTGTGTTTCATCTTGTCCAAGTTCTCCCACAGAACCAAGAGATAGATACTAACCTCATTTAAAGAAAATGGACAGACTCATGGAAGTTCAGTGCCAGGCCCCTCTCAAAGGCTCCTAACTGATCTGGACACCGTTGGGATTTGAGCCCCAGCTCACCTGTTCCCACAACTATTTGATGATCAGATTATTTGATTGTATGGATGAATGAGAGATCTATTGAGTATAATTCCATCCAGTCTTGTGCAGTGATTCAGAAATGATTTCAAGACCTTTCCATACCTCCATCGTGAGGGTACCCATTCAATACTGGTGGATACAAAACCAAATACTTTTATTTTTAATTTAAGTTCTCTGCAGGTGCTATTCTTCCTGGGAGCTCCCTGCCTTAGGAAAAGAGCCATCCATTCTAAAGAGTAAGCATCTGGTTAGAAAACATAGCTGAAGGACTGAAATCAAATTTCTCCAAATTCAGCTCCCTTTAGCCTTCGGTTCTTCCCCCCCATGAAATAGCCTTGCATATCTCTGGTGAGATGTGTCTCACACTCTGAAAAATGCTGAGAATAGAAGCTACAGCTTTTCCAGTCCTGCACCAATGGGCCCTGAACTGCAACCATATTAACTCTAACTCCTGCATTCCCTGGACAAAATTATAAAATCCTAATGACAATACATCCAGATCAAGATTACAGTATTAAATAATATGGTTATAAAGTACTGTCCGTGAAACTTGGCCTGTAGTAGTTACACATAGTTCCATTTTTTTCCTTTGACTTTATTGATCCAAAATAGTGACTATCTATAGTGGGTTCGTATGACTTGGTGATTACCAGTCAAAGATGGAGACTTAGCTGTGCGCTCTTAGGCAGGTAGGTTAACCTCTCTGTGCCTCATTGCATTTTCAAAAGGGCAGCAGCAATGTGCCCATCTCACTGGCTTCCAGGGGGGACTAAATGAGGTGCTGTTGTATTTAAGAGCTCTGTAAGAGGTGGGTGTTGTTACTATCCCTGGTTGGAGGTGGTGATATTTGGCAGAGATAGGTAAAAATTGATTTCATATGAAGTAAAGACAATCAGCCCAGATGATAAGATATAATGACAATCAATAAAATGGAAGTGGCCCTCAATGGTAGGACAGCCTATGGTCTCACAAGAGGAATGCCCTGGACTGATGGCAGGCTCGGAGGTGGGAGATGTTGGGGTGAGCAGGCCTGTCCCTCAGAAGCTCCCGCTGCGGTGTTCAGGAGAAGCAGGAGTGTGTGTGTAGGAGGGTAGCTGAGCGGCTGGGAATGTTCAGAGAAGAAAGCTGCCTCAGCGTGCTGAGACAAGAACGCCACTCTCTCATTACGGGATGCCGGAAGGGAAGTGAGGAGTCATGCAGAAAGCCCAGAGAAAGACAGGGGTCTCCCTCCCGGAGGATGATGGAGGGGTGGAGCGGAGCTCCCGTTCTAGAAGAGCTGGGATGTGACAGGATTCCAGCAAGCTGTCTTTCCCTTTCAGCTTTATTTACGGTGACGGTCCCCAAGGAAGTGTACACGGTAGAGTTTGGCAGCAACGTGAGCCTGGAGTGTGATTTCGACCACCGGGAATGCACGGAACTTGAAGAAATAAAAGTCAGTTTGCAGAAGGTAGAAAACGATACCTCTTGGCCAAGTGAGAGAGCCACCCTCCTGGAGGAGGTGCTGCCCCTGGGGAAGGCCTTGTTCCACATCCCCAGTGTCCGAGTGAGGGATGCAGGACAGTACCGCTGTCTGGTCATCTGCGGGGCCGCCTGGGACTACAAGTACCTGACAGTAAAAGTCAAAGGTGGGTGTTTGCAGGTCTTCGCTGGCGGAGGGTTGGGACGGCTGCACGCCATAGCATGCTGCTCTCGGTAGCTCAATTGAAAGAGGGTGCAGTTGGTTGTTTTTTACCCTTTTGGCTCTTTGCTCTTTTGAGGAGCCCACCACTCAACTCTCATATAAATCACACACATGGAGGCTTATTCTTACTTAAGAATGCCTGGCCTTGGCTTGCCTTATTTTTAGCCAGTTTTTCTTAAATTAATCCGTCTACCTTTTGCCTCTTCCTCCATTTTATTTACCTTTCTTTACCTCTTACTCCGTGCTTTGCTGGGTAGGTAGCTGGGTGGCTGCCCCACGATGCTCTCCTCCTCCATCTTCTCTCACTCCTCGATCTCTTCTTCCCAGAATTCTCCCATTCTCTCCACCTGGAAGCCCCACCTATGATTTCTCCTGCCTTGCTATTGGCCTTTCAGCTCTTTATTAGACCAATCAGGTGTTTTAGACAGACAAAGTAACACAGCTTCACAGAGTTAAACAAATGCAACATAAACGAAAACAACATATCTTTGCATCATTAAACAAATGCTCCACAGCATAAACAAATGTAACACATCTTCAGCTAATGTTCCACAACAGAGGCAGCTACCTCAAAGCGGGCAGAAAAGGCACTTGAATGGAAATATATTTTGATATCTGATGTAAGTATAGGTAAAGGGGTTAAAGTAGCAGACACAGTGGGGCTAGAGGAAGCCAGGCAAATGAGAAGACAGCCTGCCTCATCCTCAGCTGGACTCAGAACCCTCTTGTGTGGGAAGCAATGGTCGTCATGGAGGGACCTGTTGATTCCCACAGACTCTAAGAGAAACATATGTAGGTGTGTCAAGGTCTTCATGGTCCCCGATCTCTTTCCCAAACTGATGAACCTGAGAATGTACCAGCCAGATAGAGCTTTGAGGGTTCCCCTGAAACACCCCCTCTTTCGACTGCTTTCTCCTTCTTTGTGAAAGGCCTGCCTCCTTTCATTCGTTGCCCCAAGGCTTAAAAGCTCCACAGCCTCACACAAGAGTAAAAAGAAACCACCAGGGCCCAAAGAGCCATGTGGCTGCTACCTGCTACATGGCAGCTAACAAACGCTTTGCTTCCAGCAAAACTGAAGGATGATGAGGACCCTCATGTAGAGATAACCACTGATAATCAAAAATTAGTGTTCTTTGCCTGATGAACCACGTCTTTCAAATTGTTTCCAATTCCTATCAGCTGATTCATGTGAACAAGGATTCATTAGTCCTTTTAGCTGCAAAAATTAAAAATACAAATAAAATTATTGTTGACTTCTACCTCATGGTAGAATAGTTTTAAACTTAATCTATATGTATTTTAAGATCAATGAATAACTTGAATGATACATTCCCAATACACTTTTATTTTTCATACTTAATAATTGCCAGTATCCAGAATAGTTTACATTTTGATAATATGGGTTGATAATAGTAATGAAATCACATTATAGAAGAAAACTTTGGATGCCTGGAATCCCATAGTAAAAAGGAAAAATTTAATTTCAAAAGCTATACATATTTTGTTAAGTGTAAGACAGTTAAGGATGATAAATCAGAGACTACCAGACATATATGTGTATTTGTAAGAATGAAGCAATTATTTGTTGAAAATACAAATATTTATAGAATCCTAAATATTTATTTTCTTTAATATAGAAGCTTATGAAGATGTCTAAGAATCAAACTGACACACAAGAAAATTAAGACACACACTGCGTGATTTTCATCAGAGGAGTGCAAGCAGAGTGGAGTGTTAAAGTCCAACACACGAAAGTAACTTACTGGGATGCAGAATCTCAGATCTGGGGCGGGGGAAGGATCCTACAAATGAAGTACAAGTAGAGGAAGGGTTAGTTTTACCTTTAAATCTGGGGGATAGATCTGGACAATAGGTACGTAACACCTTTCTTCACACAGCGATTCATAGGAAGTATAGGGGAAAGAGTTGATTTCAAAAGCATAGAAAAAGGTTGCAGCAGAACGAAGGAAAGATCCAGAAGAGACAGTGGCTTCTGGAGAACCAGGCTGTAGCCGTGTCACTAAGAGTCTATGATGGCGGGAGAGCGGCTGACGCAGAGTAAGGTGCACAGAGAAAGCAATGGGTGAACTAATGGAGCCAAGCCTCTTCCCTCTGCTCCTTTCCCCTCGGGGAACAAAGGAATAAGTCTGTTGTAGTCAAGAACGCAATGTCCCGACTTTCCAAGAGGGTCAAGCTTCTGGAATTACAGTCTGACCCTATATTATTCTGCAGGCTGTTTAATGACAGATTGAAAACAATCATCAAAGATTTATTTCAGTGATTTGAAGTTTTCCTGGAACCTCTAAGGCAAAACACAAAAGAACTGCGTTTTCCATTTCTTTTACAGTCACTGTAATGATTAAGATAATAATGCTGTATGCACAGTTTGTTCTTATCTCACAAGTGGTATGGAGGCTGAGAGACGGGTAAGGGCACTTACTGTGCAAGTGTAAGGATCTGAGTTCAAATTCACAGCTCCCACGTTAAGAACAATGCAGGCCTGTGTCCTCAACTCACTGGCCAGTCATCCCAGCCAAAACCTTGAACATCAAGTTAGGGAGAGACCCTGTCTCAAGGGAATAGAGTGGAGAACAAGAAAGATGATCAGGGTTTTCTTCTGATCGTCACATTGGCATGTCCACCTGCACACCCTTACAGAAACATACACCATATATGCCGCATACACCACATTCCCCCAACACGGGCATACCCACCTGCACACCCATGCACACAGAAACATACACCACATACCCTTCCCCCAACACGCACATACCAGAGAAATAGAAACCATGAAATCTGTAGAATTCTAAAGTAGAAAGTATTCCTTCTTTTAATGTTAGAGACTAAAATGTCAACAAGGGACCAGAGGAATAAGTCACATTAGCAATAGCACCAAAGGAGAGGTAAAGGGGAAAGTTGGTCCCGTGGAACCCCCGGAATCATCACTTGACAGACTCTTCGGTGAGAGCTGGTGCCAGGAATGAAATGGTTCTGCTGCTAGAGACACCACCAGAGCAGAGATGGAGGGAAATGTCCTTTAATTAATAATTAGTTTAAGCTGAGAGTTTGGAGGATCATGTCACCAGCCCTTGGCTAACACCTTTCAGATTCTCAAGACCAGGTTCCCATGTCTCTTACTCAGCCAGACAAGTGTCCGTGGGATGAAACTGAAGGCATGAGAATGAGCTTCCCAGTGGATGTTCAATTACTTATTGTGCTCATGACAAAGACATCCTCTGGGGGACGTAGGTGCTTCCACTTATAGATGTAGTTAACTATGAGTTAGATAGCTAACCGATTGCTAGTATGAGGAAAATAGACATATCTTTGCTAAAGATAAAAGGTGATGTTTTCAGTTGGTCTAGTCACAATGGAAATCAGAATAAAGGTTCCCCAGAAAACTAAGAATAGTACTATTGTTAGATCCAGCTATAGTACTCCTGAGTATATATTCAAAGAACTCTAAGTCAGCGCACCATAAAAATACCCACCGTGATTATTGTAGCACTACTCACAGTAGCCAAGTCACAGTCTGGTCGCCCCCAACAGATGAATGCACAAAGAAAATGTAGTATACGTGTTTAATGGAGTATCTAGCTATAACGAAGAACAAACCCTGTCGTTTAAAGAAAAATGACTGGAACTGGAAATCATTGTGTAAAGAGACATAACGGAGACTTGGGAAGAAATGTATCACATGTTTGGTCTCATCTGTGGAATCTAAGGGGAAAGGGGACTGCCAGAGGAGAGGAAAGGGTGGAGGCGGGGGAATATCACTGAGGGTAATGGAGGGGTGACTGTCATCCAAGAACAGTTAATGCATGTATGAAGATCTCAATACGATCTCTATACAGTTTTTGTATGCCATACAAAGGATGGCAGGATCTTTAAAAGGCCACATTTCACAATGATAAGCATCAGCTCTATAGAGAGAAACGACTTCTAAATGTGTGTGCTTCTAACAGTATACTTCCATCATATTAAACATAGACCGGGCAGTTGGCTAGTCATCTGACAGTATACTTCCAGCATATTAAACATAGATTGGACAGTTGGCTAGTCCTCCCTTGGAGCCCCCACACAGTTGGCTAGTCCTCCCTTGGAGCCCCCACACAGTTGGCTAGTCCTCTCTTGGAGCCCCCACTCTCAGTTATTTTTTTCTTTTTCTTTTAAATTATTTTTATATTTTGAGATTATAATTATATCATTTCAACCTTCCTTTTCATCTCACCCACCCATATACCCATCTTTTTCAAAGTCATGGCCTCTTTTTTCATTGTTGCTACGTGTGTGTGTGTGTGTGTGTGTGTGTGTGTGTGTGTATACATATAGATCTCTGCATACACGAATACAACCTGCTTAGTCTGTACAATGTCACATGTGTGTTTCCAGGGATTGCTATTTAGGATTGGATAACCAGTTCATGTTCTCTTCCTTGGGGACAACTTTCTTCCACTATCGACATTCCTTAGTTGCCTGTAGCTCTTTGTGTAAGGTTGAGGCCTCCTAGGCTTTGTCTTAATAAATCTCAGTTCTTTATTCAAAAGCAATTGGAAGACAAAATGGAGAAGATGACAGCGATAATGACAAATACATGTATATGTGAACTTTTCATTCGTCTCTGCTGTAACAGATAGGATAAACTATGCAATGGAAGACTTGAACAACACACTAAACTGTCCTGACCTAATTGATATGTCTAGAACACCAATCGCAGATTACCTGTTGCTTCTAGGTTCATGTCTAACACCGACCGAGGTAGTTATCTAGCAAAGTTGCTAGAACAGACACTTCATTGAGCAGGAAGTTGGAACTCTTAGACTTTTAAAACTGCTTCTACCACTGAAACTCTAAAATTTGTTCATCTTTTCTCAAGAAAAGTCTGGCTTCCCTATTATGCATTGTTGGGGATGATGCCTCTATAGCCACTTCCCACATGAAAACGCGGCAGTGGAAGCATTTTTGACAGTTTAAGGAACTGTCTTATCATAGCTGTTAGCTGTCACTGCTCAGCGTGTGACACAGCATCTGACATTAACAGCGTAGGGAGGGACGGTTTATTTGAGCTCCTGCTATCAGCGGTTCCAGTTCATCATGTGCAGGAGGGTACAGCATACCAGAATTCCCATCATGGCTTGCTTTCTCTTTAGTTCATTTGGGTCCCCAGCCCATGGGATGGTGCTGCCCGTGTTCAAGGTAGATCTTCCCACCCGCTAGTTAATTCTCTCTGAAGAAGTCCTCATAGACACACCCCTGGGCATGGTTACCAATATCCTAGAAACTTCTCATCCAATCAAGTTGACAAGATTAACCACCTCAACAACTGTTTTTACTTAAAGATTGCTTTTGCTTCAATGATTTACTGAACATCTATTTAAGGAACTAGTTCCCAATTAATAAAAGCCAGTGCTTGCTTCCCCCTCATCACCAAAAAAAGTGCACAGTTTATTGTCAACACTTCTAGCTGTATACATGTGGTGTTACTATTTGTTACTTTCCAGATATGACCTAAGATTGCTGGGTAGTCTTTGTGCCTTCCTCGCCCTCCAAATATCTCCTTTTAGTTTCAGATATCCATGTTCTAGAAAGCAGGAAATCTCATGTGAATAATTCATTCAGCATATACTGCTCAGAACATGTCTGTGTTGGGAAGTAATAATAAATATGCCCAACTCTTAATTATTACAACTCATACATAGATCCTGATTTTCCTCTTCCTAATCTCAAAGATAACCGAGGGAAAGGGGAATTTTGAGTAAACTGTCTACTGGTGGTGTCTGAAAAAGTGATCTATTGGAATTATTTAGTGGTAATCATGTGTCCGTCTTCTAGCCTTTCTCCACCCCCGGATTATGGGACAGTTTAGAATACAAGAAGCTGCAGCGTATGGCATCTTAGCATAGTTTGTAAGATATAAATTTGCAGCCCTCCTATTTTCAAGCATTGGGTCTACCAGGCTTTGTTCTTCTGACTTTGAACACCATTCTCAACAAAACATACCTGTCATCAATTAACCCCAACAAATGTTGGAGATATCAGTAAAGCATCTTCATTGTATTATATGAATTAAACTATTAAATCTATGCAAAATAATGTACCTGGGACATAGAAAGTATTTTTAAAGTTATATATATATATATATATATATACACATATATATTACCTAAGATCATAGTGATCATTTTATTTCCTCTTGCATTGAGTAGATTGCATTCTACAGCAATCAGAATAAAACTTCCTTTTTCCCCCTATTTTCCAGCTTCTTACAAGAAGATAGACACTCAGATCCTAGAGGTCCCAGGGACAGATGAGGTGCAGCTCACCTGCCAGGCTAGAGGTTACCCCCTGGCGGAAGTATCCTGGCAAAACATCAGTGTTCCTGCCAACACCAGCCACATCAGGACCCCTGAAGGCCTCTACCAGGTCACCAGTGTTCTGCACTTAAAGCCACAGCCTGGCAGAAACTTCAGCTGCATGTTCTGGAACGCTCCCATGCAGGAACTCACTTCAGCCATCCTTGGTCCTCTGGGTAAGTGCAGTACCCATTTCCTAACCCTGCAATCAGAGTTCAGGTGAGAAACAGGTAAGAAGGTGTTATAGATTCTTCAAGAGGTCAAGGGAGAATCTAGAAGAGTTACAAGGATAGAAAGGACAAAGATCTCTATTGAGCAAGAGTCTTCACTGTTGGAGAAGCTACCGGGAGAAGGTGGGGACAGCACTTGTTGCAGTGCCGAATCTGAGCAGCTTCAAGGGAAGTCTGTGAATGGCAGACTCCCCAACCCTAGCTCAGGTCCTCCATTATGATGCTGGTGTCTCCCATTGGCTGAACCCGGCAGGAAGTTGGAGAACAAAGACATCTTTCCATAGGTTTCTTCCAGATAGGTCAGCATCTGGATCTCAGAGCATTGTGTTACAGGGCATAGTGTTACAGTGTAGAAAACAGTATGGAGATGCAGTAGAAATATCCCATGTGAATCATGTCCAGATCAGCCAATGAATAGCATGGGCTTTGTTCTGGCTGTATTGCTGCCTAATTGGGTATGTGGCATCCCCGAGAAACTGATCTCTTAAAAAAAATAATCATTCGGTCTGACTGGCTAGTTTTAGAAGTGGACTTCATCCTTTTGAATTTCTGCACCAGCAAAATTTGAACCTTTTGGACAAACCAGTAACTTTTTGTGACAGGTATGAACATTCATTTGATAACTAAAAGCTATCCACTAGGAAAACAACCATTTCATAAGAGACAGAATTTTTTTCCACCATGTATGTAGTTCTTATTGCTCCCATATCAAATTGCCACAAATGTAAAGGTTCAAAACAATAAAACTTTATTATCTTATAACTTCTAGGGGTTTGAAGTCTAACACAGGTTTCACTGAGTTCTAGTTGAGGATTATAGATGTTCTAGGAGATATTGCATTTTCTTGCCCTTTCCGACTCCATCATCTATATCATTTGGCTTGTGACTAAGGTTCCTGCATCTTCAAAGACAAGAGTCACATCACCCAGCCCTCTGCCCCTTTTATCGGACTCTTCTATGACCTCCCCCCTCTTTCTCTTGAGCCTTGGGCTTTATTAGATACTTCTATCTATGAGTCCAAATAGGTTGCGATTTTGTTGCTGCAGAAATCTAAAGGATGAGATTCACTTTCAGAACTAGCTAGCATGGCCAATCAAGTTCTGAATCATTGAATAAGAGACTGACTTTCTTGGAAATGTCACCCACCCAAGCCAGTGTACTGGAACCACAGCCAGCAAAACGACAGAGCTCCTACTCACTTACAGCTCTGAAAAATGCTTCCAGTGGAAAATGCCTGCTTGGTCAGTGTTGGACAGAAGGGAAAACCCGTTCTGTCCTGGCAGCATTGTCAAGTGGATCATTGATCAGCAGCGATCCTCTCGCCTGGGCCTCAGGTGCTTTTCTACTTTTTTCAGAGAATGCTAGTTTCCAGTTTTTCAGTTATATGAATCATTGGTTGGAAGGAAACGTAATTATGAAAGGAGTAAACTTTCTCTTTCTTCTTCTCTGGGGTTACTTAGAGCAGGCAGGGGAGGGGGAGCAGAGAGAATGCTCACCACAGGGAACTAGCTCCCATTCCTGTGTTTCTTCCGCTTAGATAGAGGGTTCCTCCCCCTCCCAGTGAGCAGCCCAGTCTTTCTTCACCTCAGCACAGGGACCGATTTTGACTGCGTGAGCAGGAATTGAGCTAGTGTTCTTCCTCCTGGAATGGGACAAGTGGAGGACTTCTTTGGGTGGGCAGATATCTGGGGGCAGCCTGGCAGATCCAAAGGATTCAGGTATTCAGCAGTAGGGGACACTGGTCTTAAGCCAGGGAGTTCTGACCCAAGAGAAAGCAACCGGTCGATATGGGAAACAGAACTGACAGAAAACTCGTAGACAGACAGACAGACAGACAGACACACACACACACACACACACACACACGACAACCAGTAGTAACGACTGCACATTCATAAACCTGATGGGATGGGGACTTAAGGAACGCCTCATGTGATTCACTGGATCAGCCGCAGCATCCGTTCACCCTCTCTTACGTGTAAGGGCATAAGGTGCCTTTACCAGTCTTACCTCCTGAAATCACAGACCAGGTGACTTTCTAATTTGTTTCCCTTTGAGGTGGGGATGTCAGACTCCTCCAACGCATTAGGTATCGATTGATCAAAGGGGGCCCTGGGGACCCCAGACTCAGGTTTTGCACCCAGAGGAGTCCCCTGAGGACAGCGCTCTTCCTCATTCCAAGGAGCTCAGAGACCCCAGGTATCTTGAGGTCTGGTCTCTGAGACCTCCAGAAGTGGTGTGGGGTATCCACCAGAGAAGACTGATCAGACATGGGCTTAAGCCAATAGAAATTCTTTATTAGCCAGTTGGCCGCTAAACTGGGTGTTTAAGATCCCAGTGTAGCCTTGAGCCTTTTGCAGGGTGAGTTTTTAAGAACAAAAACTATACTCTGGGTTGACATACTTTAGTTAACAAGAGCAGTTAGCCAGAAGCAAAACTACAGAAGCCCAAAAACCAAGGTTAATACATTTAGAGACTTTCCCAAAACTGTGGACTTGGACGGATCAGGTTTTTGTTTTCCTTTTGGCAGGTGGTATTGTCTATGTGCTGAGTTTATGACCTGACTGGTACTTCCATTATGGAGTCAGTTGTGCTAAGGTCTGGGGTCTGTTACAATATCTGTCTCACTTCCATACCTTCTTTGTGCTGTAAGTTCCTTTCCCATAAAACATTATTTGGCAGGCCCCCGCCTAGCCTGCCTCTAAGACAGCTCACCCTGCTCATCAAGATCTTTTTACCCACGTCGCTTTCTTAAGATCTTTTATCCGCATCACCAGCTTGTTTTCCTCTGACTGCGTGTTATCTTTTCTCAATTTTTTATGTGTATTGTCCATGTGTTTTCATCGTTCAGACGGGTCTCCTTTACGTCCAGACTGGAGTGAAAGCTGATTGTTTTGCCCATGAGGAGCGCTTGGTGAATGCTGCAGTGTTAGGTGGCAGACACCATCTTGAAGACCCCAGCTCCCTCATCTCAGGCCCTAGTCTGTGTGGACAGTTAGGTCACAGACAATGCCCTGGTGTGTGACATACAACAACAGCAGCAGGATAACCACAGTCACGCATCCCCCCCGCCAAGGGATCCTGGCTTCTACTTCTTAAAGGCAGTGTCTGCTGACTTAGAACTCTCCTGTTTCTACTCATTCTCATAAACCAAGCGGTTCCCCCCCTGCTGACCGCTGTGGACCACGTCAGACTTCTCCAGAAGTCAGCTAATACAAGGATGCAGAAATGAGAGTTCGGGGGTGGGAGGATGGATGCCTACCACTTGGGACAGAAGGCTGAACATACTGAATCTCGGTCAGAAGTTACAGAATTCTCGGGTCATCTTCCTTCAGACACAGGGGCTTTCCTCGGCCAGCTGCTACATTTCCATTGGGAAATGTAACCGGGCTAGATTATGAGGAACTGTTAACTACCAGGTGGGGCTGGCAGAAAAGTCCTCCTGGCACATCTGGGAGAGAATTGAGGCAGCAGAAAAGAACGTGGACTCTGAAAGCAGACAAATTTTAAATGCTGTTTCTGCTGCCTCTTGGCTTCAGAACGTGAGCATTCTGCAGGGCTGTCCTCACACACAGTCTCCCAGGGACACAACAAGAGTAAATAATGATATGTTTGTTAAAACGTTCCTGTGATACTAAAGGGTGCAATGCAGGAAAACTATGTCACCTCCAAGCAAGATTCCTGGTTTCTTTCTGAGCACCCAGGACTGTGGTAAGAATAGGACAGATGTTTTTCCCATTGCTCATCTTACCATTGTTGAAGAGAAGGCAGCTCTCTTAAAATAGCATAGGCGACCGTGTAGGCTAAGCTGACATCATGAAGAGGTAAACATGCGGTGACTCAAAGCAGCCATGTGGTTTTCCACTGCCTAATACTCGGAGATAGAAATTGATCTAAGAGCTAAATGACTACATTCTATGAGACATTCAGTGACCCAGGTTATTTCCATCTTGCTACTTTGCCATTCTCCTGGACAGTGTCCCTGCCTACTCGTCAGAGCAGGGCCGTTGCCAAATCCACGTTTCTGCTTTCAGAGGGGAGGGAGCAGCGTTTTACAGTCAAGATCCAGAAGACCCATTCTTGATCTGACCTTAGTTTATGTTCCTGACTCCACCTAAGTGCTGGTCTCTGGGTCTGGAAAAGCATCTTTGGGAACCATATCTAGTAATAGCCTAGCCCTGGGAGGAAGGGAGAGAATGAGAGGAATGTCTAACAGGTTGCCACAAGGTGGCTGTTGATCAGCTTGGTGTACTCGATAGTCTGTTCATCCCGGGAGCTTTGACCGACACTTCTCGTGCAGCGATGCTAGGCTTCATACAGCACTGAGGGATGACTTAGGTACCACCTTTGTCCTCCAAATATAGTCTAAGGAGGATGGAGTCTTTAGGGATGAGCAGAAACTCCATACATGGAAGGGTCTGTGAGGAAACCTGAACAGAACAAAGGCTCCCAAAGGTACTGACGCTGGGGCCTGGCTCCATGCTACACGCAGCCCGCACTTAGTAGTGAAGAAGCAGTGCAACACTTAAGTGTTTTCACGACATGGCTTAAACAAGCAGGCTCTTGTCTCTTTCATTCTTAGTGATCACGTGCTCTTGGATGAAGATGACTCCTCTGGAGCCTGAGCTTTGGGACAGGTAGATCTGGGGCTACAGCTCTGCCGTTTCCTTGGAAACAGTGACCACAGAAAGATTGTTTAGCATCCCTGCTGCTCTACAATGACTCGGGACTGAGTGGTACCTAATAGTTTCTCAGCTAGACTATTCCATGGTTCTCAGCGTTACAGAGGGAGGGTCAGGAGCAGAGCAGCCAGCAGTTCAATCCCTCCTCCCTGAATAGTTCTGTATGGTTTTTCTGATACAGCACTTGTTTAGTGTGTGTCTGTCACCCCATGAGGCAAAGTTCCAGTCTCAGAAACAGGCACGGCCTAACTTGTGTGCCCATTCATTGCCAAATTGTGAACACCCCCGTAGCCCTCTCGTCTCTCCATCTGGCCAACCTGAAGGTACCCGGAGTTCTGCAAGGGTGTCCCCCCCCCCCCACCTCTAAATTATCCTACCCTTCACTAGACGGATGCTGTCCTCAGGACCGGCACCTTCGTTCATCCACACAAGCTAAGGATTAGTTGTAGTCATTCACACCAAGACCAGAAAGGCTTGATTTAATATGCCACCACTGCCTGGGATGTTCTGCTCTTTCCAGAGGATCTTGCTAGTCTTTCAAACCCAACAAGTAGTCGTATCGATTTCTAAGCCCCTGAGTTCTTATCAGTGATGGAGAAAATCAAATTTGTTTTTTTTTGTCTTTTCTTTTATTTTATTTATTTATTTATTTATTTATTAAAGATTTCTGTGGGTTTTGATCCTACTGCACGCACTGGCTTTGTGGGAGCCTAGGCTGTTTGGATGTTCACCTTACTAGACCTGGAAGGAGGTGGGAGGTCCTTGGACTCCCCACAGGGCAGGGAACCCAGTCTGCTCTTCAGGCTGATGAGAGAGAAAATCAAATTTGGAGCTGAGGGTTTTTCCTGCTTGGATGAGAAAGGCAGGGTGATGAAGGGGAAGGAAATGGGGATAGAGGCAGAGACGAGGGTGGTGGTGATAGGTGAGTGGGCAGTTGGTTGGGGGATGGAATGACAGGATCTGGCCCAGACAGTCTGGAGTGTGTCTCAGCTAAATCCCTTGCTGTCTAACTTTGGGGAAATTTCTCAGCCTCACTCTTTTTCACCAGTGAAAATGGAGATCCAAGTAGAGACTTCTTCGCTGGGTGGTTGTGGAAGGAAATGAGCTTCTACGTGAGAAATGTAGACCGAAGGCTTAACCCTGTTTCCATGTGGTGGGGACCCCTCTGACAGCCACCCCAGTCTGTCTGGGAGCCGCCCTGTGATGGGATTTTGATTCTTTCCTTCACCCAGGTTGGACTGAGCCCGAGGTCCGCAGCACGTCAGCACTGAGTGTTTTCATCCCGTCTTGCATCGTGGCTTTAATCTTCATAGCCGCGCTGGCGATAGCCCTGAGACAGAAGCTCTGGGGGAAGCTGCATTCTAGACATCGGTGAGTGACTTACAAGCTGTGGGTGGAGGCGTGAACCCCTGCTTGACTCACAACTGCCCATGGCCTGCCAGTCTTCCCTGAAACACTTCAGGCCTAGGAGGGCTTTGAGACCATCCTGGAGACTTTTTACCCCAAGAAGAAAATGGTTCAGTCTTCAGTGAGCTGAGCCCACACACAGCTTTTTTTTTAAGGGGATGTTCATTCCTGGGTTTCAAGAGTTTGCCTTGCACTCTGAGCCCCCAGAGTGCTGTCTTTTGGGTCACGCAGGCAACATTTGCTGGTGAGAGGTTGCCAGGAGCCTCTCTGAGGATTCAGTTAGTCTCCATCATTCTTTTCCTCATTCTGGGCATGAGTTGGATTAAACTTTCCTGGTCTCCTAGGAATTCATCTCTTCTGTCTGGGTGTGGAGTAGAGAGAGACTTGGGAACCTTCTCAGTTTGGGGAGGTCCTTGTGAGCATCAGCTTAGCCTGGACCTTCTATCTGCTCCTATCCTTTTGAATCAGACAGGGCTGGGGCTGCCTGCAGCCTCTAGTCTTAAATCGAACTTCTCTTATGTCTGTCTGTAGTCTGTCTGTTCCTCACTGGAAGCAGCCAGTCGCCCAAAACCCCAGCCTGTCTGTGAGGCGACACCCAGTGAGCTTCTTTCCACGTCTACTCTAGCTTTGTCTGTCAAAAAGGAAATGGCCTCTTGGACTATTTTATTTGGAGTAGGCAGGGGGAAGAGGGGTTGTCATCCTGCACTGATAGTGATGTCACCCGTGTCCTCATCTGTTGAAGTACCCTGTGTGTTGTTCCCTGTCCTTTGTGGGCATTATCAGAGCTGATCACAAAACCTCTAACTGTAGAGTTCAAGGAACTGCTGTCAAAAGAAAATAAGATATCTCAGCACAGGGGGAGGTGGAGACTGGAGGGTCGTGCTGTCAAAGGCAGTGAAACTTAGCCTCAGAAGAAGAAAAAGAGAAGTGTGAGGAGGAGGAGGAGGAGGAGGAGGAGGAGGAGGAGGAGGAGGAGGAGGGAGAAAAGAGAAAAAGGAGAGCAGAGACTGGTAAAGGGGGGCAGGGCGAAGGGAAGAGAGAGGGAAAACGGAGAAAGAATAAAGGAGACAGAAGAGAGAAAAGGGAAAGAGGCAGAGAGGCAGGCAAGAGATTTAAAAAAAAAAAGTAGATAGGAAGGGAGCAGAAGAGTAAAGAAAGTCAATGCTGAGTTTGCTCAACAGAACTTTCGGTAAACCCATGACCTCAGACCACTGTGCAGGTGAAGCTCGCTAAAGTCTTATGTCCTGCCTTTCACACAGATCTTACAAACTGAGTTTCCCGCCTGGGGCCTGAGAACCCCATAGTCTCTTCAGAGAGAACAGCTTGACTGTTCACAATAGTCAAGTTATGGAATCAGCCCAGGTATCCATCAACAGATGAATGGGTAAAAAGAACGTGATGTGTGTTCAAAACAGCAATATTTAACCTTCCAGGAAGATGAAATGTCGTTTTCAGGGGGAAGAGTGAAACTAGAGGCCATCATTTTAAGCCCAACTCAGACAGTGCAGACAGATAATATATTTACTTTCATACATATATTCTAGAGGCTACAATATCGGACACTGCAGATATCAATATTACTGTCGCTGCAGGAGATCCTATTGCATTGTACTATGATAAATCCCTTCTAAACACCTATTCTCTTAATTGTGAGTTTTGCCTAAGGCAGGGAATGGTACTTTTATTTAACCCATGAAGGAACTGGGGTTCAGAAAAGCCATGTGATCTCCCGAAGTCACACAACATAGACTCAACTGCAGATTTATAGGTCTGTTGGACTCTGAAACTTGTGAGCCTTTCGTGACAAAAGAGTTTAATAAAAACTAGCCATCTAGATAGTATCAGCCATAGGAGGGAAGAACAAGTCTTCATCTAAAGAATTGAGTGGGTTGTCATTCATGTATTAGACCAGACACAAAGTCAGATTACAGTCCCATGGCAGTTACCTGTCACAGAGACTAGATTTATAGAATTTATTGAACTATGAGCTTCCGTGGAATAATCCTCTCGTACACTGTAAAGATTTGTCCTGTAGTCAGGCAGGAAGTACAGGTGGGGCGACCAGACTCGGCATGATGGGAAGGGGAATGGTGGAGTCAGAGGAGTGGCCAGTCAGATGCAGAGAGAGCCAGATGGGCACCTTGTACTGAGAAAAGTTACCGCCACGTGGCATAGCATATATCAGGGATACGGGTTAACTTAAAATGTAAGAGCTATTGGCCGAGCATTTGTAAGTAATATTGTGTATTTATTTAGGAGTTGCTGGCTGGACTTCTACCCATAATGGGTAGCTTAAATGAATGGGGATTCCAAAAACCTTGGCCAATGGTGTCTGAATACGCAATGACCAATAATCAATTCAAAATAAATCTATAGTGAATCTGGAGTGTTTGTGGGTGCTTACCCATGGTTCTGAACATGCAGCACACTTGGCACTGTGCATGCTGTTATACAGTGCGACACCAAGGGATGCTGCGGAAACACCTTTGGTCTGATCTGAGACTACTGTGTGTTATGATTTGCAGGGTTTTTCTTGTACATACAAAATTTTATTATCCTACTGAAATATAATGCTTTAATTACGAAAAAATAACTTTTTAAATTTTTTATTCATTTTACATACCAATCACAGTTCCCCTCCTACTCTTCCTCTCACTTCCCCCTTCTTCTCCTCCCCCTGCCCCCCCCCCCGCCACCTGCCCTGTCTTCCCCCAATCCACTCCCCATCCACTCCTCAGAAATAGTAAGGCCTCCCATGGAGAATCAACAAAGTCTGGCACATTAATTTGAGGCAGGGCCAAGCCCCTCCTCCCTGCATCAAGGCTGAGCAAGGCATCCCACCATAGGGAACTAACTCCAAAAAGTCAGCTCATGCACCTGGGATAGATCTGATCCCACTGCCAGGGCCTCCCCAAACAGACCAAGCTACACAACTGTCTCCGGCATGCAGAGGGCCTGGTTCAGTCCCATGCAGGCTCCACAGCTGTCAGTTGAGGGTTTGTGGTTTCCCATGAGCTTGGTTCAGCTGTTTCTGTAGATTTCTGGTCATGATCTTGACCCCTCTTGCTCATATAATCTGTCCTCCCTCTCTTCGACTGGACTCCTGGAGCTCTTACTTTGTTTTTTTGTTTTTTTTTTTCAGGTCAGGGTCTCACTATTTAGTGATAGTTGTCCTGGAACTCACTATGCAGTCCTGGCTAGCTAGGCTCTCCCTGAGATATACCTGTCTCTGCTTCCCAAGTGCTGGAATTAGAGGTGTGTACCAGTACACCACACAAAACACTTTTAATATTTTTCTACCATCATTCCTCAGCATGTATCAAACTCATAACTTCATATTTAGTTGCATTAGATATTTTATTTTTTAAAACTTTTCATTCTTGGCTTGCATTTCATTAAAACATTATTAAATGAATTTTGGCTTGCTATTAGGACAGAATTTCCATCGATTTCTGAAATGTCCCTAAATATACTTCTGCTAATTTGTACTGTATATTTATGTGTTGATGTTCTCCACATTGATAATTATAAATACAATCAAGTCACTAGTTTACAAATTTTCTTTCATCTTTAATGAATGGTAAAAATCACACATGCACAAAGAATTGCTTTTAAAAAACGTTTGTTATTTATTATAAGTAAATGCTTGATTTCTGTAGTTATCACCCCCCCACACACACACACACACACAGACATACATACACACAGAAATGTATAAAAATTTCTTGGTGGAAAAGGGGGTTGAAAGAGGAAAAAGTTTGGAACAAGTCTTCAGATCTTGAGAACCATGTTTCCCAAACTCCGGGCAAGAACCAGGTTTTGTGTGTGTCACTTTTGTGTGTTCAATTTTCAAAGTGTTGTTTGTTGATACTTTCATAATATACACTGTAAATATATATATATATATATATATGTATTTTTTGGGGGGGGGGGGTTCAAGACAGGCTTTCTCTGCAGCTTTGGAGCCTGTCCTGGAACTAGCTCTGCAGATCAGGCTGCCCTGAACTCACAGAGATCCACCTGCCTCTGCCTCCCAAGTGCTGCAATTAAAGGTGTGCGCCACCACCGCCTGACATGTAAACGAATTCTTAAAAACTGCAATGGATAGTCAAGTATAATGATGCATGTCTTTAATCCCCAGGCTCTGGAGGCTCAGGCAGGAGAACTTATAGTTTGAGATCAGCTGGGGCTACATAGTAAGTCTGAGGTCTGTATGTAACGAAAAAACACAAGGACACAGTAGTCCCAACTTTTATTTGTATTTTATCTGTGTATATGTGCAGGTGTGTGTGTGTGTGTGTGTGTGTGTGTGTGTGTGTGTGTACATACATGTTCATGCATGACTGGGCCACATGTGTATGCCTGTGTGTAGAATACAGATATCAACATCGGGCACCACTCCTTGGGAACCATATACCACACAGCGTATCCAATTGGGATCTGAGGCTGGCCACTGAGGCTCAAGGATGCATTTATCACCCAAGCATGTGCTACTACACTCGGTTTCTTACACAGATGCCGGGGAGCAAGCTCAGGTCCTCACACTTGTGCAGCTACTATTTCACTAAGTTATCCTCCCACCCCTCCCCCCAATGTTCATTACAGACAACAAATATAACACATTTCAGTAACAGAAAATAACAAAATGCCGGGCGATGGTGGCGCACGCCTTTAATCCCAGCACTCGGGAGGCAGAGGCAGGCGGATCTCTGTGCGTTTGAGACCAGCCTGGTCTACAGAGCTAGTTCCAGGACAGGCTCGAAAGCCACAGAGAAACCCTGTCTTGAAAAACCAAAAAAGAAAAAAATAAAAAAAAGAAAATAACAAAATAATTTTTATAAAAGTTTCCGAGTTTTAGTTGCAAATATCAATCCTCAGCTGGTTGTGAACTGGTAACTAGCAGCTGTCCACCCACCACCATCCTGAGGACTAGATTGCAGGTGTCCCAGAGGGCCACGTCAGAACTTTGTAAGAATCTAAACCAAAAGCCAAAATTTTGGTTTCTGGTTGCCTAAGGCCCCTGGAGAACAGCAACATTGACCTCTGGCAGTAGGGAGGCTGCTGCTGAAAATGGCAGAACTCCAGAAAAGTTCCTCTGAGTTAACCACTGGGCTCCTTTTAAACAAAACTCTCTTTGAAGAAGATTTTGGCTATGGCTGTGTTATGGGATTGACCCTTGAAGCCCTCGCCAAGGTCAGGATGGTCAGGATGGAGTCAGTAAAAACCCGACTGTCAAAGAAGCAACAGGAGCCGTGCAGGACAGTTCAGCCAGCTGAGTGTCAAGTCCTGGAAGACAATCTGATGGGGAAAGAAGCAAAGCAACTAGAGGCTAAGGAAGAAATGAAACTAGAAAACCTTGATGGTAACAGCAACTCAGCATGCACACATGTGCTTTGTTCTCTTCGTGACTGACATCAGCTCGTTACCCTGTACTGTAAATTAAACCACCAAGCCTTATGTTCTACTCCAGGACAGGCAGGTGCGAAGTGTCAGTCAAAAAGGATGTTCAAAAAAGCCACCAGGAGCCTACTATTATACAGGCCATATTTAATTTTCACCTAATCTATGTATTCATATGATCTATATATTCATATTAAGGAATTAACTTAGAGTTACTCTACATAGGGGTTAATGATAATGGTCCTCCCAGAAGCCATAGGCTGCCAAACAAAAAGTCCGGGGGAAGATGTAAGGCAGCTCCCTTCCAGGTGCTGCTCATGGATATCCTGGAGACTCCCCAAACGAGACAAGCTTACGGAAGACACGGGACTCAGAAATATTAAGTCAGTACCAACCAGAAGCTCCTTGCCCGCTGGCCAGCATTCATAGTACCACAGATAGAATGCAGGCTGCAGGTGGGGTGAGCCACCAGCATCTGACCCAGCTGAGAATTCTGTGAGCTACAATGACTGATATGGCAAGATGCACCCATGGGTGCCGTAGTGGCAATAAGGTCATCACATTCTGATTGAATTTAAGGCCTGCTCCATGGGAGGAACTGCATGGCTGCTACTGTATCTGAGGCCAGAATCTGTGATTGGAGAGTTTGCAGGCTCTGAGGGTGAGCCTGCTACAATGATTTTGCTAAGAGGACAATTGTATCAACCTGCTCTCTGAATTTGTATCTTGAAGTTCATAGATTAGTGCAGCTCCCAGACCTCACCATGAAGTTTCTTTATACAGTGGACCATGGTTAGCTCAGACACTCACCAGTGCTCAGAGTTTAGAGAATAATTGTCCGTGGAGAGCTCAGCTACAGTAGGACATCTAGATCACACCCCCGCTCCTTTAAGTTTATGGACTGTCTTAGTCAGGGTTTCTACTGCTGCAATGAAACACCACCACCACCAAGCAAGTTGGGGAGAAAAGGGTTTATTCTGCTTACACTTTCATATTCCTGTTCAGCATCAAAGGAAGTCAGGACAGTGGACTGGGTGGTTTTGTGTGTCACATTGACAAATCTAGAGTCATCAGAGAGAGGAGCCTCTGCTGGGAAATGCTTCCATGACTGCAAGGCATTTTCTCATTTAGTAATCAATGGGGGAAGATACAGCCCATGGTGGGTGATGCCATCCCTAAGCTGTTAGTCGTGAGCTTTATATGAAGGTAGACTGAGCAGGCCATGGGAAGCAGTAAGCAGTCCCCGCCCCCCTCCGCCCATAGCTTCTGCATCAGCTCCTGTCTCGGGATTTTACCCTGTTTGAGTTCCTGTCCTGACTTCCTTCAGTGATGACCAGCAATGCTGAAGTGTAAGCCAAAAAAACCCTTTCCTCCCCAACTGGCTTTTTGGTTATGGTGTTTCATCACAGTAATAGAAAATCTAATTAAGACAGGTAGGAACTCAAACAGCGCAGGAACCTGGAGGCAGGAGTTGATGCAGAGGCCATGGAGGGTGCTGCTCCATGACCTGCTCCCTATGGCTTTCTCAGCCCGCTTTCCTATAGAACCCAGGACCACCAGTCCAGGGATGGCACCTCCTTTGTTGATTTCTAATTAAGAAAATGCCTTACAGCTGGATCTTATGGATGCATTTTCCCAATTAAGATTCCTTCCTTCCAGATAACCCTAATTTGATTGTCAGGCTGACATAAAACCAGCCAATAGAGAGACCATGTAGGAGGAAGAAACAGATTGTAAGAAAGAGAGGTTGGGAAGGTCAGACCCAAAACCGTGTCTTCTGGACATTGGTGGGACTGCTGTATTCATGAGTCCACAGCAGCTATGGATACCTGCATATGACCCACACCAGAGGGAGCATTCACAACATCCCAGCATGGAGCAGGGAGGGGCTCTTGAGCCCCCACACCTATCTGAGAAGTTACTGACAGTCAACGTCTTCTGGGGGAGGGAAAATTCCGTTTTCTTTAAGGGTGTGGACCCTGGTATGGATAGTTCCTTATCCAACACACATGAAGACACAGAGTTAGGAGGGCTTGGGGAATAGGGGTGGATATTGGGCAGTACGGGGAGATGAATATAATCAAAATCCATTCTGTGAATTTATGAAGCTCTGAAAGAATCAATAAGGCATATTTTTGAAGGTGGAAAGGGAGGAGTAATCCTGAAGCTAGACATCTCTGCGATCTTTGCAGACAGTAAATTCCACCACCGCATTACAGGAGTGAACAGAACTATGAACAAACGTGGTTTTGCTTTCTTTCTCATCTCCTTTTTTTTTTTCTTTTGAATTGGTGAATTCAATTGTCGCCCAGTATTCATGGGAATTGGTTCTTGCCTGACTTAACATTAGTGAATCTTCATAACTTTTTGGTAAAATGGCCCAGTATTTGCAGATCTACACCTGCATGCAGGCTTGAAATCGTTTTGATTAATTAAACTCTCTGTTGCAGTGCAAATGCTTTGCAAATAGTAGTGACATTGTGTTGTTTACAATGACAACAGGCATGTCTTAGTTACTTTTCTCAGTGCAGCAACCAAACGCCAGACAAGAAGCAGCTTAAGAGAGAGGTGTATCTGGGACCATGGGCTGAGGGGCTGAAGTCCATCTTGGAGAGGAAGGCACGGCAGCAGGTACCTCCATGGCAGTGGGAGCATGTGTGACAACGGCTTGCTCACTTCTCAGTTCCACAGGAAGTACCTGAGTGACAGGAAGTAGGAACAAGCTATTAACCTCAAGGTCAAACCCCAGTAACCTACTTCCTTTGGCTAACTTCCAGCTCGTGGAGGGTCTGCACCCTCCCAAATGGCATCGCAGGCTGGGGACCACGTATTCAAACACATGAGCCTGTGAAGGACATTTCTCCTTCAAATGGTAACAAAAGGTCTGTAAATGTCTGCTCTAGGCTATCTCTAGCCTACCAGAAGCCTGTTTTTTGACTCATTGAGAAAGTAATAGGAAAGGAGCCACGAGGAAGGCGAGGGACACTAGAGGCGTGGTTGGGTGCTCCAGCTTCATAGCTTCCAGGTTGGCACTGTTTCTGTTTTGTTTTGCTTCTCTGCCCTCTGGAGGCCTCTCTCGTGCAGAAGTAGGGTGCTATGACTGTCCACCCAGCTCTCAGATGGACCACGGGTTTTAGGCAGAAAGTGGGGGCAGGTCCTAGGGACCCCAGCAACTTTCAGGGACCCCTCCGCCTGGCCTGGATGGATAACAATTGCTTCCCCTAGTTAGGGGAGTTTAAAGCATCTAATTTTGAGCCTCCAATCATGGAAGGCTCTGGAAACTCAGTCTTCCTTTTCTAACAGATATTCTTGTTTCCTGTGTTATAAAACACGTAGTTTTATTCTTTCATTTTTTAAAGCCCTCAGTTTAAGGGTCCTGTCCTACATCGTTTTAGCAATCTCATACCACCAAGACAGGCTAACCCAGTAAAAGTCCCTGCTCCCGTACTCTCCATAGATGCTTTCCGTGAAATGCATTCTGGGACGCACACTATGTGGCGGTGCCAGGGTGGGTACACACATGCTCTCCCATTCCACCGCTCAGCAGCTCTGTCTCTGGATGTTCTGGAATCTTCGGATAGACTGCAGTGTGAAAATAGCTTCCCGGGCACCCAGTGGTGCCTACTGTCTGTTCTCCCAGTTATCCCCAGACGCCCTGTCAATGTGATCGCAGTGTTGCCAGATTCAAGGATGTGCCATCCTCTGTCACCTCCGTGGATAGATGGAAAATGTGGTCAGTGGCTTAAAGTGTGGCTTTAGCAGTGGACTCTTGATTTTACTCCTTGTCTTAGTCAGGATTACCATGGCCGTGACCAAACATCACGACCAAACAGCAAGCTGGGAAGGAAAGGGTTTATTCTGCTTATGCTACTTTATCACAGTTCACTATAGAAGGACATCAGGACAGGAACCTGGAGGCAGAAGCTGATGCCAAGACCATGGAGGGGTGCTGCATACTGACCTGCTCCTCATGGCTTGCTCAGCCTGCTCTTTTCTAGAATCCAGGACCGCCAGCTTGGGGTGGGCTGGGCTCACAATGGTCTAGGCCCACCCTCATCAATAACTAATTAAGAAAATGTCCTACAGCTGGATTTTATGGACATATTTTCTCATTAAGATTCCCTCCTTCCAAGTAACTGTAGTTTGTGAGTCACGTTGGCATAAGACGGGCCAGCACGCCCCTGGACCTTAAGAATACCATTTGCTCAGAGAAGAATCATTATAAAACTGTATGCTTTACTTGTGAAATAGTAAACTGCCATTTTAATACTTAAAAACTAGGAAAAGAAAAATTATCCACAAACATTTAGTGTGGATAGCTTTTTGTTTTGTTATTTTCAAATATTTTCAACCCATTGTTGGTGGACCCAGTGGGTGTGGAATACGGAGATACAAACGGGGCAGTTGTATCTGGTTGTGCTAATTAGTTCATGGAAGTTGAACAGGATCAGTGTACACAGAAGATTCTTCAGTTGGTAGCATTTCTACCAAGCTTATTCTTGCAGTTGGCTTCACTCCATGTCTTCGATGGAGGGCAAAGGTGGCATCCATTTCAGGCCATAAACAGTCATGCCATTCTTGGTCTGCATCCCTAAATTCTCCTAGCTGGTACTGCATGGCAAGTCTCTACCGGTGAAGCTAGAAGCATAGTCAGACTTTACTAGTGAGACAGTAACTCAGCTGTGGTACAATTGGCTGAGGGTTTTGCAACCAATAGGGATTAAGAACTATGTTGTGGGGCTGAGCTGGGAGCAGCTCAGGGGTAATGAAGCCTCTTGATGAGGGTGACAGGCTCCCAGCTGGTATTGGTGACAGAGAAGGGATGACCTGGGGATGTCAGAAGGCAGGGTGTTATGCTACTGCAAGTTGGTTGAATGGAAGGTGTAGGGCTTGGGAAGCAGTACTTCTGGGATCAGATAGGCTTGGGTCATGTGGGACAATGGGGAGTCTAGCTTGGTGGAAAGCCACTTCCTTTGTGGTCTAGCAGCGATGTGGTGTGGCACTTGAGTTGACCAAAGTGATACAGGAGAATCAGACTTCGAAATACCTTTGTGTCAGAAACTCGGGGATATTCAAGCCTCTCATTTTAGAACTCTGCTGTGGATAGCACCACAATTCCAAAGCTACCAGTTGTGGAAACAACCCTAGAAAGCCTTTGGCTCAACCATACGAGATGGCAGTCATCAATACAAATGGGATGAAAGAGACTTACCATGGGTCTTCAGCCCTTTGCCCATGTCTACCAACAACTGGTCTGAAAGTCGTGTCTATGGGCCCACAGCCTGGGTACAGAGCCAAGGAGAAGACACGCAGCATAGGTCGGGTCCGTAATGAAGTCTGATTACACTGAACTCTGAGTCAGCAATTCGATATGCCTGACTCAAGAGTTTCCCATCAGCCCTGGTAAGCCTGATGAAAATATCTGTTTCTTCAGAAATGAAAATCCCACGGAAAAAGGGTATCCTTGACCCAGAGGCACCTGCTTGTGTAGGTCCTATAGGCTCGGTGTCTTTCTGTAAGTGACTCCTTCAACTCCTCAGGATGGACGAAATGGGATAGGCTGAGGGCAAAGGTGAGAAGCTCTGATTTCCAGCCAGCAGGTGGTAAAACGGAAGGCGGGCAGAGGAGACTAGAGAGGGAGTGGAGATGGCGGTCAAGTGGAGAGCACAGCCTGCTACCTCCGCTCTGACTTGTCATTGCCAAGCAGAAGGAAACATACATGCTTAGGTAATGTCTGCTGGTTATTAAATACTAGAGGAAAAGATTTTAAATGCCAAATTAGCCAAATCAGATGCACCCACAGGGGATCCATCTGCAGTTAGTGTCTGGGCTAGAGGTGAAATACCAACACCAAGCCTCAAGGCATGGGTCATTGGGCAGAAACAAAGATTTGAGAACCCAAAGGACACATAAAGACTTGTTCTGTCTCCTGAACGCCTCACCCTCTCCCATGCCCACTTGTAGTGCAGTATTAAAACTTCCTAGTTGAGTCAACAGTACCATGAGTATCTTGCAACAAGCATTTATCCCTATAACCAGAAAAGCCTCAGTCCTTCTTCTTATCTGACATGAAAAATGAGGTGACTAGGACAGAAGGGAGAAGATAACCAGGAAATCTGGTCCCTGTTGTTGGGGGCCAGGGTCTCTCCAGAGAAACAGAGCCTGGGGTGGGGGCAGGGGAGTGATAGAGGGAAAGACAGGTAGATTCGTTTTAAAGGATTGTCACCTCTGATCGTGGGAACGGTGAGGCTCTGCTTTGTGGAGTAGGCCAGCAGGCTGGAAACTGAGGCAGACTTTCCACGTTATAATCTCCAGGCAGAGTTTTTTCATCACGGGGAATTGGGCTTATTCTCAAGTCCTCCCTTGATTGAAAGGAATCTACACTTTGGGATATCATCTGATTAAAGGTGAATAGGTACTATAAGTTAATTACATCTATAAGCTCATGGCAACATCTAGATTGTAACTCGGTAAGACAATGGGTGCTGTAGGCTATCCAAGTAGATGGAGCAAATTAACCAAGAGACGAGGGAGCAGCCCTGGCCATGTACTTTGGCCTAGTGAGTGGGTAAGTCAACTTGTTGTAACTGCCAGAGGCTTTAAAAACAGAAGTAAAGGACCTGGGAATGGGTTGGTGGTTAAGAGAGCTTGTGACTCTTGCAGAGGACCTAAGTTCAGTTCCCAGCATCTACGTTGAGCAACTCACAACCGCCTGGATCTCCAGCTCCGGGGCATCTGACACGCTATGAAATGTTTCGTCATAGTGCAAGTGTCTATGGCCATAGAACTGGCGGGGGGAGAGAGGTCTTTTGTAATATTGCTGGGAAGAAAATTAGATTGGAACAATCCACAGTAGAGAGAAGGGCATGAATTTTTTTTTTTTTAGTTCTTTCTTCCTCCAGTCTATTCTGAGAAGTTACATATGCTCTAATCAGAACAGTGATTTCCTTATTTTCCTGTTTGTTGTCTGCTTTTCTCAGATCTGGACCTGTGGCCTCGGATGTTGGGATCATCTGATTGGGACATCTTTTAGAGGCTCTGGACACTGAGTGAAGGTCCCTTGGCCTGAAGAACCTGCCCTTTGCACTTTTCAAATGCTGTGGATGATGGCCCAGAATTTCCATCAGGAGTGTGCAAGACTGACAGCCTCCCTGCTCTCAAGACTCCATCCGGACAAGCACAGCCGCACTTTAGAAAGCCAGCCCTGGGATCCTGGCCTGAGGCCCCGCTTGTTTTCCCCTGGCTTTCCACGGGGAGACGTGGAAATTTCCAGTTACTGAAACAGATTGCCATAGAGTTATTTCTCGCCATCATTTTCTCTGGGGGCTGGAAGCTCCAGATGGTTTTGTGTAAACAAAGTCATAACTGATGTGTTTCACAGCTTCCTAGAATCCTGGCAGCCCCTGGAGCACTAATCAAGAGGAAGCAGTTAAGCACACATTAAATGCACAACCGCAGGAGAAGGCATTTGTTTCAAGGCTTTCCTTTTTAAATGTCTGAGCCACAAGGCATTTGTTTTAACCTGTAATGTCACTATGTTTACTGGTGTTTTCTCTTTCAACTACATCTCTCCTTAAAACAAAACATTGTAGGGTTTTGTTGTTGTTTTTCAGTGGTATCACCTTAAGGGAAGATGACATGCTGGTGTGTTGTGCCTTCAGGGACTTCAAATGAGTAGCTACAGTGCCCTGTCTCCCACGCTTAGCCAACTTCTCTAGCTTTTAGGTTTTACAGTGAACCTTCTCGTAGCTCCGTGTCTACACCTGGAATACAGTGATGTCAACGGTGAGGGCATTTGATGACGGGCATTCTGGAAGATCTTTCAGGTCTCATTGTGCTCAGATTACCTAAAGGTGCTAAGCCTGGTCTGTATGCTGCACCATGAAGCTCAGTAGATTTACTGACCTGCAAACTGCCCAGATGTGCACATTAGCTCCTGTGATCTGAGAACTACCCAGATGTGCACATCAGCTCCCGTGACCTCAGAACTACCCAGATGTGCACATCATTAGTTCCCGTGACCTGAGAACTACCCAGATGTGCACATCAACTCCCATGACCTGAGAACTACCCAAATGTGCACATCATTAGCTCCTGTGACCTGAGAACTACCCAGATGTGCACATCAGCTCCTGTGACCTCAGAACTACCCAGATGTGCACATCATTGGCTCCCGTGACCTGAGAACTACCCAGATGTTCACATCATTAGCTCCCGTGACCTCAGAACTACCCAGATGTGCACATCAGCTCCCGTGACCTCAGAACTACCCAGATGTGCACATCATTAGCTCCTGTGACCTCAGAACTACACAGATGTGCACATCAGCTCCCGTGACCTGAGAACTACCCAGATGTTCACATCATTAGCTCCCGTGACCTGAGAACTACCCAGATGTGCACATCATTAGCTCCCGTGACCCGAGTACTACCCAGATGTGCACATCATTCCCTCCCGTGACCTGAGAACTACCCAGATGTGCACTTCAGCTCCTGTGACCTCAGAACTACCCAGATGTGCACATCATTAGTTCCCGTGACCTGAGAACTACCCAGATGTGCACATCAGCTCCCATGACCTGAGAACTACCCAGATGTGCACATCATTAGCTCCCGTGACCTGAGAACTACCCAGATGTGCACATCATTGGCTCCCGTGACCTGAGAACTACCCAGATGTGCACATCATTGGCTCCCGTGACCCGAGAACTACCCAGATGTGCACATCATTAGTTCCCGTGACCTGAGAACTACCCAGATGTGCACATCATTAGTTCTCGTGACCTGAGAACTACCCAGATGTGCACATCAGCTCCCGTGACCTGAGAACTACCCAGATGTGCACATCAGCTCCTGTGACCTCAGAACTACCTAGATGTGCACATTAGCTCCTGTGACCTCAGAACTACCCAGATGTTCACATCATTAGCTTCCGTGACCTCAGAACTACGCAGATGTGCACATCAGCTCTCTTGACCTGAGAAATACCCAGATGTGCACATCAGCTCCTGTTACCTGAGAACTACCCAGATGTGCACATCATTAGCTCCTGTGACCTGAGAACTACCCAGATGTGCACATTAGCTCCTGTGACAGCTGTATGTTGGAGGGACCGAAGCAAGCTCTTTACCTGGTGTTTACACTGAGCAGAATTTGGAGTTAATGGGATGGAAGAGTGTAAAGGTGATATTTAAATTATGCATGTGTAGCAGGCTTTCTCGGACCACCAACCCCCAAATCATGACATGGAGACTTATTACTAGTTATGCATGCTCAACTTTAGTTTAGTCTTGTTTCTGGCTAACTTTTTAATCTTAAAGTAACCTGTCTCTCTTCATCTATGTTTTGCCTTAGGGCTTTTTTACCTTTCTTTCATTCTGCAAATCCTACTTTCCTGCTTCCTCCATGTCTGGCTGGCTAGCTCGTGACTGCCTGGCCCCTGGTGTCTCCTCTCTCAAGCCTAGATTCCTCCTCCTACTTATTCTCTCTGTTTGCCAGCCCCGCCTATCTCTCTACTGCCTAGCTATTTGCTGTTCAACTTTTTATTAGACCCATCAGATGCCTTAGGCAAGCAAGATAAAATAGCAACACATCTTTGCATAATTAAACAAATGCAACATAAAGAAATGTAACTTGTCTTTACATAGTTAAATATTCCACAACGTAAATATAACACATCTTTACATAAAGTAACATTCCACAGGTGCATCTTATTTTATCATCATCTGCCTGCACGAAACAGAATGTTTTTGCAGCACAAACATGTAACTCTTTCTTGGAAACCTCTGAGGTGTATTTAGACTCCTTTGCAGCCAGGTAGGTCTCTCACTGCCTCCATGCCATGGCCTAAGATTCCTGTTGGGGAAACAGACAGAATACCAGAGATCAGGGCAGATGGGAAAGTCTTTCTGATTATACAGAACTGCTTATGCTGGACTCCACCTCTCAGGTGCACGACTGGCAGGCCGAATCCTGACTGCCAATCAGTGTGGAGTGGTTTGTTTGCTTTATTGGGAATCCGTGGTGTAATGGATTCTGACAAAATACTGCCATTTTTGGCCCTTATTGGGGCTGTTTTCTCGGAGATCAAATAGAAAAGAACTGTCTAGATCTGATATTCTAAAATCCTAAGAGAGACTATAAGACAGTGCATACAGTATGCTAACTGCTTTACATTGCGACCTTTCCCATTAACCCCTGGCATTTACCAAATACTTACTTTATGCCTGATACTGTTGAGCATTTTATACGCACCATTGGAGTGACTCCTCTCAAAACCCTCTGAAAAGGGCACTATTAATGACATCATTTCCTATGCAAGGAGCCCAGAGAGATTAAACAGTCTGGACAGGGCTGCCTGTTTTGTTCAGAAGGAAGTGAGCAAGGACAACAAACCCGTATTTATTACAGCTTTTAATGTGCCCTGGTTCCCTGGATGGGACTACAAGGTGGACTTCTGCCACTTGCATATGCCCAGTGGTATCTTGACTGGTCAAGGATTAACTTCACACTTGTTCTTCCTGGGGAGGTGCAAGAGATATGTGTAGGGGAAATCCAGGTTTGGGGACCCAAGGTTCAAACTCTAGTTTAACTATGTAAGTCTTTAGCTCCACCGGCTGACCTCCTTAAGCATTAATTTACCTAGCTAAAATATGAGTAGTAAAGGAAGGGTGCTTGTCACCCTCATCGGGCACTGCTATGTGCAGTGTGCAATGAATACTTGATAAATATGTGTCAATGTAATCCCCCAACATACCACCCGCTGGCCCTGAAGTGAAGGCAGCACCGCACCCAGGCATTATCAGCTGATGTATCAGCAGCAGCACCGCATCCAGCCATTATCAGCTGATGTATCAGCAGCACAGCATCCAGGCATTATCAGCTGATTTGTCAGCAGCACAGCATCCAGGCATTATCAGCTGATTTGTCAGCAGCACAGCACCAGGCATTATCAGCTGATGTATCAGCAGCACAGCATCCAGGCATTATCAGCTGATGTATCAGCAGCACAGCATCCAGGCATCATTAGTCGATGATGCAGCAGCAGTCCTAGTCCTATTCCTAAAAAAACTTCCAGCCTAAACATGCTGCATGGGCTTTCAGTCCCAGAAGCTCCTGTGCAGAGCTCAAATTCAGCACGGTCAAAGTGTTCACTGATCCTCATGTGTTTTATACGGTTCCCTCCACCCACAATGCCTCATTTCTGGAACCTCAAATCTTCCTGGAACCTCAAATCAAAGTCTCTCTATGATTCAATCCTTACCTGTCCTAGGAGATACTTTCTTTTTAATTTTCCTCCAACTGATTGTGATCTGCCTTTCCTAAGCGCACAAAATGTTTTTCTCTCTGTCTCTCCCTGCCCCACTCAAGAAATGTGTACATGTTTTCATTTTCGAACTGTGTAGACTAGAGCTTATGTTTTAGCTCCCTCCTTGGACTCCTGGAAGGCAGAGAAAGGGTAGAATTTTTCCACTCCCACAGGACCTTGTATGAGACAGGTGTTTTGTATGTGATTGACTCTGAACATCTTTACACATTGAGAATAAAATTATACTCATTAGTCTAACATTTTACAACTTTAGCTAAAATGTAAATAATGATAATTTTAAATTTTTAATTAAAATACAATAATTATATTACTTCTGTTCTTCCTTTTCTTTCCTCCAACCCCTTCAGGATTTTCTACCTTCAACCCCTCCCATGGCCCACATTCTCTCTCTCTCTCTCTCAAATCAATGGCTTCTTTTCCTTTGAATATTATTGTTACTTATGCATAAGCATAAATATATAAGTATGACTTCCTGAGTCTCTTAAGCATTGCTTGTGTTTATATGATTTCAAAGTTGACCACTTTGTACTGGATAATCAGTTAGGGGACTCACCAATGGGAGAGTCTAACTCTCCTCTCAGAAGTCATTACTTGTCTGCAGATTGAGGACTGGTGACCACGAGACTTCGCCCTTCCGTGTTAGCAAGTCTACTTGGTGTTGACCTTGTTCAGGTCTTGTTAAGACAACCACATTGTTGAATTATCACAGATGTAGCTCCCCAGTCATTTCCAGGAGACACAATCTCACAGCAGACTTCCTGGTCCTCTGGTTCTTGCCATTCTTCTACCGCCTCTTCCACAATGTTCCTTGAGCTTAGGTGCAAGAGTTTTATTGTATATGTATCCATTAGATCTGGGCACCCATGATCGGTATATCTCTGCATATAAAAAAAAGGCAATTTGAAAATGTCTTTAAGGTTTAAATTTTCATATGGATGTCGGTATGTTTGTGTATATATGACCTCCACATCTGTGGCATGGCGTGTGTGTGTGTGTGTGTGTGTGTGTGTGTGTGTGTGTGGTGTGTGTACAAAAGGAATGAGGCTGATGCCCGAACATCTACATGACACAGCCCAAAGCAAACTTCACATGAAAGTCACTGTCCTACTTTTATTATTATATTATTATTATTTTATTTTTATTTTGTGTTCCATGTCTTTTCTTACCGTTAATGTTAACAAAGTTCTTTCCTTGGAAATTCTAGAGCATTCCCTAAGTTCTGTTTCTAGACATTCCGTTTCTGACTGGCTGTTGGTTTAGTTGTTGTTGTTTTGCTCTGGTTTTGTGGGGTAACGGTTTTGCCTATTGCTTTCCTTGGGGTGTCACCTGAACAGGGATTTGTAGAGAAGGTGGCCGTCTCCAGCTTTTCAGACGCACCACCTGCTTTCCGAGGCTGTCCTGGAAATACCCTTCCGTGGCGGGGTGTGCGTAAAGCTACACGTGGTCAGTTAACAGCTGAAGCAATGGTGCGTTCAGGTTTTCCTGTTTTGATCACCCTTGGCTTTGCTCCTAAACCACCGTCCTTCCTGTGGCCTCTATTAGAATCGGAATCTCATGGGCTCTTCCCTTCCCTGTTCAATCCCTTGCTCAGGGCTTTATTTACTCAATAATTTAATTGTTTCAATCTATTATTTTCCTTTTGAGTTACAATGTCTTCACCTATATGTGGACATCCTAAGAAAAACACCCCCTCACTAGACTGTCATATGAAATTATGTACACTTGATTTTTTTAAAAGACTCCAAGAAATATGTATTCCTTCCTTAACAAATATGAATTGAGAATGAATAAATTATGTAAATTTTGAGCAAACACTTGTATCAATTTTCTTTGATGTTTATGTTAAAACCTCATAAAGCAGTAGCTTGAGGATCTAGACAGTTCAGCTGTATCTGATTTGCTTTTGTATTATTTGGCTTTAGATTCCTAACTGTTTTAGACCAAAGTCTTTGAGAAATTATATTTTAGAATAATTTCTATTGGTTGTGATATATCTCAGTAAAATATACCCTGACTCATACCAATGTTGGGATAGAGGAAGAAGCGAGGTTCTCAGTTGTGGTGAGACGCGTCTGGTTTCTAGTCTGTCATTCAAGGTAGGCTTTATAAATGACAGTCCTGGATTCTCAGAGGCACTCCCCACTAGAGATTCCCATGGGTAAAGAAAATTCTGAGTGCTTGGCCGGTATTCCATCATCTCTACTGAGATCAGGAAATCTAACTCGGTGATGGTGTTTCTCACCACACCGTGCTTGGAATTGTTCAGGTTTGTGGAGACTCACCCCACAAATGCAGTTCTCAGGGCTTCAGTGAAATCCTTACCCTCTAGTCCCCATGGCACACAAGGGGTGAGGCAAGATATATAATTATACACGAACAATTCTCCATTAGTCTCGGCTCCCTAAGCCTTTAAATATCCTTCCATAGACCATGTGGTGAGTTAGCGTCACTGAATGGAGCTTACTATTATGCCCTTCTTTCAACCAACCAACCAAGAAAGCAAAACCTTTCCCAGATACACAAGCTCATATATTTGTTTCATGGCGGTTGCTGTATCGCAAGCTTTCCCAAACTTAGTGATCTAAACAATTGGTGATATTTTATGATTTTATAGGTTAATAATCTGAACTGATCTATGTGGAGGTAACTCACTTCTGTCCTATCTGAAAAATAGTCTGAAAACAGTGGCAAAAAAAGGGAAAATTGATATATGCAAGGACTTCTCAAGTCTAGGATTGTATCATATTTTCTTTTTTTATACTATTTTTAATTTTATTAATTTTGAATATGCCAGGCCAACAAAGCCTGGCATATTAAATTGAGGCAGGACCAAGCCCCTCCCCACTTCGTCAAGGCTGAGCAAGGCATCCCACCATTGGGAATGGGCTCCAAAAAGACAGCTCAGGCAGCAGAATAGATCCTGGTCCCACTGTCAGGGAGTCCTCTAACAGACCAAGCTACACAACTGTTTCCTACATGCAAAGGGCCTAGTTCCATCCCATACAGACTCCACAGCTGTCAATCTAGAGTTCATGAGTTTCCACATGCTTTGTCCAGTTTTCTCTGTAGATTTCCCCATTATGATGTTGACCCCCCTCTCATATCATCCCTCCTCCCTCCCTTTGACTGGACATCTAGAGCTCGGCCTGGTGCTTGGTTGTGGATCTCTGCATCTGTTTCCGTCAGTTGCTAAATGAAGGCAGCCTACCCAATGGGAAAAGATCTTCACCAACCTCACATCTGATAGAGGGCTGATCTCCAAAATGTATGAAGAACTCAAAAAACTAGACATCAAAATATCAAATAATCCAATTAAAAATGGGGTACAGATCTTAGCAGAGAATTTTCAACAGAAGAATCTCAATTGGCCAAAAGACATTTAAAGAATTGTTCAACATCCTTAGGCATCAGGGAAATGCAAATTAAAATGTCTCTGAAATACTATTTTACACCTGTCAGAAGGGCTAAGATAAAAAAACACTAAGGACAGCTGAAGAGGATGGAGAGTCAGGGGAACACTCCTCTACTGCTGGTGGGAGTGCAAATTGGTCCAGCCACTTTGGAAATCAATATGGAGACTTCTCAGAAAACTGAGAATCAATCTACCTCAAGACCTAGTAATACCACTGTCAGGCATATACCCAAAGGATGTTTAATCATACCACAAGGACTCTTGCTCAACTATGTTCATAGCAGCATTATTCATAATAACCAGAACCTGGAAACAACCTTGATGCCCCTCAACCGAAGAATGGATAAAGAAAATGTGGTACATTTGCATAATGGAATATTACTCAGCTGTAAAAAACAATGACATCATGAAATTGGCAGGCAAATGGATAGAACTAGAAGAAACCATCCTGAGTGAGGTAACCCAGACTCAGAAAGACAAACGCGGTGTGTACTCACTCATAGTGGATTCTAGATGTAAAGCAAAGGGTAACCAGACTACAACCCACAACCCCTGAGAAGTTAGGTATCAAGGAGGACTCTAAGAAGGACACATGGATCACCCTGGGAAGGGGAAATAGATGAGATCTCCCGGGTAAACTGCACAGTAGGGGTGGTAGAGGGGAGGGGATGAGGGATGAGAACATGAGGGAATGGGATGGTGGAGTTGGGGGAGGGACAGTGGGAGAAAAATGAAAAAGACAGCTTGATAGAGAGAACACTATGGGGTTAGGGAGAAACCTGGTGCTAAGGAAACTCCCAGGAATCCACAAGGATGACCCCAGCTGGGACTCCTAATGGTAATGGAGAGAAATCAGGATGGTGACTACCCTGTCATTATAGAGCCTTCATCCAGTTATACAAAGTTTTAAGCAAGGGAAAGTTAGTGTCACTCACCAGACAGAAAAGAGGGACTTCTTTTATTATGGAGGGGAGATCAGGGACACATGTTCCGTACAAGCCAGCTCAAATGTCCCCATTCCTAGCCTGAGTCAAACTCCTTTCACTGTTCTCCATAGACTTGTCAATTTCTGAATGCGTGATTTTCTTCTGAGTTTTCAGTCATATTTAGTTATTCCTGCACGAGATACTTTTAGAGCCAACTTAGAACCCCAACTGGTGCTCTGCCTATAGTTTTAGGGGAAATTTTTGAACTTGTTGCTTTCTTCCTGCCCACACGGTAAAGCAGTCAGAAGCAGTCACCTCACCTCATATCCCTTAAAACCATTTTTACTAGCCAGGTGGTGGTGGCACACACCTTTAATCCCAGCACTCAGGAGGCAGAGGCAGGCGAATCTCTGTGAGTTCGAGGCCAACCTGGTCTACAATAGCTAGTTCCAGGACAGGCTCCAAAGCCACAGAGAAACCCTGTCTTGAAAACAACAAAACAAAAAAACCATCTTTACTAGAATAATGCTCAAGGGTTGGAGAGATGGCTCAGTGGTCAAGAACACTGGCTGCTCTTCCAGAGGTCCTGGGTTCCTGCATGAAGTCAGAACACTCTATACATAATAAATAAATCTTTATAACAAACAAATAATGTTCAAATATAACAGCTACTCAGTCTCCAAAATCCTACCCCTCCATCAAATCCCTCCCCTCAGGTCTTGGGGAACTTTGCAAAAAAGGAGACGGAAAGATTGTAAGTGAGTGGGGATGGAGAACAGCAAGGAAACAAGACCGTCTAGACACAACAGGGTGACACCCAGACAAATTCACAGAGACTGTGGCAGCATGCATAGGGCCCACAAGGTCCGAGCCAGATGAGGTCCCAGTGCTGGGAGGGGAACTGGACACAAGACCCCATCCTTAACGTAGAAACTTTCTCCAGCTGACAACTGCTGAGCAAAGAAACAATAGTTTTCTCCAGTGGCTCCTCACTGGGTATGCAAACCACATTTAACGACGACATCAGACCAGCACAGAATAAAGTCCCTGGTATTTTTGGAGATACTTTGACTAATAATACTTTTGGGGGCTTTTTTTTTCTGTTGTTTTTTCTATTATGTTTCTAATTTTGTGTTTTTATGGGTTTTGTAGTGTGTGTGTATCTGTGCATGTGTGTGTGCACGTACTTAAATGTGTACTCATGCAAGCATGTGTATGTGTTTCTCATGTTTTCTCTCTTTTTTTCTGTCTCTTTGTTTTATTCTGGATTGTTTGCTTGTTTATTGGTCTGTTTGTTTTTTAAAGAGAGAGAGAAAAGGTGTGGAGTTGGATGGGTAGGGAGAGGGAGAAGATCTGAAAGGGGATGAAGGAGGGGAAACTGTGATCAGAATGCACTGTACAAAAATTATTTTCAATAATTAAAAAAGGTGAAGCTGGAGCTGGCATGGTGGCGCATGTCTGCACTTAGGAAGCAAAGGCACAAGAATCTCTTAGGTTGGAAGCTATCTGGGCTACAAATTGAGAGTTAGTCTCAAAACAAAAAAGTAAATTCATATGCAAACTGGCTTATACACAAAAGAAGAATTGTTCATTTATGCAAATGAATAACCTAGAGGTGCCATTGGTCCTGACAAAAGCCCGCAGGAGTCAAGCTCTTTTTACTACTGTCTGTCTACTCTGCTTCCTTCCTACTGACCCTGAATTCAGTGCTTCATTTTTTATTTGTTAGTTTTTTTTGTTTTATTTTTTGAGACAGGGTTTCTCTGTGTAACAGTCCTGGTTGTCCTGGAACTCACTCTGTAGACCAGGCTTGCCTTGAATTCACAGAGATCTGCCTGCCTCTGCCTCCCGAGTGCTGGGATTAAAGGCGTGCGCCACCACCATCACGCTCAGCGTGTCCTCTTCTGGTCATAAAATGGTTGCCTGTAGTTAATAGACCTTCTCTGTTCAAACCCACTGGGCACACTCCCTCTGGAACCAGAGGCCAAAGTAAACTCCTTCCCTGAGCTGCTGTCTTGTGGGTTTATTCTTATCACAGCAATAGAAAAGGTAACTAACACATCTGTGAGGTCACCAGTCGGTGTGGCGCTGGGGTCCGCTGGATGAAGGCAGAGATGCTCAGGAATCAAAGAAGCCTTGGAGCTGATATGTTGGATGCTACAGGCGCACCTGTGGACTTTTACCAAAATGTGTAAGAAAAGATATCAGGAGTTCTGTTAGTTTCCGCACTGCTGTGGCAAAAGCCACTTAAAGAAGGAATCGTCTGTTCTGGCTCCTAGTTCAAAGGGACAGTCCACCATGACAGGGTGACAGGAGTCTGCAGTAACTGGTTACATTGCATCTGCAGTCAGGGGGCAAAGAGAGATCGAAGCTTGGGCTCTGCTAGCTTTCTCATTTTCTCTTGAAAATTATTGTTTTAAATTATTATTTAAAATTATTGTTTTAAAGAGCATGAGAAATACACACGGGGAGATACACATATACATACATGCACACATATACATACATACATGCACATAAAACACTTAAAAACATAAAATTGGAAGCCAGAAAAGCAAAATGCTAGTAAGGTTTAAAAAAAAAAAACCCAAACAAAGCATTAAAGAGACAAAGCATCCCTAAAAATACCACCGAGTCTGTCTTCTGTTGGCCATCTGTGGCTGTGCATGGGGCCTGCCCTTAAGTGTGGTTGTATACCCAGTGAGACTCCATTGGAGGAAACTAAGTTTCCTTTGCTAGTGGCTGTCAGTTGGAGATAGCTTCTCTGTTAGGGTGGGAGATCATATCCACCTCTTCTCAGCGAGGAGACTGCACCTGGCTTGGACCTGTGCAGGGCCTGTGCGTGTTGCCACAGTGTCCACGAGTTCATACATACATTCATCCTATTATGTCTGGAAGACAGTTTCCGTGGTCGCCGCCATCCCCACTGACTCTTACAGTCCGTCCGCCCTCCTCTTCAGCAAAGCTCCCCGAGCCCTGAAGGGAGGGGTTTGCATTCTCGTTTTTATGTGTGCAGTCTGAAACCCAAGCCCATGGAATAGTGCTGACCACACTTAGCATGAGTCTTCCCATGTCTGTTAACTTAGTCTAGACACTCCCTCACTCATGTGTCCAGAGGCTTGTCTAAAGGGAAAAGAATGACGATCATCCTAACCCCCTGGGTCAAAGTATTTCTACTTCAGGCAAATCATTGTAGGTTCAGAAGGGGGTGGGTCTTTCCGGATAGTGTGCCTCCTTCCTTTCATAGGATGTGTACGTGTGAATGTGCCAGAAGGGTTTGGACTTTATGGCTGGGCTTGAAACATCAGATTGCTCATGCCAGACACCCAGCATCTAGCACCAAAGTTGACCACATTTATCATTATAACCGGTGTTCCATTCCAGTGTGTGGATGGATGCAACTACCTGGTTTTATGAAAGTAGCTCTCATGTAGCCCAGGCTGGCCTTGAACTTTTCTGGATCCTCCTTCTACCTCCCTTCAGCCAGCCATGATAAGAAGAAGCGAAGACATCCTACATTTGTTACAAAGAGCCCTCATAATATGGCATTTTGTAAATATAACTGTCTGATTGTCTATAACAGCCTGTGAGGACAAGAAGTGCCCTGAAGAACAGCCTTATTTCCAAGCCATGACCACCCCCATTCTGTCTCCTTCCCTCCGTGTTGGAGGTGTGGGCTCACTCTGCCATGCCGCACCCTTTCAGCCAGGATTACTGGTACTCTCAACCAGTGAGCCGGAATAATTCTCCTTCCTTAAGGTGCTTTCTCAGATATCTCGTCAGGAGGAAAGTAATTAATAAACTAACAATTAACAAGCTAATTAATATAGCTTCTGTTGACCTTTGGAACAAGACAATAGTATGCTTCCTGCTCAGGTCTGTTTGTCTTGTGAAAACTGACTTCCATGTTTAACAGCTTCAGCAGTAGAGAGGAAGTAACCATGTCCAGAATGTTCATCTGTTGAGACAGAAAGGGAAAACAATAACACGGTTTGTCAAATCAGGAAACTTTCCAGTGTTCAGTTCCATTTGCTCCAAAATCCCAAACTGAAATGATTAAATTAACAAGTAATTTAAAATCTAAACCAAAATAAATAATACAAAATTTTTAATCCAGACCATATCTGAACAGGGTTTTTCCCTTGTTACACTGGCCAAGACCTTTCTAAATTGTAACACTAGATATATACACTAAATATGTTAATATACTAGACCACTTAAAACTAGAAGTCTCTTAAATTGTTAATAGTGAAATAAATTGTCAGAATGAAGTGTTTATAGTATGTATAGTGTAATCCTACTGCTCAAAATCTCTCCAAGGAAGTAGGACCAAGGATAGAAGAAGCTATAGGCACAGAAAGGTATTCTCTCTCTCTCTCTCTCTCTCTCTTTCTCTCTCTCTCTCTTTCTCTCTTTCTCTCTCTCTCTCTCGTGTGTGTACTTTGTGTGTATACATTAATGAAATATGCATATATAAAACTTTTACTTAGATTTCTCAAGGTCCATGACTCTACTTAGAAATACTATTCCAATAATTCTTCTAAAGAAAAGTAGAACAGAGGGGGAGAACACGCTTTAGATACAACACGCTTTCATTCCAGTATTTGTGGCCCCAAACTGGAAATTACCTGCCAAGCACAGTGGAAATAGATTAATCATAGTGAGTTGTGTTTGTGTTACAAGTTACCGTCTAACCATGGAAACGTGAAAATGCCAGGCACTAAAGCTACACGGAAATAAGAAGCAATTGTTGGATATCATTCTAAGTCTCTGTGTTCAGTACTCACTATGAAGTCAGCACACAGTTTGTCTCTACCTCTCCATCCTTAGAAAGAGGACGAGAGGGTTCAAGCCTTGCACAGATGAAAAAGGGATACTCAATTGCCAAGTAACTTTCCCAAGTTTACACACTTAGTAGAGCCAGAATTCAGATGTAAGCTCTCCGATATCAAAAGCCCAGATAAGAGACAACGGTGCTGCGTGTGCTGTGGAGGGGTGTGCCTGAGAGGCAGGGCGGGAGGGTGAGCGGAGCAATGGCGGAGCCTTACCTTATCACTATTTTGGGTGCAGTGCCAAGTCCAATAACGAACCTAAGCAAATGGCTGGAAAGGGGTACCCTAGACCATCAAGAGGGCTCTGTTCAAACGGAAGGTTGTATCTGCTCCTCCTAGAGAAGCAGATGCACAGAACCCCTTATAATACAGCTGTCGGCCTTGATGGCAAACTCTCGTTTTCTCTCAAATATGTTCTCTAACGTGGACCGGCCACTAAAATGCTGTGTTACTAAAGGCAACCAAATTACTCCCACAATGTTGTTATTCGTAAGATGTTCCTCTGTCATGTCTTTACAAAAATGGAAGGAAATTTCTCCATAATTGGTGGGGGCGCTAAAACCTCACACCCCTTTCACATGTCCTTTCTCCCTTCTCTTTGTTTCCTTAGCTGTGTCACAAGAACAGTAACAGTGGATGGCTTCACCCATGCCGGAAGACTATGGGCCTTTCTGTATTTGAAAGGTAAAAACACACCTTGGATAATTCAAATATATATTTTTAAAAATTTGACATTTAAAAAAATTTTTTTTAAAAAAAATATGCTAAAATTCAGAATTTCGGTGTCTCTTCAAACTCAGAAGGTCACAGATACACTGGAGTTTTAGCAAAAATTTTTATACGTGCAGCTTGGGCTTCCCTTATGTCAGGTGCAAATTTTCATCTGTGTTTTTATGAGAATCTAAATAGAAACCAAAAGATAAGTTGATCAAGTGAAAGTTTAAGCAGGCACTGGGCTTGCCAGCATCCTGCCAGCCTCAGAAGGCGTCACAAGGGTCAGAGCACACACGCATGATTGAGCTGTGGCTGAGCGTGTGAAGCACATGTGACAGGCGGAGTCGCATGCACCCCTTCCAAGTAACGCTTGGGGAAGTTGTCTTCAAGAACCACCCCAGGGTAGAAAGTCTATGGGCGGGGAGTACAAGGGGCCTTTCCAAAAACACAAGAACTTTTTTTTTGCTTTTCATGAGTGTTCTCAGAATGAAGAGACTGGAAGGATGACTTCCGCAGGTGATGGCTACATACATAGTGGAAGTGATGTTTGAGGGCGTTGTGGCGGGGAGGGCACGCACGTCCCGAGGGACAGTTCAAAGTCAGGTCAACAGAGCTTTTTTTTTTTTTTTTTTTTTTTTCTGAGTGAGCATCGGTGCCACAGGGCAAGCTGTTGGGCGATCTCAGCAGCGCTCTTCCTTTTTAAGGGTCTGTGGGGTCACCTAGTCCCCAGGGCCTATTACATTCTATCTTGTGATTTGACTCTTCCGTCAACTATGCGTCGTGAGGAATACAATGGCGTTAGTTACGTCCCACACTGAGGACCTTAAAACAAACTGGAGAAATACATCACACACTGAAAACGTTATATAAAAAACCAAAATTGCATACAGTTGCATGTCTGATGAATGGAAATAGCCTCCAAGGAATTCAAAACAGATGGGAGGTCCTCATGGGAACCAGTAACACAAGAAGCAGGGAGGAACGGAGAAATGCCCTGAGCGTGGATGCCCTCCAGCGATGTGTAAAGAACAAGCATTGAGAGCGGGATTGGTACTCCAAAAATTCATCCAGATGCCCAGCCACATCCCTGGCCATTCAGGATGGTCACAGGCGGGAATGCCAGGGAAGCATCTCAACAATACCTTGCCGAGGCAAGAGTTACTTTTGTGGCTGTTGATTGTGAGGGTTTCTGAGGAACCCAGAGGAGAGACAAGTCCCACTCAGGATACGAGGGAAAGTGGGCATCTTTCCATCCAGTTCTGTCTGTTACGATGGTGTAGCCACAGCCATTTCGCAGCAAGTTCCAGTACTTGCTGGAATTCAGCTCTGAACACTGAAGCAAGAACATTTCAAACTTGCTTTTGACATTGTATTGTCATTTGACCTTCCTCTCTTTCCGTCTGCTGGTATAACTGTCCCATCTGTTTGTCCATGGCAGGACAAAAACAGATAAAGGTGCAGAAGGGAGAGTTTGGAGTGTGGGTGTTTGGGGGTGGGGGGGCTGACATTTACTTCCTTCTTTCAGTTAGTCCCTGGCCCTCTAGGAAACCAGGTGCCCTGACTTTTATCTGATCGTGTCAGGGTTAATGAACGCCATGGTGAAGTTCTGAGCTTGGCTTTGAGGCACTAACCAGGGGCTGGGATAGGGAGCTGAGTGACTGCTTCAAAGAAGCATGACTGAGCAGACTCAATCAGCATAGAAAAGAAAGTGTGAGCATGTCAGGAAGTGTACTGTACGTCCCGGCCTTCCCTCTGCACACTTCCCTATTCCTCTGTCTTTCTGCCTCATCGTTCACTGTTGGGGGGGGGGGGCGTTTCTTTTAAGCTTCCAAGACTGTTTCAGTTTTTGAGAAGTTCTTTAGCTCCATTCCTTAACTCCACCAGGACAGTGTTAAATGAGGCCTTAGGGAAGGGGCCATTTATTACTGAGGTAGACACGGGGACTATTCTGGGAAATGGTAAGCATGGGGAAACCAGCCTATTGTCCTTGGTCATTTATTAAACCATTTGTCGGATGCTAAACAAAGCAGTAGGTAGTATGGATCCAGAGAAGGTTCCTCGGAGTCTCCAGAGAGAACACGGCATCTCTGTCATGAGGGGCTTAGGTCCGCTGACAAGTGTTCTCACATGCCCCAAATTGAGCTTCAGGCTGGAGAATGCAGAAACAGAGGCAAGAGAGGTTCATTTCAACACAACAGCTTCTAGTTGTATCATCAATAAAAAGATGAACCCATTCCCCGTGTGATAAATGCTTCAGTCACCAAGAAGGGCGGCCAGAAACAGCGACTGGGGCACCAAATCCCCACTGATGAAAGTGATATTATAGGGGTTTATTGGGAGCTGTGTTGCCTGGTTTCGGATCAACATATGAGTGCTTGTCCAAGCGGTCTCGATGAGGCAAAGCCAGAAGGAGAGGGCCTCTCACTTGGCAAGGACCAGAAGACCATGGACAGCATAGAATATGGTGCAGAGACTACGTGACCTGTACACTCTCTTCCCTCATGATGATTCTCTCAGCGGTTTTTAATTTCACTTTGTCAGTGACACATGGGACAGATAAAGCCAATGGGCACACCTAAGGAAGCAACACAGGGGACATTAGCTACGCCTCCCACTTCTGGGAAAGAACATTAAGAATGGTGTGGAAAAATGGAAAAAGTCCCGTATCAAAGTTCACCCTTTATAAAGAAGCTTAGGCAAAGAGGACTCCTTTGTAGGACAAGGGAACAGTTAGAGAAAACACAAGCTAACTGCGTGCAAGCAGCGTATGGCAAAAACCCCCGGATTTCTGTAAATATGCTTTGTGAAGAAATGAATGATATTGCTGCTTGAGAATGTGTGCCTATGTCTATCGCTCTTTTTTCAACTTTCATTGATTCTTTATGGATTTCACCTCATACATCCCGATCCCACTTCTTTCCCTGTGCCCTTACATCTACCCTCTGCCAACCTCCCCCACAAAAAACTAGCCCAGATTTAAAAGAAAAACCGAAAAACAAATAAAACAGAAAAGAATCCAAACAAAATGAGAAAGAGAGAGAGATGGTCTCCCGGAGGCTGTAGTGTGGCCATTTAATCACACAGTTTACCTTGTAGTCCACTCATCTTCACTTGCCAGTGTTGATCGTCATGTAACATGGGTCTGGCTTCGGACCTCTGGCTTCTGCTCCAGAGAATGTGCTCTGTCTGCAGATTCTCTTGGATATCCTGTTCACCTTTTAATTTTGTAAGGACAGGATGTGTCTGGATCAACATTCAGCCAAGTTCGCAAAATGAAAAGATTGTTTTTGGTTTTAAAAGATGTTTTGTCAAAAAAAAAAAAACCTTTGATGTAAAAGTTGGGAAAAAACTTTTTTTGCCAGAGGTTAATGTTGGAGGGTAATACAAACATGTTCACTAGTGTGGGAAAACATGCTTGTTTTTGAAGTATAAGTGGAAACGGCTAGAGCTTTTTGGTACCAGTCACTTGTGTGGAACTCATCTTGGGGTCGGACAATTTTTCTTCGGCCCATGCCCCTTCCCGGTCTCAGGACCTGAGCCCAGGTGGCAGCAGGACCTCAGCAGGGGCTGGAAGGACATCAGGTTGAACATTCCTTTTAGAACTCTATATTTTCTGGAGGTCATACTACCAGAATTAAGTAGAAGTCACCGGAGCAATACTGGCAATGAACTATATTTTCCCAGAACTTTCTTTTGTTTTGGAAGCTAGAGGAAGAGAGGTGAGAGGAGGTATTTTGTCGCAGTCCTCAAACACTTAGTACCTCAGTGTGCTGTGGAAGAGTTCTCCCATCAGTAGCAATAGCTGATTTTCACAAAGACTCACCACCACTACTGTCCGTCCAGCAGGGCATGGAGACGAGGCGTGGAGATCAACTTCATGGATCTTGCTGATTGACTCTATACAACCCTTTATCTGGAGACTGGAGTTAGTGTAGAACAACTCAACATAGCTTCTAGCAACTAGTATCTTTTTTTTTCTTTAATAAAAGATCAACTATGGGAAAAAGAACTTGTTCAGTTTGCCTTGAAAACCTGAAATTTTCAGAAACGTGTTCTCAATAGTAAATGCCCTGTGCAATGAGGTGCACCAGTTTAGCCTGAGGCCAAGAAGTTTGTGAAATTTATTTTAAAATTCAGAAAGTTGAATATGAAGGTGGGAGAAAGATTAACATTTCCAAGTTGCTAGATTATTGAAATTATCTAAAATGGAAACATTTTTTTCAAGTCTCAACATTTTTATCTGCAACAGACGGGAAATTTTTTTTAACTTACATTGGAGATTGATTAAGGGGACAATTTTAAATAAGAATTTTAATTACATAAATGTAAAGCTAAGATCCCAATCTAGAATAGGAAGGCTAAGACGCCATGTACTCATTCAACAAGCATTTCTGAGCACCTACTGTATCCATAAAAGGCAGTGTTTGTGTGAAAAGGAGGTCTCCACTGTACGTACACTTGAGGACCTTGAAACTCTTCTCCGACATCTGAGATCAAGAGGCACAGCCCATAAACTGGATGTTTGTAGGAGGTTAGGTCTCCACCACACAGTCCAAAGGGTGGCTCGGGTGGATTGTTTTCTCCACTGCTATCTTCTTTCCATTATGCCCACATCTCCTTCAATAAAATTTTGTTAAATATTACAGTCTGTTTTCTGTCTGCAGAAATTACAACATGTTATTCTAGTGGTTAGTGGTTACTGGCAATAGGCAGGTGCTCCTTGGGGATTCCCTGAAATCCTCGGGGAAAAGTCAGAGGGACCTTGCCACAGTTACACATGGAGATGGGGCTCAGGGTTATCTGGACAGTGATTACAACTGTGGCCACTTGCAAACTGGTGAACTCCGACAGGTGTCACACAGGTCTCTGTGGATGACTTGAGCAAGCCTCACAAAGCAGCAGGGCACACCCCATCACCTCGGGTCACTGGGTGCTACAAACCCAAATGACTTCATTTGCTGGGGGACAACATTCTGAATACGCGGATTTGAAAGTCCAAGGCGACAGTATTTTGTTCCTCATTGCTTTCTTAAAAAATAATCAAAAGTGACATGTGCATGCATGCGTATGTCTGTATGTTGGTATATGTTGGCATATGTTGGTAGATGTGCGTGAAGATACTCACAGAATCCAGAAGAGCGTATCAGACGCCCTGGTGCTGGAGGGGCTGCCTGATGTGGGTGATGGGAACCAAACTTGTACCCTCTGCAGTTTAGTTCACACTCTCGGCCCCTGCGCCATCTCTCCAGCCACTCTGCCTCCCTTCACCATTCAGATCTCTCCTGCACTCTCTTCATGCCCCATCACCCGTAAGTGAGGAAGTTATCAAGTATGAAAACATGGTCTGCTGAACACTGATTAGATGTTCTTCATGAGTTATTTCATCTTATCTTTCTCACCAACAAGGCAAAACAGGTGGAATTATCCTTATCCCACCAGTGAGAAATGGGTGCTGAGGGGGTTGTGTAACCCAACCAATAGGTAGCTAACAGTCCAGATAGACACGGGTTTATCAAACTCCAGAGCTCTCCACACAATCACATAAAGGATTTTAGGAGTCACCTAAGCAAAACATAATCAAGAAGAAAAGTGTATTTGGAGAAATGTTTACAGTTTCTAAGCAAACGTGCTGCCTGTCCATGAACACTGCCCTTCATTTGTGTTAAAGACACCCAGGTCTAGATGTTCCCTCTCCACTTCAGAAACCAAAAGGTACAAGAAGTGGGGTGAGGCCGTTTCAGCCAGATCATGATAAAGCCAAACGAGCTTTCTTGGATGGTGTGCACACAGTTGTTTTATATATCTGATATCCAAGAGTTTATGCTCATAAATATCCCTTGCCCACTCAAAATCCTATTTACAGATAATAAAGCATTGTGGACCATAGATAGGAGACAACGGACTTGATATGGAGTCAGGGCCACTGGACACGAGAGAGTGTGCTTTGATAAGTTCAGAAAGCAACTGTTAATGCCACTGACAGGGAACTGTGTTCTATTTTTGAGGCAGGGTCTCACTACCTGGTTTAAGCTCCATGGAGCAAGAATCAATCCTCTTGCATTGTGTCCTGGGGGATGAGAGGTTAGGCCTGTACCATGAGGCCCAGCTACACACCACGAGTTTTAAGAACCACAATCAAAATTAGGAAGGAAATAAAATAAGTAATAAATAAAAAAGTGGCCTGAAGCAATTTTTTAACTAGTAGATTAGACAGACCTAAAATTACTCTATCGCCTTTCTCTCCGTCACCAAGTTCTCCGTCCCTGACCTCAGACCACTGGAGAGCAGTAAGTGATGCCTGATCACACTCACGAACGTCAAGCGCCTTTCGCTTTCATCCTCCGCTTCCCCCTAAGAAACACTTAACCACTGGGCCCTGTGTGGTCTCCATCTACCGACTAATTACATAATACTCCTTCTCCTTCTTTCGTTTTTAGTTTTTACTTCTTAAATATAACACCAGCCGTGTACAGGCCTGTTCCAGTCAGTCTTTACTCACTGAAGGCCTTCTAAAGTAAATAAGAGAGATTTGGGGTGTCTACATTATATTTCTGATCATTGCTATCTAACTAAAGCTGTTAGTTTTATCATCATAAAGAGAAATAAATTTGTCTGGTGTTGTTTTAACTTCAGCACAGTGACTGCACACACAAAAAAAATCTACTGTGATTTCAGCCAGCAATTGCAACTCTGTAGATACCGGCTTGCTTCTCTGGCTGGAGCCTGGCAGGGATTCTGTTCCCACAGGCACCAGCTCTGTTGTTGTTGTTGCTGCTGCTGCTGCTGCTGCTGCTGCTGAAGGTACCTTTAACTAAATCTCTGTTGGTCTATTTATAAATAGGACTGGAGTTCCAAAGGCTGGGGTGAAAACCCGCTAGCTCAGAGAGGCTGAGTAGCAACCAGCTAACCCTCTCTCCTCGCTATAGTCTCCGACCGAAAGACCCGTGCTTCTGTTTCACGAAACCAGAAAAGGTTGCATCACTCCAAATTCCTCCCTGTTACTTCCTGTGTCTCTCTATCTCTCCTGGATGCCCTCTGATGCACCATGATTGTTTCCTCTCTACTAGTTGCTAATGCAGGCTTTTGACCCAAGGTTAATTTTATTTAATTAATGCAAATACAAACTCGGAGTTCGTGGTGTGATTGAATATTCCCCAACAGCCTGAGGACAAGGCAGAGCCAAAATAGATCTTTTCATGTTTTTTTTCTCTAACTTCCCCTCCTCCTGGATGTGCAGCCACACTTTCAGATGAACGAGCTGGATAAGGAGAAGTGATAGAATATATGTGCAGTGCTATAAACTTGTATTGAGCATCCAAATTGAGCTTTGCATAGTTCTCTTGAACCTTTCTATTGCCATCACTCTTTTGTGCCAACTTGATTCTGTCATCAGTTGATGATGCATTTGCAACCTTGTGGGTTTTCTTTGCTGATTTCCCAGAAACTGTTTGAGATAGAAGTGTTACTTTTCATCTGAGCCTCCTTCCCCAGAAGCCCTCCTTTGAGCACCTCAAACATACCCTTCACCATGAATTCCTTTATTTTATGTTGTTAGCCTCAGACTTGCTGTGGAGGCAAGGGTGAACTTGAAATTTTGATCCTCCTAGTATTGGAATTACATGCCTGCAATGTAGCTCAAATAATAAAAACTCAGAGACAGAAATTGGAGTTCAACCCAGAAACCAGCAAAGCAGCCAAGCCACTAGAGAAGTCCTACCTCTCTCAAGGCTGGGTGACCACAAACTAAGTAGCCAATGCCTCTCTCTCCTCTCATTTTATATTCCCTCTAGTGTTGGGATTAAAGGCATGACTCCCTAGGACTGGGATTAAAGGTGTGAGCCACCATCACCTGGATTTGTTTCTATATCTATCTTGTGTAGCCCAGGGTGGCACGGAATTCACAGAGATCCATCTAACTCCATCTCCCAAATCTAGGAATTAAAGTTGTGTGTCACCATTGCCTGACCTCTAGTGTCTTTAGCTTTGCCTCTAGTCTTCAGGCAAGATTTATTTATCAAAATACAAACAATATACCACTATATACCTTGTGGGATACTATTCCATGGCCCATGGTCATGGGTTCAAGCCCCACATTGGGTGCCAAATGTAGTATGAAAAATAAAAACCCAGAAAAAGAAATTGGGGTTCAACCTGAAAACCAGAAAAGCAAAGCAGCCAAGCCACTAGAGAAGTCTTACTAAGTCTGGGTGACCACAAACTAAGCAGCCTAAGACTCTCTCCTCTTACTGTACCACCATGCCCTGTTTATCAGCTTCTGAGAGAAAATGTTGGTTTTGTAGGGGTGCATTGAGCTTTGACTTCAGTGACCCATCAAATCAGACCTAACCCCTCAGTCAAGTCCAACAGGTGTCAAAGCCCTCACTGGATCCTAGATATTTTGTCTTTAAGTATCTCCTATGGAGAAAAATAATGAGAGGCATGTACGTGCAGAAGGTAAAGTCTACTAGCTTCAATTGACTTGAGTTTTCTGAGCTACCTGGGGCCAGAAAGGAAGGCCAAGCTTCAATAGTGGGGATTGGGGATGGAGGCCCTAAGGACAAGCTAGGGTCTCTGAAAAAGGCAGTCACTCAGAAAAGCAGGTCTGAGTCTGACAAATGAAATGAGCGTGCACACACACACACACACACACACACACACAAACACACACAGACTGAGTGTGAATAGTGGAGTAGGTGGATGCCAGTGAAGCTGAACTAGAGGAGCAGACATTCACCTTTCTTCCTAGCATGTCCTTTGGGGTTGTTTCTACCTCTTCTCTGTTTTTTAAGTCATGCCCATTCCCCCACCCCAGCCTGATGCTCAGACACCACCTTCAGGCTGGACAGTTATCAATCATCCCTCCTTCCGACTTTAGCAGTTGGTAGACTAAGAGTACAGCACCTCCCAGGAGAGGTCCAGGCCATACAAGCCTGAGTACTAAGGACAAAGACAGAGAAGAAACAGTTTCTTTTTTCTCTCTTGTGTTTAATTTGTTGGTTGCTAAAGGCAAGTTAAACTCTTTATGTGTCTGTTTTCCCCAACTGGAAACTTTGATTCATGTCACTGAAGATATATCCACTCACAGGAGGTCTGTGGAAGCAAATCTAAAGAAAATACAGAACTGCCAGTATCTAAAGAACAAGCCGAGAAGCAAACCTTGAGTTCCCATTGGCTCTCCGCTAAGCCAGTGAACTGCTAAGTATCTGAAAATGGATAGGGTAATTCAGGAAGTCTTGGGTGAACTCAGAATTCTGCAATTCTAAAAACTTTCTTGGTAAAATAAACTGCATATGGAAGATCATACTTGACTCAGCAACAACCTACAGTCTGGGTTTTTGATCATGGCTATAATGCCTCCCAGCTTCAGTTCTTCCCACGTCTCTCCCACCTCCATCCTTCCACTCTGCTCATGGCATTCTGGCCCTTGTCAATGACTCAGAGAACCCATAATAAACCATGTATAACACCATACTGTTTTACACCTTTGTGTGTCTTCTCTCTGCCCTTCACTCTCATCTCTCTTTAGTTGGCAGGCCTCTTTATGTCTCAACTCATGTGTAACCTCTGCCATTAAACCTCTTCAGGCTCTCCATCTTCCCAGGTAGGCTCTTTGCTTGGTGTTCACCACACTGTGATTCTATGCTGTTTGTGTGTCTGGGGACACGACATAGAGTTGCTCACTTTGTGCCCTAGATAAAGTCTCCCAGCCAAAGAGGCACGAAGGGGCTGGATTCTTTTCTTCTCTCACTTGCCAAGCTTGAGTCCTACTGAGATCTGTCCATTGGGATGGAGGACACTTTCTACTACACACTGAGTGCCCTTGTTGTCTGTGTTTTCCTAGCGAAGTCTTTGAGGGAAGATCAAGACTCACCTTTCCATCTCGTAGGACAGTGACTGCCACAGTGATGTTTCATTGAAATGAAATGTTCACTAGATGGATGGATGGATGGATGGATGGATGGATGGATGGAAAGGTACAGAGAGGATGCACAGGAAACAGTTGCCTTTCATCCTAAAGGTAAACCAGCTGAGTGGTAAGCGAGACTTAGGGATTTATCAGCATACTGCTGAGAAGGCAAGATCACCAAAGCCCTATTTTGCTAAAAGAACTATACTGCAGGCCAATGAAAGACAGGGAAAAAAAGACTACTTAGAATCTTAGGTGGACTCAAAACTAACGAAGAAACCAGCTACACAGAACCAACCACAGCTTTCGCATCTCTTTGGATCTAAGGGAAGATGAGGGAGACCTGGGATTTAGTTTGGTTATTAACATCCACTGGAAGGGATTTCTACAGTAGGACATGTGTAGCGGATGTAAAGTGTGTTCAGAGTAGAACCCTTAACTTCTTCATTAAAATGAGTATGCAGTTTTCCTTCACTTAGAAGGCCGTGTAGCAGAAGCAGCAGCAGACAGTTGGTTTCTGCTGTCAGTTCCTGATTCAGAGGTCCTAACTCCCTGGTTGTGAGTTGCCATGTGGATGCTAGAGATCAAGCCTGGGTCCTCTGGAAGTGCAGACTGTGCTCTTAATTGTGAAGCCATTTCTTCAGTCCCACATATCTTATTCTAATGAGGCACCTCCTGGTTATCACCTGGATACTTCACAATGCTAGCTGGTCAAGCCATGACTAGAAACTTGGAACTTCCAGGAGAATCCCCTATCTCTGAAAAGGGAAGATGGGTAGGAGGTATGGTTATAAATCAATCATACCCTAGACTGTGGTGTTTGGAGATCTCTGGGTGACAAAACACCCACAAGCCGAAAGGATGGTGCAGCTCATTTCCACAGAACAGAAGGTTCTATACGCAGTATCCTTAGAGAGTTTGTTCTTTCGTTTTATCTATAGCCTTTATCAAACCTCACAAAATAAGCCAACGGAAGGGCTGAGCTGTTTCCCTCATTTCTGTGAGCAAGTTACTGAATTTAGGGGTAGGATTGTGAGAGACCCTATTTGTTACCTGGAGCTGATGCAGAATGCCGGAGGCCTGAATTAGTATTGGCATCAGAAGTGAAGTGAGTCCTGTGTGGGTGCCAGTTCCCCGGAAATGCCAGGCATGAACGGCACTTTAAGACACCCAGTTGGTATCTGCAGAGTAGTCAGGTGGGGGCTGATGAAAGAAAGCCACATACTTAGTGTTGGACATGCCAGAGGAGCAAGAGGGCTTTTATTTTAGGTTAAATTTGGAAGCAACACAAAGAATGTATTTAACTATAATTGGTGAGGTTGAACTAACTGCTGAGGTCCTTGAGTTTCAAGAGATGCACAAACCAGATGAATAAGAACTTTAATATAATCCTTTTTTTTTAAAGAGAAGGAGGATATCTCAATGTAGCCCAGACTGCCTTGTAGATCATAATCCCACTGCCTCAGCCTTCTAGGATTACATGTGTACTCCGCCATGCCTGGATTATTAGTCTTCAGAAGATTTATAAGATCTTCTTTAATGATCTCCTTTACCTTGTCCAGGCAGGTCTCTCTAACAAGACTACAAGCTCTTTCAAGCTTGGACCAAGATTTCTGCCCTGTGTTTGTACCTGGCACTTGCAGAAGGTACTGGATTCGCAGGGAGTTTACAACTGTCAATGACATTGATAAAAAAAAAAAAAATAGGGAAGTGCAAAGGGCTAATGCCGCTCAGTCAAAAATATCCAGAATTTCACTCTGGGACCGTGAAAGCGAGTCCTCTGATAAATGAACTGACATCTTGCAAAACCCCAGCCTGGCCTTCTCCTTCTTCCAGCATCTCATTCTTCTCAGGCCTGTTTCTAAAGATAATGATTGTGGTTGGTAGTAAGAGGAACCAAGAATGTTGAAATCTGTATCTTATCATGCGACTTCGGGATAAAATGTCATTCAAATCAGAACCTGAATTAAACAAACACACTCACATACAGAGAGAAGAAATTGGGGGTAAAATGTAAGAATTACCTTCCCTACCTCTTCAAAGTTTAATCCCAGGTCTCCATAATTTTAAAACCAGTGGGGCAAACCGTGGAGAAGCTGTGGCAGACTTTTGCTCCTAGTGGATCTTAGATCCCTATATATCTCTTTGAGATTTGCATCTCAGGAACTTTCTAGCCTGCTTTTCTAGGGCCAGCTGTGTGATCAGAGGGACATAACTGAGAAGAAGAGATATGAAGTCTCCAAGGTGTCACTTACTTTGATACGATGACTCCAGAGCCCATCTGTGGCAAAGTCAAAGCCTGGGGAATTGCAGTTTCCTCTTTTAAAGGCAATAAAACACGATGACTTCGCATGTTTTATTCTCTGGGCTATTTCGAGAAGACAATGAACTGGTCAGTTTCTTTTTGCATTATGAAAATAAGTGAAGGGACTGGAGATATGCCTTAGCACTTACGAACTCCTGCTACACTTGCAGAGAACTGGAGTCCAGTTCCTAGGACCCACGTCAGGGAGTATACAACTGCCTGTAACTCCAGCCCCAAGAGTACAATACCTTCTTCTGGACCCTGTGGGCACCAACACTTACACGTATATGCACCCCCACAGATGAAAAAGTACATAGATGAAAAATACCATTTTTATTAAAAGAAAATAAGTGGCATAGCCGATATTAATTTTGAAATAGCTTTAACTTGGAATTATTTTTAAAAATTATGTGTGTGATGGGTGTGTGCTTATGAGTACAGGTGTCCACTGAGGCCAGAGGCATCAGATTCCTGGAACTGGAGTTACAGGCAATTGTGAGCTGGCTGACATGGGTGCTGAGAAACAAATTCGTGTGTGTTCTTTGCTGAGGGAGCGGAGGGGCTGCTTCCCCGGCACCCGGCCGCCCACATGGCTAGCTTATGCCCTGAAATAATTACACGGAAACTGTATTCTTTTAAACACTGCTTGGCCCAATAGTTCCAGCCTCTTATTGGCTAGCTCTTACATATTGATCTAATCCATTTCTAATATTCTGTGTAGCACCATGAGCCAGCTTACTAGGAAAGATCTTAACCAGCGTCTGTCTGGAGTGGGAGAATCATGGCAACTCTCTGATTCAGCTTCTTTCTCCCAGCATTCTGTTCTGTTTTCTCCACCTACCTAAGGGTTGGCCTATCAAATGGGTCTAGGCAGTTTCTTTATTAATAAGAAATCACTCCCACATCAGTTCTTAACCTCGAAGTTCCATCTTTCCAGTGCTGGGGTTTCAATTCTTAAAAATTCCTTTGCTCATTTTAAGAAGCATAAGAGGCTTTGTCTGCGGGCTGCCCAACCAGCACGGAGGCCTGATCTTTCGGCGCCAGGAGACCCAGCATTGGGGTGAGTTTCTGGCCCACGGCGCCAGCCTGGGACGGGGAGCTCGGGGGTTTCTTGGCCCCCTGTCCTGCTTGGGCTCTCTGCTGCCTCTTTCTTCCTGGCCCACCCAGCTTCCGTCCAGAGCCCTCCCCACTTCGCCCCCACTGTCCTCTTTTGGCGCGTAGCATCGCCCAGCGCAGCCTATCTGGGCGCTGGGTCCGAGTACCCGGGGCTCCCGGGCGGGCAGCAGTTCCTTTGTTTCTGTGGCCTGCCTGCACCAAGCGGGGTAGGCGCTTTGTCTGCGGGCTGCCCAACCAGCACGGAGGCCTGATCTTTCGGCGCCAGGAGACCCAGCATTGGGGTGAGTTTCTGGCCCACGGCGCCAGCCTGGGACGGGGAGCTCGGGGGTTTCTTGGCCCCCTGTCCTGCTTGGGCTCTCTGCAGGGCCTCTACTCCCCGGGTGCTGCCTCTTTCTTCCTGGCCCACCCAGCTTCCGTCCAGAGCCCTCCCCACTTCGCCCCCACTGCCCTCTTTTGGCGCGTGGCGTCGCCCAGCCCAGCCTATCTGGGCGCTGAGTCCGAGTCGCCGGGGCTCCCGAGGGGCAGCGGTTCCTTTGTTTCTGTGGCCTGCCTGCACCAAGCGGGGTAGGCGCTTTGTCTGCGAGCTGCCCAACCAGCACGGAGGCCTGATCTTTCGGCGCCAGGAGACCCAGCATTGGGGTGAGTTTCTGGCCCACGGCGCCAGCCTGGGACGGGGAGCTCGGGGGTTTCTTGGCCCCCTGTCCTGCTTGGGCTCTCTGCAGGGCCTCTACTCCCCGGGTGCTGCCTCTTTCTTCCTGGCCCACCCAGCTTCCGTCCAGAGCCCTTCCCACTTCGCCCCCACTGTCCTCTTTTGGCGCGTGGCATCGCCCAGCTTATCTGGGCGCTGAGTCCTAGTAGCCGGGGCTCCCGGGGGGCAGCGGTTCCTTTGTTTCTGTGGCCTGCCTGCACCAAGCGGGGTAGGCGCTTTGTCTGCGAGCTGCCCAACCAGCACGGAGGCCTGATCTTTCGGCGCCAGGAGACCCAGCATTGGGGTGAGTTTCTGGCCCACGGCGCCAGCCTGGGACGGGGAGCTCGGGGGTTTCTTGGCCCCCTGTCCTGCTTGGGCTCTCTGCAGGGCCTCTACTCCCCGGGTGCTGCCTCTTTCTTCCTGGCCCACCCAGCTTCCGTCCAGAGCCCTTCCCACTTCGCCCCCACTGTCCTCTTTTGGCGCGTGGCATCGCCCAGCTTATCTGGGCGCTGAGTCCTAGTAGCCGGGGCTCCCGGGGGGCAGCGGTTCCTTTGTTTCTGTGGCCTGCCTGCACCAAGCGGGGTAGGCGCTTTGTCTGCGAGCTGCCCAACCAGCACGGAGGCCTGATCTTTCGGCGCCAGGAGACCCAGCATTGGGGTGAGTTTCTGGCCCACGGCGCCAGCCTGGGACGGGGAGCTCGGGGGTTTCTTGGCCCCCTGTCCTGCTTGGGCTCTCTGCTGCCTCTTTCTTCCTGGCCCACCCAGCTTCCGTCCAGAGCCCTCCCCACTTCGCCCCCACTGCCCTCTTTAGGCGCGTGGCATCGCCCAGCCCAGCCTATCTGGGCGCAGGGTCCGAGTATCCGGGGCTCCCGGGCGGACAGCAGTTCCTTTGTTTCTGTGGCCTGCCTGCACCAAGCGGGGTAGGCGCTTTGTCTGCGAGCTGCCCAACCAGCACGGAGGCCTGATCTTTCGGTGCCAGGAGACCCAGCATTGGGAGAGCCAACATTGGGGAGAGACAGCGTTTGGTAGGCAAGGAGACCTAATCCGGTAAAAGAAGATCCATAGGGAGCATTTGGAAGAAGAGATGGGCCGACGTCAAGGCAAGAATTCGCCCAACAAGCTGAAAAGCAACATGAAGCTACCAGAAACAAGCGACCTCACAACGGGAGGACAAGAACCCCTTAATCAAGAGGAAGGAGAAAAGATTGACTTCATGAAAGTGATTGACACCCTTAAACAGCATGTAAAAAACGCCCTTATAGAAATGGATGAGAAATATAACAGAAAGTTTGAAGAATTGAATAAATCAGTGAATGATACCCTAGAAAACCAAGGAAAAACAATCAAACAGATAATGGAAACAGTTCAAGACCTGAAAACTGAAATGGAGGCAAAGAAGAAAACACAAACAGAGGGCCGTCTGGACATGGAAAATCTAGGTAAACGAATAGAGACTACAGAAACAAGCATAACCAGCAGAATACAAGAGATAGAAGAAAGACTCTCGGATTCTGAAGATACCATAGAGAAAATAAACACACTGATCAAAGAAAACAGCAAGTCCAACAAACTCTCATCACAAAACATTCAGGAAATATGGGACACAATAAAAAGACCAAACCTAAGAATAATAGGAGTAGAAGAAGGAGAAGAAGGGCAGCTCAATGGTCCAGAAAATCTATTTAATAAAATTATAGAAGAAAACTTTCCCAACCTAAGGAAAGATTTTCCTATGAAGGTGCAAGAAGCATACAGAACACCGAATAGGCTGGATCAAAAAAAAACATCCCCTCGCCATATAATTATCAAAACACAAAGCATACAGAATAAGGAAAGAATATTAAGAGCTGCAAAGGAAAAAGGCCAAATTACTTATAAAGGTAAACCTATCAGACTTACACCTGACTTCTCCATGGAAACCATGAAAGCCAGAAGGTCCTGGATAGATGTACTGCAGAAACTGAGAGACCATGGGTGCAAGCCCAGATTACTATACCCAGCCAAGCTTTCATTCACTATAAATGGAGAAAATAAAATTTTCCAGGATAAAAACAAATTTAAACAATACGCAGCCACAAATCCAGCCTTACAGAAAGTAATTGAAGGAAAATCACTAACCAAGGAGTCCAACAATGACCACAATACCTCAGACATCTAGAGACCCTTCACCAACACAAAACAAAGAAGGGAAACACACAAACTCTACGACTAAAAAAAAATGACCGGAGTTAACAACCACTGGTCATTAATATCACTCAATGTCAATGGACTCAACTCACCTATAAAAAGGCACAGGCTAAGAGATTGGATAAGAAAACAGGATCCAACATTCTGCTGTTTACAAGAAACACACCTCAACCACAAAGACAGGCACCTACTCAGAGTAAAGGGCTGGGAAAAGGCCTATCAAGCAAATGGTCCTAAGAAACAGGCAGGTGTGGCCATACTAATCTCTAACAAAGTTGACTTTAAACTTAAATCAATCAGAAGAGATGGAGAGGGGCATTTTATACTCATAACAGGAACAGTTCATCAGGATGAAGTCTCAATCCTGAACATCTATGCCCCTAATATAAAAGCACCCACGTACATAAAAGAAACATTGCTAAAATTCAAGGCAGACATCAAACCGCACACACTAATAGTAGGAGACTTCAACACTCCTCTCTCACCAATGGACAGGTCAATCAGACAGGAACCTAACAGAGAAATAAGAGAATTAGTGGAGGTAATGAATCAAATGGACTTAACAGACATCTATAGAACATTCCATCCAAATAGGAAAGAATATACCTTCTTCTCTGCAGCTCATGGAACCTTCTCGAAAATCGACCACATAGTCGGTAACAAAGCAAACATCCACAGTTACAAAAAAATATTAGTAACCACCTGTGTCTTATCAGATCACCATGGATTAAAGTTAGAATTCAACAATAATGCTACCCCCAGAAAGCATACAAAGTCATGGAAACTGAACAGTCAACTATTGAACCATAGCTGGATTAAGGAAGAAATAAAGAAAGAAATTAAAGTCTTCCTGGAATTCAATGAAAATAAAGAAACAACATACTCAAACTTATGGGACACTATGAAGGCAGTCCTAAGAGGAAAGTTCATAGCACTAAGTGCCCACTTAAAGAAAACAGAGAAAGCTCACATTGGAGACTTAACAGCCCACCTGAAAGCTCTAGAAAAAAAAGAAGCAGACTCACCTAGGAGGAGTAGAAGACTGGAAATAATCAAAATGAGGGCTGAAATCAACAAAATAGAAACACAGAAAACAATACAAAAAATCAATGAAACAAAAAGCTGGTTCCTGGAGAAAATCAACAAGATTGACAAACCACTATCCAAGCTAATCAAACGGCAGAGAGAGAATTTGCAAATTAATAAGATCAGAAATGAAAAGGGGGACATAACCACAGACACAGAGGAAATTCAGAGAATCATTAGATCTTACTACAAAAGCCTATATGCCACAAAATTGGAAAATGTAAAGGAAATGGATACTTTCTTAGATAAATATCATATACCAAAGTTAAATCAGGACCTGGTGAACAATCTAAATAGACCTGTTAGTCGCGAAGAATTAGAAGAGGTTATCAAAAACCTCCCTACCAAAAAAAGCCCAGGACCAGATGGTTTCAATGCGGAATTCTACCAGATCTTCCAAGAAGATCTAATACCTATACTCCTTAATGTATTCCACAAGATAGAAACAGAAGGGTCATTACCAAACTCCTTTTATGAAGCCACAATTACTCTGATACCAAAACCACTCAAAGACTCAACCAGGAAAGAGAACTACAGGCCAATCTCACTCATGAATATCGACGCAAAAATCCTCAACAAAATACTGGCAAATCGAATCCAAGAACACATCCGAAAAATTATCCATTATGATCAAGTAGGCTTCATTCCTGAGATGCAGGGCTGGTTCAACATACGAAAATCTATCAATGTAATCCAGCATATAAATAAACTGAAAGAAAAAAACCATATGATCATTTCATTAGATGCTGAAAAAGCATTTGACAAAATTCAACATCCATTTATGTTAAAAGTCTTGGAGAGATTAGGGATACAAGGGTCATACCTAAATATAATAAAAGCTATATACAGCAAGCCGACAGCTAACATCAAATTAAACGGAGAGAAACTCAAAGCCATCCCACTTAACTCAGGAACACGACAAGGCTGTCCACTCTCCCCATACCTCTTCAATATAGTGCTTGAAGTTCTAGCAATAGCAATAAGACAACATAATGGGATCAAGGGGATTCGAATTGGAAAGGAAGAAGTTAAACTTTCGTTATTTGCAGATGATATGATAGTGTACATAAGCGACCCCAAAAACTCCACCAAAGAACTCCTACAGCTGATAAACAGCTTTAGTAATGTGGCAGGATACAAGATCAACTCCAAAAAATCAGTCGCCCTCTTATACACAAAGGATATGGAAGCAGAGAGGGAAATCAGAGAAGCTTCACCATTCACAATAGCCAAAAACAGCATAAAATATCTTGGGGTACATCTAACCAAGGAAGTGAAAGATCTATTTGACAAGAACTTTAAGGCATTGAAGAAAGAAATTGAAGAGGATACCAAAAAATGGATGGACCTCCCTTGCTCTTGGATTGGGAGGATCAACATAGTAAAAATGGCAATTCTACCAAAGGCTATTTATAGATTCAATGCAATCCCCATCAAGATCCCATCAAAATTCTTCACAGATCTGGAGAGAACAATAATCAACTTTATATGGAAAAACAAAAAACCCAGGATAGCCAAAACAATCCTATACAATAAAGGATCTTCTGGAGGCATTACCATCCCTGACTTCAAACTCTATTACAGAGTTACAGTAATGAAAACAGTGTGGTACTGGCATAAAAACAGAGAAGTCGACCAATGGAATCGTATAGAAGACCCGGATTTTATCCCACAAACCTATGAACACCTGATTTTCGATAAAGGAGCTAAAAGTATAAAATGGAAGAAAGAAAGCATCTTCAACAAATGGTGCTGGCACAACTGGAAGTCATCTTGTAGAAGAATGAAAATAGACCCTTATCTATCACCGTGCACAAAACTCAAGTCCAAATGGATTAAAGACCTCAATATCAGCCCGAACACACTGAACCTGATAGAAGAGAAAGTGGGAAGTACCCTACAGGAGCTGGGCACAGGAGATCGCTTCCTATGTATAACCCCAGAAGCACAGACATTAAGGGCAACATTGAATAAATGGGACCTACTTAAACTGAGAAGCTTCTGTAAAGCAAAGGACATAGTCAATAAGACACAAAGGCAACCTACTGATTGGGAGAAGATCTTCACCAACCCCACAACAGACAAAGGTCTGATCTCCAAAATATATAGAGAACTCAAGAAACTAGACTTTAAAATGCTAATTAACCCAATTAAAAAATGGGGCACTGAATTGAACAGAGAATTCTCAGCAGAGGAAGTTCAAATGGCCAAAAGACACTTAAAGTCGTGCTCAACTTCCTTAGCAATCAGGGAAATGCAAATCAAAACAACTTTGAGATATCATCTTACACCTGTCAGAATGGCTAAAGTCAAAAACACCAAGGATAACCTTTGCTGGAGAGGCTGTGGAGGAACGGGTACCCTCATCCATTGCTGGTGGGAATGCCATCTTGTGCAACCACTGTGGAAGTCAGTGTTTCGGTTTCTCAGGAAATTCGGGATCAACTTACCCCTGGACCCAGCAATACCACTCCTGGGAATATACCCAAGAGATGCTCTATCATATGACAAAAGCATTTGTTCAACTATGTTCATAGCAGTATTATTTGTAATAGCCAGAACCTGGAAACAACCTAGATGCCCTTCAATGGAAGAATGGATGAAGAAAGTATGGAATATATACACGCTAGAGTACTGCGCTGCGGTAAAAAACAATGACTTCTCGAATTTTGCAGGCAAATGGATGGAAATAGAAAACACTATCCTGAGTGAGGTGTCCCAGACCCAAAAAGATGAACATGGGATGTACTCGCTCATAATTGGTTTCTAGCCATAAATTAGGGCCACGGAGTCTACAATAGGTGAACCTAAAGAAGCTAAGGAAGAAGGTGAACCCAAGGAAAAACATATAGTTATCCTCTTGGCTAAGGGAAGTAGACCCAATTGCCGGGGAGAAAATTAGGATCTTGGGGGTGGGGTGGGATGGGGGTAAGGGGAGATGGGGAGAGAAAAGGTAGAAGGGAAGGAGGGGGGACTTGGGGAATCAGGAGAATTTGGATAAAGGAAAGGTGGATAGGGGAGCACGGAACCACAATTCTTAGTTAAGGGAACCACTTTAGGGTGAGCAAGAGATTTGACCCTAGAGGGGCTCCCAAGTGCCCAACATGAGGTTCCCAGTTAGTTCCTTGGGTAGCTGAGGATTGGGAACCTGAAATGACCCTATCCTAGAGCAATACTGACGAATATCTTGCATATCATCATAGAACCTTCATCTGGTGATGGATGGAGACAGAGACAGAGACCCACACTGGAGCACTGGACTGAGCTCCCAAAGTCCCAATGAGGAGCAGAAGGAGGGAGAACATGAGCAAAGAAGTCGGGACCACGAGGCGTGCACCCACCCACTGAGACAGTGGAGCTGATCTACTGGGAGCTCACCAAGGCCAGCTGGACTGTGACCGAAAAAGCATGGGATAAAACCGGACTCTCTGAACATGGCGAACAATGAGGGCTGATGAGACGCCAAGGACAATGGCACGGGGTTTTGATCCTACTTAATGTGCTGGCTTTGTGGAAGCCTAGCCAGTTTGGATGTTCACCTTCCTAGATATGGACGGAGGGGGGAGGACCTAGGACTTACCACAGGGCAGGGAACCTGGACTGCTCTGTGGACTGGAGAGGGAGGGGGAGAGGAGTGGGGGGAGGGGTAGAAGGGTGGGAGGAGGGGGAGAAGGGTGGGAGGAGGGGGAGGGAAATGGGAGGCTGGGAGGAGGTGGAAACTTGTTTTTTGTTTATGTTTTTTTTCTTCTTTTCTTAATAAAAAAAATTATTAAAAAAAAATAAAAAAAAAAGAAGCATAAGAACATTAAAAAAAAAATCCCTGAAAATGTCACCAACCAGGCCAAATTTGCCAGTGTCTTACTGTGACTTGTGGAGTTACCGAGAAAATCAATACTGTGTTCAGGGTTCTCTAAGGGACCACTATTCTCATCACACTGAGGATCAGTGGGTGCTATATGGAAAATGAGGCAGAACCTTTATGTCAAAGTGGAATTTAAGGAAACGTGGCTGAGCCAGGCAGTGGTGGTGCCCACCTTTCATTCCAGCACTTGGGAAGGCAGAGGCAGGTGGATCTCTGTAAGTTTGAGGTCAGCCTGGTCTACAGAGCTAGTTCTAGAACAGGCTTCAAAGCTACAAAGAAACCTGTCTTGAAAAAAAAAAGAAAGAAAGAAAGAAAGAAAGAAAGAAAACATGACTGTTCACAATTACCCTCAATGGAAGTTCAAATATTATGATGTATCACTTCAATTGTCACACACACACATGCACACACAAATCTATTCTGGAAAGTTAAAATCTAAAATGATGCCTTTATCAACTTTCAAAATCAGCATATAAAACATTGGGCTGCAGGGCTGGAAAGGTGGCTCAGAGGTTGAGAACACTGGCTGCTCTTCTACAAGTCTAGAGTTCAATTCCTAGCAACCCACATAGTGGCTCGTACAATCATCTATAATGAGATCTGGTGCCCTCTTCTGGTATATCAGCATGCATGCAGGCAGAACACTATATACATGCATAAATAAATAAATAAAAATCTTTTTAAAAAAAAAAACAGAACAGGGCTGGAGAGATGGCTCAGAGGTTAAGAGCACTGACTGCTCTTCCAGAGGTCCTGAGTTCAATTCCTAGCACCTATATGGTGGCTCACAGTCATCTGTAATGAGATTTGGTGTCCTCTTCTGGCATGCGGGCATACATGTCGACAGAATACTGTATACATAATAAATAATAAAAAAACAGAACAGTAGGCTTCTTTGTGTCATTTTCATCACTCTTCTGATGCTACTCCCTTAGCACCTCCCCTCCCACTGGTCCCTTCCCTTCTCCCAGTTTCCCTCCAGCTCTGCTTTCATATCACATGTGTTCTGTTCCCCTCAACAACTCTCTCTGGAACCTGCTTTCTCTTTCTTATGGGTCCTTTCTAGTTTCATGAGCTTTCTAAAAACACACATACAAATACTTAAAAATTAAAATCTAGGGGCTGGAGCGGTGGCTCAGTGGTCAAGAGCAGTGATTGCTCTTTGAGAGGACTTGGATTCTATCTCCAGCTTCCATAATGGTGGCTAACAATCATCTGTAATTCTAGTCCCAGGAGATCTGACTCTTTCTTCTGGCCTCCTTGGGCACCAGGCAAGCACATGATACATAAACATGCATGTACACAAAACACTCATACACTTAAAATAAAATTTAAAAAAATTAAATTAAAATCTAGCATCCACATTTGAGAGAAAATTTTGCTAGTTGTCTTTCTGAATCTGTGGTACTTTGTTTAACATAAAATTTTACAGTTGTGGGGCTGGAGAGATGGTTCAGTGGTTAAGAGCACTGACTGCTCTTCTAGAGGACCAGGTTCAATTCCCAGCACCCACATGGCAGCTCACAACTGTCTGTCATTCCAAGATCTGGAATACATGCAGACAAAACACCATTGCACATAAAATAACAATAAAAATTATTAAAAAAATATAATTTACAGTTGCATCCATTTTCCCTGTAAATGTTATGGTTTTATTTTTCATGGATATAAAACCCTGTTGTATACATGTGCTACATTTTCCTTACCCATTCATCTCACTGGTCCTGTTTCTTTGTGACTGTAAGTGGTGCAGTAAGAAGCATAGCCGTGCAAGTCTCTCTGCTGTGCTAGCATGGAGTCCTTCGAGTGCATACCAAGAAATAGTATCCCTGGGCGATTGTAGCCCTGTTTCTGGCTCCTGAGAACCCTCTGTGCGAACTTCCCATCACAGTGAGTGGGGCTCCTCTTTCCCTACACCCTTAATGGCATTTGTTGTCATTTGCTTCCTTGGTATTAACCATTCCAGGATGTTATTTAACAAGAAATCATAATTCATCTTTTAAAGACTTGGGTGGAAATATATTATTTATCAAACAAAGTAAGACCTTGTTCTAGTAGTCCTCCTGACTGTCAGGACATTCCCTGTGATGCTGCTTCTCTCTATTGACTGATTTACCTAGACCTCAGAAGACATCGGAAGTGATCTCTTTTGGATGGCAGCATAACAGCAAATGGTCAAGTTTCTTACCATACATCATGAAATTGCCTCAGAACTGAGTTTTACAGCTTTATTCAAACACCAACCATGTTTCCATGGACACACATGGCTTGCATGTAAAAACAGCAGCATGCAGATGGAAGTTTCTGTCCCACCTGGTCCCACAGGCGTTCAGTCCCAAAGAAACACACAGAGGCTTATATTAATTACAAACTGTTTGCCTATTAGCTCAGGCTTATTATTAACTAGCTCTTACAACTTAAATTAACCCATAACTTTTGTCTATGTTTAGCCATGTGGCTTGGTACCTTTTCTCAGTGCAGCATTTCCATCTTGCTTCCTCTACGTTTGGGTGGTGACTGCAGACTGAGCCTTTCCTCTTCCCAGAATTCTCCTAGTCTGGTCACCCTGTCTGTACTTCCTGCCTGACTCCTGGCCAATCAGCCTTTTACTAAACCTATACGAGTGACAAATCTTTGCAGGGTACAAGAGCATTATCCCACAGCAGCAGCAGCAGCAGCAGTCACAAACGATTTAAGTTCTCACCATGTATTAGCATGAGTCTATGTATGAATTTTTCTTCCACAACATCCTCCTCCTATGTGTCATATACTACTGTTGTTCTCTTTTTTGTTTGTTTGTTGTTAGTTTCTCTTTTTTTTTTTTGAGACAGGGTTTCTCTCTAGCTTTGGAGCCTGTCCTGGAACAAGCTCTTGTAGACCAGGCTGGCCTTGAACTCACAGAGACCACCTGCTTCTACCTCCCAAGTGCTTGGGATTAAAGGCATGCACCACCACTGCCTGACTGTTGTTCTCTTTTTAAAATCTGTTATTTTTACTTTTAATCTTGTGTATATGGGGGTGTACACACACACATACATATATATTTCAGGTGTATGACTTTTTCATATATATACATATATGTATGTATATATGCATGTGAGCATAGGTGTCCCAGAGGCCAGAAGAGGTTGTTGGGTTCTCTGAATCAGAGCTAGACAATGTTATGAGCTGACCGGCATAGGTGCTGGGAACCAATCTGGACCACTGCGAGACCAGTACGTACTCCTAACTGCCAATCCACTGTTTCCATTTTGTATACGAGGCACAGAGAATTATATGCTCAAAGTCATGGCTGATTAGTAGGCCTGGCACACCAATCTCCAGAGTCCACACATATTTGAGTATCTTGTCTAGCCATTGATTTCCCCTCCTTCTGCGCATCTGCTTGAGTAACAGAATGTTAAATTCGATAGTGTCTTCTCACAGAGCTCCCTTTTTGGACGTCCAGGATAGCCGTGTGTACTTCTGACCCGAAGGGGCCTGGTGGAGACTATTCCTTGTTTGTTTCACTTAGCATGAAGCATCTTTAGGTTGTGGTTTTCCCTTCCCCCAGCCTCCATTGCAGCCAGCCTCAAGCGAGAAGAGCTAACTATCAATTTCTCACAATCTGCCTCAAAGATAAGTCATGTGCTCCTCAGGCAGGAAGACCTGGCCCCAGCCTTGCTGCTAATTTGCATTTTCACTGTTAGGCGTTTAAGGAAGCAACTGGCCATAAATTATAAGAAATTGTGCACTTGCTTACACAGATAAACCTTATCAGTTTTTGTTTCTTCTGCTGGGAGCATGACCAATATTATTAAAAGAAAAAAAGAGAAAAAAGTCTTCATAATTGTATTGACAGTCCTGTTCTTGGGTGAAATGGTCTCAAACCCAGGGAAATAGAGCTTGGGCAGAAATTCAAACCTACCTCCTGTGTCAGACAGGCAAGAAAACCACTTTTTCACGGCATGGGCCCGATGACACAACTAATTTGGGACTTGAAGAAATGTGTGTGTGTGCGCGTGTGTGTGTGTGTGTGTGTGCGTGTGTGTGCGTGTGTGTGTGTGTGTGCGTGTGTGTATGTGTGTGTGCGTGTGTGTATGTGTGTGTATGTGTGCGTGTGTGTGTGCGTGTGTGTGTGCGTGTGTGTGTGCGTATGTGTGTGTGTGTGCGTGTGTGTGTGTGTATGTGTGTGCGTGCGTGCGTGCATGCGTGCGTGTGCTTGCGTGCGTGCGTGCGTGCGTGCGCATGCGTGCGTGTGCGTGCGTGCGTGTGTGTGTGTGTGTGCGTGTGTGTGTGTGTGTGCGTGTGTGTGTGTGTGGTTTGCCATATTCTTGGAAGAACCAGGAGGAAGAGAAGTGTTGAGAAATATTATTTTCAGGTGTGTGACTTTTTCTTACACTGCATTTGTTTAACTCTGTGAAGTTGTGTTACTGTGCCTGTCTAAAACACCTGATGGTCCTAATGAAGAAATGAATGGCCAATAGCAAGGCAGAAGCAAAGATAGGTGGGGTTAACAGGCAGAGAGTATAAATAGAAGGAGAAATAAAGGGGAGAGAGGAAAGAGGAACAAGAGAACAAGGTGAAGAGGATGGCAGGGGCCAGCCACCCAGCCACCCAATCACAGAGAAAGAGTCAAAGTAAGATATACAGAAGGTATAAAAGAAAAGAAGATAAAAAAAAAAGGAAAAATCACAGAGGCAAAAGGTAGTCAGGATAATTTAAGAAAAGCTAGAAAGAAACAAGCCAAGCTAAGGCCAGGCATTCATAACTAAGAATAAGTTTCTGTGTGTGATTTATTTGGGAGCTGGGTAGTGGGCCCCTTAAAAGGCAAGAAGAGCAAAAAGCCTCACACAATATTTTGGTACCCAACATGGAACTCGACTCTCCATCTAGAGCCTGAGAAAGCTGGGTGGAAAAAGTGTATGGCTCCTTTAAGTGACGCTGATGTTCAGCTGGCAGCACTAAAAAGGAACTAAAAATAGCAAGCTAAGTAAAAACTCCTTGTGGCAATGTAAGTACCGGCTTCCAGCTAGAAATGTTTAATGCAGTTCTCAGTCATGAACCTCCATCAGACCGCTAGCTTTGGGATTGACTTTCACAACCCGACCAGAGAATGGGCGGAGCTAGCTTCTAGAGAACATAGAAGATCCAGATGTAGCTTAACCATCTAAAATGGCTTGTGCAGTCCAAAAAAAAAGGTTAAAAGATATAAATATATGCAGTAAAAGAGGTCCAGATGGGAAAAAAACCTCTAAATAGGTTCCAGTGTGTTTTACAATATGTATTAGGCTTAAGAAAGAAAGAATACGGGTATAGGCAGTCACAGAAAGAAAGAAATAAGATTAAAAATAATAAAGTCTTTAAAGAGACAGTAAAAATAATATAAAAGAAAAGCCATGTAAAGATGTGAAATACACAAGAGAGTCTTGATCCTGTATACTATTGTACTGATTTTGAATTTTTTGATTGCTGAAAAGCAAAGGGAGCTGCTAAGAGACTTGGAATTGAAAGAGGGACTGTGGAAAAAAACCAATTAAGATATTTTAAGAATGTCTTAACTTTTAAAAAAAAAGTCAACAAATGTATTTGAAAAATAGAAATCAAAAATGCTTTGGAGAGGCGGATTTGCTTTTCCACAGGAAACAAGATATTGTGGATTCATTCCAGGCTGATTTGTATCTGGTTTGATCAGGGGAGACCTCCTGAAACTTGACAGGTGATATTTATCAACAAAGGTTATAATTGGTCTTCCCAGGACTTGGCCATTATCTCAAAATTTTCTCTCTGGGACCCTAAGAATACTTCGACCACATTCACCAGGAAGCGGTTGAGAGAAAACAAAACAACATCCAATAGTGAGGCAGGAGCAAAGAAAGGAAGGGCTATCAGGCAGAGAGTATAAACAGAAGGAGAAATCTGTGGGGAGAGCGGAAAGAGGAACAAGGGAACAAGGAGAAGAGGACCTCAGGGGCCAGGCACCCAGCCAGTCACAGAGAAAGAGTAAAACTAAGATATACAGAAGAAAAGAAAACAGCCCAGAGGCCAAAGGTAGTCAGCATAATTTAAGAAAATCTGGAAAGAAACAAGCTAAGCTAAGGCCAGGCATTCATTACTAAGAATAAGCTTCCATGTGTGGTTTATTTGGGAGTTGGGTGTGGGCCCCTCAAAAGGCAATAAAAGCAAAAAAAAAAAAAAATCATACATTAGAGGAGGAGGGAGATGAGAAACGTGAAAAAAAAAAAAAAGACTAGAAACTAAACAGCCTGTCTGATAGAAATGGCTCCCAGAATAAGACTTTGGCTGTGAACATTTTCATTACCTTAGACAGAAGAAACTTTAATTAACTTAATTACTCACCCACCCCATAATTCCAGGGCATTAAGCTCACAGGGTGCCTTGAAGATGGAGGTGGGTCTGGTCTTTGGTCTCTTAGCTGCTATGCTGCTAATTCTTGTCCTTTGGTGTCTGATGGGACTTTTCACCCTGGCATTTCTGAGATATTCTCATAAAATTCCTGTATTTGCTCACAGGTCCACCACAAGGAACCTTGCCACTGTGTTTGGCTCCACAGTACTCAGGCTCTGGCCCCATAGAGTCCAACTCTGCTGATTTCCTCCCAGGGTTCGGTTAGGTAGCCTCATCGTAGCGAAAGGGACTTAGAGAATTTTTAGTCTGGGAGGTTACAGAATGAACTCACATGCTTGCAGTTCCAGCCATGTCTCTTTATTGTTCTACATTAATTCCAATTTTCCTGTCCTATTTGTCTAAAATTTCTTATCTCTAATTCTCAGTCTCAAATCCAATTCCAATTCTCTGTAACAAATCTCTGTCCCAATTCATTCTTCTAATTACTCTACATTATTTTTCCTCCTCCTCTCCCTTCTCCTCCTCCTCTTCCTCCTCCTCCTCTTCTTCTTCCTCTTCATTTTTGTACATTCTTTATCCTTATGCATTCTTTACTCTTCCAATCTTTTTTCTTCCACTATTGCAGATTCCCAAGCATATATAAATTCATCCATTTACAATGTGTTAGTTAATAACAAAAACACAAGGAAAATTCTCAGGAACTCAGGCATTCTTTGAAGATACCTAGCAAAATGTATCAACTAGTTTGTAGCCAACCGCAGCTGCAGCTGTGAGGAGGCCCCCCCATTTCTTAAAGGGGCAGCCGCAAAGGTTCTAAAGGGAAGAAACTAAACCAAGGAGAGATCGAAAGGAAAGGCAAAGAATATATGTACTATTTTGTATTTCTGAAGCATGGCTAATAATATCTGGACATGGTTAATCAGTTAGGTGCTATTGACCTCTTGAAGGACTGAGCTATAACAGGGACAGACACCTGCAATACCTCCCCAGTTCATCATAAGAGGTGGGGTGGGTGGTTTTGGTCCTTCACTGAGTTATGGATATTTGTCATGGTTTGGGGGGGCTGGATACCAGTTGTTATTGGTTACAGTCAGGAGGAGAGTTGAAGAAAGAAGATTAGATTCAGAGTTCTTGTTTTAAAAAGAAAAAAAGGGGATATAGGTATGATAGGATAAAAGGGTAGATAATTGAATCTGCTCTGAAAAGTAAAAAGGGAGGATATAGATATGATAAAATAAAAGGGTAGAATATTGAATCTACTTTTAAAAAACTAGTTTTAAATGTTTTACATTGGATTGGATTTTGTATATTGCATGTAAATTTTGTATATTGATTCAAATTTGAGATTAATTTTGTTGGAACATACTGTTCATACATTTCTACGCTTGTTCAAGGTGTTGTACTTATGTAACTCATTTAACAATGTCATGCAAATTTCTAGTCCTTGCAAATTATTGTTATCAATTGTTTAGGATAATAAGGAAATGCATGTGAGTAGTTAATCACTTACTAAAATAGAACTTGGTAGTCACAGGTATGTTTTCAAGGACAAACAAAGATATATTTTAGATAGACAGGTCATCTACAAACACTTCAGAGATCTACAGAATATGGCATTTAAGACATTTTAATAGCATAGGCTCTTTTTTATGGGAATGAGACATGTTTGCTCCTGGCAGTACCAATCTACTTCAGAGAAGATAATGAGTATTGAGAAAACTCTGCATGGAATTTACTTTCTTTGTGGCAAAAGTAAGTCACTAGGCAAGAAAATGCCCGGTGCCACTGTAGCCGGCTCCAAATCCCATTCTTATCAAATGTCAACACATCCGCATTTATTCCCAGCTTAGTGGCTGTGAACAGAGCCATGGGTACTTTCTGCTCCGTTGGCCAGGATCGGTGTGACCCTGGGCGAGTCACAGCTTCTTGGTTCCCCTCCACATAGAAGGTGAATCCTATCTCGTAGTTGGCTGAGAATGCCTGGAATAGTGTCTGGTGGCAGTAAGAGTCAAATAGGCACTACCACATTCCTGCAGCCGGAGCCAGCGCTGCCCACCTGTGAGAGCCGGAGGTGTTCACTGCTGTCTCATTAGCAGCTTGCCTTTTACAGAAATGATAGTATTAGATCAATTCTTGAAATTTAAAGCATGGCCCGGTATTAGGGAACTGGGTACTTGAAATGGGTCCTGGAATGGGGGGAAGAGACTTTCCGGAGATACCTTTTCTATGTTACAATTTGTTTTGTTGTCCTGTTCACGTAGACTTTAAACGATGGGACCCATACACTCAGCCACCTGCTTAGCTAGTGGGGCCTCCTTTCAAGCTGTATCCTTCTTGTCATTTTCAAGCTAGACTTGTGGTCCCTAAGGCTCCAGCATCCCATACCACCAGAAAACCAGGAGCATCTTGCTTCAGAAGCCCACACACACCCATGCTCACAAGTTCAAGTTCAACCTGGGCAACACAGCCAAATCCTATTTGTAAAATAGGAGAGAGGGATCATGAGAGAGAGGGAAGGAGAAATGGACAGTACATGTTGTGGGGTAATAGCCTGCAACATTTAGGTCACAGATGTTAACCTCCTACTCTGATCATTGTGACACGGTCTTGGCCAAGAATTAACCTGAGGCGATTTACTCAATCTCAGACGTACCAACGTCAGAGGACAGTGGCCTCTCATCAGTGTTATTCCTTACGGTGACAGCTGCCTGGAAATGACCTACAGCTCTACTGATATGGAGCTGGTTATAAAAAAAAATTGTATTCTTGCAAAATCAAATATAATTCAGCCACAAATTGGTACAGGAAAGCTCTCCGCGGGCTGCTGAAGAGAGATCTTCAGGATATCTTAGGTGGAAATAAAATCATGATGCGGCCCTCAAGGATGCTATAATCTGAGTAAATAGCTAAAAGAAATGCATGTACATCTATATTGTTGGGTGATGATAAGTACAGGAGACCAAGAGAATTTTTTTTTTTTTTAAGAGAACTAGAGGGGTGTGGAACAGGGAAGTGAGGAAGGAGACGGAACCGGAGCATCCTCCAGGAGCCACAGAGGCACAACAACTGGACTCTTTTCAAAGGTGTGGGCAGGGCTAACAAGAAAAGATAGGAACATGGTGGGCAAGTTTCAGAAGAGCATAGCTGCTGTCCGAGGACTCAAGAGACAAGAGGAATTAGTGAACCCAGGTCCAAAGAAAGCATTTGCTCAGTGATCTCTTACTAGTGCCTCCTAACGAGAAACCATCGATGTCGCGGGGCGGGCCCGGTTGTCTCAGCCTCCTTCCTGCTGAGCCTCTGGAGCTGACTCTGGCCGCTGCAGTACAGAGCGGGCACACTGGGAACAGTTCACGAATATGAAACGTGAAAAATAGTCAACTTTTGTTCACACACAAAATAATTAAAATAATGAATAATAATAATAAAATTAATACTTAACAAGGATAATATTTTAAAACCCGCATGAGAAGAATTGGCATTTCCAAGACCTTTCTCCCAGTCTAATATTTCTTTGACTATTAGACCTTCACCTTTCACCAAGTCTCAGTCCATGGCGCCACCTAGTGTCCAGGAGAAGCTTCACATGCTCAGTTCCACTGCCTGCTTCCAAGTCTCTTGGCAGGCAAGCCATTCTCACTGCCAATTCGACCCACTTGGGAACGATCTTCTCCCATAAACGGGGAAAATATTTTGAAACTTAAAATACTTGGAGTCTTTTATGTTCTTTAAAACAATAATAGAAAATTACCTCCATTCAGTTTTGGACTGCTTCATTATGGTTTCACTGGGAGGACATGTTTCAAACTGCTTCTTCAGCACCTGTGACCCACCGCTAGCCATTCTGTGAGCCACGGCTGACTTTGCCCCTCCCCATTTGCTTGTTCTTAATACAGCGATTCTCAATCCTGGCTGCAAAATACTCACATGGTCGAGGTCCTGCCGGAGATTTCATTCTCGCTGGTTTGCAGAGGGGCTGTTAAAAGCCAAAATACACAGTAGCTTTGAGGGGCCCGGAGCCTTGCTTGTGCTAAGGTGCATCCAGTTGGGTACGCACCCTGCAGGTAGGCTAGGCGGTGCCTGTTCCCCCCCCCCCCCCCCCGGGAGGCCCCTGTAAAATGGTGTTCTAGACCCCATGCTCTTGTTCCTGCCGCACCCTTGGCTCTGCCTCTTCTGCTGTCCCGAGTCTACCGTTATTTCCTGGCCTGCCTGAGGGCTCTTCCTAGAAGACTTGCTTCCTCCTCATTCCCAACGTTAGCATCTCTGATGACTTTAAAAACAACCTCTGTGATCCTTTTTCATGATAGAAAAATAAATGATAGATTTTGTTTTGTTTTGGCATAGCGTCTCACTACGTGCCCCAGGCTAGTCTGAAACTCTCCATCTTCTTGCCTCAAGTTCTGGGATTACACAGCATCACGCCCAGCATAGACTATTCCTTTTAACTTACCAGTTTTTAGCCGTCAAAAAGTATGATAGTTCTGTGATGGATAAATTAAACCCACTTCATAATTGGGAGTGTGGCCAAAGTGAGGCGACAGCCTGCAAAATGGGGGGAAATCTTTACCAGCTATGCATGTGATAGAGGGTTATTATCTAGATTACACAAAGAACAGCACAAATTAAACACCCATAAAACTAACTGCCAATCAATAAATGGGCCAATGAACTGAGCAGGCAGTTTATGGGAAAAAAAAGAGAAAAATGCCAATAAATATTTTAAATATGATACTTTACAAAATATTTCACATTTTAATATATCAAGCTACATTACAGGGATATAGAAATAAAAGCAATATGGTACTGGCACAAAAACAGACCTGTAGACCAATGGAAAACAACAGAAGATCCAAATACAAGCGCACATAGTTACAGCCCTCTCACATTTGACAGTAATGACAAAAAATCACACTCAAGAAAAGACAGCATCTTCAACAAATGGTGCAGGGCAACTGGATGTCCACATGCAAAAGAATGAAGTTAGGTCCATGCTTATAAACCTGCACAGAAATCAACTAAATGTATCGGAGTTTGTTTGTTTGTTTTTTTTTTTTTTTTTTTTTTTTTGGTTTTTTGAGACAGAGTTTCTCTGTGGTTTTGGAGCCTGTCCTGGAACTAGCTCTTGTAGACCAGGCTGGTCTCGAACTCACAGAGATCCGCCTGCCTCTGCCTCCCAAGTGCTGGGATTAAAGGCATGCGCCACCACCGCCTGGCTAGATCGGAGATCTTAACATGAAATCAAAGAGCACACAGAGAGACAACTATTGCCTGTTCCTTCTCATATGAGAATCCCAGCTTCAAATCTTTGTCTGTGTTTCACTTGGAGAACAAGTAGCTCTAGAAAACTAGAGATGGGCCACTGAGGGTGGACCTCAAGGGAAGGGAGATTACAAAATTGGTTAAAATAAAAGTAGAGAGGGAGAATAGTAGAAGGTGAAAGGTTAAGCAAAAGGGGGTGGGGCTATGGGGAAATGAGTAAGCAAGGGAAGGGTTAACCAAAATTAAGGGTGTATAAAAAGACTGTACGGAAACCTATGATCTTTAAGTCCCAGTAAAATATATACATATATGTATATGCATATATATATATATAATTAAAGGGGCTAGTAGAACACCATGACATAATAGAAGAGGAGGGAATACTGGGGGTATTACGTGTAGGTGGAGGGGGTGGGAAAAAGGGGGTGGGAAAAAGGGGGTGGGAAAAAGGGGGTGGGAAAAAGGGGGTGGGAAAAAGGGGGTGGGTTAGATATGAGTTAACCAAAACTGAGGACATATTTGATAAAGATATAAGAATCATTGCAAATGTGTATGCTAATTTAAACTTTTTTTTTTTTAAAGAAACAGTCTGGATCAGTGGTGAAGCTGCTCCCCCAAAGACACGGGTTACTAAATAAAAATGTCAGTGCTGAGCATAGATTATTACCCTATAAGCTATTGGTGAGGGAAGCCCCAAAACGACACAAGCTATTGCCATTGCTCTTGGTTGCCCGCCAGAATCAGATGGGAAGACCATATTGCTGAATTGCTGAAGACACCCACGCTTTGTTTGCAGGACACAGAGAAATGAATCTTGCATTGACTAGGACACTCTCTCCCCACTAGCTAGCTTTCACGGTGATGGAACAGGCTATGTAGGCTGCTGGAGGAGAAAAGATAACAGCAGTCTTACCCAACACTGGATCCTGCATGCTGCAATATCAACCTTCCAGATAAGACATGCCCACTGATGCAATAGTGACCTGATTTTTATAGGAGTGTGGTGGTTTGATTAAGAAACATCCTGTACAGGCTTGGCATTTGAATACTTGGCCCCCAGTTGTGTTGCGCAGTTGGGAGGTTTCGGAGGTATGGCCTTGCTGGCGGAAGTATGTCAATAGGGGCAGACTTGGAGAGTTTATAACTTCAGCCCACTTCCAGCTCCGCCTTCCACCTCCACCCCTCAGCTTCCTGCTTAGGCTGCCACGTCTGCCTGCTGCCACACCTCCCTTCTGTGATGGACTCTTATGCCTCTGGAACTGGAAGCCCAAATAACTCTTCTATAAGTTGTTTGGTCCTGTGTTCTATCATAGCAAAGAACAGTAACTTAGACGGGGATAACCAACGACCTTCTAAATGGATTGGAGGCCTGCTTCGCAAGACGGATTTCATGCCTGGTCCCGTGAGCCTGATGAAAAGCATGTCTGGGGAGGTCATAGGCCCTAGAAGCGAACCTACGTGTCTTCTAAATGATCATGTTGTCAAACTGCCTTCTAAATATTTACGTTTATATTCATAGATCTGTGTAGCTCTCAACCTTGGCCAGAGAAGCTTCCTTGTGCAGCAGTGGTCAATGAAGAGAATCAAGACTGGTCATAGAGTTGAGAATAAGTGACTCGGGGTGGCCAGCCACAGAGAGGACATTGGCATCAACCTCCCGCATCCAAGGCTTAGGGGACACTGAGGAAGGGGAAACAGAAGGATTGTGAGCGCTGAAGGATGAGGAGGAGAACTGGGAAGTGATGACATGCACAAGACCCACGTGAGATCAAGCCAGTCAAAACTCCAGCATGAGGAGACTGCTGAGACCACAACCCAATTGGAAGCATAATTGGCAGTGGATGGATGAGGGAGGGAAAGTTACTCTCCTATGGGAATGTGGTCACTGGTAGGTTTCCCATGCCCCAGTAGATGACCCAACACCCATGAGCATATGGAAGTACTAACTGTACTCAGTGGATCATTAAATTAAATAGGAAAAAAAGACATGAAGTTGGGAGGTAATTGTGGTGGGTGTTCATGGAAAGAACTGGAGGGAAGGAGACTCAAAATACATTGTATATACCCATGATATTTCAAAGAATCGATAAACAATAGTGTTTTAAAAAGAATATTATAATCTGTCGCTTGAGGTGTCTTCACTAACTAAAAGTATAAGAATCGAAAGAAATTTCATTTACTCGGTAATAAATGCCTTATACTAAATCATGTCAGTGAAAAAAAATATAGTTTCATGAAATAGAAAGCTATTGTTTAAATTTGCAATTGTTTGACAGCAAAAATGATTTGCCACAAAAATCATTAAATGATTAACTCTGCTTTAATAGTTCCGTGGTCAGTCATGGTCAGCTTTTTAAGAACGTGGTTTCCTTTTGAGATGCACTTTATTTTTGTGACCCTGTGGGGGATGTGTGTCACGAGTGCAGCAGCCTGCAGAAGCTACGGGAATGTGAAGCTGGAGCTCCGGGCCCTTGAGAGCTGCTCCACAAGGCTTCGCGGAACCAGGCCCGGTCCTCTGTAAAGCAGTCAAGTGTTCTTAATTGCGAAGGCCTGTGATTGCTTGCATCCCCACCTTCTCTCTCTTTCTATCTCTTTCTCTGTGTTTACAGAAATGATTCATTACTTTTTCATTTCTAAGAATTTTGTCACTTTTTTATTGACTTTGACTCCATTTTTAAGATGACCTATGATAAAAATGACTGCACAGCCCGACTTTGATGAATACTGCACTAAGCAGGTTTGCTCTCGTACCATTTAGTACCTCAGCAGAGACACAAACGTCCCCTGCGAAGGGACATCAGTGCTGCCGTCGGCAGTGTCCCACAGGACTGCTTTCACTTCTTGTGGTTAGCCTTTGGAGTCCAGACCTGTGGACTTCCTCAAGATCTGTGTACCTTGGCTCTGAGCATCAGCACCCACAGGCTGGCTCTCAGAAACTGCCGTTTAAGGCTGGGGAGTGCTCAGGGATCTGATCAGTCTATTGCCTGCGCTTAGGAAGCCATGCCCTCCATTCTATGCTAGGGGAAGACAAATCTAGGGACATGCAAGATCCAGTTCCTTCCTACACAGCAATTTTCTTCCTAGTGCCAACTTTGGAAGAGCTTGTTTTTATTAAGAAAGGCAACATTTTTTCCGGGGGCGGTCATGTAAATTTGTAATCCCAACACAAGAGGCAGAAGGGAGAGGACCACATTCAAGGTTACCTCGGCTACAAGAGACCCACAACAAAACAAAGAAAAACTGTAATTAGAATCCTCACCATCGTGACTGGGGATATGAAGACACCACACTGCACTGACATATAAGACTCTATGTACTATGTAAATGTTTACTTCAGACACTGTCTTTGAAGGGCTCTAGAAGGCCCAAGCATGGCAAACATGGCGCCAGCAGGTTTTGCCTTTTCCCCTTCTCCCCTTGCTAAACTGTCAGATTACATTCCTAAACTCCTAGGTCTGTTCCCTGTTTGGCCACCGACTCATGCTTGAGATTGATCACCAAGGTTCAACTATCAAACCATCAAGATCCGGCATTCAAAATTCCTTATTTTGACTAACCTAATTAAAATACCCAATCAGAGCTTACCAACACGGCCTTGCCCATCCTAACACAGACCTCTCCTTTTTCGCTCTTAAAATCAACACTTGCAAAGCTATTTGCCGCTGTTTCTGCTCAATTCAGATCCAGGCACTTTGTCTCTTTTCTTGCTTACTAAAGGATCTCTGTGTTGGGTTTGTGCTGGGAAACTGGTGTTTGGGTGTGATTCGTGCCTAATCGGGGTCCAGAGTAGAGCACCCAGAAGTACTTGGGTCTATTGAGTCTTAGAAAATTGAAAAGTTAGTCCTTTCTTTGTTTGGAAAATAACTTTCCCTCACCAAGTTTTGCTGTAGTTTTTACGTGGCATCACGAGGGCTTTTCATGCATTTTCTGATCTCCTTCCAAATCTACTCTAAGGGTCAGATAAGTAGAGATGTTCAACAGCAGACCAAAACCTAACAAACCTACCCAGCCTTCATACTGTGGCTTCGGTTTTCCCAAAAGTCTGATCTTTGCTGATTGAGCATTTAGGAAAAAATGTCTTGAGTATGTGAACTGTGTAATTTCATTTCAACTGAGGAATTCTAAATTCTTACTTACTGAAAGGGTGGTTATGTTCGTGCTAGGCTGTATTACAGAAAATGAGGTACAACTTCTTTCTTCCCTTTTCTTTCTCTCAGAAACATAAAACAAAATTAAAAACTCTGCGTGGAGAGGTAAGCTGGCTCAGTGATTGAAGTCACCCTTGGGCCTCTGTAGGGTCTCATGAAGCGTGGGGCCACTGTCTGCTCTGCTAATGGTAATTCAAGGGCTTCTAGCCCCTTACTCGAGATGATTTCCTTATACCAAGACCCAGGGAGTCCATAAGTTCTGCTCACTGATGCCACTGTAAGTACTGTGCCAGCAGCAGGAGTCCATCTTCTGATCCCCTGGGGGGCAGTGTGGCCAAGCACAAACATGGTAGGTCCTCTTCAGCTTTATGTCCCTGTGAAGTGACATGTTACAATAAATGAATGCTAGCATTTGCCTTTCACAATTCCAAGTATTTTTACACAAATTACACTATTTAATCCCTACAAAAATTCTTTATGGGACTTTGAATCTTAGAGTAAGAATCTAGATTTCTGTTGCTGTTGTTGCTTTGGTTTTTGTTTATAAGGCTGGGGGTCAAACTCAGGGCCTTCCACAGGCTAGGCAACTGCTCTGCCACTGAGCAATAGGTCCAAGAACCTAAGCTATAGAACACATTGATCTGTGCAGAGAGCCTTTGATAGTCCCGAGTTCATGAGCCCTGGCTTTTGATAATGGGTCTTAGTGTACTTGATGTCGGATACCAGTGAACCAGACATTACCGTGCCTTCCCCAGGCCTCCTTGGGTCTTCCCATCTGCCAGTAGCTGCACCACTCTCCTATTGGCTCCAGCTGTAAACAGGCATGCGTGGAGACTCCCCAAGCACCCTCTAACCAACTCCCATCTGTCAGTGCATCGATATTCTGATAAGAATGAGTTCTACACTGGTACCCAGAGCTCCCCAAAGTGACTGAGCCTCAGTTAACCATAGCAGTATTTTTTTTTTTACTACAGCTATTAGCCACAAGAGGGAACTGTGGGAGCAATAATAGGCTACTCTGTAATAGTCCTCCGAGTATCTCATCACCTAACCCCATTCCTGGAGTCTAGAAAGTCCTGGTATGCTTGCAGCATTTTATGCAATCAATGGTTTCACTTGAGAGAAAACTGGATCACCACTTACTGTTTTTAAACAATCATTCAAAGGTGAGCTGGTTTATCTGCTTGATCACTAGGGGACGTGGACTTAATGACAATTAAGCAACGGCCAATGTCATTTTCTAGTTCACATATGGCGGGTCTAAACCCAGCGCTTCCCCCTCCCTGGTCAAGATAAAACCATGGAATCTTGCCATCCTTCCTAATTTTTTTTCTTTGTTACAGAAGAATCATCTAGGGATTTCCTTAAAACCCTAATTCTCTGATTATACTACCAAGACATTCTAATTTGGGAAGTCTGGGCTTTACTTTAGTCAGGGAACCTGAACATTTAAGGCATCTGCAGGCAAGGCAGATGCAGATGACTGTATGACCACCCCTTGAAAGTGATCTCCTTGACAGGAAACAGAAGGCATCTTTGAAAAATATTTACTATCCTTCTGATTTAAAAACTCACTGGAGATGCTTCAAATATAAAACTAAAAATCAGGGCTGGAGAGATGGCTCAGTGGTTAAGAGCATTGCCTGCTCTTCCAAAGGACCTGAGTTCAATTCCCAGCAACCACATGGTGGCTCACAACCATCTGTAATGGGATCTGGTGCCCGCTTCTGGCCTACAGGCATGAATACAGACTGAATATTGTATACATAATAAATAAATAAAATTTTAAAAAAAACTAAAAATCATAGTTAATATCTTTTAGAAATATGATTGTAAATATTTTGATAGTTGTATCTTTATCTTTTAAGGTAAGTGCCAATGAGGATAATAACTATATCTTTGGGGGACACTGTCAACTATTTGGCCACATTTCCTTTTAAGTACTTACAATTAAATATACTGGGCATTCAGTTTTAGAGATATATTCCACTTGTGTCTATTCTTTGGGTGTCGATAAATGACTAAGAAGTCACATTTGTAATAGTTGTTCAACTTTTTAATTATAAAGAATAACTATATTTGGCATATTCTTTTAATCCTAGTGCTCTAAAGGCAAACAGGTAGATCTCTGTGAGTTGGAGCCAGCCTAGTCTACATAGCAAGTTCCGAGATAGCCAGGGCTACATAGTGAGATCCTCTCTCAGAAATTAAGGTGGAAAGAGGGTGGTAACTATAAGATTATCATGATTAAAAGATATCAAATAACTTATATTACCTTCAAACTTGATGAAGAATGTAAAATTATATCCTCTAGAATGTCAACTCAGAGATTACCTCATCAACTGTGACATTTTATGCAGGTTTTGTGATGTCACAGGCTATCAGAGACAATAGCCATGGTTCGCATTGTTGTGGGAACATTGTGGAGTGTACTTATATAAACCTAGGTAGTACAGGTCATTCTGTTCATGTGGCCTTTGATAAAATCAAAATACATGGTAAACAGAAGACATAAGAGACTGCTGCTGGCAGACAGAGCAGAATGTTTTACAGATTCCTTTTAATACGTATACTCTAGTCAAATAAGAGGAAAGTGTAGGAAGTGTGGTGGTTTGAAAGGAAATGGCTCCCAAAGGGAGTAGCACTATTAGGAGGTATGACCTTGTTGAAGTGGGCGTGGCCTTGTTGGAAAGAGTGTGACACTCAGTCAACTTCTTATTGCCTTCTGATCAAGATGTAGCCAGTGCCATGTCTACCTGCACGCCACCATGCTCTCTGCCATGATGATAATGGACTGAACCTCTGAACCACCTCAATTATATATTTTCCTTTGTAAGGAAAACATGCAGTGGTCATGGTGTCTCTTCACAGCAACAGAAAACCTAACTAAGACAGTAAGTAACAAGCAAGGACCATTGTTGCTATAATTACCAAGATCATACTTGTTACATACGTGCTATACTTTTATAAGCAACTGTGAATACAAACATCACAAACACACGAATGAACACCATATGCACAATGATTACCAAGCCACTATGTGATAGGACCTCCTTACCTTTACCACTGTCCTGTAGGGCTATTGTTGTGGCTCATTTTTTAATAAACTATTCTTTATGCTGTAACTCTAATAACATTTCTCTAAAGTGGCCAACAAACACATGAATTGATGTCCAACGTCAGTAACCATCAGAGGGTCACAAATAAAACCCACAAGGATATTATTTTATACTAGTAGGATGGCCGCTATTAAAAATAAATCTGGGAGCTAGGAAGATGGCTCGGTGGGCAAAGTGCCTGCTGAGCAGCGTGAGGACCTGCCTCTGATCCCCACCACCAACATAAAGGCTGGGTTTGGTGAGCCCCAAGTTCAGTGAGAGAGACTGTCTCAGAAAATAGGAGCTATAGAGCATGACTCTGACTCTGTCCTTTCTGCATGTGCACACATATGCATACAGAACACACACAGAGACACAGAGAGAAAGAGAGTGGAGGGAGAGAAAGACAGAGAGAGACAGAAAGAACAAAAGCTAAAAGCGAAACCTGCTGATGAGAGTGTGGAAAGTCTCAACCCCCCCCCCCCCAGCACTGTTGATGGGATTGTAAAACAATGCGATGTTATGAGGTGTATGCAGCAGAAGGATGGGTTCTGTTTTTGTATCCAATCTGTTTTATAGGTGAATTGAGTTCATTGATATTAAGAGATATTAAAGACCAGTGATTGATAGTTAAAAAAAAAAAAAGAAAAACAGAACGGTGGTTCCTTGGAAAATAAAGGTAGAGTTAGCTACATGATCTGTTATCTGTCCAAAGGACACAGCATCAGAATTTCAAAGAGATATTTGCATACTTGTTTAAACAGAAGTGGAAGGAATGCAAACATTGAGGGATGGATGGATATGTTAACAAAATGTGGTATGAACACAGAATGGAACATTATGAAGTCTTCAAAAGCACATGATAACTTGTCACGGGCTACATGGCTGGGACATTATGTTTAGTGAAATAAGCTAGTTACAAAAGAGTAAATATTGTAGGATTCAATTTATATAAAGTATCTAAGTAGACAAATTCATGGACAAAGAAAACAGAATAGTGCTTGTCAAGGAGAAAGGAGAAAATGAGATTTTTGTTTAGTGAGCATGGTTTTTGTTTTAATAAGATGAAAAGGTTCTGGGGATGTTTCATAGTATAAACATATTTGCACTACTGAGCTGTACACTTAAAATGTAAGGTTGTAAGTTATTTATTACTATCATTAGTATTTTGGAGACAGGATCTTACCACATACCAGAGACTGGCCTGGCATTTCTGATCCTCTTGCCTCAGCCTCTTAAGTGCTGAATTACAGGTCTGTAGCACTATGTCTACCCTCTTAAGTACTTTTTAGTTTATTTGCAATAAAACTGTAAGTAACTAAAAGTGGTAATGATAAGAAGAACATTGTGGCCACTTATACCATATTGGATGTTATAAAACATGGCATACAATTAATATTATGATTTTTCATGAGAACTGTATATTTCTAGAATTTCTTCTTGAGATTTATAATTCCTGACTAATCATATTAAACCTAGTGATGAGAATAGGAGAAGGAAATTTGCTAGGTAGTTAAGGGAAGGAGATCTTGCAAACAAGCTGTTCTGCTGCCGACAGAAGCATCCTTTATTCTGTTGACAGTCTGTCCGAGCCAAAAGTCAGACCTGTGCTGGACATGTACCCTGATTTGTGTCCTTGGGTTGTTGTTTGTCTTTCTTTAGAACAATGAGCTGCCTGGAAGCTCTGCACAGTCAGATACTTCATTGCTCCTTGGAGGTGCTCACAAGAATCCCAGTCCAGTTACTGGGACAGAGAGGCACATAGACACCACGTGAGGATCTATAATTAGGTAATCTGGGCTATGGAACTCACCTCCCCCTATCTCAGCCCAGTCATTTCAAAAGCCAATTTGCTTCCTCCATGAGAAGTCATGTTAACCTCTTCGCAAAGCCTCTCAGAAGCCAACCTTCCCTTGGGACCCCTTCTACCACCCAGAAGCTCTGCTCACTTCCTCTCTGCAATAATCCTCTTCTTTAGGCTTTCTCTCTACAGTAACTCCCCCCTTTCAAAATTTACCCTGTGAAATTCAGTCCTTGAGTTCTCAAGACGAAATGGCAAGCCACTGACTCATGGAGGCTTGGTGACCATGAAAGCCTAGTACCCTAGTCCCCGAATTAAGCACACTGGAGACAAGGATGTCTCTGTAATTCTCAAAGGCCCATTTCCTCCCCTTTCACTCCTAGAGAACATAAAAATTACTGACAAGGGCAAGACCCATAACATTACAGAATGGCTTATTACAAGGAGATACTATATTTATCCTAAGTGATACAGGGTAACCCAATGGATACAAAATTTTGGTTGAAGAAAGAGGAAACATGAGGACTAAGAGAGCTGTCGGACAGAATTATGGTGACCTTTATTGTTACAGGGATGTGGTGGTATGAGAATGGACCCCACAGGCACATATGTTTGAATGCTTGGTCCCCAGTTGGTCAGGTGATTTGGGAAGGATTAGGAGTGTGGCTTTGTTGGAGGAGGTGTGCCACTGTGGGTAGGCTTTGAGACTCCCACGATTTCAGCTTGCTCTCTCTCTGCCTTATGATTGTGGTTGTGATCTCAACATGTAAGTACTCAGCAACCAGTGCCTTGTTTGCCTACTGCCATGCTCCCCACCAGGGTGGTCATGGACTCATCCTCTGAAACTGTAAGCAAGCCCCCAATTAAATGCCTTAGTCATGGTGTCTCTGCACAGCTACATTACAGTGACTAAGAGAAGGTTTAACAATGTACCCTTCTTCTTTTTATAAAGAATACATATAATATTTCAGTCCAGCATTTGCTAGAAAGGACAACTGGTTGAGACAAGGGCAAACAGAATAATTGTTGTTGAGTAACTTAAAAATGTTACCAGCTAGTTTTCTTTCCTAAAAAAGATCAAGCAGGGTGTGGTGGCTGAATCCTGTAGTCCTTAGGAGTTGGAGACAGGAGTAGAGTGAGTTTGAGGATAGTCCAGGCTACAGAGCAAGACCTGTCACAAATAAACAAATGGCCAAAAGTGTGTGTGTGTGTGTGTGTGTGTGTGTGGAGTAGTAACTCTCCCCTACATTTGGCTAGCATAAACAAGAGCTTCTTCACTTTATTTTCTACTTTGTTCTGATGTCCCATCCCAGAAATCTCATTTGCACCCATTAAGGCTTATTAATAATAAGCTGTCCTGTCTTTACGGTACACGAGTGGTTCCAAGTAATATTTAGCTGTGATTTGTGAGAAATGTGGACAAGATAGATTAGTAGTACCCAGTTACATGCATGTTGTTTCATACCGACATTTTCACTTTTACCACAAATCTGCCAATACTACCTACACTTGCATCCTGGAGGAGGAGCCCAAGTGATCACTGGGCGCTAGGACATGCCGCTGGGCATGACTTCCTCCTGAACAGCGTGCATGTGAGGAAATCACCATTGTGCCCAGCAAGAAGCTTTATGAGATGGCAAGGTTGGACTATGTATCTAATGGAGCAGATTGAGATAGACCAGGTGAGGGCTGTCACTAGTCCTGATGAACTAGAGGAGGAGGACAGTTATGCTCCTGGTGCCTTCCACATCCCACTTCCTCTAGAGAGGTAACAAGTGGCTCCATGAATCGAGGACCTGAAGTCAGCTGAGGTAAGAGTAGGGATCTTCACTGAAGGAGGTGAGGACAATAGGGCAGAACCCAGAGAGGCTTTACCTTATGTTTACCCTGTGCATCATTTTTAGAGAAAGGAGGAGCACAAGCAGAAGCCCTTGTTTCCAGAAGGAACTTTAGATGAACAAGCATGGACAGGATCTGAAAGGATATTCAAGAGGCAGCTGTAACAGGGGAATGATGGCTGTTTAATTTCTATCACCTGATTCTTCAAATTGTTATAAGACCCTTAAGGAGAAGAGTAATCATGAGGAAAGATGGCTAATTCTTTGAATGCATATAAATTGGATGATCAAACCTTAAAACTGGTAAAATAGGCAAGGAAGGAGGTTTTTCCCTATGCAGGTAAAAATCAAAGGTAATAATGGTGAGACCCATGCTAGTGATGATTCGTTAGCTCACTTACTGGAGCCTCCTTTAAATATGTATCCTCTATTGCCTGAAAATGACCTTGAAGCATGGGATGAAGAATTTGATATTCAATCTAATACTGAATTCCATCCACTTTTGATGAGGACTTAGGAGAGCCTGTGGAACAGCTAACCTTACAACCTAGGCAAGTCAGAGCACGATAGGGAAATGAAATTTGTTTCAGCAAATCCTCCCTGGCCTCATGAGGTACAATTGGTATTTCCAGTGCAATTTCAGCAAAATTGAAATGTTTCTATGCACTAGCCTTAAAACTCTAGAAGGAAAGACGATATTAGTCCTTGTATATTATCTTGAGAGGAAAGAACTACAGCTATTTGAATTCAGACTAAAAGAAGCATTTGTGTATCAAGTGTCTCCTTCGCTGCCTTTAAATCTTCTTATTTTCCCCACTAAATTGTCTCCCACAGGTATTATAGTACAAGAGAATAAACCTTTAGAATGATCTATTTACACTGCAAGGGCCACAATATACTAAGACTTACCTTACTCTTCTTGCTCAATTAGTAGTAAATCAGGGGTTTGATCCTTCTTGTGTTTTATTATCCTTAATAATAGATTTTTAAGAGCATTACTCCATGGACTTTCAAATTTCATTTGCAAATTACTATGAAGGGTACAAAATCATTATCCAGCTGGCAAACTATGGGATTTCCTCTAGCATATTTGTGAACATAAATTGTCCGACCTTCCCACATTCCACAGGCAGATACTTATTTTATCTGTTGCTCATCTAATGGTATAGGAAGGATTCAAGGTCCAGATATTCATGAATCTATTAATACTTCTTTTTCTTTAGTCCAATAGGTGGAATGGTTGTTTGGTTCATCTATTACGGTTTATTCATGTACCCTTAAATATTATTTCAGGTTCTGCTTATGTTGTAAAACTATTTCCAGAAATAGAAATATACTCAGACTTGTGCACACCCTAACCTTCCTGGTTTTACTGCAGGAGAAAATAAACAAGCTGATGCATTAACCTGCCCCATTTTTACTTTTCCAGAAGAAAATTGGGAAGAAGTATGTGTCTGTCGTTGCAGACGGATCCTACTGAAATAATGTGGATCCCTCTTAGATTCTTCTGGGCCCAGGCCATCAGGGACAATAGTAAGTAGATGGTGAAGAAACAATGGAAGTCCCCAGAAAGAGAGCAAACCACCATCTAGAGGACAAAAGGAGCTATCGATCATATCATCAGAAGTCAAGTTGCATACCTGGGGCCAAGTTAAGGCTCTGTGCACCAAGGGAGAAGTAAATTAACTCTGTGTTTATGAATGGACCTTGAGACCATAATAGACTCATTCATCCTTCTGATGAAGGGACTGCATTCAATTTTTCTTGGGATTTAAATAACTTTTCATTTGCATAGAACATCATAACATGTGTGTTCCTATTAAAGACAAGTGTAGGCGTATGTTCTACAAGATATTAGAACTACTAATAATAGGGGTCTCATTTTCAAGTTATTCTCTAGATTTTTCTGATCAACATAATAATAGTAATTAATAGTACTGGACAAAGTTTGTATCTCAGTTCTTGGTGGCAGAGTATTACACACAATGCTTTCACTGTTCTAATATTATAATTTGCTTGCTTACAGGATACTCATGCATCAAGTGATAAATAGATTGATCTACATCTCAAATCAAAATCACTCTCAAGATGCTATTAAAAAATAAAAAAGGTGGAGATGTTGGAACACAGTTCAAGAATTGAGTCGTGTTATCTTGAATTTTGCAGGCAAATGGACGGAGCTAGAAAACATCATTTTAAGGGAGGTAACCCAGACCTAGAAAGACAATTGTCACATGTACTCACTTATAAATGGTTTTTAAACATAAAACAAAGAAAATCAGCCTAAAAATCACAGTCCCAGAGAACCTAGACAACAATGAGGACCCTAAGAGAAACATACATACATCTAATCTACATGGGAAGTAGAAAAAGACAAGATCTCCTGAGTAAATTGGGAGCATGAGGACCTTGGAAGAGGGTTGAAGGGGAGGGGAGAGGCAGGGAGGATAGCAGAGAAAAATGTAGAGCTCAATAAAAATAAATAAAATTTATTTATTTATGAGTTGTGTGAGAATCCTGAATGCTTGTGAGAAAACTCCAAGAAAACAAGAGTCTTGTGACCTCAGTTTGTTCAACACAGAATTGATCTTAAAAAGTTTTGGTGTTCCCCCAGGTGCAGCAGATAAGAGTAAGCTTACTTCAGCTGTTCCATGTGTGGTTTGTAAGACCGAATCCTTTACTCACATGAGTCTTTCTAACCCTGATATTCTGCATAGAGTTGGCTATTGCACTACACTTCAGTTTGCCTCATTTCTAGGCCTTGCTCTCCCAAGTCCACACTGCCAACTAGAGCAGTAAACAGGGAAGCTTTGGGCCTTTGGCATCTCTCCAGACCGCAAGTCACTCAGCCTGCAACTGGAACTGATTTCAAAGCTCCAGGCTATGTCTGAATCTTTCTGCTATGCTGTAATATTTTCAATTAAATCTCTGGCAATTTTTGAAAGCTAAAGTGGAGGGAATAACATAATGAATTCCCAAGAATTCATCATCCAGCTTGAAAGTTTATCAACCTAGGGCCAATCCTGTTTCATGTGTATACATTATATATCCTTTCACGTACCCTGATTGATTCTGTGTTATTTTAAAGTAAAACACAGCTCAGTTATTTTATCAGTTTGCAGAAAGTACAAATAGTCGGGAGTCCATCCCAGAAGCAAATGCACACGAGACAAGTGTAATAAAGCAGATGCTGGGGGCATAATGAAGAGCCACAACTGAAGCCCTCATCAGTGGTTATCGTCACAGGTTCTTATCGGGGGTCCCCAGATGTTAGAGGAGGTATGCCCAGAACCGAAATCCAGCTGTGGCTTTGTCGCAGAAGCCCGTGACTGTATGCAAATACACAGAGCGTCCTTTTAGCCTTGTGACTATTTTTTCCTAATCTTTCTCTCACTATTCTTGGGACCATGACTGAAACTCTACATTACCATATTACTGTCTTTGATTTGCAAGTGGTACAAATCAAAGCCCTGCTTGAAGCAGACAACTGGAACATTTTAACCATTAACAAGGTTACTGCTTTATAAATAAATTGTCTTGTTACAAAAGATGAATTCCTTAAACATAATTTAGAAAGTACAAAAAAAGTCCAAAGAAAATATATTAATTACCTACAATTCAAGGACTTTTTAAATATCAACTTTGGGACTTTTTTTCTTTTCTTTTTGTTAAACGTATGTTTCTTCATAAACATGGAATTGTTTTTTTAAAATGTGTGAAAACCATTTTTATTATTTCATAATATATGGTTAATATACTTCTATAACAGATATTTTCCAACATATTTATTTTTACAAAATATTCCTTCATAAGTATAGACAATTCTATTCAAATGTGTATAAGTAGGCATGTGGATGTATGTGTGTGTGTGTGACTTATTTAAGTAGGGCTTTATGTAGGTCAGGCTGGCTTGGAACTCACAATTCTTGTCTCTATGACTCAAGTGCTGGGATTACATTTGTATTAGTCAGGGTTCTATAGAGGAACAGAATTTATAGAATGAAGCTCTATCTACCTATCTATCTATAGGGGATTTATTAGAATGGCTTACAGACTGTGATTCGGCTAGTCCAACAATGGCTGTCTACCAATGGAAGGTCTAGAAATCCAGTAGTTGTTCAGTACACAAGGCTAGATGTCTCAGCTGGTCTTCAGTGTATACCAGAGTCCCGAAGGAGGAGGCTCTAATGCCAGTGAAGAAATAGACTTGCCAGAGAGAGCAATAACAAACAGCCAGATAGAGCAATAACAAGCAGGCAAGCACAAGAGCTTCCTTCTTACCTAGGCTTCCTTCTTACCTAGGCTACCAGCAGAAGGTGTGGCCTACATTAATGACAGCTCTCCTTATCTCAGAAGATGCAGATTAGAAGTAGATCTTCCCACTTCAAGCGATTTAATAAAAAAAAAAAATCCCTCACATGTCACTAAGGCTTTAGTTAATTCCAGATGTAGTCAAGCTGACAACACGAACAGCAACACTATAGGCATCCATCATGCCTGCTTTACAGGGTGTATTTTAAGGCTAAAACTCTATGTTTCCCTAGAAAATAATTATAGGGAAGAAACAACAGGGTCTGTCTCTTTCTCCATACACACACCATACTATGCCACTGGTCTTTATAGACATTGTTCCAAATTATCTTCCAATGATTTATAAAGAAACTTGTTTCCATGTATCCTTATCATAAGTATTCCTTGTAATACAAAATTTGTTAAATTTGATAGAATCAGATATGTATCCATTAACTTTTATCAGTTTATTCATGGTTTAAGGTAGTCCAAATAGTTGACTAAAGTGGAGATGGGTCAGAGAAAGAAACAGGAACAGAAGACATGAGTGCTGTAATTGCTAGTGTATTTTACATTGTTAAAATTGGAAATTTGAAAGTTAGTTCAGCCGATAGTTTCTATCACAATGAGTAACACTTAAGGAGTTTCAGGGTGAAATATTTCACTCTATCACTCCCAAGGGAGAGAGGCCCAGAGAGTCTCCTTTTGTCCACGGTCAGGCCACAATTCACCTCAATCCGTTCTAAAGGCCCCTGGGTCTAGGAAGGAAGAGCAGTTCCCAATCCATGTGACTTTCAGCATATCTACCACGTTGGCGCTGTGTCCCCTTACAAAAAGAACAGCAGCGATGCAGCAACATGATCTGCTTGAAGCTGTTCTGTGGAATTTAATCAAATCATCCCCTTAAAATGATCTGTAAACCTTAGTCGCTGCAAAAGATCACAGCATAGGACTCCAATCCTGAAGCTGGCAAGGTCAAAACTAAGCAATTAAATATTACCTAGAAATGTCTAAATTTACCCGTGATAGCAGGAAGACAGTCACACTGGAGAGACACACGAACACACTGAAGTTGAGGTGGAGCAAATCTTCTCAGTGGAATTGCCACACATTTTGATTTCCTATATGCCACGTGTTCAACTGTCGAAAAAGTTCTAGACAACAAAGTTCTACAATTTTATATTGGTGAGGACCTATTTGTCCAGCGGCGTAACTTCAGAAGGTCAAGATTTCACCTACACTTTCATCTGAAAAATATCTTCCCAGTTTGCTATGCTTAAGACATTCCAGGCATGCTGTGTTGGGGGTGGGACTCAGGAGGAAGGAACTTTGGGGCCCAAATGCTGGTAAGCGGCAAGGCATTCCTTTGGTGAATTTCTTTGAAAAGCAGCAAGTGTTAGAACAATTAGGGAAAGTTACATTGTTATAAAATCCGGATTGTTACTTTGTTTTCCTCTTTGCTGCTACTTTTAAACCCGTTTAACACCTTTGAGAAAAGTAACTCGGGAAGATGAAAGGCGAGCACGAAAAGAGAAGCACTTTATTCAGATCCCTTCCCAACTCCACTTCCTATCATTCCTTCAGGCGTTCAAGGGGCTATAAGGTCAGTCTGCTAAAAGTTGTAGCTATTTTTAAGGCTCCAGATCCCCAATTTAAACATCCCCCAAAATTGACTACCCCGATACAGTTATCTCCAGTCTGGTCCAACTCAGAAAAAGAAGCCCGTTTCTTTTCCAGAACATCTTTTACTGGTGGTGCAAAAGACACCATCTGGGCTTCGTCTAGCACTATAGCTGGTAGAGGGGCAGGAGGATGCAAACTGAATTAGAAATATATACTGTACTAGATTTAGAACGCTTGAAGACCCGAAGACAGGACTGAAGCGCTCTTTGGCTACGCAGTTTAGTGACTGAATGCGAACTCCGTAAGGGCAGGGACATCAGCAGCTCTCACTTGAAACCGCAGCACACAAAAGATCTCTCGGTACACACCGCCCCAGCCTTGGCGTCGCAGAGACCTAGGGCCAAGCTTAGTCTGCGGGTCACGTGACTCTCGCTCCGCCCTCGCGGCGCCCCCTCCCCCCCCAGCCCCGGAGCGCGCGCCAATCGAGGGAAGTCCTAATGGGCCGCGCCGCCAGGACTGTCACAGACTGGACTCGGTCGCCTCTCCCCGGTCCCCAGGCCCACGCTCCCGGTCGTCAGCAAGACGCCTCGAACAGGCGGCGTCCAGCGCAGCGACCGGCGTGCTGACGCTCGGCCTCCTGAGAGGACCGGGCGGAGCCTGAGGAGCCTCCCCGCGCCGTGCGGCGTGCTGACGCGAGCGGCGAGCGGGGCGGGCCGGCCTCGGCTCCTCCCGCCTTGGGCCCACTGGCCTCCCGCCTCCCCCACCCTCGGCCCGTCAGCGCCCGAGACTGCGTCGCGCAGCACCGCGTCGGCCCGGCTCGGTCCGGCCCCCGGGCAGATGCCCCGAGTTGCCGCTGTCGCCGCCGCCGACTCGGCCGGTGGCGGTGTGGGAGGTGGGCACCTGGCCCGGGGTCGCCGAGCGTGACAGACGCGGCCGGGGCCGCCGGGGGCTGTCGGGGCCGCGCGCGGACCATGTATTTCCTGAGCGGCTGGCCCAAGAGGCTGCTCTGTGCGCCGCGGAGCCCGGCCGAGGCGCCGCTCCACGTCCAGTCCGATCCTCGGAGAGCGTTCTTTGCCGTGCTGGCCCCGGCCCGCCTCAGCATCTGGTACAGCCGAGTAAGTAGGCGCCGCCGTCCCGACTTCCCCCGAGCGGCCCCTGTTCCGTCCCCACTTCCCCCGAGAGGCCTGGATCTAATCCCGACTCTCCCCGAACGACCCTGGTCCCGGTCGGACCTCCTCCGAACGACCCCGGCCCCGTCCCGATCTCCCCCTCGGACGACACTGGCTCCGACCGGACCTCCTCCGAACCATCCTGGCCGGGTCCTGACTCCCGAACGACGACCCCCGTCCCGTCCCGACTCCCCCCGAGCGACTTCTCGTCCCCGTCCCGACTCCTTCCGAGCGACCCCGGCCCCGTCCCGACCCCTTTCCGAGCGACCCCGGCCCCGTCCCGACTACCTCCGAGCGATCCCGGCTCAGTCCCGACTTTCCCCGAACGACCCCGGCCCCGTCCCTACTATCCCCGAGCGACCCCGGCGCAGTCCCGACTTCCTCCGAGCGACCCAGGCCCTTTCTCGACTGCGGAGCGACTCGGGTCCTGTAGCGACTCCCCGCGCGCCCTCAGACCCTCTCGCCCTCGGGTTGGCGCCACGCGCGGGCTGTCTTCACAGCCCCCAGGTCCCGCGTGGCGCCCACAGCCGCGCGCCGGGCCGGGAGCTCCCTGGCTGAGTCCGGACTTGCCTGCCTCTCTGCCCTCATTGCCGAGGAGCCAATCTGTTGGAACGTCCCCTAGCGCTCTGGCAGCTGTGGCATCCCAGCTCCCCCTTCTTTAAAGGTCGTTGTTTTGGAGTTCCGGAAAGCCTGTTGGTCTCTACCCAGTGTCGGACTGTTGTCAGTGATTTCTAGAAACTTAAAGAGTTGTTCCTTTGTGGAGGCCTCTGTGTATGTCTCTCTGTCTCTCTCTGTCTCTCTGTGTGTGTGTGTGTGTGTGTCTCTGTAGGTCTGTCTGTCTGTCCGTCTGTCCGTCTGCTGCTCTTGGATTGGTGGGGGTTAAAAGTCCAGGAATTCATATCTCTCTGCGCCGCACCTGGAAATAATAAGGCTTAGAGCATGGAGCAGAATTCTTTGAGCCCTAGCTTTTTCCTTCTTGTGTCTTGAGTTCCGAGTTGGTAAGAGAAAGTTAAGTGGTGAGTGGGATAGCCCATGTTCGGACATTGCCGCTTGCTGGAGGTCTGTCTGTAAAAATTACAGAATTCTAAGTTTAAAACTGCCCCTCCCCATTCAAAGAGACAGTACTAATCGCTTACAGAGTGGTGTTCTCTTTGAAAGAAATTGAAAGCTGATTGACCTTGCTCTTGCTTAATATGTGAAACACTGGTTTTGGTTTGGTTTAATCCTTGGCTTTCTGCTTGTTACCATTGGAATGCCCATAATGCCCTTGATTGTCTTTACTCGCAGCTGTAGTAAAACCGGTGCTAGAATTTAGGTAATTGTGGTTCCTCTTCTATATTACTATTGCATAGTTAGGCTGTAAATTAGACTTTTTGTCACTGTTTTGGCTGACCTACTTTTCAGAAAGGTATCAAAACACAGAAGACTACTAAACAATTACAGTATCAGCAATATGATACTCCGTTCTGTGTTTAATTGAATTTTTAAACATATGCGGTGTACTTGGTATCTAAATGAGATTCGTTTTCAGTACATATGGTACTTGAACAACTTTTATTTAGGTGTAGCTATTTAAAGTTAATAGTTTATGTAGAAAAGCATAATTAGAACTTGAATTTTACATTGTTTTCTAAATTTAGTAGTTTTATTTGAATGTAACACATTGTAAAACCTAACATTTACTTTTTTTAACCTCTAAAGATAAAAATCGGATTTATTTAAATTTATCATGATAGACCAGAAGCCTGTAAATTACCTTATTCCTCTACACAAAAAGAACATTACACTGTATCCTAGTTGTCTTAGGGACATTATGAATATTAGTAAATCTGTTGTTTGGATTTGGGTTTAGATGCAGTATTATGAAATTGAAACATCTCCTACTCCTTTCGTTCAAACACCTGCTCTACAGACAGCTGTTTCACAGTAACACATTGGTTATTAATGATATCTTGTTTGTAAAACTTAGAATTTTACCTACATAGAAAACAGTACATCACACACAAGGAAATAAAAAATTCAAAAGTTAGATTTGGGGCAATATTTGGGCTCAGAGGCATGGAGTGAAGTAAATTTCTGGAATACCTTAGGGTGGCTACATGGCACCTTAGGTGTAATGGTATTGTGAGTGTAAGCTTTGTTAGTTAGAAAAATCAGGTTTAAATTCTGAGATTTGAGATTTTATGGCCAGGTGAGTGGAAACAAGAGCCAGGCTCCACCTGCCAAGTCTTCTCCTTTTGGAATGTATGTGTGTAGCTCTTCTTATCCTGGGAAATGTTTGAATTTTCTCATTCCTAAACTTTACAAAGCAGTGTGTTGCCGGGTGGTGGTGGCGCGCGCCTTTAATCCCAGCACTCGGGAGGCAGAGGCAGGCGGAGGATCTCTCTGAGTTCAAGACCAGCCTGGTCTACAAGAGCTAGTTCCAGGACAGGCTCCAAAGCCACAGAGAAACCCTGTCTCAAAAAACCAAAAAAAAAAAAAAAAGAACAAATCAGTGTGTGTTAAAATAAGCTTAGGTTACAAAATGTTAAAAGCAAAAATATCTCTAAGTTAATAAGAGGCTATCAGTTACATTCATAATTTGGAATGAATTGGTTTAAAATATCTTCGCTGAGCCTCATGAATGAGGGTATTAATTTTATTATTTTTTTGGAAGGTTGTAGTACATTTTGAAGGTCCAAAGGGTTCTACAGATTTGAAATATGTTTGAAGGCAGTGAGAAGGACACAAAGGAGAAGAGTGACTATATAGATTTTGCTTTTTTTGTCAGGACTCAATAGAGTAAGCGCACATAAGAAAAATGTAGTTTCAAAAGAGAAAACTAGCTTTGTAGAAGAAATGTGTGTTTAGTCTCAACTGGTTGTTTGAATGTCTACAAAAGTTAATGTATGTGAACTGTTGGTTACCCGTGAAATTATAGGAACGTTAAACTAAAGTCTTTAAAACTAAGTATATTTTGTGGGTCTTCTAGTAAACTTTTATAGACCTCGTCTATTTCCCATTATTATGTACTAAGTTGCTATTTGGGATTCCAGTGTTTTAGAGTCATGTCTGTCCAGACTAATTTTCTAGCCAGTTTTGAACGATGCATGTTGGTGTTGTTTATGCGCAAACGTTTCTGTAAGACACTCATTTTACTTTTTGATAAAGATTTTAAAATAGCACATTTCATCAATAAATTGGGCTTATTGCTTGGTTTTCATTGTGATATGTTAGTAGAGGTTTGCTTTTTTTGATATTGTGATTCCAGTTCGGAATTCTAAAAACTAGACTGGAGGCCAACAAGGTTTAAATACCTGGCTCAGAGGGGGAAGTGCTGCCAACCCTGATGACCCATATAGCAAAAGCAGAGAACTGGCTCCTGCAGGTCGTTCTTGCATTTCTGCTTGCATGGCACATGCATTTCCACATCTATACATACAGCCACTAAAAAATAAATACCTACTGAAGTCTGTATTAGTATTATCTACATTTTTTGAAGCATTAAATTTTTCTTTGTTTGTTTTTACTGTTTGTTTGTTTGTCTGTTTTTGAGACAGGGTTTCTCTGTCCTGTAGACCAGGCTGGCCTTGAACTCACAGAGATCTGCCTGCCTCTGCCTCCTGAGTGCTGGGAGTAAATGGAAGTTTTAAAAAGATTTAGAACATGGCTTTGTGGCTCACCCCAGTAACCCCAGCACTTCAGATTTTGGAGGACAAGGCAGGAATATTGCTGTGAATTTGAGACCAACCTGTGCTACCTAATGAGTTCTAGATCAACCTGGGCTAGAGTAATACCTTGTCAAGGAAAGGGAGGCGTGAAAGGCTGGAAGGAAGGAGAAAGGGAACAGAAAAAGAAAAGATTTAGTATGTGTGTTAGGATGAGGTGATAGAGGTAGTATCAATGAGATGATATATTCAGGAGTGTTGTAAAAGAATTCCGCTTGGAGGATGGAGCTGCTTTGTCGAAGGAGATGATTCATGGTTGAGGAGTTTTGTGTGAGATGAACTGCATTTTGTACTATAACAGGGGCCATGAATATTCCTTTAATAAACTCGTTAGCTGTAACTGTGACAGGCTACAGATGTTAACCTTGAAGTTGTTAGGACACTTCCATTCTGAATTAGAGACATACTCATCTCAATTTTCAGGTTACGAATTTCAAATATTTAAATTGCTTTCAGAAATGTTTTTGAACACTAATTGTAAAGGATAGCATAGGCAGAACATGGAAGTGACGAAGAGGCTTATTATATAGAAAACATTCTGCCGAATGATGGGTGTTAGTATGATGCATGAAAGCCATTTGTTTTGTTGTTTTGTTTGTTTGTTTGTTTGACACAGGGTCTCGCGGTATCTCCTGCTGACCTGGAACTCACTATCACACCCAGAAAATGAAGTCTTTTGAGTTATCACTCTGGGTTGCAAATAAAAAGCTGAAGTTTGCAAATCACCACTGTCATATAAATAATGTAGTTGAGGAACTCCAAGCAGAAACTTGCTCCTGTTGATGTGCACATGGAAAACACAGTGAGGTAGATGTCTCAGGAACCAGGATGTAAGGATATGATTAGCTACTCATCCTCAGGAAAGCTGTTTAATTTCTATCTTCTTTCCTAACATTCCCATTTCACTGTTTCAGCTCTGTTACTGCCTCCAGACACCTTCCTTTTAAATTCACATGTCTGAAAGTCTTCTAGGGTTCACTTTTTGTTAAAAAGTAGTTTGGTATCCTTAGTTTGGCATCAGAGACTCTCCTGTCCCGGAATGCTCTCTTGCCTCATCTCTGCTTATTATATTACCTATCCTTTAGCTTCTGTTGTAATCCTTGTTTCCTCATGAGTCATTATTTACCTACCATAACTGGAAGTGTTCATTTGTTGATGAACTACTGTTTTGGATTTTTTGACTTCTAGCTTTATTGAACTATATATGACAAAATTGTAATACTTATGATATATGGTAAAATGTATATATATATATATATATACACGTGTATAATGATATTTATAATACAACTAATAAGTATGTCTACCACTTCTCACATAGTTCCCTTATGTGTGATGAAAACGCTAAAGATCTACTTTTAGGCTATAGAGATAGCTCAGTGTTTAAGAGCACTTACTGCTCTTGGAGAGGACCCCAGGTTCAGTTCACATGCTGGCTGACAACTTGGTATAACTTTGATTTTGGAGAATTTGATGCACTCTTCTGGCCTCCATGGACATAGGGTACCCATTTGGTATATTACATTCATGCAGACAAACCCTCATACATATAAAAAAAAATCTCTTGGTCAGTTGTCCTCTGACCTCTACTATTGTGTGATTTTTGATCGCATACTTAGAGTAAAGTTTGCTTAGAGTCAGAGGACACAGCTAGCCACTAACTGACCAAAATTAACCAGATAGGAGACAGGAAGTAGTAAGGCCAGATGCTCTCTCTCAGCCCCTTTGGATTGAGAAAGAGAGAGGATGTCACTGGTGGCTTTTCTGTTGTTGCTTCTCTGATCATTCAGGTTCTTATCCCAATATCTAACTATTGATAAAGAATAATTAGATATGTGCTTCACTCTACACACATGTTGTGGCACATACATGCCCCCCACCACAACACACACACATTACGATTGTATAATAATAGTAAGTTTAAAAATCTGTTCTGAGCAAATTTCAAGTACACAATATTATCTGAAGTTATCAAACTCTGTTAAATCACAAAAATTGACTAGTCTTATAACTGTGTATTTGTATTTGACCCAAATCACTGCATCTCCTCCACTCCCAGCTTCTGGCAATCTCTGTTCTACGTAGCACTAATTGCTCTTTAATAATAGAAACTCAGAGCCAACTTTCGGGGTGAAAGCTGAAGGATCAGAGAAGCAGTGCGGCCAGCCACTAGAGTTGTGCAAATGCTCAAACCAAAGGGATGATCCTGTCCCTACAGATCCTCAGGCTGAATTTCAGACTGAATCCTCAGACTGCATCCATCTGTACAAATCCTCAGACTGAATAATCAGACTGCATCCATCTGTACAAATCCTCAGACTGAATCCTCAGACTGCATCCATCTCTATGCTCCTCAGACTGAATAATCAGACTGCATCCATCTCTATGCTCCTCAGACTGAATAATCAGACTGCATCCATCTCTGTGCTCCTCAGACTGAATCCTCAGACTGCATTCATCTCTATGAATCATCAGACTGCCATGAGATCCTGTTTCCTCCTACCTTATATCCCTCTTTGCACCCAGCCATATCACTCCTTTTTCCACCTCCGTAGTGCTGGAATTAAAGGCTTGTGATCCTAAGGGCTGGGATTACCTTTGTGTGAGTTCTATTTCTCTTTTAGACAGATTCAATCTCATGTAACCCAGGGTGGCTTTGAACTCAGAGATCATCTGCTTCTGTCTCCAGGAGTGCTGGGATTAAAGGTGTATGCCACCACTACCTGGCCTCTATGGCTAACTATTGGCTTATCTCTACACTCTGATCTTCAGGCAAGCTTTATTTGTTAGATAACAAACTATCACTACAGTTCTACTCTTGGTTTCCATGAGTTTTTTCTTCGAGATTCTTCATATGTACATTGTAGCTTCATGCAGTATATGCCATTCTGTTTCTGGCTTATTTAACATGATTTCATTAAAAGTTCATCCATGTTGTACTGAATGCCAGGCTTAAAAAAAAAAGACTGACTAATACCCTATTGTATATATACCACATCCCTTTATCAGTTCATCTGTTGACAATCATTTAGGTTGTTTCTACATTATGGTGCTTTTTGAGTAATGCTATAGTGAATATGGGTATGCAGATAACTTTTAAAATATTGATTTCAAATCCTTTTTTGTACATATTTGGAGTCATACCATTTTGGGGGAGGAGGAAGCCCAAGTGTACACACACAGATAGATAGGTAGATTTTTATAAATTTCTATGAAAAAATTATTGGAATTTTGATAGGGATTGTATTGTTAGTATATATATTTAAGCTCTTGAACATGGGATATCTTTCCATTTGTGTCATGTTCAGTCTTATAGTTTTCAGGGTCATATGGTTAAATTTATGTACTGTTTTATTTATAAATACTGTATATGCATAGGATTGCTTTCTTAAGTTCTTTTTCAATTTATTTTTAGTGTATAGAAACATAATGGGCTGTATGCATAGATTTTGTATAACATTACTGAATTTGTTTACTTTTTTTAACCTTTCTTTGTACTTTTGGGATCTCTAGAGTTTTCTGTATTGTGGAGAAAGTTGTGTTTTTTCCTTAAACTTCTGCTTTGTATTGTAAGTTTTGTACTTATGCTTTATCTTTAAAACTAAATTTGAAGCATTTTTTATTAGCCTTGGTGCATTGCACACAGTACAGGCCTGTTGGAGACTCCTCATTCGTTCCTGACCGCCCAGACCTGAAATAATCACACAGAAATATATTATTTAAAACACTGCTTGGTCTGTTAGCTTAGGCTTCTTATTAACTAAAATTAACTAACTCTTACATCTTAAATTAGCCCATTTCTATTATTTTGTATTTTACTATAAGGCTTGTGGTTTACCGGTAAGGTTCTGGAGGGTGGTTGTCTTTTTCCTTAGGCAGCTACATGGTGTCTCCCTGATTCCTTGTAGTTTTCTCTTCTGTCTCTTCTTGGAATTTCCGCCTTATTCTATTCTGCCTTGCCATAGTCCCAAAGTAGCTTCTTTATTACCCAGTGGTAACAAAACACACTCACAGCATACAGAGGGGAATTCCACATCACCTCCCCTTTTCTGTCTAAATGAAAAGGAAGGTTTTAAATTTAACATAGTAAAATTACATACAAAAAACAGTTATCAAGCAAAAATTATAATTACAATATTTAGTCTATTTACATTTGGCAAATTAAGGAGAATACTTTATCATCTATCTTTGTGAGTCTAAGGTATTATTATACAATCGTAATGTGTGTCTTTGTGAATCAAGATCCATACTAATGCAAAGTATTTACCTCTATAGCATACCCCCCTTTAAATGAAAACAAACATTTATAAACAGTATTTGGAAATTTGGGTGTAGTTCTCTTCAAACTGCTTCCTGCTTTTTGTTGGGCAAAGTAATTTTGGGGTTCGTGGAGACCTTTCAGGGGGTTTTGGTCCATCAAACCACATTAGTCTGAAAGGACTCCATGGGTTCTCATCCTCTGTGGAAACAAAAGTAGAACCTTTTTTCCAAAGCAACATATTCTTAGACCCAAATTTCGAAGTCAAGATATTTTTAAAGTATATATGTCAGTTTAGCTTAGTAGACCCCGGAATCAAATATCTCTCAGTACTTAATTCATTTACAGTAAAAAAATTAAAAAAAACACAATAATATACATAATTTGGATTCCCTGTGTATATTTTGTTTTCATGTGGATTTTTTCTTAATCTATTACACCATTGTGCAACTTGTAACACGCTTCTCACGGACCCCATTTAGGTGCTCAGCCTCTTGAAAGAGCCAGAGCCATTTGTGTAACTAGCATGAACCAAGAAGCCCTCTCCTAAAGATGCCACACAACCTTCACTGCCGATGCTGAGTCAGGAAGACCTCTCTTAAAGAAGCCACAGGGCCCCTGCTCACCACCAGCAGAGCCCATTGGGGGTGGGGGAATGTGGCTACCAAGAAGCTTTTTTTAAAAGGTCTTATGTGGACCCATTTCCCAGACCATGGGCACCATTCTGTAGGCAGTGGCTGCTTGTTCATTTCCTGGCCACCCAACCCCCAAAAAATCACACAGAAACTGTATTAATTACAACACTGTTCATCCAATAGTTTAGGCTTCTTATTAACTAACTCTTACATCTTAAATTAACAGATTTCTATTAGTCTATGTATGTAAGGGTTAAAGAATTAGGTCGGTAAGATAAATAACCAGACCAGCTCAAGAATCACTGTTACATTTTAATAGTTGAAAAGGGGAAACTCACACTACAAGAGTGGGAGGTCCAACGTGTCCTATATGTCCTGTGGGCAGAGAGAGGGCGCGCCTGTGTCCTACCAGTTTTGCTACCTGGGCTACAGGTAGCCACACCCTAACTAGATGTGATTGGTTGGTAGTTTCCCCATCATCTCCCCCTTTTGTCTAAACAAGATCGATCCAAACCCAGTACAACTATATACAATAGGAACAGATACCAAATATAAAATTACAAACAATAAGCAATATTAAACAAGGAATGCATAACAAAAGTTTTACTAAACATTTTATTTCAAGGAGTCTAATTACATTGAAATTAAGCTTGGCTAAATCATGAGGAAGGTAACTACAATTATCTAATCTTCAACTCCATCAAAGATCTGAGAAGGGAAACAATATTACTTGAGTAAATAGGAAGTGCAGTCGAGAAACTTCCAAAATGTGCACCAAATGACAGAGACAACTGACTACCTGGGCAATCACCCAAAGTCTCATTTGCAATGTTGAAGCAACCAACTTTGGCTAAGGCCTAGCATAACTGACATACCATTTTCAAAGGTGAGAAATTTTTTAAAACTATCTTACCCTGTCTTGGCAGGATATGGCAGTCCTGTTTTATCCATTTATAGATACTCTGTATCTCTGTCAGTGGTTGAGGTATGGGCATTTCTTTGCCCAAATGCCAGTTCTGCCAAGAAGAAAGGCTCCAGGTGGAGTGTCTTTGGTGTTCAACATTCACTCGGGAGTAGATCTGTGTTGCCAGGAGCGATTGTGTCTCACTACCATGGAACTCTAGGTTAGATTAAAGGCCATTTTCTCCAACTCTTTGAAGAGGTTGAAGATTATACTATCTATACTGAATATAATCTCTATGTGTTTAAAGAACCTGATTAGCCTAATTATAAATATGACAAACATAGATGACTATTGATCTATAATTCTCAATACCTATCTAACTTAAAGACTAAGACAGTAAACAACTGTGCAATAAATGAGGCCTTTGTTATATAGCTCTTTTGCTTAAAAGTTACCTTTTAAAAAGTTCCCTACTGTCAATGCATCTGTCAGGCCATTTCTCTAGTCTTGGGCGCCCCTTGAGCGTTTGTTGTTGTTGCTTCTTTGGCTTGAACTGTACTACTTACCCAAATTGATTAAAATGTTCTGTTGATGTGAGTCTTGGCTGTGTTTTTCATTATTTTATTACTTAAAGCCTTCATGCTACCAAACAGTGTTATGAATATGAAAATGTTAGAGAAACTGAAGAGCTGCCCAGATACATTATTGCATTGCTTAGAATTTGGTTATGTGCTGCTCTGTCTCTCTGGGTTCCTACTTACATACATTGCTTTTCCAGGGTAGGCTATAAACTTTATAAAATTAGAATTTTGATTTCATATTGTATCTTATTTAACCTTTAATAGGCATTGACTGAAATCTTTGTGATTATTTTTTAAATAAACTTACTTTTTAAAAGGAGATTTGGGTTCTCAACAGAACTGAGCAGCAAGAACAGAGAATCCCCACATATTGCCTGCCCCTCACTCAGTAACTACCCTCATATCAGCATCTCTTACTTGGGCCGTACATTTGTTACAGTCAGTGATCCCACACTGACCAGTGACTATTATGAAATGTTCATGTTTACCTTAGCATTCTCTCTTGGCAGTCCTACATTTTATGGGTTTTGAGAAATGTATAATATTACAGTATGTGTTGACCAACTTTTGTTACCATTCCAAAATATCTGAGATAATGAGCTTAAAAGAGGGAAAGGCTTGTTTTGAGTCATGGTTTTGGAGGTTTCAGGCCATGGTCAAAAGGCTTGTTGCTTTTGGGTCTATAAAGAAATGCTGTATGATCATGAGAGTATATGGCAGAGCAAGCCACTCAGCTGATGGCTGCCCGCAAGTGAAGGAGGGGGCAGAGAGAAGAAACCAGTGTCCCAGTATCTTTTTCAGGGGTGTGCCCCCAGTGCCTAACTTCATTTTGTGGGTCCCTACTTTCTAAAGGTTCCCCAGCTACTAACAGCACCACACTCTGGGAACTATGCCTAAAATACTCAGGACCTTGGGGGGATGTTTATGACTCAGACTATAGCATACAGAATATTTGCTGCAGTAATTCTCAGTAGTCTACCTACTCATTTCCTCCTTTCCAGCCCTGGCAACCCCTATTTAAGAAAAAAAAAAAAGACCACAAACAGAAACAAAAAACCTGCTTGTTCTTTTCCAGGTATCTTGTAATTGGACCTATATAGTCTGTATCTTTTTCCGTGTCTTTTCATGTCTTGGTGTCTGGATCTGCTATAGTTCATCAGTTATCCAAGGGATATCAGCTATCCAAGGGATATCATGGTTACTTCCAAGTTTGGCAATATTTATGAAACTACTATAATGTTTGTGTTCTACGTTTGTTGTCATTTTAAACAGGGTCTGTCTTACTGTGTAGTGTCAAGCTCACTAACCCAGACTGGCCTTAAATTCATGATCCTCCTGCCTCAGCCTCCTAAGTGCTGGGAACCACCACACTCAGCTTTTTAAACTTTTTTGTGTAGGCATGTTTTCAGCTCACTTGAATAAGTAATGAGTAAATACTACCTTACAGGTAGTGTGTATGGTTTTGTGAGAAAGAGCCAGTTGTGTAAAGTAGATGTATCATTTTGCATTTTCAACAGCAAAGAATCTGAATTTCTGTTGGTTTTTTATCTTTGCTAGCGTTTGGTATCAGTCTTCTAAATTTTGACTGTTCTGTTAGGTATTTAATGGCATCTTATTGTTTATATTTATTTTTCTCTAAAGAAAGAGGATGTTGAATATCTTGTAGAAAGATTGTTTTCCACATGTATTTGTTTTTTGCTTTCAAGGTCTTTTGCCCATTGTATTATTTTGTCTCTTACTGAATTCTAAGTTTGTGTATATTTTTAATATCAGTTCTTTATCAGGTATTGTAAGCACTTTCCTCATTCTCTACCCTCAATAATCCTCATTCTCTTGTTAGTGTTTCTCATAGATCAGTTTCTAATTTTAATGAAGTTCATCTTATGAATTGTTTGCTTTAGATATTGCACCTTTGGAGGAGGTCATTGTCATATCTGAGTCATTTAGGTTTTTCACGGTTATATTCTAGGACTTTTACACTTTATACATAGGATTTTTATTTACTTTGAATTCTTGAGAGTTATATAAGACGTGCATCATGAAGAAATTTTGTGATTCAATTTCCATTCATTCTCTTTACTTCTTTGTCAAAGATCAGTTGACTGTGAGAGTCTTTCTAAGTTCTCTTCTTTGATCAGTTTCTCAATTCCTTCACCATATTTACTATAGCTTTATAATAATAAGTCTTGAAATTTGTTAAACTGATGTATTATTTGTGTTTTAATAAATAAAGCTTGCCTGAAGATCAGAGGGCAAAGCAGCCATACAGGCCAGGGAGTGGTGGCACACACCTTTAATCCCAGGACTCTGGAGACAGAGACAGATTTCTGTGAGTTCAAGGCTACCCTGGGCTACACAAAATCAATCCGGAAACAGATCCAGGAGGTGGTTCACACCTTTAATCCCAGTGTTTGGGAGTCACACACTTTTAATCCCAGCACTAGGGAGGTAGAGACAGGGGCAAGATATGGCTGGGCAGAGAAAAGAATATAAGGGGGAAGAGACAGGAGCTCACTGGAGAGTGAAGTCTGAGGATTTGTTGAGCCAGCATCTCACCCTTTTGGTCTGAATATTTGGTAGAGGTAAAAGGCCTCTCTAGTGGTTGGCTGTTTTGCTTTTCTAATCTTCAGCATGAACCCCAGTACCTGTCTCTGGGTTTTGATTATTCGTACTACAGTTTGTGTTAGCACTCCAGCACCCTTCATCACCCTTCGTCTTGAAACTCATCTGAAATTGAGTTGATTTATTGACACCTGTTGTAGTTTGAATATAATTGGCCTCCATCATCTCATAGAGAGCGGCACTGTTAGGAGATGTGACTTTGTTGGGGTGGGTATGCCCTTGTTGGAGGAAGTGTGTCACTGAGGGGGCAGGTTTTGAGATTTTCTATGCTCAGAAAGTCAAGTGTCTCGGTCAACTTCATGTTAGCTGCAAGATGTAGGACTCTCAGTCACCACCACATCTGCCTGATGCTATGCTCCCTGTCATGATGATGATAAACTGAACCTCTGAGATTGTAAGCGAGCCACCCCAATTAAATATTTTCTTTATGAGTTGCCATGGTCATAGTGTCTCTTCACAGCTATAAAAACCGTAACTAAGACAACATTCCCCAAATAACTACTCAGATTTTGGTAGGATTGCTTTAAATCTCTAGATCAAACTAGGGAGAATTGCTATCTCAACAGTATTGACCCTTCCTATTAATTAATATAGAATATTTTTATCTATTCTTTGACATCTTTCATTAGTATTTTATATAGTATTCCTTCTATACATAATTCTTTTAGATTTATGACATTAAATATTTTATTTTGGGTAATGCAGTATAAAAATGAAAACATGCTTTTTTATTATAAATCATACTTTTTCAGTACTGGAATCTGTGAAAATGATCAACTTTTATGTATTTTATATCTTATGGCCTTTTTTATTTTTTTTAAAGATTTATTTATTTATTATGTGTACAGTATTCTCAGTATTCTGTCTGCATGTATGCCTGCAGGCCAGAAAAGGGCACCAGATTTCATTACAGATGGTTTTGAGCCACCATGTGGTTGCTGGGAATTGAACTCAGGACCTTTGGAAGAGCAGGCAGTGCTCTTAACTGCTAAGCCGTCTCTCTGGCCCCTGGCCTTGTTTATTTATGTAAGACGAGGCAGAAATCCTTAATAAATAAATAAATTTAAATAAAAAAAAAGAATATCCTGTTGATTCTTTCAGTTTTGAATATGTCACTGTTGTCTGTGAATACAGTTTTATCTTCTTTCCAAATATGTATGCCTTTTATTTTCTTTCTTTATCTTGTGACATTCTGTAGTCAAACTTTCTTTGTACTGCCAGTTCCCAAGTAATGTCATGATGATTAAGTTTGAAGGCTTTGTCTTAGCTTAGGCTTGTTACCAACTAGCTCTTAAAACTAAATTGGCCCGTTTATATTAATCAATGTTCTGTCATGTGGTTGCTACCTCTCCTCCATATTGTATTTTTGAATCACTAGTAAATCCCACCTCCATTCTTCCCAAAGTTCCTATCCCTCTACCCAGAAGTCCTGCTTAACCTCTCCTATCTAGCTATTGGATATTCAGCTCTTTATTAAACCAATCAGAAGGTGTCTTGGCAGAGACTCATCTTCACAGTGTACAGAAAGATTAGACCAAAACAACATTTGTTAGGAATTGTGCTACTATGTTGGATAGTAACAAGTGCCTCATTGCCGTGTTCCTCAGGTGAGAAAGCTTGGAGTTTCTCATTACTAAGTGTAATAATAGGTGTGGAATTTTTGTTGCTGTTCATTAGCAAGTTGGAGTTCTATGAATAGATGTTATATGTGTTAAAATGCTTTTTTTTTTGGCCTTTATTGATATACTTTTTTCTTTCTTTAGTCTATTTAGTTGACTTTTGAATGTTGAACCAGCCTTGCATGCCTGGATATAGTCCATTTGGTCCTGGTGCATAATTCTTTGTTGGATTTAATTTGCTGATATTTTGTTGAGAATTTTTGCATCCAAGTTCATGAGAGATTTTTGGTTTGTCGGTTTTGGTTTTCATATGGTAGTTTTGTTTGCTTTTAGTAGGATAATGTTGGATTCACAAAATAATTAAAAAGACCTCTTATCTACTGTGTCACTTCTGTGTTAGGGAAGGATGTAGAGAACTGATACAATTTATTTAAATATTTGGCTTAATTCATCTGTGATACATGTGAGCATGGTTCTATTTTGGAAAGTTACTAATTATCGATTCTGTTTAGCTTATTCAATAGATGTATGTGTGACTAACTTTTTATAATTTGCGTAAAACACTGTAAAAATATTTCCAGTGTATTCTATAAGTTTAAATTTTGCTTGTATCTCTTTCTATGATATGCAAGTAAAATAAAATATATCTGTTTTCTTCCAGCCTAGTGTGTTAATCGTAACATACAAGGAACCAGCTAAGTCATCTACTCAGTTTGGATCTTACAAACAAGCTGAATGGAGGCCAGATAGTACCATGATAGCAGTGTCAGTAAGTAGATCTTTCAAACTTAATATTATTTTCTTAAGAAGTCATTTAAATGAATGCAAAGTTGCATTTAAATGAGATTTTCTAATATTTCATTTAGTTTTTAACACAGTGTGTGTGGAGAGAGAGAGAGATAGAGAGAGATAGAAGAAAGCTGTACTGATTTCTTTTCTTTTTTTCTTTTTTTTTTTGGTTTTTCGAGACAGGGTTTCTCTGTGGCTTTGGAACAGCTGTACTGATTTCTATTTGGGCCTGTGCTATCCTACTTTCTCTTCTTATATTGGCTGTGTCTTCATTATTAACTTCACTACATTCTGCCTTCCCTGAACAGTACTTGTGTCCCTTTCTTTGTAATCTTCTGAACCACCCCTCCCCCAAGCCTATAGATAATGTATATATGTTAGAAAAGTAAGAAAATAAGTTTAAAGAACTTAGGTTGAGATCAAACTGGAGCGTTGTGTGTGCTAGGCAAGTGTTCACCCACTGAATTATACCACTATCCTCTTACTGTTCTCTAACTATTACATTAGCTCACTTGCCTGCCTGTTTCCACTCTCTTTCTAGTCTGGTATTTTGTTGACTGGGCTGCTCATCTGAAAATGTTTCAGGTGACCAAAATTGTAGTACCAAGTAGTTCTGTGTTTCTTGTAGCAGAGCTGGTAGACTTCACAACCACATAACAAATTCTGCCTGTTATATATAGTTCATAAACTAAACTACATATAGGTATAACTGATTTAAATGATCAGTGCAAATAAAAAATGCTCATATATTTATGTATTGTCTGGGCTTTTTGAAGTGACAACAGCAGATTTGAGTTGAGTAGTTCTGACAGCAACCATATATGATGTTTTCGGTGCTTTCCTCTTTGGTTCAGCACACTATCAATTATTGTAACACAGTTATAACTGCATTGCATAGCAAGTGCTACACATACTGTGACATATTATGTTTATTACTAATACATACTTTCATCAAAAAAACAGAAGTGAAAAAAAAAACAAAAAAAAAAAAACCCAGAAGTTTCGGGTGGTGGTGACCCATGCCTTTTATCCCACTACTTGTGAGGCAGAGGCAGGCAGATCTCTGTGAGTTCAAAGCCAGCATGGTCTACAGAGTGAGTTCCAGGACAGCCAGAGCTGTTACACAGAGAAACCCTGTCTCGAAAAACAAACAAACAAACAAACAGAAGAGACAATTGTCATGCTTTTAAAGCATTCAAGTCTAGATTTTTTTTATTGTTGAATTAGGTGGCAAATGTGTATTATATAGTAAACTCCAAAAGAGTATAAGTGTCACTACAAAGCTAAATACTCATCATTTTAGTTCTAATTCATTGGTAGTGGTAGAAAAAATAAAAAGTTTAAAATACTATTTATTATATTAGAGTTTGAAAGTGTATTTGAAGAAAATTGATTAATTCTTTAAACATTTTTTTTAGTTTTATCTATCTATTTGTTTATTTATATGGTATTTTGTCTGTATGCCATGTGTGTGCCTGATGCCCATTGGAGGTCAGAAGTAGACACTGGATCCTTTGGAACTGGAGTTATAAATGGTTGTAAGCCATGATATAGTACTGGGAACGGAACTTGGGTCCCTGCAAGAGCAACAAGTGCCCTTAATCGCTGAGCCATCTCTCCAGCCCTAATTGCTCAATTCATTGATGAATTATCACGTGGTTTTGTACTGCACTGTTGTAGTTTATTTGCAGGGCCAGTGCTGAGTGTGAGAAAGTTGATACTCTGTATGCATAGCCTGTATAGAATAACTCTAGATTCATAAAATACTCAAAGAAATTGAGGAAACTAATTCTGTACAAACTGAAGGAGATTCCACTAACATACAAAACAGAAAAAGACGTAGTTGGACAAATTCCAAAGCTTTCGAAAATATCAGACTTTTAAAGTCCGTGATTGTTTTAAGTTTTCACCAGAGATAAAAGCAGAATGTCTTTACTTGGTTGCCGGAAAGTGTTTGTGGCTTAGTGTGGTGGATTTGGTGGTAACTTTTTTAACTTTAGGTTGAAATTAACATTTTCTGAATTTAAAGAGTTACTTTCTGCTACTTACTAGGCAATGAATGGCTGTGTTTGTGTGTGCTGGGATCAAACCCAGGGAAACACACATGCTTCACACATTTTGTCCCATGTGACATAGGGTTTCTGTTGCTGTGATAAAATACTAGGACCAAAGGTAAGTTGGAGAGGACAGAGTTTGTTTTAGCTAAATACTCTGAGGTCACACTTCATCACTGAGGGAAGTGAGGGCAGGAACCTGAGGCAGAAACTGAAACAGAGGTCATGGCAGAGTGCTGCTTACTGGCTTTCTCCTAATGGCTTGCTCAGTCTGCTTTTTTTATAGCACCCAGGATCACCAGCCCAGGGTGGCCCGGCCTGTAGTTGGCCTTCCCAGTCAATCACTAATTAGGACAATGTGCTGTGGACTTTGCTTGTAGTCTAGTCTCAGGGAGACAGTTTTTAGTTGACAGTCCTCCTTCCCAGATGACTAAGTGTAACGGCGTAAACGAATGCAGACAGATTGTAAAAATATATATACAGCTTTAATGGCGAAATAGACTTACAGAACCACCGTTCCCGCGGAGACCAGGAAAGCAGAAGGGACGGCTGGGAGCACACCCGCCAAATTTATAGGCAAACATTAGCCCGAGGTGAACATGCCCCACAAGGGGCGGGACTTATCCCTACAACTAAGCTTGTGTCAAGTTGATGTAAAAGCCAAGATACCATGTAAACCTGTTTTCCCTTGCTTCTGAGCCTTCTGATAGACTCTGGGATTTCCTTTGGTTTGGCATGTTTATACTTTCCTCTCCAAACTGTAAATGGCAAATTCTCTGTCCTATGACAGTTGTCTCCTGACCTGTTTACCTTACCACACCAGAATAACAACAGCAGCAGGCTCGTGGTTTCTTTTTGATTACTGTGCATATTTAAGCCTGTTAATTTAATGGTTTTGGTTAAGAATGTCAATATTTGGACTTGCTCAGTGATAATTTTGACATATCCTTTATTTCTTGTAGTTGTTATCAGAGTTTTAAATTTTAGTGGCTATAGTATTGTGGTAACTCTGGTTTTTTCATTTTGTTTTTTGTTTGTTTGTTTCTTTGTTTTGAGACAGGGTTTCTCTGTTTAGCCCTGGCTGTCCTGGAACTTGCTCTGTGTACCAGGGTGGCCTTGAACTCACAGAGAGATCTGCCTACCTCTGCCTTCCAACTGCTGGGATTAAAGGCTTGTGCCACCACTGCCTGGTATATTGTGGTAACTCTAAAAAACAATTTCTTCCCGTTTTCAGAGGTTGGGTTTTGCTTCTTATTTGCTAAATTTTTCCCCATATATTTATGTGAAGTATTTCTTCTCATGTCTGCATTTACTGTAGTTTCTCTTCTCTTGGCAGCCCATTACCTATACTTTCTTTTTTTTAATGTTTATTATGCATACAATATTATGTCTGTGTGTATGTGTGCAGGCCAGGAGAGGGCACCAGACCTCATTACAGATGGTTGTGAGCCACCATGTGGTTGCCGGGAATTGAACTCAGGACCTTTGGAAGAGCAGACCATGCTCTTAACCACTGAGCCATCTCTCCAGCCTTACCTAAACTTTCTTTAAGTCTTACAAGGAGAGGTATGAGGGAATAGGTTCAGTCTCTAAAATTAACCCTCTTGGCCAAGAAACCCCCTCAGTACCTGAGAATACCCCTCTACTCCGTGGTGAGCAGAAGCAATAGTCAACACCTACCATCCAGTGGTGGGGTACAAATATTGACACCTTACTCCAGTCAGACACACTTGATAGAGGTGGCCAAATATGGATAGGTAAATTGATAAAATTGCCCAGATCCATCAAGCTCTTTCCTAAGTGTTGCAGGTGTTCCACTTAGATAGAGAGTTTGAGATCATTGTTTGAGCTCAGTCTTGTAAAAAGAAACCAAACAAGCCATTTTAAATAAAACTTCCATCTTGAATAAGGGTCAAAGTTTAAGTGGCCAAGACCTCCTCAGACCTACCTGGGTAACTGACATTACTGACATCCCTGTCAACAAGATGAGACATGAATGACAGGTAAGCTGCCCGTCACATTTTAGTCAATTAGCCAATAAAAACATAGTAGGAGTAATACATAGGAAAATATTCCTAGGAAAGTCCTTAATCCCCGAATCCTGATTGGTGAAAAGTGTAACAAACTTGGCACAGATGTTTGTAATTTTTAGCCTAAAAACAATGTAACATTCTGCTTGGGTCACAGTTCAGCTCCTAAATCTATTCTGTGGCCCTGATTGATCATCAGCAGCTTGATTACAATAGATTTTTGTCATCTGCATTGTGATGTGGGATTCCCCTCTGTATGCTGTGAATACCACTGATTAATAAAGAAGCTGCTTTGTGCCTATTGAAGTGCAGAATAGGGCAAGGTGGGAATTCCAAGCAGATAGAGGAGGAAAGAGCAGGTGGAGTCAAAGAATAAACTGTGTAGCCTCTACAGGAGACAGATGCTGGATGTGGTTACTGGTAGGCCGCAACCACATGTCTATACACAGATTAATAAAAATGGGTTATTTAAGATATAAAAGCTAGTCAATAAGAACTGTGAGATAATAGACCAAGCTGTGTTGTAATAATACAGTTTCTGTGTGATTATTTCAGGTCTGGGTGGCTGGGAAGTGAACGAGCAGTCTCCGCCAACAGCATTAATTTACTGTGTGAGTTGTGTTGGCTCCCAGCAGACCCCATAGCATTGCCAAGTTCACCTATTAAGGTGAATGGATTTTCAGAATTTCATGTGCAATCTCATGATGTAACCCTCGAGTGCAGTGGTTCTCAACCTTCCTAATACTGTGACTCTTTAATACAGTTCCTCATACTGTGGTAACTTTCAACCATAAAATTATTTCATTGCTACTTCATAACTGTAATTTTACTACTATTATAAATCACAATGTAAATATCTGATATGTGACCCCCAGAGGGGTTGCAACACTGGTGGAGAGCCAGTCTAATGAAGTTTTGATATATCTGTTACTAATCATAGTTGAAATTTATGAATAGAATAAGGAAGTTCCAGGAGTAGAATGCTCTTTAGAATATATAAAAGATAAATTATGTGTAGTTTCTGCCAATGAAATGGTGGAGTCAATTTTATAAACACATGAAAATGTTTTCCCTATAGTTTTTTAAATTAATTTTTTTAAAAAAAATACCAATCCAAATTCCCACTCCCTCCTTCCTCTCTTCTCATTCCCTCCATACACCCTCCTATCCCATGCCCTCCAGTCCTAAGAGGGGGCAAGGCACCTTGCCCTGTGGAAGGTTGAAGGCCCCCCCCCCCCACTACATCTAGACTGGGCAAAGTATACATCCAAAGAGTATAGGATCCCAAAAAAAACAGTACATGTAGTAGAGACAAATCCCAGTGCCACTTCCAGTGGCCTCTCAGTCTGCCCCAGCCATACAACTGTCAACCACATTCAGAGGGACTAGCTTGGTCCTTTGCTTGTTCCTTCCCAGTCCTGTTGGAATTGGTGAGCTCCCATTAGCTCAAGTAAACTGCTTCAGTGGATGAACCCCTCATGGTCTTGACCTCTTTGCTCATATTCTCATTCCTTCTACTCTTCAACTGGACCTTGGGAGCTCAGTCCAGTGCTCCAGTGTGGGACTCTGCCTCTGTTTCCATCTGTTGCTGGACAAAGGTTCTATAGTGATATTTAAGATAATCATCAATCTGAATACAGGGCAATGCCAGTTTGGGCACCCTCTCTACTATTGCCTAGGGTCTTAGCTGGGGCCATCCTTGTGGATTCCGGGGAATTTCTCTAGAGCCAGGCTTCTTGCCAACCCCATAATGGCTCCCCCAATCAAGATATCTCTCTCTTTACTCTCATATCTGTCCCCACTCCATTTCAACCATCCCATTCCCTCAAGTTCTCCTCAACCTTCCCTTTCTCCTCCCCTCTTCTCCCTCTTCACTCCCCCCACTCCCATGCTCCCAATCCTATCAGGCAACCCTGTCTGTCTCCAACCCCCAGGTGGGTCCATTATGTTTTTCTTTGGGTTTACTTTATTACTTAGCTTCTCTAGGAGCCTGAACTATAGGCTCAGTATCCTTTGTTTATAGCTAGTATCCACTTGTGAGTGAGTACATACCATATTCATCTTTTTTGGACTTGGGTTACCTCACTCTATGTTTTCTAATTCTATCCATTTGCATGCAAAATTCAAGATGTCAGTGTTTTTTACTGCTGAGTAGTACTCTAATGTATAGATTGCCACTTTCTTTATTCATTCTTCAGTTGAGGGACATCTAGGTTGTTTCCAAGTTCTGGCTATTAAAAATAATGCTGCTATGTACATAGTTGAGTAAATGCTTTTGTAGTATGACTGAGCATCTTTTGGGTATATTCCCAAGAGTGTTATTACTGAATCCTGAGGTAGGTTGATTCCCAATTTTCTGAGAAAATGCCATACTGATTTCCAAAGTGGTTGTACAAGTTTGCATTCCCATCAGCAATGGATGAGTGTTCCCCTTACTCCACATCCTCTCCAGCATAAGCTATCATTGGTGTTTTTGATCTTAGCCATTCTGACAGGTATAAGATGGTATCTCAGAGTTGTTTTGATTTGAATTTCCCTGATAACTAAGGAAGTTGAACATTTCCTTAAGTACCTTTTGGCCATTTGAAAATCTTCTGTTGAGAATTCTCTGTTTAGTTCAGTACCCCATTTTTTAATTGGATTAATTAGAATTTTATTGTCTAATTTTTTGAGTTCTTTATATATTTTAGAGATCAGTCCTTTGTCTGATGTGGGGTTGTGAAGATCTTTTCCCATTCATCAGGCTGCCTTTTTGTCTTATTGACTGTCCTTTGCTTTACAGAAGCTTCTCAGTTTCAGGAGGTCCCATTTATTTATTGTTGCTCTTAGTGTCTGTGCTACTGGGGTTTTATATATATAGTTATATACAGACACTATATCTTAGTTTCTGTGCTACTGTGCCTATTCATTGAAGGCTACTTCTCACTTTCTCTTCTATCAGGTTCAGTGTGGTCAGATTTATATTGAGGTCTTTAATCCATTTGGACTTGAGTTTCATGCATGGCGAAAGATGTGGATCTATTTTCATTCTTCTACATGTTGACATCCAGTTATGCCAGCACCATTTGTTGAAGATGCTTTCTTTTTTCCATTGTATAATTTTAGCTTCTTTGTCAAAAATCAGGTGTTCATAGGTGTGTGGATTAATATACGGGTCTTCAATTTGATTCCATTGGTGAACATCTGTTTTTATGCCAGTACCAAGCTGTTTTCATTACTGTAACTCTGTAATAGAGCTTGATGTCAGGGATGGTAATGCCTCTGGAAGTTCCTTTATTGTACAGGATTGTTTTGGCTATCCTGGGTTGTTAGGTTTTTTTTTTTTCATTTGAAGTTGATTATTGTTTTTTTCAAGGTCTGTGAAGAATTGTTTTGGGATTTTGATGGGGATTGCATTGAATCTATAGACTGCTTTTGGTAGGACTGCCATTTTTACTATGTTGATCCTTCCTATCCAAGAGCATGGGAAATCTTTCCATTTTCTGGTATCTTCTCAGTTTCTTTCTTTCTTTCTTTTTTTTTTTCCATTTTTTATTGAGAAAAGGAGAAAAAAAAACAAGTTTCCACCTCCTCCCAGCCTCCCATTTCCCTCCCCCTCTTCCCACCCTTCTCCCCCTCCTCCCACCCTTCTCCCCCTCCCCCCACTCCTCTCCCCATCCCTCTCCAGTCCAAAGAGCAGTCAGGGTTCCCTGCCCTGTGGTAAGTCCTAGGTCCTCCCCTCTCCATCCATTTCTAGGAAGGTGAACATCCAAGGGAGCCACCTTAGAGTTGTCAAGAGACTTGAACCTAGAGTGGCTCCCAGATGCCCAAGCCAAGGTCCCCAGTCAGTTCCTTGGGCAGCTGAGGATAGGGAACCTGAAATGACCCTATCCTATAGCAATACTGACGAATATCTTGCATATCATCATAGAACCTTCATCTGGTGATGGATGGAGATAGAGACAGAGACCCACACTGGAGCACTGGACTGAGCTCCCAAGGTCCAAATGAGGAGCAGAAGGAGGGAGAACATGAGCAAAGAAGTCGGGACCACGAGGGGTGCACCCACCCACTGAGACAGTGGAGCTGATCTATTGGGAGCTCAGTTTCTTTCTTTAAAGACTTAACGTTCTTGTCAAATAGGTCTTTTACTTCCTTTGTTAGTGTTACCCCAAGATATTTTATGTTATTTGTGGCTATTGTGAAAGGTGATGTTTCTCTGATTTCCCTCACAGCTTCTTTATCATTTCTGTATAGGAGGGCTACTGATTTTGGTTTTGTTTTTTTTTTTTTTTTTTTTTTTTTTTGTATTCTGCCACATCACTGAAGATATTTATCAGCTGTAGGAGTTCTCTGGTAGAGTTTTTGGGGTCACTTATATATACTATCATATCATCTGCAAATAACGAAAGTTTGGCTTCTTTCCCATTTGAATCCCTTCATCTCCTTTTGTTGTCTTATTGCTATTGCTAAAATTTCAAGAGCTAGGTTGAAGAGATATGGAGAGAGTAGACAATCTTGTTCCTGATTTTAGTGGAGTCGCTTTGAGTTTCTCTCCATTTAATTTGATGTTAACTGTCGGCTTACTGCATATTGCTTTTATTATATTTAGATATAATCCTTGTATCCCTGATCTCTCTAAACCTTTGTCATGAAGGGATGTTGGATTTTGTCAAATGCTTTTTCAGCATTTAATGAAATGATCATATAGTTTTTAAATTTCAGTTTATTTATATGATGGATTACATTGATAGATTTTCGTATGTTGAATCAGCCCTGCCACTGAATGTAGGAATTTGAATTTTTTTTTTTTTTGATTTTTCGAGACAGGGTTTCTCTGTGGTTTTGGAGCCTGTCCTGGAACTAGCTCTTGTAGACCAGGCTGGTCTCGAACTCACAGAGATCCGCCTGCCTCTGCCTCCCAAGTGCTGGGATTAAAGGCGTGCACCACCACCGCCCAGCAGGAATTTGAATTTTTATATCAAAATAAGGCTACTGGTTATTCAAAAAAGTAAAAAAGGAAAAATAAATGAAATCCAACTAAACACTGGGTAAATTTTCTATAAAATCCCTATAGGTTTCCAGCTGCTCAGCCCCGAAATAATCACACAGAAATCATATTATTTGCAATACTGTTTGGCCAATAGCTTAAGCGTATTTCTGGCTAACGTTTACATCTTAATTTAACCCATCTCTATTAATTTGTGTACTGCTATGCCAGATAAAGTTTCATCCAGCATCTGTCTCTGGTGGGGCTACATGGCTTCTCCTGGCTCTGCCGTCTTTTTCCCAGCACTCAGTTAAGTTTTCCCTGCCTACCTTTACTCTGCCCTATCAGGCCAAGCCAGTTTCTTTATTCATTAACCAATACAAGCAACACATAGGCAGAAGGACCTCCCACATCAGTCCACCATAAGTTCACCCTGTGAACTATGGATTTTAGTCCTCTTATGAGACAGATGTTGTTAGCAAGATTCTTGACACCATGCATTGTTCTCATTACCAGTTCCTTCTGCTCCTTCTCCTGCCCTTACTGGTACTCAAGAATTACTGCCATTTATAGTTTTTTTCCTGTCTAGGACTTCATCCCATAAATTCTGTGTATAAGACTTTCTGTCTTCCTAAACTCCCAGCTTCATTTCCCCAGTTTAGAGACGTTACCAGGCTGTGCTTCAGTTTCCTTTTTCAGTGTTGTGACTTAGAAATCTTTATAGGGCAGTAAACTATGTAAGAGGATTAGGGCTCACCTTTGTTCCCACCTTCCAAGGATGACAATCCTTAATGCATGTTTTAAAAGTCACTGTTTTATATATAAAATGTGTAAGTATTTTTAAAAGTTGTTTTATATTGGAGAATAAATCATCTTCAATTTTTATCCAGTTTTGTTGGAAACTGAAATCTGGTTCCCCTTCTTCTTTTTTTTTTTTATAACAGAAATTAGAGCCATAGTATAAACAATGTGATAATGTTAGGAACTTATTTTTTAAAATTTAATTGTGAATGGGGATATGCATGTCCACAGCATGAGTAGAGGTCAGAGGACAACTCACAGAGCCTCTGCTCTCCTTCCACCATGATGGTCCCAGGATCAAATTCAGGCTGTTAGATTTAGCAGCAAGTACCTTTATCCACTGAGCCATCTTGCTGGCTTAGGACTCATTCATTCATTGAGGGAGGATCTCAGAACCTTCTGTGTAAAACAAGCTGGTCTCAAAAGACATAGAGATATGCCTGATTTCTGTCTCCCCAGTGCTAGGATTAAAGCTGTGTGTCACCATACCTAGCAAGGAAACCAATTTGATGAATGTTGTTCTTAGCAAAAGATACTCATCACTTTTATTTAGCAAGTTTGTTACCTTAACATTTTCCATTTATGTATATTCATGTCTGTATGCACAATAGTTACATTATCTTGGGAGAATAGTATAATTTGAGGTGATTTAGGTTTTTCTTATTTTAAACCTGTATAATAAAGAATATGAAAATTAAAATACAATATAGATCAGTTGAAGAATTTGGATGTTGCTGTCTGCTATTTCATTGTTATTTGAAGAGAAATTAGGTTAGTGAATTTTGGTTGGTTGTATTATGTGTGCATGTATGTATGTTTTGAGAGGGAATTAAGATTGTTTCCTTAAAAGATTAAGCAATAGTTACGTGATTTCTTTATAATATTTAGGGTTCATGGAGAGGAAGGTCTTTAAACGGTGCATAGTAATAGATTTGGTGACTACTAAAGTGATATCATTTATTATCAAGACTTTAAACATGGTTCAAAGGCAGAACTGTTTATGAAATGTCAGTAGTAGATAGATATTATTGAGATTTAGAAGTATGTAAGATGAGGGCCAGTATATGTTTGGTATACATAGAAGTCTGAAATATTTATTTAAAATGATTAATACCAAATATCAAATAGTAAATCACAGTATTGTTTGTGTTTTCAGTATTGTATTAGATGAAATGCTAGTACAAAGAAATGCTTTATTCTCACTGATGTTATAGTCTATGTTTGCTCTATTACTTTGCTATATATCAGAAGTGTTGAACTTTTTGACCTTTGAGTGACTGATCTTCCAGATAGCATTTGTATGGTAATGTTACAGTCTTCAGAACTGACCAATCTGTGTTGCCTTTCCTGCCTTTATGAGGGGGCAGTAAAGTTTATCACACTCATCATTCATGGGGTAGGATATGTTTGCTACTTTTGCTGTGGTTTGATTTGAAGCTAGTTTCCTTTTGCAAGAATGTAAAATTACCATGAAGAATTTGAAAGAAAATCCTTTTTGAATATTCTTTATCTTCTTTAATATCCAGTAAGTTAATCTGTAGTTTTTGAAGATATATTACCAAAGGGTCAGCTTATAGTTAAAAGCTAACCCTGGCTGCTCTGGGAAATGTTTGCTCTGTCATTCCTTTAACTGAAAAACAGGAAGCTAGTACTGGCAAGAAATAGGAAATCCTGTGTGATTTCTTTGGTTTTGATTGTTTCTACTTTGGATTCAGCCTCACTTACCTCTTAGATGATAGAAATTCAGTATTAGGGTAAAGAAGTTGTGGGTAAAAAACTGCCACTTCACTGTATTGCTTGATTTTACAATGAAAACATCTTGTAGGAGCAAATATATATAGTATTTAGCATGTTTATATAGATGTAAAGTAATTGTTTAAACTTTGTAAGTCACAGATGTACACCATGATTATGATGTAACAGTGTTTTTATGTTGTTTGTAATTTTAGTGTTGAGTTTTCTGAGATAGAATCTTTTAGGGTAGCCCAGGCTGGCCAGGAGCCTGCGTCAGTCACCCATAGGTTACGGTGTTTTTTAATACAATTTGTTTTTATAATATTTAGTTACTTTGGATATTTAGATGTTCAGATTTGAACTTCATATGTTTAGATTTTGAAAATTAGAGATTGACTTTACTTAGCTGATGTTTAGATTTTGAAATTTTAAGATTTGCTCTTTTTCCTGGTGTCTCACAATATATTGTATAGGAAGAAATTTAAAAGTTTTATTTATAACTATATAAATTATACTGTTTTGAAGTAAATGATAAAAGTTTATATGGATACAATCAGGAATTTTATACTTTTACTATTTGGTAGTCTTGCTTTTTAAGTTTAGAATTATTATTTGCCCCACCTTTGTAGAGTTCAGAAAGTGCTGTGCATTTTTCACAGCACTCATCTACTGAGTAATAAATTGTTTTAGAATGTCCATGTTCTTTATATTCTACAAACTATTGATTTCAGTTACATAGTTCACAAATTTTTAAAATTTACTAATCACATTTTAGATTATATTAAGAGTCATTTTGCATATATAAAGAGACTATAATTCTTCAGAGGTGAAGTTTTTTTTTTATAGTCCTGGTATGTACAATAATAGCCTAGAGTAACAGTTACAGCATTCTAATGCACGGTTAATACCATTTCTCTTTCAGACAGCAAACGGCTACATCTTGTTTTTTCATATTACATCTTCAAGAGGGGACAAATACCTTTATGAACCAGTGTATCCCAAGTAAGTTTCTTGGCTTTCATTCTTCTAAGGCATGTCTTGTGAACTTAATATTTTTTTTTTTAAAGATGTCATTTGGGCCGGGCCGTGGTGGCGCACGCCTTTAATCCCAGCACTCGGGAGGCAGAGGCAGGCGGATCTCTGTGAGTTCGAGACCAGCCTGGTCTACAAGAGCTAGTTCCAGGACAGGCTCCAAAACCACAGAGAAACCCTGTCTCGAAAAACCAAAAAAAAAAAAAAAAAAAAAAAAAAAAAAAAAAAAAAAAAAAAGATGTCATTTGGAGTTGTCTAAAGCCAGTAAGAAGTTGCTTTTCTAAAGTGATGCTTCAAATTGCCAGTCTTTAAACTGTCTTTTTTTTTAAATTTAATAACTATGTAACTAAATAAGTCAAGGAATACTGAGGATTCTGTTATATCCTTTCTCAGACATTCAGAATTACTACTACTATCCTCAATGTCAGATATTCTCTAGATTTTGTTAAAACTAGAGAGCTGAGTGATAATAAGAGGGGAACTCTTAGTCACTGAGAGGTTCTTTTGCCTGTGTTTGTATATATGCATGTGAGAAAAATCCACACAGACAGCAATTATCTCCTGGTTAAACTTTGGGTGATGTGGACTTTTGCTCTTTAAATCATTAAGTTGTGCCATTATGTTTTGCACATTTCCTCTATGACATGCTTTATTTTTTAATAAATAAACATACTTTTAAAGTGCATCTTTTTTTCTGGGGGCAAACCACTCCTGTGTCAAAAGTTTGCTTGATGTTACATGAGAGACTGTTGCCAGTTAAGAGGAAACTCCTGAAGAGATTTTTTAAAGCCATAAAAATACATTATTTGTACATTATTATTAAATGCAAATAATACATTAATTATATATCATAATTATTAAATTATATAATAAATAGTATATTAGATATATCCTTAAAATATAGACATAGCATTTGTAATTAATAATTATAAGCATCATTTTAATATTTTATAATGATATTTTATAATATAATAAAAATAATAGAATTAGTAAAAATGGTAATGATAAATATATCATTTGTATAATATAGTCTATATCTTAGATATATTAATCATAAATAGAATGTATATTAAAATTATATACATACATACATACATACACACATACCCACAGATACACATACTTGAAAGACCTTACTGAAGAAGATTAAGCTCAATTATGCAAAGAAAACTAGTGTAATACTATCAGGATTGTCCCAAATACTAGTTGCACTGATCTGTTTATAATTGTTTATATTAGACAAATGCCACAGTAAACTAGTTGTATTAGCATAATGTTGTCCCGATTTCACATTTAGTTTGCACATTATTTCACCCCTATAGATAAGTTTCTTCTGGTATAAGCAGATACTGCATTTTTAGGCTGGAAAGGTGACTCAGTTGGTGAAGACCCAAAGTCAGCCCCTAGAATCCACATAAGAGTGCCAGGCATGGTGGCATGTGCTTGTCATCCCAGGACTAGGGAGGTTGAAACAAGCAGAGCTTGCTGGAGCTTGCTGGAGCTTGCTGGAGCTTGCTGGAGCTTGCTGGCTAGTCAGCCTAAGCTATTGGCTCCTCTGACCTACATACTTTGACACACAGAAGGCGGTGACATTTTGGGCTTTTCTTTGTTTCTATAAAGTAATTTCTGCCTAACTTATTTCCCATTTAACTTCACTGAACTCTTCAAAGTTCTCATTCTAAGTAAAATAGCTTAAGAAAAGTTTTATATAATAGAATTAGGGAAATATGATCTTTAGAGTTTCTATTGTTATGATAAAACACCATAATCAAAAGCAACTTGGGGAAGAAAAGGTTTATTTCCATTTCATGTTCCAGTTACAGCCAGTCATGAAGGTGAGTCAAGGCAGGAGCTGAGGCAGAGTTTCAGAATACTGCTTGCTCTACTGGCTTGCTCCTCATGGCCTGCCAACCTGTTTGTCTGGTTGGTTGGTTGGTTTTTTATATCATTCAGGGCCACCTTCTACAGGTTGCACCCTCCCACATCAATCATCAACATGAAAATGCAAACAACCATCATGGACAGCCAGATGTCTGCTGCTAGTGTCCCTAGACATGACAGGGAAATGCATCCATGAATTCTCAACAGTAATGACAATACCAGTTGTTATGCCAAAGTAGATAGGGAAATTTCCATAAGATCTACCCCTACATGAGTAACTACAGGTGGTCAGTGACTGCTGGGAGGGGGAAAATGTCCAACCCTAAGTGGTCAGTCTTGGACATTGTATATATACTGTGTGTGTGTTTATATATGTAAAGGCGTAAGTCACAAACAATCCCACACCAGTTTGGAATTATGATTAATAGAATAAAACAAAATAAAATACACAGAAAACCTTTTTTACTTTTCTAGACTGTTTCCTGTAGTAACTAGCTAGTTTATGAATTGTTGAACTTCAGTTCTGTTGATTATAGTCAGCCTGCTATGTATTTGTGTACTTCAGTCTTTCTGAAGAAACCATTTGTAAAACAAAAACAAACAAAAAATAAATAGTAGCTAAAGTACCCTTTTTTTGGTTAGGAGTTTGTGATTTTAAGACCTGAGAAGGTGTGGTCGTATAATGGTTCAAGGAGAGTGAGGAAAGTGGTTTTGGCGGTGCTGCCACATGTGTCATTGGAAACGCTTATATTTGAGATACTTGTGCAAACTGCTGCACAGAAAAGCCACCCATTATCACACACCCATGCAGTCACAGACAAGAGCCAGGGTTCAGACATGGTGTTACACTTCCACAGTCCATGTTCCTTAGCCTCTGACGCTACATTCTTCAGCACTGTGTGTGCCTCATCCAACATTCTCCTACTTCTTAAGACTTGGGGAATAAGGAATAGAAAACAAGGAAGAATGAGAAAGGTTCCTAATAGTCCCGAAGATAGAGGCAGCATGATAAAGGCTAGTGGTTAATCGTCTCTTCTGCAGTTACAGAAGCAGCACTGTCTCTTGTTTCTTCTCTCCATATCTTCCGAGTTCATCAAATAAGCCTTATTTCTAGAGCATCTCAGCTTTCCTGTATTACATGACAGCATCTTAACCCCAGACTACACATCATTTTCCATTACACTCCACCTGAGCCCACAGCTCAGATGCCTCCATGATCTTTTGTAGTTTCCACCTAAAATTTCTAGCATTCTGTAGATGCAGGAAGTCAGTCTTATTAAATAACTCCTTTCATTTCAAATGTCATTTATTCTGTAAAATTCTGTTTATCTTTTGTATCTTTGTAAATTCCACCCTATATTAAAATATCTCTTTGTCTTTGCCAATATGTCAATATATAGATTGCCTGAAAGCTTTAATTTTATTTTTCATTTTAAGATTCATAGTGAAATCGGTGATGGAAACGTTGCTGAGGATAAATTAGAAATAATGTTTAACTTTGAATTTTGTTTACTTAACTGTATTTAATATGAGTTTAGGAAATTTTGAAATAGGTTTGCTTATTTCTTCATAATGAAAGTAATTTCAACAAATTAGCTCTCATGTACTCTTTTTGGGGTTCTATTGTAGTTGTAAATTTGTTTGGTTGGTTTTTAGCTTTGTTTGTTTGATGCAGGGTCTCTATATAGCCCTGGCTGTCTAGAACCCACTGTATGGAACTAGCTATTAATCTTTTTTATTTTTTTATATTTTGGTTTTTCTTTTTTTTTTAACTTTTTTTTTTATTGAGAAAAGAAAAAAAAAACAAATTTTCTCCTCCTCCCAGCCTCCCATTTCCCTCCCCCTCCTCCCACCCTTCTCCCCCCCCCACTCCTCTCCCCCTCCCTCTCCAGCCCAAAGAGCAGTCAGATTTCCCTGCCCTGTGGTAAGTCCTAGGTCCTCCCCCCTCCGTGCATTTCTAGGAAGGTGAACATCCAAACCGGCTAGGCTCCCACAAAGCCAGCACATTACGTAGGTTCAAAGCCCCATGCCATTGTCCTTGGGTTCTCATCAGCCCTCATTGTTCGCCATGCTCAGAGAGTCCAGTTTTATCCCATGCTTTTTCAGTCACAGTTCAGCTGGCCTTGGTGAGCTCCCAATAGATGAGCTCCACTGTCTCAGTGGGTGGGTGCTCCCCTCGTGGTCCCGACTTCTTTGCTCATGTTCTCCCTCCTTCTGCTCCTCATCGGGACCTTGGGAGCTCAGTCCAGTGCTCCAGTGTGGGTCTCTGTCTCTGTCTCCATCCATCACCAGATGAAGGTTCTATGATGATATGCAAGATATTCGTCAGTCTTGCTCTAGGATAGGGTCATTTCAGGTTCCCCATCCTCAGCTGCCCAAGGAACTAACTGGGGACCTCGGCTTGGGTATCTGGGAGCCACTCTAGGTTCAAGTCTCTTGCCAACCCTAAGGTGGCTCCCTTAACTAAGAACCGTGCTTCCGTGCTCCCCCATCCAACCTTCCTTCATCCCAATCCTCCCCCTTTCCCAAGCTCCCCCCCATTCTCCTCCTCTCCCCCCTCTCTCCCCATCTCCCCTTACCCCCATCCCACCCCACCCCCAAGATCTCAATTTTCTCCCCGGCAATTTTGTCTACTTCCCATAGCCAAGAGGACAACTATATGCTTTTCCTTTGGTTCACCTTCTTACTTAGCTTCTTTGGGATCACCAAGTGTAGACTCCGTGACCCTTGTTTATGGCTAGAAACCAATCTTAAATCAATCAGAAGAGATGGAGAGAGAAACCTTGTTTTGAAAAACCAAAATATACCTCACTCAGGATAGTGTGGTATATTTTGGTTTTTCAAGACAAGGTTTCTCTGTGTAACAGAGTCCAGGGTGTCCTGGAACTCGCTCTGTAGACCAGGCTGGCCTCGAACTCAGAGATCCACCTGTCTCTGTGTAGCACAAATAATAAAACCTAGAGACAGATATTGGGGTTCAACATGACAATCAGAAAAGCAAAACAGACAAGCCACTAGAGAGATCTTACCTTTACCAAGGCTCAGACAAAGCGGTGATCCACCAACCTCTATCTCCACACCTCACTGAGTTCCTGTCTTTTCCCCTTTATATTCCTCTCTCTACCCAGCCATATCATATCGCTCCTGTCTCCACCTCCCTAGTGCTTAGGATTAAAGGCATGTGATCCCAAGTGCTGGGATCACTTTTGTGTGAGCTCTGATTCTCTTTTAGACAGATTCAATCTTGTGTGGCCAAGGTGGCCTTGAACTCACAGAGATCTAGGTGCTTCAATTTCCCAAGTTCTAGGATTAATGGTCTGTGGCACCACTCCCTGTATGCCCACCTGGCCTGTATGCCTTCCTAGCACGACTGCTTTGCCCTCTGATCTTCAGGCAAGCTTTATTTATTAAAATAGAAATATTATGCCACTGTATCTCTGCCTCCCGAGTGAGTGCTGGAATTAAAGGGGATGCCACCACTCTCGTGTACTCTTAAGTGTACTCTTGAGAGCAGCATTCTCCTCCTGTGATCATCTTTCTACCACTGTTAACTTCTGTTTGTTTGTTGTTTGTTTTTGAGGTAGGGCTTCGTTGTGTTGCCCAGGCTTGCCCTTGAGCTTGTGGACTCAGATGATCCTCCCACCATGTCTGATTTAGCCTCTTTTTCTTTTCTTTTTTTTTTCTTTCAGGTTTCAGCATTTTTAATCATAACTGTATTAGAATAAATAGATTATGGTAAAATCATATTAATGGGCTATCTTTTTCTTTTTTTTAAATAAATGTTTTATTGAGTCCAGCGTTCACTGGGGCTAGAGATACGGTTTAGTGCTTTAATCTGCTTGCCTACCATGTGCAAGGCCTTGGAATTGATAGCCAGCTCTCCAAAAAATTTAATAATTACTAAAATTTGGAATGTTTAACTGATATTACAGAAATAGGTATAGTTCTGTAAAAAAAAATGTTTTTAAAACAATCACTTATACTCCTTTACCTCTTTCTTCCTAACACATTTTATCAGATATGTGAAACTTCTTACCCATTTGCTGTCAGTGAGCAGTACTATTTGGAAAGAAAAGAAATTGAGGTTAGCTGCAGTTGTTAATTTCAACAATTTATCTCCAAAAACCCAGCTGTTTTTGGCAGAAGAAGCCTACATTGTGGGCTATAAATGTCCACTAACTCATTCCACATGTAGAAAACAAGAGAGGTCAGAATTAGTTATGTTCACACTAAAGTTTGCTCAAGATACATTTACAGTCCTGTATCACCGTGAGAATGCACCCTAAGGGCACTTCATTTGTCTCAGTGTTACAGAGTACACTCCAGGAATGTATGCGTTACAGCGTGCGGGTCTATGGCCGCCACAATCTCGGTTACCAACTTGTACAGCACATTACTGTGCAAAACTGTAAGCAGTGATATTTGTACCGTTGTACAGTGATGTTTGTTTATCTGAACATACCTAAAAATAGAAATGATACCCTTCGGCTTTACATTTTTTATAAGCACAGTTTTGACATCTTTAGATAGCCAACACCAGAATACACTTCCATACAACTGGCACCTCAGCAGGCTTGTCTATATTAACATCAGCACCATCACAGTGAATGTGTTGTGCTTCCTGTTAAACAATGCTACAGTATCACTGAGCAATGAGAATTTTTCCACTCTATTTTAATTTTATAGGACTACCACTACATATGAAATCCACAGTTTATTGAAACAGTTTGGTGACACAACCTTTTTATTATTGCTAATGAGTCATTGTTGTTAGTTTTTGTTGTTGCTTGTTTATTTGGTTGGTTGGTTTTGTTTTTGTTTGGTGTTTTTTTTTTTTTTTTTTTTTGGTGTTTTGAGACAGGGTTTCTCTGTGTAGCTCTTGCTGTCTTAGAACTCATTCTAGACCATGCTGGCATCAAAATCAGATATCTGCCCACCTCTACCTCCCCAGTGCTAAGACTAAAGGTGTGTGTCAGCACTGCCCAGTGGTGTTATGCTTTTAGAGAGAAAATTTCAACTAATTCTTCTTCCTGCTTTCTAGTAGATATCTTGTTTTTGAGAGAATAGATGATAGTGGTCTTAAAAATGTTTATCTTTGATAGCCTCAAAACATCTCTCTTTAGTTTGATTTCGGCATGTGTCTGTTCTATAGATTTATATATATGTAGTTTTTAGCTTTTGAACTTTGCATATCTCATGCATTCATTAATGTTTACATTGTGATTGTACTAGCATTTATTAATAGTATGAGATAGAACACTATTACATAATCCTGAGTTCTGAAACTCCTCTTGTCACAGCCACATCCCAAAGGTGCCATCTAAATCGAAATACTGATAGATTTATTAAATGCCTGCCCAGTTTATAGGTCCTTGCACATTGTTGTTATTATTAATTATTGTTATTATCACCAAATTAAAGATCACTTCTAGTTTTTGCTTTTTTTTTAAGTCTCCAGGAACTTGAAAGCCGCTAGAGATGTAGCAGTGGTGTGTGTGTGTGTGTGTGTGTGTGTGTGAGAGAGAGAGGGGGGGGCGGGGAAGGGGTTAGCAAAACAGCTTTACTTATAGCTTGCACAATTATAATACATTGTATGTTATGCAGACAAATAAAGCAGGGTTAGGGAATGAGGAATGGAACTACAGCTTGAAACTGAGTCCTTAGAATCTTCATTGAGAAGGTATCACGTAAAAGGAGCTTAAAGAGTTTGAGGGGAACACAACATCCACTTAGGGGAATGGCATTTTGGGGTGAGAAAATAATGTAAGTTTTAGTTTCTAACAAAAAAAAATATCATTAGTAAGAAGGGATGTTTTTGTGTAGCTAACTATAAAAATGAAATACTACATTGTGATTTTTTAAAAGTAATTTAAATTAGAAAAGTATAGAGCCAGTTCCCTTCTGTACAGAGAACCACCATGTACTTGAATCATCGGCTCACTCTCTTATCAAGTTTGGTACTTGTAACTTTTTCCTAGATTGTTTTATCTCTTATAATTTACCTCTAAATGATTTAGACATATAATTTGCTTGCCCTCTCTCTATATATTTTTTCATGGTTTTCCTTAGGTTTTAGGATTAGTTATGTTGCTGTGAGTTTTGTGTGAGTGTATGTGCATTTTTCAGTGATTTAAGTCAGCACTGTCAGTTATAATAATTGCACAGTGCTTTAGTGTTTTCAAGAGGTGTTTTTTCCATGTTTTCTTTGCCTTTAACTGTGCTGTAAGTATGTGAGGTCTATATCTGATCATTTCTTGAGTGCCAAGTTTACATCTATGATGACATCAATTTGAGTGTTTCTGTAGCAGTCTCAGATTCATGATGTTTAAGCCTTACCTATTGCCTCCTGACAAACCGAACGTGGTATGCTATGCCAAACTTGACTGAAGTTACTATAATCTTATGCATAGACCTATGAAGTAGAAAACCACAGATTCTTTCTCTTCACTTCCTGAGTGCAGTGATTTATTCTGTTTTTGTATGTGTGTGGTTTTGTTTGTTTTTTTTTTTCTTTTTTGGAGACCTATAGAATGATTTTGAACAATTTCCCTCTGTTTTCAGATGTGTACACAGCACTCAGGGCAGAATATTATCTTTTGCGTGCATATCTACATTTAATTCTTTTGTATTGGTTTACTTTCAATGCAAAGTGTAGCTTGGCAATAGCTTCCATTTGAAAGGTTAGTTTTTACTTGGTATCAGTCATACTCTTCTAGGGTTTCACTAAATCTTGGCTCTGTAGAATTTGCACTGATGTTGTTTATGAATGTGGTAGCTATCACATATACAATGTACTTTAAGTGGCAAAGCCAAGGTTCCTTAACCAAAGATGTTTCATTTCTAAAGTATATGACTAATAAAATACAAAACTCATATTAACATTAATAAACTAAAGCTGTCAATACACATATACATATCTATCTTACTTGTAGAAAGATCACATGTTTATCCAGTGTCCTGTCTTAATCACCTGGAATAGGCAAGATTTGAGAAATAAGACTGCAAAGGGGATGCTGAGTAGCTAAAGGAATTTTACAGTACTGTTGACTAGGTGCTTTTTATCTATGCTAATTTAAGACATTTATTGAGTGATAAGTATATGTAAGATAAATAGTAAGAAATAAATTTAAATGTTATCAATATGAAGCTCACAGTTTAAGGGGGGCAAACTTAATTGAAATAATATCAAGTGCACTGTTCACCAGGTGAGTCCTGCAGAAGAGCTGCTGATAAAGAGCTTTGGGTGGAGGCTAGGAAAGGAGTGTATTTTCAGAGTGTTACTGAGGAAATAGCTTGTAAAAAGCAACTTCTGAAATGTGTCCCAGGAGAGAGAAGCAAGACTGGTGTGGAGGGAAGCTCTCAAGAAAGATTACCCTCCGCCGCCGCCCCCCCCCCCCCCCCCCCCCCCCCGCCCATGCGCCCTGGCCAGACAGGGTTTCTCTGTGTAACAGCCTTGGCTGTCCTGGAACTAGCTCTTGTAGACCAGGCTGGCTTCGAACTCTCAGAGATCCGCCTGATTAAAGGTGTGCACTACCACCACCTGGCCTCAAGACAGATTTTTAACAGGCCTTAGAAAGCTAGCTATTTTGCTTGTTTGTGTGTTCTTTTTTTTTTTTTATGGCCATTCCAGTTAGATCATACGACTTTGATTTGTATTTTCCTAATGACATCACTGATCACATTTCATTTAACTGGGCATTTATATATCTTCTCTAGATAAATTTCTCCTCAAGTTTTCTTCTTAACTTTAATTGAAATTTTTAAAATTTTTTTCTTCTGGGTTGTGTGAGTCTTCCAGCCTCTGCTTCCACTTGCTAGGATTACCGGCATGTGCCACCATAGCTTGCTCATGGGTGGTTCTTGCACTCCTCAATTTTATCACTTGGCATAGGTTTTCTTTTCTCTTGAGTCAGTTTGAAATTTTGTATGTATCTAGAAGTTTGTCTGTTTTATAAAGTTTACCTATTTAATTTGTTGATGCACAATTTTTTTTAGTATTTATTTATTATGTATACAATGTTCTGGCTGTGTGTATGCCTGCAGGCCAGAAGAGGGCACCAGACCTCAGATGGTTGTGAGCCACCATGTGGTTGCTGGGTATTGAACTCAGGACCTTTGGAAGAGCAGGCAATGCTCTTAACCACTGAGCCATCTCTCCAGCCCCTGTACAATTTTTTATAGCATTCTCTAATAATTTTATTTCGCTAGAATTAATAGTAATGCCCATGCTTTGATTTCTGAGTTTAGAAATTATAATCTTGGGCCGGCAGTGGCTTCTCAAGTGAAGACATGACTAGCACCTGATGCTCTGGTTTCAGTCCCTGACATCCCTGTGGCAAAAGAAGAGAACTGACTCTTGTAGGGTGTCCTCTGATTTCTACAAATGTGCAGTTATGTGCACTGACATACACAGACAGAAATGCATAAATAATTTTTAAAGGAAATTAGAACATTTCCCCCTGTTTTTCAGTTTTGAATTTCTAAAAAAGCAAGCTGATGATTTTAGTTGGTTTTTCATTATAGTTTTATTTACATCTTCTCAGATAGTTCTTTTGTTTCATTAAAAATGGATTTTAAAGATGGTCAGTAGTGGCACATGCCTTTAATGCCAGCACTCAGGAGGCAGAGGCAGGTGGATCTCTAGGTTTGGGGTCATCTTGGTCTACAGAGTGAGTTTCAGGACATTTAATTGCCTAGTCTGGATTAATAACAATTGAATTTCTGTGATATTCCCAGACTGGGCTCCTTTATTGGCTCTGTGCCTCTCCTTTTTATGGTGCTGTTGTCGCAGGTTTTATTTTTACATAGTGTATTATTATTGACATAGATTTGTAAGTATTATTTTATGCACCTGTTTTTCAAATCATAGAGTTTTTCTGAAGGAAAAGCATATTACCAGCTTTAATATTTACCTTTATAGTGATCTTTTCCAAAAAATTTTACATGACTTTGCATCCGTCTTTCTTGTCCTTGTTCATCACAGAAGGCTTTATTTAGTATTTAGTATTTCTTGTCCTCGTTCATCACAGAAGGCTTTATTTAGTATTTAGTATTTCTTTTCCTCGTTCATCACAGAAGGCTTTATTTAGTATTTAGTATTTCTTGTACATGACAGAGTCCCTTAATTTTTTTTAGATCCCTAAACCTCTTTGTTTCTCCTTCAGTTTTCAAGAATGCTTTGTCTAGATATTTTTTCTTAACATTTTTTCCTTGAGGTATAAAATACGTTTTTCCAGTACTTTCTGGCCTTCTTAGGATCAGATAAGGAAATGCCAGTCACATTGAGTATTAGTATGTGAAAGAGCCGCGTGTATCAGTGCTTTCAGAATTCTGACAGTGTGAGTATTATATGCCTCTGTTTCAGTCTTTCCAAATTTATTCTACTTGAAGTTTGTTGAGTAACTTTGATATTTTGATTTATATATTAATCAAATTTAGATTTTATCATTTTTTAAAATATTTTTTCTGCTCAAATTTTCTTTTCCTTGCCTTTGGACTTCTCTTACACATATTTTGGTATGCATGATGTTGTTCCCCCAAGTTTTTAAATTAATTTGTTTTTGACAGCCCCATGTATAATGTTTCTTTGCCCTCTCTTGTTCTGCTTCCCTGCTGTGGAGCCCGCCTTCCCAATTAGATTCCTTTTTATTTTATTTTCCACTCTGCCTTTTTTAAAAATGACCCATTGTGTTTGATTAGAGTTGCTTGCATGAACACAGATTTGGAAGATATTCCCCCTCCCCCAGGAAACATTAACTAGCAATAGCTTCCCATCTGTGGATGGAGTATCATGAACCCTGCCCCCTCCCCATGACAGAGCATAGAGGGGCCCCATTTTATGTAGTTAACCACAGCTGCTATTGAGTTCATGAGTTACAATAGCTGTATCATGTCCGGAAGACAGCTTTCCACAGCATTCCTCCCCATCTTCCAGCTTTTAGATTCTTTCTATCCCTTCTTCTGTGATGTTCCCCGAGTCTTAGAGAGGGTGCTATAGTTGTCCTGCGTAGGGCCAAACACTCAAAAGTCACTTCCAGCATTCTGACTAGTTTGCAGGTTTCTGCAGTAACAGTCTTCCACTGCAGAACAAGGTTTCTCCAGCCACGGCTAGAACAGCACTGTGTCATGGGAATAAATATAAATATTTAGAAGGGAGTTTGATGAACACAGCATGTCTGTTTAGCCAAACAACAGTAGTAGCTTTCTCCAAGGGCCTGTAACCTCCCAAGTTTAGTTGTTTGATTGGATTTACAGTATCAGACATGAGTTCTCCCCTGTGGAGTAGATCTCAACTCCATTCTGAACTGATTGCTTTTTCCCTAACAGTTGTACCACTATTGCACCAGTGGGCACATCCTGACTCACGGTTTAGGTACATACTTTGAGCATTCAGAGTCCACAGCTAGGTGTGACTGTTGATGCCCTGCACAGCATCAGTTTGCACTCTGAATGCTAAAGAAGGAAGCTTCCAGCTGAATTCCAACTTGATTTCTCTGTCTTGAAACTGAAGTTTGAAGTGCCTTTAGTAATAGTTCGTAAAATGTTATGTGATATTTTATTTGTGTTCTGACCAGTAAAGCTTGCCTGGAGATCAGAGGGCATAGCTAAGCCACTAGTTAACCATAGAAGCTGGGTGGTGGTGGCTGACACCTTTAATCCCAGCACTCGGGGAGTGGAGTCAGGAAGTGATAAGGTGGGGTGTAGACAGGCTTTTCCCCTTTCAGACTGAGGAACGACAGAAGAAGGGAACAACCAGCAGCTGCTCCCGGTTCGTTGATCTTCCAGGTTTTTTTTTTTTTTAATATTTATTTTTGCCAACGCTAAAGTGGTTCCCTTAACTAAGAATTGTGGTTCCGTGCTCCCCTGTCCAACCTTCCTTTATCCCAATCCTCCTGCTTTCCCAAGGCCCGACCACCTTCCCTTCTAACTTTTCTCTCCCCATCTCCCCTTACCCCCAACCCACCCCACCCCAAGATCCCAATTTTCTCCCCGGCAATTTTGTCTACTTCCCTTAGCCAAGAGGATAACTATATGTTTTTCCTTGGGTTCCCCTTCTTACTTAGCTTCTTTAGATTCACCTATTGTAGACTCCGTGACCCTTATTTATGGCTAGAAACCAATTATGAGTGAGTACATCCCATGTTCATCTTTTTGGGTCTGGGTTACCTCACTCAGGATAGTGTTTTCTATTTCCATCCATTTGCATGCAAAATTCGAGAAGTCATTGTTTTTTACCGCTGAGTAGTACTCTAATGTGTAGATATTCCATACTTTCTTCATCCATTCTTCCATTGAAGGGCATCTAGGTTGTTTCCAGGTTCTGGCTATTACAAATAATACTGCTATGAACATAGTTGAACAAATGCTTTTGTCATATGATAGGGCATCTCTTGGGTATATTCCCAAGAGTGGTATTGCTGGGTCCAGGGGTAGGTTGATCCCGAATTTCCTAAGAAACCGAAACACTGACTTCCATAGTGGTTGCACAAGATTGCATTCCCACCAGCAATGGATGAGGGTACCCCTTCCTCCACAACCTCTCCAGCAAAGGTTATCGTTGGTGTTTTTGACTTTAGCCATTCTCACAGGTGTAAGATGATATCTCAAAGTTGTTTTGATTTGCATTTCCCTGATTGCTAAGGAAGTTGAGCATGACCTTAAGTGTCTTTTGGCCATTTGAACTTCTTCTGTTGAGAATTCTCTGTTCAGATCAGTGCCCCATTTTTTAATTGGGTTAATTAGCATTTTAAAGTCTAGTTTCTTGAGTTCTCTATATATTTTGGAGATCAGACCTTTGTCAGTTGAGGGGTTGGTGAAGATCTTCTCCCAGTCAGTAGGTTGCCTTTGTGTCTTAGTGACAGTGTCCTTTGCTTTGCAGAAGCTTCTCAGTTTTAGTAGGTCCCATTTATTCAATGTTGCTCTTAATGTCTGTGCTTCTGGAGTTATACATAGGAAGCGATCTCCTGTGCCCATCTGTTGTAGGGTATTTCCCACTTTCTCTTCTATCCTTTTCAGTGTGTTCGGGCTGATATTGAGGTCTTTAATCCATTTGGACTTGAGTTTTGTGCACGGTGAAAGATGTGGGTCTATTTTCATTCTTCTACAGGTTGACATCCAGTTGTGCCAGCACCATTTGTTGAAGATGCTTTCTTTCTTCCATTGTATACTTTTAGCTCCCGTCCTGATGGGATTCCTCAGCAACTAAACAGGGCCGCCGGTAGCCCAATGATCCAGGGCCAACAGGATGAATGGAGCAAGGGGCGATCTTCCAGGTTTTTACCTGATGATCTCACTCCTGGTTTTTATTGATAGGACTAGGTTCACGCTTCAGTACAATATAGTTCTGGTTAACAAACAAGAACACATCTATAGGTCTCTTAAGCACATTCATTTTTCTTTTATTTTTCCTGCTTCTCTCAGATTGCATAGTTAATAAAGCCACTCAGAATAGTTACAAACTTTGCTGGGTTTTGTTGTATAAAAATTTAACAATTGTCAGTTATTTATTAAAGTATACTGTTCAACTTAAGTCCTCATGATACAGTTTAAATAAAAACTACATGGTATGTTTACTGCTGACTGTTAAATTCTTTACCCAAAAGTAGCACAAATCTTTTGCCTTTGTGTTTTGTAAATCTTGTTAGCTCTCTAAATAAGAAAAAAAAAGCCCACTTTTTCAGAATACTCAGATGTGAAAAATGATCTCATAATTAGCATCTAGTCTCTACTACCTCTGTCTTCATCAATTCTTCAGTATTCATCTTAATGTTTGTTTAGTTGCTTGGAGCCTAGAATTGAAACCACAAATTCACATGTCAGCTCTTAGTGGTTCTGTGATCATTAATAATGTTATCAGTATTTCTTGAGTTAATCATTTCTTGGGAAAAGTGGAGATAAAAAAGTTTGCCCTCAAAAGATTACAAGTGGTTGAGATACTATATATAGAACATTTCTGAACAGTTTTTCATACGTGTAAATGATTAGTGTTATTATTTTCATACTATCGAGTTGCCCTTCATAATCTGGCTTCAGTTTATTCTTCCAGCCTCAACTTCCATGACTCTCTTTCAACTATCTGTTATCATAATTTATCAAATTATTGTAGCTATAAATAATAAAGTTTTCATTAGAAAGTTAATTTTTGTCACTGTTATCTAAAAAAATATTTACTGTGTTTTCATGTGCTTGGAAGGTAGAGTAGAAATGTTTCTATGAAGTTTTTCTAATTTGGAAGTCATTTAGAAACTAAGGTTAATGTAAATTTGCTTTTTAAAATGTTATAATACTTTAATAGGGAAAAAGAATTTATATAAAGACAAACAGTTTCCACTTTAAGGTAGGTCCTCTTGAAAGTCCCTTAACAATCAAACCTACAACAATTTGAAATATTTCTACCTTTAATGAAAGCAAGAGATGTCTCTAACCAACCTTTGAACTAAAAATTTGAAAGGAAAAGTAAGTGACCTGGGAAGACTAACCTGACGACTGCCTGAATACACTGACATTTTACAGCAAACTCAAAAGGCCAAGAAATTAGACACAATACTAACCATACAATACTATCTACACACAGTGAAATAAGAGCATTGATTCCTTTAAAACATTTAAATAAAGCGTTAAGGATCCCTTTCTTTTTATTTCACCAGATACAGGAACTACATTGTGTGACTGAACCTGAGGGATTGTATGTTGGTGTAGAGAAGAGCTCCACAATAGCCTGAAATGGAACATAGCAAAGGTTTATTTTTCTGGGGATCTGCAGTCCTCTGTGAGCTCTGGGAACTGGAACCAAATCCAGCAGCCAAGAGGCCCCACATGCTTTTTGTCTGCATTTATAGTACATCAGACCATCCCCAAAGTGTACTGGTATCTTAAAGGCTGTTGGCTGAAGGAGTTTCCACAGCAATTGTAGGAAAAGAGGAACATAGAGGTGAAATGCTAAAGCAGAGACGGTGATAGACAGTTCAGCAAGCCTCACTCTGTTCTTCAACTTCATCATGCTAGATATTATTTAAGAGATAGTTGTATTTGGGAACCACAGCAAAAAATAAAATAAGATTGCAGCTGGCCATGATGCTGAAGCACCAGTTGGCAAGCCCAACAACACACAGGGATTTCTTGTTGACTTTTTAGTGCTAACTTGTTAAATATAGCTAATAACTTGTTATTAGTTATTTTAGGAAAGTTTCCAGTGTAGGAGACTTGACTATAGAAAAGGGTGTGTGTGACTTAAAAGAAGCAGACATGCAGGAAACAAAAGCATTTTAAATAAATGATAGTTGACCACTTCAGATAGATAATTGCTTAGAGAAAGTTTGGGGGAGAAAGGTTCGGAAGAAAAAGAAATTCCAGTTGGGCAATGGTGGCCCTTTAATCCCAGGACTCAGGAGTCAGAGGCAGGTCAGTCTCTGAGTTTGAGGCCATCCTGGTCTACAGAGAGAGTTCTAGGACAGCCAGGACAACTTAGAGATTCTGTCTTGAAGAAGAGGAAGGAGAAGGGTAAGGGAGAAGGAGGAAGAAAAAGAAGGGGGAGGAGAAAGGAGAACAAAGAAAGAAAGGAAGGAAGGAAGGAAGGAAAGAAGAAAGAAAGAAAGAAAGAAAGAAGAAAAATAACATTAAAGTTTTTAAATTGAAATAGTTGAGGGACTGTGTGTATGGTTATAAAACAAAGGCACGAATAAGAGGGGAAAAACAGAAAATAGATTAGTGTGAGATTCATTATCTAACTTTACAGGAGTTCAAGAAAAAGTATACAGGATATTATAAACCACATTAACCTATTATGGAAACAAAGTGTGACCATCCCAGACCTACACAAAGATTGAACAGATCAACTGATCAGTACAGTGATGTAGGTTTACATGCTTAATGGGAAGTCCATTATTTTGAAAGTTTAGGACCTAAAAAAAAAGAAGAAGAAAAGTAAGGACTTTGATATTGATGAAGGAGGGACATAGAAAAGTGCTACTGAGAGTGAGAGGTGTTTTGCTCAGTGTTAGAACACTTAACTAGCATGCATAAGGCCCCACATTCTATTTCAAACACTCATGCACATAGACAAGCAAGTATGCATGTTTAAAAATCATTGCATCCTGGGAGAGGAGTTGTCATTTTCTTCAGTGGTATAGCCACTGCTAAATATGTGTTCCAATACATAACCCCAACTAATGCTCATTCAAGCCACCATGACTAAACTTAGAGTAGGAAAGGACTTGTTAGGTGAAGGTTTGCAGTGGAAGGGAAGGTGTGCTGACTACAATGCACTAGTGATTAAATTCAAGTTACCAGTAATGCATCAGTGTTGCATTAAGGAAAGAAATAAAAAGCACTCCCCTTTGGAGTTTTAACTAAGAGCAAGTCCAGACTTGAATCCTCTACTTCATACTCCCTCTGTCTGTTATTCGACTCTGAATCTGTGCCTGCCTGAGGGTTGTCTGTCTTGTGAATTTTGAACCTCTTGATCACTGTCTGTGAGTATCTGTCACACTGTGTGTCTGTCTGTTGTATGAGCTGAATGAATGTGTGGTGGCTGTCTGTGAGTGGTGTGACTGTCCATAAGGGACTTTGCTCTCTATTTATTGAACAGCATAGAAAACATTACATGGGGGGCTGGAGAGATGGCTCAGAGATTAAGAGCACTGACTGCTCTTCCAGAGGTCCTGAGTTCAATTCCCAGCAACCACATGGTGGCTCACAACCATCTGTAATGAGATCTGGTGCCCTCTTCTGGCCCATAGGGATACATGCAGGCAGAATAATTGTATATATAATATAAATAAATCTTAAAAAAAAAAAAAAGAAAACATTACATGGAGAAGGAATGGGATACTTTACTGAAATCTTTAGCAGAGTTTTACAAGGCATTAAGTCACTGGCTACATCTGATCCCTACAAACCAGATAACAAACATCATTGTTTATCAACCAGTAACCATAAATGGTTGCTTTCAACCTTTATGGTGAGTTATAGGAAGTTGCTTTCTATGTCTGTATTTGTTGTGTGATGTTTTGCTCTTTTGGCTCTTTAGTCTTTTGCCTTTTGGGGGGTCCTGCCACTCACCTTCCAAATAAATAACTCACGGAGACTTATTCTTACTTATTAATGTCCAGCCTTAGCTTGGCTTCACTCCCCACCTCCCAGCTTTTCTAACTTAAGTTATCCCAGCCACCTTTTGCCTCCAGGCCATTTCCTTTTCTTATTTCTGTAAACCTTACTTTCTTTCACTCTTACTCCATGGCTGGCTGGTGGCTGACCCCTGATGCTCTCCTCTCGTTTTCTCATTGCTCCCCTTCTTCCTCACTTTCCTTCTATTTATCTTCTCTGCGTGCCAGCCCCACCTATCCTTGCTCCTGCCTCACTTTTGGCCATTCAGCTCTTTATTAGACTAACAAATGTTTTAGATCAGCAAAAAAAATCACAGCTTCACAGAGTTAAACAAATGCAGCATGAACAAAAGTCACGTCTTTAAATAATATTTCCCAACATTTCCCTTTTTATTTATAAACAAAAATGAAAAGTTTTAACTTTAACATAACAATACTGTAATCAGTAAGAACAATTATCAAGTAAAGATTACATTCAGAATGTACTGAATTCCAATTCATTTGTGTCTGGTAAATTTAAAGAAAATACTCTATAATCTATCCTATCTTAGTAAATCCAAATTTTTATACTTAACTTATTTTCTATAATATTTAAGGAAAACTGCAGCTATGACAATCTAGTCTTCAACCCCATCAAAGGCACCAGAACAATAACATTATTAATAATTAATAATATTTAATATTATTTAAATAAACAAAAAGTACACTGCAAATGACTTTCAAAAACTATAGGAATGTCAGAGACATCTGACTGCCTGGACAATCACCCAAAGTTCCATCTGCAACCTTGGGGCATCCATCTTCTGCCTACAGGCCTAGAGTATCAGGCAAACTTCTCAGAAGCATGAAATTTGAAGGACTATTCTACCTTGTATTGGCATAGTCTTCAGTTGTTTTTTCTGTGTCCTGCAGACTATCTGACAGACTCTTCTGTGAAGCAGGAATTTGAAAGACTGTCCTACCTTGTTTTGACAAAGTTTATTAATTGCTTTTCTTTGTGTTCTGCAGAATATCTTACAGACTCTTCTGTGAAGCAGGAAAGTTGAAGGACTGTTCTGCCTTGTTTTGGCAAAGTTCATTAGTTGCTTTTCTCTGTGTCTTGAAGAATCTCTGATAGACACTTCTGTGAAGCAGGAATTTTGAAAAACTTTCCTGCCTTCTTCTGGCAAAGTTCAAAAGTTTTTTTTTTTCCTATGTATCCTGCATGTGCAGTCTGCACAGCACATTGTCAGCAGTCAAAAGGCAAGAACAGTTTCTTTCCCAGTGGCCAACCTTGTCACAATGAAAGCAAACTCCATAAGGAGTTTCTTCAGTGCCTGTCATCTCTGAAATAAATTGGTGCTGTCAGGAGCAGATGTGTCTCATTGTCATGAAAAACTTTAAATTAAGAAAACATTTTAAATGCCATATTCTATAGGTCTTTGAAGTATTTGAAGATCATATATCTAAAAATATCCATTTAATCTAGAAAACATACCTCACCTATCTACAAGTTTGATAATTATAAATAACTACTGACCTGTTTCTTGATTATCCTAAATAGTTCATAATAATAGCTCCAAAAACTAAAATTTTACCTTACATTTTTAAATGAACCACCTAGGTACAATACCTTAAACAAGAGCAGATAAAAATAAATAAATAAACAAAAGCAGAAGCATATTTACAATATGTTGTAACAAAATTAACCTTAAATGTGTATCAGTATACAAAAATACTTTAAGCAAGAGTGAAAACATATACAGTGTGTTGTGACAAAAATTACCTTAAATTTGTATCATTATACAAAATCCTTTAAACAAGAACAAAAACATATATATATATATATATATATATATATATATATACACAATATACCAAAATTGACTTTGAATTTGTATTTATATACTAAAATCCATGCCAGTGCAAAATGTCTGAGATTAATAGTTGTCTTTTTATCTTGTATTCCTTTTTTCCTATATTCCCTTAAATTATAACAAGCAACCATGACCCACAAAACAACCAATGACCATGCACACCCCCTTTTTCTTAGGAATGTGGGCAGTCCTCTCCATCCCACTTCCTGCTAGCTGTGGGCAAAGCCATCCCCAGGGATCCCCAAGAAAAATTTTTAAGATAATGACTAAGTCCTGGGAAGGCCAACAGTCACCTTTGTTGATAGCTATCACCTGTTAAGATTCAGGAGGTCTCCCTTAATCAAACCAGAGCCATATCAACTTAGAACAAATTCGCAGCCTCTGTGTCCTGTGGAAACAAAAGCAAACTGCTTCTCCAAAGTACTTTTGATTTCCATTTGACAAATACATTTTTTGACTTTTTTAAAGTTACGGCATTCTTCAAATATCTAGGCTGGTTTTATTTGAACAGTCCCTCTTTCAATTCCAGGCCTCTTAGCAGCCGTCCTTTGCTTTTTGGCAATCAAAAAATGCAAAACCAACACAATAACAGACAGGACCCAGACTCCCTGTGTATTTCCCATCTTTATGTAGCTTTTTTCTTTTACTCTTACTGTCTCTTTAAAGTCTTTTTTTAAAACTCTTCATTCTTTTTATAACTGCCTATACCCACTTTCTTAAAGCCTACACACATTGTAAAACACACTGAAACTTGTTAAGAGGCTTTTCCATCTGGACCTCTTTTACTGAATGTCTTTTAGCCTTTTTTGACCACACGAGCAAACTTTAGACTGTAAGCTACACCTGGATCCTCTGCATGCTCTATAGACTGGCTCTGCCCACTCTTGGGTCAGGTCCTAAAGCTAAGCTCAAAGCTTGCGGCCAGGTCAGAGGTGCGTGACCAGGGACTGTATTCAACTTTCCTAGAGCTCTAGAATGCTGATGCTGGTCCTGTGGCAGGCATTTTAACTTCGTGTTTTGTTCCTATTTTAAATACTGGTTGCTCAAGGGATCAGCAGCAGGCAGAAGCTCTTAAAGGAGACTTTATTTATTTTGGCTCTTTAGTCTGTTGGCAGATGCCACTCATTCATTTCACAGCTTCCCAGACCTGATAATCACACAAAAGCTATATTAATTACAATACTATTTGACCTATAGCTTAAGCATATATCTAACTAGCTCTTACATCTTAAATTAACCATTTATATTCATCTGTGTATAGCCACAAAGTTGTGGCTTACTGGAAAGGTTCCCTCCAGCATCTGTCTCCTGTGGTGGCTACATGGCTTCTCTCTAACTCGGCCTACTCTCTCCTCCTCTATCTGCTTGGAATTCCTGCCTTGCCCTATTTTGTGCTGCAATAGGCCCAAAGCAGCTTCTTTATTAACCAATGGTATTCACAGCATACAGAGGGGAATTCCACATCATTAGTCTTTTGACTTTTTTGTGGGGCCTGCCACCTCAGAAGCTTATTCTTACTTATTTAATGTCTGGCCTTAGCTTGTTTCTTTCCAGCTTTTCTAACTTAAATTATCCCGGCCACCTTTTTCCTCTGCACTTTTTCCTTTTCTTCTTTCTGTATATCTTATTTTTGCTCTTACTCTGTGGCTGGCCCCTGATGTCCTCCTTTCTTTGTTTTCTCATTGATTCCCCCTCTTCCTTGTTTCTCTTTCTATTTATACTGCCTGCCAGCCCTGCTTATCCTTGCTCCTTCCTCAATATTGGCCGTTCAGCTCTTTATTAGGACCATCAGGTGTTTTAGAGAGGCAAAAAAATCATAGCTTCACAGAGTTAAATAAATGCAGCATAAACAAAAGTCACACACACCTTAAAATAATATTCCCCAGCATGTATCTGCAGCTTTTAGCAAAGATGTACCTGCATTATCTGGGTCAAGGGTGTGGGAAAATACATAAGACTGTAGTTGCGCAATAGCTTAGGTTAGAAGAGTTGACTCCATGGGAAATCTAAGACAAATAAGGTTGATTGTTTGGTTGTTCTCTTAAATGTAGGTTAAACACACAGGCTGATTACACAATATTCTTACATGACTTCAAGATACATTATTAACTTTGGCTGTGAGGTTCAGCAAAAGTTCCGTTCCAGTCTCTGAGAATGTTGAGATATTTTCAGATATTGCAGCTACAATAAGAAGGAGCATAAAACGGGTAATGAATGAAAATGGCCAGATTTTAGTATTTCCACACATTGTCAAAAACAAATATTACCCAACACAGTACCATATGATTGTAATACTATTTTGAGAGGTGGAGGCAGAAGAATCACAGATTTGAAGCTGGCCTGGGTTACATAGTGAGACACCCAACACACACACTGTAGGGGGAGGCACAAAGCCTTTAAGATACAGAGGGAAATCTTTTGCTTTGAGCATGTGTAACAGAATTTTTCTTGCATACAAGAGAAAAGTATACTGAAAAAAATATACCGTCCAGTCATCCTCTGCACTCAGATTATCAGCATCACCCTTTTCACGAACGCCGATCATCCTTTCAGGTGTCTTCATTTTAACTTGGGGCTTTCTTCAAGGTTGGCTTGTTCTTAGCAGAGTCTTCAGAGACTGCTTTCGTTTTTCTTTTTTCCTTTTTCATAAGTCTCCAACACTACTGAATTTTAAGCATTGCTTTAAAAAAAAATAAAATTAGCTTTAAAACCACTTAGATGTGGAGAATGTCCTAGGAAAGTGACCACAGAATGCATGATTACCACCTTAAATGTGAGTCTGGTAAATTAATTACTCATTTTCTTTTTAGAGACTGTCATTAACCAAGCATATTACCTGATATTTAACTTGTTAAATATCAACTAGCTTAGCATGTCAGGCATAGAATCAAATATTGCAATAGTAAGATGACAGTAAGCTTTCACCAAGCTTATATGTGGAAAAAAAGAAAATATCCACAATCAAAAAGGAAGCAAAATGGGTTTCTGAGCAGCAAAGCAATTTTCACAAAAACCAGAAACCTCAAAGACTATTGGTCTTGTTAAACTTTTTGCATATAACTATACTAGTATTAACAAGTAGAGTTGCAAGATTATAGATGATTGAAAAGAGAAGTGATGTTATCAGGCCAATTGCTGAAAAAAAAAATAACTGCCACACATAACTATTAAATCCAACACAGGCAGTGAGGAAGAATAGACTGGTGATAACATACAACCATGCCATGTGGAGATAAATTCAAGACAGTTCTGTGGTTCTTAAGAGTTACGTGCTCAGTTTCTTGGCATTGATCTAGCAATATTCTTAGGCAGCCCTTAATCACCATGATTTAAATATATATGTACATATACATATGAGTGTACACACACACACATATATATACCATTTTGTTATTTATTGCCAAGTTATAAAATATCTAATTACATCCCTAATTTTGACATTAATTCTGATAAATACCCAGAGAATAGGAATCAAAGATAGGGTGTTGAATAAGGTGAAATGAATGAACAGTTTAGACCATACACTACTACATGTGGAATTATATACTATATCTATTAGTTTCCTAGCTAGGGAAGCTCTTGTAGTCATTTTAAACAAAATGTTTTTGGTTCTCTTGAGAGTTCATCTTAATTTTCCCTTCCTCTTTCCTCCATTCTTCTGTCCCTCCTCCCTCCATGTCTCCGTCTCTCTTTCCCTCTATCCTTCCATTCCTTCACTCCACCACCCATCCATCTCTCTCTTCCTCTGCTTTTCTCCCTCAGTCCCTCAACACAAGTTGCATTAGTTAAGCTTACTTAATCTAGTAGATATATAAATGTATCTACTGTGATAGAACTCAAGTTTGAGTTTCATTTGTGAATCTATAGGATGAACACCTGCTTTCTAAGTTTGGTTATGTTTAATTCAGTGTATATTAGGTGCAGAGTGGGGGCAAATTTAATATTTTATCTTAACCCTGTGCTTTTTCTCTTAGAGGAAGTCCACAAATGAAGGGGATACCTCATTTCAAGGAAGAACATTGTGCCCCAGCACTAAATTTAGAAATGAAGAAAATATTGGATTTGCAAGCACCCATCATGAGGTATAGTATGCCGTCTAAATTTGACTTTTTTGGCCACAAGAGACCATGTAGTTGGTTAAACACATGACCAACAAGAAAATTGTTTTGTGTCAATTTATATCTTGTTTGGTTCTATGGTATGTAACATACTAAAAAAGACTGTGTTAGAATCATATATTTTGAGGAAAAGAGTGGCTGTTCCTTTTACAGCCTCCACACATTTCTTGGAAGTGCATGTACCCTTGAAAAAACGTTAAGCCTTCTGGGTCCAGAGTGAATAAAGGTTGTTGGCAAGTGGGGAGAAATACTGAAAATCTATTAGTACACAGTGGGTTTTTTTTTTTAAGTGATTTTTACAATTTGACTTTGTTTTCTTAATTGTTCATGATTGATCTTTTAGTTGTTAAGACAATTTCATATCATTTCTTCTGCATATATATGATTTATATAAACAGTATACAGCTATGAAAACAATGAGGCTCATTCCTCCGGATATACTGAGTGATAAACAAGGAGTCTAGTACTAAGAATACCTGGTTTTAAAAGGTATTACAAATTTGTTGTTCTGGAAGAATACATAAGAAGCTAATGAACAGATTTGAGAAAGAGATTTTTTAGTAAGTATCTTTCAAAGACACTGAACCATGGGGCCAGCAAGATGGTTCTGTAGGTAAAGGTGTTTGCTTTCCAACTTAATGACCTGAGTTACCTCCCCAGTACTCACATGATGGAAGTAGAGAATTGATTCCCAAGGCTGTCCTCTGGCCTCCAAACATGCACCATGGCATGCCTAAGCATTCTCCCCTCCCCTCTAGATAAATAAATAAAAATGTGAAACAATTTGAAAAACAAAAAGACTGAATATATAACTATAAAATGAATCTGTTAGACTATATATGTAATTCCTCTTTTTAAAAAGACCTCTCTGATTTGTAGTTCTAACAAAGGGTTTTTGCGTTGTTTCTTTTGTCAAAATAGCACTGGAACAAACTGTGCAAGATTGGCATGTAAGCAGCGGGCTGTTGTCATTGCTCTGTTTAGTCTGTTTTCTTATTTTTAATCCCCTCATGGAAAAGAATGTCTTTGTTATTTGCGTAAATGTGATTAAACTAAAAAAATTAGCATATTCACTATGTTAATCAAAGATTACTGGTCACTTCAGATTTTATTTGCTCAAGATGAAAGCCCTTTCAAGAATATGACTTGAGATGGCTCAGTGGGTAAGAATGCTTGCTGCATAAACATGGGACCTAAGTTCAAATATTCAACACCCACATAAAAATAGGTGTAGTCACACACAGGCCTATAACTCTAGTGCTGTGATGGGCAGACAGAATTGCTAGGGATTGCCAGCTGCCTTGCGCCAGTTCAGTGAAAGATGCTTTCTCAAGGAAGTAAGGTGGAGTGTGATAGAGCAGTGCACAGCTTAGTCCTCACATGTGTATACGTGGGTGTGCAAGCACACACACACACACACACACACACACACACACACTATTGTGGTAAATTTTAATAGACTGTTACTTGATGCAGAAGGAATTTTGAACGTATACCAAAAAGGTATAACAGTCCAACTTGGTTTTATGCCTCCACCTGGTGGTAAAGCCATGTAACATCTGGAAATAGAATAGAAAAAGAGCCTTTGCAAAAAGAATTTCTGGGACTGGATGTGTAGCTCAGTAGTAGTGCCTGTTTTCACCATGCTCAAGGCCCAGTATTCAAGTTTTAGCACCACCAAAGGAAAGAGGGAGGAATTGTGTGTGGCTGTACTGTGTGACAACTGTACTGGATAGTTTTATGTCAACTAGACACAAATTAAAGTCATCTGAGAGAAGAGAGCCTTAATTAAGAAAATGCTTCCATAAGATTGAATTGTAGGCAAGCCTATAAGGTATTTTCTTAATTAGTGATTGATGTGGGAACATAGCCCGTTGTGGTGCCATTTCTGGGCCGGTGGTCCTGGGTTCTATAAGAAAGCAGAGTGGGCAAGCCATGGGGAGCAAGCCAGTAGTAAGCAGCACCCCTCCGTGACCTCTGCCCTAATCCCTGCCTTCAGGTTCCTACCCTGTTTGAGTTTCTGTCATGACTTCCTTCAATGATGAACTGTGATAAGGAAGTATAAGCCAAATAAACCATGTCCTCCCCAGCTTGCCTTTTGGTTATAATGTTTCTTCACAGCAATAGAAACCCTAACCAAGACAGTGACTTTCACGTGTGTAAGAGTAGATTCTGCAAATTTAGGTGGTTGGGAGTTTGTCTCAGATTTCTCTCAAACTTTCAAAGAAAGAATTACATTTCAAGCAAAACTATTAGCTGGTCTAATATATACTTCTTGGAAATTATCTATACATTTGTAAAATGAAAGAGAAGACACTGAAAGACTATATAATCAGTTATTTTCTACTATCACAACCAGTGTAATCAATTAAAACTGGAGATAGTAGTTATAATGATGCTTATATGAGTAAAAAATACTGTTACCTTTTATTTTTGATTAAATAAAGATTAATACTAAACATCCATCTTTTGTTATTACTTGAATACAGAGAATGTATAAAAGAAAAAAGTTGTAATTATGAGTTGTAATAATTGGTTAATCAGAAACACTATTTTACTTTGTTACATGTGACAGTATATGATTAAATGAATCATATTCCTTACTAACATGTTAATAAAATCATTAGGAACTCAGTATCCTAAATTGAAAAATATCTATGCTTGAATCCTGAATAATCTGTGGAGCCAATGGTGCAGTAGTCTAACTCAGAACATAGTATATTTGTGTGTCTTTAGTATGCACTTACAACTAAGAATAATACTCAGAATATCTTAAGAACCAGTGTGGCATGAAAAGACCAAATTTGTTGGGCTTGACATTTATTCTAAAAATTAAATGGTAGTGGCAATTGGGTGGTTTGGGACAAGAGCCGTTTTTCAACTTTTTGGAGAAGTATTCATTACTTTATCAACTGACATTAGCCATTGTTTAACAAGTTTGTTTACTTTTAATTGAATGAGGTAAATGGTATTTCTTTTCATATAGTGATATTTTATTTATGTTTTTAATAAATAAAGTTTGCGTAAAGATCAGGTCAAAGCTAAACCACTAGAGGTCAAGCAGTGGTGGCACACACCTTTAATCCCAGGGTTAAGAGGCAGATGTATCTCTGTGAGTTCAAGTCCACCCTGGACTAACCAAGATCAATGAAGAAATAAATCCAGGTGGTGGTGCCTCACACCTTTAATCCTAGTACTAGGGAGTTATACACTTTTAATCCCAGCACTAAAGGGAATATAAAATGGGAGAAGAGAGAGGCTAGTATAGTCTGTTTAGTCTGTGGTCACCCAGCCTTGGTACAGGTAAGACTTCTATAGTGGCCTGGCTACTTTGCTTTTCTGGTATGAGTCATCAGTTAGATGCAGAGAAAGCAAGATGAAATGCCTCACTGAGAAAAGTCACCAAGCCACATGGCTAACTATAGATAATAATTATGGATTAATTTAAGTTAGAAGAGCTAGTTAATAATAAGCCTGAGCTAATAGGCCAAACAGTTTATGATTAATATAAGCCTTGTGTGTTTCTTTGGGACTGAACGACTGTGGGACCGGGAGGGACAGAAACTTCTGTCTACATTTTCATGTAGATTTGTGATGTGTGGCGGGTGGAGAAAGAGAAGGAGAGATTGACATCTGGTGCTTCCTCAGTTGTCCTCCATCATATTATTTTGAGATAGGGTCACTCACTGAGCCTGGAGTTCAACCATTTGCTTAAACTTCTGGTCAGCAGACTTCAGAAATCCACCTATGTCTACATCTCAACACTCCCAGCACTAGGATAACAGATATATGCTGCCACACCTGTACATTTTAAGTGGGTACTAGGAATCTCAGCTTGGGTCCTTACACTTGTGTCACAGAACAAAATCTGACCTTCCCAGGGGGAGAGCGTGGCAGAGGGTGAGGGGCAGGCAGACAATTGCATGACCCTGACTTTACCCAGACTGCTCTCCCATATCAAGGAGGCAAGCATTACCAACTGTGCTATCTTCTCAGCCCTCATATAGATCATTTGTCATTTATATCACAATTGTTTTAAGTCACTGTGTGTTAATTCAACATTGGGATTGTATAATAGTCTACTTATACTATGAACTTTTCTTCTTCCTCTGGTTCACATTTTCCTATCTGTATATCTGGTCAGTTATTGCAGCTTTGTTTATTACAATGTAGAGATTATATGCTCTATTAATTTTCAGGTATATTGTCACTACATGTGGCTACTGTTATCAGATTGTACACATAAAGAATTCCTATTTTTGAAAATTTTTATTAGGCAGTGCTAGAGAATTGTTTGTTACATGTACAGTCTGTGGTTTCAGTTTGTCATCCTTTGGTTAGTTACATCTATTTTTCTTCTTCAATGTCCTCAGTCACACAACACCAACTCATTATTCTTCTTTAATTTGTTGTCTCTATATTTCAAGTTTTTAATCTATATTAAAATTATAATAAAATTATAGACAGGTGGTGTTCTGTAAGGATTTAATGATCTCCTTTTTTAAAGTTAAAAATGTTGTCATTTTTGTTTTGTTTCTCTTAAATTGTTTTAGGTGGCAGTCCCACTGTGTAGTTCCTGACTATCCTGGAATTTACACAGTGTAGATTAGGCGGGCTTCAAACTTAAGAGTTTGAAGGTTTATTACCTTACAGATGTTCAGCCTTGCTTGCAGAAGCTCACTCTGTCTGTCTGTCTCTCTGGTCTGTCTGTGTTTCTCCTTCCTGCCTGCTTGTGTGCCTGCTTTCTCTCCCTCCTTCCCACCCATTCCCTTTTTTTATCTTTCTTCCTTTCTTTCTGAAATAGGGTCTTAATGTGTAACTCTGGCCAGACTGGCCTTGAACCCATAGAGATCCACCTGCCCTCTGCCTCTTAAATGCTGGAATTAGAGGTGTGTGCCACCATACCTGGCTTGCAGAAAGCATTTTTTGAAAGCAGTCAATCATTTATACTCATTACTTTCCCAGTATGCTGTCTTAAAAGTTAATTGACTTAAGTTGCTTGCTTCTCCCCAGTTTGCAGTCTGTGCTGGAAGATCTCCTTGTGGCAACTTCTGATGGACTTCTTCATCTAATTCATTGGGAAGGAATGACAAATGGAAGAAAAGCCATCAATCTTTCTACAGTACCATTTTCAGTAGATCTTCAGTCATCTAGAGGTAGTTATACTTTCTATATGAGGTAGAACCAACTTAATATACAACATATGGAAGTACTACGCAAATATATAAAACAATAGTTTATTATAACCCTACTCTATTTCCTTATTTTTCTTCAGTAGGCTCATTCCTCGGCTTTGCAGATGTGCACATTAAAGATATGGAATACTGTGCCACACTTGATGGGTTTGCTGTTGTGTTTAATGATGGTAAAGTTGGATTTATTACACCAGTGTCCAGTAGATTTACTGCAGAGGTATGGATTGTGTGTTTTGTATTATTTTATTTTGCTTATTAATTTTACTTTGTTAGCAAATCCTATGTTCTCTTAGTTTGTATAATGTTTATTTAAACTATAAGTCAGTTATGGGGCTTTATCCTGCAGAAAATCACTATTTGCTTCAGTCTTCTCCAATCCCAACACAGTCATAATCTTTTCATCTTTCCAAGAAAGTAATTGTTTTAATGAAGTTACTAGCCATTGTTTACATGTTAGACAGTATGTGAGTTGTGTTGATACCAAACTATAAAATATGTTAATGATTAGGTTTTCCTTTTCTGCAGATTTTTAGTTTCACTGGGAGTTAATAATTCTTTTGTTCTTTATGTTTACTCTGTGTGTATGTGTGTGCCTTTGCTTAATTATGTACACATGTATGTTTGTATATAGGCAGGGTGCGTGTGCTTGTAGAGACCAGAGGACAACCTAGGCTGACATTCTTAGCCACTGCTAATCTTACTTTTTGAAGCAGAGTCTCTCATTGGTCTAGACCTGGCCGACGAGTCTTAGAGACCCGCCAGTCTTCACCTCCATCACTGGGGTTACGGGTTACCAGTACATAACAACCAAACCTGGCTTTTTACACAGGTTCTAGGGGTCAAACTGAGGTCCTCACGCTTGCACAAGCACTTCACTGAGTTGTCACCTCACCCTCCATTAACTTATTCTTTGTACATTTACCACTTAACCCCAACCTGACTGTCAATATGAAAGTATCGTCTCCATTTTTTAGATCATTAGTGTTTGTTTAATCTTCGCTAAGATATTCCTGTTAGAGCTTTCTAGACTACTCCTGACTAGAGTTCTTCTCCAGACTGGTTCCTTACTATACACCTTTAACAAAGATGTATTTTCTGGTTTTCCACCATCATCATCCCAAGTAGTCTCTTTCTTAATTATATAGTCTTTAATAGTTGTTGATTTTTTTTTTGACTTTTAGATAGTAAATGTGCAGATTTTGTTGCTGTTCAAGACCCAAAATAAAAATGAATCATTCTCTGTTTTGTTAGATTTTGTTATATGATCTCCATTGTGGGGTTTGTTAACTAGGTTATATCTTTATGGGGGTCCTCCCCGCTTCTCTTTTATTCTACGCCTTTCTTTCTCCACTTTGTGTCTCCAGGGTTCCTTATAAAAGAGTTCTAGAGTCCCCTCCAGAGGATATGTTTACCTGACTTCCCTGATACTCTGATATTTGAGTTTTGGAAGTGTTAAAAACTATCAGGTTCAAGGAGTAAACTTGGACTTTTCTTTGATGTTCAGTTTTTCTCAAAGGAAAAATGTTCAGTTTTCTATTAGGTAGAAGTTGGGTCTTTGTTGGCTATTCACAATGGGAATGTGCTCAGAAAGGACCCTAGTCTTCTTACCTAGACTTTGAACCACCTCTACCATTCTTTTAGTGACACCCAAATTCCCAGGAATTTTGTGTAAAGTAAGCGATTTTTAAGCATTCTTTACTATTTGTGTGCTTCTCAACTTCTAAAATTTGCTAATGCCTTCCATTTTTTTCTTTGTATTCACTACCTTATGCTTCTTGGGAGAAAATACTTAGATGATAGTCTTTGTGAGAGATGTCTTACGCAGGTGAAACCAAATGATACCTTGTTAAACTGAACCTTTATTGAATGAGAATTATCTGGACTATAAAGGTTAGGGGAACACTTTTTAAACTTCAAGTTTTTCTTGTTGTAGCAACTTCATGGAGTTTGGCCACAAGATGTTATTGATGGGACATGTGTAGCAGTAAATAACAAGTACCGACTTATGGCATTTGGTTGTGCAAGGTAAGATAGATAGGGACTTTGACTCTAAGTTAAGCTTAAGATATCTCAACATACTTAGGGACTTGGTTGTGCCTGCCATAATTATCAGTCATCTTAGTATAAAATATAAAGATGTTTTATTATTTTGAAACAAAGGTAAAGAACAGATTTCAAAGGTTGAACATTTTAGTTTGTAAAAGTGTTTCAAACTGTAGAAATTGAAATACAAATAAAAAAGAATAAATAAGTTTAAATTTAGATTCTTAATTGTTAATCCTTTAGGATATCTGTGTTTATATTCTCTTATATGAATATGTAGTTTTATTTAGTGAATATTTTTAAAGCTCACATATAAAATCAGTTTTTTGTTGTAATTCATGTAATGGAGAGTTTTCAAACAAAATTGAAACTTGAACACTGTGACACATGTTTATGATCCTAGCATTCAGGAGGTTGAGAGGATCAAGGATTTGAGGATGTTGATTATAGCCTGGCCTACAAACACATATAGATCAGTCTTAGTAAATTCCTTTAAAATGGGTGTGTGGGGGGCAAAAAAGAAGGGAAAAATTTATGTTCATGGTATGCAAAATTATGTTTGTCTCCTAAAGCAAGTTGAAGAGGAGGGTGTCTGTGTGGAACACACACATGTATTTGCTGCCCATATATTAACATATTGTTAAAGTTCATTCTTTCATTGTTATAGATATGGTACTGTATGAATATACCAGTTTAATTTTCCTTCCTCATGTTGCTATGTGTTAAGGTTGTTTTTACTATTTGCAGTTATATACAGTAGTATAGTGAACAGTGTATGTGTTTCCTGGAAAATGTCAGGGATTTCAAGAGGAAAGGGATGACTAGACTGTAATCTCTGCGTTTGTTCAGATGAGGTGACTACTAATTATTTACAAAATGTTTTTCTACTTTGTACACCTTTCACTAGAGCATAGATTCCCATGATAATGCTGTTTCTATTCATTTTTGTCATTTTTCACTAAAAGTGTTGTTTTTACAGTGGTTCTGTGCAAGTTTATACAATAGATAACACCACTGGAGCCATGCTGCTATCTCATAAATTAGAGCTTACAGCGAAACAGTATCCTGGTGAGTATCTATAATGTCTCTCTTGATCTGTGAGGTTCCATTCCAACACTGCCACACCTGCAAGCAGTGGATGGCTGACACCATGGCGAATACTGAATTCTGTGTACTGTTTCTCCCTTACACATGCAGTAAAGTTTTACTTATAAATTAGGCATAAGAAGAGATACCCCGTATGTTAGTTACTTGTCTCATTGCTGTGACAAAATGCCTTACAAAAGCAACTCAAGAAAGGACGATTTGAGGGCTGGAAAGATGTCTCAGCAGTTAAGAGCACCAACTGCTCTTGGCCAGGACTTGGTTTGATTCTCAGCACCCTAATGGCAGCTCACAACAATCTGTAATTTCAGCAGCTGGTTTCTACAGGCATTAGAAATCAAAGTGGTCCATTGCGTGTTGGCAAAACACCCATACACATAAAATATTTTTGATTAAAAAAAAGTGTTTATTTTGGCTTACAGTTTAAGGGGTACAGCATGTCATGACGACAAGAGCATGGTGGCAGGAACATGAGAGGCAGCACTGGCTACAGTGTGCCTGTTGTCAAGAAGTAGAGAGAGATGAGTTCTGATGTTTAACTTGCTATTTTTATTCGGTCCAGATCTCCAGCTGATAGGATGGTACTTACGACCCATTCTCCTCAAGGAGTCCTTTCTGGAAACACCCTCACATATACCCAGGGGTGTGTTCCCACAGTGATGTAGTCAAGCTGACAGTGAAGATGAATCCACTTTCGTTTGATCATCACAGGGTGTATGAATGTATTGAACTGTCACAGCGTGTTCTATAAACAACACAATTAAAATAACCAAAACCTTAAAAATAAGTGATAATAAAATAGAAGTCATTTAGTTACAACTAAAACTAAATTTTTTTTAAACTTTTTTTTCTTAGTTTTTGGGAGTATGTGGGTTCTTGGCTATGTCTTCTACACCTGATTTTAGCAGTAAGTCCTCAAGTATCATAGTATGAGTTAATCTATGATTTTATTTCATATCTTATTCTGGTAGACTCAAATGGAAGACTTACTAGCTGGTGTTTCTTTCTCTTAGCTTAGGTTCTTCAACTCTAAAAATCTTGGCAGCCTCTTCTCCATTGGCAAATGTAGCAACTCATTCTCTCTATCATTTATACACACGCATGCATATACACATTAGTTTTTTTTAGTATAAACCTATTTTCAGTTCAATTCACCATGCAGCATCTAAGAAATGACTCGTTTGTTTTAGGGCGGGCCCTTGCTTAGGGTCTGCACGTGGGCCTTGTGTTTCCTGCTGTGCCATGTCAGTCTGTATTCTCTGCTCATGTCTTAAACCACAGGCTAATGCCTCTCCTGTGTTAGAAGTGCATTTGTTACATACTAGAGTAAAATTCTTACAGTCTGAGGTGTGGCAGCAAAACCAGGACAAGTTTCTTTTTCATCAGTTTCAAGAAAGAGAATTACAAGCCAATCTGCCTTATGAACATTGATGCAAAAAATCAATAAAATGCTGGCAAACCAAATCCAAGAATACATCAGAAATCATCCACTACGATCAAGTCAGCTTCATCCTAGAGATGCAGAGGCGGTTCATCATACGAAAATTTATCAATGTAATCTACCATATAAATAAACTGAAAGAAAAAAGCCATATGATCATCTCATTAAATGCTAAAAAAGCATTCAATAAACTCCAACACCCTTTTGTAATAAAGGTCTTGGAAAGATCAGGGTTACGAGGAACATTTCTAAACATAATAAAAAACAATATACAGCAAGCCAACAGCCACCATCAAATTAAATGGAGAGAAACTCAAAGTGATTCCACTATAATCAGGAATAAGACAAGACTGTCCACTCTCTCCATATCTATTCAACATAGTTTTTGAAGTCTAGCTAGAGCAATAAGACAACAAAAGGAGATCAAGGGGATACAAATTGAAAAGGAGGAAGTCAAACTTTCGCTATTTACAGATGATAAGATAGTATAACATAAGGGGTTTGTTTCTTTCAACCACATTAATTACACAAATTGTAAGAGTGAGGACTGAGTTGTTATGTGACTAAGGATTGTCATGAGACTTTGGTTTACTGTTCTATGTAATGATGAACTAAGGAAAATTTCCCTGGCTCATCTACATGACATCTCTTTTTCTCCTTTGTACCATGGATACAGCCTGTATAATCTTGGCATTACCGTGTATCTTTACTAGTTTTCCTCGTGTGGGCATGCTCTGAACTTTATCTCCTGACCCTTACATGCTATGTGAGTCACCAGTAATGATAGATTCTCAGAGAGAAACAACTTTGTCCCAGTATTTTGGGATGTTCAACATCATACTTGTTTCGGTGTGAAGAATCATAATGGATGTTATTTGATGTACTACAAAAACAGATATTCACTCCCAGCATTCATTTTTATCACACACACTATGCAAAAGACTTATGTGTATTTTTCTCTGAGGAGAATGTTTCTGCAACCTTATCCCCATTTTGCAGAAGCTGGTCTGACAACTTTGAAGATTATTACACAGTGGTAGTTATTCAAGATAATCATGGCAAAACTAGCCTTCACTCCCTACAGTTCACCTGCATTCTGAGGTTGTTCACATAGATCAGACAAAGGCTGGTGCCTTTATTTTCAGTACCCTCCATGAACAGGACTCATCTTGGAATCCATGTAGTCCATGCCGTTCAGCTTGTTCAGATTTGAACATACAGCTTGTAAAAAGTACTAAGTATTTCTGAGCAATCTTTTTAACCCTTCTTACTATCTTTTCACAGACATTTGGAACAAGACAGGAGCTGTTAAATTGATTAGATGGTCTCCTGACAATAGTGCTGTAATAGTAACCTGGGAATATGGAGGTCTTTCTCTATGGAGTGTGTTTGGAGCCCAGCTGATTTGTACCCTTGGAGGAGACTTTGCGTGAGTGAACAAAGAGAAACTTTAGATAAATAACCCATTGTTTTCTGAGCAGCTCATATATTCAGAAATACAGTGCTTAGAGCTACCTTGAAGAAAAAATTCACCCTTAAGACATTTTTTTAGTAGCATACAAAACAGTAGAGCTTATTGTGTACATGTTCACATGTAGGCATCAGTGCACTTCGCCCGTATTTTCCCTTCTTTTCACCAAATAGCTCCCTCTTCCTTCACACCATGTATTTGTATTTAAATCTAGACTGAACACATAGAAACATGCAGTATTTGATGCCATGTGACGGAACTCACATGGAGGGGTTTTTATTAACGGAAAGAGAACATAAAAAAAAGAGAAGAGAGAGAGAAGCAGAGACCAGCTTGCCTCTTCAGAAGAACAGTGGGAAGGGACTGAGAATGGGTGGAGCTTGTCTCTTAAAGAGACCTTTTGCACTTGCATACAGACTTGGAAAGGACCCTTACCTGGCCAACATTCTGCCTGAATGCATCCTGCCAGGTGACAGGGGCCCGCATAATGCCTGAATCCTAGCATTCCCATATTTTCCTTATTATAAAAAGGTGAGGAAATTAAAGGGGATAGCAAGTGGGACAGGGATGGGGCCACCAGGTTCTCAAAACTGCTTCTTGATGATATGGGCATTGACCATCTTGGGGGGGGGGGGCTGAGAAAGCTGGGGTTTTAGTCACATCCTAGGGTAGCCGATTGTCTCACTGCTGGCCAGGTTATGTGGAACCATCTGGTGCCTCTTGAACCTGGCAAGATATTGGCAGAGCAGAGGACAAGGTTAAGTTTAGGGGGAAAAAAAAATTTTTTTTTAAGGTCCTGGTAATTAAGGAAATTGGGTGTCAAGATCAGGGAAAGGGGGGACGCCGGCTTAGGCTGCTTAGGAAGGTAGGGATGCATCTGACCTGCTTGAGGTGAATCTTATTACAAGAATTCTTTGAGTTTACAGAAAGATACAAGTTTTAGATGCACTAACACCCATTGCCTTCTCTCATTTCCCCTTCTCTTCTTTCTTCCAGGACCACTATTACACCATCATAGTCTCCTCTTACTATCATGTCCTATATATAGATTCTGCATATGAGAGAAAACGGGATAATCTCTCTGAGTGTGTTTATATTTCACTTAACATGATCTCTAGTCCATCTATTCTTATTTTATCCTTATACCAAAACATTTTGTGAAATTCAGATTTAATTTGTTGAGTATATGTTAATTCTCCAAACATTTACCCTTCTAAACTGACAGTTGATTCAATAAAATTACTTACTGAGACCAAACACTAGGGAAAATACACTTCCTTTTTTGAGCTCAGTTGTGTATATGACCTCATGTTAAAATATAAGATGGACTGCTGATCTTGGTAGTGTAGCACACACCTTTAATCCCAGCATTCAGGATGCAGAATCGAGGCTCCTTAAAATAGAAATATGTAATAATGCATGAGCGTTTCATTTTCATCCACTATTATGTATTTCTGTTTTAAAGGAGCAAATTCGGTTTGTTTATTTTTAAGCTGAAGCTAAGTGGTATCTGTGTTGTGTGTAATTGGAAGATGATCAAGAGAAGTTTCTGTTCTGTTTCAGTTACAGGTCTGATGGTACCAAAAAAGAGCCCCTTAAGATCCATTCTATGGTAAGTACTTTCTACTTACAAACAGGTATAGCCTATAAAAATCATTGCTTTTTCCCTTTTCCTCACAGTGAATTCATAAAATCAGAAAGCATTTTTATCTCTGCAGATTTTTTCCTATAGTTCATTTTTGGTGAAGTTTATTAATTTGTGTGTTTAAGAAGGGGTTTACTAGGTGATGGTATTACACACCTTTAATCCTAGCACTTGGGAAGTAGAAGCAGGCAGATCTTTGTGAGTTCAAGGCCAGCCTGGTCTACAAGAGCTAGTTCTAGCATAGGCTCCAAAGCTACAGAGAAATCCTGTCTCAGAACAAAAAAAAAAAAAAAAAAAAAAAGAAAGAAAGAAAGAAAAAGAAAAAAGAAAGGAAAGAAAGAAAGAAGATAGGGCTTCTTGCTATATAACCAACATTCAGCCTCAAACTATATAGGCCAGGACTAGCCTTGACCTTATAATCCCCTTGCCACTGGAGTGATTTTGTCTCAAAAAATAAGGTAGATGGCTTCTGATGAATGACATCTTCTGACTTACACATATGCACGTGCACATGTCCACACATGCATGCATGTACACACCTTCGCACACCTAATATATAGGCACACAATTGTAAGTTTTCAGTATAATATTTTTGAAACTACCAGCCAGCGCCTTTGAATATCATGCATCAAGTGTTATTATCAGAGGTTCACTAAGTTGATATTTTATCCACAAACTGAAGAAGCATTTAGTTAGCTCCAGGTTCAAAGAAACCCTGACTCAAAGGAATAAAGAGAAAGCAATAGAATAGGAAATCAAAGATCACCTCTTGCCTCCATGTGTACCTGTACATATACTCTACTTATACAGGTATACATATACACATATGAAATAAACAATTATTAAGTTTTTAACAATTTGCAGCAGTCTGACCCTCACTCACCATTTTTTGGATTAAAGATAAATTACTATCTTGAAAAATACTATGATGGAATCTAGTTATAGAATATTAATTCTGAGTGGGCTTGGAGAAATACATTTAAATCTTTTCACTGTACACTTCACAACCAAAGAAATCTTTATCTAGAGGAACCAGATAGGTTGTGACCAAAGGTCAGGCTGGAATGAAAACACCAATGTCACAGCTTCCAATCCAGTGCTCTCTGCTGTTTCCAAAGCTGCATCTGTGGTAGATGCTTCCTCACTGAGCTTCTGGTCATACAGAGCTGTCTTCCGGAAGAATTTCTTTGTACTTGAGAAGCAGGTAAATTAAATTGAGATGTTACGGAAGGATTTTTAGAATTGGAACCCTGAAATTGAAGCTGAGAACGTGAGTTAGTGTCTTATCATTCTAAGTAGAGGGCAATGGTGGTGGTTTCCTCTAGACATAGATAAGGTGTACTTGACAGCTAAGAATCATTGGTTTTGATTTTTTTATAATTTATTTTGTGTGTCTGTGTGCAGGATGTCTGTATATGTGGGCATGCTACCATGTGACTACCAGAGGACAACATTACAGTTAGTTCTTTCCACCATTGTGCAGGTTCTGGGGTCAAATGCAGCTTCTCATAATTCCACATCTAGCGCTTTGACCTTTGTAGCCCTGGGTGTGATTCTTGTCTCTGGTTATTTTTCATGGTTTCAATATTTAACTGAAGTTATTATAAATAAGATAAAAATAACTTTTTGTTGCTTTGACTTTTTTTTCTCTTATTTCTTCAAGAGCTGGGGTGCAGAAGGCTATCACTTATGGGTAATCAGTGGATTTGGTTCTCAGCACACTGAAATTGAGTCAGACCTCAGGAGTATAGTTAAACAGTCCAGCATTTTGCTATTTCAGTTCATCAAGAGTGTACTCACTGTAAACCCTTGTATGGTAAGTAATTAAAACTGTGGGGGGTTGTTTGTTTGGTTTGGTTTTTTTTAGTGCCTTTTAACAGAATTTTAGACCCCTTTTAATGATTTGAATATATTTCTAAATCAACTATACCTTCCTTGTATACTTTCTGTGGTTCATGTATTTCTATAAAATTTATGCCATAATCTGAACATTTTCTGAACATGTTTTGAATTTTTTCATTTTATTTTTTTTAAAAAGTGCCACAAGCAGTCCTAAAGAAGCAGTATTTATATTTAAGATAACTTGAATAATTTAATCTTTATCTGAGTAAGATTATCCAAAGTGTGTCCATTTAGATACTACTTGGAAATGTTACTAGAGACTCCACAGGATTTAAAAAACAAACAAGCAAACAAAAAACCCATAAAACATTGTAGTTGGCTGGGGGATGGCTTAGTTGGTAAAATGTTCGCTTCACTCAGTGCATGAGGCCCTAAGCTGAGCATGGCAGTGCGCCTGTAATTTCAGCTCTCAGCTGCAGGTTCGGTGATGGACCTGTGTCAAAACATAAGGTGGACAGTGATTGAGGAAGACTTTTACTTGACTTCCACATGTGAGCACATAATCACACACATACCACAAAAAAAAAAAATCTGTTTTCATACATGAAATAAAGGCTTTAAAACAAAGAGTAAATTAGGACGCCAGGACTTAGGTTGTCATCACATCTGGCACAAAAATGTAGTTGTAATTTAAAAAGCAATATTCCTTATTCAGCTGTAAATTTTAAGAAAGTCTTTGAAGAAAATGTCTAAAAGCCTGCTTTGGAAAACATTTCCCCAAATAACAATATAAATATTTTGCAATACTTGTAATAAATATTTCAAAATGTAGTATAAACTTTTTATGTTTATTTCTCTGAATTAATATATATTATGTGATTACATATTTTAATATGCTACAGTTATATGCTATGAGTGCATATCTCTAACTATTATTAATAGCTTTTTAAAAATGTTTGATATAACCAGTTACTTAAAATTTATAACACATTAAAAATTAATGTGAAAATAACCCAGATCTCAGAACTCTATACTGTAGTTGAAAATTAAGGATACCCCCCCACCACCACCCCCCCAAAAAAATAAGGATAAAGTATATTTCCTGCTCCTCCACAGGCTGGGGAGATGGCTCAGTGAGTGGGTAAATGAGGAATGGATTTTGAATCCCCAGAACCTACATAAAAACCTGGTGGGCATGTCAGCCTGTCTGTAATCCAGCAGGGAGGAGATAGGGATGGAGATTCAAGAGCAAGCAGGCTAGTCTGCCTAGTCCAAGTAAAATTGGGTTCACCAAGAGATCTTGCTTCAGCGTATAAGGTGGAGAAGAGCTCTTGAGGAAGAGACCTGAAGTCAACCTTGGATCACCACAGGAATGTACATACATGGAAACACATATACGTACACATACACACTCTTACACAAAACAAAGTACCCTTGATTACATTTTGGACTAAATAGGAAGGGTTAGGATACCACTGTCTGATTTGAATATAAGAAATCTTCCCACCTTGAGAACTCTGGCCCTCTAATTGAAAATCAGGGCATAATTAATTAAAATCAGAAGTTGTTGCATTTGTCTGAATATCCATAGAAACTAACATAGTCAATTGTAAACATTGTGTACTTACATGTAGTTTTTCAGGTGTAGTTCTCAGAGTATCAGCATTTAGGATTGCTAATGAAAGGTACTATTCAAACATTTGTAAGCCTGGGCATTAGCAAAACACACTGTATGAAAATCTCATTAACACTAAAAATCACTAAAATATTGACTTTTCTAAATGTAATATATGAGATATTATGTAGATTCTGTCATCTGAAGAAAACCAATATTGTGATATGGTACATGTTCAACAATAAAATTAAAGCAGCATTTTACTTAATTGTCCCTACCTAATGCTGGTATTTTTATTTTCCCTTTTGCCCTCTTTCTCTGTCTAGAGTAACCAAGAACAGGTGTTGCTTCAGGGAGAAGATCGCTTATACTTGAACTGTGGAGAAGCCTCACAAACCCAGAATTCGAAGAGTTCTTCAGCACGCGCTGATCATATGCCCAGTCGGGGAAAGAACCCATTTGCAGATGGAGGTCTGGAGTCTCAGGGGTTAAGCACTTTACTTGGACATCGACATTGGCATGTTGTCCAGGTCAGTGTTCATTTACTGACTCTTTCATTGGTAATATTATCACTTGAGACCAGTTTTTAATTATTTTTATTACTGTATCTCTCTCATTGCTTTTATTTTATGTTTTTCCTTGCCTTTTTTCCTTTCCATTTGATAGGGAGTATATCCTCATCATTAATAGGATCAAGAACTAGAAGTTTATTTCTTTTCCCCTCAGTGAAGATAATTTTATTTTACTTTGAGCCTCTGTGTTGCTTAATCTAGCTCTATGAATTTGCATAGCCTAAAGAATATCCATTGCATGGAAAGTAGTGATTTGACCAGTACCCAGTAGAGCTGACTTTATATTTATAGTGCTTAATCACTTAACAATAGACCCAAATTGCAAGCTTTTGAACATTTGAGAAACTTAATGTTCATAATTTTATTATTATTTGATGTTTTTCCAAATTATGGCCTCATCCTGACACCACATTTAAGCTAGCAGGTTCTTTTAGTTTCTGACAGGTTGATATTTGATATGCATTAATTCTGATTTTTATGCCAGTTAAGATTAATTTGGTACATTGAGTAAACTGAAATTTCTTGAAAGAAATTTGTATGCATACTTTCAAAGTCCTAAACATTTTCTTTCTTCTTTTCATACTAAAACGTATCAGAGCCTATTCTTGGATTCGTTTCTTGTAGTCAGTTTATTTTTTGGTTTTTATTTTTCCTTTTCTTTCCTTTTGCAATAGGATCTTGCTGTGTAGTTGGTCTGGAATTCACGATTCTCTTGTCTCGGCCTCCCGAATGCTGGGACCATCCACATACACCACCACACTAGCTTCTTTTAATCAATCTCTATTTCCATAATTCTTTACCTCTTCTCTGCTTATATCTTACTAGTTTTCTTCAGCTCTCATGTTATTTTCAGTTGATTTTGAATGAAGATAATTAAAAGACAGAAAAATGATCACTCTATGAAGGGTTAAAGGAGGAATAGTTCCAACAGTTGACTTATAGTGTGCACTAAAAGAAAATGTATTTAACATACATAAATAAACTCATGGAATCAAACAATGTACATACCATTTTATAATTAGTAACAATTTTTAAATATAAAACTGCATCAACTACTTCCTTGACTAAATTTTTCCACTGCTCCCTTCTCTCCTATAGCCATTTCTCTGCTATTTTCATTTCCCCATACTTTGAACTATTCATTCTACACTGACCTAGCATCAATGCCAGTTCTGCCTAGCCAGGTCTGTGTTACCAGAGAGCCAAGTAGAGCAGAGGATCAAAGAAGGTAGGTCTGGAACTAAAAAATCCATCAGGCAATAACAAAATTGAATTTCCTTCCAGCTCAAAAATTCAGTGATTCTTAGCATCCATGAAGCATTCTACTGAGTAAGCACATAGTGCTGACTCCAGAACTGCGGGCAGCAGCAGGATCCTTGGCCTCTGATTGCCAGCTCAGCTCATGTCTGCAGACAAGCTTTCCAAGTGTGGATTTACCTAGGCCTCTTCATTTCCTCATTCATTCTGTTCTTTTAGCTTTGAATAAAGATAATATAGTTTTGGTAAAATATTTGTTAAATGATTAATTTATTTACCATAAGGGTAAACAAGTAGTTCACAAAACAAGAATGGTAAAAATGCTAAAACTTTATTCCTTATAAACTCTGATGAGGAAATGAGGGAAAAACAACAACAACAAAAACCTTTTAAAAACTAATATAAATAAAAATGTCACAGTTGTGCTCCCAAGACATTTTAGAATTTCAATTTTAAATTTCATAGAATTTTTAGAGCTGGAGGTATTTTAGAGGTCATATAGCCCGATTGGATCTGTACATGAGGAAACCAAAGCTCAGGAAGTTATTAACATGACTCACCGAGCATCACACAAAGGAGTACTGGTCAACCTGGCCTTTTGAAACAGCCTACATTAAAGTCTAAAAAAAATCTAATGTGCTTTAAAAAGCTAGGTACTGAATGTTGAATCATATAATTACCATTGTCCTTATACTGAAACTTATAATTTGCCTTTGTGGCCTTTTTTTTTTTTTTTTTTTTTTAATTAGAGTTGCCTTGCTCTTTGCCTGCTAACACTGGAGCCTGGCAGTTGAATGCAGAGTGACAGTGATCTTTCTGGGTAGTGTTTATATAGTGCTAATGCTTTGCCTTCTAAGCTTCTTAGCCACCCATGTGGACTCCTTGGAGAAACTAGGGGCATGGTTTCATTCCCCTTCCCACTTATCCTCTCTTGTAGGATAAGAACACATTCTCCGTTAAAGTTGATTTGTTTGTATGATTTCTACTTTGTGTGTTTACTATATAATTTAGAGTTCATCAAATAAGCTCCAGCTGATTCTGTGCTTTCTGTTCATTGTCTGGAATACTAAACTATTTTTATTTTTGTTTTGTTCAAGTCTTCTGTTTTGTACAACTTAACTTCCAGATTAGAAGGTTCTCTAACCAAACCAAATGCATACACACGTTAGAAGCAAAGGTAATAGCTGACAGAATAGACAGTGCCTTTTTCGATGTATTTTTTTTTTAATTTAGTTTTCTAAGTTACAAATTTATAAAGTACTGGAACACAATGTGAAATTAAAAAGCAAAAGCCTTTTAGTTGTGGCTCTGTTCCTTCTAATGTTGAGTGTTTTGTATAATGTAAACTTTGGTCTCTAAGGTCTTTATTAGTGTTCTAAGGATATTGATTTTATATTTAACATGGCTGTAACTATTTTGAAAGATTATCTGTCACAAAATGTGGGAAGTAAATATCAGGCACTTCATTGAGAGGTCGGTAGGTAGTGAATTATAAAGGCTATTTTGTGTATAAGTGATTTGCTCACATTCACCTAGTTTTATCAGGTGTGGAAGATGTGGGTTTGGGCGAAGATCTAATTGAATCTTTTAGTTTCACTAATTAGACAAAACTAGTCTAGGCTGAAGACAGAGTTTAGCAGGATAAAAGGAAAGCAGTTAGTTTCCATTTAGGAGAGACTGGAAAACCCTGTGATAAGAATAATGAGATACTCCGATCTGTACTTTAGCACCATCTCCCAGTGATGTGGCATGACTCCTGTGCCCTAGCTTTATGACTCAAGTGTGTTTAATATTATTAGCTGCCTATTCTGTCCACTGTTTCTATACACAGCATTAAGTGTACAAGACAAAGTTCACATGGCACATAGATCAAACAAGGTGACACCAGGAAAAAAATGTATACTTTGTTCTAGTCATAAAATATTCAGACAAAATTAAAAAGCCTATTAATTTCAACTTATATTTGAGTTATGAAAATACATCATTTGTAATTTGTAGTATGTCATAGACTTTTGAAATTTAAAAGAATAGATTTTTTTGTAGAGATATGCATTAGAATGTGATAATCTGATAAGTTTTTACTGAGCCTTTATGCTGGAATCACTTTTGCAGTGATGTGCTAGCTGACATATCACATGTCATAGGAATTAGTGAAAAAAAAATCGAAGTTTGGAGAGTGTAGGTTTCTTTGAATTTTAGTTATTTTACCCAGTGTCATTGGTAATGAGCTGCTTTCTCTGGTACACCTGTTACATTCTTGTGTGAGTTTGAAATCTATGAATTTAGTTGTATTTTTAGGTTGATGTCCTGGGTCACTGCATTCTAGTGCTTTATGAGTTAACAATCTGGAGTGAAGCAGTGCTCTGGGGAGACGGCTGTTGCTTGATTCTCTTATCTTTACTCAGTCTTAAGGATTTGGTTATTTGTGACTTTCTGATTTGGATTTGTTTTTCAATATGTATCCAGTTTCTTGAGTCAAATTAAAATAAATTTCAATAAATTGAAGCTTTTCTTATTCCAGGAACAGAAGACTCTTGCGTTGTTCAGTTTTTCTGTTAATTTACACTCCACTTCTCCAGCTGCTCAGGAAAGCTAATTCGTAGGTTAGGAGAGACAGAAGAGTCTGTAGAGTTAAACTTACTCCACCTTAATAACCCACAAAATTTTCTCTAAGTTTGAAAGTTTCACGGCACTGATAAAATGACACCATAAATGAAGGTAAAGCTAGATATCGTGGAAAACTGTATTTACCACTGATGCTTGAGAAGACTTAATATCTGAATTATATAAAGGTTCTTGTGGATCGATAAGGTTGAACAGCCTAAGAGATAAATAAATAGTAACTTAAGCATGTCCATACAGGCTTGTAGATGCATCTTAAGAAGCAGGATAAAAAAAATAGGTAGGGGGTCTGGAGAGATGGCTCAGTGGTTAAGAGCATTGCCTGCTCTTCTAAAGGTCCTGAGTTCAATTCCCAGCAACCACATGGGGGCTCACAACCATCTGTAATGGGGTCTGGTGCCCTCTTCTGGCCTGCAGGCATACACACAGACAGAATGTTGTATACATAATAAATAAATATAAAAAGAAAATAGGTAAGATAAAAATAAGCCAGTTGCCATTCTCAAGCAGCAGATTTTTGTTTGTTCTTACATTGACTGGTTTTATATGCATTGCTTTTTTAATCACCACAGTATAAAAGTAATAAAGATTTCCAGTAAAAAACAAAACCCTTGGCTCAAGCTGTCGTTGATCTGGGGGTGGTCTGCATGGGCAGACAGAAACTATTGCCTGCAGTTTGGCTGCCATCACACACGCTTGTTGTCAGTTTGTATTGAGTTTAATATCAGAAACAAGCAGCGCTGTGGTGGAGGGAGGAAGTGTGGTCTAAAAGCTTGAAATTATTAAGATAGAACATGTGAAATATAGGTTCATAAACAAATGCTCAATTCAAAGAGCTCTGCTACTAAAGCCACTACTTAACACCTTAAACATTATGCAAGAAGCCGAATTTCATGCTGTGCTAAGTTAATGCTGTCAGTTGAAGTATATTTCCTAAGTCTCACCAGACTGATATGTTATTTTCTCTAGATTTCCAGCACCTATCTAGAAAGCAATTGGCCTATACGGGTGAGTTGTTATTTTGTTGGTGTTGTAGTAGCCATTCTGGGAGTTGAGCCCTTGTGGATTTCTAAGAGGGAAATTTTAGTGCTTGATCTGCTGTGTACTGCTAGTGGATTGCCTCTACACTTTGTCAAATATAGGTATCGATACTTGAGTTTTTAACTTAGCATTTTATATTTAAATCACTGAGCAAACATTTATTAGTACTTTCTTTGTCTTACATTTTATTAAGTACTTTTTGTACCTAGTAAAGTATATATATTTGTAGGAAAGAGGTTTTAATTTTTTTTTAAACAGTTTTCAGCTATTGATAAACTCGGACAGAACATCGCCGTGGCTGGCAAGTTTGGGTTTGCACATTACTCTTTACTCACCAAAAAATGGAAACTTTTTGGAAACATTACTCAGGTTAGTCTTGTTTTTTTGTTAAAAAAAAATCTAAAAATACATTTCAAGATACAGAGCCTAAAAAAGAATAACAGATCAGCTGTAAAGCACAGAGAAGTGGGGAGAGACATGACATTTGATTATTGCCAATAAGTCAGTTTTGATAAAATAGGTGATAATTTGAGATTGAGTTCAGTTGAGATTGTTGGCTTTTCTTTTTTTGACAAATGCTGGGAGATGATTTAGCCATTGTGTTTTCTATATGAGCAAGGGACTCTCAGTTCAAATCCCCACAGGTCATTTAGGTCATGAGCGGAAATGGCAAGTTACCTGCAATGCCATCCTTGGGAGAGAGACATAAGGGATCCCTGAATCAAACAGCCTGGAAAAACCAGTCCTACAAGCCAGCTCTGGCTTTGGTTGAGAGATGCTGCCTTAAAGAATAAAGGTAGAAGAGCCATCAAAGAGGATTTCAGACATCAAACCCTGGTCCATATGCACACACACCCCAACACCCACACCTATACACATGTGCCTACATAACACTTGGGAGGCACATAGACATGAAAAGAAGAAAAAAAGATTAGTAACAATAATTGTTTAGATTAGGGTTTAATATTATCTTTAAGATTGAGTTATCAGATGTGGTGAAACTAAATGTCTACAAAGTTAGAGATCATTCTCTGTGTGATATGTGCATTGGTATGACAGGTGGCATGGAAGGTCAGAGGGATAATGAGTTAGATATTATGAGAGTCAAATGGGAAGAAATGAGGAAAAATAAAGTAGGTGTCTTTTGTGTCCCAAGTACTTTAAAGTGCTTTTATTATCAATCCAGTTATGACACTAGTACTACCATTTGCTAAAAGATTAGGATTCAGGCACTCATCTGATGAAGAATAAAGTCGGAAGTTAAATCAAGTTGTTTTAGATGCAGGATTAATGATGCTATCTGGTATTGAGATACTGTGAATGACACAGGTATTTCTTTGTAGGAATGTTTGTTTTTTAAAGATAGAACATGGTGCATTATTAATAATGTAGAAATAAATTTAGGCAAGAGAGAATGAGTCAGAAATAATCTGAGCTTTCTAAGAGTATTTTGTTACTTTATTGAAATTTTGGGTAACATAATTAAATACATCTTAAAATTTTCTTTTAAGGAGCAAAATATGATTGTGACTGGTGGCTTAGCCTGGTGGAATGACTTTATGGTCCTTGCATGTTATAACTTAAGTGACCGTCAAGAAGAGGTAACTTATTTTTTTCTCCTCAGAAATAATAGATTTTTAATTTTGGAGCTAAGCAGGATTTAATTTCAGGTAGACAATAATCCATTAAAACCTGGACAGCATTTTATTCCAATAATTTATCATATTTTAATAGTGGAATTACTGTATTACTGTTTTAAGTTATTTATGTTTTTTTAAGGTAACAATTTGAATTTATAAGATAACCTTTTATATCATAGCATCCAAAGGCTGAGACAGAAGGATTATGAGCTCAAGTCTATTCTGAGATAAATATCCTATCTCAAAAAATAAATAAACCTAAAAAGGATAACCTTTTAGCAAGTAGGTAATCTATAAAGATTGGTAATAAAACATTATAAAAGCAAAAAATATATAAGAATGACTGTTCTTAAGAAGAACTTAATTAATTTATATGGTTTTGAGGAAATGATATTCTCTAGTCAGGCTTGAGTACACAGATCTGAAACATGCTTTCATAATATTACATTTACTCTTGATCACATTATCTTTGGTTATTTATAAAGAATTAGCTAGCCAAAATAAAACATTATTCATTTTTTGCCAAGTCATTAGTAATTCTTTTAACTTCTATTACTTTAAAGTGAGTTGGCGTTGAGGGGTGATCTGTAGATGAAAATATGACTGATACCACACATTCTTGGTAACTATTGTTACATATATATGTCTGTCTATAACTCCCCCTCCTCCAGCTCAGAATCTACCTGCGAACATCAAATCTGGACAATGCCTTTGCTCATGTCACCAAAGCACCAGTGGAAACATTACTGCTTAGTGTCTTCCGAGACATGGTGGTAGTGTTTAGAGCAGACTGTTCAATATGCCTTTACAGTATTGAAAAAAAATTCGATGGGTAAGTTTTATCATGACATGAGTCACTTTTGTTCCTGTTTATGTTTCCTCTATTGTGTTTTCTAAAAACCTTTCTCCATCCTCCTATGTTGTTTCATTGTAAAGAGTTTTGGTTGTATTTATGTAGAGAGTGAAGAAAAAAGTACCTGTACTAAATGCTTGAGCTTGTCTTCCTGTGTTATTGGCCAGGGTTGGGGTGGGCATATACTTTGAGCTGAGATAAATCTTAGATACGTTTTTCCCAATTTATTAGTAATTAGTATAGTAATAACTATTCTTCTTTTCAGACACTTGGAGAAAGTTAAGGAAACATCCTTAGAAAGCCGTAGATGTTGTTGTCTGCAGCACCAAAGCTGAAATCCTGCTTTATTTCCTGTAGTCTGATATTAAGTCAGCATACAGCATGGAGGCCAGACCTCTTGGGTTTTGGGTTTTTTTTTTGTTTGTTTGGTTGGTTGGTTTTTTTTTTTTTGGTGTTTTGTTTTGTTTTGTTCTTAGAAGTATACTTGTTTAATAAGGACATGAATCATGTATTTGCTGAAGTACTGTGATAGATTAGTAATGCAAAGATAAAAAACTAAGACATTACTATTTCAGTAGTTAAACTTCTGTCATTTCACAACCAAATAGTTGTCCCTGTTCCCCCCAACCGCAACTCCCAAGGTATTTCTATTCATATAATTTCCCTGCTGTTGGTTTTCAGGACTCTATTTGTGTTGTAGTTTTGTTTTTCCTGCTTTCCAGTGCTTTACTGCCTTTTTTGTCTTATTCCTGTATATGTTCCTTGGCTCTCTCAACTTTAATAATCCTGGCGGAAGAATATTTAGGGAAGAGAGGACAATAGGGAGAAGACATTTGGGTCTGCTGTAGACATAAAGTATGTGTGTGTGTAGCAGCTGAAAGGAGGAAAAAAGTATATGAACATTGTTGAACTATGAACTTTCTTTTTTTCCAGCTCGAATACCTCGGCTAGTGTTGAGGTTCTTCAGGAGGTTTCAATGTCACGGTACATTCCTCACCCTTTCCTGGTAGTGTCTGTCACACTGACGTCAGTGAGTACAGAGAACGGAATCACCTTGAAAATGCCACAGCAGGTACCAGTGCGTTTCGGTCTTCAGTGTTAGGTCTGTTTATTTGTTCAGCAGATTCATGGTCAGTGTCTACACTTCGGTCTTCAGTGTTAGGGTCTGTTTATTTGTTCAGCAGATTCATGGTCAGTGTCTACAATGTACCTTGCATGAAGATGCTGAGTCTTAGTGGCAAGCCAAACAGACCAGTTTCTGGTCAACATTAAACAAGTAATTACACATATATGAACTACTCTGAAGTAGTAGAAATATACTAGAAATCTGATATAATCAATCTGTATAATCAGTCGGAGGGGTTTTACAGTGTCAGTGGCTTGAGCACAGGAAGGGAAGGGGAGATGGAAAGAAGTAAAATGAATTTTGGATGTGGAGAACTCATTGCTTTTATGAGGGAGACAAAATAGATCCCATAGTTGGTGGGTGTAGGAACCAGGTATACAGTGGTGCTGCCAACACCTAGGGTGCAATCATTAACTATTCCAGGACTACTTCTGCTACCGCAGCAGTTTCACCTGTTATCAAAGGGAAATTCTTTTTATTTTTTTCAATGATTTATTTAACTTTATATGCATTGATGTGAAGGTGTCAGTTCCCCGGTTGTGAACTGCCTATGGGTGCTGGGAATTGAATCCAGGTCCTCTGGAAGACCAGCCAGTACTCCTAACCCCTGAACCATCTCTCCAGCCCTGGAAAATTCTTAATATGTAGATTTGTCATCTCTTATCTACTCAATCCATCTTTTTCTTCTAACTTAGGTTCTTCTAACATTAAACTTTAGCATTCTCATAAAATTATGGAGAGTTTAGCTGCTGTATTAGAGAGCCTCTTTCCACTGTAGTTAAAATTGTTATCAGCCATTATAAGAATTCTCATTGGGAATAGCCTACTTATTTCTCTATTATGTGGAATAACAAATAATAAAAACAACTGTCTACATGAGAACCTCTAAAATAGTTGCAAATCATTGTCATTCTCTTCTCTCCTTATACATCTCTATGAAACATTACATCTGCATGCCAATTAGTCTCACACCCATATCACCAACGATGTCATACTTATTCTTTATTAACTGTTCTGGTCTCCCTCTTGAACTTAATAAGTTGCTTTCTTCCTTACAACACAGCTGCCATTCCTTCTGTAAGCTCTATCATAGTAACCAGCTAGTCCTGTTTCACACAATTCCCACTAAGATTTTTGGAAAATGTAAGAATTAAAGAGACCATTTTATGTCTCAAGAAACTAACTGATTCAGCAGTGATCATTATTAGATGAAACTTTACCTCATACCCAAGCCTTAGACACCAATGTATCATTAAAAGTTGGGAAGAAACATGTTGTGTGCTTCCTAAAGCAGTACGATAGGAAGTTCATATGAAAACTTTTCACCAAAAACATTGAACCTAATTAAATTGTCTAGAATCATCTTCCAGTCTTAGAAATGATAGAGATAAAGAATTAGCAAAGTTATACCGCGCAGAAGAAGGCTATCAGTTCATATTAGCTGTAAATGAGCCACCCAGTGCAGTGTCAGCAAGCTGCATTTATTAAGAAAGTATGACTTTTGCCGTCTCGGGTTTTTTTTTTTTTTCTTTTCCTGTTGGGCTTATAGTTCTAGCAGATTTGAGTCTCTGGTGAAGTGAAGTTAAAAAGCCACTGAACAGCAGCTGAGAGCTCACATCTTGGTCTACAAGCAGGAGGGAGGGAGGGAGAGAGAGAGAGAGAGAGAGAGAGAATATGAATACTGGGAATGAATACCTTTTAATATCAGAATAGATAGCATAGTTTTTGCTTTAAAATACCTTAACAAATTTAGAAAGAAAAGACTTTGTGTTTTGTTTTGTTTTTTTAATGGTTTATTCAACTTTATTTTATGTGCATTGGTGTGAATGTGTCAGATTCCCCTGCAAATGGATCTTCAGACAGTTGTGAGCTGCCATGTGGGTGCTGGGAATTGAACCCGGGTCCTCTGGAAGAGCAGTCAGTGCCCTTAACCACTGAGCCATATCTCCAGCCCCAGTAAAAGACTTTGTATAAGCCAGATATAGTGGTGATCAAGTGTCATTAGTAAGGGGTACAACAATTTAAGAGGACTTCACAAAGAAATGTTTATCTTAGTAAAGAGCAAATTAAAAAGTTGAAATGTAAAAAGAGTTAGCCTGAGGTCACAGCACAAAAACAAGTCTTGCTTTATTAATCCCCATCTTTAAAAACAAATGATGAGACTGATTAGTAGTCAGGTGCCTCTCAGGAGAGTGTAAGGTCCCTGTTAAAACCACAAACTCCTGGATGGAGAGATGGCTCAGCTGGGCTCACAACCAAAAAACTCCATAGACTCCCATGCAGGATTGTCTGCTAGGAAGCTTCTAGGGCAAGAGGGTGTTTTGACCTTCCCACACTTAGAATTTTGAGCAGTTAGCTTGTGTTTTTCTGAGAACTCGTGAAGTTGCCTGTATTAATATAATCACTTGTAATAATGTCAATAAAAATATTAAAACTGTTTAGTAATAATAGCCACTTTTTGAAGAAAAGACACATATATTCTTCTAAAGAAGTATGTAAAAGATAGTGGTGAAATCTACTATCTTAAAATCAAATGAGGAAGTGCCAAGCAGTGGTGGCACACGCCTTTAATCCGAGCACTTCGGAGGCAGAGACAGATGTATCTCTGAGTTCGAAATCAGCCTGGTCAGCCTGGTCTATGGAGCGAGTTTCAGGACAGGCTCCAAAGCTACAGAGAAACCCTGTCTTGGGGAGAAAAAAAAAAAAAATGAGGAGCTAGATATATGGCTCAGTGGTAGAGCATTTACCTAGTGTGCACAAGGCCCGTTATGAAAGTTAGTCATATTATAGTAAATTCTAGTAAGTCCTTTCAAGGTCTTCAGAAATGTTTGTGGAGCTTATCCACATGTGAACGCCCAGTCAGCCACGGTGTCTTCATTTACGTGTGCATATTTGTTGTTCTTTTCCCTGTCACTTAACTATATTTATCTATTTTCTGAGGGTGTGGCCTTTATGGTTCCCAGAGAACTTTTAAATTCTGTTTTCAGTCTCCTTCCTGCATGTTAGTAGAAGAGTCTCATTTTTTATGATGGGCATCCAAGGCTTAACGTTGCCCCCTCCCCTTCTTGCACATTCTAGGCAAGTGTGAGGCTACATCTGCAGCTTGCCCATTCATATACAACCATGAACTTTAAGTATTATAAAACTAGATTTACATAGTGCAACTGACTCTTTGCCTTTGAGTCCTAAATGGACCTGACGGAGCCAGCAGGGATCAGCATCTGAGACAGCACACAGCAGCAGATTAGCCCTCTCTTCCCGGGTCCTCTTCAGCTTTCCAGCCTTAGTATCTTCAGGTCTGCTCAGCTGTCATACACTTTTCTATTTGGAAATCCCTTTTTTTTTTTTTTCTAGACAGGGTTTCTCCGTAGCTTTTTTGGTTCCTGTCCTGGAACTAGCTCTTATAGACCAGGCTGGCCTCGAACTCACAGAGATCCGCCTGCCTCTGCCTCCCGAGTGCTGGGATTAAAGGCGTGCGCCACCACCGCCCGGCTCTATTTGGAAATCTTATGTTCTTTCCAGCTTAGTGGGGGTGAGTGGGGGGAAAGAAATTCATTTGCCCTTCCCTGATTTTCCTCCTTGTTGATGTCCTCAACTTTACAAAAGAGATTTATTATTTGTTATTATGTGTTTCATGTGTGTGTGTGTGCATATGAGTGCAGGTGCTGGAGGAATTCAGAAGAGGGAACTGACTCCCCCGGAGCTGGATTTACAAGCCATTGAGAGCAGCCAGCGTGGTGCTGGGAATGGAACTCAGGTCCCCTGTAAGCAGGAAATATTCCTAGGCACTGAGGCTGTCACTCCAGCACCAACCTCAGTTTTTCCAATAACTCACTTAAATCTTGTGCCTTGAAGCCATCTTTGGTTCAGACATGTTTTTTCTATTTTTTTCTTTCATACCTACGTCAACAGTAAACTTTGATCACTATTTTAGGTAAGATAGTCTTCTCCTTTACAGGTAAAAATCCTTGATTTATCTGATAGTTGGTTTACAGCAGTGTTTCGCACTCTGCTGTGTCCTTGTCTAAGCAAGGTGGTGCAGTTTACAGTAATAACTGTAGGCTCTTTACTCTGGCATTTGATTGAACATTTTTTTATTTTTTATGGCAATAAAAAATGGCAGACTAGTTCCTTATTCCTGAAGTCAGTATACCAGTTCATCCTGACTAAAGAGGGTATTTTAGTGATGCTCATTTGAGAGGCGTGTGTGCTGGCTTATGCTCTGCTGCCCTTTTGCTTGACTTGCCACGTTTCCCTTGAAGATCTGTTGCCATTCAGCCAGGACACCCTTCTCAGTTTTCCCAGTGGATCTGCCCTAGCTCCATATTCACTTATATTTAATGCTTAAGTTAGAATACCAGCCCTTTTCCTGTTATGTGTCTTCCTGACCTTCCATGTCTCTCCATATCCTTTTAAACCTTCCCTAGTGATGCCAGCTAGATTACTGAAATAACCTCTAATTTTTTGTGAGATTCTGAAGTTCTCTTAGTTTTTCCAGAATAATTCAGTTCTGCGCTCATTGGTCATTAGCCAGGAAATTTATATTCCTACAGAGTCTAGCAGAGTGGCTGTACAGAGTGTAACCCCAGTAACTGCTGTTTGCTTGTTTAACCTTTACATTTTACTAGGTGGCGAGGAAATGCCAAGAACATGTCTAAACATTAGTATTGATGAGTTTCTCTTCTGAAATTTCAGGCTCGTGATGCAGAGAGCATAATGCTGAACCTTGCAGGACAGCTTATCATGATGCAGAGGGATAGGTCAGGCCCTCAAATCCGGGAAAAGGACAGTAACCCTAACCAAAGGAAACTCGTGAGTAAAAGTGTAAGGCATTTCCAGCCCTGTGAAGTTAGGAACTTAAGCTTTATGAGTAGAAGAATGTAAGGGCAGAGCAGTGTGTTGTAATTAGAAACTAAGAAAATATGTAAAATGTAAAATTCATCTTAAAACTGCGCTAAGAGATAAGTGAAGGGCAAGTCCTAAAATAAGAAAGTGTCTCACTTTCCAGAGGCCACTGCTTAGGTGCGTATTTGTAAATTTCATTAGAGATTGGTATTCAAGGGTTTTTAGAGTTCAATGCATATCCTTTGAAAGATTACTGCTGTTATTATCTCTAATTCTAAATAAATATCCCTACTTAAACAACAACAACAACAAAAAAACTAATTCTTAAAGTCTACAAAGCTAGTACCTATGAACTTAGAACCTACAAGTTTAATAGGAAATCCAAACCCAGCAATTCTTGTGTCTCTTCCTTCAGCTGCCATTTTGTCCTCCGGTTGTACTAGCCCAGTCCGTGGAAAATGTCTGGACTACCTGTCGAGCAAATAAGCAAAAACGTCACCTTCTGGAGGCCCTCTGGCTGAGCTGCGGTGGTGCAGGGATGAAAGTTTGGCTCCCCCTCTTTCCAAGGGATCACCGCAAGCCCCACTCTTTCTTGTCCCAGCGGATCATGCTGCCTTTCCACATCAACATTTACCCCCTGGCCGTGCTGTTTGAAGACGCATTGGTGCTTGGTGCTGTCAATGACACTTTACTCTACGATTCTTTGTATACACGGAACAGCGCTAGGGAGCAGCTGGAGGTGCTCTTCCCTTTCTGTGTTGTGGAGAGAACCTCTCAGATCTACCTCCATCATATCCTCCGTCAGCTTCTGGTCAGGAACCTTGGAGAGCAAGCACTGCTCCTGGCTCAGTCCTGTGCTGCATTACCTTACTTCCCGCACGTGCTGGAGCTCATGCTCCATGAAGTGCTGGAAGAAGAAGCTACCTCACGGGAGCCCATTCCCGACCCCCTGCTTCCCACCGTGGCGAAGTTTATCACCGAGTTCCCCCTTTTCCTTCAGACAGTCGTGCACTGTGCCAGGAAGACTGAATATGCTCTGTGGAATTACCTTTTTGCAGCAGTTGGAAACCCTAAGGACTTATTCGAGGAATGTTTGATGGCGCAGGATTTGGATACAGCTGCTTCTTACCTTATTATCTTACAGGTAATAGTTCTCCTTATAAGGGGAGAAGAAATAGTGATCTTAATTTTAGAGAGGAAGGCATGTCTTATGGTAGTGTTTATGAATTAATGGTCATATTTTCTCTACTGTGTATATATTTCATTTTGAAGAGCTGAAGCTTGCCAAATGACCACATTTCCTTATATGTTATAAAAGTAGCATTACAAAAGTATTATAGCTATTTTTCCCTAAATAGGCCTAAAACATATTGATTTCAAAATATAATTTTAAATAAGACTAAAGTATAAAGGGGTGTGTGTATGTGCGTACACTTACATCCAGGTATATACGTGCCTTGGTGTGCATGTGAAAGTCAAAGGAATCTCTAGTATTGACCCTTGCCTTCAGCCTTGTTTGAGACAGTGTGTTCATCTTTTCATTACTACATAAGCCAGGAGAGCTGGGTTCTGTGCTTCTGCAGAGTCTCCTCTCTCCTCCCCCCATATATTTGTAGGGGCTCCATGAGACTACAGAGGTATGTACTGCTGTGTAGGGCTTTTTGGTTTTTTTTGTTTTTTTGTTTTGTTTTGGGTTTTTTTTTTGTTTTGTTTTTAAAGATTTATTTATTTATTGTGTGTACAGCATTCTGCCTACATTCATGCTTGCAGGCCAGAAGAGGGCACCAGATCTCATTACAGACGGTTGTAAACCACCATATGGTTGCTGGGAATTGAACTCAGGACCTTTAGACAAGCAGGCAGTGCTTTTAACCACTGAGCCATCTCTCCAGCCCCTTTTTTGTTTTGTTTTGTTTTGTTTTTTAACATGGATTCTGAATTCATGTTGTCAGGTTTGCATAGTAAGAAATTTACCCACTAAACCGTCTTCTCAGCTGAAATTTTCTTATATTTAATATATATGATGTGCATGTTCCATTAGAAATACTACTTTAATGAAAGAAACATTAACAATAGGAAAAAAATGGTACTTTGGACATTAGTGCATTCATTACCCACAGTAATTGATTTTTTTTCCCCTTACAATGTTAAATTGCTGGAAGGATTCTGAATAACTAACACAGCATCCAGTCTTACCCTGCCTGTGGACAGCTGAGAAGGCTCAGAATTGCCACACTGATAACCTTTGTAACACATTTTTCTCAAAGTAATGAGACCCCCAAAATGTTTTATTATATATTTGGTAAAAAGCCTAGAAACTTTGTTACTACTGTAAATCTGATGGATTTCAAAGGCTACATTAAAGTTCTTTCATTTGTACAGAAAGCTAACCATAAAGCCAGTTTGAATCTCAAACTGAAGCAAATTTCTTACCATATCATTGCTTCATGACAACTAACTGAAACCGGAGGAGATACTCAAGGAGAGGCTAGTGGCCCCAGCTTATTTGGCTAGTTAGTCATAATGGAAGAAAACAGTAGCATCATAAAGAAAGTCAGTGTAGCTGTGTTTTCCTTTTGCTGACCCTTGTTCTTCCCAGCCCTCCCACAGACTGCCTGGGTTGCTGGGGTTGCTGGGAAAGAGGCCAGGCAGCTTTCAGTGAGCACAGGCAGGGTGCTAGGTTGTGCCGGAAGTGCTGGGAATGTTCAGTTTGTGGTAGTGCTGCCTGGTCCTGCTTGAGGCAAGCATGTTTGGTGACAAAACACTATAGGAGAAAGGCCAAGTGTTTTGGAGTCAGGCAATACTAGATTTATCTTGCTTTTCTATTGACTTTAAACAATTTGGATAACTTTGTCTACTTACCCTGTAAAATGAGAATGATGTAACTTTTTACAAAGAGAAAGGCATGATGGGTGTGAGGTATGCATTGTTCCTCTAACATGTAACAGTGCAGTGAGTCCTAGTAGGAGCTATCTTGGCAGAGCCCTGCTTCGCTTTCCCCATTTGGTACTTTTAAATGCTCCTTTAATCTTACAATTAAATTGCCTCCAGCCAGTTAATTCCTTGGGCTGAGGGAAGTGTCAAGAAAAGAATTGCTCTATCTTCCAAATTGTATCATATAAATCGATTGTTGTCTTCCTTGGTGGTTTTTTGTAGAACATGGAAGTCCCTGCAGTAAGCAGGCAGCATGCCACCCTTCTGTTCAACACAGCACTGGAGCAAGGCAAATGGGACTTGTGTCGACACATGATTCGATTTCTGAAAGCCATTGGTTCTGGAGAATCTGAGACACCTCCATCCACACCTACGGCTCAGGTTAGTTGTAGAATTGTACAGCTTCTCTAGGACATCCAACTACGTGGCATTTTTGGCTAAAACTACTGCCTGCTATAACTACAGGAGCCCAGTTCAAGTGGTGGATTTGAGTTCTTCAGGAATCGGAGCATCAGTTTATCCCAGTCAGCTGAAAATGTCCCTCCTGGTAAATTCAGCTTACAGAAAACACTAAGTATGCCATCTGGTCCTTCAGGAAAAAGGTAAAGGAATAAAGAGCAATTGCTGTTTCCAGAACATCTGTCACATTGCATTTCAAGGCATTTATATAATTAAGTCTTAAGAAAATACTTAATTCAGTTGCAAATCTTTTTCATTTGCAAAAGACTTAGAGACCGCTTCTTTTTTTCTTTCTCTTTCCTGTTAAGTTCATTCCTGTGCTCTGTGTAAGTATTATGCCATTGTACTAAGGTAGATCTAGATGTACTTGTTCTAAATGTAATTAACATAGATTATACTTCTGATGACAGAGAACCAGAACAAAACATTAGGTAGTGGGAGAACTGAAGGCCTGGTGCCTTCTGAAAACTAAAGACTACATCTTTCAGTTGCATGGAAAATGGTCTCTAGCGGTGTGGCTGTGGTCTGGGATTTCCTCTGGCTCATGAAGTCCTTGCATTGCTTCTGTGTTCCTTGTTCTTGGCCCCTACGACTTTCCTTTCCTAGTTGTTTCTTATGTTATTTGTATTTTTATTGCAATTCTGGGCACATATCAAGAGTTTACATATTTGATGGTATTTTACTTTTTATTCTGCCACTAGTCTTTAAAACTTCTCCCCCAATACAAACATATTGTAAAACACAGCCATGGAGAGGAGTATCAACAGTTGCCAGACACACATTCAACTTAAAAATTTGGGTTAATACCTTACCAAGAGTTCAAATGTCAGGCACTATTCTAGGTCTGTTTGCATATTTAGGTCTTAATCCTTAAAACTAAGCAGGATTGTTACTCAATGTGCAGGTGAAAAAATAGAGGCTCAAAAAAATAATTGATGTTTACACGACTAAAGGAAAGCCAAGTGAGAACTACACATGAGGAGTTCTGCTCCCAATGCCGTCTCTTTACTCCTCCATGCCCTGCTTCTCACTTCCAGCCCACTACTCAGTTACCATATCATTATTAACTTAGAAGTTTTGTTTTCTTATCTATACAACTCAGAGAGGTTTTCTTTTACGTTTTCCCCTCTTTTTCATTAATATTTTTAACAAGTGCAATATTTGTTTGCTCTTCTTCTTCCCCTCCAATTATACACCACCTCTTCCTGGTCTGGCTTTTGTTTGTCTCCTATTTATTCTTATTTCATATATTCAATTCCACAGATTGGTCTTAAGAAGTAACTTTGTGCCTGGCATGGTGGTGTACACCTTTAGTCCTAATACTTGGGAGGCAGAGACAGGATGATATCCATGAGTTCAAGGCTAGCCTGGTATAGTGAATTCTGAGACTATATAGAAAGAGCCTGACTCAAAATTAAAAACAAACAAAAAAGGTGACTCTGTCTGTGCCTTGTGTTTAACAGGTTGTGGTGGTATGATATAGGGAATCCCTGAAGCTTTTTCTTCCTGTTCAGTCACAATTAGATATTGAATCTCTTGCTTCCTTTTCAACTTTATCTAATGCTACGTGAAAGTGTGTGGAGTTCTTCAGTTAAGCTGTTCTTTAGCTTCCTTCTGTTTCTTCCAGATGGAGCAGAGACAGTGACTGTGCTGAGAACATGTATATTGACATGATGCTGTGGAGACATGCTCGGCGACTCTTAGAAGATGTGCGCTTAAAGGACCTCGGTTGCTTTGCAGCCCAGCTAGGCTTTGAACTAATCAGTTGGCTTTGCAAAGAACGTACTCGAGCTGCCCGTGTAGACAACTTTGTAGTAGCATTGAAGAGACTTCACAAGGATTTCCTGTGGCCACTTCCCATTATCCCAGCCTCTTCTCTCAGTTCCCCTTTCAAAAATGGAAAGTGCCGAACAGGTAATGTGGACTGCTGACAGTGTTCAAAAGTTGTGTTTTATTTTAGATACTTAGACATGTAGTCGTTCAAGGAACTCTTTTCTTTCCAAATTTAAAAGCAAATAAAAGCCAATTTTTTTTTTGTACATTTGCTGGAACATCCACCATCTGGCCAAAGATATATATCAGGTAGAAACTATTATCTCTTAAGTCCTTTGGGCTTGAAGTTTAACGCAAATCTAACCATTACTAAACTATGAGCAGGTTGAGAATTGAATGTAGAAGTTCCTGTATTTACCTTATTGTAGCAAGGAATCTAGAATGAGTCAGCCATGACTCTCAAATAAGCTCAGCTATGATTACGTAACAGAGCACATCCCAGGTGATGATAAATTGTCTTTGACACGTGCCATTTTCTGAACTCGGAGAGGAAAATGTTTGAGTAAAAAAAAAAAAAAAGTTTATAAATTCAGATATTTTTCCAATTATTTAAACAATACCCTTTCATCATGGTGTTTGGAAACTTTGGGTTATCTTAAGAAACAAAGCAAGTCACTTAGATCAAGACAGTAAGTGGTCTAGGTACAATAAGAAACATACAGTGCCTCAGAGATAGTCTCTTCCATAATTTCACATCCCTAGTTTTGAATAAATGATATCATATATGATGGTGATTGGCTTTGAACTGATCGTTTTGGCAATGACAATACACTTTTTTTTTTTTTTTTTGCTTCTGGACTTAACATGCAGTGGGAGAGCAGCTTTTAAAGTCTCAGTCAGCTGACCCTTTCATAACCCCTGAAATGGATGCTGGCATCTCTAACATTCAACGAAGTCAGAGCTGGCTCAGCAACATCGGCCCCACCCATCGGGACACAGACATAGCCTCATCCTCTGGACCACAAATGCAAGATGCTTTCCTGTCACCATTATCTAATAAAGGTATTTATCTAATAAAGGAACAAGCTGTAGCTCTTCTTGAGTTTTGTTTGGGAAAAGATCGTGTGCCATAGCATTTCAAAGATACAGCATCATACTTCTGTCGGTGTCCCGAAGAACTAGCCATTAAACATCTGCCTGTATAGGTGGATGATGGCAAATTGACTTCAACAGTACTTTACCATATTTATCGTAGATGTATGGAATATAGGGCGGCTCTAAGTAAATCTTTGCAGTCAAGTTTTTTAACTTATATTTATTATGTATGTGTATCTGTCACGTGTGGGAGAATACACATGTAGAAGTCAGGACAACTTTGTGTAATTAGTTCTTCCATCTTTTTGTGAGTTTCTGAGACCAAACTATGGGTATCTGTCAGGCTAGTATCATCTGGTGGCAAGTGACTTTACTCTCTGAGCCATCTTGCTGACCCTTTGCTATTAATTTTGATAAGGAAATATTGTCTTTGGTTCCAGGTAATAAAGTATCATCATCATATAAGGAATTTTCCATTAAAAATGTACTTCCCATCACTGGTTTTTATTTCATTAATAACCTTTATGAAAAATTCTTTTTCATTTTTTATAATTTTCATTTTACCTCTTGGCTTTCAAAGTCTGAAATATTATGTGACCATTTTATAAAAATATTAAACATTATACCAATTTCTGCTATACAGTAATGGTTAAATACAAGCAGAAGAGATTTTGAAACAATTTGTGTTGATATGGGGTTATAAAATATAAAAGCTTCAGTAGCATTTGGGTTTATTTTTCTTTCTTTTGTAGAGGAGGGGATAGCCAATAGTTGGCATCTAATTGGGCCCTCCTAAATGCTAAGCAAGCATGCACCACTGAACTACACCTCAAGCCTGCCCATGTTTTTTATTATTATTATTATTATTATATTTTATTATTATTATTATTATTATATTTTTAAACTTGAGACAGGGTCTCACTAAGTTTTCCTGCTTCCCTTGCACTTAAGATCCTCCTGTCTCAGTCACCCGAGTAGTTGAAACTACACATACTCTCCAAGCCCAGATCAATTTTTTTCCTGATTTCTTCATGGCAGGTATTTACCTAGTATTGGCTACCATTTTGTCATCACTATTAGTGAAGCCTATGTCTTCTAACCGCTATTACTTTTAATTATAAAATTAGAATGTTTTCCCATTTTAAGGCATATAATTTCTTTTTATAGCCCTGCTAGTTCTTAAAATATATATATGTTGTTCATATAATGGCTGTTTTAGTAATAGACTGAACATTTTCAATTTGATATCTTGAGGAGAGATCAGTATTTTTGGAAATAACTAATATAATGAAAGGAAAATACTCATTTATGAAATGAAAAGCTCATTTATAACTTCTGAAATTTCCTCATCAGGTGATGAATGCAGCATTGGTTCAGCCACAGACTTGACTGAAAGCAGCTCCATGGTGGATGGAGACTGGACAGTAGTGGATGAAAACTTCTCCACACTCAGTTTGACTCAGTCCGAGTTGGAACACATCTCCATGGAGCTGGCAAGTAAAGGCCCTCATAAATCTCAAGTTCAGCTTCGGTGAGTTTCTCAGATTGTTGGAAACACCAAAAGCCTAGCCAGGTTTCTGTGTGCAGTAGACACTGGAGCTACTTTCTAAGTACTTACCGCCCTTTGTGTGTCAGCAGACCTCTCATACAAATCACTCTGTTGTTCTTTTATATATAGTTATTTGCTCCACATTTTCATGGAGGCAGGATGTCTGGATTGGTGTGTTGTCATTGGCCTGATTCTCAGAGAATCCTCAGTCGTCAGTCAGATTCTGAGTATTGCCCAGTCTTCAGAGATGGATGGAGAGATGCTCCAGAACATAAAAACAGGGCTGCATGCTGTGGAGCGATGGGCTGCTACTGACTGGTAAGTGCTGGCTTCCATACACTTGGTAATGCTTGATGAATAGGGACTTCACACTGCGAGTGTTACAGTGGTGAGGTGTTGGTAGCACATGCTGTAAGTCCCAGCACTTGGGAGGCAGAGGCAGGCAGATCTGAGTTTGAGGTAAACCTGGTCTAAATAGCAACTTTCAGGTACATGATACCCTATTCTGCTCCCCCCCCCCCCAATAAACTTATAACTCATTCATTTTGGAGGTTTTCATTTTTATATTTTAAAGTAATTTTCTCTAACCATTGTGTACTCAGCCACTCAAATGTGTACTGTTTACTGAATAGTTTATAGTTTTGGTTAGTTATAATGTGGAAGCATATGCTGACTTAAGATTGATGTCGTACAAGTGATCTAAGAATGAGACAAGCTTAGATTTGTAGTTCTGTGGTTAGAATATCATAACATAAAGACAAAGACAGGTTATGTAGTCTATATAAATTTCACCACTTCATGACAGCTACTAGCATTTCCAAATCAGAAGTAGTGGATGGTTAATTGAGAGGACTGTCCTTGTCAGTAGTCATGTATAGATTTGAAGCTGTTACTTCCCTTACTTACTTTTTCCCTACTTACCAAATGTATTTAAGTTAGATACTTTCCAGATGATCCCTTTGAATCTAAAATCTATTATTCCTTGTTTCTTATTGCAATACTATTTTGAAATAAATTTCTTAGCAGTGAGGGCAAGGACTGTTAAGACTCACCTTGAGCCAGGTACCTCTATTCTGAGAAGGATGCTCAAGAGTCTTATCTCCATCACCTGTTTTACTATACTAATGTCTGCTAGGAGTTTATCTAAAACATTTAACTAAGTTGTGCAAGTGTGTATGCCATTGTACTTGTGTACACAGTCAGCTGCAGGTGCCATTCACAGGAGCTATTCACCTTGTTTTTTGAGGTAGGGTCTCTTCACTGGGATCTGGGGCTCACTGATTTGGCTAGGCTGGCTGTCCAGCACGCCTCCAGAAACCCTCTCTGTGCCTTCATAGCACCAGCACACCAGCTTTTATGTGGGTCCCTAGGGATTGAACTCAAGACCTCACACCTGCACAAGCACTTTAGTGACTGAGCTATTTCCCCAGCCCCTCTTTACAGCAGATGAAAACTAATTCTCCCCCCTTTACTCAGCCCTGGATATAAGCCATTTTTAAACATCATTAAGCCACAACTGCAGAAGCTCAGTGAAATGAAAGAGCAAGTCCAGCCTGACACCTTCCAGCCAGTAACAATGGGTAAGACTCCTGAACAGACCAGCCCCAGAGCAGAGGAGAGCAGGGGCTCTTCCAGCCGTGCAAGCATCTCTCAGAGTGAGACTGGGAGTAACAGTGTGGTTAGCCGGAAAGAAGAGGACACAACACAAGCAGATGAGGAGGAGCCATTTCAGGACGGAGCTTATGACTGTTCTGTGTCCTGACAACAGCAAGTAACATCACAAGAGGCAGTATTAATCAAGCAGCGTGCAACTGAGCACAGAGTGACCTGGCTGAATGATTTCACAGGTAAAAGAACAAGGGTCAAAAACTCTTCCATAAAGTAAAGTATTATTATATCTTAATGAACTCTTCCTCTCAATCTCTTGGACTCCATAAAATATGTGCTATCAGAGCATCTTTCATAAGAAAAATGTAAGCTGTACTAGAAAGTATTGAGCATAATATAGATGTACATGTAGAATATTTTGGTTTTATTCACAACAGATTGGTAGTTGTTAATGAATAGGGATTATTTTGCCCCAGGTTAGCTTTTCACTACTTATAGCTTATATATTTTCTGGTTCAGTGTATGTCTAGGCTGGTTTTTTTTTTTTTTTTTGGTGGGGTGGGTTGTTTTTAACTTTCTTTTAAATAAATGCTAAGGTGCTTGCTGTAGCTCATCAGGTACCTGAGCTACTTGTTTGCTTCCTTGAATAGAGTCATGGACTCCAGCTGGTCCTCTGAGGAGACGCTACCCTTGCACAGTATGATTCAGTGGACAGGGATCCTTTGGATTTAGTACTCTGTTCTGTAGCAGTCCCGAACTGATGGAAGCTATACCTGTGAGTTAATGTGCCTGGTTGAGTAAGCTTAATTCCTACTAGATCAGTGTGGACAGAGGGTGAGGGTTTCTTGTCAATTATGCTGACACCACTAAATTTTTGTATTAAAGAACTGTATCTTTTTGTGAATATTCTTATGTAAATAGATGCAAAGGCATTGTCCATATTTTTAAGGCATGTATTATATACTCTGTAAGGTTTTATGCTGGATTCTGCATAACTATTCTCACTCTTGGAATAAAGACAAGATTTGTTCTTCTTTCCAAAATGAGAGGTCTTCATAGAGACAGGATTCTTGGCTCAGCTGTAAAGTAGCGGTAATCCCACTGATCATGAAGTGGAAGAGGTTTTGTGCAAATTAATGTAGTTTCTTATTTATTGCTTTTGTAAACTGAATAAAAATGGGCTTTTATGTAAATAGACTGTGGGGATCCTATATTATATCAGCTACTAAAAATTGGTTTGTAAATTCTTCATTGTAAAAGTTGAAAAATATTTTATGTATTTCTAGACATGACTTAAATTTTAGTTTTCATACATTATGGAAGCAGAACTACATATTCAGTTGCTTCAAACTAAATACATACCCACCATATGTAATTCTAATTATTAATAACAGTATTAATTTAGATAGCTTATTTGTACTGTGCAATTTGAACATGGAATGCCACGTTATTTTTTATGAAATATTGTTTATTTTTATAACACAATGTATTTGATGTGGACCAAATTCGTACCACTATGTAAAACAGCCTCTTATAGTGCAGATATAGCTTAGGAATAAAATTCAGCCCTCTGTTCTACTTTTTAAAGAGATATATTTAGTCCTCTTAGGCAACATTCTTTAGAGGGAATCTCAAAATTATTTTGAAATTACTTCGAATTTCACCAACTATTTAAAATTATTGGATTTGGTAATTTACTGTTATTTCCTTTCTACATTAGAAGTGCAATAATTTCACATAATAAAACTCCTGAATGGGTGAAATATGTGACTCTTGTTACCTGGTCCTTCTGGTGCTACTTTATTTAAATCGTCTCAAGCCACCACCTTGTTCTGAATTTTAAAATACAGAATAAAGTTTCCTACGTAAGTACATGCAGCGCAGCAAAAATAAATAAGTAAATAAATAATAAAATTAAAAAAAAACAACCCTCAGCTGAAATGTCTTCTGTCCCACTCCACCAGGGAGAAGAGCTAGCATTTCTTTTGTATTTCTAGTGTGACCAGAAATTTTATTTAGTTAATAGAAACAATTTACTGTCATAAGTATCCGTGGTCTCTTCAGATGTCTTAAATGGCTGCTGCTGAGTTAAACTCACCTTTTCTGGTGGTGGTGGAGCAGTGTTAAAGATGAGCCTAGGCCCCTAACCAAATGCTGCAGTAGTAAGTCACATCCCAACCCCCCTACCTTTTGAGGCAGAGCCCTGCCCAAGCTGCACACCAGTTTGAAACTTCTCGGCTGCTCCAGCTGCTAGGATTTTAGAGTTGTGTGCTGCTGTGCCCACTCATCTCACCACCTCACAGTCTGAAAGGCAGGGTCTGGGTTAGTTACTAGTCCTCCTGTGGCCCAGACTGGGGGTGACTCTACAAGAAAATAGAGTCTAACTCGTAGAACTAGGAAACACCCTGGCAAGAAATTTGGCAAGCTTGAGAAAATTATTCTTTGGTTATATACATTAAAAATATTTAAAAATTTTTGTTTTGCTGTATTGTTTGGGTCAAAATATATCAACTGTATAAGCCATATATTTAATGAACTTAAATATTCAGCATAAATATTTGAAAGTTAATATATATGGTTAAATTTCTTGCTGACACCAAAACAAATCATTTGGAGATAAAAACAACCTTTGCTTGTAATTAAAGTTGCTGCTGCTTCTGTAATGTGTAGTCCCCCACTCCCTGTGGTAAAGGGTAATAAAACTATTATACGAGCTTTTGTTTCCTTATCTCAGGTTAACAGCAAAAAGGGTATTAAATGCCACAAAAAATAAATTTTACTTTACAGTGTCACCACGTATCTCTCCTGAATGAAATACAGACAAATGTATTTAAAATATTTATATGTAGATACACAGTGGGAATATCCAAATGACTGATGATAGAATATTGAACTATTCATAACATTGGTGTACAAGTTCAAATATAGTGAACACCTTGTGATCACCAAACCAACAGAAGTGTACAGGAAACTAGGTATCATCTCTGATAGGTAAATTGAAAATGATATCATGGTTTCCCATGTCCCTTAAATATGCTTTGTGAATTCCCTTATTTCAGACATTTCATAAACAGAATTATTTAGTATGTGGGTATTTATCACCTTGGCGTTATGTTTTCAAAATTCTTTGTATCTGTTTACTTTTTTTAAAGCTGAATAAAGCTGTTGTGCGGATATGTTTACTATCCATTTAAAGGTTATAGTTTGGGTTTTCAACTTTAGATTGTAACACTATAAACATTCATAGTAATTCTCCCTTACCCTGCTTTGCCTTCAACTGAGGTCCAAAAAGAACAAAATCTAAAATACAGACCTAAACAGTTTCTAACATCACACTGTTATACCTATTTCTTATTGTACTGAACTCATAACTTTTATCATGTGTAGCTGGGGCTTAACATCTTCCTCAGGGGGGTGGGGTTAGAAAGCGCAGCATCACAGGGAGTCTGGTCAAAGGGATACAGCAGACTTGTTTATTTAGCAATGGAAAAAACCTTGTACGCCCTCCAAGTACCCAGACCTTTTGACCTGTTGACACTGTATGGTTGCCCTTCATTGGCTAGGCACGATCAGGACCTCTGAAAGTCCCAAGCAGACTCCAGGTTGGCTCCTCTTGGTCTGTAGGCCTTAACTTCCTACAATCATGGATGTGTATATAGGAGAAAAGAACGATGTCTCATGTGTCTATGGTTTCAGGAACCCTCTAAGGTTCTTGGACCATATCCCCATAGATAGGGAAGAGGATTGGGGGAACCAAGCTCTTCTGTATGGATATGTTTTCAGTTCTCTGTAGAAGTGAAATTTCTGGATAATGTAGTCACTATGTCCTTGAGCAAATAAAGGCTCCAGCTTCTGTTAACTAAATTTATCTTAGTCAAAAGTTTTTCAAGATCTGCGTGAAAATGGTTATGTGTATGGTTATTAGATATTTGGCTACCTTTGAAACCAAATGGAAAGGTCATTTTTATCTTTGGCTTGCCGGTGATTTTATATATTTTCAGACACAAGACTAGAAAAATAAGATAGCCTTAAATGTGGAGATAGAATAAAAGCAGTTTGTTTTTTTTTTTGGTTTTTTTTTTTTTTTTTTTTTTTTGGTTTTTCAAGACAGGGTTTCTCTGTGGTTTTGGAGCCTGTCCTGGAACTAGCTCTTGTAGACCAGGCTGGTCTCGAACTCACAGAGATCCGCCTGCCTCTGCCTCCCAAGTGCTGGGATTAAAGGCGTGCGCCACCACCGCCCGGCTTTACCTAAAAGCAGTTTTAAAAGATCCATTTTTTCCAACCAGTATGTTAAAAAGTTTATTTCAGTAACATTGTAAGGCAACAGTTAACCCTCAACAATTCAGCAAAGAAGTGAAAAGAGATGGACCAGACACATTCTTCCAGTAGCTTCCTGAGTTACATAGACTCTTGTGGTCCAACCTTCTTCATGGTAAAACCTTGGGGGAATCCTAGACATTTAATGCAGCTGCTAAACTGGAAACACTTCTTAGAACAATCATTCTTAAATACTGAGAACTGTGAAGTCACAATTCTTTATACTCCTCCCTCTGTGCTGCTTATATTTACACTCATTAGGAAAATGCATTACTTAGACTTTAAAAAATATCTTTTTAGAAGTGAATTACTCAAATGATCAGATAATTTTTAAAAGGGGGAGTTACTGATAACTACAGAGTGTGCTTATTAAAAGCCATGGATACTGTATGTAAATACTTGACCATCTCTGGCCTTTAAGCATGCCCTGAAACTTAGCATCTTGTTACTGGGTATAATACCAAGTTTCATAATGTTAAAGAAAATCAAAACTGTTTGCATAGAGATATAACCCAAAGGCAAAAAAGGAAAACCATGATTATGCCAAAAAGGACAATGGCACCCTGCCAACAGGAAAGAAATACAAGAACACCTTGTTTTTATATGCTTCCTCGGCGTGTCTTCCGCCCCTCCCTGTAATTTCTAGTAATCAGTTTCAGTTAAACCAGGAACAGAACAGAAGCCTGTATTTTGAAATCCATTAAGCTATTAGTACTATTACTTATTTCAATCAGCTGTGGTTCTGCAAATCTTAAGTACTACCTGACAGATAATACATCCATAGCAGGAGCAAGACACTTAAAGCAGCACTGATATGATTTCTCTAAGTTCAGCAAAAACAGTGGCTCCCACAGTCCAGTGTGAATACATGTGACAGTCAGCACATTACCATTCAGCTCTAGCTGCAGCCCTCATATCTGCATGGACCTAGACAGTTTTTAAGGACTTAGAGATTAAGCAGGCATACAAGGAACATGATTAGAAACTGACATATCACACAAGCAACTGTAAGAAAGTTATCTCCTGCAGTACACACTTAACTATTCTTGCTGGAATTGAGATGGTTCTGAGGGACACCCTTCTGTTCCTAAACAAGTATATTTTGTTTTGTTTTGCTTTACTAAAGCTTTTCTTTCAATTATATTTTGGGCCATGTTTGTTGACTAACTCAAATTTGTCTTTTTACACTTGTTAATGTAAAAAAGAAACTAGCAAATTGTAGTGTTCATCTCATCAACTCTGTCACCGCTGAAACCTAGAGAAGCCACAAGAGGCACTGCTATGACATACCTTACAAGCTACATCCCTGTCTTCAAAATAAAAAGTACCTTTAAACCTTATTGCTGCTTTTCTGCGGGATCTCAACACCAACAGATACAGGTATAGTAGTCTCATTCCTGTGTAAACCACAACCTCAGCCAGTCTCACTAACAACAAGTTATAAAAACTTAGTCACTTGCTAGAAAACAGAAAACCCAATGTAGCAATAAAATTATGTTCTAAAAGATTAACCTTGTATAACAGAGGATGCCTATAAAACAAAGAGAATAAATATTACATAGAATACCCCACCCTCTTCCTCTTTGACCTCAGAATAGCCATGATGGCAACTCAGTGCTCTGGGGAAGAAGTTTGGGTCTTATTTGCAAATATAACCCAGGAGCTGTGAGAAGGAAATGTAGCTGAAAGATGTTCTCTTCCTAAATGAAAGGAATATGTCTGAGAAGAAAGTAGACAATGAATGCTACCTCAGGAAAATGATCCACAAGGTGGCTTCCAGGGCTCAAACTTCAGACACTAAATCACCCTAATGGCTGCCTGAAGAAATGGAGCTTGTGGGGCTTCCTTCTTCATGACAGTCAATTTCCTGTGGCCTGCAGTTTAGGCAAGGAGAGCCACTATCCCAGTGAGTGGTAGCTTCCCCACCATCCGGCTGATAACAATGGACTTACCTACCTCAACAGTAGTCTAACGGTGTACATCTTTCTTGTTCCTCAGAGGAAAGCTACTCAGGTGGTATGTTGTGAGTCCTTACAGTCATAGAAATGACATGTATGAATGGCAGTATCCACGTGTGCTTAAGTGCCAGAAAACTGGAATTTCAAGTGACAAAAGGCCAGGCATCACTATCCCAAAGTTTAACCCATATGGTACATGGCCAGGAAGAGTGATAACCCAAAAGCTCTTTGAACATACGCTCATTAAAATTCAGTGACAAATATCCATGTGACATGGGAGAGTGTCCCATGGAATGTCCAAGGGACACGTATTCAAAGTCCATCGCACGATTAGAACACAAAGAGACTGTAGGTACAAACCCACGCAGAGGGAAACACCCAATCGGGGAATTTCTCCTTCAGAGCATCGAGCTGAGAAGATCTCTTGTCTTCCCCTGATAGATAGTGGGCTGCAATGGCCACCGTGACCATTCCTTCAGGCTGTTCTTCTGACGCCTGCTGGAGAAAACCAGTTAGTTCACTAAAGCCAACACACTGAACTCCAAGGTGGCTGACTGCTTATATGGCAGCCTGGGAAATTCTCACCTGTACTTCTATCCAGAACTGCCAGGCAGAGGCCTGGAGTCCATGGGAGTAAAACACAAAGTAGTCCCCTCCTCTGCTTGTGACTGGAGTGCCGTTGCCAAGAGACCACTGAGAGAGTGTTGATCCTTTATGGGTTCGAACATAGAAAGACATATGGCTTGGTCCTGTAAGAGGAACATTCCCATCAGTCAGCAGTGACAAGCAATATAGTTAACACCCAAACCATACTGTCATGGTTACTCTGTGCTGTGACTTTAGGTGGACTCTCCACAAGACAGGAGGTTGACCAGCTTGGACGTCGGTATCTAGCAACAAGGTTAAGTAGTGAGAAAACAGAAAAGACAGAATCTAAATGAGAAAAATAACTGCTGAGGAAATTTACCTAATCCCCAGTCCACTCCCAAGAAAAGTCTGCAGTTGAAGAAGACCTGAAAGCTAATTGGCCTATGGCTAGTTCCTTAAGGCTCTCAGTGTTTAGATTGTGGTAACTAATCAACCTGACTCAAATCCACTACTTACATGTTATCAGAAAAGTCTAGGATAATTTGGCCAAATATCAAGGAACTATTTAGTATTGCCAGATTGACACAAGGTTAGTCATTACATTTCCACAAAGGACAATTCATCAGAAAGGGAAATAATCCCGATTTGCTTATTGAAGCAAAGTGCTTGAGATGCCTATGGGGATTCCAAAGACCCAAAATGCTCTGCCAACAAGTCTGAAGTCATTCTGCAAGCAGCAGAACTTCATTAAGTTTTCTTCAGGTAGAACTGACAATCAAATGTCATAGATCAGCTGACATCACTGTGAGGGAAATCCTGGAAGACTGAACATGGGAAAGGGAAAAGTCAAGTCTTTGGGTCAATGGGTATCTGACAATGAACTGTATCAAATACAAAGATACAGTTCAAAAATACTAATTTTCAGTAAGGCTTCTTAAAAGTCATAACCAGGGTGGGCAGTGGTGGCACACGCTTTTAGTCTGGCACTCGGGAAGCAGAGACAGGCAGATCTCTTTGAGTTTGGGGCCAGCCTGGTCTACAGAGTGAGCGCAGAACAGCCAAGACTACACACAGAAACTCTCAGAAGGGGGGAGCAAATAAAAAGTCGCAACCGCCAAGTGGCACACTCCAGTAATCCCTCAGGAGACTGAGGCAGGAAGACCATGAGCTAGCTTCTCCAAAAAGTAAATAAAGGCCAAAAAAAAAAAAAAAAAAAAACCTAAAGGAAATAAGCTCTAATCATCTTAAAAAGCAAAGAAATGTTACAGGACTTGCCTGTTGCTTTTGAGACCAACTTCATGTGCTCCCAAGGGGTTAAACACAGATTTATTGCAAGTTCACAGCAACCATTAAGATAAGTTTAATTTGGGGTTGGAGAAAATGTTCATTGAGAGCATCTGCTGCTCACTATTTTACCCAGCTAGCCTAAAGTTCCATATATAGAACAGGGGCCTTGAACCACTGGAATTAAGTGTGCACAACCATGACCAGCCTGTTTTTAATTAGCCTTTGTATCTGACAAAATTGCTTATACCTGGAATAATGACAATGGGAAAGAAAAGGTTATAATATTTGATAAATAGTTGACCGAGTATGGTGGCACACCTGTAACCCCAGCAGCAGTAACCAGAGGCAGAAGACTCATAAGCTGAGGCAAGACAGAGCTACAGATAGACCCTGTCTCAGACAAACTAAAGGCACACCCAGCAAGCAGTACAGTGCTGTTGAAACTGAATTAGTTGTAGATACACATTTCAAACTCTAGGGCAATTACTAAAAATGACAGCAGGGCTAAGAGACATGTCTTAACAGTTAACACTTGCTGCCCGTTTCTGAGGAACAAATGTTAGTTCACAACAGCCTTTAACGCCGATTCCTGGGGATCCAACACTCTCCTTCGGGCCTCTTTGAATGCCTGCAAACGTATGGCATACATTGACACACACACGTGCAAATACAAAATTTTGTTTGGTTTTTGAAAACAGGGTTTCTCTGTGTAACTCTGGCTGTCCTGGAACTCACTATGTAGACCAGGCTGGCCTTGAATTCACATCACAGAGATCTACCTGCTACCCGCGTGCTGGGATTAAAGGTGGGAAACACCACTGCCCAGAACTAATTTTTTCTTTAAAGGAATCTATAAAATGGAGTAGTTAATAGCTCAGTGAAAACTACACTAAGACATAAAGAGTGGAAGACAAAATGAACAAAGACAAAAATATCAACCCATTTAAACTGGGTCATAAAACCCAACCAAGTACTACCTGTAAGAAATCCTCTTTAAATATGAAAACACATAGATTAAAAGTAAATGGAAGGTGCTGGAGATGTAGCTCGGTGATAGAGCATTTACCTAATATGTAGACAGCATAAAAAATATATGTTGATAGAAAAATACGCAACTTTTAATTCGCATTAATCAAAAGAAAGCTTTGGAGACCTACTGTTGACTCGAGCAAGGAAGTTTTTCACTGCACTGGTAAAAAGGCAATTGTATAAGATCAAAAAGTAGTCGATAAGGAGATACAGAAATACTTAAAAGTATATGCACCTAACAGCAAAGCCTGAACATGGGCATGTGCATCCAACAGGAGCGGCTCACAGGGAGCATGACCCAAGCACCGCATCTTCAGCATCAGCAGACCTTAGCACGCTCAGAATAGAAGCCATGCAAACAACGATTTCTTGGCTCAAAATGAGATTAAACAAGAAACTGATGTCATAAAAGAAGCTGGAAAATCCTGAATTATTTGGGAATTAAAGAACACACTTCTGTTAACAAATGGGTCAATACAGAAGTCTCAAGGGCTGGGATATAGTTCAGTGGTAGAACACTTGCCTTGCAGGGTACCAAGAGTCAAAAGAAAGGGTTTTGATTTAGTATTTTGAACTAAACACTAAAACACAACTTACAATCTGTGGGCTCTAGCACCAGCTTCATAAACTATGGTCCACAGCACCTTACAGGTTGTATGACTCAATGTATGTGTGTGGGGGGGGGGGGGGGGAATCAAGGGAAAATTAGTAACAGTAAAAGGTTTCTGAATATGCAACAACCAGAAAAAAATCAAACATTATGATAGTCTGAATGAGAATGACCCCCATAGGCTTGTATAGTTGAATGCTTGGTCCCCAGTTGGTAGAATTATTTGGCAAGGACTAGGAAGTGTGTCACTGGGGGCAGCAGGCTCTAAGGTCTCAAAGGCCCACCACTCCTACTTACAAACATCTCTGCTTTATTCTCGTAGACCAAAGAATAAGCTCTCAGCTACTGCTCCAGCACCATGCCTGTCACCTTGTTTTACTTCCTGACGGTCATGGACTCTGACCCTCTGAAACTGTGAGCCCCAAACTAAATGCTTTATTTTACAGGTTGTCCTGGTCATAGTGTCTTAGCACAGCAACAGAAAATTAATTAGACAAACATGTAATGAATCCAAGGTATTTATAGAAGCCTTCACCTATGAGGCACTCCATGACTTAAACACAGCCTTGGATCTGAACACACAGTTGAAGACTTTGTGCTGTGTATGCAGTGCCACCAAATGCTGGCTGAAACACATTGGCTCAGATTTGATATTCATTAGGTTGTGAATTAGTATTTATATTGTCTGTACAAAATATTCTTTTGCAGATATATAGTCATATACATATTTTTACCTTCATTTATCAGCATATAACTATCAAACCTGACTGTCTTTAGACTGGAATTTGTTAAGACTTTTAATTTTTAAACTTGCTATTTGAGTTCCTGACAAGTTTCATAAAGACTTGTTAAATGAATTTTGTCTTGGCATTAGGACAAAATATTACAATTTCTGCACTGGCCCTAACCAGACTTCTGCCATTTGTACCACATATTTATTTGGAGTGGCACTCCTGGCACGGATGACTATAAAGTCAACTTTGGGAATTACAGACGATGCTCTAAGTTCTATAACATCAAGTACTCAAGATGTAATTCTTCATGTAAAAAATAAATGAGGACATCCATCTCCCCAGTGTGCGAACTTGCTTTTGTTATTAATAACTGGTAAAATTATATGCACAGCAAAGAACTTTTAAAATAAATTTCTCTGATTTATTATCAGTAAATTGCTAATTTGTATACCTATGTTATAGCCCCAGAGCCAAATAAAAATTTCTCAGGTGTAAAAAGTTACAGGTATAAAAATTTTAAGAAACCTTAACCAAGAGCATAAATAGTATTCAAAAGGAAATCTATAGCATTGAATGTATATATTAGGAATAACAATTTAAAGGAGGTAAGGTAAGCTTCCACTTTACGAGAGAAGAAAAAGAATAGTAAATAAAAACCAAGCAGGACAAAAGAAGCAACTGAAAAGCTCAGGAAGTGAGGTGAGAAGAACACTGGCTCACCTGTTGCTTCAAAAGTCAACTTTATAGAATCCCATGGTGTCTTCTCTTTGGATACAAGTCTGAAATAAGCAGGATTTCTTGGAGAAATTTCTGGAGCCGGAAGATACCAATTTTTCCTAATGGCAAAGTAGCATTAATATTTAAGAGGCCTTCGTAACTGACAGGAGTTCAGAATGAATACACAAAGGGGTATGGAAAACACCTAATGAATGTGCAAATAAGGCCAGCTCCTGATGCCTGCGCTGTGTAATCAACCCTTCCGAACATAACACTAAGGAAGTGAAGGGATGGAGAGATGGCTAAACAATTAAAAAGCTCAGGCTGCTCTTGCAGAGGACCCAGGTTCAGTTCCCAGCATCAACATGGCACCTTACAGCCACCTGCAACTCCAGAACCAGAGATTCAGTGCTCTCTTCTGGCCTCCAAAGGCACACGGCATACACGCTGCGCATAAATGCAGGGGAAGCATATGTAAAGTGCATCTTTTTAAAAGGACAGAAATTACCTGTGCAATTCTACTACCCGTCCTGTTTCCTCTGATGCAATCTTGAGAGGCCAACTCTAAGAGCATCTCAAGCTAGGATGAAACTGTAACTGTTGTTTGTATCATATTGGGAGGGTCACTCTTTCTAACTACTCAGGTTTCTTGAAGAAAGACTTCTTAAAACTATTCTGCTGAGTCCATTATCTGACTAAAGAAATGAAAATTTTGTAGTCTTATTACAAACAAGCATTTTTTTGTAAATGTATTTTTTGGTTCTTTGTAAAGCATTACAAACACTTGGCTGAGTTAAAGATAAGGTTCAATTAATAAGGGCCCTGAGACATTGATCGAATTTGGGAACTAATACCCAACTTAAACAAAAAGTAATGACCAACCTGACCAGAAAGTGCACTGGAAGATACCAAGGGAAGCCACAAAGTGGGGCATCCTCCTCACAGTGAGCTCGGATTGTATCATTGATCTCAGGGATGTGAGGTGTTATATGAGACATTCCAGTATAGTCAAACCCATTGATCCATATTCCAGAGTCTCTTTTTACTATGTTTCCTTCCAAGTTATGAAAAGTTCTACTCATGTGCTGAAAAGAACAAGACTAGTAAGGAAACTGTTTTAGCTATTTTTCACCCACATTCCTACCCCAGTTCAGAACTGATTAGAACAGGAAACAAAAAGGAAACTCAGTAATTACTAAGTCACTCTTAGCTTTTTTCTTTTAAAGTAGATGACACATATGTAAATGAATGTTTTATTGTAAATCACAAATATAGTTGAATGTATATTTAAGTTATATATAAAACTTGGCTGGGCGCAGACCAGGTAGATTTCTGAGTTCAAGGCCAGCCTGGCCTATAGACCAAGTTCCAGGAAAACCAGAGCTGTTACACAGAGAAACCCTGGTTTTGGGAGTGGTGGGAGGGATTACATATAAACTGATCAGGGACAGTGTGTGTGTTTGCGGTCTCATTTAATCAGAAGGCTGAAGTGGAGGATCATTTGAGCCTAGGAGTTGAAGGAAGTCTAGGCTTCTGCAAGAGTCTGTCTCAAAAGACAAAACAGTCTGGTGAGATGGCTTAGTAGTGGTTAAAGCATATACTGCTCTTCCAGAGGACCCTGGTTCAATTCCAAGAACCCATCCACATCAGGTGACTCAAAACCACCTCTAACTCCAGCTCCTTCATTCAGATACACATACCCACACAGACACGTGTACATACTTAACTAAAAATAAAATCTCAAAAAACCCAGATGACAAAAAATTGAAATTCTATTCAAATTTAAGTTAGAATTCCTTTCAGAAAAAGACTGAAAACAAATCATGGGAAGCACATGTCTATCCCCACACATTTCCTCCTCAGTGCATGACATGAAACTAATCCATATGCAGAGAAAGACAAGTACGGCACATACCACATGTCAGTCTTACTGTTCCAAAGGCTTACAATTCATGTAAAATAGCTGCTCAGCAGAAAACAACAGCCTGAAGTCGGGGAGCAGCATAGGAAGGGCTTCTGCGACATGGGCTGGCAAACGGAAGCACAAGTTGGAACTCAGGGCAACCAGCTTTGGGTAGAATATCACCATTTTTACTCTATAAAAGGTTATCAGTGGTAGAAATTTGCGTAGCTGGTAGGGCCTAAAATAGCTATTATTTTGCCCTTCATGGGAAAAAGAACCCCCCCAAAAAAAAAATCACAGTCCTTTTAAAAAATAAAAATGTAGGGGCTGGAGAGATGGCTCAAAGGTTAAGAGCACTGATTGCTCTTCCAGAGGTCCTGAGTTCGGTTCCCAGCAACCACATGGTGGCTCACAACTGTCTGTAATGAGATCTGGTGCCCTCTTCTGGCCTGCAGGCATACATGCAGACAGAACACTGTATACATAATAAATAAAATTTAGAAATAAAAAATAAAATAAAAATGTAGCTTTTCCTAAATACTACTGCCATAGTTGGAACAACTGGCATGCCACTGAATCCCACACTGGACCGCCTTAAAAGCTGTTACACAAAACATCACTGTCCTTTAAGACTACAGCCAAGGGCTATTAGGATTCCTTTCAAAATCTCTCAAGTTGAAATATTTTAATTTTTCAGACCTTGAATAATTAATTACCTAAATTATGACTTAGTGTGACCACTCTCCAACCTCTACCTAACAAAAAGGGAGACGCAGCTCTGGCTATACAGTAGCACTTAAGAGGTTTTGGAAAAAGACCTGAAATCCAAAGAAAGCCCTAAACTTCATTTTAATAACTCCTTTTAGGTTGTTTTCATCACATACAACTTTAAATGTCCCTAAGCCTCAATTTTACTCGCAATTTTTAATGTCTATTTTATTGTGTTAGTAATAGTTTAAGACTTTTAGTCAGCCAACAGATATCTGTGCAATTTGTATTTTTAAATGCTCATGATTTCCAGCTTACATAATGCACAAGTTATATATACATACAAACACACGTGTGTGCGTGCACACATCACGGAAAGAGAGTCTAGCTAATAAGAATGCCCACCGATAGTCAGTGTTCTTTGTTGTCTTATACACAAAGAAATCTAAACCAACTAAACTATGTCAGCAGCAGGAAAGCCAATTTCCTGTTCACTAGTGAAGCTCAAAACACACGCAGCAAGTTTCCCCTCCTGACCTCACTGCCCTTACCTGAAGGAACACTCTCTTCGGCTTTGGATTCTCAGGACTGGAGCTGTACGGAAAAAAGGCTCCACTGCAGACGAGGAGGAACGAGATGGCACACACCAGAGTTAGAGTCAGCATAGTTGTCTTTGTGCTTTTCACAAGGTAAATGAACTTAATCTAAACAAAATCACAAAGACAGAAAAATTATAAATTCATACCATTGGTAGAGACGTGTTTTAAATGACCTTTTTTAGTGGGTACTGTTGCAAGGAGCCTGGGTAATGTACTATGACACACAGTAAAAAAAAAAAAAAAAAAAAAAAAAAAAAGTAATCCCTCAGGTGTTCCCATACTAAGTGAGAGTCTAGAAAACGACAGATACCGTCAACTGGCCAGGATGGTCCTTTGTGACAGTGGACCTGAGAGCAACAGGAGAATGGAAACAAAATACAATGATGCTGTGCTAGAACATCAAAGGAAAAAGGACCAGAGTCCATTAGCAGTCAAGCCAGCACCTTCTGAGACTCACTGCACAGCAGACACCACTGAACTGAACCCAACATGGCATCAAAGCTGCCAAACTGTCAAAGGTAAGCTTGTGCCCAAACTACACCATGAAACAGTAGTGTCCTTTCAGTTTACCATCGTAAACACTAAACAAGGAATCTGAACTTGGCACAGTAAACGTGATTCTCTCAGTTGCAATGTTGGTATCCAAAAATATACTTAGCTTTTTTTTTTTTTTCTGTAACCAAAATAGCATATTGAAAGAAAAGTGAACACAAAATGCATTTCTCAGGTCTGAGAAACTATCTAAAACTAGCTCCTACTTTTGTTTCATCTTCCTGCCTACATCCTAAGCTCATAAAGAACATGAATACAGGGGCTGGAGAGATGGCTCAGAGGTTAAGAGCACTGGCTGCTCTTCCAGAGGTCCTGAGTTCAATTCCCAGCAACCACATGGTGGCTCACAACCATCTGTACTGAGATCTGGCGCCCTCCTCTGGCGTGTGGGCATACATCAAGGCAGAATGTTGTATACATAATAAATAAATAAATCTATAAAAAAAAAGAACATGAATACAAAGATATTTTCATAGAAAGGAACATAAAAAATATATCAAAGTCTCTGCAAAGTTAAAGAATCAAATGAAGAAGCTAAGTGTGGTAGCACAGTCCTGTAATCCAGCACTTGATGAGTGGACGCAGGAGGTATCTCCAGAAAGTTAGACTAGCCTGGGCCAGTGAGACCTTGTCTCAAAACACAGAAATGGGCAGTAGAGCGGGGAATATGGCTCAGCGGGGAAGAGCACTCACTAGGTACAGAATCCCCTGCATGCATTTAAAAGTCAGAACTGGTGGGGTGGAGACAGGCAGATTCTAGGAGCTCATGGGTTGGCCAGCCTAGCTGAAAAGCAAACTTCTGGTACAGTGAGTTATTCTCTCAAGGAAATGAGGCAGGGCCTGGTAGGGGAAAGGCCTGGTGTCATCCTGTCCCTCAGAATGTCATTCACTACCACACGTATACAACACACATTAAAAGTGAAATGGGGGGGGGGGGGGGGGGACACATATAGACCCTGGTGCAGCCTGTGTGAACTATGGCTGGGCTGTTTGTGCATCTCCTGACCCCAGACCTATTTCAGCTCTCAGCAAGTGATAGAACCATTTACCCAACAAAGCATAACTCTAGGAAACATGATGACTTACCACTTAACAAGAGGTAACTGTTTTCTAAAATATCCATGTAATAAAGCCTCACTGACTAGGCACCTTCTCTGCAGTAAAGATTATGGTTCAGTGTTCTACCCAAGGAGAAACCTCACAGTTAGAAACCAGTGTCTTCAACAGTATGACACATAAGTAAGAAAACAGAGAGAGAGAACTCTAAGAGCACCATTTCCAGTAACAAAAGGAAATAAAGTTGTTTGTTTTAGGGGAAGAATGCATCACCATGACCTTTACGTCTTCTTGGTATACTGAACCCACAGACATTGACCCTATCTTTAATTTTTTTCTTAAAAAAATACAAGCAGCATAAGTTCACAAAATCCAATACAGCTAAAGTCATAACACATATAAAAAATAAAAAACAAACCCAGTTTTCCTTACAAAATATGAGGAAAGAATCATCACACAGACAGCCAAAATGGAGGCTAGCACAACATCAGGAGGGATTTCCGAACCGCTTCTTCCAAGGATAGGAGTGAACATCTCAAATACAGCCCAGATGAGATACAGTCCATAAATATAGGGGATAAACAGCCCCAAAAGGTAAAGAGCAATAAATCTTCCTTGGGCACCTAGAAAAAAGAAAGATTACAAACCTATGAAAGTCTATAAGATACAGGGTTCATTTTCACAGGGCCCACCCACTCTGACACCTGACAGAAACCCAGTCAGGTGTGACTCGGACATGTGACCTAGTGCAATCCGACATTTTCATCAGGGAGGATTAAAGTAATACAATAGTAAATGTTCAAAAACACGAGCATGGAATGGGGTATAGAGCATAAGTTGTTTTGTTTTGGTTTTTTGATACAGGGTTTCACTGTAGCATTGGAGCCTGTCCTGGAATTAGCTCTCTGTAGACCAGGCTGGCCTCGAACTCACAGAGATCCACCTGCCTCTGCCTCCCAAGTGCTGGGATAAAAGGCGTGCGCCACCACCGCCTAGCCAAGATAAATTTTTTTTTTTTTTTTGTTTTTTCGAGACAGGGTTTCTCTGTGGTTTTTGGAGCCTGTCCTGGAACTAGCTCTGTAGACCAGGCTAAATATTTACATGACATAAAAATTAAATATTTTGAAAAGCCAACTGATTAAGTAAGTAAATAATCTCTAGGTGCCTTGCATTTTTAACACAGTTCTCATTTTTATAAAAAAAACCAAAGTTATCCTACCATGCTTCTTGAAGTCCTTGTACACGCAAAGCTTTGTGAGCAAGGGAAATGCTACCCAGATAGCACTCATGAATGCAGAGCAAAATCCTTGGTAAGTGAGAGCAACAAGGAAAGCACAATGTACAAACAACGAGGTGTCAAAAAACACTTCTCCCAGATACTGGTTGCTGACATTCTGAAAGAAAGAAAAATGCAGTCTTGTTCATGGTCATTCATAAATATCTTTTATTACAATTTCTTCAAGGTCATATGCATCTTATTTTCAGCAGGGTCAGCTCTTCAAACTGATGAAGGAAACACACTGCTGCTCCCGCCAGATGGAAGTGGTTACGACTGCTGCACAGGACAAGGCAATCCAGCAAGATAAACAAGGCAGGAGCAATACTGCTCTTTCTAGCCGAGGCTAGGAAATGGCCCGCAGTAAAAAGATTCCTAAAGGCATCCATCCCCTATCCTTTCTCTGCTTCTGCAACTTCCAAACCCTGTTCCAAGCAATCTAGTGACCCACGAAGGACACTGCCGCTGCTGCAGCATCGGAGCGCACTCATCCAACCGCCCACCTTCACAGCAAGGGCCACGGTGGAAGTGTGGCTCTTTCCTCTCTTTCCTATTGCTATTTCGTCTTCTTTGTCACCTTTTTCTACTCTTGAAACTTTCTTACACATTTGAAGTTCCTTTTAAAAGACATGGAGTCCAGGGGCACCTTATACTATTTGAGAAAGAAAGGTACCTATGGAACTTCATGTAGGGATAAGTCCCGCCCCTTAGGGGGCGTGTTCGCCTCGGGCTAATGTCTGCCTATAAATTTGGCGAGCATGCTCCGAGCTGTCTCTTCTGCTTTCCTGGTCTACGCGGGAACGGTGGTTCTGTAAGTCTATTTCTACATTAAAACTATATATATTTTTACAATCTGTCTGCATTCGTTTACGCCGCTACATTTTAGTAATAGGGGCGACGGGGCTGCGTTCCCAGCACCCCGGCCGCCTGCCCGGCTAGCTCAGTCGGTAGAGCATGAGACTCTTAATCTCAGGGTCGTGGGTTCGAGCCCCACGTTGGGCGCCAACTTCAAACATTTTAACATATGCCAAAGAGATCCCATCAATGCAAACCTCGAATTGTAACTACAGTGCATAGACACCAAAGAGGGAATGGCTCGCCTTTAGGCTTCTTTTTCTCTCCATTCTCATTTCTGACTTCAGAGACCCCACTTTAAATTTCACTGGCAAACAGGTTTGAGTTGTTGAATACTTAGGTCCCAACCCTGTGTTAACAGGTGTGATCTTAAAAGAAAATAATTCCCAGAACTCAACCTGAAGGCTAGATGGGCAATGCACACCTATGGACCCAGCACTCGGGAGGCTGAGTCAGACGCCCTCAAGTCTAAAGCCAGACTAGGTTACAGGGCAAGATTATTACCCAATCTGGGAACACGATGAGACTCTGCCTCAAAATATTCAGAACATTAATAACAGTAGTAATTCACTCTGAACCTGAATGCACTCAAAGAGCTTAGTAAGGAACACTGAAGTTACTAAGCATGTTTTACAGTACATGCCAGAGTGGAACAATTGAAATCTACGTTCATCCACATCTCTGTTGGTCCCTCCCTCCCCCGTCCTTTTCCAATAAAGTTGTCAGAGTTTTCCTACTAAATCACAAAACCACTCAACTCTATCCTGCTAAGAATAGGTTAATGGTGGTCTAACTGATTTTTAGGGCCAACCTCCAGTTTCACCCTGGCCCCCTTCTTGTGTGTTACGGTTTGTATTCCCCTGTCTTCACCGCACTCTACTTTTTTCTTTAACTATGGCCCAAATGTGTCTTGCACATTCCCAGTTTTAACTGATCAGCAGCTTGGTCTCTACCAGGCATTAATGCTTCCAAAGCCCCATTCAAATGTTACCTCTTTGTGATGACATGATAACATCTCTCAATTCCAAACCCACGTCTCTTGCCTCTGCATTCTGAAAGCACTCTATTCCACATGCACAAAATACAAGACTCACTCTAGTTTCTACGTCTTACCAAATGAGGCTGAGCGCAAAGGTGTCCCATTCTCATGGAGCACTCAGCTAAGAGCCTGAAACAACCAGGCAGATTGGCGGTACAGGCCTGCAATCCCAGCAATCCAGGAAGCGGAGGTAGAAAGAGCACATATTCAAGACCCACCTGGGATACAGTGTGAGCTCAGGGCCAGCCTGAGGAAATTTAGTGAGACCCTGTCTCAAAAGTAAAAGCAAAAAAGTGGGGCTTGGGAGATAGTAAAGTGCTTAATACGCAAGGATGGGAACCTGTATTCCAACCCTAGATTCCACATAAATGAGCTGGGTAATCCCAGCTTGAGTAGGCAGAGAAACATGGGTAGATCCTTGAGAATCTGCCAGCCAACCTAGCCCTAATAAGCAAGGCCCAGGCCAGTGAGAGACCTGGTGTCAAACAGCAAGGTGCTCCTTTCCTCCCTGACTGTTCCAGGCCTGCAGCCACCAAGAATGACACAGTTAACAATCCAGATAGGGGAGCTCATGACTAAGCTGCCTCAGAGGAAACAAACGATCACTGACGCCCTTCGCCCTGAAAAGACAGGAGCACCAAAGGCAGAAATTTGGGGAACTCGAGACAAAATGTACAAAACCACACCAGATGACATTCTGAATTTGGATACAGAACATATATATTGGTAGTGCAAGACGAAATGGCTTTGTTATGATTTATGACTCTTTGGAATATGCAAAGAAGAATGAGTGTAAACACAGACTTGCAAGACATGGCCCCTATGAGAAGATAAGACCTCCAGAGAACAGCGAAATGAGCACCAGAACAGAATGAGGCGTGCGGGACCTGGCAGTGCTGACAGAGCAAACGGAGTAGAGCCTGCACTTCTGAGGAGAGGACTAATAAACTAAAACCTTCTTTGTGAAGGGGTAAAAAAATTGATAGCTAAAGAGGAACACTTGAGGTTGTCCTGACATGAACACCCACATACATGAATATATACACCAAGAAACAGTAACGAGAGGGCCAAGAACCCAGACTGGCGCAGAGCAGAGCCCAGCACTGTCCAAGTAAATGCATCCCTGTGGAGTGAAAGCTGAGAGCATGTTACCCTTCCACTGCCTTCAGCACCGCGTGCTGTGGTCATTCCGCGGCCATCAGTAAGAGCTAGTGGGGTCCCACTCGGATCTCTTCCCACCAACAATATTCAACCACACTCGGATTTACACAGAGACCCATGCTGAGAACAGGCGTGTGATCCTGAGCCTCAGTGTGGTTCTTTGGGATACTGAAGCCACTCTGAGGAAAGTATGATCGCAGCCACAGCATTCTAAATGCTGCGGAAAACACAGCTTGTAACTTCACCTTGAATTCTGCATCCCAGTTCTCAGAATAAGAAAACTCCAAGAAATTAACACCATGACAGCATTTGCTATAGCCATGCTAAACAATTTCTAATAGCTCTGAAAGACCAAACACAATAAATTTCACTTGTTCGTCTTCAGTTCTTGAATGCAGCAAAAAAAAAAAAAAAAAAGGAAAAAAAAAAAAAAAACACATCAGCCACTTACCACATAAAAAAATCTTTTTGCAAGGGTATGTATGAATATTATTTTGGCCACTTACCACATAATAAAATCTTTTTGCAAGGGTATGTATGAATATTATTTTGGCCACTTACCACATAATAAAATCTTTTTGCAAGGGTATGTATGAATATTATTTTGGCCACTTACCACATAATAAAATCTTTTTGCAAGGGTATGTATGAATATTATTTTGGCCACTGTCGCAGTTCCATACAGGCAAACAGCAATATAAAAGTGGTTGTACCATGAGAGAGACTGTCCAATGAGAGAGATGAACACTGCAATAATGAGAACGGTGACGAGGCTAGTGAACCAGCCAATGAACGTGATGGCAAGTCCACATAAGAAGTCTCTTGGGTAGTCAACGTCTGATGAACAGAAAACGAAAAGGTAACGTCACCATCTTGATCAAATCATTACAAAACCAGTTAGCAGTGCTAGGGGCAAATGATTCAGGTAAAAGGGAACAGAAGCGCTGCATCCACCTTCTGTACTGTACTGGTGGCCTGTGTGTAGGGTAGAAGACTTCACAGGACCTTTCACTAACAGTCAATCTATAGGGCCAGCAGGACAGCTCAGCAGGTCAAGCTGATGACCTCAGTATGACCCCATGACCCACATGGGAGGAGGAGAGAGCCGAATCCCACAAGCTGCCCGCTGACTTACACACCTGAGCATGTGCCCACACCCACACATTAAAAAATATATATATTTTTTTTTCAAAAAATAAAAAGTCAACTTCTACAAACCTTTTTTTTTCTTTTTGGTTGTATGTAAATTTTACTTTTAACACAAGCTAAAGATTGAAAACAGTATAAAATACTACTGAATTTCAAAAAATATTAAATTTTGTAATTAATGAGCAGGGAAAACATTCTAACAGTTTTCTTCTTTTTTCTCGAGAAGTACATGGCAGCAGCACTCTCTGAAGTTTTGTTGGTACACCAGTAACTTCACATCATAGAGACTACACAACCATGAGGGCTCGGCAGCCGACAGCGCGCTGAGCGCACAGAGCAGCTGCCCACAGATCCCTGTGCCTCTTAGTAATTTGCCAAGGCAGACAAATCAGCTAATTTTCCCAACGTCAGGGTGAGTGCATAAAAACTGCTGACTTCACCACCCCTGGAAGGATAATGAGCATACGAGTTCAATACTTAGGAATTTCTAAAACAATATAAATCAAGTAATATTCTAAGATGCTGTACTTCTTGGGAAGAAGCAAAAGCAATAGCTCAAATCTCTCCAGCAAATCCCATCCCTGTTCCAGTACCCACACCTTAGAGGAAATACTTACTCCTGTGTTTGGGCTGCAGCAGTTTTTTCCCCAAGTACACAACGACAGCCATGACCACCATGTAGTTTATTATTGAGCCAACACGAGAAGGATATGCAATGACAAGGAGGCCAAACACATCAAAAAAGACCATGTTCCCATGTCGGTACTCAGACGAAGAAGCCAGCATGTCAGATGTAGCTAGGTATTTAAGAACTGCTAAAATGTTGTCACCTTTTAGTAAGAGAGACAAGACGGTCTAGTAAGCTAATAGATTGTGACTTACACATCCACGCACAGCAGAGCTAGGTCAGGCCCTCTTCCTAGCTAGGTGAGGCCCTGCTCATGCTTCTTTCTAAGTAATCGCAGTGACTGTAATTGCTAAGTCAGACAGCCCTCATCTTTCCAATGCCAAGCCTAACTCATTCAACCACATACTGTCTCTCGACCACACAGGCAATAGAATGCACTTTCTAGATATTTCACTATCGTATGTCAAAAGCCAAACCTGTTAATACCAACCTGCTCTCTGAATGGAATCTATGAGGATTCTGTCCGCTGTGTCATACTTGGTGTGATATATGTATCCATTTTCAATAAAAGCTAAGTCTATTCCTAAGACAGACAATGGAAAAAGTCATCTTACTTTAAAGATTGGACTTGTGTTAGGCCTGTTTGTTTAACATATTAAATTCTAAAAGACAAAATGGCAAAGCAGGAGATTGACTGATGTCTGTCATATTCATGAATGTCATAAACCCTTTTCTGTTCTTACAAAAATCTATAACTACAGTCCATAATTTAAAACATAATAATTAAATAAGCAGTTTAAGCCACATATTAGGGAAGAAAGTTTGGGGGATGGAATTTGGACAGTTAAGAGCAAAATTTAAATTTCGAGTAAACTGTTCAAGTCGCCAAAGCAGTTGGAAAAGTAAGACAACAGCATGGGAGTCAAAGGATTCTTTGGGATTCTGAGGATTCTTGGCCTCTTTGGGAATGAAGTGCTAACCAGTTCTCTCCATCACTCACTGTGGTACGCAGCACCCTACAGGAGGCGGCACTGAGATTATGAGGGGGTTTTTTAAAGGACAGCATCGTGAACTCTACTTTGGTGACTCAGAGGATAAAGCCCTCACATACAGTGTCCTCTCAGAAGCTATTACAATCTTCAAGAAGTAAAGTTTCCTTTGAATACAATAGCCTGTGACCACTGACAGAATACCTGGAATGTTTCCAAAATCCCTGTAGATTCGAAAGTCAGTATCAGAAGGGATGATTCCACTCTGAAAAACCTCCTGAGCCACCACAGAAGCAAAGGGGTGTTTGGCTGCTGAAACATAAGCCTGGACCAACCAAGGATTTTCAGGGCCTGAAACGAAACAAGACAACATAACATAAGGTTAACCAGATAGCTCTTTCAGCACAGCCACACACGCTCAGCGACCAAGGAAATGTGAGCAACAGCTAGCAATGAGTACAGGGACTCTTTCCGGGCTGACGGAAATGTCTTCGGAGCTGGAGGGGCTGCTTTGTCGTTAAGGTTTCTGCTGCTCAATCATGAGGACAAGAGATCAGTTCCCAACACCCAAGGGGCTCACAGACGCCTGTAACTCCAGCTCCAAGGGTGTATGACCTCTTCGAACCTTTCTGGGTACCTGCACAGACATGCGCACACACATTCACAAAGAAATGAGTACACACACACACACATAAAACACTTTCTTTAATACTCTAGAATTATGATAGTGTACACAACTATGTGGAAATACCTAAAAGAAAAAAACACTGAATTTTAACATTAAGTAAGTGAACTAGAGGACATTTAAATTATATATTGATATAATAAGCCATGATTTGAATATATGTATATATATATATTAATTCTAATGAAGGCTGCTGTTACAAAATATCACAAGGAAATCATGTGTGTATGTGTTCATGTGCATAAATACACATTATTAAAATATCCTAGAAGAATGTGGAGCAAATTATAACACTGGTTTTCTCAGAGTGCTGCAAATGCCAGTTTCTTATAATCAGTTGGTAGAGCCTGAATTTTTCAAAATGGAACATATTTGAATGGTTTAATCTGTTCAAATTTTATAAGTTTGTATTTTATTAACATCATTCAAAAATGATGTCAGCAAGCCTTCCTGACTCACTACGGTGCTGGCCTGGTGGGCCACTGTTTCTGCCATTAAGAATGACTATTCCAGCCACCGAAAGCTCCCCAAATGAGCATTTCCCTCTGAGATGACAATGGAGCGCTGGAGAGTACAAACTGTTTTGTCTGAAAAGCCAGGACAGGACAAGGTTCACACGCACAGAAAAGCTGAGGATGGCCACCTGCCACACACTCTCAAACACAATCTCTATCTGCTGGCCTGAGGGTGCTGTCCTCTTGGTCAAACACAGAAACACTAATGAGCTTTCCAGAAGACAGCACCACAGGAGAGCTGGTCGTCTACAGGCAGTGAGGGCATTCTCTCTGGGTGGAGAGCACAGAACAGGGTGCTGGGTCATAAGTTATAGTTTATAATACACGTCTGGCAGGGGAAATATGAGGCACACTGTTGTCTAGAACAGCCTAGGAGTTTCGCAGCAGGTGAGACTCACTGCACTCCTTGCTTAGAGCTCTGCTACTCTTTTTTCATTTGGGAGCTGCTGAATGTGCTCCTCCTATCCTGGATGATATCAAGAAATGAGGTGGAGGGGTGCAGAGCAGCCACCTCTCTCTGTAGATATTAGAGTTCAGCTGCTTCCTGCTGATTAAGGAGAAAATAGAAAAGATTGAGAGTTAAATAAAAAATATTGCTGTATCTCACCTTGTGACCTTGAATTTCTCTCTCTCTCTCTCTCTCTCTCTCTCTCTCTCTCTCTCTCTCTCTGTGTGTGTGTGTGTGTGTGTAGCCTTGGCTGACCTGAACTCCCTATATAGACCTGGAACTTGGAGATCGCCCAACTCAGCCCACCATAGGCTGAGGTTAAAGGCCTACACCACCAACTTGGCAACCCTGAATTTCCTAAAGGTGTAACTGAAGTACAATACAGATCCATCTTGAGAGTAAGAGTGTAAAGTAAGTTTGAGAGAGTAGTGGATTATGGTACTGTTTAGGTTACAAAAGCACTTAGCGTAATTTCAAAACTTAAACAACAGCATGCCTCTTGAAGATGCTAGAGAAAGTCTCTACCACCTTAGTCACCTCACCCAGAACACTACTCGCCATTAAGACAAGTCAGAATGGTAGGACATGCCTAGGATCCCAGCTCTCTGAAGGTAGAGGCAGAAGGATCCGGAGTTCAAGGGCAGCCAGGGATACCAGTAAGATCATTTTGACTCAAACAACAACAAAAGCAGCTTTGGGCAGAAGCTTTGTGTGTGGCTAAAATGCACTGATGCTTTGCCCTAGTTTCCAGCAGAGGCAGGACAAAGGACGGACTTCCATCGCCAGGTCCTAACAGGCCTTGGCTGGGCAAGCTGAGCTTTAGGTTCTGCTAGGATGGCAAGGGCACGGTACTTATTGATTTACCCTGTTATCTTCAGGAAAGTTTCAGCCTAAGATTTAAACTCTCTCTGGCTATTGAGCATAATGTTTAATTTAATTAATTATAATAAATATATATAATTATACATAATAAAATTGTATTTGACAGAACTTCTAAATAGAAATAAATGGTTGCTTTCCATTTCTGATTTTTTTAAATTAATTCAGTGATAAAATTAAATCCCTTAAACTGAGTAAATTTTCTCATTTTAATTCATAATTGTCATTTTAAATCCTTATAAATCATCCATAATTAATAAAAATAATACCATTATAGGATGGTGATTTTTTTAAATATTTTTTTCGAGACAGGTTTTTCTGTGTTGCCCTGGCTGCCATGGAACTCACTCTCTAGACCAGCCTGACCTCGAACTCAGAGATCTTCCTGCCTCTGCCTCCAAAGTGCTGGGATTAAAGGCGTGTGCCACCACTACCCAGCTGAATATTAATTTTATTACACTTTTTGTAATAACATAATGCAAAGCATTCTATACTTTACTACATTTTATATGATGTCCTCATTCGCTTCTCTGCTGCTGGGATACAACACTGACAAAGGAATTTGTGGGGAGAAACAGGTTCGTTTAGTTTACAGGTTAAAGTCCATCCAACAGCAGCTAAAGCAGGAACTCAAGTCAGGAATCCGGAGGCAAAATCTAAAGCAGAGGCCATGGAGGAATGGCTGCTTATAGGCTTGCTCTCCATGGTTTGCTTGGCTTGCTTCTTATAAAAACTCAGGACTACCTGCATAGGAGTGCTACCACCTAGCGTGAACTGGGCCCTTCCACATCAATCGTTAACGAGAAAACAAACAGACATGCCCACAGGCCAATCTGATGGAGGTGGCTCCTCAGCTGAGGCTCTCTCTGTATGGTTATGTCCGTGTCATGTTGCCAAAAACAGGAAACAACCAGCACATATTACAATCCAGTTAACTGGCTCTGAACCAAGTCTGAACCCGAATCGCTCAGGTTCAAACCATGTTATGCCAACTATAAAACCTCACTAATTAAACCCTCCTGCCTCTATTCTTCATCTATAAAGTAGAAGTATAGCAGCATGTATTCCTCAAGTTGCTTTGAGAACTAAATAACTTAATGTACATAAGATATTTTAAACAATATTGCATATAAATAAGTACTATACAGGAGCCAAATGTTGATCATATTATTTTGTTTAAAAAAACTAACAAGGACAAGCAGAAAGACCGCTGGAACAATGACCAGCCAGCCTTGCTGAAAGGGTGAGCTCCAGGTTCAGCAAGAGGCCCTGTCTCAGTATCTCAATAAGGTAGAATGCAACTGAAGAAGACACTGGAAGTTAACACATCTAGCTATCACAAGCATGTGCACGCGCACACACACACATACAAACATATACCACACATGTACACACCAAAAAAAAATTCACAAAGACAAGTTAAAATTATCTCCCACCTTAAAAACTAATCTCATTCAAGAGACTGCTCCTTAAAGAACTTACTGACACTGAAAAACGCTCCACCGTCCTAAGATTAGAACTGAGCTGAAACGCGCAGTGCAGCCTCACTTACCTGTTTGGAACACAAGTTCTTTCCCTCCTACACCTGCTGCCTCCAGGTTAATAAATGCACGGATCAAACTGGCCCAGGGATGCTGAGTAATAAAACCATGACTAGCCTTAATGAGGAGAGAAACAAATGTAGGTTAAAATATGATTTTATATTGCTTATTTGCATGACAGAATGGCTATCTTGAAAAGGTGGGGACTTGGAGAGCAAAGTAAACACTTCTCAAAGGCAGACTCCAAAGACATCATCCTGTATATAATGGTGTTCAGTTGGCCAAGTGGAAAGCCACTGTGAGAATACGCCAGAGTTAAAAGAAAGAAAATACAGGAGAGAAATCCATATGGTTGGCCATTCCTGCTGTCAGTACCTTCCTCAGATCATCTCTCCGAAACTCAAAGGCTAAAGACTCTCGGGAGAGAGTCATTATAACATTAAGAAGCCCTTGAATCAGACACTCTTCTGGGCACAGTGGCACATGCCTGTAATCCTAGCACTCAGAAAGCTGAGGCAAGAAGATCGCAAGTGCCAGGCCATCATGGGAAACACGGCAAGTCCCTGTACAAAAACTAAAAGTAAAAACAGCCAGGCAGTGCTGGCACACACCTTTAATCCCAGCAGTCAGGAGGCAGAGGCAGGCAGATCTCTGTGACATGAGGCCAGCCTGGTCTACAGAGCTAGAAGAAACACTGTCCTCAGGGAAAAACAAACAAAAGAATGGCATCCTAGCAAGATGAGCTGTTCTCAGTTGTGTTTCTAACATACTGAGTATGTAGCATTCATGGGTATTTTTAAAGTACTATCCAGTACAGTATTTGTTTTGCATATTATTTTATAGTATTACTCATATTACTAATAAAACACAACAAGTGTTACCAATCATTATTGCTCTCATTATTATTCAAATCAAATATTTAAAACAATGAAATCTTACTTGCAAGACATTTTCCTCAGCACCATTGAAGAGAAACACTACAGCATGCTGCAAGGGTTCAGACGACACGGACATGCCTCGGAGAACCTCGAGCATCACTGCACAGCTAACTGCATCATCGCTGGCACCTTGGAGTCAGAGAAACAGAGTCACTTCTGAAAGCATCAGTGGCTTTCAGTGCTGGTGTGGAATGCGGCTCTCCCCTCAGAGCATCCTGACAGCTGCATCCAGAAGCATAACTGTCACAGGGTGACAGCTACGCCCAATAAAAACAGAAGTGGTCTACTCAATGACATAATGGTACCCGGGACCATGCTTACTGATGTAGGCGGGTCTTCTATCTGTTGCTTTCATTGGTTAATTAATAAAGAAAACCGCTTGGCCTGATAGGTCAGAACATAGGTAGGCGAGGAAGACAGAACAGAATGCTGGGAAGAAGGGAAGTGAGGCACATGCCATAGCTTCTCCTCTCCGAGATGGACACAGGTTAGAATCTTCCCGGTAAGCCACCACCTCATGGTGCTACACAGATTACTAAATGTGGGTTAAAGCAAGATGTGAAAATTAGCCAATAAGAGGCTGAAACTAATGGGCCAGGCAGTGTTTAAATGAATACAATTTGTGTGTTGTTATTTCAGGTGTAAAGCTAGCAGTGCAGGAGCTGGGTGGGATGAAAAGCAGGCCTGCCCGCCTCTTCACTACAGCTTACAGTACACACTCAGTAGCTGTGTTAGGGAATTAACCAGCTAAGGCCACAGGCCAGCTGGAGTTTATCCTCTGGAATAGTCTTACTTCCTCCACGCTATCACCTCACATTTACAGAGGGAGCAGCTCTCTGTGATGGATGCTTACACTGGATGAAGGAGCACTCGTCAGGGCTTTTCTGAAGGGATAAAGTAAGGGAACGGTACAAAGAAGGCACCAAACGATAAGACACAGAAGAGGGACCTAGGACCCTGATCCAGCACTGAAAAGGTACAGCACTCAGTCCACTCTGCCAGCCTCTATGTCAGAAAATCATCATACTAATTTTAACATTTGTATGTACTGACTTGGTATACGACAGCGCACAGATACAAGTCAGAGGACAAGCTTTCCTTCCATGATGTGGGTCCAAATTCAGGCAGCGGGGCTTGTTGGTGGCAGGCACCTTTAAGCACTGAGCCATCTTGCTGTGTTTCAAAAGCACTGTGAGGACTAAAGTAGCCAATGGCTATCTGACGACACTGAGAAGGTACGGCTAGTCACTCATGATATTGTTAGCATGTTCAAAGGGGTCCTCATCCTTCACCAGCATAGAATGAAATACGGGGATCCAATGCAGCAAGGAGGAGGGCTGCAGTGGAAAAGGAGTAAAACTGGACTGAACGAGAGCGGGAGGCACACTGGAGTCCAGTAACCAATTCTGTTTTCTAGAGAGCTGACTTTTCTCATAATGGCAGTTTAAAGGGCATTCGGGGTGAGTGAACACCACCCTAGTGCAGGCAGCACTTCTAGATGTGCACACGGGGAGGCCGGGTGCCGCAGCATTCAGCGGGACTTGAGAGCAGGAAGTCATTCACTATTTCCTGATCAGAGAGCAGATGACGGCTCCACCTCACAGGTTTTGCACAGATTATACAAGACAACCCTACTGTCTGGCCCTGGAAAACAGCCTGCCTTAGTCTTCCCCTTTCTCTGAAAACTTAGGGAAGGCTGTGTAACCAGCCAAAATAAAATACTTGCTTTGGGGCTCTGTTAAATTCCATACCCCACTTCTGCTCAGAAAGAAACAACATTAATGACACCTCTCTTGGTGGTTATTGGACTGATTATTATTAGCCAGCAGTCAGAGCAGAACGGCATAACCGCTGCCTGGTCAGTTAACTAGAGCAGGGGATAAGCTGCAGAGCTGCTGTGCGTCACTTTTCTGAAAACAGATGAAATAAACATTCTTCTTAATTTGAAACTGTCCTTTAAAAAAAAAGCAAGCAGTAAGACTTTTCTTTATTCAAAGTGAAAGTGAAATTCAAAAACATTTACCTTTAAAGGGCTGACTGACCAATTCCCCATTCATATTCCCCTACTTTATTGGTTCTAGTCTTAGAAGAGACCCAAAAAAGGGTCAAATCCCTTTAAGTGAAAGTCAGAGGACAGTGAAAAGGCTGAGTGATTAACTGACATCCCTTTCCATTTAGAACCAACCCTGAAATTGAAGCCACCCCAAAATAACTCAAGTGTCTCCTTTACCGATGACCTGGCACCGCAGCAGACCTGAGGCGATAAATGAGGTTCTCTAGATAACATTACTTCTAATTGGTATCAATTCCCGCATCCAGATATGCTGCTGAGAGCTTTAAAACAACCGTGGCTGCGCAGGTCGCAGTCCCAGCCCTTGGGCAGCTAAAGCAGAGTTGCTGGTAAGACTCAGGCCAGCCTACACTACACTGCTCAGGATGTCTCAATAACACTTCTGAAGCTGAGGACAGCTTAGTGATAGAGCATCTGCCCAGCAAGCACAGGTGCTGGGTTCCATTCCCAGCAGGTGAGTGCATGCGCACAAACACAGGTAACAACTATTTGATGAGTGTGTAAAAAGCTACTCTTAAGCTTATTATTGGCAGATATTTTCTTCACACTATCAGTATGGGTATCATAAAATCTGAGGTAAAAAAATGATTTTTAAACTAGAAATAGAACATCGCTTAACATGCAGGAAGCCATAGGTTCAATCTGAAATAAGAACAAAAATCTCTTTAGTCATTTAAAGCATGTATGGTGGCACACTCAGCAAGACCATCCTCAGCTACATCTGAGGACCAGTTCTGGACAGCAAGTCTGAGACCAGTTCAGGGCTAGCCTGGGCTACATGAGACCCTGCGTCAAAGGGGGTGTGTTCTAATAACTCTCCAAAGTCTTTTCAATGGTGCACTCCACATATAAGCTGTACACATGGCACCGTGTGAGGAGAGCAGAAAACGCCGTTCAAAATATGGTATTTGAACACAGGCGTTTGGGTACTCTAAGAAATCCAAGGGATAGAAAATAAATTCTCTGCCCTCCTCCCATTTGCCTAAAAGCAGAGCATAAATCTCTGCAGGTGTCCGCCTCCCCTTTATCGGGAAGGACAAAGGTTAATCTTCAAAGACAACCTTAGGCCCTGAAGAGCCTCGGACAGCAAACCTCACCACTGGACTTCACTTCCCATTCCTGTCACCTCCACCGTTTGCTGCCACAGACACCAGGTCCTCTCTCCTTTCCTGCTTTGGTTTGGTTTCGGTTTTTCAGCAGCATTATGGATAGAATCTGGGGCTGCACATACCTGGCGATCACTCTTCCACTAAGCTACACCCCATCTGGTTCTTGTCTTTGTCACTTTTCAAAAAAGTTTTGTTCTTTGATGACAACATCTAAGCCGCAGGGCTGAAGCACCTCTAGAAACGGTTCGCTTTCCCCTGGCATCGCCCAGATACACCTGCGTGTGGAAACAGCCTTGTCTGCTTTTTCTCTTATTTTTTTTTTTTTTTTTACACAGTGTTCAGCCTCCATGCCTGCAGGCCAGAAGAGGGCACCAGATCTCATTACAGATGGTTGTGAGCCACCATGTGGTTGCTGGGAATTGAACTCAGGACCTCTGGAAGAGCAGTCAGTGCTCTTAACCTCTGAGCCATCTCTCCAGCCCCTTATTTATCTTTTCTTATAGGGATCCATCCTACATAAGAATTATGAAATGTAAAGAAAAAGTCAGAGATCCTGAGTTCAATTCCCAGCGACCACAATCTGTCTCACAACCATCTGCAATGAGATCTGGTGCCCTCTTTCTGTAGTGCAGGCATACATGCAGGCAGAACACTGTGTATACAATAAATAAATCTTTTTAAAGAAAAAAAATCAAGGGGTTCTACATTTGTCTTTCTAATACAATGCTCTTAAACAGCCACAGTATTAGGTGTCCCTTTCCAATTGAAGCATCTTAATAATGAGCACGTAGTGTCCCTAGCATAAGTTAAGGCACTTCTGCCCTTTTAAAAATGAATGTGTGGCCGGGCGGTGGTGGCGCACGCCTTTAATCCCAGCACTCGGGAGGCAGAGGCAGGCGGATCTCTGTGAGTTCGAGACCAGCCTGGTCTACAAGAGCTAGTTCCAGGACAGGCTCCAAAACCACAGAGAAACCCTGTCTCGAAAAAAAAACCAAAAAAAAAAAAAAAAAAAAAAAAAAAAAAAAAAAAAAAAATGAATGTGTGGATACTGGTTCTGAATAAGCAGAGTATATTCTAAATGCAAAGGAATGTCCAATTGCAAAATCATTTCATCAGGTTAAGGCTAGTTTATGTCCTATGTAATTCTAGATGGTTATATTGGGCCTGCTGTATATTCAAGCAGTCCAGAAGTATTGCTATCAATGGTACCAACAAGGGAAGATTTTCCTTCAAAGACGTCATCCTAATGTTTTGCTCACAGTTAATCCTTTCAGCAACACTATTAGCAAATTAACTACTATTTTGCCATTTAACAGCTAAGAAGTTAAAGAATAAATTAGGCAATAAGCCCAAGAAGGCCTAACGATCCTCAGATATTCTCCTCCTGGCCAGAAGGCCCAGCACCTACCCCAGCTCGGTGTGATCAGAGGTAACAAGTCAGAAAAGGGGTCTTCTTAAGTTAAAAAGTCTCAGGATGCCATGGTAAATGCTACTTTCTATTCTTACCTGCCTACATTAGCTGGGTTTTTTTTTCTTTTTGCATGCTTTATTTGTGAATGTTTACTTGAGTATATAGAGAACAATTTTAGAGACAATGCATGCCATTGGTTTAGACATGAAGCCATTGGTTTAGACATGAAGCCACTGTAAGAGGCCATTACTTATATGATAAAAGATTTCAGGACTTAAAAACAATGAGCAGACTTCATACAATAGCATTTCAATAGTGATTTGTTTCACTCTATTTCAAAAACATCGCCATCTCTAAACAAAAAAAATAAATAAATAACCCTTGGAGCCAGGCGGTGGCAGTACACACCTTTAATTATAGCACTCTGGAGGCAGAAGCAGGCAGATCTCCGAGTTCCAGGACAGCCAAAGCTACACAGAGAATCCCTGTCTCAAAAAACAAAACAAGACAAAAAAAAATCTCTGGAGCTCAGCAGTTAAGAGAGCGTGCTGCTTCATCATGAGGCCAAATTCAGATGCCAGAAGCCACACCAGCCACAACTGCTCATAGAAGCCTAAACTATCAGCCTCTTCTGGCCTCCAAGTACATCCACACACACATACAAATACACAGACACACACACATAGATAAAATAAGCATCTCATAAACACATATTTTGTTTTAAAAAGCAAGAAGTAATCCTTGTGGCCCACCACTACATCAATACCTCCACATTCTGGGAAAACTTGATCTCCAACTTTCAAGCTAGTTGAATCTCTCCACCTCCAAGCTATTACTGTTGACTGCAATGCTTTTCTGTGAAACTTCTGGGGAAGCCTAATGCCTCTTTTAAGTTTTGCTACATGCATTTCAACCAATACCCTATCAAACAATTGAAGGAAGTTTTAAATACTTTTCTTACCATTAATCTTGCCAATGCAGGTTGCACTCTTTGGTGCTACTGCAAGGAGAAAGACACCCAGAGTCTGGCCTCAGGACACATGAAATACTATTCAAACTACTGAAGACATGTTTCTGAGAAATCTTATATTTAAAAAAAAACACAAGTTCCCCATTGATGTAGGAGGTTCTTCTGTCTATGTGTTGCTTTCATTGGTTGAATAAAGAAACTGCCTTGGCCTTTTGATAGGGCAGCACTTAGGTGGGTGGAGTAGACAGAACAGAATGCTGGGAAGAAGGGCAGAATGGCAGACGCCATGCTTCTCCTGCCTGAGACAGACGCTGGTTAGACTCATGCGGGTAAGCCACAGTGAAGTGGCAATACACATTAATGAAGATGGATTAAACAAATATGTGAGAGTTAGTCAATAAGAAGTTAGAGCTAATGGGCCAGTCAGTGTTTAAATGAATACAGTTTCTGTGTGGTTATTTCAGGAGTTAAGCTAGCCAGGCAGCAGGACGCAGCCCGCTCCTCCTCTCACAACACCCCATGACTCATTGCAATGACCACTTATAAGTAAAGACGGTATGGACTAAAGAGATACATACTGTGTGACTCACTGGGCCACGCTACAGCCTCCACGCCGAGATTTTTTTTTTAATGTGTTTTCTGTTTTATTTTTATTTTTTAATTTTGGTTTATTATAAATTTTGTTTTGGGGGAGGCTACAAGGGCAGAGGGTCGAAGTGACAGGATGGGGAGGTGAGTGGGATTGGGATGAATGATGTGAAATCCACAAAGAATCAATAAAAAGTTAAAGTTCAATGTAGGGGATTCTTGCTGACTTGACGAATATGTATTATGTCAGTCATTGTCTTAAGCATCAAGTTTTTTGTCTTACCAATGTCTATTCCGAGCACAATATATTCTACCAGTATGCCATGCCCTCAGTGGACATGTGGGCAGTAACTCTAACTTTCTAAGTGATCAGAAACTGCAAAAGTAAAGTCCTCCAAACCATGTATCCCTTAATGCAAGGGATGCTTTACCCAGTACACCCAAAGCAACCCCTACTGCAACCCCTGGCTGTGTAAGAACTTACAAGTGGACAGACACATCGGTAAACCAGTAAGGCTACTTCAGTCTACCAAAAACAGCTCATGTATTGTAATGGGGTTTGTTGTGGGCCACTGTTTAGTAATTACAATAACAGTAGTAATAACAATAAGAACTTAAGGGAATATCGACTCTACACTGGTATTAATTAGCTTGCCTTCCATCACAATGAGAAAATGCTGTCTAGGAAAAATGGTCCCAACAACTGCTCAGGCAGGTTGGGGCTACGTTAGTACACTTTCTGGACTGCAGTGACCTTAAATGACTAAAAATCAAGTACATACCTGGTGAATTTGCCACCGAGTCAAAGTGACAGTTAGCCAGTACAGCGTGCTGGGCTCCGCCCCGGGGCTCCAGCTTCACCACAATATTAGTGATGTTGTCATAGTAGCTTGTAAAGCCGCCCAAGAAGTCAATGCTAAAGGAGCCTGTAGGCCTCTGTATGTCCACTGAGATCCTGTGTAGGCTCTGGCTTTGTGCTTCAATCAGTCTGATCTGCTTCAAAAGGTACTGGACTGTCAGAATTTCATTTTCTGCACTTCCTGTAGTCCTGGGGCCAATGGCTGTTATGTGTTCCAGATAATCCCTGGGGGAATCAAAAGAACAATGATGAGGAACTCCTGCAAACTGGAGAGGAACACATCTCGTGTTGTAATAGGAGCGGCGGGGCTGAGCAACATCCCTCTGGGCTTCCCTGGAGAAGGAAGGCTGTTGTTGGTTCCCAACTGCTCAGCCCTGAAATAATCACACAGAAACTGTATTAATTAAATCATTGCTTGGCCCATTAGCTCTAGCTTCTTATTTGCTAACTCTTACATATCAATTTAACCCATCTCCATTAATCTGTGTATCGGCCACGTGGCAGTGGCTTAACGGTCAGCATCTGTCTCTGGCAGGCTACATGGCTTCTCTGACTCTGCCTTTCTTTTTCCCAGCATTCAATTTAGTTTTCCCAGCCTAGCTCTGTTCCCCTATAGCTCTGCTATAGGCCCAAAGCAATTCCTTTATTAACCAATGATAATCACAGCATACAGAGGGGAATCCCACATCACTTCCCTTCTACCTCAGAGTTTAGTTCTTTTGACTTCTCACATAAAGGAAAAAAAATACACTGCCCTTCCCCATTTCTAAGACATGGTATCTGGCTATCCTGGAACTCACTATATAGACCAGGTTGGCCTCGAACTCACAGAGCTCCACCTGCCTCTACCTCTCAAGTGCTAGGGCTCAGGGCGCTTTAAGATAAATAAATAAATACATAAATACATAAATTCAGACATGACCTGGAAAGTTTCATCACTTTATATTGCATCCCAGCAGCTAATGCTTTCAAATCTTCTTCCATTGACCCGCCCCCACATCAAATCAGTACCAAGTCTAGGATTTATATTCAATACGTGAGACTGCTGAAGGCTAGGCAGGAAAACACATCACAGGCTAGTTATGGATTGTTCCTTACTGGGTCTAAGTGGCCGAAACCGATGATAAGGAAAACCAAGGAAACCCCTTAACAAATTAAGTTTTCAACACGCTACATCCAAAGGAGCAGTTTTTAAAATACGACCGCCGTAAAAACTTTCTACTCGCTTAGGTTTCAGCAAGTTACAGTATCAAAGAATTCACCTTCCCTAGTACATCTGAGGTCGTTTAAAAAGGTTGAATCCTATACAGTACGTAATACGGACGAACTACAGACCGTCCGCGAACTTCAGAAATTGTGGGCAAAGTTCTGAACCGGTGGCTTCTGAGGAGTTTCCACAGCTTCCGGATTTGGGAGCTGTGGTGCTTGGGAAGGCAGCATACTGCATTCCCAACACCATCCCCAAAAGGCTTTATAATGAATGCAGTTTTGGCACGAACGCCCCACTCCCGTCTCATTTTAAATTCAAGAGAACTAACTAAAGTAAAAAGTGCAAGTTGCTCCAGAAAGGGACGGATGACAGGGGCGTGCTAACCACTAATCATCTGCAGGCGGGGCAGTGGATGGTTAAAGCAGACCCGATCCACCTGGCCACCCCGAGAAAGCAAAAAAGGGGGAGCCTGCAAGCCCTTGATACCCGCAATTCAGACTCGAGAAGGACGCACAGGACCATCCCACTTCCCACCCACGTGCGCCCAGGGCCCTAGGTCTCAGCGCCGCAGCGCCAGACTCACCCGCCTAGGGCTCACTGACCCGGGGCTCACCGGCGCGGGACACGCCGACTCGGGGGTCCCCCACGCCGGGCTCCCCCGCCTGGGGAAGCAGCGGACGAGCAGCCGGCTCGGTCGGCCGTACCTGGCTTGGCGCGCGTCGAACTCGCCCTGGAGCCCGGCGGGCCGGCTGAGCACCAGCCGCTGCAGCGAGAGCTGCACGAGCGCCCGCAGTGCGAGCAGGTAGAGCGCGAGCGCCAGCACCGTGCGCGCCTCGCTCAGCGCGGTCCCCGCGCCCCGGCTCGCGCCTCCGCTCTCCGTACTCCTCTTCCGCGTCCTCCCGCCGCCGCTCGCGTCCTCCGGAGCCGAGGCCTCTCGTTCCCGGTGCGGCTCGGCAGCCTCTCCCTCCCGACGCTCCGCGGCGCCGCGGTGCCGCCTCACGGCCGCCGACTCGGAACTCCATTCCATGGCCGCAGCCGCAGCCACCAGCCCTAACCGCCCCGGCCCGCGACAGCCCGGGCCGCCGCGGCCACCGCAGCGCCTCCTAGTGAGCGGACGGAAACTGCAGAGGGCCAAACTTATTCTGATTGGCTGGTCCGCTCTTCTGCGCCCGAGCGCTGGAGTCTGAGTGATCTTTGGTGGCCGGGGCGGAGCGTGGTGGCGGTGCTTGCTCCCCACCCTGGGGCAAGCAGATAGCCAAACGGAAAAACACCCGTGAAACTAAAAATGAGCAGCCCCAAGCAAGAGAAAAGTGCAAGGCCGCTTTAAACAGATTGCACGAGGCATTAATCCTGCACTGGGCAAATGAAGACAATGACTCGATTTACCTCTGAAAAAGTAAGATTCTGGCTACAAAAACAAGAAGTAAGACTCCACAACCGGCAGTGGACTAACAGGCCTGTAATCCGGACACTAGACAGGATGTCCACTGAAGGCTCGCTATTTCGCTTACAGAGTGGGATATAAGACGAAGATCCTGCCTTACAAAAGAGAAAGAAGGAAAGAAAAAAGGTTGCACGTCTAAACCCAGCGCTCAGGAGGCACAAAAGGGAGGCATTACTCAAATTAGAAGCCTGCCAGAAGCCTGCCAGGTCTACACAGAGAATTCCAGGCTAGTAAGGACTAGGTGAAAGGGAGGAGGAGGAAGAGGAGACACAGAAGCAGATAACTGGAGCTAGTGTCATCTCGATTTAACAGATAAAAACGATGACTATGGTTTAATGAACAGCTGCTGGGTCGAGCAGTGTGCTAAGTGCAGATTTTGAAAAGAAAATATTTCTGTTCCTATTTAATAGCTGAAGAACATCAAGGCAACGAATGAAAGATGAATGGGCTCCCAAGACAGCCTTAAGTTCCTCTGCTACACAGGGCACTCTGGAAACAAAGGTTCTGAAAAAATGTTCTTGGGCCATATGGATCAGAAGGTAAATGTGCTTGTCCCCACCTTCCCCCAAAGCCTGACCACCAGAATTCCATACTGGGTGCTGTGGTAAAAGGAAATTGGACACCAATTTCCACTAGGTGTCCACTGGCTTAAACACGCACGGACGCGCGCGCACACGTATGTACTTGCAAACATATATATCATACAAACACACATGCAAACACATCATATAAACACAATTATGCTGACTAGTCTTATATCAACTTGACACAGAAACTAGTTATCTGAAAGGAGGGAGCCACAGCTGAGAAAATACCCAGCTTAGGACATTTTCTTAATTAGCGATTGATGGGCAGGGCATAGCCCTTTGTGGGGGTGCTACCCCTGGGCTGGTGGCTCTGGGTTCTAAGAAAACAGGCTGAGCAAGCCATGAAGAACAAGCAAGCCACTAAGCAGCACAGCTCCATGGTCTCTGCATCAGCTCCTGCATCCAGGTTCCCGCCCTGCATGAGTTCCTGTCTCGACTTCCTTGATGAAAAACCACGATATGGAATAATAAAATAAACCTTTTCTTCCCCAAGTTGCTTTGGTCATGCTGCTTCATCATAACAATAGTAACCCTAACTAAGACACACAATAACAAAATAAAAATGTTGAAATACCTTAAAAATAAATAAGTAATAAATGAAGTTAGTCTTCCTTTAATATCATCGTTGAGCGCCGCGCACCGCGCCCCTGTGTCTGCGCCCCCCTGTGTCTGCGTTCTGTGCCCTGGCACCCAGTTCGCCAGCTTCGGGCAAGGGGGCTGGAGGTTAAAATACATAGACACACACAGACAGAGAGACAGCGACACGAGTCATCCTTGAATTCACCAAGAATGCCCCCTTTATTGTGTTCAGGGGCAGATTATATAGAGATAGCCACGCCCCAGCCAAACACACCAGAAACCACTCTCCTGCCATCAGGAACTCCTGAAGGTCTCGTGCTCAGAGCAGCTGTAGGCACTCAGATCAGGGGATTACAAGAAATTCAGGATCTGGGGGCTCACTGCTCCCAACAGTTGAGGGGCAAGAAGCTGGTCATTGGTTTTAGTAGCAAATGCTAGCAACTGGCCAGTCTTGTTTCTGCTTGCTGGTGCAACGAGCCCCTTCGATTCAAGGTTCTGTGGCCCAAGGCACTGACCTAGAGACCCACTGAGAAAACACAACGCAGGACCTTGACTGAACTTCTGTGTCAGATATCATACAACACCCCGCCCACCTCTAAGACCATGAGATGCACTGGCCTCTCAAACACTTCCGGGTCGCCACCTTTCCTTTACAGTATCTCCTCATATACAATTTGGATTACCCAAAATGCTTGCTCCTTCCCTTTGTTACCACGCTAAGGCCCTTCAAATCTCAACTGAAGTGGCACTTGCTCAAACAAGACTCAATCCAGTTAAGCAGACACCACTTCCCATTGTCTGTGCTCTTAGAGCACATTAATGCTGTGGTTATTCCATGTTTCCCTCCCGAGACTGCAGGCTCCACAAAGGCAAGGGGCTCGTCTAGCTTTCCTGAGCTCATTACCCTCCCGAGTACAGCGTGGCATGCGCTGCACGCCTCGAGTGGATGGAAAGGCAGCAGAAGCACAGAACGTTAGTTCTGTAAGAGCCTGTGTAGTCTGTAAGCTCTATGAGACCACAGTGTCTATGCTGTTTAGTCATCACCTCACCCATAGTGCTTAGCATCTGCCCAGTCTCTTCTGGTTATCACTATGTATTCACTGAATGGGAGAATTAAAAAATATATATACATATATACATACATACACACACACACATATATATATATATTTCTATAAGAATCAGATGTTTTTTGCTATTTACTTCCCCCAAAGTCTAGGACCCTCTATCACCTTTAGAAGAAGAGGTCTCTAAGTCAACAGCCGTATCTGCTACAATATATGAAGATATATCAAACTATTTCAATACATCAAGATATGGGTGTTTCTGCTGTCTTGTTATGACTGGGGGCCATAGAGCTTGGTGTGCTGGCTGGTTTTATGTCAACTTGAAACAAGCTAGAGTCCACTTAGAAGAGGGAGCCTCAATTGAGAAAATGACCTCCCTCAAGACCAGTCTCTGGGAAAGCCTGTGGTTCCTTTCCTTGATTGATGATGTAGAAAGGCCCAGCCCACTGTGTTTGGTGCCACCCCTGGGTAGGTGGTCCTGGGGATGTAAAGGAAAGCATCATGCTGAGCAAGCCATAAGGAGCAAGCCAGGAAGCAACACTCCTCCATGACGTCTGCATCAGCTCCTCCCTTTAGGTTCCTGCCCTGAGTTCCTGCTCTGACTTCTCTCAGTGACAGAGTATGCCATGGAACTATAAATTGCAATAAACCTTTTCTTCCCGCAAGTCGCCACTGGTCAATGTGTTCAATCACAGCAGTAGAAACCCTAACTAAGATACTTACGGAGAGAATGTTCCAGGCGGTGGGAAGTGAGCAAGCTTTAGATGCAACACTGAGAAAGGCTGTGGGTGAAGCAGAAGGAAGTAGGACAGGGACAGACATCTGAAGAGGTTAGGGGAGACCACAGTCAGGGGCCAGCACATGGAGGGCCTCCCAACTTTAGTGAGGGCTCGGGAGTGTTCTGAGAGGAGCGGCACAAAACCACACCTAGAGCAGTTGTCCATTCATACCCCGAGGCCCCAGCCTCAGCCTTAAGATGACTCAGCCGAAAATGAACTCTGAACCTAGATTTGGACTCTCCAGACTTGATCCTTTATACAAAGTCTTAAACAGCTTATACTTTCCCTTATACATCATTACAGAGTTTATACAGTATGCACCCTATACACCATTATTGAGCTTATACAGTATAAACCTTATTCAACCTTATACAGCTTTGCTAAACACATTGGGCTATCTTGCAGTCAACGGCTTTGGCTTTAGTAACATCTGCCCTTCCGAGTTCCAGAGGCTACTTTGACCTGGAGATGTATTTTTTTGGAAAGAAGACAGCAGTGACTTACAATGCGAACTCTAGTTCCCCCACACTAAATTGATGAAGAGGATAAGATGGAGGTGAAGGCTTTGCTGCCTCTGTCTGACAGGCTCCTGATCACTGGGGCTAAGTCAGTTCATCTGTCTTGGCAGACCATAAGTTTTCCTTCTGTGTCCTTATGGGACATAGGACCGGGCTGAGCAACAAGCATAGCTATTGTCCAAAGCCCTCCTTTCTTCTTCTCTCTCCTGTTTCCCAGTAACTTAGCCACCCCGAGAAGGGCTGACCTGTTCACTGCAACACACGGCCTCCCACTCGTGTACACTAACACGCTTATGGACCTCCTTCCCATGAGGAGGACCGGCTCATTCGCCATGGTTCCCTTACGTTACATCATATTACAGTCAGGTGAGGTATCAAGCCTGATAAGAGGCACGAAGACAGTCCAAACCAGCTGCAAAAGACAGAAACAGACGTCAAAGCTAGGAAATGGTGTGAGTGAACAAGACACAAAAGCCAAGCTAGGAATCTCAAACGCAAGCAAGAGCCTGGCTGTCCACTGCAGAGGGACGGCTGAAGCTGTTCTGGTGCCCACACTGTTACTGTATCGTGAGTTTGTTTCTCTGCTTGGTCTCACGTGTCCCAGGCTGGCCTCAAACTAGCCAGCAATGACCTTGAACTCTGACCCCCCCTTCTCTACCTCCCAAAGGATTGCGCAGGTATCGTCCTTCCTGTTTCACACAACACTAGGGATTAAACCCCAAGGCTTTGTGCCTGTAGCTAGGCACTCTGCCAACTGAGTCACAGCTCCAGCCCAGCAACTTTATAAATGAGACAGAAGAATGTGGAAATGCCTTTAGATATAAGAAGAAAGGTCAAGTGATAAAAAAAAAATTGATGAATGTAAGTGCAACAATTAAAGCTTAAAATGGGCAGAGTTTCCCATCAAATTAGAAATGTCAGACAACAGAAACGTTGTAACATGGATGGGGGTCTGCTTGTTGTTGGGTTTTTGTCCCCCCCCCCCTTCCCCTAGCTATTTAGTCCCAAAGAAAAATCACACAAAGATCTCTGTAAGTTATAAATCTGATTGGTCCATTAGCTCTAGCCTCTTATTGGCTAACTCTCACATCTTGATTAACTCATTTTTCTGATCTATGTTAACCATGTGGCTCAGTAGCCTTTTTTCAGTGGCGCAGATCACATCCTGCTGCTTCGGTGATCTGGGCAGGAGTGGGAGGAATCAACTTCCTCCTTCCCAAAATTCTCCTGTTCTCATTACATCATTTCTACTTCCTGTCTGGTTTTCCCGCCTATATTTCCTGTCTGGCCAATCACCATTTATTTGTAACATGATTGACAGAATACAGAATTCTCCCACACCAAAACGTTAAATATTGATTTCACAAAATTAAAAACTTGTATCCATTAAAATAGTCACACACACTCACTCACTCACAGACACTCACACACAAAATTAATAATAGAGAGCCTGGGCAGATGACTCAGGACCTGAGCTTAACCCCACAGAACCTGCCAAAAGGCAGGCACAGAGTGGCCTCTGACCCCTGTGGTGGGGAGACAGAGAAAGGGGACTCCCTGGGACTTGTTGGCAGTGAGCTTTCAGTGAGCTCTTAGTGCATTATGTGACCCTGTCTGAAAAAGAGAAGTACACACTCACGGGCACACACAATGGACACACACACACACACACACACCAACAAGGAAGGAAAAAGAAAATAACAGGCAAATGACCCAACACTGGGGCAGAATTTACAAGTATGAAACCCAAAGTCAGGATCATGTGGTTTTTTTTGTTTTTTTTTTATTTTTTTAAAATATTTATTTATTTATTTATTATGTATACAATATTCTGTCTGTGTGTGTGTCTGCAGGCCAGAAGAGGGTACCAGACCTCATTCCAGATGGTTGTGAGCCACAATGTGGTTGCCGGGAATTGAACTCAGGACCTTTGGAAGAGCAGGCAATGCTCCCAACCACTGAGCCATCTCTCCAGCCCCAGGATCATGTGTTTTATTTGTATGTGTTGTGTGTTTGCAGATCGGTAAGAAAGACCTTAACGTAAATATGTATCACACTGTTCATCCGTAGTATCAAAGGAGTAGATGTGGGCAGTTACTTACATTGAGAAGGTTCTCTTTTAAATAGCAGACATTTCTTACCAGTTTCATAAATAGGACTCACATGACGCTGGTAGGATATATTTTGAATAACTTTCCTGGAAAGCAATTATTTAAGGTGTGCCAGGAGCCTTAAAAGAACTCACAGTTTTAGGCAGTGATTTCATACATAGAGATCTGTCAAAATGTGCCTTTAAAAAAGAGACATGAATTGTGCGGGTGGTTTATGTCTATCATCCCAGTATGAGAGGATTGCTATGAACCTACCTAGTGAGTTTCAGGCCAGCCTGGGCTACAGTGTGAAACCCTGTCTCCAAAGCAGAAAGAGAGAGAGGGAGCAGGAGGAGGGAGGGAGGGAGGGAGGGAGGGAGGGAGGGAGGGATGGAGGAAGCTCAATACCGCAAAACATTTAAAGCTGAAAGGGGATTTTAGCATATATAAAAGAGAGAAGAAAGGTCAAATAAATCACAGTACATTCAGAGTTTGGAACACTTAGATTTGAACATTGCTGAGTCAGTCTCACACCAAGAGAGAAAGAGTAGACGTCAGAGCGGCTACGTGTGCTTGCAGAAACACACCCTGTAATAAACAGCTTATCTCTGGTGATTTTTCCTTCTCTACTTTCCACCTTCTGTGTCTCCAGTTCAGTGCTCAGAAGCTTGTGTGTGGAGCGCGGTCTTTTCACTTCTAAGGAAGATAGTTTGTAATTAATTATAGCACGGAAGCGATCTAACCAGGGAAGAAAATATCAAAAAACTGACTTTGGCTGGTAGTCTTCAAGCACTTCTATCCTCCCTCCCTCCCTCCCTCCCTTCCCCTCCTCCCTCCCTCCCTTCCCCTCCTCCCTCCCTCCCTCCCTTCTTTCCTTTCTTCCTTTCTTTCATTTTTCATTTTGCTTTCTTCTTCTATGGTTGTTTACGTAAGATAGGGTCTTCGCATGTAATCCAGACTTCTCAGCAATCTTCCCGCTGCTGGCTCCTGATGCTGGAATTACAGATGGGCAACACCCCACCTGACCTTCTTTCTCTTTTTCTGCCCTTTTCTTGTTTTCTCTGGCAGTGTTAGGACTCAGACCCAAGATCCCACATGTCAAGTAAGTGCTCCACAGCTCAGATACATCTTCAGGCCCAGGCACATCTCTAAACTAAAAAGTTTGAAACTTCAATATTTAATTGCTGAACCAATCAAATAATAGAGGGGATTTTTACTTCTTTAAATTCTGCCTTTGGCATGAGAGAATTAGCGCTTCTAGGTTTTCTCTTCCATCCTTTGTAGCCTATTAGAAAAGAACCCAACAAACTAAATGTCTTTTGGGTCACACATCAGTGCTTGTTTGTATTTTTCCACTGGGCTTAGGGGAGACTGATGACTTGGTACAAAGAGTGTGTGACTCAGCAGTTTGGAGGCTGGGGACACTGACTTGACTGAATTTGCTCCATGTTGAAAATGGGCTGCTCAAATCTACTTAAATATTCATGAAATGTGTGCTTGCCAGAGCCCGGCACATCTACACATGCTCGCCCAAAATGCCAGCCCTCCCCATACTCACTTGGCCTGTGAGCAGTGACCTTCTTTCGGTCCTTGCTGGCCCAAAATAGCTTCTGCAGCTGCTGCATTTACGCGATGTTCCCCAAAGGAAGGAGACCACAGTGGATGGTGCATGAAAGTAGCACCAGTCTCTCTCAGAGTGAGACATCAGGAGCAATAGCAGGAGAATCACTTGGTAGCTTCCTGTGACTTACCCACCTAGTGCATCAGACTCTAAGGTAGGGGATGGGGGGGGGGGGGGGGGCTCCTGCAGACTGATGTCTCCTTAGACCAAAATGGTCAGCTATGGTGTCCAAGGGTCTTCCAGGACTGGATTACATGTCCAGCAGTGTGGAGAGGCCAACGATGCTGGAACCCAGGCCAGATGGCCCTCCTTGAGCTTCATGAACATCAGGCCTACCTACTGTGCTGACTCCCTCCCTGCTCACCCTTCAAGCCTGAAGACCTTGGAGCACCTGGCCATACATGTTGTGCAAAGCAGAGTCACTTAGACTGCTTTCGTGCCTTGCTATCCCACTAAGCTGCAGAATTTCTGAGAATTAATTACCTCGCCTACCCATGCTGCCGTTTTTCCCCACCTAAGAATTAAGGCTAATAGGATTTTCTAAGACCCTTGACCGCATTCATAGTGAAAGTTCATTATGTCTGTTACTACTCTTCTGGGGCAGGAATTGGACATCATGTGAGTGGCGTTATGGAAATGGAAAGAGAATGTCTTTCAGATCCTCCCGTTAGTTATCCCTCTGCAGTTGGCTAGGTGGATGAAAAGGAACAGAAGGAGTCTGGAGAGAGGGCCCAGCCCTTGTTGCTCTTCCAGAGGATCCAAGTTCTCTTCTTTGTACCCATATTGGGCAGCTCACGACTGCCTGTACCCCCAGATCCAAAGAACTGGATATCTTGTTCTGGCCTCCTCCAGTACCAGGCATGAATATGGCACACAAACATGCGTGTAAGCAAAACATCTGCACACATTAAAAAAAATATTTAAAAGGGGGGTGGGGACAAAAAGCTTGTCTTTTGCCAGCACCCTAGTCTACAGTTGTGGAAAGGCTACTTGTGACACAAAAAGCTGCATGTGTAGTCTTACTGGTTCCGTGCCTCTAACAACCTTGTTTAACCCTGCAGACATATCCGTGTCCCTACAGGCTCACACCTCTGCAGTACCATCTTCTTGATATAAACCTTAGAAAGATAAAATCTTGTTTTCTCCTCTCCTCTCAATGCACAGTTCCTTTTGCTACATTAGCAATTGATAAGCAAAAATCCAGAAGCTCCAAGAATAAATTCTCAGTTTCTTCCATTAAAAAAAAAATACTCACTCACAGTCAGATGTGGTGACACACACATTTAATACCAGCTCTCAGGCAAAGGCAGGTAGATCTCTAAGGTCGAGGCCAGCCTGGTCTACAGGGCCCAGGCTGTCTACAAGACAATCAGGGTTATACCAAGAAACGCTGTCTTGAAAAAAAAAAAAAACAAGCAAAACAAAACTTAATTCACGATATAATTCAGTCTCTTGAAGGACTGAAACATTGGTGCATGCTACTGAGGCGATGAGCCTAGAAAACATGCTAATGAAGGCAACCAAAGCCTATTGTCTTCGTTCCCATGAAGCATCCACAGTAAGAAGAAGACGCACACCACGGTTGGTTACAGAGGCAGGTGGAGAGAACAGAACTGACTGTTTAACATTTATGAACGGTTATTCAGAAGTGGAGAAAAGGTTTTGGAACCCGATAGATGTGCCAGGCTTGAAGAATAAGGGAATGGTCTACATAGGTCACTTTTAATATAGTTAATTTTATGTGACATAGATTTCACCTTCACAAAACCAAATTGGGATATCTAGTCCTTAATGCGGTGTCTCTGGGAGTAAAGGTACCTGCCACCAAGCAAGGTGACCAAACTTTCTCAACACCCTCACAATACAAAACCAGCAATGTCACAGCTGTCGGTAGTGCTTATAATTGTGTCATTAATCCCACTGTGCAGCTGAGGGTCCTTTAACATGGCTCATCGTATTTAAGTGTCTGTGTGCTGTATGTGTGTGTGCGCTGTGTGTGTGCGTGTGTGCTTCCTGCCTTAGGAGGCCAGAAGACAGCATTGGATCCCCTAGAACTAGAGTTAGAAACAGCCCGCGTGATCTCCAGGTGGTGGTACACGCCTTTAATCCCAGCACTCAGAGGCAGAGGCAACCAGATCTCTGTGAGTTAGAGGTCAGCCTGGTCTCTACAAACAGCCACCATGTGCATCTTGGGGAAAGCAGTAGTACCAGCGACCACTGAGCCATCTTTCCAGCCCCGGTTGATTCTTTAGGAAAAGCAAAGGCAATGACTCACTTCATAGCCTAAAGGATTGTCATTTGTGTCGTATTGTGAGGCAGGAGCTCTCTGTGTAGCCCAGGTTAGCCTAGAACATCATTCTGCCTCAGATACTTTTTGCATGCTGGAATTCTAGGCAAACTGGAACACACACAGCACAGTCTATAGCTTTAGAACCATTGTCTTCCCAGATCCCAGTCACACCTTAGCTGGGTGTCAGATGAATGGCTGAGGGGCTTCAGCGAGGAGACTCAGAGACTTAGAAGCAAAAGCCTGAGCAACAAAGAGACTTCTGTCTTTATTACCATTCTAAATCGCAGTCCCATTGGCAAGGAATTTCCAAAGTTCCAAAGGGTACCCTACTCCTCACCACCACACACACACTGCCTAGATCCAAAATTGAGTCTGGGCTCAGCTCAAGCTGGACTATAGAAGGATTTCTGGTGGATAGATAAAAGCCTCAGGAACCTGTGGCAAAGGGGTTCCTGTCTCTCCATTGGTATGGACCTGTGGCACCTATCAAAGCCCACGCTAGCCTCCTGGCCCTTCTCACCTCCTCCTCTATCCTAACCTCCCAGGCTGTTCCCGTGCATGGGCTTCTTTCTCCCCAGCTACTCATCCTCCTTAGAGCTAACATGATTCGTCCATGCCCCCACTTCCTCAGCCCTGGCCAGGTCCAGTCTCTCTCTTCCACAATAAAACCTTCTCCCTAATTATGGAGCAGCCATATTGGTGGTGTCTTTCCTGCGCCCTCTCTTACAAGCACGTACAAGCATTTCCTGGTTTGGATTTTTGAGGTAAGATAACTAAACAAGACAACTTCAAGTTTGTGGGTGGGGAGTGGGGTAAGGTGGGTTGGGGGCTGGGAAGACAAGGACTGGGGTGAACTGCAACCCCAAGACTCACCTAAGTGGGCAATAGCTGGTTATTGTTCTGTGGAATGCGGACTGACAGGATCTGAATCTTCTGTTTTCCCAGTAAATGGCTGCACTCGGATGTGTATGTGAAACTCTGGCTCTGTTAACGTTGGCAACTCATTTCAAAAGAGAAGATCTCTGTATGTGCCAAACATAACAGGATTACAAACTGGATCCCACTCACAGGCTGCCAGTTTGCAACCCCAGCATCTTCCCCTGCAAGTCCTGAAGGGCATACTGAAGACAAAATAGTTCTCTGCAGGAGAATCCGGTTATAGACAGGATTCTTAGCTCTAGATTTGAGAGAAAGGGAAGAGTTATAATGTTGGTAAGAGAGCCATTCTCCCTCACACTCCAGTGTAGGTGCGGGTGTAATCTTGACCAAGGCTGCCTTCCCTTGATTCCTAGAACCACGCTGTCTAGTTTACACTAAGTGTGAGTGAGTGCTGTGAGCCTGACGCTTGTGCCAGTGTGCAGAGCTCTGGGCTTCTAGCAGCAACAAATACTCTAGGATGATTTCTTTCCTCACCCATCTAGTTATCCATACACTGGGGCGCTTTGTGAGGGATAGTTCTCACACATACACACGCACGCGTGCGCACACACACATACATGCATGCATGCACGCACGCACACACCTGTAGATGTTAGGCTAGGCCTGGGACAGGTTGATGTGTTTATTTTTCTCCTGGGCCTCTGCGGAGGAAGGAAAGGAAGACTAACGTGCAGAGGCCTAGAATAAAGTGGGTGTGTGTGATGGGGTAGCAAAGAAACCACCAAGATGGCTGTTCCATGATTAGGGGCAAGATTTTTATTGTCGGGGAGAGAGGTGAGGGGAGAGAGAGAAATAGAGAGAGACAGAGAATGTATAAGAAGTACACAGAGAGACACAGAGAGAGAGACACACGCACACACACAGACAGAGAGAGACAGAGACAGAGAGACAGAGAGAGACGGAGACAGAGAGACAGAGAGACACAAAGAGAGACATACAGAGAGACACACACAGAGAGAGAGAGAGAGAGAGAGAGAGAGAGAGAGAGAGACAGAGAGAGAGAGAGAGACAGAGAGGAGAGAGAGAGAGAGAGAGAGAGAGAGAGAGAACATCCAGAGACATTTGGAAGACTCCAGAGCAGAGAAAAAAGGAAGCTGAATGGACATGGCCCAAGGGAAAAAAAATAGAATAGCAGAGAACAACAAGAAAGAGGATAGGAGAGAGAACAGTCAGAGTAGCGAGGCAAAGGGGAAACCTTGCTGTTATAATGGGCGGCTCTGGAACAGGGTGAGGGTAGCATAGGGAGAAGGAGTGGGGAAGACAAGAAGGGCCAGGATGCTACAGTGGCGGGTCTTTGAAATGTATAAGAAGTACATGTAAATAGATCTGAGGGAACCTTGAAGCCAGCGTGGGCTTTGATGTACAACCACAGGTATCTGTCAGTGGAGAGCCTTATATCCCTTCTGCCACAGGTAAGGGAAATGGCTCCATTTGGCTGATGGGAACCCATTTCATAAACTCCTGAGGACTGCTGGCGTTTACCTAACTGCCAGAAATCCTCCTCTAGTCCAGTTGGAGGAGGGTCAAGGAGGTCTTTTCTGGGCCTACGCATTTCCTGAGGTCTAGCAGGCAGCTGTGGAAGCTAAGGAGCCTCTCTACCAGGGGCTAATCCTGCAGCCATGGGCTTTAATCTGAAGGGTAAACTATAAACCATCACTGAGAAACTAACCACAACAAAGCAGCATATCTGCTCCCGCATCGAAGAGACATGCTATCAAGGCAGATGCCCCATCTTAGCAAACACTGATAGTCCCAAAGCTCCCCTCCGACAGCTTCCAGTGGGTCAGTGGCCCCAGGCTTCCCAGCACCAGATTCAGTCTTTCTGAGAAATCTGCACTGTCCACCTGGAGAGGCCTGTTGAGAGGTCTCGGAACCTGCATGGAAACACACTACTGGAGGAGACTTGGGCATACCTACAACCCGGCAGCCCTTTACCCCGTTTTGTTCATTTACAGTGTATTTTTCAACTCTACCTGCCTTCCAAGAAGCCATAACATATACGTAAATATATGTCCAGTGTCAACCCAGCTCTTCTCGAGATAGCATCTGCTACAAAGATAATCATCAACAGTACCACATTCTTCCCTGCTGGCCTACCATAAATTAGGACTGGTTTACACATACCAACCAGGCTTCTGACTTTCCCCAGAGCCCAAGATGTGTCCTGGTCCTGCTGGTGTCTTCGAGGGGCTCCCTGCCAGCAGGAACAAGGGATGTCCTCCCAGCTGCTGTCCCTCCCTTGAGACAGTGCAGGGTCTTTGGCATTTAGACTTGACCCGTAGCCTGTAGCTTGGCGTTTCTGTTCTTGACAAGCAATGTTTAGAGTTCTTTAGTCTTTGTGATCTCAAAACTATCTTTCAAAATCATTATTTTTCTACTTTTCATGTCCCTGACCTATAATTGGCCCTAAGAGAATCCAGCAATTATGTGTGCTCGTCAAAGGAATTTTCTTTTAAGCTTGAGGGTTAAGGAGGACGATAGAAGCAAGCAAGAAAATGAGAGAATATCTTATTTCAGCCATTTCTGTCTTCTCCCTCACACGACTAACCCTCGATGGATCAACTGACTGGATGGTTTCTTCAGGACTGTGCACCCCTCTCAACTCCCCTCAGCTTTCCTCCCTCTCTTGGCTAAGACAGTGTCCTCTGGTTTCTAGTGGGGTCCCGTTATTTCTGCCATAGATCCTCTACATGGAGGGAAGGAAAATTTGGCCTGGCTCTCTTTGGTTTCCCCTTAGAGCAAACAATGGGGGCTGTTCTGATCTCTTTAAAAAGGAAATATATTTTTTTAAAGATTTGCTTATTTATCGTGTGCATGATTGATGGTGGTTGCACGTGAGCCGCAATGCAGCTGTGGCAGCTGTTATGCCCAAATCCGCAAAGTCCCTGTAAAAGCCAACAAGCAGACCAAGTCCCGTATGTAAAAGCAAAGAGCCTTTATTTTAATCAAGTTTGCAAACTCTGTCTCTCTGCATGTCCAATGTATTGAAATAACCAGAGAGCCCAGAACTCAATTAGAACTGGGTTTTTATTGTAGTAAAGGTGGGGGTGAGGGATCAGGATCCCTGATTGGCTGGCATTTGTCTAGGGGTGTCCTGGTGGGTGTATACTGGCAGGTAGTCCTATCTACAGCAGTTGGAATGTTAGGCATTTCCTTCGAATGGTCTGTTCGGGCTGGTGCTAGGCAATCTCAGTTTGTGGTTCCATTCTTTTTGCAACCAGGTGTCGCCTCAGGGTAAACTCCTGAAGACTCAGGCCTCTTGTTAAATTTATCAATGGCCAGAGTTTTACTCTGGCAGGTGATAATGGTTGGAAGTAAAGAACCTCCTTTGGGTGACCCCCACAGTGGTCAGAGGAACAACTTGGGGGAGCTGATTCTCTCCTCCTGGTTCTAGGGATCCGACTCAGACTGTCAAGCTCGGCAGGAAGAGCTTTTACCCACCAAGCCATCGCATCTCACTAGGCCTGAGTAGTTCTTCTGAAGCCATAGGTCTGCTGGTACATAGGGGAAGTTCCAGAAGGAGGAAGGGAATGGGGCCCTCACACTGTTTGTGCGGGGAAAGCCAGAAGGAGCCATGCTGAACTATAAAGCCGGCCTGCACAGGCAAATGTAGTCAGCCTGTGTCTCTTGATCCTGATGGACACAGAACTCCAGTGAGGCTAAAGGTAGGTAAGAAAGATGCAAAAGATGATGTCTGTCTCTCTCTCTCTCTCTCTCTCTCTCTCTCAAGATGGAATCTCATGACATAGCCCAGGCTATCCTGGAACTCACAAAATAGCCCAGTCTGGCCTCACATTCTCTCAGTCCCGCCCTCCTTTGCATCCCTGATGACATTTATACTTCTACTTTGACATCGTTTTGTGAAACAAGGTACCAGAGTAGAAAGGTTGAGAGGTGAGACAAGGGACCAGAAAGCAGAAAAGAGCAGTCTTTATCCATGCCACCATTAAGGATAGGTTGACAGCAAAACAGGACTCCTCAGTAGCAGGGATCTGGGCTTAAATGTTTTCAGGATTCGCCTGAGAATTAGCTGACGTGCGTGCGTGCGTGGTGCGTGCGTGCATATGGAGCGGTGTTCTGAGGCTCCCACGGTGCTTTCAAACACAACCTGTAGTCATGGTGTGTTGGGTCCCCTGTGTAACAGTGCAGAATCCACACCCCACCCCACCCCCACCGTAAGAACCTCGCGGAATTGCATTTCCCAGGGCCTGGGTGAGCCCCTGCTCCCGTGGGTGTGGAGGGAGGAGCTGTATTTATTCTGCTAGCCTTCAAAGTCAGCAGCAGGGTCCCTGGGACTTTGTCATCCTTTGCTTCAATGGCAATCACTGCACTTGTTTGTGTTGATGGAAATTCTTCTGTTTGGGGAGGTCTCACGTTTCACCTCTGCTCCTCTTGGGCAGAATACTGGTTCTTCCTGTTTGGCATGGTGATGGAGGCTTTTTATGCAGGGAACTCCTTCCAGACAGGGGCAGAGACAGACTGCAAGGACACAGTGCTCTTTAAGCAGGGCCCACCTGTCAGGGCTTCCCTCCAGAGTCGTGTCCCTGTCGCCCCCTCCCCCGACCCCCATCCCCGTCCGTGTCCAGTCCAGTCCCGTCCCCAGTCCCCCGCACCCCAGCACCCACTCTGTAGGTACCCATCTAGCAGTTCTCAGCCACCAAGAAGCCCAGAAACCCAAGGGACAGACAGAAGGGACTCTGGGAGGTGGACTCAGCTCTCACATCTAAGACGCACTGATTTTGTTGATTTTGTCTTAGACTTGTGTAGACAGGAGGTGCTGGGACCCAGGCCAGGGCCTTGCAGGCACTAAGTGAGAACTCTTCCTGAGAGCTACGCCAGCCTGTTTTACCTGCTCTTAGAACTGGAACGATTCATAAAAACCTTCATTAAAACAGCCGTCTGAACTGTCACTATCCTCGAAGACCACAGATTTACAGCGCGTCTGACATTTCCTGATATTCAGGATGTTGTAAAAGCTGGTCTACCCTAAGTACGAGCTCCGGGCGCAGTGACACTGGGATGCGGCTGACTGGGCACAGAGCCTAGGTGGACTTTAACTGAAGCTCACCTAGCTGAACAGTGTGGAGTCAGGGAGTCTGCCCTGTCTACCTCCCATCAGGCTGTAGGTATCCTGGGATGACAGATGTGGACTACAGTGGTTTTCACAGGAGCTCCGGGGATTTGAACTCAGGTCCTCACGCTTGTTAAGCAAGTAGTTTCCCCAAGAGCTTTCTCCCCAGTCCATGACCTCAGGAATTTTTAATAACCTTTAGTTACAGCCAACTTCTTCCCATTGTCTTTCAGTCTTAACTGCCACAAGCCTTCCTGAGACCGTCCCCTAGTGTTGACCTTATCTCTATTTCCATTCTGGAGAAATCTTTCCTTGTAGAATGGAACTGTATTTTGCCATATTTTTTTTAAAACTAGAAATGTGTTTCTGCATGTCTAACCTTTTCTCACATCGTGCTGCTTCCTTTCTCGCTTATTTTCCTTTAGATCAATCCCTGGCATCATTTGGGTTTTTCCTCTGTCTTAAAAACAAGCAAACACCCTCCCTCCAAAATAAACACAGCTAACCACTTTTTTTTTTTTGTCTTTTACAAGACAAACCTAGCTGGAAGATGCTATTAACAATATTGGTCATGTGACTCTAACATCTAACTTAAATTGCCAAGATTCATTCATTCATTCATTCATTATTACTCTAGAACACTTGGCCAACTGTTTACATAAGCAAACAAAACTTGAACTCCTGGGCCAAGTTAACTTTCCGTTTTTACGGTCGCAGTTACGATGGATGTATTCTATCCACCCAGATGAACACATAGGGACTGAATGGGAGTTAGCCATCTCGTAGAGAAAGCACTAGGTGCTCATGGGGAGTGCATCCTTCCACTGAGACTCTTCAAAACACCCGTGAATGATTGGGCCACCCCTCAGCCTTCAAGTGTAATGTGACTTGCCTGACTCCAGAATTTCCTTGGCTGGCAGAAACCAAGTTTCACGCGGTCACTCATCTCCCTTGGTTGGAACACAGTAAACGTACACTTGCTTCTCTTAGGTGTGCTATGAATTTCCTTCCCATGGCTCTGAAGTGATGCACGGGAAACCCAAAAGGAAAACCACATCGTGGTCACGACGTATGGGAGGCGAGTGACCACAGGGGCATCTTTAAGCTCTCCTCAGGATCCAGTGCTCATCACACCAGAGTGCCTCAGAAGCAAGAGAATGCACCATTTGAGGTCTGGTGATACCGCTTTAATCCAGTATTGACTCATTTAATCCAGTGCATTGGCCTTATCCCATGGCAATATGGACAACCAGGAAATATTCCATGAGCATAAATCACTCCTGCCCCCTTCAGGAAAGGAGAGGTGAGCATAGGTAGCAAGAGCAAGAGAACTGAGGCATATAGTATCTAAACTAGGAAAGCAAGGGAGACCCGACAGGCCGTGCAGAAGCACACTCCATGACGGGAGCTCTGAGTAAGAAGGAACAGGGAACAGCATGGTCTCACCTCAAGGAACAGAAATCCATGGTTTGCCACATGAAGACAAACCAGGAAGAAAAAGCGGATGCCACCAGGATCTATCCCACCCTCTGCTCCCAGGTCTCTGGTGAAGTAACTTTGGCTCCCTGGGCCTTGCCATCTCTGTCAAAATAATCCAGATGAGACACAGAGTGTACTGTAGAAGAGAGGTGGAGGGGAATCACAGAATGAAGTGGGCATTCTCGAGGACGAGAATGGATAGCTGTTAAAGGGGCCATTGGGTGGCACATTCTAGGCCAGCCTTGACACTGTCAAGCAAACAGCTTTTCCCCGAGGGTCTCTGTGCCCTGCGAGGCATTGCCAGGCCTGCTTGGGTAGACTTACTCAAGAAGTTGATAGGATATCTCTGTTGCTTATCAGAAAGCCTCCGGCTCTGTAATACTCTTATAAAAGGCTTAGCTTCCTAGTGCTAGTGCTGGCCAGATTTAGGGAGCTATTTCTGGGTATGAGTTCAAGATTGCACATGTCCTCTTGTGGCCAAAGGTATGAGTCAAGTCCTCAGACCACTAATTAGCCATGCGGCACCAGCCTTTAAATTTTACACCTGCTGATTATGAGGGAGGGGTCCACTTTCTGCCGACGTCTAACTAGCTACCTAAGACCTTGATGTGGAAATTATATTGGATCCCCCAGGGTAGGGTACCTGAGAGTTCTTATAAGAGAAGCAAGAGGCAGGAGAGAGAGGGATGGAAGCAGAAGCTAGGTGACACAGACAGCCAGTTATGGGGGACCCAGTCAGCCAGTTATGGGGGACCCAGTCAGCCAGTTATGGGGGACGCAGACAGCCAGTCATGGGAGACGTAGACAGCCAGTTATGGGGGACGCAGACAGCCAGTCATGGGAGACGTAGACAGCCAGTTATGGGGGTGCCCTGAGCCCTGCCAGCCAATAGCGACACATACACATTTGCATCTTAAGTCATCAAGGTTGTGGTTAGTTTAGTCATTGCAGGAAACTCACACTCTGTGATATAAGGAATCATAGGAAGGAAGGCTCGTCGGTGGTTTTTGTCAGTGATTCATTTATTGCTGTTCATGTTTCCGATTTCCATGTGATTGTGGGGAATTGTAAGCTGTTTTGTTTTTCTGTTTAGAGCTGAACTCTTAACCACTGAGCTAAATGACCTTTTTCTGCCTCCACCCCACTCCTCAAATGCCTGCTAAGATTTGGGAGTTGTTGGTAGCTGAGTTCTACCAGACAGTTTGCAATCAGACACTCCAAGCCTGTGAGAGAGTGAACGGACATTAGAGATCACCATCTGGCCCCGGTTTATAGACTTAAAGCAGGGCCTGGGGAGAGGAACTGATCCAGCCAAGGAACACAACACACTGAGTTCCAGGTCAGCAAATATGCCAAGCTCCCACTCAGCCCTTGACCCAGTCCTTACTCTGTCCACATCGCCTACCTCAATAAGGTTTTGTGTGCACTAACCACAGACATTTCACATAAACAAGGTCATGGTTTGGTTGCTATTTGCAAGGTAATATTTCCAGCTAACGATGGTGCACATACCTGTAATTCTAGCACTTGGGAGGTAGAAGCAGGAGGATCAAAAATTCAAGGTCATCCTCGGCTGTGAGTTTGAGGTCAGCGTGAGGTCAGGCCTTGTCTTTTAAAAAAAAAAAAGTCTATTACTAAGGGATACCCATGTTTCAATAGGCTGTTGTTCTTAGTTAATAAAACTCATGCTTTGGGATGGAGGACGGGCACACAAGCTCCCACCCCTCGCTGAGGAGCTCTTGGCAATTGATGGCTGCCAGGAAAGGCTCTGCTAGGCTGCCCATCCTGAAATGGACGGCCCTACGCCCCTGCACACATGGACAGTACCAGAAGGATTCAGTGGGCTCTAAAGTTTTTAGAAAGTTAGAATAAGACATGATGTAGGGAAGGAAACACAAGGGGGGAATCTGGGAGGAGTTAGAAAGGAGAATTGGGGGGGATATGATTGAAATACATTATATGCATAAATTAAGTTCTCAAAGAATACATTAAAATAGCATATTAAAAATTCAATCCCATGGTGTTACAACAGGTTTACTTGAGAACCACGTGTGTTATAAAAGATAGGCTGAGGTTTGACACCTTGGGTTGCTACAGAAGTTTTTATGCTAGTTTAAATATCTTCTAGCCAAATCATGTATAAACCCACCCACATTCTGACACACGATTGCAGAAAACAGGCCAAAGAACGTCCTGTGTGCTTAGATCAAATACATCATTGTGCTCATCAAGACAATGTGAAGAAAATGAACCCAGGATTTCAGGATATTAATGAGGACACATGGGTTTCAGTCCCTCCCCTCACACCTTAGTAAAACTTCATACTTAGTGGCCGCGAGTGTACTTAATCCTTTTCAGTCTGCTTTCCCAAATGAGTCATTTCCGGTCTACTACACGTCCAGTTGATCAACGAGCTGGAAACGCAACAATGAATGGGATCCAGCCCCTGACCTGTGGTTCTTTATTTGGGACCCGATCGAAAATCCATGAGTCATCTTGAGATGTTCGTACAGCTAATCATTTCTCTAACCATTTTGCCAACGAAGAAAGCAAACCACAGCACTCAAGAGCCCGGATCAGGCTGCTGGGGGCGGGGCAGATTGGAATCCAGATCTTCTCTCTGTAAACCCAGTGGATCATTGTCTGTGAATTCACCACGTGGAAAGGTCCTGGAGCTCCTGTTTGTAACGTGAATCCCTAAGCCTGAGATGCTGGGCGGGGGAGAGTGCACTCTGACCAGGTGACTGATCCAAGGTCAAAGGTGACCGTCCTGGGGACCGGCTGTCAATACTTTTCTATTCCCACTGTATCTAAGACTAAACGGAACCCTGTACTAATGGTCTACGTTCTGTTAATCTGAGTGGCGCCTAGGTAATCATAATTTTGTAATGTTTCTCAAGTTATCTAAAGGGCCATCATAATCGGAAACGCCCTTTAGAAAACAGGTCCTACAGCTCAGAGGCAGGGTGATCTCAACACTGCCTGTGCCCTTGCCATGGACTATGGGAGGACGCTAGAGTTTGGGTTCCTGAAAACCCCAGAGCTATGGAACATCAAATCCATCCACACGTCGGCGAGGTGGAAATACCAAAGCCAGAGTGGGGAGACCTTGGCTAAGCTGTCCCCTCTTGCAGGTCCCTCAGGACATGTGTCAGACATGGCAAGCGAAATCTCTGAGGAGTTTCTAATTTGTGCACAGAATAAATCTTATGATTGGTTTGTTCCCTTCCTTGTTCCTTCTGCTCCAAAGCTCAAGGCCAGCTCTGAGCTTGACGTCAGTAATTACATAACACTTTATGAACTGTGTTTTGATGATCGCACCACCGACTCATCTTTCCTCATCCACTCTCGTTCTGCATTTCTATTAGCCTGCCTTTTTCCCAACCAAATGTTTATCAATCTCTCCTATCCTTTTATAAATTAATAAATTACATTATCTGAAGACATATCAATACATTTCCTCCCTCTCAAGTCAGAGAGTGAAAAACAACACAAAACAGAAATGACACCAGCAATCCCAGCAGTTGGGAGGCTGCTCTTCAGGAGGACCCTGAGTTCAAGGACAGGTTGGGAGAGAGGCCCTGTTTCACACAAGCAAAAGTTAGAAGAAGATGAAGATGAGGAGGGGGACAAGGAAGAGTGGGACGCAAGACTGAGAAGAAGCAGACGTACAGAAACAGTCCACGAAAGCAGAAGGCTCCCATCTCAACTAGTCATTTCACACACTTTAAAGAATCCTCTAGAGCCAAGGCCTGGCTGTGGACTGAGACAGTACTAGCATTTGGAAGGAAAAGGTGACAAATTCAACCCAGTTCTGACTACACAGTAAGTTTGAGACCATTCCCACCCCAAAGAAAACAGAGCTTCTTCAGAAACATGAGTTGTCTTTAACAGCAGAGTTGCTGACTAACTAATAGATAACTCCCTAATTTGTTAATGAGCTACTCTAGGACGAGTCGTTACTATTGCTTTGTGATCAATTTTAGATCAAATGTTGCTATTTCATCTGACTTTTCTTTGTTTTTGTTTTTTGTTTGTTTGTTTTGAGACAGGGTTTCACTGGGTATATCTTTGGCTGTCCTGGAACTAGTTCTGTAGACCAGGCTGGCCTCCAGCTCACAGAGATCCACTTACCCCTGCATCCCAGGTGCTGGGATTAAAGGACATTAAATTTATAAGCCACCCTTTGGATGTGTTTCCAGCATGGGTAAGCGGCAGATTTTCCTATATTCCAAAACTGAAGTCAGGAAGAAGCTTGTCAAAGAAGAGTGTTTGAAATTAATAGCTTGCAAATCTTAGGGCTTTGTTTTTCATCGTTTTATTTTTAGAGATCTTCATGGAGGATGCAGCCAACAGGTGTGTGGAGGCTGGACAAGCGACAACAGACAGCAGCGAAGTCAGTTCTCTCCACCTTTTGCTGGCCCCAGGGATAGAACCCACGCTTGCTGGGGCAGGCACCTTTACAGTTAGCCGCCTCACTGGCCGCCGTTTGTTTTTTTAACCTCGTATTATGTGTGCCTCCTTAAGCTATCTCAGATCTGCTTTTTGAAGCAAGAAAGCTAAGAAAGGCTTTGGAGGAGCAACAGAGGGATTGTATTCACCACCCTGAGGTGGAGTTTTGTAACCCAAAGAGAAATCCTTCCCTCTTTCAGACTGTAGGAAAAGGGAAACTCTTCTTAATTTAGTTGTTTAGTGGCCAGGGGAGGGGGAGGCTCGATTAAGCTGATAAAAGTTATATGGCAGGAGAGAAGGCCTCCCCTTTATCAGTGTTAATGCTTTTATCTACAAGGGGCTTCCCAGAAAAGTGAAAACTGGCCTCGAGAGGTGGGACATTGTAGGACAGAGACGAGAAACACACGGGGAAAGAATTGTTTGAGGTTGTTTGTGCAAACGTATCCAAAGACCAACTCTCCAGCTCTGGGCCTTGGGCAATCATCCGGGCACAGGAGGTGCAGGGACATTTATATCCAGCTTTAGGAGAAGGGAAGAAGGCAGAGCATGCTCCCAGGGTTTGCTCTTAAGTGCTTCTGTCTCAGAATTAGCAGCATGTGGACACAAAATGTCATGATGCTAGATTCTCCAGGAAGGTGTTTTCACCTGGAAAGTTTATGTAAACAGATCCCAGGGCCTTGTCCCTAGAGAGTTGGCAGATGTTGAATGCCCAGCAATGTGTACTCCTAATAAACCCCCAATCTACTGGAAGGAAGATGGGCATTGAAGAGGCTCCTTATGGAGTTTGTAAGCCATTTGGACAAGAAACTGCTCTTGCTTGGACTGCTTGATGCTATGCTGTATGAACTGGACATGCAAGACCCACAGAGAAATTACTGCTGAACTTGCCTAAAAGTGAGATGATGCTTCGTGGTTCCTGCTTCATGAAAGAGTCTGCTAGATATTCTGCAGGACACAGAAAAAAGTGACTGACAAACTGCCAACATAGGCAGAACTGTCTTTGAAATTTCCTGCTTCGTAGAAAAGTCTGCTGGATACTATGGTCCTATAGGTAGGCTGAAGACGGATGCTCTAGTGTTACAGAAGAACTTTGGGTGACTGTCCAGGAAGCAAGATGTCTCTGTCAATTCTAGAGTTTTGGAAGTTGCTTACAATGTACTTCCTGTTTGTTCTTTCTGGAGTCTCTGATGGAGTTAAAGAATAGATAATTACAGTTTTTCTTAGTTATAAAAGAGAAAGTATATATAAATATTATAACTGTAATTCTTGCTTGATAACTATTTTGTGATATGTAATTACTATGTTAAAGTTAAAACCTTCCTTTTTATTTAAACAGAAAAGGGGAGGTGATGTGGAATTCCCCTCTATATGCTGTGAATACCATTGGTTAATAATGAAACTGTCTTGGGCCTATGATAGGACAGAATAGAGGTAGGGAAAACTATAGTGAATGCTGGGAGAAAGAAGGCAGAGTCAGGAGACACCATGTAGCCCCGCTGGAGACGGACAATGGGGATGGAACTTCACCCGATAAGCCACAGCCATGTGGTGATCCACAGATTAATAGAGATGGGCTAGCTTAGGATGTAAGACCTAGCCAATAAGAAGCTAGAGCCAATAGGCCAAGCAGTGATTTAATTAATAGTTTCTGTGTGGCTATTTTGGGTCAGAGCATCCGGGAACAAACAGGCAGCCTCCAACAACATGGGTGGTAGCTGGATTGGTCAAGCTGCCAGCTTTCTCTCATTGACACCACCAGGACGAGGTCTCCAGCACTGCCCTGGCCAGCTCACCCACTGCAGCGAGGAACAGGGCCAGTTCTGCTCTCACGCACCTGGGACAGGCTTACCTGCACCGACGCCACCAGGGCCAGCTCTCCTGCCCGCTGCAGGTGACAAGGGCTGAGGTGGGGGGGGGGCATCTTTCCTTCATTCATGCCACCACATGGCAGATGGGGGAGGGTCAGCCCTCCTGCTCTGCACCCCCAAGAGGATCAGCTCTACTGTGTGGCCCAGGCAAGGTGCAGAGCCCATTCCCTGGAGTGCTGCAGCTGGTGAGGGGCAAGGCCAGCTCTCCCACTTCCATGACTTCAGGACCAGCTCTCCTTGCCCCACCCCCTACAGGCTGTGAGGGTGGGAGATGGGGAGGGCAGCTCTCCCTCACTCACTCCACCATATGGCAGATGGGGAGTGATGTCCAACCTTCGGCCATTGTGACAGGTGCTGTCATCCCTGTAGTTCACAGTAAAGAACTTTGCAATTGAGCTATTTTTAAAACATCACATAGGGGCCGGCTGGATGACTCAGTGGATAAGGAAATACCCAGTCTGACGACCTTGGTTGGATCTCCAGGCCCCACATGTTCGAAGGAGAGAACTGACTTGTACACGTTGACCTCCAACATGTGCCGGGGTACACACATGCCCTCCCTTTCCAAATAAATGTTTTTAAAACTTGCCGAGCAAAGAACACCTCACAATATTCTGAATAAGTTTTCAGTTGTAAGTGTAGGCTGCCTCCGTGAAAATCCTGGGATGTGTGGGCCTGTTGGGAGCCTGACTGGGGATTAAATGTAGTCAATGCTCACTACTCAAAGTTACAAAGCCATTGCAAGCACTGAGTTACCCAACACTGGGCCATTGTTCCTAAAGTAAATACAGGGCTACCATGATCCCAGCATGAAAACTGAGAAAGCTAAGGTCAGTGAGAATGTCCTGGAGGCAGATTGTGGCGCAAAGGGCTCTGAGTCGGTGCCTGGAGCCCCATTTGGGGCAAGCAGGGATGGTGAGGGACTAACCCAACACATGAGAGTGATTATATTTCAGGTCCCAGTCTGAAAAGTGTCACAAAGAGGGTGTGCACTATTGGGGTTCACCCAATAAGAGCACGTGGAGCCGGCACTCATACGGACTCTCAGGACTTGCAGAGAAGAACCATTCAGGATACTCTAGAACTGTTGGCATCCAGGTTACTTCTTTAGGAAAGGCAGGACTCCTCTCTTCCTGCTCCCGGCCTCACTACAGGGCACACAGAGCCGGCAAACATTCCCAGTGCTCCTTCTGTGAGCCCGCACCCACCGTACACCAGGGAGGCCTACCTGTTCCTCCGGGGTGGATGTCCCGGTTGTCTGGAAAGGTGCCTTCGAAAGCGAATGGAGTAAATCTGTGGGAGAAGTCTGAAGGATGAGGGGGGGCCGCCATTCACATTGCACAAAACGGCCATCTTTGGCCTCCTGATGGTCCTAGATCAAAACAGTGTTTACTATCAACCCATACCCTCTCCTGCTCAGCACAAAGTGAGGCTGCTCAGGGGAGCTGAAAGGATGGATAAATGGATGAGAAATTCACTTCCTACCGTTGTGAGACTGGGCAGGGTCAAGTTGCTGAGTTCGCTAAACCCTTCCTATGCGCCCAGCTTGGCACTGGTCCTTATAAACTTGAAGTCATGTGACACCTCCAGGAACCCTGACGGTGGGTGTCCTCCCAGGTGAGTGAGACTGTGGGGCCTACAGAAGCCTAGAACCCACTGCAAACTCCATGTAGATTGAGCAAGAGGCCTAACCGGACTGGAGCCCTTATCCGGGTGTCTCTGCCTCCAGGCTGTGTTTCCTTCTTCCCCTTCTCTCTCATTGTGCTTTCTCTTCTCCTTTTTTCTTCCTTATTTGTAAGAAGAAAACCCTTTTTAAAATGTTACTGCATTCACTTTTTATTTTTAATTATTTATTTTAATTGAACGGGGGGGGGGGCAAGGTACGTCATAGCCCCGGTCGTCATACTACCACTGAGTTCTGGGGACTCAAGCAAGCACCTTTACCTGTTGAGCCATCCCACTGGCCCAAGAAAAGTCCTTGTGAGGCAAGATCCTAGCTGGAGGCAGAGGCAAGAGGACAATAGCGAGTGTGAGGCTAGCATGGTTCACAAGCCAGGACCTCTGTTTCAAAAAGCAAACCAAACAAACCCACAGAACTCCCAAACCCAGCCCAGATCGTATCTGTCTTAAGCGTGCCTTGGCAGAACTCCCTTGCAGGCAGAGGTGGGCCTTTGGGCTTTTTGTAAGTGATGGGGCTCTCACTGCTCTCCCAGGAGAGCCTTGTTCTGCTCAATCTCCCGACACGTCTTCATTCCTCTCTATCCCCTAATAACTGTATGGGATGACTCTATGAAACACAGTCTCTGTTTCAGACGTGGGTTAACACTGGTTCAGTGGAATTTAACGACACCCGAAAACTCCGCAACCTTTCCTTGAAACAAGAAAGAGTTTCTTGACTTCCGGCCTCTTTCTCCTGGCCTGGAGATGGTGAACGATTACATCTTTTGCTGAGAAGATTCCACAGCTGAAGCCAGGTTCTATGGCAAAGGCTCCTGATCAGATAGCAATGCCTGCCGTGAGTCAGAAAAGATATAATTAGGGTTCCAGGTGCTCGGTGCCTACTACCCCAACTTAGCGTAACTTTTCCAAAGCTTTACATTATTTCTTAAGAAACACTGTGTTAATTTTGCATGAGCGTGGCCTGGCTCTGGGTTGATGGTCCGTGCAGAGAGGCACTGGGAGTCACTGTGTTAGCTACTATCCACTGGGCACAGCACAGGACCAGGCTACACGGCTACATTTACAGCCATTCCAGTTGACTCTCAACAAGCACTCAGTTAAGCAAACGTAAGCATGGCCTTAGATACACGTTGGGAAAACATACCCCCTTTGCGCATGGGTGCTGATATCAGAATTTTAAAGATCCTAGTCAAGGTTTCTTAGATGTCCAATCATCTCAAAGACGTTTATAAAGAGGAACTTGGAGGTGGGGTAAATTTTAGGCATCGATTTTACTGTCAGCGGAAACACAATGCCAACATAAGTTCTGGTCCGTTCATTTTTCAAGTTCTATTTATTAGTGTGTGAGTGGGGGGAAGGGTGCAGGCACCAGTGCGCATGTGGCAGTCAGAGGACAACTTGAGGAAATGGGTTTTCTCCTTCTGCCCTGTAGGTCCGAAGGCTCAAACTCAGGTCGTCAGACCTGGGGGCAAGTGGCTTTAACCACTCAGTCACTTCACCAGCTCTGTTTCATCCACTTTAATATCCAACACTTGACCGGCAAGGCACTAACTCGACACGAGTGAATGGGAGACTAAGGAGCTGAGCTCAGTGTTCGGATGAGGCTGTCAGTGAAGTTCTACAGATGCCACAGATCATCCCTCCAGTGGCCATAAGTCACAAGCACCCACCTCTCCCCACCCCCACTACACCCCACTCTGCCCAGTTTTTCTTAACTTACAAAAAGCCGATTCTGAGTTTGTGCCTTCAACACTTTCACAACCATTTCCTGCCCAGTAAGAAAGCACACCCTGTCCTGTAACAGGTACCCTTAGGACACATGGGGCCACAGTAGGCACTGATGACTGCCTCTTCATTTTAGACAGTATCATCAGGACTTTAGGTCTTACGACATGAACCCTGGGAGTCTGCCTGGCTGCATACCACATGTGTACTGGGGTGCTTTCCCAACCTTTTTGGTATAAAGGTAAAGAATCCTATTACCAGGGGTTCGAGAAGGCCTAGCTTTGTTAGAGGCTGTATCGTAGAAAAGCCTATGACAGCATGTCAAACACTGGACCATTCTGAGTGCCTCAAAGCACTGTCCCCAAAAGAGGAAAAAGAAACTATTTCTTTTGTTGAATTAGCAGCCACTGTTTATTAAATGATTAGAGTTTAATAACACCATAATAGATATCTTAAACATTAACAGTTTAAACTCCTTTGGTCTCGCTCTGAGAGAGAGAGAGAGAGAGAGAGAGAGAGAGAGAGAGAGAGAAGGTCTGATTTTGTAGCCCTGACTGGCCTAGAACTTACTGTATAGTGCAGGCTGTCCTCAAACTCACAACGATCCTCCTGCCTCTGCTCCTGAGGGCTGAGATTAAAGGTGTGCACCACCTTGTCCATCTGGTTCACATTTTAAAAAGAAATGTTCCTTTTTGGGTTTTGTTTGTTTTTGAGACAGGGTTTCTCTGTGTAGCTCTGGCTGTCCTGGAATTCACTCTGTAGACCAGGCTGGTCTCAGACTCACTGAGATCTGCCTGCCTCTGCTTCCAAGTGCTGGGATTAAAGAAGTGCGCCACAACTGCCCAGCCCCCCCCCCCGCCCCAAAAAAAACTCTCTTTTAAGCCTTCTAAGATGACACATGGCAACTGCTGTTGTATGTGCACATAGGTTTATGAAAAGGCAGTTACTAATTAATACCTATGAGCAAGCAGCCACACACTGACCAAAGACAAGGTGTTCTTTGTGTTTTGATCACCCACGGTCATATATGGGACACCAACTCTGTCCAGTGAGGAGGCAAGGTGATTGATGGCTGCAAGGCAGGCCAAGCTGTCAAATGAGATGATCAGAGAACCACTGTACCTGAGACAGTGAGGGCAAGGGGTCAGGGGTCAGTGTCGCTGAGAGGAAGCTCTCAAATCAAAACAAGGCCAGTTTGAAGGGCTCTGAACACACACACACACACACACACACACACACAAAGAGAGACAGAGACAGAGAGGGAGAGACGGGAGAAAGGAGAGAGAGGGAAGGAGGGAGGGAGGGAGGGAGGGAGGGATTGAGATTGAGATTCTCACAGCTGCCTGGGACCTTCAAATGAACCCATTTCCGTGGAGCGCTGGGAACAAACGTCACTAAAGCTAGGTTCAAACAGGGCTCTGCTCTTTGCCTCTGGCAAGTGCTGTTACTGCGTAGGTTGTGCCTTCTGGCACCTTCAGCTGGGGACACATCTGCTCCCAGGATGTGAGCTGCTTGGCCCATAACCTGCTTTCTCTTGCCTCAGGGAAGTTATTGCTCCTCGCCCTGAGGCCTTGTCTCAGCACATTCTCCACGTCCTCACCCTATTTTAGGTCAGGGAATCTTCGGTACTATAGGGGAGGGTTGGTTGCTATGGTTTGAATGAGCCTTCCACTCACAAAGAGCCCCACCATGGTGCCACGTGCCTCTGCTCAAAGCTCCTCAAGAAGCTAAAGTAGAAAGATCACCTGGAAACAGGAGCTGAAAGCCAGACCGGGCTACACCGGGAGACTCAACCATAGACAAACAAACGTCGTGTTGAAACGCAAGCATTGTGACATCGTTAAAAGCTTTTTAAAGAGATAATCAGGAGACGTTCTCACGCAGAGTCGCCGCGGTTTCCTGCTTCAAAAGTTGCTTGAACAGAACCCGGCGCTCCACCCCTCCGACCCCAGCCGGCTGCTCCAGGCCAGAACCCTCTGCCCCCTCAGCTGCTCCAGCGTCGCCACCACGCCTTGCCCAGCCGCTGCCATGACCACCGTGCCTCCCTCTCAAGTGCGCCAGAACTACCACCAGGACTCGGAGGCTGCCCTCAACCGCCAGATCAACCTGGAACTATATGCCTCCTACGTCTACCTGTCTATGTCTTGCTACTTCGACCGGGATGCTGTGGCTCTGAGGAACTTCGCCAAATATTTTCTCCACCAATCTCATGAGAAGAGAGAACACGCTGAGAAACTGATGAAGCTGCAGAATGAACGAGGCGGCCGAATCTTCCTGCAGGATATCAAGAAACCAGACCGTAATGACTGGGAGAACGGGCTGAATGCAATGGAGTGCTCACTGCACCTGGAAAAGAGTGCGAATCAGTCACTACTGGAACTGCACAAACAGGCTGCTGACAAAAACGACCTCCACTTGTGTGGCTTAATTGAGACGCGTTACCTGAGTGAGCAGGTGAAATCCATCAAGGAACTGGGTGACCACGTGACCAACTTGCGCAAGATGGGAGCCATTGAAGCTGGCATGGCAGAATATCTGTTTGACCAGCACACCCTGGGCCACAGTAATGGCAGCTAAGCTGACTTCCCCAGAGCCACAGTGACTTCACTGGTCACTGAGGCAGTGCGTGCATGTCGGGCTGCCTTTATCTTTTCTATGAGTCGCACCGAAACATCTGCTTAAGTTCTTTAATTTGTATCATTTCTTTAAACAAAAAATTTTGGTACCCCCCCCCCAAAAAAAGTCATTTTTCTTTCTTTCTTTCTTTCTTTCTTTCTTTCTTTCTCTAGGAGGGAATTTGTGAGTTGGTCAGGGAGTGTGGTGCCCTGAATCTTTGCTGCTGTTCTATCTTCCAGAGTTTCTACCATGTGATCAGTCAGCAAGAGGCCATTGGCAGATGCCAGCCCCTTTGCTGGACTTCTCAGCCTTCTGAACTGTGAGCCAATGAATTCTGCTCACTGTCGGCTCCCAGTTTGTGGGACTCTGGTCTAGAGACACAGCTGACTAACACAGGGTTGCCAGCAGCTATGCACTGGACCAGAGTGTTCTCACTTTTCCTGAGGAGCAATGAGCACGCAATAGCCTGGCGAGTGTGCGCGCGTGTGTGCATGAATGAGAGAGAGAGAGACAGAGAGAGAGAGAGACAGAGAGAGACAGAGAGACAGAGAAACAGAGGGAGACAGACATAGAGAGAGGCAAAGACAGGGACAGAGACAGAGAGACGCTTGGAAACATGAAAAAAAAATCACTATGTATGTCAAAGGGTATCCCAGAGATACAGGAAATTTTGGAGGTATCCTTAAGAGTGACAGACCCTTCCTTGACTCTTGATGAACTAAGCCCAGGAATTGGGGTGCTGGATGCTCATATTCACAATGACCCAGTGGTTTCCAGGGTCTCACTGCACAAATTTGAAGAATGAAATGTATGGTCCCCAGAGGCTGAATTTTAGGGAGAAATTGAGCATAGATTTTGAGGTGGGAGTTTAAGAGAGCGAGCAGGTGATCCCCCTGTACTACAGGAGCAGATCCCTGAGAACAGGGTACCAATGAGGGCTGCTGACTTAGTAAGGCTTGATGAGGTACAGAGGGAGTATGAACTGGCTAGCTACATACATACATATTACAAGGTGTCAGGGTACCTGTCAGTTTTACTCACATTCTTACATATGGTTACCTGGAAAGAGGTATTCATTTAGGAAGAAAAACAAGAAACCAGACTGCACCCCCTTTCTGGCATCCTTGGCCTCTAGGGTAGAGCTAAAGACATTTTGGCTTAAATACTGTTCACTATCTTTGGCCTCCAAGGATGGAGCTGTCAAAGGAGACCAGGACATCTTCCGTGTTTATTGGGGGGTGGTTCACTTTTGGGGTCTTAGCCAGTTTCTATCACCTAACCTCATAGTCAGGATGCCATTATTGACTTTTGCTGTGCTGGATTTAAATGAAAAATTTAAAAGAGCAACATTTAGGAAAATAATATGGCTGCTTTCTGCTCTTTAAAAAAAACATAGTTGGGGGGCTGGAGAGATGGCTCAGTGGTTAAGAGCATTGCCTGCTCTTCCAAAGGTCCTGAGTTCAATTCCCGGCAACCACATGGTGGCTCACAACCATCTGTAATGAGGTCTGCTCTGTTGCCCTCTTCTGGTCTACACACACAGACAGAATATTGCATACAAAATAAATAAATAAATAAATAAATAAATAAATAAATAAATAAAACATAGTTGGATTTTCAAATTCATAATTGATGAATTTTATTTTTGATTTTTTGGGTCTCACTCTGTGGGAAGTCTCACCAATAGAATGGATCAAAGAGAAGATAAACCATTTGAACTTAAAGAAGAACAATCCAATCCAGACAACAACAAAATATTTAGAGAGCACCAGTGAGAATTCCCAGATAGAAGTGACACTCAAATGACTAGATGTGCTGAGCCCGCTCTCTGTTTTATTAGCTCTAAATTTTAAAAATGCTATTAACAAAGGAATGACAACCACAAAGAGACACTGGATAGTATCAAAAAAAAAAACCTGCTGAATTAAATAAGCCTGAATATTTCAAAGATGTGTGGCCTTCAGAATGGAAACCAGGATATGTGTTATATAGGGGAAGAAGTTTGCTTTTGTTTCCACAGGAAAAGAAAAGGTATGGATACCATCATGATTGATAAAGATTAGATTTGAACAGGAGAAACCACTTAATTAGGAGAAGTAATAGTTTATCAAACAGTGTAGCCATTCAACCTGCTAAGAAGAGAAACTCCCCAAAGTTAAGGTTGGGGCAGGGTTTTGTTTTGGCTTTCCAGGAAAATAAAAGCATCCAACTAAGAAATCTGATGATCACTGGACAAATGAGACATCTGAAGAAGGACAAATCATCCAGAGAAAAAGCCCCAAGAAAAAGAGCAAATTGGCCTAATGGTATAGCACAATTCCAATAGGATAAAAATCTCATAAATCTTTCCAAATATTTGTCTTAACTGTTCTCCACAGACATATGAGACAAATGGTATACTTGTAGTCCCAACTCAATTAAAAACTAAAGCTGGCTTTGGAGTTGAAGCATGGCTCTCTCCTTCTCTAAACCCAAGCATGTTTGTTAAAGGAAAACCCAAAATCTGTCTCATTTCAGAAGAGCCACTTGATATAGGACAGAAGAAATACTAAAACTAGGGACGATTCTGTTGCTACTAATCTTATAATCCTTTGGTTTTATTTTTACTATTTGAAATTTTCCTAAGGTAAAAATATTATCTCAAAATTTATAAGCTTAATGTGTGTGTGTGTTTGTGTGTGTGTGTGTGTATGCACACATACACATGAAAGTTCTTACTCTATAGCATTTTACTATGTCAGAGTTAAAACTTTTCTTTTTTCTTTAGACAAAAAAAGGGGAAACGCTGTGGGAGAATTGTTTGTACAGCCATTCCTTTGTGCCAGTAAAATCACCCTAAATCAAATAATAGGGTCAGCAATTGGCTGACTGTGATTAGCCATAGAGTTCTTAGCACCAGCACCACTGCAGGGCCCTGCCCCCAACTCTGTAGGAATCCCACTGCTCTGGCTCACCTCTCCCCCTAGGCCCACACCATTCCAGCCCATCCCTGGCCCCTCTGCTAGGACTTCCCCCTAACCCCAGAAAGCTTCCACTATGCAGGCCTGGGCCATCCAAGCCAGAACTGGTGAATGACCTGTTTGCCAGCTGAACTGCTGCCACCTCCTGGATTCTGTTCACCCAAGACCCACATCACCACCCAATCTCTCCCATCTCATCATCTTCCCTGCGGCCAACCTTCCTCAGAACTCCGACAGATTTCATAGGCCCAGACACAGTCTGCACCAGTTGGAAGAACAGAAGCCATAGGCCCATGATCAGTCCACACCACCTGAAAGAACAGCCTCAGCAGCTTTACCACAGGCCAGGTTGATCCTGGGCACCTCAGAAGGCGACTCAGGCCAGGCCAGATCTAGAGACCCAAGGAGACTTTGGCTTTACTGGAAGCCAGACCAGATCAAGGGACTCAAGGCCCCTAAAACACTAGCAGAGACACCCTACTGGTCCTGAAAACTCACCAGTCACCAAAACCCTTCACCACTTAGGCCAGAAGACCAGAGAGAAAAGAGAAACTAAGGAACAACACACCCATCCAACAAAGACAAACACAGGAATAAACACTTAGACCTATAACCACCCAGAATCCAGATGCCTAAACACCAGTGTAGGAACACAACCAATAACAGAAAGGGCAATATGGTACCACCAGAACCCAGTTTCCCTATGTCATCAAGAGCTGAACATTCCAATGTAGCTGAAGCACAAGAAAATGACCTTAAAAATAACTTTATGAAGATGATAGAGGTCCTTAAAGAGGAAATGAAAAAAATCCCTTCAAAAATAAATCTAAAAAAATCCCTAACACAAAACATTTAGGAAGTCTCAGAGGGCAGAGCTAGCTGGTAGCGGGTGGGTAAATCTGGTGGCATTTGGAGCCCAGGTGCCTCTGGAGTTTGGGTGGCAGCCAGAGACTGTTGTGAAGAGGCTAGAACAGAAAAATTCCAGACTCACTCAGAGGGCTTGGAGAAAGAAAGGAAAAGCCTGCCAGTGGTGTAGCAGCTGCAAAACCAGAGGCAAGCAGCTATCTTGTGAATTTGCGCCCCACGTTGGAGCCAGATGAAGCCTTAACTAATTATTAGTACTAATATTCATAATTATTATTACAATATTAATTATTAATCAATAAAAATAGGGAGTCAGATATTAGGGTAAGAACCTGAAAGATCAGAGAAGCAGGAGAGCAGCCACCAGTCACCTCTGACCTCTTCCAAAAAGGTCAAGATCCTCTCTCGGCCCCACCTTACTACTTCCTGTCTCCTATCTGTCCTCAGTCCTCCAGATCTCTGTAGTTAATTTTGGTCAGCTAGTGACTAGTTCTGCCCTTTGACTTCAAGCAAGCTTTATTTGTCAAAACACAATCAAAATATCACACAACAACCAAACCTAACAATAATAAAAATAGAAGAAGGAGAATTCCTGCTCAAAGGCCCAGAAAGTATGTTCAACAAAATAACTTCATAAAGTTATTTTTAAGGTCATTTTCTTGTGCTTCAGCTACATTGGAATGTTCAGCTCTTGCTGACATAGGGTAACTGGGTTCTGGTGGTACCATATTGCCCTTTTTGTTATTGGTTGTGTTCCTACACTGGTATTTAGGCATCTGGATTCTGGGTGGTTGGTTATAGGTCTAAGTGTTTATTCCTGTGTTTGTCTTTGTTGGATGGGTGTACCTATAAGTACAAGAAGCTTATAAAATACCAAATAGACTGGAGTAGAAAAAAAGGGTTCCCTTGCCACATAATAATCAACATGCTAAACATAAAGAATAAAGAATATTAAAAGCTTCAAGAGAAAAAGGCCAAGTAACATATAAAGGCAGACCTATCAGAATTACACCTGTCTTCTTCATGGAGACTGTAAAAGACAGAAGAACCTGGACAGACTTCTTACAGATGCTAAGAAACCATGGATACCAGCCCAGACTACTATATCCAGCAAAACTTTCAATAACCATAGGTGGAGAAAAGATATTTCATACAAAGTCAAATTTAGTCAATATCTACCCATAAATGCAGCCTTACAAAAGGTACTAGCAAGAAAACTCCATCCCAAGGAAGTTAGCTATATCCACGAAAACACAGGCAATAGATAATCTTACACCAGCAAAACCCAAGGAAGGGAAACATGCACACATACCACCACCACCATCACCACCATCAACAAAAGTAAAAGGAATTAGCAATCAATGGTCAGTAATATCTCTTGATGTCGATGGATCCAATGCACCAATAAAAAGGCACAGGCTAACAGAATGGATACAAAAACAGGATCTATCTTTCTGCTGCATACAAGAAATACACCTCAACATCAAAGACAGACATTATCTCAGAGTAAAGAGTTGGAAAAAGATTTCCTAAGCAAGCCTAAGAAGCAAGCTGGTATAGCTATCCGAATATCTAACAAAATAGTCTTCAAACCAAAATTAATCAAAAGAAATGGAGAAGGACATTTCATATTCATCAAAGAACAAATCAACCAAAATGGGGTCTCATTCTGAACATTTATGACCCAAATACAAAGGCACCCACATTTGTAAAGGAAACATTACTAACGTTTAAGTTACATATAGAACTCTATACATAAATAGTGGAAAACTTCAACACCCCATTCTCACCAAGAGACAGAGCAACCAGACAGATTAAATAGAAAATATTGGAACTAACAGAAGTTACAACTCAAATGGACCTAACAGATATCTACAGAACATTTCACCCAAACAACAAAGAATATACTTTCTTCTTAGCACCTCGTGGAATGTTCTCCAAAACTGGCCATGTACTTGGTCACAATCACGTCTTAACAGATACAGAAAAAAATGGAATAAACCCATGTATCTTATTAGATCACCATGGATTAAAGTTAGAGTTCAACAACAACATAAAACACAGAAAGTCTACAAACTCATGAAAACTGAGCAGTTCTCAACTGAATTACCACTGGATCATGGAAGAAATAAAGAAATTAAAGACTTTCTAGATTTCAATTAAAATGAATGCACAACATACACAAATGTATGAGACACAATAAAAGCAGTGTTAAGAGGAAAGTTCACAGCACTAAGTGCCTGCAGAAAGAATTTGGAGAAATCTCTTACTAGCAACGTGTCAGCACACCTGAAAGCTCTAAAACAAAAAGAAGCAAACACACCCAAGACAAGCAGGTGGCAGGAAATAATCAATCAGGTCTGAAATCAATAAAATAGAAACAAAGAGAACAGTACAAAGAATCAATGAAACAAAGAGTTGGTTCTTTGAGAAAAATCAACAAGGTAGATAAACCCTTATCCAAACTAACCAAAGGGCAGAGAGAATATGCAAACCAACAAAATCAGAAATGAAAAAGGAGATGTAGGGGGCTGGAGAGATGGCTCAGTGGTTAAGAGCATTGCCCGCTCTTCCAAAGGTCTTGAGTTCAATTCCCAGCAACCACATGGTGGCCCACAACCATCTGTAATGAGGTCTGGTACCCTCTTCTGGCTAACTGTATAAATAATAAATAAATAAATATTTAAAAAAAATTGTGGGTAGAATCTTTTAAAAAAAAAAAAAAAAGAAAAAGGAGATGTAACAACAGACACTGAGGAAATCCACACAATCATTAGGTGATACTTCAAAAACCTGTAGTTCACAAAACTGAAAAATATATAAGAAATGAAGAATTTTCTGGATAGGTACCACATAGCAAAATTAAATCAAGATCCGATAAACAATTTAAATAGACCTATTATCCCAGAGGAAACAGAAGTAGTCATTAAAATCTTCTAACCCACTCCTCCCAAAAAAGCCAGGGCCAGATGGTTTCAGCACAGAATTCTACCAGACATTCAAAGAAGAGCTAATACTCCTCAAATTATTCCACAAAAAAGACACAGAAAGAAAATTGCCAAAATCTTTTTATGAGGCCATGTTATCCTGATACCCAAACCACACAAAGACTAGACAAAGAAAGAGAATTACAGACCAATTTCCTTCGTGAACACTGATGCAAAAATACTCAATAAAATACTGGCAAACCATATCCAAGAACACATCAAAAAGATGATCGATCCACCGTGGTCAAATGTGGGTGCTGGAAATTGAGCTCAGGACCTCTAGAAGAGCAATCAGTGCTCTTAACCTCTGAACCATTTCTCCAGCCCCAAATGCTCGATTCTTGCAAATGTTTTACCAACCCCTTTTCTCTTTGTTACTAAAGATGAAGAGGGAGGCATGAAGAGCATTATCTGTCCCCAGTGGTTCCAGGGCAAGGCCACCTCCGTGGCTGCACCCGGGAGCTGCACCCCCCACCCCCAATCCTTTGCTGGGAGGAGCTGTTGAAGGCTTGTGCTCAAGAAAGATACTATACTATCAGTGACCATGCTTGGGTAGAGAAAGGCAGGGAGGGGGTGTTTTCTTTTCAAATCGAACCCAGAAAAAAATAAACAGAAGCAGACAGATGTTGTCCTTAATGTTGACTGACCATGCCATTTTCCTTGCTAGTTCAGCTTATGTAAAAAGCTTCTGGGGAGGAGAGCTGAGTAACACTCTGGTTCACTAGTCTCTACATTACATAGTGCTGGATCACCGAAGTACAGAGATTTATAACCCCACCCTGAGGGCAAGCAGGGTAGGCTGTAATTGTGAGCAGACAGTGAGGGGCAGGCTGTTTGGACAGTGAGCTGCGGGCAGCCCTCCCTACTCTGCTGCAGGATGCCCAGATACACAATCCAGCTCCTCCCCGCTGGGCTTTTTAAGAACTAGCAAAAGTTGGTCAGGGGCAAGTCCTGGCTTGATGAACCCGGTATAACCGAGGGCCTCTGTCGGATGTAGAAGCAGTCTTCTGTCTCTCTGGCACTTTTCCGTCTTGTTTTGGCAGCAGAAATCTAAGCATCTTCTAGAGTATCCCCCACTTCCCTGTCATCAGCCGTGACAGCGGGAAACTTCTCTCCCACCCCAAGTCACTTCATGGGACGGACCCTGGGACCCAAGCTAGCCAGGATTGCCACAGAGCTTCAATATTATACACAAAGAAGAAGATCCTCAAAGCTGGTTTCACTGTATGGTCACAGCTTGATGGTCTCACTGTGTGGACCAGGCTGGCCTTCAAGGCTGCCTCCTTGGTTTTGTCTCTCAAGGCCAGGGATCTCAGGTGTACACTACTACACCTGGCCATTCCTAACTTTGAATTACTAAGCATCTTCAGCTCTATGGCAACCGACCTTCCATTTCCCCCAGTAACCAAGGTTCACGTTTCTGCTGCTCAAAACCAGCAGATCAAAGAGTTTATTTGTTGTCAACTGACCCCATTTATCAGTCTCCCGAAGAGGCTGCCTTCCCATCTGCAGAGGAAACCCCTTCCACACCCAAAGATGCGGAACCGGTCAAGGCTGGAGCACGCATTTGGCTCAGAATCCGAAGCCCCAGACGTCTCCTGTCTGCCCTTCACGTCACCATTCCCACGTTCAGCCTGTCCAGGACACGCTGGAGCGTCTTACCACAATAGAATTTGCGCTTTACCAAATGTTTCACCCACACGGTAACACAGGCCGCCCTCGCGCCCCCTAGTGGTGGGTGATACAGAATGTAGACTCTGCCGCTCACCCCTGGAACCCTGTTTCTCAAAATAGCCTAGGGAGTCAGTCCAGGGCTGGAGAGATGTCTTAGTGGCTAAGAGCACTAGCTCCTCTTCCAGAGGACCCAGGTTCAATTTCTAGCACCCACATAGCAACTCACTACTGTCTATAACTCAAGCTCAAGGAGACCCAACACCCTTACCCAGATATACATGAAGGCAAAACACCAATGCACATAAAACAAAAATTTAAAAAAAAAGTCAGTCCAACGGCCTTGTCTTAGTTAGGGTTTCTATTGCTGTGAAGAGACACCATGATCACAGCAACTTTTATAAGAAGAACATTTAATTGAGGGGGCTGGCTTGCGGTCTCAAAGGTCCAGTCCATCATCATCATGGCAGGGAGCGTGGCAGCCTGCGGGCAGACAGGGAGCTAGAGGAACTGAGGGGTCTACATTTTGCAGGCAGCAGGAAATGGTCTCAGTGTCACACCGAGGGAATCTTGAGCAAAAGAGACCTCAAAGTCCACCCCCACAGTGATATACTTCCTCCAACAAGGCCACACCTACCCCAACAAAGACACACCTCTCAATAGTGCGAGGGGCCATATTCTTCCAAACTACCACAGATCTCAGTGGCCACCCAGGCCCTCTGAAGAGCTAAACCTGACCTCAGGGTTCTCGATCTCGATCTCATACCTGGCACTCTGGGTACAGAGTGCCCCATCCACCAGCTCCCCACCCCCATATCTGCCTGCTCCCACCATCAGTCCCTCACCCCCATGAGTGACGCTTACTTTCAACCTGGAATGCCCTTTTCGAGCCTGGTAAAACCCCTTTTTACCTTTCCAGGCCTCAGAAAAGCCCATTTTCTCTTGGCCCTCTGCATCCCTCCTGCCCCACATAGAACCAATATTCCCACGGCTCTCGAGACAAGACCCTGGGGTTGTAATCTGATGTCAGAGCAAACACGGGCAGTGACTGCTCACTGTGACCACGGGAGCTTACGTTTTCATGTTCTCTCTGCTCACCTTTGGAGCAGAGCTGTGTCTCACCGATGAGCGAGCTGTTGTGCACGCTTAGGGCCAGAATGATGGCACCCTTCCTGTGGCTTGTGATGGGTTGTTGCGTGGGCTTGTCAGGGAGGAAAAGCAGGATTGGAGGACCTTCCATTAGGTACTTCCTAGACAGTCTGCATCCGTCTACCACCTCACACTGCCCCGATATCACAAGAACCTTTCATTTAGACTGGCATTTAGCTGTGACGCACGAACCAGGGCGTGCCTGGCGTCTTCCTTCAAGTACTTGGGGGGAACCACAGGAAATTCAGAGGCACCAGCCTACCTCCAGCTTCAGTAAGGGCTAAGCTCTGAGCTAACGATTCCGTGATTTCTTTTTCTTTCTTCCCATTTTACAGATAAGAGCCATGAAGCTCAGAGGGGTAGTGCAAGTAATGAAGGGTGAGAGCTGGGATTCAGGGCCACTCGTGTTAGAGAAGGCGCGCATCTTTCCACACCCTGCCGGGTCCCTCGAGAGAGGAGGATCAAACACGTAGTCAGACCCTTGATGAAACGGGCCTGGGGCGCTAGGGAGTGTCCAGTAGGTGGCAGCAGAGAACCATCAGCGGCCCAGGACAGACAGGTGCAGGTCTCAGCCGGGACAAAGGCAGAGTGGGTGTGGGCAGCTTCGTGGGAACAGCTCCCTCCGCCCCGGCCAACGCGCTACCTCATTAACGCTCGCGATCAACCTGTGCAGCGGATGCCTTTAGCCTCACGTGAACCGAGACGGTCAGAGTTCAGACTGAAGAGAAGAGGGGAAGAAAAGGCGGTCCCTTGGAAGTGGCAAGGCTAAGGAACCCACACTGCCTGGCTTGGGCTGACTCCAGAACGCTGGAGGCCAAATCCAAGGACAGTGACTAAGACCTAATCAGGGAGGGCTTCCTGGAGGTTGTGTGACTCCAAAAAACAGGATATGGTAGGATTTTTTTTTTTTTTTCAAGCTGAGGTTCCTGGAGCAACCACACACAAATCATTTGAGTACCGTAACTCAAAAGCTGGGCTCAGACGCTGCAAAACACTAAAATCCCCAACGACACGCCTGTAGAGGATCTGGTGATGGTGGCTTCCTTGGGGTTCACAAACAAATGAGCTGAAGGTACATACCTGGCAGGTGGCGGCGGCGTCAGCACGCTGCGTCTGTCCATAGAGCCCCTCTGTGGGAGGGGTTGGTGACAGTTTCTTAGATGTCCCCACCCCGGAAGAACGCCAGGACTCAGATTCTCTGAATCGGCTCACACCACGGAGGATGCGACTGAGACCTGGGAGCTTCACTTTGCCCTGAGAGACAAGACAGCACCTTCTTCCTTTGTAGTCTCAGTGGTCTCGCCCTAATCATCCAGGCACCTGACTTGGTTGTCGATCCTTCCTGGGTGCGACCTTTGGGCTCCTGTTCAGAACGGCAGCTCTCTTTGTGATTGATCCTCAGTCACCCCTAGTGGGACCACCAGACATAAATCTGCGGTTTAGACTGTCTGAAGTTTCTGCCTCCAGAAGTGAAGATTCGTAGGCTTGCATCCGTCCCGACCTATACACAAAATCTCCTGACACAAACTGGTCCCGGTGCACGCACCTGTAGTTGTAGCCCTTGGCAGAGAGGCAGAAGGATCAGGGGTTCGTTATTTTCTATACTTGGTGAATTCAAGGTCAACTCAGCCTATGTGGAGCACTGAGTGCTCTACCAGAGGACAGGGATTCCATTCCCAGCACCCACATAATGGCTCACACCCCATAGGCAACTCCAGTTCCAGGGGATGTGACACCCTCTTCTGGCCTTCTTGGGCACTGGGCACACCTGTGGCTTACCCACATTCACCCACGCAAAAACACCTACGCTCATAAAATATTTTTAAAATAAATTATTTTTTCAGATTTAATATATTTTTAATTTTAATATAACATTATGTTGGAACCCTCCTAGTCTGGCTCTCCCGCCAATCTCTTCTGCCCAGCTATAGGCCAGTCAGCTCCTTATTAACCAATAAGAGTAGTGCATTTTCACAATGCACAAGGATTGTTCCCCAGCAGTAACGCTTCCCCTAGGATCAATTCTCTTCTTTCTCTGTTTTGTGTGTCCCTTGCTAATTATAGTGACGGCCACCAAGTCTCCTGTAGGCCCGTATTGCCCTCGCCCAAAGCAAGCACTTGTTCATAGGCCAGCATGGAAAGTAGAATCTTAGACACTGAGAGGATGTGGCCCTCTGACGTGAGGGGAAGAGGTCTTTGTGGTCGGTTCATCCAAGTCCTAGCTGATGAAGGCTTTTGCACTCCTTAATGTGGGGTGAGTTTGTCTGTCTGTGATGGTTAGGGAGGGCCAGTTAGCAATGGTGACGACGGGTGGGGCCCATTGCTGCATACTGGATTTTGATGGTAAGTGTTCAGTTGGAAGCTCCCTTGGCCT